>NC_138926.1:7613240-9098805 GCF_965231255.1 Vanellus vanellus | reverse complement strand
GATGGTCAGAGCTCCCACGCCTGCAGCCCACTCCCCTGTGCTGCCCACCTGGCTGGACACCCGGGTGGCTCTGAAACAGCAGCGGCAGAGGCAGGGAGCGGTGCCCAGGCACAGCCGCGCGTGGGCAGGACAGTCCAGCAGTGGGACACAGGGGCTGGGGCCTCCCCCCTGCCCGTGCTACCCGCCCTGGGGAGAAGATCCCTGGGGCTTGGGCTGCGTCTGAGGATCTGAGCCACCAGCCACTTAGCTCAATTAGCTTTGCCACTGATCCCCTAATAGGATTGGGGTAAGAAGAGACTGAGGGGCAGCACCAGCCACCCGTGGCAGGGCTGGGGCGGAGGAGGAGGGCTCCCGGCCAGATCCCTATGCTCCGGGCAGGACAGAGGTCCCCCCAGCCCCATGTGCTCACCTGGATGATGGTCTGGACTCTGTGGGTCGGGCTGGCGGTGGTCCTGCCAGGTGCCTCCATGGTGCCCGCTTGGAGACAGTAGGTGCTCTCAGGCACGGGATGCTGCTGGGAGAGATGGAGGTCAGCACAGGCAATCACGTCTCTGCCACATTCCTCTTGCACATGTCTGCTGGCAGCCTGCAAAGCCTGGAAGGCCAAGCCTCGGTGAACCCTACCGACCCCAAACCAGCATTTGCCAGCACGGCGATTCCCCTCCTGAGCTCCGGCCTCCAGCCCAGCAGCATCTGCCTGAAGCCAGCAAGAACCCCAGCCCGGAAAGGCACGCACCAGGAGAAACCCACGCCAAGCATCAGGATGGGGGACAGTGCCAGAAGCAGCCAGCACACCACCCATCTCGGCTCTGGGGCGGTGGTGTAGGAAACGCACACCTCAAACACTGCGAGCAATGGGCAGCCGGACAGTGATGGCCACTGGTGGACAAGGACACATGGGCACAGCATCCAGCTGTCCCCAGCAGCACCTGCCTGCCTGCGCACAGCCCGCAGCATGCCCCACACACCCACACGTACCACGAGTGCTCATCCCTGGCACCTGGTTGTGTGCCTTTGCTCCTGCACAGGCAGGCGGCAGCAGCACCTCAGGGTGCCCAAGCCCCGTGCCGACGCCTGAGCAAGGCTGGCAGGGCAGGAGGCAGCCGGGGAGGAACGGTTTCCGTCACCCGGCACTCACGCCACCGTCACAGCCCGGGATGCTCTGGGGTTACTAAATTTACCGTCTGCTGCTCCCCACGTCCCTCCCTTCCGCCCGGGCCAGGCTGAACACAGCTTAACCCTTCCCGGGCAGTCCAGGGCAGCTGAACCGGGGAACGCTTCCACCCCCGCTAAGGACCCCAGTGCCGAGGCAGCCGGGGGCACCAAGAGGAGCCCCGATCTCAGCTTCCTGCAGCATTGCCCAAAGAGCTGCCAGCCCAAACGTTTCATGGGGTGAAGGACCCCCCTCCCCCCGGCTCGGCCAGCACCCGGCTGCGGGGGCGAGTGGGCGGCTATTACACACTGCGGAAAAAATGAAATGCTGGAAAACACCAGGCGTGGGATCCAGGGCTGGGACAGAGCCCGGGTGGCTCCATGCAATGCCGCCAGGGACGGCCACCCCACTCCATGGGGACTGTGGCTGCTCCGCATGGGATGGGGGGCAACTCGGCCGGGGCAGGGGAATCAAAGCCACAGCAGCCCAGGAGCAGCCCCTGCCGCGGCAGGACCCCCTGCTCTCCCTTACCTGCCACCTGGTCCTGGCCTGGATGCCGAGCGGGACCCTCCGCGGCAGCGTGCCCATGTCCGCTGGGTGCAGGGTGGCTGCGTGTCCCAGCACCCAGAGACCCCGCAGCCCGTGCCCCTCGCCTGCACCCAGACCCCTCTCAATGTCTGGGAAGGAGGAAAAGCCAGGAGGGGCCGGGCTTCACCATAGGAAGGGAGCGGGGCCAGGGTGGGATCCTGCGCCGGTGTTAACCCCTTCCCAGCACGGTTGTGCTGCCTGAGCATCACGGGGGGACCCCGGGCCCTACCGCTCGTGGGGTCTGTCCCCACTCCTGCTGCCCGACTCCCCCCACGCAGCACCCCCTGCTCCACAGGTCGCCCTGCCTGCCCATGGGCTGGGGGGCCCCTGTCGTCTGGCTGCTCCTCGACGCCCACGCTGACCGCCCCCAGCCCCCCGGCATCGCCTGCTGCCCCGGCAGAGCCCCTCACCTGGCTCCTCACCGCCCGTCCCCCTGCGGGGCGCAGACCCTCTCCAGCCGGCTCTGCCGAAGGAATGCGGGGCGGGAGCGTGGCCGCCCCGGCCGGCGCCCCACTGCTGAGGCGGACAAGGCGGCCTTTCTTCTCCTGCTGCCGCCTGCAGAACGCGCTGCTTGTTCCTGCCGTGGGAAGCGGCGAAGGCAGCAAATGCCAAGGGGTCGGGCTCGGTTACCACCAAACAGCCCACAGCCCCCGTGCCCCCTGCGTGCAGGGCTGCCCGCTTGGCCCTGGCCTCACGGAGGACAAAAGCCCCTTTCTTCTCCTGGCGCAGGCAGAGGCCTCACCTGGGAGGACGCCCAGCCCTGCCGATGCGGGGCGGGATGCACAGGGACACGCTGCCACGCCACCATCATGCTCCCAGGGAGCCCCTGCACCCCACTGCCCAGGCCAGGGCACTCGAGGGGTCCGCTCCTGCTCAACCTGCTGCTGCCCACCGAGACCCAACCTGTGCACGGCACAACCTGCAGCATGGAGGGGCGCCAGCAGCCAGCTGGCCGACCCCGCAGCCACACTGCATGCTTCCAGCCAGGGCACGGCCAGCCAGCCCACGCTGCCAAAGGGTCGTGCTGGTGCACTGCAGCACAGCCTGGCGTGCACCCGCCACGATGCCAGCCGTGCCAGGGGCAGGCGTATGGCATCCCATGGCATGGCCTTTCCTCCCTACCTGCAGCCAAGCGAGTCAGGGAAGAAGCCGGAGCGGCTGAACGAAGGGGTGTGCACCACACAGCATCGCAGCCTCAGTCCAGCTTGGCTGCCTGCTCACTCCCCATCTGCTAATGCACTTACGGTGCGTTTACCCCTTCCCACACCCTCCGTCCCAGTAAACAACTGGCCCTTCCGCCAACAGCTGGGAGGAGGGAGCCTGGCTCCCGCACAAAGCCTGAGGGGAGCGAGGAGTCCGCTCCCAGCCGCTGCCTCAGAGCCTGCAGCTACCCCACTCTGAGCAGGGGAGACCCTGATGGCCCCGTCCCACACCGGGTGAGGGGTGGTGGGGGCTGCATCCCAGTTGCTGGGACAACGCAATGCTCCTGGCAATAACGTTGCTGTAAATCATCTGCCAGACAGTTCCGGCGGGAGCCAAGGAATCCTGGCCGCACCCGCTGATCTCAGCGCTCCTGAGAAGTGCTCCCGCACTGCCGCAGCACAGCTGTGCTCCGGCCAAGGCCGCAGCACTGCCTGTGTCGCACATTGGGCTCTCTGCGGGCTGGGGGATGCCTGCCATGTGCTGGGGTTGGGGAGGGCACGCGCCCCTGCCTCCCTGCACCTGACACTCCCCAAGATGACCCCGCTCCAAGGGCCAGTCACACTGTGCACAGTCCCAACTGCTGCCGGAGCTCCAGCACCGAGCCCAGCATTGGCTTGGACAGGGAAACCACCACCACAACTGAGCTCCCAGACCTCTGGTGAGGTCGCAACGATGGACATTTATTCCTCAAAGCCCTCTCCTAGGAAATGATGACTTCTCATCTGCAGGACAGATACTTGGCGCAGAGCATCTGTGGCTCCTGCTAATAGCAGCTCAGGGACCACAGGACAGGGTGGGTTTGGGGGGGGGGTCTTGGATCCAGTCCCTGGCATGAACCCGCCACCCAGCCCTGCATTCGCGAGAGGGGGCAGGGCTGAACCTCACCTCTCCGAAACCAGCATCGCTCTCTCCTTCCTGGTGTCCGGCTGTCGGCAAGCGCTGACTCGTCACGCAAACCTGCGGCTCCATCACCCCACACAGCACGCTGCCCACTGCAGCCCCGCACACGCCAACACAGGGCACCACGTGGCAAACCCAAATGTACTAGGAGTTGCTGAAAAAGGACCTGGGCAGAGCTGCCCGGCTGCTGCCTGCTCTCTGTGCTGCCTGTGGTGCTCAGCCAGGGCCTGGGGAGGACTAGGGGTGGTGGGGCAGCCGGAGGAGTGGGAGCACGGGCGGCCCTTCGGCACAGCAGCTGGATACCTTGTGGGACTGCCAAATTCCTGGGGCTTTCTGGCAGCAGCCGACGGGGCCGTGGTGAGAGCGTGTCAGGAAACCGGAGTAAACAAGGTCCCGCCGGGGAGCGGGGTCCGGCCAGGCCAGCACCGTTCCCAGGCTCCCGCGAGGCATCGGGGCGGTGGAGGCAGCCTCAGCCAAGCACCGTCTCCCTACCAGCCACAGCAGGATTTGGGGACAGGAGAGCCTCGTCCAGCCTCCCCCGCCAGGCCAGCTGCTCTGAGGGCTCCCACACCAACTAACTGGCCACCAAGGTGGACCACTGCGTCCTGCTCCGGCTGCCGGACCACCCACGCACCCCCAAAGTGTTGTGCAAGGAGGGGTCAGATGGCTGAAGGGGAGTTGTCCTGCTCTCCCACCCACTGCTCCTCCTCAGGAGGCCCCCGGGCAGGCAGACTGGGACCCCCACCATGGACCAGGACCCCCCACTGCTTCCCCTCGCCCCCACCGTGCCCCAAAGCTGCCCCCCGGGTGCTACCACTGGGGGTCCTTGTGTAAGGGCAAGGGCTGCCCAGGTGTCCCCCCCACCCCACTGCTGCTCACCTCCACTCCTGGTTCCGGTGGGTCCCTGCTCCGCTGCCGGCCCCCTCCTGCCTCACTGGGCCCAGGACAGAGGAAAGGGGCCATCCCCGCTCCCAAAGGACCCCAGACCCTCAGCTGGCTCCTTTGACAATACTCTTTATTTGATTAGAGACTGGGTTTTCTCCGCGTACACTGGAATGTGCTCTACGCCCTAGGCCAGTAGCGTACAAGGTTACAAAAGGGGGAGATCTCGGCTCGGTTTAAATATTACCCTCCAATGAATTAAAGAAAAAAACAAAAGCTCCTCGGATGCTTGAACTAGCCTTGACTCCATTTTAAAATCATATAGACCAGCAACTCTGGAACACGAGCGAGTTAACAGAATTTGTCACCTACTTGGCTGGGGACCGGGGAGGGCTCTCCCGCCTGCCCTGGATAAGGGTCGGGGTCCGATTCCTCTCGGGTGCTGCGAGGGAAGGGAGACCACCAACTTCTTTGGCAGAAGACCCCAGGCACCCTCGCTCCCATGAAGGGGCTGTGTCAGGAGCACAGTTCAGGTGTTTTTAGGGCATTTGCTTCCCATCTGCCTGGTCAGGCCCCACAGTAGTGTCAGCTGTGCTCCCCTGCAGACCTCACTGCTGGCCAGTGAGGCCGTTAGTGACTGGCCCCAAGGCAGCAGGTGAGATGAGTTCTGATGGGACCACAGCTCTGCCAGATAAGGCGGAGGGGGGAGGACACCATGCTGGGGTGCTGCTCGCACTGGGATCAGCCTAGTACGTTTTCTGGACACCAGCGTTCCCTTCTCCTCCACTCACAAGTGCTGGCAGAGACACTGGTCTGGGACATGTCCCGACCCGCAGCCCAAGCGGCCCAACCTGGCAAAGCCTTCCGCCTCCCCAGACACCAACAGGGCCCTGGGAAGGACAGGTGGCTGGTTCTAACCTAACTAAACTGCCTCCAAAGCCTGCCCGTGCACAGGGCAGTCCCTCCCAGATACTCTCCCTCCTGCAACAGGAGCAAGAGCATCCGCAGACACAGCCTGCGCTACCTCAGAGCCACCCACGAGCCAGAGAGGTGGCCCCAGGCCACCACTGTGTGGCAGGGCTGGAGAGACAGCAGGGACTGTGCGGGGCAAAAGGAGCGACACCCCCATCCCTCTTCCCCACCCCACGCCCCTGCCACAACCCCCCACCTGCGAGACCGAGGCCAACTCGCTCCAGTTCTGCCAGGCGGAGGGGTCCAGAGTGGCAAGGTGCCCCCCCGCATGGGATCTTAACGCCTGCTGTCACCAAGGGAAATGAGAACTGAAGGCCGAGGAGACATTAAAATGGCAGCACCAACAATGGAGCAGCGCCCGACGCTTCAGGAAAGAAGAGAATGATGGCTGGTCAGCTCTGGGCCTGAGCTCCGCTCGTCTTCAGGGGAGAAAGGGAGGTGTCAAAGCCAGGTTCTCTGCCGAGATCTTGCTCTTCTGCCAGCCGGTAAAAATCTGCCAAAGAAATTTGTAGCCTTTCCCCCCATGAGCATGTAAATTCTCTGCCAAAAATGTCTGTGGCGCAGGAACACTGCAGATGGCAGAGAGAGCCACGTGTCTTAGCAGAGAGGGGGCTGTGGCATTCCCAACATTCAGAATAAACTTCGGCCTTTTTTTTTTTTTTTTTTTTTTTTAAATTTAAAAATTTCTTCCTCTGTGATTCCCCATGGCTGGCGTTACAGGATCTCATACTTGTCTACCAAGAAGGTGGTTTCAGTAGAAAACCTCACAGGGCTGTTCCCGTCTACCTGGGTCACTTTGGTAACCTGCGGAGACAACAGGCAGAGTTAGCTCAGCACTGTGCACCGCTCTCCCACCCCAGCTACGCTGCGCTTTGATGCTGGGGCCATTGTGAGGACAGGATCCACCCTGCACTTTCGAGCCACAAGTCAGCCCTGAACAGGGGATCTTTGTTCCCAGGAAACCTGAAAACAGGGGAATGATTTCCTGCAGTAACTGCGCCTCTGCCGAAAGCAGCCTGTGAGGAGTTAAGCTGCAGTCGCCAGCTACAGTTCAGCGGGGACAGACAGACAGTCATATGCTGAGAAGCGCTTTGGCTCGGAAGGGCAACAGAATTTCTCACGCAAGTCTGAGGGGAATTAATGATTACTCAGAGGCACAGAAGCACAACTGAAACTGCATGTGAGCTTGCGGAAGCCGAAGTTGCCAGTGCTGCGTGCCAGCACTCCAGAATCCAGCCAGAGGCTACTTACAGCCGGCACCTATGCCCTCGCGAAGGGGGATGGCAGGGCGTGCACGTCACAGCATAGCCCGCTTCAGCCAGCGCACGACTGAGGCAGCTTGAGAGGCCGGAGTGAGAGCACGCCAGCAGAGCGCCAGCAGGGAGCATACCTGTATGTTGCAATAGTTCTTTTTGGAGACGAAGGAGACTTGCACTGGGAAGAAGTCACTGGGCTGCCCTGCTATGCTGAACTCCAGGCTGCCGCTCTTGGTTTTGGCATCGATCACTGGCAGGCACCACTCGAGGAGATTTCTCCGGCTGTCATGGCGATACTCACCATCTATCTCCCCGATCACCGGGGCGCCGACACCAGACCTAGAGCAAGCCATGAGAAGCTACAATGGCTTATCTGCATTGAGCTAAGAAAATGCTTGTCAAGCCCGTCGGCGTGGCAAGACTGCAAACCAGAGAGGGAGAGGAACCAAGGGGAGCCAGGACGGCACGTGTTGGTGCTGCCCAGACCAGGAGCGCTACTTACGGCAAGGGGATGGAGATGACCACATCATTCAGCTCTAGGCTCTCCTCTTGCAACTCGTATTCAATGTTAACATCACAACTGTTCCCGCTTTCTGAGGGCCAGCAGTTAACTGCAGGACAGAAACAGTAAGCTGAGCCATGCAGGCTTTCTACGTGGAACAGGCTCTCCAAAAGCGATACACTTTGAAAAGCACAGCAAAGGCAGCCCCAAGAAATGCCAAATTTAAGAAAAAAAAAGAAAAAAAAAAAAGCTTTTCATTTTCTTCAAGAGCATTACAGAAAACACATACCGTGGAGAACAAACAGAAGACACAGGGTATCTCCAACACCTCGTAACATGCCATGCTCCGGAGCTGGCCCAGCTGCTGCAAGGCAGGCTACCAGCCATGGGTGAAGATCAGCCGCTCCCAGCTGAGCCCCAAGACACACACTCGCACTCACTTGTCAGTGGAATGAAAGACTCCTCCGTGGTCTGCAACCTCCACTTCAGTACGCCCACGTCACTGTTAATAGGGAATGACTTCTCTGGGTTCTTCAAACCAATCTGCGATTCCGCAGTGAAGAGCTTCTTGTCCACGTTTGGGTGAGTCTGAAAGGGGAACACAGGCCCAGGCTCTAACTCTAAGCCTATGGAGCAAACCGTTACGTAGGTAACACAGGTTCTAACGACACAGCCCTACACACCCCCGGGTGTTTTCCTGGACAAAAAACATGTTGGGTTTGCACCTTGCTCAGAAGCCCCGCTAGAGCACATCTGTTTATGAACCCAGGATTCCCTCTGGAAAATGCCAATGCACCAAAACAAATCCACACACTACCATTTCTACTTGCTGCTGCACCAGCGACTTGACCAAGGCATGTCCTGGGCTGACAGCCTGGAGAACAACTTCAACAACTTGAAATCTCAAAGACCACCCTGAAGACACACAATGGACATTTCTCTTGAAGAAAAAATAACGGAATGCTACTGGGAAGAACACAGAAATGCTACTTCCCTCAGGAGCCTTAACACATAGGTATGCCAGCGGCCAAATTAAATTTCAGTATTCTCGCAACAGCAAGCATAAGCAGCTTTTAGCAGCAAAGGATTTTCGCAAGTTAACATTCCAGTTACACTAGACAGACAAGAGTCAGCACTGTGTTTGATCTCGTCTCCCACCCGAAGCAGCAGGTGTGGGAGCATTGTGAGGAACTCGCTCAGAAGGTGCGCTGATAAGGAACCTCCTGCTGCACTAGCAGACCCACAGGCAGTGAGGGACAGATACGCGCTTGGCAAGGAGGAGGCAGCAAAAGAGCGTATCGAAGCAGCACCGTCTCTGGGGCTCAGTAAGGTCACACAACTAGAGGGAGACATGGGAGGACGTGTCTCTAAGCATCTTCTGAGCTGCTACGGCTGACTGCAAACAAGGGCTCCAGCTCCTGCCTCAGAGGCAGCAGTGACATGACACGAGCAACCCCAAGAAGAAACTGCTTTCTAGATAATAAATTAATTTCTCGCTGGCAGAGTAACTTAATTCTAATGCTCCCGCTCAACAGCTAAAGCTCACACCACACAAACAAGCACCAAGCAACACACCAGGCTGCTGCGAAGTCCAAGTGTGATCAGCCGGCACACCAACATGTGGTACTGGACCGATAAGGCTCCCAGGGCAGGAAGGTAAGTGCAGGAGACAGGGTTTCTCAAGTGAACTTCAATCTTTTGAGCACGCATTTATGCTATGGGAATGTCTGTGGTGACTACTCCCAGTTTCGACAAGTTTGCTGAGAAGACTCGGCCAAGAACATGGGACAGTGACACGCTCAAGCATTTCCAATAGTTTGCCCTGGAGAGCAGCAAAGTACGTTCAACAGCCCGGGACGCCAAACAGGCTTTACCTGCAGCTGCACTCCCCTCTTGTCTTCGTTCTCTACATGCAGGCGAATCCGTGCAAACTTTTCATCGGAAATGTGCAGCATGATCATGCCATGCAGCTCCATGTTCTGCAACCCTCCGTCACGGCCGCAAGTCAAGGAAATTTTCTCCTCTATTTTCATGTGCACGCTAGACAGACAGGAAAAAAGCAAGTGTCTCAAGTCCTGCGCTGGGCATCGACCAGGCAAGGCGAGAGATCAGCGCTCAGCAGGGACAGGCTATGTGTGATGAGCAGGTGCTCCCAGGAGCGTGATTGCCCCAAATGGAACAGCACGGACGGCACAGCAGACACAGACTCTAATGCTGCTCCAACAGGTTAACTTGGGGGCATGGGGCTCTACAGATACAAGATGGAAGCGGGTAAGGAACGGTGGGAGCCCAGATCAACAGCTACGATACAGCATCTGGACATGCTGTTCACTCAGACCCCCTCTGCCACACAGCAGCGTGGCTCAGGGCACTAAAAGGTTCTGAATCGCTATGTGTAAAACGAAGCATGAACCTTTCCATCCTAAGCCGCAATATGGCAGGAACTCTTTGGATCTGGGGAAGAGTTAAAACGGCAGCTATTTTAAGGGAAAAAGGCATAGGACAATTCCCAACCTCAGCTAAAATGGGACGTAGATCCCAAGTTTAGCTAAGGCGATTCCTAACCAAATTAGCTGTCTGCTTTTTTGCTGCTATGCCTTCTGAGGTTTTTGCCCCCCATCTTTTAAAGTTAACAGGTCGAGTGGGCACCCAGGACCTGAATGGCAGGAAAAAGCCTGTTCCAAGAACCACAAAAGAAGCTGGCTCACAAAGCAACACATGCACCACAGAGAGAGCTGCAAGGAGACCACTTTCAAAGCGAGGGCAATACCTACCTCTCCATGTTAACGGGAGGAGCAAGAACTTTGGCTGCTTCCGTAGAGCGCTTGCCTACAGAAGTCATGATATTTTCTCCTTCCGATTTCAGCTTGTCCACAAAGTTGTCCACCTCCTTCCCCTTAGCGCCGAGTTTCAAGGCTTTACTGGGACCTGAAGGCCTAAACAAAAGGAGTCAGAATCTCCAACTCAGCTCACAGCAACAGATTCCTCCTTCCCCAGTTATCTTCAAGCATTGTAACCTGACTATCCCAACAATACAGCGTTTGCCTCTGCAGCCTTTTCTGGGGGAGAACGCACATGCAACTGATAATCTCACATGTAGGTGCCAAGTTATAAGGTAGATGTGGATTCTGTTCCCAGTATTACCAGTAGCTAGGACCTCTTTTTCTCACGCTAAGTGAGAAGCCCATTGCCCAATCAAGACTCCAAAGAGACCACTGGATGCTGCTGCAGTACACAGCAAACACTTTTCGACAATAAAAAAGGGGGAGTGTCTCAAGAATATGCAACATATATTGGCCTACAAAGACCCACAGTAAAGGCACCCACGCCGATCGGCAAAGCTGAGGGGAGGCTTTACAAGGGCGTGATGATCTCTACCTGTGCAGTAACTGAACGGGAAGGCTACACAGACAAAGAACGCCCGTGAGAGAGCCCATATTTGTGCACGTGGCTTCAGCCACAGCTGGCTCCAAGGAGTACGTGTTCCCCACCACGCACTCACCTGGCAGGCGCTGGTGCCACTTTGGGCTTCTCCGTTTCAATGATGGTCTCTGTGATCATCGCTGCCGTTGTGCCCCCAGATACGGCCGAGCTACCAAAGCCACCAAAACCAGGTGCCTTTTTGCCCTGTCTCTCCGCATCCCTCCTGGCCTGCTGCAGTTCCTTTGCTTTACGGCGCATCTCAGCTTTTGCTTCGCGCTCCTGAGTCTGAAGTGAAAGACAAGAGGCTGATAGACCTTTGCAATCACAAATTCATTCTACACAGGAACTAAGCCCATGTGCTCGCAAACCCTTTGCGAAGAAAAAGGAAACGAGAGAAGGGCATTCAGTTTACGGAAAAGCTAAACAATTTTATGACCCCTGTCCAAGTGCAGTAACACCTTTGTATATAAAAAAGCAGCGTTTCCCAGACAGGGCATCCCACTGTACCAGTTCTTCCCGCTCACCTCTCGGACAGCTCGGAACACCTTTTCTTCATGCGAGTCCATCTCAGTGAAGGTCCGGATTTGTGCCAGGTTTACGTTCTCACGGTAGCCCAGGGCAACAATTTCATCGAAGGCAAAAATCAGGTCAAAGCAGTGTTCGGAGATCTCATTTTCCTCCAGTGCTCGACAATATTCAGGGATCTAGTTAAGGAGGGGAAAACATTTTAAAGAGTATTCGTATGAAGATGAAGTTTTGCCGTTGTTAATTTTTCTACACTAAAATACTTATACAACCACTTAGCCCTGTTGTAATGCTAACTCGGAGGAAGCTCAATGCACACTGATGCCAGCGGATTTCCTGAAGATCCTTTGCTTGCACCAAGACAGCTGCACAAACCCGCTGCTTAGAAATGCATGTAAAGCAGTGCTGTACTTCTAACAATCACAATGTCATCCTATTTTTAGAAGGAATAAGGGTGTTCTCTTAAGAATACAGAGAATATTTAATGCTAAATTTACACCATCATCCCTTTGGTCTCACCAGCTGAACTGCAACTGAGGATTTTTTATATGTGGTTCACAAATACCACCGAAACTTCAAAGCTTACTTCCAGGTCAGGAAGAGGCTCTGGAAAGACAAGTTGCCAGGCGGAGAGAGGCAGCGCTTCAGCACCAGCTCACCCACAGGCTCCCTTACAACGGCACTATTTCAGGTGACACACACGCAAATTCCGCATTAAGTGACAGATCCTTACCACTCTAGAGAAGAGTCGGAGTGTTTCTAGGTCTTCCAGGATGTTGCTGTTCTTGGTGGTAATCAGCACCATGTAGAGCTTCTCCATCGGCTGATAGACATACCGCACGCTCTCTGTTTCCACAAAAGTGTGCTGCTTCCCCGTGTTCATCAGCTTTGGGAAAGCTGCAAGCAGCCCCTCGATGCGGGTCCGGGTCATCTCCACAAACTGCCGGGAGACAATGGCCTTCCCCGCCTTTGTGCAAACGGCTGCTGCCAAAAGCACCTGCAGAGGTGGTGAGCGGCGTTAGCCGGGCCTCCCACACCATGCAGGCTCGGCCAGCCTGGTGCAGCATGGCTCGCTCAAAGAAAGGATCGCTTCTGACTACATTTCACCTTTGCGTTCATCGCACAACCAGCTGACTTTCCTTACGCACAATTTTAAGTCTTCTTCTGTGACCAGCACCAGGAACTGAACTCCTCTAAATGCAGATCCACCTCTGCTTTTCTCTTGCTCTAGCCCACCTTCTGTTCCTGTGTTATCCTGAATGACAGCTCTCAATGCTCCAGGTGAGCAGACACAGTGAATTCATACACACACAGAGGTGTAACAACCCCCCAGGCACTTTAGGGGAGGCTCTAGGCTATTGAGTTTTCTGTCAGTCTGGTCCCAGCTTACAACTACGTACAGGAACATTGTAAAATTAGACGCCCCTTCCCAATGCCACATTTACAGTAGAGGCAGGTTAATAAAATATTGGCAGCTATATTAATTGCAGCCCATGGACGACTGTCCCAGGCACTTCAGAGATGTTATCACACCAACAATAAAACAGCAGTAAGGCGATTGCCAGCTTACATTTTCTCATTCGCTCTGACTACCGAGACTTCCTCCTCGCATTTCTCTATCGCAAATCAGCTTCACAATCAACTTTGACAGCATGAGGTTGGTTCTGCACTTAAGGTCTTTTACATCCCCAACTGTTGTCATTACCAGCTGTCTAACAGTTTGGGAACTCTCAAACACAGACCCCAGGTCGACAGTGCTCTGCATGCACCTTGCTAAGGGAGCCAGGCTCTTTCTGGACCGCCCTGGGGCCCCGCAGCTCCATATCCTGAAGTACTTACCGGTCAGAAATAAACTTCCTTGCTGTAAGCACTGCCCGAAAGTACTCGGACCACGGTGCAGGAGAACCGGACAGCACCTGCTGCCCAGTGAGCACCCAGCTCTGCTCTTTACTGGAGCAGCACGCCAGTCTGTGCTAACCGAGACCGCCGCCAAACAAGGCTGCGGATGGGAAGAGAGGAGCAGGACGCACTCGGACGGAGAACAGGCTCAGAGCGTTATACTCTGCACCGACATGGCACCCGGCCCCGGAGGGAACGGCCCGAATACCCCAAAGGCCCTATAAAGCAAGCGTCACACCGGCTGCCTCAGGCGGCAGGCTCCAGCCCCACTGCCGAAGGGGCACGGCGGCTCTGGGAGCGGCCCTCCGCCGCCGCCCGCTCGCCCGGGAGGCGGGCAGGGAGGGCAGGCCCGCGCCCCAGCCGCAGCCCAAGGGCTGATGGCCCCCGCCCCGACCCCCCGGGCAGCCGCAGAACCTTCCAGAGCGCCCCGCTCTGCCCCAACAGGCCACGGACCTCCCGCGCCGGCCCGCACCCGGGCCTGCCCCAGCGACGGGCCCACTGGCCGGGCCAGGCCGGGCCGGGCCGGGCCGGGGCCGGGCAGCCCCCGGCGCTTCCCCGAACCCCGCTCCGCCCAGCAGCGGCCAGCAGCATGCGGCAGGCGAGCCCTTACCATGGCGGCGGCAGCGCCGGGATCCGCGCTGGCTCCCTGGACGCTCCGCGTCCCCTCGGGTAGCCCCACAAGATGGCGGCGCCGAGCCACGTCCCCAGCCGGAAGTGGCGTCACGCGCGGGGCGGGACGGGGCGGGACCGGCGGACCGGCGGGCGGCGGCCACCGCCCCTACCGCCAGGGGGCGAAGCGCGGGCCGGGCCGCTCTAGCTGGCCGCGGGCGAGCGAGGCGGGCGCGTCGCCATGGCGACGGCGGCGGGGCGGTGGCAGGGCGGCATGGCGGAGCGGCGGCCGCTGGAGGTGAGCGGGGCCGGGGTCGCAGGGCCGGGCCGGGCCGGGCCGCTGCCTCACTCCGCCCCTCTGCCTAGACCCGTCTCGTGGAGAACCAGCCGTACGACGAGAGCCTGGAGCTGCCGGAGACCGCGGAGGCCGGCGGCGCGGCGGGGAGGCCGGCCGGGGCCCGCTCGCCGCGGGCGGGGGGCGCGGGCCGCCCCCGGGGTTCCCGCCGGCCGGGGCCGCCCGGCGGCGCCGCCGCCGATCGCAGCAGCGACGAGGACGACGGCGGCGGCAAGGTAGGCGCGGGGCCGGCGGCGGGCAGACGGCCTGGCCCGGTGAGGCGGCCCAGTGAGGCCCGGTCCCTCTCGCCCAGGAGGAGGCGGCGGCCCGGCCGGCCCCCCCCGCCGCCCTCAGCGAGGACGAGGACGACGATGACGACGACGACGACTCGGAAGAGGATTCCTCTGAAACCGACTCGGAGGACGACTCGGAGGAGCACGAGGCTGCGCTGGAGGGGTAATTGATGATACCGGCCAAGGAGCTGGCGTCCCTTGCTGGGCGGGTGCCGTACAGGCCTGTTCAGCTCTGCTGGTGTGCTCGCTGTCCCGCGAGGCCGAGCACGGCTGTGGGCACCGGGACAAGCAGCTCCTTCCCTCCTCATGCCCGGCTGGCCCAGGAGAAAGAGGTTCCGTCATATGAGGAACTGCAGCCACCCCGGGGGCTCCTTGGACCCTCCCCGTGCCCTCTTTGCTGTCCCGAGGGGAGGCCCAGCCGGGAGTGACCCTGCGGTGCAAGGCAAAGGTGTCACTCAGCCTCCTGTCTCAGCTGTCAGTTGGTGCCCAAGAAAGAGGAGGAACGTCATACACATCATTCATCTCCTGATAATCCTCCTCCTTTTCCACTGCTTTCAGCTCCCAAACCATTACTAAACCCCCTAGTCGTTGTCCTAACCACTGCCTTTGCAGAGATCACTTATCCACCTTTGGAAGTCCCTTACACAAGTCTCTAATCACCAGCAAGTGTACATCATGCAAATGCTTTTCTCTGCTGGAGGCCCAAGGCAAAACAGGGTGCAATAGTGGTCTTCATGTGCAAGACTGACTACCTACTGTTTCAGCTTCCTTCGTGATTGTCTTGCACAGCTAGGTCCCACTTCCCGCTTGTACCTGCCACTCGTTAATTTTTACCCACGTTCCTCTTCCTTTCTTTAGTGACTTCAATATAGCAGATTATGACTACCTGCCAGTATCTTCTGAAATCAAAGAACTCTTTGAATACATCAAGAGGTGAGTGGAACGGGTAAAGCCCACTCTTGCTCTCCTTTGTGCCAATTAGTGTGGCAAGTTTGGCAGGACAGGTCATAGTTACCCATGATGGTGTTTTTTTCCAGGTACACTCCCAAAACAATAGAGATCGAGCACAAACTGCAGCCTTTTATTCCAGACTTTATTCCAGCAGTTGGAGACATTGATGCGTTCCTTAAGGTACGGTTGCTTCAGGTTCCTCTGTACTTCCTGCCGCATGAGCTGCGGTATTGCTGCGAGAGGGGCACCGGAGGCCGGCTGGCCCTGCAGCAGTGTGCACTTTTCCCTGCGCTGACAGAGATAACATTCTAGAGACCTGGTATGCCACCCTCGCTTCAGCCACCTCTCAAACAGCACATCTGTGATTCGGGGTGAGGGCTGAGTTTCCCTTGCCCAACACCTCGTGCTTCTCAGGTAGTGCTGTACTAACAACTCCTGTTCAAGAGAGCACACCTACCCATGCCTTTCAGGGACTGACTTTTAAACCACCCCAACTTCCCCCTCTCGGGACTCCTGTAGGAAACAGGGTCTCTGTTTATCTGCAGGTTCCCCGTCCTGATGGCAAGCCTGATAACCTTGGCCTGCTGGTCCTGGATGAGCCATCGACCAGGCAGTCGGATCCCACCGTGCTCTCCCTTTGGCTGACAGAGAGCTCCAAGCAGCACAACGTTGCAGTGAGTCGCAGAGAGGGAGGAGGCACTGGCTGCATGCTGGCTGTAGCAAAAACATGGCATTTTACTCTTACTTTTTTCTGTGTCACCACAGTGTTGCAGCACAACTGATAACTTGGCCTTAAAAGCGGAAAAAAATAACCTTTTTCTTTAACCTATAGCTTTAAACTGCAATGGATCTAAGCCTTGCTTCAGGCAAGTCTTGGTACAGACTTTGCATACATTTCATTCAGATGAAGCTCTGTTTCCTTTTGGTTATCAATACCTGGTTTTACTCAGTGTTTGGTTTGCCAGCTGCTCTTCTGCCTGCAGAAATCAGTTGGCTTTGTGCAGCTAGGAGAGGGAAAACACATGGTTGACTGGGAGTGAACACAGGCTTTGCAAAAATGCCCCAAAACACCACAAAGTGCTTCCAGGTTTATACATCTGTTTTTAGCAGCACATAAAAGTGAAGAGTTTGGAGAATGCAGAGAAGAACCCCAAAGCCATTGAGAGCTGGATCGAAAGTATCGGCGAACTGCACCGCTGCAAACCTCCCGCCACTGTCCATTACACCAGGTGAGCCGTGACTTCCACTCTGCTTCCCGCGCTCGTACAGTGTGAGCTCAACTCACTGGGAGGCTGACAGCAAAGCCCGGGAGTGCCAAGTAAAACTGTCAAAATATCTCCGCAAGGGAGAAGGCGTGCTGATTTCCAGGGTAGTCGCGCCATGCGCGTGCAGGACACTCAGTTTCATTCTCTGTGCTCTTTCCCTACGTAACTTGAATTAGTCTAACGGCTAGCAGGCAGAACTTGCACCTTAGCAAGCTTCAGCTCGTTGTGCTGAATAGAAGTGCCCACATTGATCCTCAGTGGAGGCGCGGATCTCTCTCAGCCAGTTAGAACAGAAGTTGTCCCGTTTACAGTGGTCTGGCAGTAGGAAGCCGTTTCAGTTGCGTGTGATCTGAAAGTTTATGTTTGTTTCTTCCCCCTCACAGGCCAATGCCTGACATCGAGACGCTGATGCAGGAATGGTCCCCAGAATTTGAGGAGCTCTTAGGAAAGGTATGTTGTGCGAGCAATAAGTAGCTAGCTCTGCATGTGACGTTAGAAACCATCTTCCATGGAAGCTGGGTTCCTGCTCCATTTTGAGCTCTTTGCCCGCAGCCTGGCCCATTCAGGTTTGTTCCTACTGACCATTTCTCCTTTGCCAAAAGACGGGGCAGCAGCCTAACGCCTGAATTCCTGGCTGCTGCCTGGCTGGCCTCTGTGCTTGGCTGGAGATCAGCACAGGCTCTCGGGCTCATGCCGTATGGGAGCAGAGCTGACAGCTTCCTCCATTCCAGGTGGGGCTCCCAACTGCAGAGATGGACTGCGACCTGGCCAAATACATCGACATGATATGTGGTAAGCTGGGGAGACTGCGCTGAAGATGCAAGCCTGCTGCCAGCCTGGCACTGTCTCCCTTAAATTGAGAGACCTCTAGGTGCAGGCTCAGCCCCGGGTAGTCCAGATCATTCTCCGCTTCCTTCAGTAGGAAGCGGGACTTTTGCACTGCGGGCGCCTGTGGTCTTTGCTGAGCGAAGGCCCCAGTGATCGCAGGCTCAGCCTTTCCTCACAGCACCCTGCACAGGGTGGTGCAGCCCACTGGCTCTCACGCACTTCTGCTCTCGCTCATAGCCATTCTGGACATCCCTGTGTACAAGAGTCGGATCCAGCCCCTGCATGTCCTCTTCTCCCTCTACTCGGAGTTCAAGAACTCGCAGGTACGCAGCTCCAGCCAGGCACTGCTCACCCAGCTGGAAGCATCATACAGCTGCTCTCCTTAGATTTGGCTTTCCTGTGCCGTGGGTGTTTGTGAAGGGCTGGTAGGCCAGGAGAAAGGGCTCCAAAGAACATTTTCTAAGCTTCTCATTCCCCTAGTACCTCCATGTTATACAAGGAGCCTCTGCTGTGCCGCAGGGCTGGAGTGCCATGTTTTTGAACATCCCAGCAGAAGCCCACAATGCTTTTCTCACCAAAGCCAGGGCAACTGCTGAGCACGCAGCTCATGTGGAGCAGAAGCGGCTTGCATTTTCAGACTCTAATTAACGAGAGTTGAATCTTTCCAGTAATGCATTCTTCCCCCCACAGCATTTCAAGCCCCTGGCTGATGGGAAGAAGGGCAGGAGCCCACCATACAACCCTCCTTCGCAAGCGGCAGACGTGGAAGTGTCAAGCTTTACTTGAAACTTCACATTAAACCCTCGTCTCCTGGATCGACGTCTGCCGCTGGACATGGAGATCTGACCCAAGCAGCCTGTGAAGCAACGCGCGTCGTGTCAGAAGCCTCCCTGGTTTTATAAGTACTGCTGAGCTGTTCTGCATTCAGAGGGTAGGACTGTACTCATCACGTTAATTGCAGAAGCTGCCTAATGGCTCCATTTGTGACTCGTCCCCAAGCAGCTCACCATTAAACCAGCTCTTCCCAATGACAGGCTCCCTGTGCCACAGATGCCACAGGGCAGAGGCTGCTTGAGCACAGCCTACCAGTGCTGGAGCAGGCGGGAATAAATTCTGTGCTCAGATACGACACTTGGATCTGCCCAGTGTGTTCCAAGGTCTGATCCAGGGATCTCCGATCTCCTCTGCCCCGTAGTGTTGAGCCCCTTTTTCTATCCTCAAGCCCCTCAGCTGCTGCCAAGGAGAAATAACCAGTGCGGCACAACACAGACGTTTGAGTTCAGTTTATTGCTGTTGGGCTGACTCTTTCCAGCCCCTGCCATGCTGCCCACCTGCTGCAGCCCTGGCAGGGGCAGTGAGGACGATGCTGCCTGCTGGCCACGAACCTGCTAAAGCAAGTCTGGTGCTGGGCCTCACCCTGGGAGGAATTGCAGCAGTAGCAGCTTGGCAGAGCTGGGCTGTAAACAGCTTTGATGCATTTTCATTGTAATAGTCTATTTGTAAAGTGCACGGGCTACATAAAAACATGCCTTGGCTAACAGCACAGCTACCGCGACCTGAAGTGTGTAGCTTAATGTATAGCCGGGGGCTGGTCAGCGCCCGCCACCCAGAGGGTGCCAGGGAGGCCGCCCAGCTGTGCCTCTCCAGAGACTGGTACGTACCTGGTGCCAGGCACCACGCCGCCTCTCACAGCCAGATCTCATCGCTGCTCACGCTTGGCACTTTGTAGATGCGCCCGGACAGTGGGAGCTGGACAAAACCTGCAGGACAAAGACAGCTCATTGTTATCACCTTTTGCAGTGGCCATGGAGGCCGGCATCCCCTCACCTGCCTGCGCCCCCTCACCGAGCTTGCTGAGGACCAGGGAGTTCCCCAGCCCGGGCAGGGAGTTCTCCTCTCCCCTGCCACCGGCTTCCACATCCTTGGGGGAAGCTGTAGGGAAGGAAGGGGGTGACAGTGGGGACATCCAGCCCTCACCTATGCAGGACCTGTGGCCCTGAGCGTCCCCCTGCCCCAGCACCTCAGGGTCTCACCTCTGGCTTCCTGCACGAAGTCACCAAGGCGCAGGTCGGGGGGCAGGGACCGGGTCTGGCGGGGCAGATGTGCACCCCAGGGCTGCGGGTGCTTGGAACCGCTGCAATGGGAGCACCGGCTGAGCAGGCTGATCCCTCCTGCTTGCCCCTTGCCTGGCGCTGGCTTGTCCCGCCGGCATGCCAGGCAGGCGACACAGGAGCCCAGACTGAGCAGGGCACCCAGGGCCAGGGCTGCTCCGACGGCAACACCCAGGAGGGGCAGCTCCACACGGGCATCCAGCAGACCTGCGTGGGCAGCACGGGCCCCTCAGCACCCCTCTGCAGGGCCGCTGCTACGCACCCACCCCCCAACACCTACCTGGGGGCAGGAGGGAAGTGGTGGTGACGCCCACGCTGTTGGCAGCACTGACAGAGAAGTTGCTGGCTGCGCTGCCGAGGTGGACACGCAGTGAATGGTTGGCCAGCCCTGGGTAGCGTGTGGCACCCAGGAGGAGGATCTCGGAGGCGTTGGCCATCACGTGCCCATCCTGGTCCACCCAGGTGATGATGGCAGGAGGATTGGCTTGCACCAGCACGAAGAGCAGCAGGAGGAGCCCAGTGCCCTTGACCTGCTGGTAGCGGGCATCTGCCCGCAGGATCTCTGGCTTATCTGGGCAACAAACACAGGCAGTGAGACAGGCAGGAGGGACGGGGCGCAGCCAAGACTGGGGGCAGTGCAGCCAGGAGCAGGATTTGTCTCGCCAGGAGTGCTCGTCAGCCGTGTTTACACAGGACTGATGAGACACTGCTGTGCTGCGGCTGCAATGGAGGCAGGTCACAGACAGCAGCCCCATGCACCCTCCCCGCACCTCCGGCCGGTGCCGCGGACCTTACACTGCACATCAAGGAGGACGGAGGCGTTGTAGGTCTCCCCGGAGGCTGGGTCGGTCAGGGAGCAGTTGAGCTGGCGGTTGGCGCGCTGGGCAGTGAGGGTGAGGGTGCTGGCAGTTCCCACGGCCGAGCAGTTTGTCTCCTGCTTCTGGCCGTCCAGGTACCACGTCAGTGCAGTGCTGGGGACTGGCTGGGAGGCCCGGCAGGTGAAGGCACGGCTCTCCTCCTCCAGCAGCGTGCACACTGCCAGCTGCTGCCCGTTGATGGTGGGGCCTGGCTCCCCCAGCCCTGCCGGAGAGCCCGCTGTGCGTCAGAGCCGTGGTGGGGTCCTGCCGCCAGGAGCTGCACGCCAGACCCCGCCACCATCTCACCTGCCGGGCAGAGCACCGGGAGGCTGAGCTGCAGCAGCAGGTGGGCAAGAGCAGCCCCTGGCCGGCCCCCAAGATACCCCATGGCATGCCAGCGGTGCTCAGCACTAGGAGAGAGGCAGCTGGAGCAGTGATGCAGGGCTGTCCCCACGCTGGGCCCCTGGCACGCAGCAGGGCAGGAGGATGCGGCCAGGCTGCGCCTTACCTGGAGCATGGCCGCTGCTGCCTACCACCCAGCCCGCAGTGCGGCTCTGCGCCCGGGCCCCTGCACGCAGGCCCTGCATGCAGCACAGGGGCGGTCCCAGCACAGCGGCCAGCATCCCTCTCGCCAGGCCCCCACAGCTGCCTTCCCATGCTGCCACACGCAGCTGCTGCCGCAGCAGCAGGGTCTGTCCAGATGGGCACACAGAAGGGCAGCCAGAGACCACCCAGCCAGGGCAGGGAGGGACGTCCCCGTGCACCCCACCACCTATCCTCTTCAACTGGGGGGTTCAGCCCCCTGCTTAGCCCAGCCTGGTGCCCATGGGGCTGCCCAGCGCAGGGACCATGCTGCAATTGCCCACAACGCTGCACACAGAGCCCAAGTGCCAGGGACAGAGGGAGGTTTATTGGGGATGGCGTGGAGCTGAGACAAAGCCACGGCGCTTTGGTACTTTCCATACCCGGCCGACAGCCGGGAGGAGGAACAGAGTCCTTCTCCAGTGGCCAGGACATGCCCACCTGGGCCCAGGAGCACAGCTCTGCCTGGCCCATGCACTGCCTTGCCTGTCTCACTCGCTGCCGGCACCGCCGGGGTTGCGCAGCCGCCCCAGCATCTCGCAGAGCATCTGATTGCAGAGGGCCGAGTAGGGGTTGAGAAGCACCAGCTGCCGCCGGGCGAAGCTGCTGCCCAGCCGTGCCGCCCGCTCAAAGTCCCGCCGGGCCTCCTCGTCACGGGATTGCAGGCGGTGGATCAGGCCGCGCTGCACGAAGCTCTGGCAGGCTGCGCGGCCACAGCCCCGGCTCAGGTGGATGGCCCTGTCCAGGTCCCGCAGGGCGCCTGGTTGGCGGGGGAGGGGGGGGGGGGGGGAGAGGGAGAGATGTTGGTGTGGGCTGGGGTACCAGGGGGCCACCCGCCTCCCGACTGCGTGGGTGCTGCTCACCTGCCACATCCCCCCGCAGGCGCAGCGCCTGGGCCCGGTTGTTGTAGCCTGAGGCACGCTCAGGCAGCAGGCGGATGGCCTCGCCGAACCTCTCCAGGGCCGTGTTCACATCTCCTGACTCGGCGGCAGAAACCCCCTGCAGCTCCAGGTCCCGTGCCTGCTCCAGCAGCTCCGGCGCGAAGGCAGCCCCTGTGGCGGCGCAGAGGGGAGCCCTTGGCCAGGGAAGTGGCCTGCACCAGGACACCCCGGGGGTAGCAGCGTCACCTCACCTTCCTCCTGGGCATCCTCCTCCTCCTCGTCCAGCCCTGGGATATCCCCGAAAGGGGTGCTGGGGTTGAAGATTGTCTGCAGGACAGCCCTGTCGTTGGCTGTGGCCATGGTGCCCCGTGTGCCCAGAGCCCCACGGCTGGGCTGCAGGGTGCAGGCAGGCGGCCCCCACTTAGTTAATGTTCACACCGCCGGGACCGCTTCACCCGTCCGCGTCCTATCCCAGCCCGGTGCTGGGCCCCACCGCCTGCAGGCCGCGGTCCAGCTGCAGGAGCCGTGGCTCCCCAAGGTGACCCATGCACACCGCCTGCAGTGAGCCTGGCACCTCCACACCAAAACCCCACTGCGGTGGTGCTGGCTGGGGGCTGCCATCCCCCCAGGCATTTGCAGAAGGAGAGGCAGAGACCCGGGAAAAGCAGGTCTCAATCCTCGAGAAGAAATCCAGAGCAACCCTCTGCAGCAATAAACTTGACATGTTTATTAATTAAACTATCACTTAAATAAAAAAAAGTGCATAGAAAATAAACATGTTTAAAAACTCCTTTGTTTTTTTGTTTGTTTTTTTTTTTTTTTTTTTTTTTTTTACAACTATGTACACTTTTTTATTTTTACATTCAGTCTTTTGCAGAGCTTTCAGCATTTTTTTTTTAAACTATTAAAGTATTTCCTTCTTCCCTGTGACAGGGAGTTAACACTGATGTACTT
Organism: Vanellus vanellus; assembly: GCF_965231255.1. Classification (NCBI taxonomy): domain Eukaryota; kingdom Metazoa; phylum Chordata; class Aves; order Charadriiformes; family Charadriidae; genus Vanellus; species Vanellus vanellus. Next base: position 9,075,837 of record NC_138926.1, on the reverse strand, counting down.
TAGACACGTTTCCTCTTTTTTAAAAAAAAAACAAAACAAAACAAACAACCAGAAGCTTGGAAGAACACAAGAAAAAAAAAAGAGATTTGTTATACATGATAAGTTGTCAAGAAATGTATTTCTAGAACATAACCTCGCCTTTGCCGAGCTTTTTTTTTTTCTTTTTTTTTTTTTGAAACAATTATTCACCTACCTGTATTTACTAAAGAGACTGTTAAGTTCAATAAAAGAAACACCACAAGTATAGTTCTCGGTTGATAGACAAAGCTACTGTACCTCGGTAAAAAGAGACCAGGAAAGCAGAGAGCACACGTTGTCCCCAGCTGCAGGGGGTGCCCCGACATTCAGAACCGGAACGAGAGGACGGGGAGGGAGGAGCGGAGCTGTAGGAGCTGCAGGAGGTGTACGAGTACTGACTGGGCACACGGAGGGGTGGGAAAGGCCCAGCCGCCCGCTCCCGGCGCCCACAGCTGCGCCCGGCGGGAAGGCGCGGCATGGCTTTCCCGGCCCTTGATAGCGACTGTAACACAATCCTTACCTATAGTGTTAAAGAGAGTTAAAAGCCATGGACCGATACTGAACTAGGCTTCATTACACGGTGCATTACTATATTAGTTCCTATATATATCGTATTTATAGTTATAAAAAAACCTCGCGAGTGTTGAGGGTGGACCAGTAGCGTGGGTTTGAATGGCATGATTCTGCACAAAGACCGTCCCGCTGAAGAACCTGGTATTGCTTCGAAATGAAAGGAAACCAGAAAGAACAGATACCCAGCCCTTTGCAATAACCCGCTTTTCCTTGGAAAAAAAACCATGTCGGTTTGTAAAAAGAAAAATAAACGCCCTAAGGTTCCATTTTTTTTTTTTAGTATTTCCAGATGCCGTGATCTGCGTCAGTCCTTATAAAATATACATTCATACAGGGGGAAGCTGTGCAGCACTCGCCGCTGGCCCGGGCAGGATGGGGTCGTGGGGCAGGTGGTCACCGGGGAGCACTTGCTGCCACGGCTGCTCCCTGCCCCACCGCCGCCATCCCCACAGGCACAGGGCAGCCGTGGGGCGCAGCGCAGCTTCCCGGGGTACAGACAGTTTCACTGGCCACCACGGCTATAGCAGCAAAGCGGAGAGCTGGCCCGAGCTGCGGTGCCAGGTGTTCGCTTCTTGGGGGGCTCCCACTGCCATCCCCCAACCCTCCTCCCCATCTGTCCCGAGGGGAGGGAACATGGTGGAGCGGAGCTACTCAGGCGCAGTCACTGCGCTGAGGCGGGGGATGCCCCCCAGCACAGCTGCTGGGAAGAGGGAAGGAACAGGGCCGAGCGCCACCGCGGCCAGGGCACGGGGCTGAGGTCCCCTGGGCACATGTGGCTTGGCCTCCTCAGGGTATGTGCGTTCCCAAACTGTCAGTGCATCGCATCATCTCAGTAACAAATGCAGCCTCTATCGGACTTCTCTTTCAAGACTTATCACCGAATAACCACCACACAGTGCAATAGTGACAGGAAACCGGCGGCTCCCAACCCTCCGCATGCCGTGTTTCGTTCTCAGGTCAGAGATGAGGACTCAGGGTGCCCCGCCACGAGTCATGGGCGCTCCTGTCCCTGTCCCGCTGACTGCTGATGCCCCCCAGCCCACCGGCTCCCACAACAGCCACCAATCTACCCGCAGGGATGGCTGGGAAGAGCCAGGCGCTTCCTGCGTCCCCCTTTCTCCATGCAACACTCATCCGCCTTCTAGAGAGGCTGCAGGATGAGGTGCCTGCCCCGCACCAGTTCCCCAGCAGGAGAGGTACCGAGGGGCCTGTCCCTACCAGTTTAGCTCGCTTTTCCTTTTCAGAGCCAGGCAGAATCCCGCCTGCCACCCGGGGGCACGAACAGTCCTTCAGGCAGAGTCACGCTCCTCCCAAGCCGGGCAGTTCTCCCTCCTGCCCCCAGCTTGACAGGCAAATAAAGTGTAAGGTCCAGCCAAACCTCCCGGAAACAGTTACTGAAGTCAAAAAGGCAGAACAAGAGTAAAAAATAAAACTAAAGCGTACCCCCCTCTCTGGCAAAAGGATCAGACTGTCCAGCCAGGTATTTCCTATAACCGTCCTATGAAAATAAAAAAATCATTAAAAAGAGATTCTCTTAAATTAGGATAATACCACTGTTTAAAAAGCCTCGTCATAAGTGCTTTCCCCTATGAAGTGCTTCTCTTAGAAAAATATACAAAATATATTTACATTTATAAAACCTTAAATACTAAACTGTAAACAGAACAGAGTAAAATCCAATGTCGCCATTTGTTAGGCTTGGGGCTTTCCACTTCTTTCTTTGCGGTTTTGTTTTGGCGGCACGGAGTGGGCCCGGCCGGGAGGAGGACTTACGCTACTGTCACCAGGACACTGGGGCCTTTTGCTGTGCTTCAGACAACCTCAGATCCTGGCAGCTGCAACCGCGCCACATGCCAGTGCATCTCCTGCGCCTTTCCGGCCGCAGCACGGCACAGAGGGGCAGTAGTGTTTGGCCTTGCCTTTGCAGAGAACTGACACTCCTTTTCGGTGCCTCTTCCCGCGCTTCTTGGGGGAGACGAGGTGACCACACCTGGACCACAGCGCACCACCTTCCTACCTCCTGCTCTGTGGCCATCCCTGCAGCCACCACTCCCTCCCTGTCCCTCACATCAGCTCCACGGTGGCAGAGCCCGCTAGCTGGATGCAGCGCCTTCGGCTCGCGGGGCAGAGGAAGCCCTCAGAGCAGGAGCAGGGAAAGCACTGCTTCCCTCCTCAATGCCAGAGGAGGAGGGTGCTGCTGAAAGGGAGCCTCTGCTCCCGAAGACGTACAGTGCCCCAACTGCTGGCACAAGCCCTCTCTCTGCCAAAGAACGCCAGGAATTCCCCGGCGCAGGGGCAGGGCAAACCCTCCTCAGTCTACTGCTCTGTTCCGCTCTTCCCCATTCGGCCTTCCGAGACGAGACCAGCCAAGGCAGACCCAGGCAACGCATGGGCCACCGCGCTGGGCCACGCGCCAGCCGGCTCCCAAGTAGTGTTTTGCAGATGCCCAGCACAAGGAACCGCAGCCTGATGCACAGTCCCGGGGGCACAGACTGTGCCCCCTGGAGGGAAGCTCACTCAAACACCGTGCCACAGTGAATTTCTACCACAACCCTCCAGTGAGGAGGAGAAGAAGGAAGAGGAGGAGGAGGAGGAGGACTCCCACTTCAGCACTAAGCCAAGAGACAGGGAGGGACAGAGGGACAGGACCCACGACAGCTCCCCTACACGTGGGCTTGGGCCGAGCTCCCCTCCCCTTCCCTCCGTCGCTCCTTAGCCCCATGCTGAGAAACAAATGCCGGGGGTGGGGGGAAATGAGAATAGAAAAACATAATGACGCCGAGGATCTTCTCCAGTCACCCGCGTCTTTCACAAGGGTAAGTGTGCGCATGCGAGACGTGAAGATGTGGACTCTGACAGAGAAACGCAGGCGCCAGTCAGGTCCCTGAGCCCAGCCAACCACCATTCCTGCCTCCGGCCTTCCCGGCCCATCTGGCTGGCTGGGGGGGGGGGGGGGACTCACTTGAGGCTTTGGTTCGCCCCAGGCCCTTCAGGGCTCACCCGCAGCTGATGCAAGTTCTAGTTTAAAAACCTCCTGCACTTCTTGGCGCCGCAGTTACAGGGCAGTTTGTTGCTGGCGTCTTCAATGGGGAACTTGTAGTCGTATGTGAGCTCTTCCCCACGGTAGATTTTGCGCATGGCGAAGATGACAATGTGTTTCTGGCCATCGATGTTGATGACCCGGGAGTAGCAGTTGGGCTCGCAGGAGTGGTTGATGAAGCGGGCCGCATTCCCGTGCATGGTGGCATCCACCACTTCAGAGTCGTCAATGCGGAACATGTAGCAACCGATTCCCTATGCACGGAGGACAGAAAGAGGGTCAGCGCAGGGCACTGAAGACAGAGCCATTCTAACAGACAACCTTGCTCATTACAGCAGCCAGATGTTGCGCCTTTAAGAGCATCCGTGACCTCCTTTCACTTCTCTTCCTAAGCTTGTTTTCACCCCGTGCCCTTTGGATCTGCCACAGTAAGAGCAGACAGAGGCCCCTCCCAGCTCCCAGCAGAAAATGAGCGCCTTCAGTGCTCCAGCAAGGATGGAAACATTCTGAGAAGTCTGTCATCCCGATTCATGATATGCCAAATGCAGTTTTCACATGGCCTAAGCCTGTCCTACCTTCACGGCCACCTTACAGTTCTCCCAAACTCGTTAAGAACTTCTACGAAAGCCCATAACTCACCTTACTGTCGTAGTATTTCTCTCGTTTGTCAGTGAGGATGGAGCGAATGACATTGCCTGAATATTCGATCACCATCTCACCTGCATCGATGTTCCTTTTGCAGAACAGACCCCGGCCATGGATGGGAGACCTAAAAAAGCAACAAGGTAAGGGAGTATTTCAGAAGGTATGAGCACAACTCGGAACGCAAGCTTGCCAACGCTGCAGAAAGCTGGCTACTAGTACGAGGATCACTGCTGTCGTTCCTCTTCCCTACTGTAATGCTAACACGAACAATACTACATTTCTCCTGTCCGCTCCTGCGCACGAGCCCTAGCTATCACCAAGGCAGCAAGGCCCAAGTAGTTTGTGCTGAGGACGACTTCTGCCATATGTAACTTGGGTGGGGAGAAGGAGGAGGGAAAAAACCCAAACCTGCTTCTTGCCCTCAACTTTGCAGTCTGACTTCAAAGATGGTTTCCGGTTTTCACCTTCCTCTGCCCCAGAGGCAGAGGTCCCAGAAGAAAACTGTACCTGTAGACACCAACTGCCTCCTTGGAAGTCTTCTTCAAGTGTCGGAAGCGCATGGGCATCGGCAGATCCATACTAGTCGCCCTCCTAGAACAAAGAGACGCTGCTAAACGCTGCCCTTTATTTGAGGGTCTGTGCCATGTATTACTGGGGATACTCTCCAAGACAGAATAATTGAGACACTGTGACACACTGCAGCCCACTGAGAATACAATCAAAATTAAGGCAGTGGTTTTATATAGATATATAAAAGATAATTTCCTCCCCCTTCTGCCCAAATTACTCAGGGTGTTTTACATTAGCAAGGAAAAGAAACCTTCCAAGGGAGCCTGGCCTGGTGGTCTCCTTCAGCTGCAGGGGCTCTTGCTGTTGCAGGAGTCTCCCCCGTAGTTGCAGCACCTGGCAGCTCTCCAGTTTTAAACCCCGCCTCAAAGAATACAGCGCATACCCAAGCACGGTCAGCTCGTTTTAACACCACAGCCTTACTTTCCCCTTTGAACCATTACACCCTGCTGCATACCGGGCTGATTTCAGCTGTACTTCTTCCTCTTCCTCGTCGTTTGGGTTGTATTCTGGTGGCTGTCGGTGTTTAGAAGCCAAGAAATTAAACATATCAAACGCAGACTTCCTGCAATTTAAAAAGACAGAAGGAAGTTTGTTCTACCGACTTAAAATAAAACCGTGGTTGCCACAACAGTGTGACATGTTTACTGCGCTACACCTTCTCCAGCCTGTCCTCTCTTCACAAAGCTGTCTGGGCAGCAGGGCAAGGGATAACCGTTTCCGTGAGTTGACAGTAAAAGCCCCAGCCACGAAAGCTTTATTAAACAAAGCAACACTCAAAACAAAGTGGCACAGAAGAACGTGCAGGGTCAGAAGATGCAACATAATTGATTTACACGTGGAAGTTGCTGACATTTCTTTCTAACCGAGAGCATTACTGCCATAGAGATTTGTTGCTTATGCCCTGCCATGGAGCCAGTCAATCCAGCGACTCGGATGTTAATCTTAATGATGAAAAAGCTCAAACTTGCCTCAGGTGGACTTCAGCCCGAGCAGAGCCATGCGGGTTCAGAGGCGGTTCATTGGCCTCCTCTGGCTTATGAAACCTGAACTTGTAGTTGTGGCAGTGCTTTGCTCCATACAGTTGCTCAATCAGGAACACAACAGTGTCGTGGATAATCCCCAGCATCCTCAGACCATTCACACCTGGAACAAGAGACAGAGCGCAACAAAAAACCCAGCTGACAAGGCAGACTCGGAGCGGGAGGATGCAGCGGCTTGTTAAATGCAACTTGTGTGCCAGCCTGCAATTTTCACAGCAGCCTGTATTAGCTAGTTCGTTCCACATATGAATTGTCAATCATGTCCTCGAGAAGGAATTATCCTCCATAAAGCGGCCACCAGCTGAACCAAAACTCCTCAGATGCTTACAAAAAGATGTGTTTGCTCTCCCATGTTCTCAAGCGCAGTAGGCACAAGCCTGGTACTGTGCATTACCTGCAAAAGACAGCTGCTTCAGGCGGGCGTTGGAACGGGCTTCTTGAACTTTGTCAGTTAGTGACTTCCAGGCATCTGCAGTCCCACAAACAGAAGACAGACAGTGAGAGAGTATCTGAGCGCTGAGGACTGCCAAAGCAGTGCCCTGCTGCACCTCCTGTTTCGCTGTATCTTATCAGCTTTCCAGTGCAACAATGTACCATCGGTGTGCAGTACACTGTTTTCCAACAAATGCTCACATTTAAATAAGCTAATCGGAGAACGTGAAGTTTGCATCCCTTTCCCAGGCCATGAATTAAGATCCTCGGATCCAGTTGCTTCCTTTCCCTCCAAACTTCACTTTGACACGAAGGGAAGTAAGCATCGTCAGCAACTGGGCTGGAGGAGAAATCTAGACACCCTGCTGTCTGATCCACACTGACTATTTCTTGGCAAAACATGGTTCAACACCATTGGGCAACTAATACAACAAAATGGGACAGGGATTAAAAAAAAAAATCCAACCACCAAACTTTTTCAATATAATCCAGACTCTGCTGGGAACTAGGATTGTTCTAGGGCTGTAAATCAAGAGGCTTTTTTTTTTTTTATCTATTAAAAAAGCAAGTAATGGATCCTCAGAAGTCATGATTTTACTTCTAGCAAGGAAAGCTAAAACCAGTAAAGCCAACACGCATGGTTCTCACCTTCAATGCTTTCTGCGCAGATTTGAAAACCGTCATCACTAGAGATCTCAAAAACCAAACCTTTCTTTGGTTTCTTCTCACCCAGACACTCTTTCCTCTTTTGTTCTTGCTGAAGCCAAAACATAAGCGGGGAGCTGAAAGTGCTCTCCTCTTCCTCAAGAGCTTTGGAGCCTAGAAAAGACAGAAGCCAGCATGAAGATGGAAATTGGGCAGAATGATGTTTTTCCCACTGGTTGTTCCACCACTGACAATGACTTACTAACATGCCTTTTGACCAGTAAATCTGTCCAAGAAAAAAATCCAGACAGCGTTGCAGTAAGAGTGTGAAATCTCAAGTGCTGAAATTTCCACAAGCTAAAAATAGACATAACTATTTGTCCAATATCTATTAATAGTGAACAAACCTTTCCTCCCCTCAGAGCAAGAATAACATGATTATTAGCTCTGAGATTTTTCCCGAGAGAACAAGACACAAAAAAAATCAAAACTTCAAGGTACCGACTTCCCAGTCTTGAGGAATCCCAAGACTCAAAGCTTTCGAGGAAGGGACATACCTGCATTTTCCTGCTTATTTGTCAAGTTCTGTGCTGGCTGAGATTCTGGGAGGACTGCCGTTTGCCTTGGGAGGGAAGGAAATGACTGTGAGGAAAACTGTTTAACGACCTACCTCATGTCCTCACCAGCCCCGAACACTCACCCACACAAGCTGAGAACGACACAGAGGTACAAGGCCCTTTTTCCAGATCGGATGTTCTACCATCAGTTCAATAGGAAACAAACAAGCCAAACGATTCTACTTGGCAGCATTTATTTCTGAGGCATCTATCGGCCTGTGGGTAGCAGTCGCCTTTCACACAGGCTGTGGCCCGCTCTTTGTATTAGCCCTGCACAGCACTAAGATGTGCACAAGTATATGATCAGCAAAACTCGATGAGGAGTCTTGTTCTCAGCAAGCAGCAAGCTTCCCACTATAGGCAACTTCATTTAAAAAAATGGCTCCACACTGCAACCAAATGTGACCGTTCATTCCAGACTCAACGCTCCCAAGATATCTGAACTAGCAAAGAAAGCCTTCTCGCATTCTCTGTATAAATGTCCTTAAGCTGAAGCGAGCAGAATCTGATGGCCAGGTCTGTGCAATGCTTACCCTGCAGACTGGCCACATTCTCTCTGTGATGGCTGATCCACACTTGCTGCATCCTGTGTGTCTGCCTTCACAGAAGGAGCCCTGGAACAGAAAGATTCAGGGACATTCAAAACACCTGCCCAAGCCAGCTGTGCCACCAAGGAGGCTGGACAGCTGTCCCAGACCCAGCGAGAGCTGCCATGAGCGATGCAGCAGCTCAGCAGAGCTACAGAAGTGGTAACAACTGCTCCTAAGATAGGAGGAACAAGATCATGCTTCCAGCATCGCCTCAGAATCAAGAGTTGCACTTCAAGAGGAAGGAGAAGCATGAATCTGGGTGCAAGAGAAACATGCCTGCGCAGCCAGAAGCAACAAGCTCGGGAGCCATGAGGTGTGTGGTGGAATTTGGGAACAGCTACAGAAAACACTTACAGACTAAAACAAATTGGCAAGTGCCAGAAACACAAGAAAGCTATTTTAAAAGCTTAAGCTGCCTAAAGACATCAGCTCTTATTCTCTCTACAGACACATGTTTCAAAGAGGCAATTCAAATGGCATTTTAATTTAAGGTCTGGAAAATAATCCTCTACCGCGAGAGACAAGTGCACGCTCTGCTGTTCTGACATGGCAGAGAGCGAGATTCTCCCTGTTCTCCCAGTTCCTCCCCAGTCCCTCTTGCCGGTGGGGACTAAAGAGGAGGGAAGAGGGGCAGGAAGAACAAACTGCATGCTGGAGAGACACTAAGCTCATGGAAACAGGCATGCAGTTAAAGTTCTGCACCCAGAATGACCAAGGCAACACCGTAACGGTGCGGCACTTTGGTGCCCTGCTCATAGTACAGTGAAAACTTCTAGAGTATTTACATACGTTAAAAACAGAAGTCCCCTTTTCTCTACTGCTCTCTCAAAAACATTCTCTAATTTTCCAGAGCTGTCAACAATGAATAAAGTCCTCATAACCCTGATCCCCAAGGCCTTAGGGTTTTCATCCTTTCCCTCCCAGGGGTAAAAGTTCTACTAACTCCTTTAGAGAAATTTGCCTTCTGTTGGCGGCTGGGCTTTTTACCTCAGAAATTATCACTCAAAAGGGAAAGCTGCTGTAAGACTAGCACACGATTCTTTCTTATATTGTTACAGAACCTCAGGGATAAGCAAAACCAAGCACTCCTCTTACCCTGTGGCTGGGAGCTGGGGTACAGCAGTGGCCCCTCTGTCGGCAATGTGCGCTTCAGAGGAACCCGTCCACGCATGAGAAGTTTTGTGCTTCTTTCCGTTCCCTTTGTCTAATGATGGTTGAATGCGTTTGATTTTTGGCTTCATTTTGGTGGGACCCAACATGGAGCTAGTCGCAGACTGCTGGCCAGAGGACGGGGAGCCCCCAGGGGATGCTGAACTGGCATGCATCACCGACGAGGAGGCCTTGTTTTGCTCGAGTCCGCTATTATTGGGAACATCAACCAGCTGCGGGAAGCTCGACAACTGTGTCGTTGCCGAAGCTGTGCCAAGGTCCAGCTGGGAAGAAGCAACCCCGGTTTTGCTAGCTAAGAGTTGTGTCATGTGCTGGAGCTGGTAAGAGCCTTCAGGGTCAGCAGACGACGGAGCAACTGTCATGCCCATTGTCTGTGCTGAAGGCAGGACGCATATACTCGATGCAGCAGTCATTGCTGCCGTAGATGGAGTTTGGGATGTTCCCAGTTGCGAGAACATCCCAGAACTGGGCGGCAAAGTCATGTGCTGCTCCTGAAGACCAAGGCTTTGCTGACTCGCTTTGATCAGGAGGTTGCTTATTGAACCCAGGTCCCCTAATAATCCAGGGCTAGTTAATGTTACCGAACTTTGTCCCAAAACGTGACTGGGAACCGACCCACCGGTAGCAGGGGCTGCTGTGGCCTGCATGGACACCACGTTCAGCACTGAGGAACTCGATGCTAGGCCTGACACAGGCCCTGCGGGGAGGTGACTGGCATCTGGTCCAATGACACTGGGAGACGTGCCGACTGCAGTGGTGGTCCCACCTTGCGGGAGCAACGACGTTTGCTCAAAATACATGACCCCGGACTTGGACCTCTTGATAATATTTGGGACGGTTCTATGGGATGTTGAATTCGCAATGCTTCCCAAATCCAGCGGGTGGTTGGAAATTTGAGAAGGAGCAAAATTAATTAAGGTCATGTTGGAGACCATATCAGGAGGAGCGATAGCAGAAGGGGTTCCAGAGGGAGCCAGCTTCTTATTCTTCCGTGACTGCAGACGAGAGATGGGCCGTTTCTTGCCCAGAGCAGCAGCTGGTGTGGAAGCGGTGGTACCGAGGTCTGTCCTCTGACTAGCTTCAGACACTAAGAGCTGAGGATCAGGGGGTGGCTGCACACCGATCAGAAGGCCTGGCGAAGGACTGCTGATGTTTGGTGGGAAGCCAGTCTGAGCGCCCGCGGAGAAGGGATGTATGTGCTGGTGATGGGACATGGGCAGCAGCCCCTTGCTTGTGGGAGGGAATAGTGACTGAGAGGAGGGCAAACTTGGATTTAATCCCGTGGTCAGCGTAAGCCCACTGCCCATGGGCCCCAGCACCGATGCGTTGGTCTCCATCACGCTCTGTGCAGAACTAACAGAAGGCGTTAACTGTATCTTCTGAGTAACGCCATTGGGAAGAGTTTGGAGGACGTAGAGTGGTTGCATGTTTTGATTGACTACCAGAAGCTTTTCTGCGGCTGGCTTGAGGTGCGGCGGCGTTGTCTGCACCGCAGCGTTGGAGATCTGTGAGGGGCCGGGACTGTCTGTGGAGTTGGGCACGTACTTCTGGCTCTGGAGGGGAACGGTGGGCGATACCGGCACCTGTATACCCGGAGTCCCGCTGTTTCTCGTTAAATCCTGGTTGCTGCCGTGCCCTTGCTCGACGGGGCCACAGGGCGGGCTGGCTATATGCTCCGCATCCATGTGACCCTGGATGAAGTGATCGGGAGTCATGTGTCCTTCAGGGCTCGGGTCTACTCCTGGACTCAGGAGAGCTGTGTCTCCTTCTCCCGAGGCAGACTTTTCTGTGACCGTCACTCTCTTTTCCCCAGACTCTGTGGAGGGCAAGGCGAGCATCGACCTCTCTCCCGAGGAGGAAAGTGAAGACTCAGAGATGACGGCGAGCCTGTTGTGATTTTGGCTGGGCACTGTAGGGCTTCGGGTGGTCAGAACAGAGAGATCAGAAGGAAGCTCCAGCGGCAATTCAAACTGCTCCTCTGCTGATATGGAGGAAGAGACACTGCTGTCCACCGGCTCAGCGGTTGGCAGCTGCTGGGAGAACACCTCAAACAAACCCATATCTTTGCCCCTGTTACTGTCGAGACCTAAACCTTCCCCAAGTGTTAGAAGCTCAGATGATGAGGACTCTGGACTTTCTCCCAATGCCTGCATGGACGGCGTGTTCTTTAGTACAAAGTCCATGATGTCAGAAGGGAGGATGTTCCCACAGTCGTCGCTGTTGTTATTGTCAGAGTCGGATTTCAGAAGTTCTGTGTTAAAAGTGTCCAGTAAGTTCTTGTCCGAAGGCGTGCTTGTGTGAGCCCTGCGGCCCGTTTCCAATGAGCTCAGCTGAGCTTCCAGTGAGTCCTGACCCTGCGCTTTAACCCTGCTTGCAGGATGGCAGTTATCAAGCTTTGGGTCGCTTTTGTGGACAGTGGAGCTCTTGGTCACTTGTACTTTCTCCCCGGCTTCTTCAGTCCTGTCCAGTTTTAAGTTCTCTGTTCCGTTTTCTTTACTGCTCCTTTTAGTTACTTGACTGACTTTTCTTGTTGTTGCCGTGATGCTGGTATCACTTTCAGTTCCATCATCCACACCGTCTAGCTGCGAGATTTTTGGAAGATCGCACTGCTCCTCCTCCCTGAACAAGTTGTGGGATGCAAGCCTCTCTTCTGTGTTCGAGGAAACCACCGTTCTAGTGAAGTTATAGTAGTATAAGTCATCTTCATCTGATGTGCTCAAGTCATCTGCGCCATCCACTTGTCCTTCCGCAGACCGCTTCCCTCGCTTCTTCCCAGTCGAGTTACTGTAGAAGGGAAGGTCTTCCTCGCCGTAAGACCTCACGCCATACAGAGGAGTCAAGCCAAAGAACATGTTGGACCTGGCCCGAGCACTTCTCCGCGGATACCTCCGCTTGTATGAGCCTTCTTCTTGAGCTTTAGCTCCATCCTGGAGCATCAAGTTGTTATCTTGAACAGGTAAATTTTCATAGGCATTATTTTGAGATTCCTGTGCTGGCGCTTCGGTTGGACTTCCCTGGACGACAGGGTTATCTTCTGTGCTTTCCGATGTCAAGGAGGGCTCGGCCAAAGCGGCCAGTTCTGCTCCTGTAGACTGAGGTTTGGCATCGCTTTCCTGCTGCGCATTTTTAGACTGGTTTTCACTTTCCATCTTGAGAGGAGTCAGAGTGACTTTAACAGTGCGCTTCCTGGGTGCCTGTGATTCCTTAGAGGCCACTTCGACCTGCGCTGTAGAGCCTTTAGACAACCCTTGTGAAGGTGGAGACTTCTCGCCAGCTTTCTCAGCAGGAATATTGTTACACAACCTCTGGCTTATTTGTTCAGTCATCAAACCCTGATTACCAAATTCTGGTTTCAGGTTTCCTTCATCACCGCCTACTGCTTGACTTGAATCTGTAACAGATTTCAGGGAATGCTTCTCTTTAAAACTATCTTTTGTTAACTTCTTCCCCTTCTGTCGCCTGTCTCTAGGGGCAGAAACCACCTGCTCACTCGCTGCTGGAGATCTGCTATTTACTCCAGCAGACTTCAAGGTCTTCGCATCCATCTCATCAACCATGGTTGTTTTCTCTGGCTGTACAGGTTCCACGTGCTGATCTCTCTCTTTCCTTGGGCCTCTCTGATGCAAAGGTGGGAAGGATATCACTTCTTTGGAAGAAAATGATCCTGAACATTCTTGGAAGGTTCCTATTTTAACATTCGTTTCTGTGCCCGATGAACTGGTTGATTGAGCAGACATTTTGGAGTTTCCTCCAGAAGCAAAACTATGAGCTGGATAATCTGGGTCCTTTGAGGTCAGAGCTTTCATCTTCTCCCCCTTAGAAGGCGCAGCTTTGGCTATCAAATCTGAGCTGATGGAATGTTTGCCCTCTGTAGACTGAGATGCATCCAGCTGGTAAGTTTTACTTCCACTTGTAGCCACCGTTTTCTGGGAGCCTGAACTGGTAGAGCAACTTTGAACTGGAGCACTTGGGGTACCTGCATTCCCCAATCCCACAAAGCGGTCAGTACTTTTGACGCTGGGTTCCTGTTCTGAAGAGGACCCCATGGTGGAAACTGAAGACACACTGTGCCTGGAGTAAGTGTTCCCGGCTCGCGTAGGGGAAATCATGCGGAGTTTTGATTGCTGCTGTGACAAAGAGGAGGTGCTATGTCTCCTAGAACCGATGCTCTTCAGTCCAGAGGATAGTAAAGGGTCTCCCACTGTCACTATTTCATGGGTCACTGGGGTAGGACTTCCTGAGAAAACAAGGTAAGAAAGACTGTCACGTGATCTGGAACCTTCACAACCCATACAGACCCAATTCCTCCATATAAACCACAAGAAATTAACAGCCACATAGACCTTTCAGCCAGGCAGCATTAATATGACGATGATACTTGAGATGGGTATTAAAAATCTGACACCGTCAATCAGTATTCACCACAGAGAGCTAAGTTTGTATCTTGGGGGTCTGTAGCTCAACTTCAGACGTGAATTTTCAACATGAGTTTGAAACAAAACGTGACTCATTCATATAGAAATAGTAGCTGAATTACAATACCAGATTTCCGACTCTCTAGAAAACCACTGACTGAGATGATTAAGTCCCTAACTCAGATTACAGCTCTACTGCATGACTACTGGTTTATCACCCAAACATTGCTTTCTTCATCCCAAGGAAATTTTTGTTTCTTGACAGGCCATCGCTACGGCGTATGTTCAGAACTTTCCTCTCCTCGAACCTATTGCCATTTCACTATTTCCTCTAGAAACAGAAATCTAAACACCACATTCTGAATGAAGCCAGAAAAGACACAAACCAACCCAAACACATTTCCAAAACAAACAACCCACCCCCCAAAATCAAAGTCAACAGCCCTTGAAATACCTGCAGAGGGCAATGGCCTTGAGCCGGGAGACCTCTGTGTGGATGGGTAACTCGGCGTCCTGATCCTGGGACCCTTGGGGACAGCTGGGTAGTAACAGGAACTAGAGGTCTGAGAATGCAAGGGACGGTCTGGTGACGGTGGGTTTACAATTTCAGGTGTATTGCGGCTGTCTTTAGGTAGAGTTTCTGCTGTTGTATAAAAGAGAAACAACAGTCTAAGCCATCACTGAATGCTAAGAGCTATGACCTGATGAAGTATATATCGTTACCAGGGTTCACTTGGAGAATCGGGGTATCTGTTAAATAAACACAAAGTCAAAAATTCCTGCTTCTTTGCCATCAGCTAATGACTGGTTTCTTCTCCTAAGCACATTTTCAAATATTTGCGGCAATACAGTAACCCTCAGTGTATACACGAAATTCCATTACAAGTTAATAGAGTTTAAGATTCTATGTTGACAATGACAATTACTATAAATGTTTTAAAGATCTTCTGCAAATGTTTTAAAGATCTTCAGCAGCCTTACCTTCTGGGAACTGAAAAGGATAGGGTTGAGATTTTTTTTTTTTTTAAAAACTCACCTATGGATACAGAGAAAGCAATTTGGACATAGAGAGGCAGCGCAATACTACTGTTCTGCATGGTATTTAACAACCAACACAGTCACCTGAAGTACAACTGGAAGTTCTAGATCCCTAGAAACATCTCAGGTCTGTAGACTAGAAAGCATTGCTACAGTAGTTTTTGTTTGGCTCCAGTTTTCAAAGTTACAGGTACACGCAGGAGCTTAGCTCTGCGCCCCCCCAAGTCTTTAGATGCTGTAATGTAATTTGGAAGCCTGAAGTGGATTCTAGTCCAAATCAGTTTAAGAGACACAGCCCCCAGCCACTCCCCAGCTTTCTGGTAAGGATATGCGACAGCAAAAAGATGTAGAGAATATACTTTGAGAAAGTCCTTGGAAGATTACCTGTGAGGGGAACTGGGCTGTGGGCAATGGTTCTGTTATCGTCGTGCTCCACAGTGCTGTTGATGTCGGGTTCTATGACCGGTGGTCGGCACTCCATGATCTTGCAGGTATACACACAGCGCTTTCTGGCATCAGTTGTGCTCCAGTACACCCTGGAGCACCTGGAAGAGAATTCAAACATAAGACATATGAAAGCCACAGTCCATTTTTACCTATGTTACTTCAAGCACTCGTTTGGCATCAAATACACTAAAAGACATCTAATCATTAAACAGTTTATACTCACTGATAGCCGATGGGAAACAACTTATCCTCACAGTCCGAGAGGTCATTCAGAATTCCTAAACAGTCTATCGTCATTGAACCTGAGCAGAAAAAGGAACAGAAGAGTTCTGTGAACCAGATTCCAGCACCAAAGGTGGATGAAGTGTCCAGAGACCAGATCTTACCAATCATCATGTGGATGTTCTCTGGTTCCAAGCCACTAAGGAATTTTCTTCTCAGACTGATCCCTTCAAAGTCCACAAAAACTCTCCTAAGAACTTCAAACCCATTCTCAGGCACCACCTAGAACACAAATCCACAAAACTACCTGTTAATTTTAAAGGAACCACCATGTGTACGCTCCACACTCTAACTCGATCCTCGCTTTGCTCTTTTGGTTTTGGACCGCCACATGGCGCCCCTTGCCAAACCTCACCAGGCCAGTTGTATTGCTGACTTCTTTTTACCAGCACTGTGGTCTGGCCGTCATTAGTAAAGAACACAACATTAATGACTAAGAACCACTCATAGTTCCAGGCTAACCCCACCCGCAGACAAGGAAGGCTGTGGAAAAAAGGATCTCACCTCTCCTTTGATCAAGTCACGATGCCTCTGGCAGTAAACTTTCTTATCGTCCAGAAAGACACAGTTCTTGGCTCGTGAGCACATGAAATGATAGTTACTTGTACAGGAAGTGAGGCAGCAGCCCACTGTGGCGCCCGATTTCTGGCAGAACTCGCACCTCTACAAAAGAAAAAATAAATAGTTAAAAATTAACCCCTTCTAAAACGAGGCTACCCTTAATGTTGTCAGGTGGTTTTTTGGGCACAGATGGAAGTATAGAGTAATGCCTGACCTCCCACTTCACTGCTGCAGCATTTTGCTACCCTGACTCGCGTGCGCAAGGGAGACACGACGGAGGAGGCGAGAGGAGAAGGATCCCTCACACAGAACTACTTCTGCGTTTGCAGACCGTTCCTCCAGGCCTCAGACTCCCTTGTTCGTACTCCCTACCCAAGCCACGTGTCTGCAAGCTTCACCAATGCGTATGTATGTCAGCTATTTCCCCTGCACTGACTGTTCCCCATGCGGGCGGCTTACTAATGGCTAAGGGCAGCCCTATTCCACTGCTCCTGCTCTTTTAATGTATGTTCAGGACCAAATGGCACTGTATTAAAACAAAATTTAGACAAAGTAATTTCTAGCCATGCTTCCAGTCTCATTTCATTCTTCTGGAAAGTAAGCAACCCCTGATTCACAACAGGAAGATTATTTCGTTTTCTAAGACGGCTTGGGAGTTCAGGAAAAAGCCACCACCATCGTTCTTTTTGCGGTATTTAACAGAGTAGCTATGGAGAAGCTAGATGGCAAGATCCTTCATCTATACTCAAACGTGAAAATGCTCCTTGATCAACACCTTGAATCAGACAGTACTTGCTTTCAATTCTTATTTCTTCTATACATTTATCAAATTTAAACTGGGTCACAATACCAGGTACAGGCTTGCTCTCTCTCCTTTGAGTTCCTCTGCTGTAACCAGCTCGGACTGCAACAGAAGATCTGCTAAGTCCTTGTGCTACAGAGACAGGCGCCGGGCTTTAATGCAGCACTTGGCTGTGCTTTACGTATTCCATACCATTTTTAAAAACAGGCTGTGACTACAGGTATGGCATCAACTGGCTAAGGTATAGCGCTGGCAACTGAAGACCTGCTGAGGAAAACACGGCTCCAGTTCTCCTGTTATGAGTTCCTTTTGGTCTCCACAGTATTTCTGAACTGAGCAAGGATAAAATAAATATTCAATTATCTTCCATCTGTTCTATTATATATAGTGAAAAAAAAAAAGCAAGGAGGGGAGAAAGCAGAAAAAGGACACCCAAGGCATCTTTTAGCCAGGTTGCTATCTTGGTTCTGTGCAAATCTGCATGAAGTTTAACAATGTGTTCTGTACTTATACCCACCAGCTGCTTCCCCCTGATCACAGCCATGTGCACGTTTTTCAGGGAACCATCATCATCCTCAAACACTTCTGCTGACCACAAAGCACAGTTCACATGTGTCCACTCGTTCTGGCCAATATAGAGTAGACGTCCAGCATCCTAAAGAACAGAAGGAAACCCTCTTTTCCAGTGTTCCACCAGCCACCGTGACGCACAGTAAGCAGCCAGGCTGCCCCTGGCACCAACTCTACAGTACCGCTGAACTCAGCTCCTCTCAAAATGGGCGCGTGCCAGATACTCACATTGGCACTGTCATCGCCGTATTTGAGGCACAATGCGCACTGCCTGTTGTCTTCTACATCCGGAGGCGGGTTAAGCTCAGGACTATCCTCTCTGCTTCTGTCAGAGCCTTACAGGAAAAAGAGAGAACGTGGTTTATTCTTGGAGGGCAGCGAGGGAAAAACTCATCTGGACAGGCTGTCAGGAAGTGACCAGGGTAGAAGGGGCAAACAGCAGCCTGGAGTTTCAACAGCCGCTTGCAAAGCGAGGAGAAGCACGCACCAGCCTCTGCGCAGCCCCTGCTCTGGGGGAAAAGGGCAGGTGCAAATCTAGTTCTGGGCCCAAGCTCAGCTCAGAAACATCTCGTATGTAACAGCTTCTGAATGATTTCAGGCCACAGAGGTCTCCAAAGTGCTCCAATCGCATACAGAACCAAACCAGCGCTCTCTACTACAGAGCAAAGCACTCTGGGCTTGGGACCAATCCTGCTGCAAGCGGTTTTCTTACTGGAGATAGGTGGCGTAGGAGGGTGCAGAGGAGTTGGTGAATCTGGCTCGCCAGGCCCTTTGGGTTTTGGAGCTGGAATGATCTTCTTCATCAGAGGGGGTTGCTCGGTGCGGCTGTTCTCTTCACGCTCCTGCCACTGAGCATAATTATGGTCAAGCGAAGGGGGCAGCACTGCATTCGGCAACATACCACTGCTGAAACGCAACAAGGAGTGGGCTGTCAGACCTGGCTACACCAGAAGGCCACGTGCTCTGTCTGACAGCCCTACTGACATTTCACACACAACAATTCAATTAGTCAATTACAGTCCACACATTCTCTCAGCAAAGGCACTTACACTGTAAGGTTTGTGATGCGGCTGACTGTTTCTTGTGAGGGTAACAGAAGGAGGGTCACACCAAATGGGGACGAGGAAGGGGAAGGAAGGACAGGACTGACAAGCCACCACACAATACGCCCAGATCTAAAGAATGGTTTTGGCTTCTCTGCTTTAGAACAAGAAAGCGTACACAAAACCTGGGAATGGGATTACTGTTTAACTTCTTAAAAAAAAAAAAAAAAAAAAGGAAAAGAAACCCAGAAAACCCAACCCCACTAACAGGCTTCTCTTGATACTTTTTGCTGGGACAGCTGGAAAACTGCAGGGTGTCGCAGTCAGACACAGAACAATTACTTACTTGCTTGTTACTTTATTTGGCTCCCAGAATCTGGACTTTTTTACACTGAACCATGGAAAAACACGCTCCATTTGCTGAAGGAAAACAATGCTCCATTAGAAATGTTATACAACAGACCCAAAAATTCAAAGCCATTCGGCCAAGGTCTACTGTAAATGCACAACTAATAAGCTTTCATTAACATCAACAACTCTAACAATGTATTTCTTATTCCTGGAAACACCCAAGCAATGGTAAGCATGCTGGACCCTTTGGACTCCAACAGCAACGAGCAGTGGTACAACACCAAGCAGATTTCAAAATAACTGCAGCCCGGCTCACCCGAATAAAGAAGGACTTGACCATGCTGTTGGCTTTCTTCACTTCCGGCTGCCCTCCGTCGGAATTGATGGCTGCTTGGATGATCTTCACGATATCATCACTGAAATCCAACTACAAGAAAGCCACAAAATCTCACATTAACAGGATCGTCTCTTGTACAGCTACACCATCCGCTAATTGAAGGCATCAAGCGAGCATCCAGATGATGAGAAGAATGAACTGGAGCATCCACTTAAAAGCAGAGAAAGAATTTGGCTGTGGAGGAACAAGCAGCCCTGTGCATTTGCAAACCGGCCGGCAGAACTGCTACAGCCAAAACTGTTCACTGCTTCCTTCCACCCAGAGCTGACTGCTGTGGGACCAGCTAACGTAGCTACCTTGCACAGATTTGCCCCAAATCTGGCGAGAACATTTGCCTAGGACTTGGCAATATACCTGCTTCCTCAAGAATACAGGTGCTACAGGGGAAAGAGAGGACAAGGACATTCCCTACGAATAAAACCCATTCGGTGAACAGCAGCATTTTGTGTAAATACCCTAACAACACCACCCTTGAAGACAGGAATGACTAGTTTCCAGGGAACTGACTGCCTTCGGTGCTATGCAGCTAGGCTTTCAGTTAGAATTTGCACGCAAAGGATGGGCTATCCTGTACCCATGAACATAAACATCCGACTAAGAGCAAAAGCGGTTTAACCGAGTATTGCTGCTGGTTCAAGAGAGCCATACAACAGTGTAAATTACATGTCTGCGGGCCAACACCAACAGAAGTGCCAGCCAGAATTATTTTTAGCAGCACGTTAGCCTGTTTCCTTGTTCATAAAGAAAAGGCTGAAGCATGCTCAGTTATAAATACCACGGGTCATAAAACAATTCATAGGATCTATTATTAGAGTGAAACATGAAAACTCTGACATACCACAGAAGTGTAACTTCCTTGATCCATTTTTCTCTTCACTCCTTCCAGATCCAGAGGTTGCTGCTCCTCCTGTTTACTGACCTCCGTTAGGATGGGTGGATCAGGACCTTCAGGAGAGCTTCTGGATGGGATACTCTCTTCTGTCTCAGGGTTTAAATCAGGTGGTTTTGCTGCCTGTCAACATCAGCAACCAGATAGAGGGTCACTGGCTACTAATCATGACCCGCTCCCGCACACATTTATTGGCACAGAGATTCTCGCTTAACATGAAAGACAGAAGACTCAAGTTCTGAATTCCTGTCCAAAATGCAGGGACGAAAACAAAAGGATCTTAACCAGCTTCCTGCTGCTGACCTGTAAGGCCGACAGCAGAGCCAAGCCATCGGCTGCAAGGGTCAAACCCATTTGCAGAAGTCGTAATTCCGAATATACATTTCAAGACCAAGATCGTAGAATCATAGAATGGTTTAAGTTGGAAAGGACCTTGAATACCATCGAGTTCCAACCCCCCTGCCATAGGTAGGGACACCTCCCACTAGACCAGGTTGCCCAAGGCCACGTCCAGCCTGGCCTTGAACACCTCCAGGGATGGGGCCTCAACAACCTCTCTGGGCAACCTGTCCCAGTGCCTTACCACCCTCACAGTGAAAAACTTCTTCCTAATGTTCAATCTGAACCTGCCCTCTTCCAGTTTAAAGCCATTCCCCCTCGTCCTATCGCTACATGCCCTAGTAAAACGTCCTTCCCCAGCTCTCCTGTAGGCCCCCTTTAGGTACGGAAGGCCACAATAGGATCTCCTCGGAGCCTTCTCTTCTTCAGGCTGAACAGCCCCAACTCTTTCAGCCTCTCTTCATAGGAGAGGTGCTCCAGCCCTCGGATCATCCATGTGGCTCTCCTCTGGACAAACTCCAGCAGGTCCATGGCCTTCTTACATTGGGGACTCCAGAGCTGGATGCAGTACTCCAGGTGGGGTCTCACGAGGGTGGAGTAGAGGGGCAGAATCACCTCCTTTGACCTGCTGGCCACACTTTTTTTGATGCAGCCCAGGATACGGTTGGCCTTCTGGGCTGCGATCGCACATTGCTGGCTTATGTTGAGCTTATCGAGAAGATCCTGTTCTTCTGTCAAAAAGGCACCTTTACCACCACAGAGCTAAATCCTCTCATTCCTTGAAGAACTCTACTCTGCTTTTTGCTTTGACCCTCACAAGTCATATCATAGATACCCACTTCTTTGTTTGCATAGGAATGAACAACAGAAAGGAAACAGAAATCCCCATACATGCTGTGCTAAGTACGATAAAGACACTTTTGTGGTATGATGCACAGCAATACCAGAATTCAATTGAACACCAGGCAATACTTCAGGCCAGAACGTATTAAGGGGACGCGAGGCTCCAGCTTACCTGTCTGTAGCGCAGCAAGTGGCTGGTAGTTCTAGAATTCAACAGAGCTGTTAAAACCTGCTTTAAGGAAACCTGCAGCTCCTTTTCCAGTGCCAGCCGCCACTCTGCAGGATGCTGCTCTGTACAGTTAATGCAGGTGTATGCTACGCTCTCAGGCAAGTTAGAGAGTATCTCATACATTTCATCTGCAGATGAAAAAAAATAGAACAGCAATCTGAACAACTTTGCTGAAGGATGGATAGACGGAAAACCCCCTACTTCGCACTAACTGGAACACTTTTCATGTAACAAAAGCATCTTGTGCAACTAACTGAGTGACACTGCATTTGAGGCAAGTTCTATACTTTCAGGATGCCGCTGGTGTCAGTACTGGTTTACCTGTAGTCATTCTACAGGCGTTTTTCAGGCATGTCACAACAGGCGAGGGCATTAACACAACACTCCAGTAGAAAGGTCTAAAACCGGCTTGCTGTCTACTGGTGTCTACTCGCCACCCCATGTTCTGAAGTATTGAGGAGAGAAGGATTTGCCTTACCAGAAAGGTTTTCACACTTGGAGTGGACCCAGCGGTCACACTTCCCGCACTGCATCATCTTGCTCTCATAGTCGTCATCATCATAGCATTTGTCACAGAGAGGACAAAAATTTCCTGCAAACGAGATGTGGTTCGTATCAGAAGTTCAGCTGCCAAACACGCCTTAAAGGCTAGGTGGTTACTCACTAGTGTGCTAAGAAAGCAGGTCTCTGAAACGCCCACCGGAAAGCTGCCAACACAGCTACATCTACTTGTACAACACTGCAAACAATGGCCACAAAAACAACCTGCACACTCTACAACTCTTACTGGGCACCCATTTTTTGGGAGTGGTGAGACTAACAAAATACTATAGGCAATTAGTGTTATGGAGGAAAACGAAAAGACAAAGATAACATACAGGCAAGAAATTCAGTGGAATAGTCAAGATTTTCTATCCTGAGTATTCTCCATAGAGTGCCCCTCCCAGCTTCAAAGGCGTCACGTACAGTAACTAACTGAAGAAGGAATGACCACTTTATGAGAGGAATTTTGTTGCTTTTAAGTCAGGAGTCCTTTCAAATGTCTTTATCTCAACTGCTACTTGAAACCCTGGGCCAACGAGTGTGTAACGATTGCTTTATATCGTGCAGTGTTTAAATTCTGGGAGCCTCAGACTCTGACACTAGAACAGCGGTGGCTTTTGTTAGCCACCGTGAAACCTAAGAGCCTGCCTTTCCTGTGAGAACCACTGCACGAGCTGTCGTGCCTGAGCCCAACACCAGCTTTCAGTCCTGGCTGTATGGTGACAAGCTCGCCTGCCCTGCAGGCCTTTGGCTCACCGAGACAGCTGCTGCTGTCTGACTCAAACCCGAGCAGCTGAAGGGGTTCCTGCTGCAAAGAATCACAACTTTGTGTACCTTTAGCAAAGAGTTTGGCACAATCATGACACAGCGAGAAGTCATGAGACCACTGCGCATCCCAGCCTTTCCCTGGTGTTGTTGATCCACAGCTCTTGCAGCGAACACATTTGGTACATATCTGGAAAAGGAACGGGTTCGGCAAGAGTTATTTGCCTTTACCCAGTGCTTTAGTCCTAACAATACATTTCATAGCCTTTATTATCTAATGAGCGCTGAGAGCTTATACAACAGAATAAAGAGATTCAAATACCAAAACTTTCACTAAAAAGAAAAGAGGTCCCTCCCTTTATGGTAAGGCGGTGACAATGTGACAAGAAAAAGTGAAAATAAATCACAGTATAGTTTTTCTGTCCTTCATATTTGCACTGAAGAAAATATCACCTTTCCCTTCACATAAACCAGCATATGTGGTTGTGGCGTTTCTTCTGACCTAACATATGAAGTCTTATTTTAACAGTTTTCCAACTCTGAGGATATCGTAGCAGCAAACACCTAAAAACTATTGGCACCAAATACACTATAGGCAAAGCTTTCGCATGTGTTTAGAACAAAAACTTGAAAGACACAAACTAGTGCATTAATCCAAATAGTCTCTCAATACCAGTATGAACCAGTAAGTTTGTTAACAAGGTAAATGCTTCCATTCTGAAGAACTTCTGCATTCCGGGACTATGGTCAGAAGAAATTACTACAACTAAGTAAGTTGTAAGCTTGTTAAAAATCCCACTTGTTTGGAACCTTATCAACAACCCATCTCATTATCTATTTCCAAATGTACCTTCCAACGACACAGGCTCCCTGCCTTAAAAAGCTCAGCAATTGCATCAGAGCAAGCCACACGCAGAGTTCTGGCCCACAGCATTATGATCAGTCAACCTGCGAGTTACCCAAAAAAGAAATCAAAGTCCCTCACCCAAACTTTCTTTTTCTTGGTGGGTTTTGTTGGGTAGTTTGGGCCCAGGCACTCAGGGTGATAGCTGTTTCGGCACTTGTTACACTCCAGCAACTGCTGCAAGAATAAGGGGAAAAGCATTGGAACAGAGGAACGCTCTTGAAGGGATGCCACATCCTGGACCTTTTGGGTTTATGTTGGATCCCCCAGCCGGGGCAAGAGGAGGAAGAAGCTGCACTGAATTGACCCGGAAAGCATTCTCCCCAGCGCACAGCGGCACTTGTGCACGGACCCTGTGTGTCCCTACTCCCCGCTGCAGACTTGCTAGCCCACCTGCGGAGCAAGCGGAGCTCTGGGAGCGGTGCGGGGGGTGCCCGAGGTGTTCTGGGGGTTGGGGGGTACCTTGGTGGCCTGGTGCTGTCTCCCACACACGTGGCAGAACTTGCAGCGACGGCAGCACCAGTTTTCCAGCTGGTCCTCCAGGGGCCGCTCACTCTCCTCTAAGCAGAACTTGTGGAAAGGCTCACAACAGACCTGACAATACACGAACTGCAAGGGGGGAGAGGGAGGTTTTAGCAAGTCAGAAGCTGCTCTGAAGTCCCAAACAAGCCCCCTCACGCTCCAAACAACTTTGAAATCTGATTTACAACTGACAGAACAAGGATATCTACTGGCATGTTTTAGGAGGGAAACTGCATGTACTTCAGGTAACCCAAAGCCACGCTCGCCTACCCAGACCACGCATCTAGCAGCCAGGGGCAGTCTGGTACCTGTTCTCCACATGTTCTGACTACTGGCAAAGGCCTATCAGACTCTTCAGGACTTCCCTCCCTCACCGCAACACAAGCCAACCGCACCAGAAGAAGCACTTAGTGCAGAAGGAAGGGACATGCAGAGCACAGAGCAACATCTCTCCCCCAGTTCAGCTTTGGTGGCCCGTGGGACAGCTCTTCTAATTTCTATGGATCCCCTACAAGGCTGGTCACAGTAGAAAGAGAATCATCCTTAAGGCAAGAACACCGCAAGCTCACAGGGGACAGAAGGATCGTCTGTCCCCTCGAGCAACCTGCCTGAGAAGGGGATGGGTCTATGCCCCACTGCACCTTCACGGTCCTCAGGTGAACCGATGTCCACGTGCAGAGCTTAACCCCCCTTTCCCCAGGTATTGCTCACTCATAACCAAGCCTTTCCTAGAGCGCTAGCATCACCTTCCCAGGACAGCTGGCCGGGAGATGCTGAGAAGGCACCCGTCTAGACCTGGAAGAGCATTTAACACATCTTTAACCCAAATCCCGCTGCTTATACAGCACCAGAATCTTTCCAGGCACGTTTCAGTAACGGTTTGCAGCTCCCAGCAGACACAGACATACCTGGGAAAGCCACACTGCCTACAGCCCTTTAACGTTACTGGGCAGCCTTTCTTATTTCCAGGTAAAAGAAAGCAAAGCCCCTGCTTTAAGTCAGACGTGGGAATCCAAATTAAGAGGAGACACAGGTATTCTGAAATACGCTATTTGTTATGTCTAACACAGTTTACCTCCAAACTTAGCACCGCAGAAGTTTCCACGCTGACTGTAAATACCCTGCATTTCAGTATCTTGGGACAAATTTTAGCAAGGACAGGTATTATTTTAATTTCTTCTGGATTAAGGCCATGACATTTATTTATTTTTGTAACAACACAGTGCCGTAACTAAGTCATCAACAGCAGAACACAATGCTTTACCTCCACATGTCCACTGCTGGCACAGAGAAAACAGACCACCCTGGGAGTAATAGGTACCGAGGTGACGATGCCTAACCCACCCATCTCCCAAACATTCTCCACTTCACAGTCCTCCTGAAAGCACAAAAGGATATATCACCATGCGGAACAAGGCAATACAACATCAGTACAAAGTGCTCACATTGACCCTCTGCGCCTGCAACTCGCTGTTCTCAAACTGCAATCGTTGCAACTTCTACCTCACCCTGCTTCCTAGCGCCTAGGGAGTACCAGCGGTCAGCGCCGTTCCGGCCCAGGGCGCTCAACAGCATGCCAGCCTTCCTCCTACAGAAAGCAAGCCTAAGGAACGGGACAAAGTTCTCCCAGGATTGCAGAATATTACTAAAAGTGAAATGTCAGAAGAATTACACTTTATTACAACTCCGTACTTGTATAAAACACTTATGAGATCTCACTATGGTCTCCAGTATCAACACTTAGAGATGGACTGAAAAATTATTAGGAAAATATTAATTTTTATTATTTCAACACTGTTGTTCAAAAAAGTACATGATTTATCAGTTTAAAGCCCCAGATATACCCAAAACGTTGTGAATTACAAGTTACTAACATTTTCCCCAAATCTTGTTGGCTCAAGTTGTGGTAAGGTTTTATAGTTCCATCTTAATGGAATAATTCTTCATAAACCTCAAATTCTTGCTCATCCTCACACCTTGACAGTTAAGGTTTTAAAGCTTTAAGTGTCTCTTCGTCCAGTACTCTAATTATAAGACAAAAAAGGCATAACAAGCTTCTAAAAATCAACCGGGTGACTTGTCAGGAAGGCTCCTGTTTGCAGTTCTCTCTGCAGGGCACCAGCCACACCACCTGAGCGGTCACTGCCAGCACTCCGCAGTGACCGGAGGTGCGGCGTTCAGAGCCAGGTAACACTCAAATACTTAAAACGTTTTGTCCTCTACCTTGAAATCCACTCGGATTCTGTGGACTCCATCTGTAGGTGGCTTTTGCTTGGAACTGCTCCCGTTAGTCAGAGTGCTCAGCAAATTCAGCGTGCTGCTTTCTGGCTTGCTTATAGGAGGGGGCTTTTCCTAGTCAAGTAAAGGAGCCTGCATTAATCCCAGCACCGAACATCAGAACCTACCCAGCAATTACATTAAACGCTGTAGACAACTGACAGACAAAACCCCCAAACCATCACAGGATTCACGAGTTGCGAGAAAGTAACCATTCTGCAAACCACTTCTTAAGAGTGTTCCACACACAATTACATTTCTAACTCAATTTGCTGCGTTTTCCTCTAACATTGTGTTGTTCCCTCTCATCAGAGCATTGGTTTTATTTTGCTGCAGCAGGGCGACTCTGAGTGTAATTAGTCCCTACGCACTTCTCTCTCAGATTTAAATATGACTTTTTTTTTTTTTCCCATAGTGGAGTTATTTGAGACAACGGTAGCTCCAGTTTTTATGGGAAAGCTGGCCCCCAGCCCACGACCTACAAGTCCTGGAGAACAAGTTAAGACCTCAACCTAATCTCAGGCACGTGCAAGGTACTTTTGTATCCACATACTGCCACAAGGGAAAAACTAACATCTGTAAGGATAAAAAAAAAAAACAACCAACATCTGCTACAGGGTTAAGTCATACAGTTCTACTTTCTAGACAGAGAGAAGTTCCAGGTTCTTGACATTTACCGACTGTGTACAAAAAGCAGTATTCACCTTTTCTTTGGGTTTCTGTTTCACAGGGAAAGATGGACGGGGAGCAATTTTTTTCTGTTTGCTTTGTTCTGTGCCTAGGAAGGGGGGGAAAAAATATGAGTATTTCAAGTAACTAACAGCCACCTGCAGAGAAGAAAAGGAAAAAAAAAAAAAATCAGCTGGGTAACGTGCGATGAATTTCAGACTAGAATTTTTCCACCCTCTCCTGTGACTTAAACAGCCTCCTCGAGGCACAGCCAGGAGTTTGCTCTG
This sequence comes from Vanellus vanellus, assembly GCF_965231255.1. NCBI lineage: Eukaryota > Metazoa > Chordata > Aves > Charadriiformes > Charadriidae > Vanellus > Vanellus vanellus. The sequence continues at coordinate 9,048,324 of NC_138926.1, read as the reverse complement.
CCAGGCATCTGAGGCGTTCTGGGTGCAAAGCCACAGCAGTCCCGGAGCTGTATTGCTGGCCACCGCTTGTGGCTTTCTGCACTACGCTTTTGTAGCACAAGATTACACCCCTTGTTTCACATTCAGACTGCAAACAGTCAACTGACTTAACAACATTGACACTGTACTTCCAGGCTGCCAAGCCTGCGTGACTAAAAAAATCATAGTGAAGATGGTCATCTTTCTCCTGCCCCAACACACACTGCAGTTCAGGAAAAAGAAAGCCCTAAGTTCTAAGCAAAATTCCCAAAATAATCTGCTGTAATTTCACCACATCATAAAGCATTTATCAGTTTTAAAATCCAACGGCTTTCAGCGGTACGAATATTGTTACTTAACATGACTCAGACACACTGAGGATAAACAGTCCTATTTACCTATTTCTGGCTGGGCAGTCTGCTTTTTCTTAGGCTCAGAAGTGGTAACTTTAGGTGCTTCTTTTTTCAAAGGCGCTGAGCTGGGTGGCTGAGGAGGAGGGAGCTGCGCTGGCTGGGACATCTGCTTGCCAGTCTTTCTGGTACCGGAGGCAGGGACCTGCTTGGGCTCTGAGGCTGGCACGGAGCAATTCCCATCCTCATGCTTTTCCTCAACGGGCTTACGGGCAGGCTCACCGCTCTTCTTCACGGCGTTGTCTTCCCTCGATAAGACAGGCTGAGGAGTTTGCTTCTGTCCAGAGTCCAACTGGTTCTTTCCAGAATGGCTTTCTTTCTTTTCATTTGTCTTTGATTTCTTCTCTTTCTTCTTTGCAGCTAGGAAGAAGCAGCATCAATAAAGCAACACAGACAAAACGCTGTGACTTGAAATGATTTGCTGCTTTTTTAAAACAAGGAAACAGACGCTTTGATGTCAGAATTTTGTCATTCTGTTGTACAAAAGAAAAAACAGCACTCCAAAAAGAATAAAGCCTTTTGTCAGTACCATTAATGCCCTTGGCTTACGTTGCAATCTGTGCTCTAATACCTTGGGCTTCTCTTCTGGCAGAGCAGTACGCCAGCCTCCCTGCAGCCACGCAAATGCGCAGCGTCACTGCGCAAAGGAATCACGAAATCACAGAGTTTCAGAGTTGGAAGGGACCTCTAGAGATCATCTAGTCCAACTCCCCTGCTAAAGCAGGATTGCGCAGAGCACATTACTCAGGACTGCATCCAGGCGGGTCTTGAAAATCTCCAGAGAAGGGGACCCCCCAACCTCCCTGGGCAGCTTGTGCCCGTGCTCTGTCACCCGAACCGTAAAGAAGTTTTTCCGTGTATTTGAACGGAACTTCCTATGTTCTAACTTGTGCCCGTTGACCCTCGTCCTGTCACTGGGAACCATTGAAAAGAGCCTGGCTCCATCCTGCTTCAACCCACCCTTTAGATACTTGTAAGCATTAATGAGGTCTCCCCTCAGCCTTCTCTTCTCCAGGCTAAAGATTCCCAGCTCTTTCAGCCTTTCCTCATATGGGAGATGCTCCAATCCCTTAATCATCTTAGTTGCCCTTCGCTGGACTCGCTCCAGCAGTTCCCTGTCCCTCTTGAACTGGGGAGCCCAAAACTGGACACAGTATTCCAGTTGCGGCCTCACCAGTGCAGAGTAGAGGGGGAGAATGACCTCCTTCAACCTACTAGCCACACTCTTCCCTATGCAGCCTGGGATTCCGTTGGCCTTTTTGGCAACAAGGGCACATTGCTTGCTCATGGATAATTTACTGTCTACAGGAGAAAGCAGGCTTCATGTGGGCAGTTAAGGGAGCTCGAGGCAGCCGCCTGAGTGCTGTCACGCTAACCCGCAGACTCAGGGGTGCAGTACCAGGAGCACGGGGATTTAGCAGAACACCTCTGACAGCTCACTGAAGCCTCAGGTCAGAGATAAGGAGGCTGATGAGACTCGTCAGTGCCCGCAGCTCTCAGGAGCAGGCAAACCTCCGAGGAACACGTCACCTGAAGGGCAGGGGAGGCTGACCAGCTAGCAGCAGCAGCTGCCCACAGAAGGACAGAAGAACTGCCTGTCCAGTGCGGGAGGAGGCAGGCGCTGCCAGGGAGTACAGAGGCTGCCTGCACTCCCACCTCCCCTGCAGCAGCAGAGCAGGCAGGCTCCCTGCGAGCAGCTGGCTGCAGCCTGGCCCTTGCTAACCTCAGCGCAGCCACAGCGATGGCGCAGAGAGCAAAACCGAAGAGATGAGAAGTTCTCTCTTGTGCTGTACTCGAGCCAAGCCTTTTAGCATACCTTTCGCCTGCTTCTGGAGATAGGCTTTCGAAGGCATCCATTGGAGATTCTGACATTTCCTCATTCTGCAAAGAAAGAGCATGTCGTGAAATCAGAAGAAAAATGCAGTCAATAAGAGGGCAGTCTGTAAATATTCAACATGAAAGGTTGAAAAAAACCGTTATCAATACACCTACTACCTTTTCCCAAGCAATTTTTTCCCCCCCTCCCTTCTTCAGAAATACATAAGACTTATTTTCCTCTGTATTTTCCTTTTGGTTTTGCACACTCAACACAATTTTGGGGTTAGTAAAACTGCTTACGTAACAACGCTGCTTCGCTGGTAAGTCCCCCATCAATTCCATTTCTTAGATTTGAGAAGTACCAGAATACTTCCAAGAGCTCTGAGAAACCACATCAAACTCTCTTAACTGTAGGTCTTACGTAACCCAAACAGAGGCCATTTCAGACAAATTCAGTTACTCTTGGAGTGGGACTGGATTAGGTGACCGAGCCTTTTTTAAGTGTTCAACTTTATTTCCTATTTTTCTTATGTTTTGCATGTGATGTCTTCTGTATGTCAGGTCTGTGGTTTGGAAACCGAGGCCAGGGCCTGGCAGGGCTGCTGAGAGGGAGACCGCTCACAGCCCGCAGCCTGCGGAGCGGTCTCACACAGCTGAGTGCCCCGCAGCAACCCTCACAGCTATGCTTCAGGGACAGCTTTCACACCACAGCAGCTTTCACTGGTGCCATTTCAGTGGCTGCCTTTTCAGACAGATCATCTAGTCCGGTAAAACCAATTAATTACAGCAATTTAAAAAAGCAAAATGTTCAGGCTAAGTGATAGGTATAAAAAGTGACAGGAAAAAATCAGGGAAGAGCGGTATTTCTTAATGACATCCAGAGACATCTTTGTTATAACGAGGCATACGTACACCAGATAATCACCACCTTGAAAACACAATCTCTTCATGAATGCAATTTGGGAGAGTAAGAGTTAAATATTAACATACATATTGCCTTCCCTGCAAAACCCCACAGTGACTAAGGAAAGCCACTAGTCTCCTACCAAAGGCTTGTCACTGCTATGCCAGTTTTGCCACGCTGGGGAGAATGAACCAGAAGCGAACTTCAGAGAAAGAGCTCGTAAGGAGCACACCTTGAATCAGGATCTAGACTCTTCAGTTAACCTGCTCACAGTCCCCTGCCATGACTCAGCCTCAGCCCAGGGCACATTCACTCACAGCCTGCGCTACATGGCAAATCTGCTGTTCCCTGTCCCGCAGTACGGGCGTGCTTATCCCACTCAGCGTAGGGATGAACACAACAATTGCTCAGCCACACACGTACTTGCAGCACTGCTTCTTTATATTGCGTCCACCAAACTTGGGCTTGTCCAGGCAGTTGGTACAGACACCGCAGTCCTCTGGAACCTGGCAGCCCGAACACTGCCCACAGCGCCTGGAGCGCCGGCCCTTCTTCACTGGAGGCTCTTGCTGGGCCTTGTTTCTGGTAACTGGTTTAATTGGCTTGATAGGTGGAGCCAGAGGCTCAGCCTCTTCGGAGCCAGCTATTGATGACTTATCTGTCAAAAAAAAATTTTTCTAACGTGAATTCACTGATGGCAAAGAACGTTTCAGGAGTGTCTAACTTGCTAAAGGAATGTATTCCATGAAGCGCAAGTTCATCTGCAGAGCCACACAAGGGCTGCGTGGGAGCACACGTGTGCACACGTACGCGTGCATACGTTTGTGTACACACATGCTGCAGCAGACCAAAAGCGTAGTGCAGAACACCCGGTTATAATGATTACCAATGGTTAAAAGGATTAACCCTGTGTGCGTGGCATTGTAACGGAGAGCCTGGAGCTGGTTAACATACTTTCCCTTGTTAATCACTTGAAGTCCTCATTCTGAGCAGGCAACAAAAGCCGACTTTGTACAAACCCACAGATGAAAACTGCAAATCTTCACTCACCGTCATTCCCCATGGAAGACAGTATTTTCTCCCGCTCTTCCCACGGTAAGGCACTCAGAGTGGGCATGTCATCAGGAAACACCGCTCGCTTGCGGCCCAGCGCAACAGCTGCTCTCCTGCAAACGTGTTTTATTCGCGGTCCTCGGACTGACGTTTCTGATGAATCGCTCTCTTGTCCCTAGATTTTAGAACACGGGAACAGACAGTATTCCTAAGGAAGGTACCAAAACGAGGCTGAGAAACACTTACTGTAAACTTCTAAGCAACCTAAAAAGAGTTAAGCTGTATCTTTGCTTGCACTTCGTAAGAATCGGGATAAAAAGAAAGGCTCTCAGCCTCTTAAACCTCGGTTATCCAAGAGAGGGTAAACTCAAAAGAACAAGAGATTTTTACTCATTTGGAATGACATGGGAAGTATCTACCTGCTACTGGAAAACAAACTCGCTCACGAAGCCGTGTTATCAAGGCACTGATATCACAAAAAACAGAGTCAAATGGAATTAGACTAACACTTGGTGCCAACTGACACAGCAGAAGCCTGAAGTACATGAAGCTGTTTGACAGCTTTGTAGCTGCTGGCCTTTCAGATGAGGGCCTTGTGTTTGCCCAGGCGCTAGAGGAAATGTAGCATTTCAGTGCAATTCTCCATGTTTCCATCATAGGAATCTGAAATACCTCCAACTAAAAGGACTCTCCCAAGCAGCTGACTGTGAGGGCCTGGGCTGCTTCTACCAGGCCAGACATACAGAAGCATGCCCTCCCGCACGTCAGAGACCAAAGCTTGAGAGCTTCCCATTTCAAGTACGCGCCACTCATTTTCACCACTAATGCCATTACAGAAAGTAGAAGTTTGAATAAAATGCATTTCACCTACCCTTCCGGTAGCTAGAGAGGGCTGCAGAAAAGGCTCGGTGTGGGAGAGGGAGAGGAAAGAGAGGAAAGCGGTAGGAAGCACTCCCCCCGTCAGATACAAAGTCCCAACGGATTCTACTCCCGCCCATAAGTAACAGATCATCCCCGCGTAAAATTAAAAACAGGGACCAATTTATCATCAGAAGCCAGCTTCGTGCTTAAGGCCTATGAAAAACACCAAGGCCAAGACAGACTACTGCAGTTTGCTGGAACTGTGCTCCCAAGAGTGAGTACCACTACTCTAGACGACCACTTCGCTTAGATTTATGCGGAGAATCCCACTAAGCAGCTAGGCCGCACTGATCTCTAACAACGCACACAGCTCCCCCCTGAGCTGACTACGCAGCAGCTCCCTCTCCCCTCAGCTTCTGTCCCGGGCTTCTCCTTTTTGGATGATCGTTTGCCATCTGTTGCACTAACAGCTGCGTAGCTCAGCACGTTAATTCTTCACGCTTAGGATACGAAAGCTACTTGTGACTTTCAGTGCAAGTTCAAAAAGATGTGTTCTAGCAAAAAAAAAAGCCTAACAAAACAAACAAACCAAAGCAAACCAGACTTGGAAAAAGGAGTACCTGTGCTTTTGGCTGATCTGCCTGTTTGAGGGACTTGCTCTTCTCAATCTTGTACAGCTGGGCTTTTGCCTTTTTCAGAAGGCTGGCCACCCTCTTGTCAGTCATGGGCAGTTTGTCTGCTTGAGCCAACATGGAGCTGATGGAGGAAGCGGAATGTTTAACAGTGCTGGACGAAGGAGCAGACAGACGCAAGGCTTTTTCCTTCTCCAAGGCTGGCGCAGCAGGGCTGAGGTCCAGATCTGATTTGTCTAACCCCCCTCTACCTTTCTTGGACATTTTGGTTTTGCTGGCTGCTGCATCTACCAAAGCAGCAGTGGCAACATCTGCTGTGGCATCTATTGCTGTAGATTTCTTCCGCCCGGCAGTTTTTTTGGCAGAGGACGATGCTGCAACGTCTTCGCTGGCAACTTTTTCTTTAGGCATTTTGCCTACAGGAAACAAAGCAGAGCTACTCTGAACTTCTGACCCTTTTCTCCTTTTCTCTTTCCTTGACTCCCGTTTGTTCTCCTTTTCTCGCTCTCTGTCTTTCTCTCTGCTCTTGTCCTTCTCCATGCTTTTGTCAGCGTCTTTATCTTTGGAGAGCTCCTCCGCTGCCCTGTCCTTGTTTCTGCCTCTCTCTGTCTGGGGACTCGATGTGAACCAGGGGAAGAGAGGAGTCGGGCTACCAGATGAGAAAGGCTCTGCTGGAGTGCTGGTCTGCTTCCTCGCTCTCTGGCTTCTTTCTGCCGATTCCCCAGACTGCGTCAGGGAATGGGAAGGAAAAGTAAAAGTTGAATTTAAGGCACTAGTGGCGAGGGAACTAACAGAAATGCTGGTTAATGAGGAGGAGACAGACGACTGTGGGGTGAGAGTTGTCAGGTCAGAGGTACTAAGTCTTCCACTTCTTGTCCTCATGGAGTGCGAAGGAGATCTGGGTTCTGATCGGATGGGGCTGAACACTCTCCTTTTCCGCTTGCGAGAAGAGACACCCGTTGCAGAGGTCCCTGTAGTGGTTCGGCCAACCGATGAGGGCAGAGTTACAGATTCAAAGATCCTGGAGTGGGCCTCACTGGGCGTGAATCTGGGTGCTCTCAGCAGAGGGCTTCTCTTGTGCATGTCAAATCTTGTTCCAGAGTGAAGAGAAAACAGGCGTGCTGGAGCTGTGGCACCTGGCGTTGAGAAGCCAGACGCAAAGCCAACGTCCTCTGGTGTCAGCGGAGGGGGTCGGAAGTTATCAAATATTGGTTTGCGAATAAGACCCTCTTTGGCATACTTTGCTGATGAGAAGTACTGTGGTTCTGACCTGGAATGCTTCAAGGAGGTCCACCTAAACGTTGGCTCACGCAGAATTGACTTCCGTTTCTCTTGCATTGGCGCAGCAGAAGTAGGGAGAAAGGGTGAGGCCAGCGGTATGGTAGGAGGCATAAGCCACGGGGTATGGTCCGAGATGCTGGAAGCAGGCTGCAGCGGTGGTGGGGGAGTGAGCAAAGGGGGAGGAGGGGAGGAAGAGGACTGCTGCTGTGGCACACTTGGCAAGGCTGACAGTTTTTTAGCAGTCCTCTGGCCAAAACTTCTTTCCGTTATCGAAAATCTTCTGTTTCTTCTATCGCTGTTATCGTTTTCAGGGGACTGAGAAACAGGCAGCGGTGTGTGAACTTCTGGAGTATTGCTTCGCTCTTCAGACAGCGCCTGCATCTCCTCAGAGGCCTGCGAGTCCGTCGAGGTATCCACGCTGGGGCTACTGGACCGTGAGGAGTCTGACGACATCTGAGACGAATGCTGAGAGGCAGCACTGGACTTTTCACTGGAGCCACAAGACGTAGCACTGAACCTGCTGTTTGGTGTGGATTCTAGTCTGGATATTTTAATAGGAGGATCGTAGTCTTCATCCTCAATGAACCGTTTGGGTGTTTTAATTATCCGTGAAGAGATAGCGCTCACAACCGGCATGATGAACTGTCGGATATTTTTGAGCTGGGTTCTCCCCTTCCTGCCCTGCAGTTTGGCCGCTTCTTTCTCAATCTTTTTTTGCGCCCCCTTTTTAGCCCTCTGCAAGAGTTGCTTTGCGATCGCAGCATCTGTCCTTTTGGTGGAAGGTATAATCCTGACAGGCTTAATCCTGCGCGGACTCTGTCTGACCGCAGTCTTCTCTTCTTTCATAAGAGGTGGTGTGCCATCCTTCTCTTTGCGCATCCTTTGGGGTTTCTCCAGCTGTGAGTTTATGACTAAGGTTGAGGAAGTCTTTAAACGTTCAGAGGAGGGCGGCCTACCTCTCCTGCGCACAATCTGAACACTCTTCCTCCCAATCTGAAGTTTTGCCCCAGGCTTGAATTTAGATTTCAGTGGGGAGAGCTTACTAGTTCTTAATTTCTTGATTTTAGTTGCTTGCTGAAATGTAGTGGATGGTGACCTTTTGATTTTTTTCAGACTCTCTTTTTCTTCTTTACTGCCCTTCTGAAGGTCCGATGCGTCCTTTACTTGTGACAATTTGAACTTCACGCCCGTAAGCGCTGGAGGCCTTCCTCGCCTTTTTTCCCCACTCTTCAACTCCTTCTTCTTTACTTTCTCCATTGATGTGCTTTCAGGCTTGCTCGAAGGGGAACACACTGACGAAGAGTCTGACAGTACGGCTGAACTTCGGTCAGAACTGCTCCGGGGCCGCCCGCGAGGCTTTCGTGGACTAGACTTAACTGAGAGGGGAGCAGAGAATGCAGAACACACGTTACATTTCTCCGAGTGTCAGAACAGCATTACCCAGGTCGCACAAGTGTTTGCTCATTATCAGTCCCACCACCCATACAAGTTGCTAAGACACTTAAGATAATCAACAAATGAGAATACAGTTTTATCAATACATGTAAAGAGTCCCCTCCCAACAAACCTCTTCTCCCATACAAAATATGAAGTAGATCATTTTTTGAAAAACATAAGCCTGCCTTTTCACAACAACTATATATGCAATGGCACAAACCCACTATCAACCTAATGTTGAGAGAGGGAAAAATAATTCTTAAGGGCACATCCTGTCTTTCAAACACAGTAAAAGATGATTCCTTTTTTTTTTTTCAGATCACAGTTAGTTGAAAGGTAAAAAAAAAAAAAAGTCTTTCTCCACTTCTCCAGTACCATCCGTCTGCACTGCTAAGGAATAGCTTGGTAAGGCAAGAACAGCGTACAGGGAGAGCTTGATCCAAGGTAATTTACTAAAAAACTGGTTTTAGCTTGGAAAGACAGTTAGCACTTGGCATTGCACTTGGAATTATCAAGCAGATGCGCAAGCCTAGACTGCTCACCTCTGCCAATGCATTTCAATGCCCACCAAACCCAGCCAGGCCCGTCCCGGGTCTCCGCACAGCTCTGACCACGGACTGCGCTCCTCACCGAAACGCCCTACTAGCAAGGCTCTCCACAGCAGAATTTGCTGGCCAGACCAAGGCGAGCAGATCAGTGTGGAGAATGAGCAGAGTGCTTTGGTGAGAGCATTTATTGACAAGAAGATAAATCAGACCTGAATGCATTCACTGGCAGTCCCAGCATGGTTTGATCCTACATCTTGAAAGCTGAAAATGCAACAACTTCGCTACAGCTTATCCTCCAGTGTTCCATATTTGTTTTGTTTTGAAAAAAGTGAAGGTTCCGGTTGCAGGCAACAATTAATCTATTGAAAGATACTGAAATATTCAAACCAGTTTTAGACCCTTGCTATTAAAATAACTGCCCCTCCAAAACACTAACATGAGGTTTCAAACAACAGTTTCATCAGTATAACTCTCTTACTCAAAGTTTTCCTGTTCCATAACAGATCAGGCATGAAGAGCCCAGAACTGACTGACCAGAATCCAAAGACTGGGGTGGCCTTTATGGTGGATGAGACTTGGTGGAACAAACAGGAGAGGCTTGGCAAACCGGTCACAAAGGAGGATACACAGTCAACACCCAATCCCGCAACTTGAACATACCTGTGGGGGACCTGGTGGGACTTCGTACTTTGACTTCTTCATCTGAACCAAAACCTAAAAATTGTTCATCCTGCAATGAGAAAGTGGGTAGAAATTTGAAGACGCAGATATTAACATTAAAACAAACTTCACTGTGATCAAAGAATGAAAGGATTCTAGAGCATTTTCCCTCTCCAAGTAACAACAGAGCATTTGCTCTTCTAGCAAACAATTGCTAAAAAGGAAAGACAACTTTTATATAAGTGTGTAAAGCAGCTACGGTTTACAGCTATGAAATGATCAAAAGGAGTTATGGGGAAACAGAGGGCAAGGATATGTGGAAACAAACCCTTAAGGCACAAAATCCACTGCTCGTATCAAACCGCAAAGGTCTAGTTTGATGAGCGCTTATTCCAACTACCCTAAAGACGTGCTCCAGCAAGAGAAGTGTTTCCATTTCATTTTGTTTTTCCAGTACAAATGTAGACTAACTTCCTCCAAACTTGTGTAAAAGCCTCTCCGGATGAGGAGAACCATCCAAGGTCTGTAACTCTGCCCGAGCATCCAGCAGCTCAAACACGACCTTGGGTCTCATGCTGGTCCCTGAGAGCTCCCCTGAGGGAGGGCTTCCACCTGCTCCCGCAAGACCCAACAGCGAGGCATACAGCCTCTGGAAGGAAAACGCACCATTTCAGGGCCATTTTGGAGCCTACAGAGATCAGCCTGCCTTCAGAGGTATCCCACCCCACCAGCTTCATCACATCACCCCTCCCAGCCCGGCTAAGGAACAAGTTAAAGCAGACTGAAGGAGGTACTGAGGGGAAGACAGAGCCTTCCCTACAACACAGGTGTTTGTTCAGACACCTCAGGAGCCACAGCCTGTCATAGCGCTGTCTAGAAATGCTGCAAACCAGTACAGTGGCGGAACAAGCTTTCTCTCAGAGGCACCGAAGGCTGTTTCCTCCCCTACGGCTCCCAGCAAAGTCACCACCAAGACTGCATTTCTTCCTAAGGGACCACAACCCTTACCAACACTGCAGGGAATGATGACACTAGTAGCTGTGTAGGTAATGGTATGGAACATCAAGGACAATTTTCTTAAAAATTGACTCTTGATTACAGTAAAGGTGGGGTTTGTTGTTGGTTTGGTTTTTTTGTTTTTTTTTTTTTTTTTGTTTTTTGTTTTTTTTTTAATTCACTTCAGACTTTGTCTTTAGGAGAGATGCAAACCTGACTCCCACTGTAAAGCTTGTCCTCCTGACAGAGGCGTGACGTTACAGGCACTCTGCTCACGTTAAGTCAGGTTTTTCAGGGACTATGCAAAATAGCAATCCTATTCCTCTGCCACCAAAATTGGTGACACGCTGATTTTGTGTTGTTCCAGCTTTCCTAGCCTGATTTCACCACAGGTATTTATGTTCTCCAGCCTTAAGTTTCCCCCGAGATGTCCCTTGGAATGGCCGTGCGATGTGGCTGCATGGGAGCAGTAACTGTGCTGTTCCTGTAACAGCTTGAGCCTGCAAAGAGCTTTGTGAAGAGCCAGCACTACAGGAGCAGTATCCTGAAAGCAGAAAGGTGCAACACTGTGGACAGGAGCAGGTAAAGTTGTGCAAAGGTGATGTAGCTCAGGCCTGACAAAAGACACTGTCAGCACTGCACCTGTTATCGGCCTTGTGCCTTCTATGAGAGATTTCCAATCCATCTGCTTACAGGCCAGGCCAGGCAGAGAGCCTCAGCTACTGAAACCAGTTTACATAAATTAAACCACACACACTGAGACTCGTACCTGTGGCTACAGCAAAGTCATGATGCAATAAAAAGCAGCAAGGCTTAAGACAAACTATTTCTCAAAATTTTCCGCTTGGTTTGTTTGATGAGCATTACATGATTCAAATAGCGTAAATACTCTGAGCAGAAGGCTGTGCAAGTTTTCCACACAACTAATGCTCTAGCGAGTCAGATAAAACATATATACGCTTGGGCTGCAGTTCCTAATCGCTTCAGCAACTGTCACTGCACAGCATGGGAGAGGGGGACAGTCCTGCCCTGCCACACATCCCTGCTGCCTGTCTGCTGTTTGCGGTCCCAGCAGCAGCGCCAAGAAAACCAGAAAAAGCAATGATAAAGCAACGTAAAAGAAATAAAATTATGCCAACACGCATTCTTTCTACCTGAGGAACCTTGCATCAACGCAGAACCCTCTGAGACCTTTTCCTGAAAGAGAAAGGCTACCACTTCTCAACTTTAATCTAAGAGCAATAAAACCAGAATGAGAAAGGCTGCTGCTTGCAGCACTGGGGATCCACTGCCAGCACGTCACGCCTGCTGCTCCCTGAGCACGTGGGCTGCTGCGGGATGTAAACACTGCAGGGCAGGCAAGGCCTTCGCTCAGCACCCCGGCACCCAGAGAGGCTGCCCACAGAGACAAATTTGGTCTGGAATGCTCTGAACATGGAGAACGCAAGCAGAAAAACAATAACCTACCTACCAACAGTTGGGTCTGGAAATGCAAAGGGAGCAGCTGCTCACCCCACGTAGTTTCTTCTTCCTCAGCCTACCAAAACCTGAGATGTGCGGCACCTCCACACACACCATCATGTGCGCACAGTGTACGCTGGGCACAGAGACAGACCAAACAACGCTGACCTCCGTGGGTATGAGCAAGTCTCCCCCAGGGGAACAGAACTTACTGCTGCAAGCAGAGGGTTCCTAAGGCATGTATACAGCCCCTTATAGGAAAATCCTACAGACTGCTTGGTGAAAAAAGACAGCACCGATTTCCTTCCATAAAACAATTTCTTTCCAAGCCTCCCAGCGCTAATTAAACAGCTCCCCAGCACCTCACTCGTTAGCTGCACGGGAATGGCTCTGGGCAGGGGCAGCTGCCGGCCGTACCTGCAGTGCCACAGCACGGCCACCCAAGCAGCACACCCGGCAAACGCCCAGCCCTTGCCACCGCAGCACCAACACACCCAGCTCTAAGGACTGCTCACCTTTCTGACAGACCACTTCAACACTAAATCACTAGACAAACCATTTTCCGGGAGAGGAACAGACGCAAAGACTTATTTACAAGACTGAGTTAGAGACCACCCTTGCCCAGAGGGGTGACCAAGCTCAGTGTTATCTACACTGAAAGCAGTTTGTGGCACTCGACTTACACATGGATGAAATGCTCACCATTGCATGGTGACTGCAAACCTCCGGTCACAGAGAAAGAGAAGCATCTAATATTAAATACAGTCTCACCCAGTTGTAAATGAAAATAACCCTACGTATACCGACCGAGTGGCCAAGAGGCTGACTGCGCAGTCAGACCTGCGTAACAGAGAACAAGCATGCATTTAAAGTTACAACTTGACACTTCAGTGTTCGAAGGTACCAGTGTCACATGACAGACACATATTTTCTGCCCAGAAGGAAGCACCAGGCCTGAAGACACAGGAGAACCGATCGTGTGGCTCTAACGCTCCAGTCAGCCCTCCGCTCTTTATGAAAAGAAAGAGGTATTCCACTTTTGCTTCCCCTGGAACTGGCATTATTTCTAAACTGAGCCCTGTTACCTTACTTTTCCAATGGGATACCTTATTTCTGGCTTTGGCCCGATATCCTGGGCATGATCATTTTCTCCTCATTTCCCATCAAGCAGTCACCAGACATGTCTATGGTAAAAGGGCTCTCTCCACAAAACAATCACTCGGTCTTCTTTTACAACTATGAGCAGCATGAACAATAGGTCATTCCTGTTTGCCAGGTGACATCCATGTGTGTGCTGGCAACCTCAAAACAGTTGTTCTCATGATCCATTAAGGCAGCCTTGTAGCTTGTCAGAGAAGACCAAGGAGGCCACTAAGCCCCAGCAGGCATTTGCCAGACTAAGCCATCCAGTCAGCCATCATAAGTCAAAATGCAGTTTTGAGGCAAATTAGGCAGGAACAGCCTCCCTCCAGTTTTTCAGAAGTGACTATAAAGCACAACAGATGGAGAGCGATTAAAAACCATAATGATTTTGACTGTGACCTCGTTTACCTGAGAAAGAACAATGCAAGGCAGAGAAGGTCACTCAGGATTATGAACCAAGGGCTGAGGGAAGGCTTGCCTCATGTGCAAGACACGAAGCCTAGCTGAGCAGGCAAGGGACGATCCCTCCCATGGGCAGCAGAGCTTCCACGTACATCTCCCACTCAAACCCTGACCTACTTCAGCTGGTTTAAACCTCAGAGTTGTGAGCCGATGATGACAGGCTTTTCCTGAAGTAACCCACCTACTACACGACACAAAAGTGGCAAGCAAGTCTCTATTACAGCATTCTTGAGCAAAATTACTTTTCAAAACATTTCTGACTAAAGATCTTAGAGGAAAATCCACCTTCAAAGGAGAAACTATCCTGAAGGTACTGGCTCCTGATGTCCCAAGCTCTGCCTGAGGAATAACAGCATAACCCGCACCACCATGGATCCATGAAGTCGCAGGGGACTGTCATCAAAGTTGTCAGAAGCACTAAGCCAGCAATGCAGCTGTTCCAATCAGCTCCTGAAAAGGTTTATTTAATTTCACAATAGAGTCATCTGAACAACGCTTTACTTCTCTTCCTGTCCACCGTTTTGGTTTTGGCTCCAATTATGCAGCACCTCATCTTCTTGGAAAGAGATAAGCTATTTTTAGAAGCTCATTCAGAAGCCCGCTTAGTAACTATGGCACAATATCGAGCAGACTCCTCTCCTTTCAGTGGAGTAAACATCCTCAAGGGTTGGCAGCAAGTAACCCCCAGATAAACGCTGGGTGCGCTCTGCACCCCTGTAAGGAGTGGAGTCATCTGGGAGCTGAGGGAGATGCTTCCCAAGCGACTGCTTGCCATGTGACATTGCTAACAGGCGGCAGAGCATGTGGGGTTACTGTTATGTACTGACTCGTCTGAGGGTCCACTTGTCCTTTCATCCTTTAATTAGACGAAAGCTCTGCACGGGAGTGACGCACAGACTCTGCTGGGGCTTTGCCTCAAAACAGCACCAACTGACACAGCTGACACAGTGTGTCCAGAGAACAGGAAACAGTGCTTGGCTGGGTCACCGCCACACAGCAGCCCCCAGACTATGACAATGGGAAGATACATCCCCGTGACTGCCATGCAGCTCTACCCTTGGCAATCAACCATGACAATACAGCCGTGATTAGGACTGCAGCTTCCAGAGTCCCTCAGACGACACTTTTAGAATGAGAAAGAGCAAGCTGCTCTTTATGGGGCTCCAGCACCCAGAGCGCCCGTTCTGACAGTCTGACCCAGCGCGCAGATCAGCCTTGCCAGCTTGCTTGGAGGAAAATGAGAATATCCAGCGGTAAAAGGTAACGAGGCAGCCAGTCTCTCGCTACCTGACCAAACCGTCAGCAGCAGAACAGACTGACTTATGGCAGCAGCCCACTACAAAAACACAGGCAGCCTCTGCTTTCCCCAAAGCCCTGTTTTCACCCTGGATGGGAAACTCTGATGTACAGTTTCCACTCTGAATGATGAGGGATGCTTTTTAGAGCCTCTGAAGCAGTCTCATTCTGGTGGCAACAAGCTTTCAACACTGCCCCTGAGGAAGAAGGTCAGCCAAGCTACTACCTAGAAAGAGTGAGCTTGCACCCGGTGAGAAAAAAGCGAGACCAAAGCCTACTGGACCACATCTAAGGGACCACTGGCAACATATGGCTTCTGGCAAGCAAAATCTCTCTCTCTTTCCCAGTTCTGTAACAGACGTTTGGAAAGCAATGCTTCAGCTGGACTTGGACAACTGAGCAAAGGAGAGAGTTCTAGAGCTTGTTGTTAAATAAAAGTAGATGTAACTAATGAAGCTGCCCAATGCACCAAAGCAGTGGGCTGCAAAACTTCAGGTACTTCAGCACACACACTGCTATGCTCTGAAGTTGCTGTATCGATGCATTAAAAAAATCTTTAGTAGTGGCAAACTCATCTTTCACTCCTAAAGAGACATACACCACCTGGCAAAGCATGAAAGTGTTATTGTATTCGAGCTGTGCTTTGCAGCTTGGTGCAGGGGAAGACAGCTCACCCCTCTCTGGGAATGTTGTGGTATCCCTTTACCTTAAGGCCCGAGAATTCACTTGCTGTCGGCGCACAGGACTGAGCTGAGGGGACTGACTGCAATGAACCGCAATACTCTTGGTAAAGAACAAAATCATCGAGACCCCAGAGGCTTCACCTAGCTGAAAGGATTTTATATTGCCAGAGAAGCATCACCTTTGAGTAGTTTGCAAGAACCCACGTTCTTTGCCAGGGTCATCCCCAGTGGCCACCAATGCTGGAGAGAGATGCAGCATCTCACCAGTGACTGCCTTTGCCTGCCCTTTACCAATACAGCAAACCCACCTGGACTTGGCAAGAGATGGGAGGGGATGAGGACGCCTGCCAACAAACGCCAGACAGTGTTTCCTCAGGGAGCCTACAGGACGGGTCAAGAAGAGGAGATGACCTCCGCTGGAGAGACAAACCTTTGCTGGCTTGTGACCTGGAGCAAGAAAACGAAGTCCCTCTGCTGGAAGGCTCCCTCTGACTGCAGCAGGTTACCTGTGTTTCTCTTCACTGAGACCAAACACAACTGAAACCTGAACAAAACACCTCCTTGTCGCAGTTTTACTTCACACAAGACAGTGCCTCTTCCCACTTAATTCTTGCTGCTTAAAAAAGATACAGGCAGCAGGCTTTGGTGCCACAGCTGGAAAACTTGCAGCAAGTGTGTCCCCTTGCAGACGTCCCAGGAGAAAAGTGTCGGCGCCCACCGTCACCCACTTTCTTGTGGGAGCCATTGGCACCGTTCCACGGGCACTCCACCGGGCAGGAGGAGGCAGCCTCTGCAGGGATGCACGCTGAAGCCAGCGAAAAAAGGTGGAGAAGCGAACTACTGACTCAAAAGAGTTACCCAGTCTCTTCCCTCATTTCCTCCAAAAGTGGCACAGTAAAATCTGTAGTTCAGCGTTTTGATGACAATACATAAGCACGTGGTGAAACACACTGCTGCAAGAGTCTCTCCTGTGAGTTTTCCAGCTGAAGGAAGGGCAACATCGAAAAGCCCCCGCAGCAAACCGGTCAGAGTGTGTTGCTGCTGTTTCTGAAACTGCCTTAGCCACTCGTTGCAGCCATCAGCGAGACCAGTGACACCACTTTCCAGCGAGAACAGCTTCTTATGGGGAGCCCCAAATCCCCTTCTGCCAAAAAGCTTCACAAAACCGCTGCTCTGAGGGTTTCGAGTATGGTGTAATGCTGACTGAATCGCAGACATGGGAATCTCACCAGGATGGTTAAAACATACACTTTTATTTTCACACTCCTGACAAAGGAGTGCCCGAGTCTTCTGAAAGGAGAAAAAGCATGAAGGAGCCCTCCGTCTCTTGGGCCATGATCTGTATTGCCTTCGCCACACATCTCTTGTTTTACATCAATACCCATGAGCAGTTATCGCCCCATGTGTGTGCAGTAATCATGCTACCAGTAACAAGCAGGGCTCTACACCTCCACGTCATAGATTAAACACCCAGGCAGTTTGACAGTCACCGTTCCACGTGACACTAAGAGAGGAAATTTTGAGGCAGACAGAAATTTAATGCCCGTGGAGGAGAGAAATCATTTGTACTTCCAGCATGACCGTGGCGGCAGGATGGAAGCCCCTCCTTCCTCCCAGCACATGGACCCTGTACCATTTCAAAACAAGGCAGCCATCAATGAGCGTCTGAGATGCTAACATTTACCTCGTAAAAAATTATGATCCATGTACAATTGCAGCAGCGCTACTGGAGACCCCATCATCACCACAACGTTCCACTTCAAACCTCAAGTTTCTGCAACTTTCAAGCTGATGCAGATTTATGGAGTAAACTGCCAACGTGCATCCAACACGCTCTCAACTTTTATGACCCAAAGCTTCAATTAAACTTCAGGGATGGGGAGGAAGCTCCGAACTGACAGGCACAGCAGATATTAACAGCTACGCACAAGCTTCTTTTATCCCAAACATCGACATAACGACCCAAGAAAACACAACTAGATTTCCCTTATTGCTAAAGCGCCATTCACATCCAGCAGAAAGGGTAACACGCGGTACAAATGCCACCGTTTTCGATCAGTTACAGCTTTACTGTGCAAAAAGTCCCCCCCCAGCTCTTGCGGTGACAGAATCAAGTATCACAATGTTGCTCCCTTAAAGCGAGCTGGTTTCAAGATAACTCAGCGAAGTCAAGGATTGGCACAAAGTCACCAGAAACCTGGGAGTATGCAGCGACACCCCACAACACAGGTACCTTTTAGATGAGAAATAAAGTATGCTACAGACCACAAAGCAGCCAAGGAGCAAAGGGAAAGACCAAGCATAACACTTGCTCTGGACTTCTACCTTTGTGTTACATCAAATTTTGATGGTAATGCACAATTTCAACAGGTACTTACACAAGTGAGCAGCAGAACGCAGCATGCCACCAAGAGGTCAAAAAAATAAGAAAGCAGAGCAGAAGTTGTCTATAAAGAGATAACACAGCTTCTTCCCCTGATTGCCACAGGCTCCTCAACTCAAAGCCTCAACTTGGTGTCGATTCCTGACAAGGAATGCCAACTCTGCTGAAGATGGTGACTGGCTTGGTTCAGGCTTGCACCCTCCACCCCACGGAACCAAATGGTCACCAGGCAGTCATTCAAAGGACAGGGTGAGCCTCAGTGAGCAGGGGTCTTCTGGAAGCCCCCTTCTCGAAGAACATCTCCACCCAAAGCAGGGTACTACAGGGGCACCAGAACATCACCGTTTCAGCACTGACACATGGCCGCCCTCTCCTCTAAAGAGACCATGGGCGGCACCTGCACGTGGATTTCCTAGATGTGCTCAAGCTCTTTTCACATCGCCCACTCCCACCCTGCAGAGAGCTCACACCACAGCAGCGAAGAGCTTGTCCTAGTGCTTCTGGGGACTGGCAGCAGCGCTGTGATCTTCACTGCGACTATAACGTGCACAGAATAAGGCAACGGTCAGGAGAACCAGCTCCTTCAACGCAAAAGTGCTTTGTCCCTCCAGCATCACCCAAGGAGAGAAACCAACCCAGTGAGCCAACCGAATGTGAACACGAGAGTATCTGCTCTCCCAGTATGCCCGAGAAGGCAGGCACAGGTTGCAAAGTTACAGCAAGAAAAAGCACCCTGGGCTTACCCCTTCCCTGCTCACAAGCAGTCAGGTCAATCTCAACCTACAGGCACCAAGCCCTCAAGAACATTTATCATTAGTTCCCACTCTGTGTAATGTTACTAGACAGAAGTCTTCAGCAGCTACACAGAAAACTGATGTAAGAAGTAAAGTCCCTAAGATCCAAGAGACCCTGTCTTCATCAGCTGCTGGCACCAAAACTGTATGCAAGCTACTTTATTCTAAAGCAGAGAAGCCACAAAGGCCAGACTCGCAAAGACCTTTCAAAGATGTTTTAGAGGGTTTTTTGACACGCAAAAATATACTTTCAGACAACTGGAATTAAAAAAAAAAGCAAACCAAACAACCCGATGTCATCTTAGAAAAAAAGAAAAAAGAAGAGAAACCAAGCAACTCGCCCCCCTCCAAAATATCCTGAGTTGTTAACTCTGCGGTCAGGTTGGTTAGCCAGATTTCAGTCATTTCTGCCGCTCAACAAGTGCTCCTGAGGTATTAACTTCTTTCAAGTGGACCTGGTAAATTCCATGCAACCTGGTCTATTGCAAACAGAAAAACGTACAAATATCCCAAAGCACCACCTCTGAGACACCAGTACTAAACAAAAGGATGCAGTCCGAGTTGTACTAGTGAGGCTAAATACACTTCCAGGACCAGCTCTGTGTGCCCAAACACAACCCCCTTCCTCCCCGCACCGCAGCCTGCTGGAGCTGCAGCTCTACAGCCCAGGAATCACTCCCGCTCAGCCGCGGGTGACGAGCTCCACTTCACGGCACCCAACAGAAAACACCAGCACCGAGCCGGAAAGACGCACGAGAAATGTATTTTTATGTGTGTTTTGGTAAACTCTGATATCACCAGCGATAGAATAGCAAAGCCACTGCTCTTTAAATGGGCAAAATATAGACAAAGATACGCTCACCCGCTCTGCAGCTGACAATCTGCCTGTACAGGAAGAGACAGAACTGGCCTTTCAAAAAAAATTAAGCATTCCTGCCACAAAGGACCCGGGGAATTTTCTTGCCAGTGCAAAGATGAAGCTAACAGGCGATGCAAAACAAGAGCCGGGGGAGAGGAACGCTGCAGCTTGTAGTAAGTAACACACCCCCATCATGTCTTCCCTACTCTGTCAATAGGTGGGCTGTTGTCAGACTCCTGCTCTGGCTGCCTTAGAAAGGCTTAAAAAAAAATAATTAAAAAAAAACCCGAAGGCAGGAAGAAGAGCAACTCAAAAAAAAAAAAAAAAAAAGAAAAAAAAAGAAAAAACAAGGCAGCTGTGGGTGGGTGCCAGCCCCGGGGTCTGGCTGGGCGCCCAGGGCACGGCAGCCCGGCTCTCTCCGCGCCCCCTCTGCCGGGGGAGGCCGCCGTTCCCCACCGAGCATCCCGACCAGCGGGGGGATGGCGGGCAGCCCGGCCCCGCGGGGAGCGCACCCGCCGCCGCTCCCGGCCCGCCCTACCTGCCGGCGGCGGGCAGCGCGCTGCTCGCCCCCGCGGCGGCGGAGGATGGAGGCGGAGGCGGCGGGGAGGGACCGGGCGGCGCGGAGGCCGCCCCCCCCCCATATCCCCAGCAGCGGGGCGCGCCCTTTGTGCGGGGCGCGGGAGCGGCGGCGCGGGCCCCGCGGGCGCGGAGGTGTGTCCGGGCGGTGCGGTGTGGTGCGGGCAGGGGGTGTGCCGGGCCGGGCCGGGCCGCACCGGGGCGGAGCGGGGATGCTGCGGAGCGGGACCCGCGGGCCGCGCCCGCCCGCCCTCACCGAACACCCCCCACCCCCCCATCCCGGGCCCCGCCGCCCCTCCTCACCTCTCCGCTGCCCGCCTCGGCGCCGCAGGCCGCGCGGAACCGCCGCAGGTTGATGCCGATGGCGGCCGAGACCTGGAGCGCCGCGTCGAAGCCGGGTCCCACCCCGGCCGCGGGGCCGCCGGAGCCGCCGGAGCCCGGCGCTGCCCCGCCTCCCCCGCTTCCCGCCGCCCCGCCGTAGCACGGGCCGCCGCGCTCCCCCTCGCCCGCCGCCGCCGGCGCCGCCGGCTCGGCGGCTCGCAGGCTCCGCACAGCCGGCACCCGCAGCCGGGACCCCCCCAGCCCCCGGCGGCCCCAGCCGCCGCTGCCGGGCCGGGCAGGGAAGCGCCACCGACCGCTGTGCGCCATCTTTACTGTGAGGCGACGAGCCAGAGAGCGGGGCCGGGCCGCGCCCCGCGCCCTGGATAGCGCGTCGCTGGCCTGCAGAGGTCCTGAATAACGGTGGGCGTCATGCAGGTTGCGGGGCCCCGCCATCCCGCCGCCCGGGCGCCTGGCTGAGCCATGCGCAGCCGGTGCTAGCCCGGCATAACGCTGGGCGATATGCAGGGTCTCGGGCCCGCGCCCCAGCGCGGCCCGACGCCCTGGATAGCGCAGTCTTCTGCCGCCGCCACCCCCGATAACTCGGCGGACCGTGCAGGCGCGGGGCCCCGCGCGGGCAGGCCCCGAAACATGGATACCGCAGAAGCGGACCGCCAGCAGCCTGAATAATCGCGGCGACTATACCGAGCCAGGGCACGAGCCCCCTGCGCCCGGGACTGCGCATACGGCATAGACCGCCCCGCCGGCCCCCTGCATCGTGCCAGGCTGTATGCAGGGTGCGGGGCCGACGGCCAGGCGGGAGGGCGGCCCGGCCTGACAGGGCCCCTCAGCCCCTGACAGGGCGCCTGGGCCCCCATAGCGACCCCCGGGCCGGTGCGGAGCAGAGCGGGGAAAGCGGGGCTCGGGGCGGGCCGGTTCAGCGGGGGGAACAGAGGGGGGCGTGGCGCGGGGGTACGCAGCGCTGATGGCCTCAGCCTGTCCCTGCCCCAGTCCCATCCCTACTTGCCTCCTCGGCCAGACCCGTGTCCCACCAGGTGCTGTCTCCACGAGGAAGGTAACAGCAGTGGCAATAGACCAGCAGCCACCTCCCGTCCCTGGCGTCACGCAGCAGGCTGGCCTCCATCTTGTACAGCACAGCAAGAACGGGGTTAACATCCAACAGGTGCCCGCCCCATTCCCCGAGAGCAGCACCACTGCTGATACAAGAGCATCCCTCACAGAACACTCCGTTTGGGGAACATAACACACCCCTCTCCTTCCAAGCTCCTCAGCTGCAGGGAGGGAGAGACCGAGGAGAGAAAGGCTGTTCACCCCTTATAGCAGTCACCCAACAGTACCTGTGATGTTAAAGAGAACGGAAAAGCTGCAGGAGCCCTCAGAGTTTACAGATGTCGCTTCTGCTATGTCCCCCTACCCGACAGTTCGGCTCCTCCTGAGGACCTCCAGGGAGAATTAAAATGAGACGGTTTCTGTCTCTCCAGGCAGCCTGAAGGGGACTGGAGCCTTTCCAAGCTCTCCCGTGCTTTGCTAGCCGGTTTGAAGCTGATGCTCACTGTGAAGGCAGCCCAGCCACTCGTGTCCAGCGTTGGCCCAGGAGCTGCAGCACAAGGCCCTGTGCCCCAGAGAGCACCACAAGGCAGGCAGGCCCAGGTGGGATTGTCCTCAGGGACGTTCTCCTGGGTCCAGAAACCTCCTGCAAATCAGGATCACACCTTGAATCCCCCGTCCAGCCTTGCTGTCTGTCTCTTGCTAATGTATCCATGCTGCGGCACCCAGCCGGTTCCCTCCACTGGAATGTGTCTGCTAGGTGATGAGTTTGCGCAGTGGGGAGCCACGAGGCACCGGGGAGGTGGTGGTTGCGGGGTCACCCTTCACCCTCGACGGCTTCAGCCCCAGCTGGGTTTATTGGTGCCCTCTGCGAGAGCATGCCACCTCCTTGGAGGGGAGTAAGAAATGGCCAAATCCTCAAGCAGCAAAGGAACCAGCGGGAGCACCCAGCAAACCCCAGGAACAAAAGCGCTTCTGCAGGAACACTGCTGCTTGGCTGAAATTGACATCTCCTGGACAGGAGAAGCGAACTGGGATAGCTTCCAGTTCCTAGATGGGAACCCTCTTCTGGGACAGTAAACACAGCTAAGCCCAACCCCAGAGGCACCACCAGCTGCAGGGAACCCCTCCGGCAGAGGATCTTCTGGAAGCCCATTAGTGCACAGGTGATGTCACCAGGTTTTTGTACCCACCTCTACAGAAGCTGGTCGGAAACAAGCACCATTATGCGGGGAGCAAAGGTGACACGCACAGCAGAACTCTGCTTACCTTGGAGGCTGCCACTCCACCCCAAACCGGCAGAGCTGGCCGGGATGGTGCTGCTGACCCCAAAGCCAGAGCCACAGCCAGTGGCGCGGGACAGTGGCAATAAAGTTCTGGCCACTCTCTGGCTCCCGCCAGCTGACCTGAGACACGTTCAGAAACCAAGGAGAGCATTTGCACTCCCAGTTTGAAACTGGAGCTCTCGGGCCTTCCCCAGCGCTGTCTGGGGCTGAGCACCAGCATGACGACCCATGGTGGTGTCACTGGACCAGCGCTTGTGCCATCCTGGGGGATCAGCCTTTGGTGTGACCCCTTGGAGGGGCTGACCTGCACCCCCACTACCACAAAAGACCAGGGACAGCTCGGCACCGGTTCCTGGCTTTATTGTCACGAGCGCTGTTACAGGGTGGGACTGCGGCACCAGGGGCGGCCTGGCCTAGGTGGGGGGTTCTTCAGACGTTGTACCCGATGAGGCCGCGCTTGCCGATGATCTCCCCGATGTAAAACCACATCAGCACCTCCGTGGCCACCAGCCCGTTCCTCAGCGCCTCCTGCAAGGGACAAAGACGCGGTGTCGGCGGGTTGGAGCCCGCTCCCCCTCCCGCTCCCGGTGCCCATCCCGCCCTTACCCTGACGGTGAGCTGGGCCAGACGGCCGCTCTGGAAGGCCCTGGCCATGGCCTTCATGCTGTCGATGGCCCGCGGGATCTCGGCGGGGGTCGGCGGCGCCAGCTCCACCTTGGCGTAGTACCAGAACGTGGCCAGGCGCGGCTTGGAGTACGCCACGGCGGCTGCCGGGAAAGGCACAGACGGTGGATCCCACCGGCGGGCACCCCGGGCCCGGCCCTCCCGCTCCCCGCCCTGCTCCCGCTCTCGCTCCCGCTCCCCTTCCCCGGTCCCCGGTGCTCACCACTGAGGAGCTGTGGCCCGCGGGTGGCGATGCGCTGCACCAGCCTCTGGCCGGCCTGCGCCATGCTGCCGCCTCCTTCAATGTCACCCGCCGCCGGCGCCAGGCCCCCGTCGCCGCGGCTGCCCGCGCCCCGCCGGCGCCAGGCGTCCGCCGGGACAGCCCACACGCACGCAGGACCCCGCGCAGGGCGGGGCGGGGAAGAGCGCTGGTCCGCGAGTTCGAGACCCGGGCAGTGCCGCTGCCCCTCCACCGTCCCAACCGGGCAACGGGACTCTGCTCCGCGCTCCCGGCGCTCCGCCAGCTGTAAGATCACCTCTGCATTTAATTCCAAGGCCCCTCCGTTACCAACCACCGTTTGGGAAATAAACCCCGTGGCACACACAAGTTGGCGTAATCAGCTGCCTCTGCTGCAGAGGCAACGCTTTCACATCAGACTTTCGGTGACAGTCTAAACACAGCAACAGAACACGAGGTGGGGGGGTTGGTGTCGCTGGGAAAGAACACGGCCTCACAAGGGACAAGGAACAGAGGGCCGGGGGCCACGCAGAGGGTCTCCCCCCAGGCAGAGGCTGGAAGCTGTAGTGCAGTGGAAAGTCTTAGTATTAAAGAGCAAGTCTTGAAGGGGAAAGGCAGCAGAGGGGGTGGAAGGGAGGGTGCCAGGGGAGACTCTGGAGGTGGCAACACACTAAATGCAGTCTGATGGAGGTGGCGTGTTGCACAGATGCTCTGCAGGTCCAGCTCCTGCAAGGCATTTATCTCGCCAACGATTGTAGTCTTGGGAAGGACCCCTGCTTTCAGTTCAGTGTGTCCTCCAGCTCCTCCTTCTGCTTTTTCCTCTCTGCAAGCCACTGCTGGATTTTCTCCTTGAGCTCGGTGTTTGGTCTGATCTGGTCCATAGTGAGGGGGCTACGATTGAAAGGATCTGTCTGGTCGCTGAAAGACAAAGCATGGAGGCGGTTATTTGGACAGTCCCAGTGTGAAAAATGAAAAAAAGAGAACAGTGGGCTAGGAAGAGTCACAGGACAAGCAAAACAGATGCCCAGACAGCATCAGGCACGGGGCCTGCACTATGTACCTGAGGAGGTGCCGGGCAATGGTCGACCGATCCACAGTGACGCGGGAGGAGGGCAGAATCACAGGGTCTGACATCAGAGTGCTCATGATAGGATCCAGGAATTCATCGCAGGCATCCGCGTACGTCTCCTCCTCCTGCTGCTGGCGGTCTGCAAGAGACTGCGGGCAGGTGCTGCTTGTAGAGACTCTGTCTCCCATTTCTTTCTAAACCAGGTTTGCTCCCAGATGGCAGCTAAAGCATTGCCAGGCCTGCGCTGAAGGAGCTCCCCCAGCTGTCCCACCTGAGCCCCTGCTCCCCAGAGATCTGGCTCCACACAAAGAGGTGGTGAGACCCAGGGCGAGGAAGACACCAGGAACCAGTTCCACCTTGTTTTGTGAGCTGAAATCTGCTCCCGTTCTCACCTTGATCCGCTCCGCCAGGTTACTGAAAGACACGATCATGTTGCCAGGCTTGTTGATTTTCTTCAGAACCCGAACGGTCTGGGCAAAGAGCGTCGGTGAATAGGAGCGGCCGTCCTTGGGCACCGTGGCACAGAAGTTTTCTTCATCCCTGGACCACAGGTTAAAAGAGAGCAAAGGCATAAGAACTCAGAGTTATCGGGCTGCGAAACGTAGTGCCCACAGCAGCCGCATTACCACAGTGGAGAACTCAAAGCTAGAGAAAAGCTTGACTGTAATTAAGCATTTCTCCAAGCAATTCCATGAGCACCGTTTCCAGAGGGGAGGCTCCTGCCCCGCAGGGCAGGGGGGCGTGGGGCTCTGCCAGCCAGCCTGTCCCCAGGATGGCTCCTGCCATCCCACACGCCAGCCCTCCCTTGCTGCCTACCCCAGGTTTAGGTAGATGGTACAGATGTCAGACACGAGCTGCTGCGGCTTGAAGTCAAACTCGCTGAAATCCTTGACTTTCAGAGCTCCCATTTTGGGGCCAACCAGGTGTTGCAGGAAATAGTTGAGCATGGAGATGATGCGCTCAGCCAGGAAAGGATGCACGAACAGGGACTTAATTTCTGCAAGAGAAACCAGCAGTTCCCTGAGCTCCACAGCGATCCCCTCCTGCTCCGAGCACCCCGAAACACGGCTCATGCCTGCCCGCTCCCTGGCAGGCAGAAGGGAGGGCTGCTCTCCCTACCAGAGGTGAGGAAGGCCAGAGTGCCGATGGTCTCGTTGGACATGATGTTGTGGAAGCGCGCCAGCTGACCAAACATCTGCAGGCTCGACTCCTTCTCGCGGCGAGCCTCCGGGGACAGGCTGTCCCACTCACCACGGTCCTTCTCAATCTGCTGAACCTTAATCTTGCTGAGGTACTGCAAAGACATAGCAGGGAAGCAGCTGGGAGAACAGGCAGGTAAACGGGCAGCGAGGGCTCAGCCAGGCCCGTTTGGCACTGCTGTGGGCTGATGGAGGCCAATTCTGGATGTGAAAGGTACAACCGAGTGCTCGAAAAGGCCACTCAGAACCACAGGTGCTTCACAAAACACAGAATCATAAAATGGTTTAAGTTGAGGTGGACCTTAAAGACCATCTCATTCCATCCCCATGCCCTGGGCAGGGACACCTCCCACCAGCCCAGGTTGCTCCAAGCCCCGTCCAACCTGGCCTTGAACACCTCCAGGGATGGGGCAGCCACAGCTTCTCTGGGCAACTCATTTGTTTGGATGGCAAACCATAGAAAAGTCCCTAAATGTTCAAAACCAGACGGGCAATATCCACATCACCTTCCTTATCTGCCGGCCTCCAGACAACCAATTCCCTGGCAGGTAAAAGCTCCCCAAAACCACCCTTTTCAGTGGTAACGGGCAGCTCTGAAAGGTGCAGAGAGACAGTCACCACTCACTGGGGACACGAGTTCACCCAGCACTCACCTTGTAAACCCAAAGGGGGACAGCCTGCAAGCAAAAGGCCTTTGTCAGGATACAACATGGGCAGAAAGGCTAAGGGGATGCGATAATCAAACCCCAGAGAAGTCATTTAAAGGCTGAGTGTGTCCAGATTACCAACAGGCAGATCTCCTCGCAGCTCCCCCAGCACACTTCATGCTGCATCTGGAAAAAGCCCCTTTGCCACTCTTTGTCCTGACCTGCCTCCCGAGAGCAAGGGGAGGGCAGAGAGTGCCCCATGTGACACATCCCAGGCCCCCCCAACCTTCTGCCTTTGCCCAGGGCATCGCTCACCGCCCCGGAATCGGTTCCTGCAAGTAGCCACCCCACAGTGGGCAGGACCACAGCAAGCTGATGCTGCACTAGGGCTGGGAGGTCAGTACTGCACCTGGCTGTCTTCAGAGGAGCCAGAACCACTGCCGAGGGGCTGCTGGCCACCCCTGCCCTCAGCCCTACCTGTATGGCTTCGTCCAACAGGAAAATGGCATCGTTCATCAGCAAGTTCAGGAAGCGCAAGAAGAGAGGGGGATTCATTGCCTCCAGGTTCTCCGAGGCATAATCAGCCAGAGCCTGTGAGGAACAAGAGAAGGGTTAATGCTGTGGCGTGGTCCCAACAGCAGGACACAATCCCGCATGCTCCATACCGAGCTGCACACACGCTTACGTATGCGCCTCTTACGCTCATATGTATGTGTCTCTTGCCTCACCTTGATGCTCTGCCGGTAGGAATCCGTGCCCCACATGTACCTCAGGATGGGATACATGGGACGGCGGTAGTTAAACTTCTGCTCAAACTGGTGCGGGTCACCTAGACATGAGCAAGAACATTTCAGGTGGGCAGCAGGCACAGGTGGGGGCTGTTCATTCCTTTACACACCTTGTTTGAAATAAAAATCCTGCTCCTGCACAAGCAACTGACATCTGCCCCCCCATTTCAAAGCAGCGCAAGAGATCCCCCAGTGGACGAGGACGGGTGCGGACCCATAATAAGCACCGCCGTGCTGAAAAGCTTGAGCTCCAGGGGTTACCCTTTCCAGACATGCAGTTCTGCTCAAGGTAGAAGTTTGGCAAGACTGACGCTTTGCTGGAATGCCACCTGCCTACCACAGCTGAGCAGCTTAACAACGCACAAATGCATCCATTTGTTTTCACTGACGTACTTCAAATCCTGGAGATGCTCCCCCTGCAGATGTTACAGAAGGAAGACAGCCTTTCCCTTTGCGTGCTCACCGGTAAACTCAATATCCACAAAGACTTTGATAAGCGCCTCAGCCAGCTGGGGAGCATTTTGGTAAGAGCAGAACACTCGCTTGCGATGAAACACACTTGAGACGAGCGGGTTCTGGGCCTGATCTAAGTGAGGCATCACAGCTTCCAACACCTCTGCCAGCTTGGCGCGCAGGTGAGGATTTTTCATCCTGCAAGGAAAAACAAAAGAACAAACCCATGATGGCAGGAGGGCCAGGCTGCAGGGACCCACCCATTCAGGAAATGGCCCAGGAGCCATGCCCATCTGTGCAGGAGTGCCCGCTTGTTGCGGACCCCATGTAAAACTAACACCGGCACCCAGTGGCTCGCTCTCAATGCCAGAGCCATAGGGTGAAGGCATGCACTTGGTGCCCACAGGGCCATCTCAGGCAGAGGGGAAGCTGTTGCTTCCCACCCTCCGCGGCAGCATGCTCTGCTCGCAGCCTGCCCTCGCTGGTCAGCCGTAGCTCCCAAGCAAACCCGCCACTTCCCAGCTGTGACCTGCTTCCTATTTACCCTGCAAGCCCACTGCGCTTTGCCTGTAGAGCCTGCTGTCCCGTACGTGGCAGACCACTGAGGCAAGGGGCAACTCTTGTCTGCTGCACATGCAGGGCAGAAGCCAAAGTGCCTGCCCACGGTCACGCCGCAGGGCGCTGCCAGGGAAGAGCTACAGCCTCCATCTCCCAGGGCCAGCAGGAGCTGCCCACCACATGAAATCTCCGTCTCCTCCTGCCACCGCCCTGAGCTTGCTGTATTTACGCATGCAAGGATAAACAAAGGAACAGCAGAAACATAGTGTACGTGGCAATGTCTTATCATGAAGATCGATAAAACTACTCAGTTTTCTTCAGTGCCCAGTTACCACAGCAGACTTCACAGGCACACTCCAAACAGATTGTTCCCAACAGCCTCCTTTAACAAGTACCAAAATGTCTCTAGCTGACCAGGCACCTGCACGGTATGACCAAACAAGTACTTAAGACACCAAACCTCCTTTGTACATCACATGAAGCCTGTGTCCTTTGGCAGGCCCTTGTTCCCTGTGCCCCCTGCAGGCAGAATTCAGCTTCTCCACAGAGATCAGCCCACCACTACTGTCTGAACACCACCTCCAGACACCTCTGACCGTTTCAACTTGCTTGCTCCCCTCTGGGTGTTCAGCAGGCAAACACCCAGGGCTGACAGCTGGGGCTGTACGTACCTCTCCACATCACCCATAAAAACAGTAACAAAGTGAAGGACATGCTCCAGGGAATCGGCGCAAGTCTCCAAGATGTCATCAGCGAAACGCCGCAGGAAAATGAAGAAGTCGCCCAGATTGTCGGCAAAGAATTCTGCAAACAGAGATTACACGAGTTCCTCCTTGGGCAGCTCACATATTGCCCTTTTCTAGCCTCCCCCTGTGCTCTGCCCAGTCGCCCTGATTCGATTCAAGTCTCAGGAGTCGCTAGCTCTATCAGAACACCACTGCGGTAGTGAAGGATGCCTGGCCTGATGAAACCTGTAGCACACAGGATTCACTTTACCTCCCTCAAAAGTCAGGTCACTTGCGGGGTGAAACTCAGCAGCCGCCTGCTGATCTTACGCACTGTCACACACAAAAGCTCAAGGGAAGAGAGTCTCTAGACAGCAGAAACTGCAAGGAGGGTTTGTATATAGGGAGAATAGTAATTCTACAGGGTATTTGGCGAAACTCTGCCAACTGGCCATCAGTGGGATCTTTAGAAGGTCAGCAGCATCAACGCTCTCAAAGTATGCCCCCTCAACGAGCCCCAGATGGTACAGTGACCCTCTTCAGAGGGAATATTCTAGGTGGAGAAAGATGCCATCAGCTACAGCACTGTGTCCTGCCCTGGATGGAAAGTGCTTCCTTAGACAGCTCTCCCAGCGCTTATGCAGAAGGTACTAGGACTGGCCTGTCAGGCAAACTCGGAGGGCCCAGCTTGCTTTTGGAGCTCCGACCTCGCTGCCGATGTGTCTGCAGCTGGGGCTGACCCTCCCTGCACTTCCTGATGCGCTCCGGCACTCTTCCTTTCAAAGGCAGAGCACCAGTAAACATCTCAGAGGACATCTGGGTGCTCCGAACACCTGAAGGAGCCAGGCAGGACACATGTAGCCGCTCTAGACGCAGTGTTACGTGAGCAGCTTGAGGCTTGGGCGGTTAATTGTGGGCGGCACACAGACAAACAGACCAACCAACCGACAGCCAGCAGGACAAACGGCTTCACCTGGCACGTAGGCCAAGGCGCTGTTTTCCACCTCTGGCAGCGGGAAGGTCAGCTCCAGTGGCTCCGTCCCCTGGTTTCCCATGGCCAGCTGCACCAGCAGAACCGCCATGGACACCTGCAGGTTCAGGCAGTTCTGCAGCATCTGTGGCTCCGTCATCGCTGTCTTGGTGGAGAGATAGATGGTCATCAGGCGCTCAAACTGCTCCCTGAGGCTGTCAGCAGCAGGGCTGGAGCTTTGCTGGGCTTCTCGCCATGCTACTTGCAGGCGGTGAAGGCTTTGGTTTATCTTTACCATCTGGTCGTGCAACCTACCCAGAAAAGAAGGCAAGGAGGAGGTGAGACGGGACGTACGCGAGTTCTGCACAGGGTGCCTAAGCAATACTGAAGTCAGCAGATACTTTATCCAGCTTGCGAGAGACTGTTCTGCGTAGTTGAGCCTAAACTATTTCCTGCAGGTAGCGTGCCTGGGGCGCCAGGATGGGAGGCCTTTGGAGAGCACAAGGCAGGGCTTAGGAGGATACCAGACCTTACTGAAGAACCGCAGCCATCTGCGGAGTGGCCTGGTAAACATGCAACCACTACAAAGTGCTCTGTGGCGGCACGGACAACAAGCCTGTGTGGCTGCAAGCCCCCTGAGGCTACCGAGGTCAGGGATATGGCAAGCCCAAGAGGTGCCTGTGAGGTGACGCTTCCAGTTTCCCAGCAACCAGCCACTTGCATAACTTTTTCATCTATTCCTATATTTAGAGAATAAACCAGAAGGGAACGGTGCTTGGAGCAACGGTGACCTCACAGTATCCAGGCAACAATTCGCAGAGGGAAGCTGAGTAAAATAGCGCATTCTGGTGTCCAGAAAATCCTTTCCTAGAAATGGAGAGCTACCTCGCCTTTCTGCTGCACATACATACAATCATTTGCTGGGGCAGCTGGGAGAACTCGCACCGAGCAGGTGCTCTGTCGCTGAGACACTTCCTAGTAGAGAAGCGAGACGAGGAGAGGGGGAACTGCATGACCCATGGACACCAAGCACTGTGCTGTTACGTTTCCTTAAATAATGTGGAGCCTGTAGGACTGTCAACATTGACTGTGAGCACCAGCAGGCAAAGTTCCTTTGCAAAAATCAGTCAGCCTGAGGCTCAAACATCAGCCAAAACACACAGCAAGAGGTACTGGGCAGTGCATCTGCCCTACTCTGTGTTCTGAGTATTTACTGACAGTCTCCATGGCTGTGCACAGGTGGAAAACAGCACTGGGAATGACCTGGTACCTACAGCTTGGGCATTCACGTTACTCACATCACACATGATGTAAGCCTAGACACGCAAACCCTCTCTCCAAGCCGCATGCTTCATTGGTGAGCTGAGCGCCTTTGGAGAGGACAGGTGGGCGCAGTGACAGAGCAGTTACCTGTGAAACCCCAAGTAAAGGGTGTACTGTGTCAGCACCAGGTTTTCCGTCACCAGATTGTAGCTGTTTGCGAACTCTGGCTCTTGCTCGCTCAGAGCAGGTATCAAGCATGTCTCCTTTTCCAAACCTGGAACGAAAAGCACCTCTGCATCCAGTCCCACCCGGCAGCACTGGTGAGGAGGGTGCTCAAGAGGGTGCAGACCCGAGGAGATCCCCTTTCCCATTCCCTTCCTCCCCCGAGGCATGGGCCTACCTTTCATATGGACGTTCTTACTCCTCCTCTCTTCCTCGTTCAGCTCCTTCAGGGCACAGTAAGTGGGGTTAAAAGTTAGCAGCCTTGGAGATTTTGGTTTGCAGAAGGGCTGACACAGCTTCAGGAGGGCAGCTCCCAGGTTGAGGAAGAAGGCACCCGAGGCATACATCTGGAAGAAGAGCTCCGGCATCTGGTTAGCCCAAATTTTGGTGCGGCCCGCATTCGCATGGAGGCAGTTTCCCAGCCAGGAGAGAATCCTGTGCTTCGTCTCCGGAGACAGCTGCAACAGGTTCTTCAGCACCTGGTAGATCTTCTCGTGGAACTGGGCCATGAACTGTCACGGGAAACAGGACATGGTTGGAGGAGTCATTGGTGGGATTGCTCTTTTTGCCGCTCCTGTCATTTCCACCCTCGGAGCTCTCCTGGCTCCAGCCTGCAGCTTGCTCTGGGACGGCAGGGCTCACAAAGGAAAGCACAGCCAGGATGCCTCTATCAATCACCCGTCAGACACACAGGGATGAGCTGGTCAAATCCTGAGGCCGGCAGCAAAGGATACTTAGGGACGTACTCAAAAGCATAGTCGAGACCAAGTTGTTTCCATGGGGAGTAAACCCGAAATTCTTTACACATTTTTAGCAGCAACAGCAACCCTGAAAGAACACGTGACCGGGAAAGCCTCTCTCTGTGACCACTTCCGCAGCCGGGTTTGCTCCCGTATTTATATCCTGTTTTCTGGTGCTCCACTCCTTACCTGTGGAAACTCCTCATCTGAGGAAGCTGTTTACTTTCACAGTGAGAGAAAATGTTGACTGTCACTTTCTCTGCTGAGGAGTCAATTAGCACTTTAATTACAGGACAGGTACTGAAAACCAGTTCCCGGCAGTTACAACACCTAAGGTAGACTACCTTCACCTCAGGCTCTGGTGCTGGTGTGTGTTCCACAAGCACCACCCTGCCCTCTTCCCACAGCTCAGGCCACTTCTGTGAGAAAGCACAACCTGCTCAACAGGGAGACTCGGGTTACAACAACCCGTGGAAGCAGGCAAAACTGTTCACCTCTTACAGCTGGGGAATCTAAAGCGGTTCTGAGACTCACTTAGGCCCAAGCCAGATTAGTAAAGAGCCAGCAGTGGAACTCGGGCATCAGTATCTGGGGGATAAAGCCCCAGGCTTTAACCCTCAGGCTAAAAGAGGCCCTGAACCACACGGGGAAGCAGGACCATCATGCTGCAGCCCACCTGGTGGATGTTGGATTCCTGTACTTTGATCTCTTGAGGGCTGGATCGGGATGGATTCAGAAAATAGCCGTGGTTCTCCACGACGCCAGGTGTCTTTAGCAAGCAGGAGATGTTTAAAATGGCACCAAGCAAAGTCTTCTGGTACATCTGTCCGTTGCTGGGGTCCTTGGGCTGGATGTAGCCTGCCAAAACCTAGGGGAAACAGCAGGACATGCTGCCAGTGCCATCGAAGCCTGGTAAAACTCGCCCACCCTGATGGGTTTGGGACAGGCTGCCTGAAAGCAGGGGAGGAGTCAGAGTACTCATGCAGGTGCTGCCGTGCTGTACTGCAGCTTTTGGCCTCAGCAGCTTGGGCCTCACACCCCTCCTGTGGGCAGAGCTGGCGAGGAGCTCTCGCTCAGGTGGAGGCACCCACCTTTGCAATGTCCTTCTGCTTTGTGAAGTAGAGAAGCATATCGAGGTATGTGTAGAGCAGGATCTGGCAGAGGTCCAGGTCCTTGATTCTGCCCAACAGGACGTCAAACACGGGAACCATGACCTCCCCAAACGTCCGCACCTCCTCGTCTGTTGTTAAGGCTTCGATGACCTCCTCCAGAAACTCGGTCACATCCTCAAAGTCTAGGGAGGGAAGCAAGGCTGTTACTCGCTATCCTCCAAAAGCTGAACCTCAGCACATGTTGGCACACCATGACCAGAACACTGCCCTCCCTTCCAGCAGCGCAGGGAGCCAGAGCTTTCTCCCCGCAAGCTTTACTGTGAGGGGCAGCCTGGTGGCACTGAGCTAGCAGCACAACCCAGCTGCACTTACGCGCCCCTCTCAGCGCCTCCAGCATCAGGTCCACCAGCTGCTCGTACACGTTCTGGTTGACATAAATCTCTGGGGTGAGAAGGACAGTGCGAGTGTTTGACACAGTCAGGTTCCGGCAGCGCACGGCAAAGGGCAGCAGGTTCTCTGGGACCTTGGTTATCTGCGCAAGGAGAAGGAGATGGAGCTGGGGCCCCAGAGTCCACTTCTGGCCGTTAAAACCTCAGCCCGGTCATCCCAGAGCAGAAAGCTGGGCGACACAGCCGCCACCTTCCTCCGAGGCCCCTGCCCACCTCTTCTCTTGCCCTCTGGAAGCAGGCATAGAGGTAGCGCAGAATCTGCCTCTCCCCTGCGTCCCGGTCGGCGGAGAGGTTCTGTGTGCTGGTGGAGGTCATGTAAATCAGGTGGTTCCCTGGATCCTGCAGTAGCAAGCGGGTGAACAGGGCCTGGGCACCAACAGAAACAGGCGGGAAGTGAAACGGCCCCAGCAGAGGGACACTCCCCCCCCAAAAAGCAGCCCTGTGTCACCACAGGCTGAATCACTGCTGGGAAGAGCGCTCTCTCTATGGCTTGTTAGGTACCAGCACTACACCCAGACCCTCCGGCAAATCAGTTTCTCCAGGCCCCTAGCAGAGCCCCTGCAGCCCTGACAGAAGTGATTTCCTCCAAGAAACCCATCAGGAACAACTAACATGACTGCAAACGCAGCTGAGCGTGTGCAGTAACATGCTACTTCGCTGCTAGCAGCCTCTGCCCCCAAATCCCTCCCTCACACCCCATCTAGGCTGGTTTGTCTCCCTCCCCATCCCCGGCTGAATCTTCCGCAGCCCCCAGGAAGAGGAGGGGCTCCCAGCAGCACATTAGAAACCTTTTCCAGCCTCCTACCCCAAAACCCTCATGGCCGCTTCCAGCGGCGCCACAGCCAGCAGCTCCATGCTCGGCTTTAGCCAACAGGCTTTTTGCGAGGAAATAAATTCTGTCCCCATCCCCACAGCAAGTGGGACGCCCGGGGTGGGTGGCCCTACCTGCTCGATGTTGTCCATGTCCAGCCAGTCCTGCTCATCCAGGTCGGCAGCCATCTCCTCCAGGTATACACAGCGCGCCGGGATCCCATTCCCGCTCTTCATGCTGGGATCACCTGGGAACAGCCCAGTTCTGCCCAAACCCAGGGGGAAGGCGCCGGCGGGCAGCGCAACGAGTGGGCAGAGCCCTGCCTGTGATGCCTCCCCCGTCTCAGTGTTCCCCTACAGCTTGGGGGGCCAAGGGGTCCTTTGGGGGGGCCTGTGGCAGAATGTGGGGCAGTCTGGGGGGTCCTGAGGAATTTCTGGGTTCCATTATAACTTGCAAAGAATGATAACAACTCCATTTAAAAACCATAATTCAAAGGGGACAGCATCTATTAACAGAGAGCTTCTTTTTGCCCTGTCTGTATTTTAGGGTTAGCACTTTTCTGCCGTGTTTGGTCACAGCAGTACTGAAAACGTGTAAGATGCAGCTCTGTGAACACCCGCAGCAGTAATGGGCTGTCTCTTAAGGCTCTGAGGGCCACGGGGAGTGGCGTGAGCGTGCTGGAGCCCCTTATCACCACCCAGAAATTCTCCTTGAGCCCAGGAGCCTGTGAGAGCCCGGGCTGAGGGTACGAGGGAGCGATCCCGCCCCAGTGCAGGGTCCCAGAGCCGTTGGGGAGCGGCGCTCACCCCGGTCCCACCGCCCGCCCCCCCAACGCACTCCCCGCGCTGCCCTAGCGGGTGCCCGGTGCCCCCCCGCACTCACTGTTGTCGAGAGTGATGAGGAAGATGCGCTGGAGCATGTGGTTGGTGTTGAGCTGCTGGCAGAGCTCCCGCTGGCAGCGGAAGGCGCGGCTCACCGCCGCCGCCGACAGCTCGCACTCCTCCAGGCTCTCCGAGACGCTGTTGTCCGAGTCATCCTGCCCGGCCGCCGCTTCCTCGCCTGCAAGGCCCGGCCGGCTCAGCGCCCGCGGTGGCGGAGGGGAGAGGGGGAGAGAGAAGGAGACCCGCCGACGCCCCCCCCCCCCCCCCCGCACCTGCCCTGCCCCCCCCCCCCCGTACCTGCCGGCGGCCGCCGCCGCTGCTGCTGGCCGGCGGCGAAGTGCTTGGCGTCGGCGAGGGAGCCGAAGAGGGCGGCGAAGGGGTTGCCAGAGATGCTGTTGTTGTTCTCCTGGTCGGTCATGGCCCCTCAGCGCCGCGCCATGCGGGCACGGAACGGGACGGGATGAGACGGGACGGGACCGCCGCGCTCGCCTCCCCCGTAGCACGGCGGCACGCAGGAAATGCGTCATCGCGGCGCGCCGGAAGGCAGGCGCTCTGCAGGGGCTGGCGGGCGGGCGGCAGCGGCCCCTGGAGGCGGGGAGGAGCGAGAGGCGCGGCCTCGCCCCGCCCCGTCCCGCGGGAGCAGAGGTACACGGACAGGCGGACGCGGACCGGGCAGGGACACACAGACACGAGCACCCGCGTCTGCGTGTGTGTCTGTGTGTATGGGGGGGCGGGAGGGGGGCGCCCCGCCCCGCGGAACGACCGAGCTGGGGGGGGTCCAGGGCAATTTAATATCAATAATATGTAAATAAACTTATTAATATGTAAATTAGATTAATTTTAGGTGACTTGAACAATTACTATGTAGGTTGTTCATTGCTGATTTGCATATACAAACACCTGTTTCCGCTTGCATTAAAAAAAAAAGGAAAGCACATGTAATTTTTTTAAAAAGCTTTTTCCTCCTCCCCTACTTAATTTACACATACATTGGCCTGTGAAACAAACAAACAAAAAAACCCAGAAACAGCCATAAATACAGACGGTGTGGGGGTGTCTGTGTGTCGCGCCCGCCCCCCCCCCCCCCCCCCCCCGCCCTGGGGACCGTTTCTCGGGGGGAGGGCTGGGGAAATGGGGGGGGCAGTTTAAGGGCAGTGTGGGGCAATGTGTGGGGCAATGTGTGGGGCTGGAAGGGGCTCTAAGGTCTCCCCAGAGCCTTCTCTTCTTCAGGCTGAACCCCCTCAGCTCTCCCAGCCTGTCCTCCCAGCAGAGGGGCTCCAGCCCTGGCAGCATCTCCGGGGCCTCCTCTGGCCCCACTCCAACAGCTCCGTGCCGGTGTTGGTCCTGCCATGCTGGAGGCAACACTGTGTGCACGTGTGTGGGGGCTGTGTGTCACTGAGGGGTGTTGCAGACACAGAACAGTCACTGCTCGTTAGTTTTGTGGTGTTTAATGAAGGGCCATCCATCACCCACTGTTTGCACCCCATGTTCCTCCCACAACACAACAGCCGCACAGGAGTGATGCTGCGGGCGCAGGGTGGGCTATGGCACTGTTGGCGCGGGACTCTCCGCCAGGCACCCCCCGCCAGGCATCCCAGGAGCGGCTCAGGTGGTGGCCTCCGGCTCTGGCATCTTGTCCTGGCCGCCCTCGGCCGCGCTGCTGGGGACACCGAGCCCAGTGGGAGTGTGATGGCTGTGCCAGTCCCCCGGTGGGGCGCGGGTCTGCAGGAGGTGGTCCCAGCAGAGGCTGAGCGTGGAGACCGCCTGCTGCTCCTGCAGCTCTTGCAGCTCCTTGGCGCTGGCCGCCGGCGTCTGCACCTCAAAGGTCATCTCAAAGCGGCTGTAGTCCACGCGGAAGGCGCCCTTCTCCAGGGACATGCAGGGCTCGAAGCGGTACCCCCAGAGGATCTCGTCCTCTGTGTACGAGGTACGGGCTTGGCACGTCATTCCTGCCCCGAGATAATGCCTGAGCCACTGCTGGTAGCGGGCAGAGCACCAGGGCACCGCGACAACCCACCGCGCCGCCTAACGGGGGCTCCCAGCCCCAGGTCACCCATGGCCAGTTGCGGCCCTGGGCAGCCCTCACCAGGACACTGCCCCCATCCCCTCCCCACGCCCCCCGGGGCCCCCTCACCTGTGGCCTCCACGATGCCCTCCAGGATGATGATGATCTCGAACTGCTCCCGGCGCAGCGACTCAGCTGACATGTCCCAGAAGGGGCTGCGGCGGTCGATGACGTGACAGATGATCTGGGGCTCCACCAGGAACAGGCGGTCCTCCCCTGTGTCGTAGCCCAGGTTCAGCTCCGACTGCTCCAGTGGGATGAACTCCCCCTCGGCTGTCTGCCGCGACTTGATCAGCTTGGCCCGGATCTTGGCATCCACCATGTGGCTGTCCCTCAGGTCCCCCACGCGGAACATCAGGCAGAGCTGCTCATCACGGCGGGAGATGACGCAATTCTTGCTGAAGATGAGGGTCTGGGCACGCTTCTTGGGCCGGGAGATCTTGACGAACATGCAGCCCACCATTAGGGCATCGATCATGGAGCCCACGATGGACTGCGCCATCAGCAAGATGACGCCCTCGGCGCAGTTGGACGTCACCATCCGGGAGCCATAGCCGATGGTGCGCTGGCTTTCCACGGAGAACAGCAAGGCTGAGATGAAGCCGTCCACATTCTCGATGCAGGCCTGCCACTGAGGATCGCCCCGGTGCTCCATGTCGCCCCGCGCCCAGGCATCCAAGAAGTAGACAGTGCCGAAGACCACCCAGGTGACGATGTAGCACATCATGAAGACGAAGAGGAACCATCGGTACTTGAGGTCCACGATGGTGGTGAAGATGTCTGAGAGAAACCGCTTCTTCTCCTGGATGTTGCCCAGGTTCACCTGGCACTTGCCCACCTTGGTCACATAGCGCTGCCGCTGCCGCTTGCCGGCCTGGACCACAGGGCCGTCCTCCTCCAGCAGCTTGCAGCGCCGGCTCTGCAGCCCCTCCAGGGAGGAGGCAGCAGAGCTGCGGGCAAAGGTCTTGCCGCGGGCTGAGCTGGGGATGCTGGGCACGCTCAGCGCCTGCAGCGGGTACCAGCGAGTGGCTGAGGGGCAGCGGGAGGACTCGCCAGTTGGCTGCGGAGCGGCCAGGCTGCTGCTGCTCGCCAGCAGGGACGGCTGACCGGGGATGATGCTGGCACCACGGCGGTGTGGGGACGGGTAGTTTGGCATCAGGGTGCTTCTCTTGGCAGCGGCGGCGCTGGCTTGCTGCCAGCCGTCCTCCCCCAGCACCCCGGGGGCGGTCGGCGGTTCAGGCTGCAGGGTGGAAAGGAGCCCATCAGTGAGAAATGGCCTCCGACAACCACCACCGCCTGGCAGCATCCCTGCCAGAGGATGCCCGCGAGCCCCCGCACGAGCCATACCTTCTGGGGGAAGGTGCCGTACCGGCTGGTGTCGGTGGGTGGCCGGGGCAGGTACGCCAGCATGTGCTTGGCAGTGGGGGTCTGCGCTGGCGGGATGGAGTTGCTGCGGCCGCGGGACTCCTCGGGCGCCAGCCGGTCACCGCTGCCGCCGTCGCGGGCACAGGGGAGCACCATGGCGGTGCCGGGGCGGGGGCTCAGCCCCGGGCTGGGCGCGGGGTCCTGCTGTGGGGACACAGAGCAGGGGCTGTTTTGGAGGCTCCGGGCCCTCTCCCCATCCCTATAGGTTGGGATCCGGTGGGGCTCCCCTTGCCTGGCAGCCACAGTACCGTGCTGGGGCGGCTACCAGCTGGCAGCAGATGGCTAAGCCCATTAGGAGCCATAATTGCATTGCAGAGACTGGGGAAGGAGGTGGCCACCTGCGGCGGGGCGCAGCCCCGGCAGTGGGCAAGCTCCAGGTGATGGCCCATAGCTGCACTCCGTGCTCTTCCCGAGGCCTGGCCCTAATTGGCAGGTCGCTAATGAGCTCCAAGCTGGACCGGGTGGCCCCGGGAACAGGAGGGATGACAGCCCGCACTGGAGCGGCAGCCCCCAGAACTGGGCACCTGGAGACGGGCTGAGAACAGCCAGATCCCGTGGGGAGATGTGGTGGGAGGTCATGGTCCCGGAAATGCCCCCTGGAGAGCAATGACCCACTGGGAGAGGGATGGGGATGTGGGCTTGCTGCCCTCCTCTGAGCATCCCCTGCCTCTGCGAAGTGGCAGGACTGGTGCTCCTCGGGGCAGGGATGGAGGCTGTGGGCCTCCGGGCATCTCTCCAGCCCCGGGTGCGGGGACACCCACCTCATGTCCAGGCGGAGCAGCTGCCGGGCCGGCAGACGTCGTTGTTGGCTCCCGGCTCCCGTCGTGCCCCAACCGCCGTCAGGCATCTTCCCACTGGCAGTGGACGGGAATCCTGCGCCGGGCTGCACTGCTGTGGCCGGTGGGAAGGAAGAAGGAAGGAAGAAGGAAGGAAAGGGATCTCAGTGGCGGCCGTTAATCCTGCTCCGGTGGCAGAAGGTCACCCGTTAATCTGTCCCAATGACAGGCACAATTACCTCAGGACGATTTAATCGGAAGGAGCAGGCACCCTCCTGGGGGCCGGAGGGGTTTCCCAGTGGCTTTCCCTGCTCTTGCCCTGGGGATGATGCTCCCCGTCTGCTCCTGGGGATGGAGCCGTCAGTGTGGGCTGGAAGAGGTCCCCCCTCTCCTGCCCAGTGGGTGCTGCGGGCTGAATGTGCTCCATGCTTCCGCGCCCCCTCCTCTGGGGACCCCCTGCGATGGTCCCCCCCGCGGCTGGACCCCTGGTGCCAGGAGGGCTCAGTAATTTACCAGCCTGGCCCCCGGCGCCCCCTTGATAAGAAAGACGGCAGATGAAGGAGAGATTAGTCACTAATCTCCCGGGGAAGATGAATCTGCAAGCTGGACCCCGCGGAGGGGACACAGGCGGGGGCGGATGGGAGCCCAGCGCCAGCACAGAGTTGGGATTTCCCTGACGGCATGGCCCGGCCTTTCCCCCCATCTTTTGGTTTGTTGATTTTTTTTTTTTTCCCAGCAGGACATCTCCTCCCAGGCAAGAGTTTGCCCCAAGAACTGTGTCCCCTGGGTGCGGGACAGGGTGGTTGGTGCCCATCTGTGTGTGGCAGGCGAAGGCACAGCCTCCCTCGCTGTCCCCATCCTTGACGCAGCGCTCAAAATCTCCTTGGTGTATTTATTTCATGACTAAACGAGGGTCGATGCCTCAAACCCTCCTGAGAAGAGCCTGATGATGGCTCACTGCATCCCACATCCCGCATCCTGCATCCCACTGCCACAATCCCGCATCCTGCCCAGGGTCCCCTCCCCGGCTGCAGCCGGCACTGCCCAGAGCTGCTTTCCCTGCCAAGGCTCCTGCTTCGCTTCGGGGTGGCCGAGGCTCAGAGGATTTGCATGCTTGGGTTTAACCCTGCCGTGCGTGGTGAGGCAGCAGCGGGACTGTGGCTGCAGGCTTGGCGGGGATGCGCCCAGCTGCTCCTGCCGAGCCGGGCGCGCTTCCCTTTCAGCGTGGAAAAACCAACACCGGCTGGGAAAGGCTGGTGGCCACACCCCAGCGGTGGAGGAACAGGCTCGAATCCGCTGTCCCGAGCGCAGACGCGGCCGGCAGCAGGGTGGACACTGCTCCACAAGCGTTAATGAGGGCGGCTGCTGCTCGGGGCGGCTTCTCTGGGCCCGGGGCGCAGGTCAGCGGGCGGCGTTAGCATGGCCGGGAGCTGGCGGGTGAAGGCGCAGGCAGGGGGGATGCTGCTGGCCCTCCTGGGGTGGGTCTCCTCCTGCGTCACCACCATCGTGCCACTCTGGAAGAACCTCAACCTGGAGCTGAACGAGCTGGAGGTGTGGACCATGGGGCTGTGGCACGTCTGCATCACTCAGGAGGAGGGGGTGGTGGAGTGCCAGCCCCACGGCTCCTTCCTGGCACTGCCCCCCGAGCTGCGCGTCTCCCGCCTCCTCATGTGCCTCTCCAACGGGCTGGGGCTGCTGGCCGCCCTGCTGGCCGCCCCAGGGCTGGAGGGCTGGACGCCCTGCCAGGACAAACCCGGCCTGAAGCGGCGGCTGCTGCTCGCCGGCGGAGCGGCCTTTGGCACGGCGGGGATGGCCACTCTGGCGCCGGTCTCCTGGGTCGCCTACAACACCGTCCTCGACTTCTGGGATGACACCGTCCCCGACATCGTCCCCCGCTGGGAATTTGGGGAGGCCACCTTCCTGGGGTGGTTTGCCGGAGCCTTCCTCGCCGCTGGCGGGCTGCTCCTTGCCTGCAGCGCCCGCCCCACAAGCACACCAACGCCACCGGCCCCTGTCTGCCACCAGCCCCCCACCGCCCGGGCCCCAGCCAGGGGCCACCTCCTGCACCCCAAAAATGCAGACCTGGTCATCTAGGGACTCAGGACACTGTGCCCCGCGCGCCTGCCAGCTCAGCCCACCGCGGGGACGGCTCCTGCCTGTCCCACAGGAGGATTCGCTAACACCTCCAGCCACCCTACAGATTTTTTCCCCTTCCCCTGTGTGTCTGCTTCGCTTTTTCTCTTTCAAGGACCAACAGCTTTTCCCGAGCGGCACCGAGGCCGAGCAGCGGGCAGCACTCTGTACTCGTGGTGACGTCGGTGGTCGCATTGCTGATGGACGCCGCTGCAGGAACATCCCCTGCCGATCCCCCGCAGCCTGGTCAGCAGTGGCTCACAGCAACACGCCAGCGCAGCAGCAGCAGTTCATTCCTTGCATGTCCGTGTGGCTCCGATGTATTCTCAATAAATCATCATAGCCTTCGGCAGCGTGTTTCTGTGCTCTGGACCACGGCTGCATCTCACAGCAGGCGCAGCACCGGTGAGGGTGAAGGGTGGGAGCGGCAACAGGCAGTGCTGCTGCTCTGATGATGCTTTGGTCTGTCTGAAGGTGGGGGGGGGAAAGAGAGAAAGGTGGGAAACACGGGGGAGCGGGAGGAGGAGGGATGCTCCCGCTGCCAAGGCAGGATGCCAGTGGCTGCACCCCCTGCAGCAGCCTCATCTTCCCATGACTGTGGCGGCAATCGCAGCCCGAAGCGTGCCACAGCCCTTCGGGCAGAAAGCTCCTCTGCTGCATCATTCACCTGCACACGAGAGGCCAGAGCAGTGGTCTGCATGTCTCCTCCGCTGTTTCTCCCCCATTTCCCTGACG
This sequence comes from Vanellus vanellus, assembly GCF_965231255.1. NCBI lineage: Eukaryota > Metazoa > Chordata > Aves > Charadriiformes > Charadriidae > Vanellus > Vanellus vanellus. Next base: position 9,005,455 of record NC_138926.1, on the reverse strand, counting down.
CAGCTGCAGAAGCGAGGGCTGCTGTGTGCCTCCGTGTGCCCCACGGCAGGGAACATCAGGCTGGGTTACCAGGAGCCAGCGCGCTGCTGCAGCACCGGTTCACAGCTGAGTTCAGCCCCGGTCTAATCCCTGTGGGCTGCGAGCCGTGGGCGCGTGACTGAACTCGAGGAAGCCCCCAGATGCCAATGGCATTCCCGGGGGAAGCAAAGTCCGCCTTCCCCCCCCCCCCCCCCCCTCGAGCCCCTTGTGAAACCTGCCCTTCGCTCCGCTGAGGCTGAGGGGAAGGAGCAGGGAAAGGGAGTGGGTAAAGGGATTCTCCCAGGGGTTTCTGGCGTTGCCAGGCTCGTGGCAGAGAGCGAGGAGGGGAGAGGGGGTGCTCGGTCCCGCCTGGGGAACATGAAGAGGGATACAATGGGGGGCGGCACTCTTGGCTGGCACACATGGCTTTCCCGCCATGCTCCCCCCTCGGGAGCTCTGACCCACCAGAGAGCAGAGTCTGTTCTGGCTGTGGCCCATCACCCGCGTCCTGGGGAAAGGGGGGGAACACAGTGCCATGCAAAGGTGTCCATCTGCAGGTCACTCCTCCCTCCCCCTCACCAGCCACAGATTGCGACTTCCCCAGCACCAAGCTGTGCTCGCGAGAAGTCTCTGCTAGTTCTTTTTTTTTGTTTGTTTGTTTTTAAAAACAGGGCTTGGATATTTCACTTTCTGGCAGCAGCACAAAGAACGGGGCAAAGCTACTGTCCCATGACGGTCAGAGCAACCGGATTCTCCTAATCCAGGATCCTCTCCCCAAACCACATCCTACTCACCGGCGAGTCAGAAGGACACAACTACGTTGCCAAACCTGTCCAGGAATTGTGAGTGGGCTGCTGGCTGGGAGGGGTGTGCAGGCACCCAGCGCGGGTCACTGCGAAGGGGACCGCTGCCAGTCATGGCGGTCACAGTCAGTGAGTTGGAGGTGTCACCCTGCCACCCCCTGTCACCACAACGGAGAAAAAAGGGGAAAATGCAGCAGCCACAGCCCTGCGGCATCCCGTTCCCGGGAATAGGCACGGCTCTGCTTGGACACGGGCGCCCAAGCGCCCACGGACAATGGCGCTTCTGCTGTACCGTAATGCTATGGGGAGAAGGTGAGATGCTCCCGCAGGAGCCGTTCGTTCCTAAACAAGGGGGAAACACACACCCGCAGCGCGGTAGGACCGTGCTGACAACCCCCGCTCGAAGGCAGCTCTGCTAATTACAACACATCTGGCACCAGGAACAAGTCCTACAGACACCTGTCTCGTTTGTGGGGAACAAACCCTCACCTGTGTCTCTCCCCTCTTCCTACGCTGCTGACAAGAAGTCCCTGTTTTGTCGGAGCGATGCTGGCAGCGGCAGGTAAAAGGGGCCCTCTGTAACACAGGGTCATGTCAGTGGCTCAATACGTAATTAAATGTTTCAGTTCCCCAATTAATAAAGAAAATAAGAGAGTTTGGCTAGAGGAAGACAGCGGTTTTCCTTTTGCTTTACTAATTTCATGTGAATGCTTACCCACTGCTGCTCGCTTGGGAACAGCCGACCCCTCCGAGTCACCGCAGAGCGGCTTTGCCAGGGGAAGGGGCTCCAGAAGAGCCTTTCCGCTCCCAAAACCGTGGCTCCAAAGAAACCCTCTGGCACTGGTCACAGACGTTTCCTCAGGAGCCTCTCCCCAGTCACCCCTTTTTCTGCTAAAGCAGCGACATTCCCGTCCCGGCAGCTTCCTAGCACTCTGCTGTCTCCACAGGAGAGCCCGGACGAGCTTGTGCGCCCGCGCACCCTCCTGCCCGTCTGGGAGCTCCATCAAGCTGCAGACATTTTGCCAACGTTATTTTTTTCCCCTCCTCTTTTTCTTCACGTTGAAGCCAGGAGGACCCTTAAGGGACAGCACTACAGTGAAATGAAAACACGGAGGGAGCTTTTTCATTCTAACATAGAACAAATGCTTTTATTGCACTTTTAGAAAAATCTGCATAGTCCTCACAAACGGGATCCCCCCTCCCCGTACTCAGAACATCTGGTTTAATACAACTGCTGCAGCTCAAATGCAAGTACAGGCAGCCCACAAAAGGAAATTCAACCAGGGTACGTTTTTTTACAGAAAGTCAACAAGAAAAAAAACCCAAACCAAACCACCACCAACCAAAAAGGAGCTGGTTCCAGCCCTGGCCGCCGTCAGCAACCCTGATCCGGCACAGGAAATCCACCAGAGGTGAGGGGGGAGGTTCCCCGCTGACCCCGGGGGGGAAGACCCCGTGGGGTGCAGTGATCTCCCTTAGCCAGCGGCGACAGTCCCGTCACTGCCAATGTTTGCTTTGCCCTTTCCCAGAGGGGAACTCTGGCAGATTTTCTTTGGCCAGTGAAAATACAAGAGGCAAATGCCCACGTGGCTTGGCCAAACAGGCAGCTGCACACGTGACTGCCCCCATCCTACAGGGTGTGGAACACTGCTCCCCCGCACCTCCTGGCCATGCCATTCGGGCTCCTGCTGGCAGCAGCGTGGCAAGCTCTGCAGTACCCACGGACCGGCAGCCGCTCCTAGTCTGGCTCACCGGGGCAGCCAGGCGCTCGCCCCGCTGCCAGCGCAGGCCCCGGCAGCCTCTCGAGAAAGCTGCCAAAACAGAAGAACCTCCCAAGAGGGGCCGGGGACCGTGTGGCAGACGGCTCTGCCGGGGACCTGGCAGGTGGTTCAGGTCCTTTGCGTCACTGCTTCACCTTTTCTCTCAAAAGTGCAATGCCGCTTTTTATTGGTTCGTCGTTACAAAGAACACAGCTCAGAATCCCAGTCACCCCTCCGCTTCCCTCTCCTGTTCCGACACGGCCCAATGGGGGGACGCTGGGCGGGGGGGCTGCGGCGTGCACACCACGGAACGGCGAGGAGCCCACAGCCTAGTTCACCCTCACGGCTGAGGCCCCGTGAATGGACTCCATGACGGCCGCAAAGCGGCTGCAGAGGTCGTAGGGGGAGTTGGGCCGGATCTTTGGGGGCTCTTTGAGAACAATGACTTCAGCAGAGCAGTCGAGGAGCCGGGGCAGCAGCTCGCCCAGCTTCATCTGCAGTTTTGCTGTCAAGGGGGAGAGGAGATGACAGTCAGGGGCACTGCAGCAGTAACAGACCAGATGGCAGAGAGCTGCGGGGCCGCCAGCTCCAGAGCTGTGACACCGCTTGGGGAATCACCTTCCAGCGCTGGAAATAGCCCATCTGCTGCAGGCAGGGATGAGCAGCGCCCGCTGACGCAGAGCAGGCGTTGCACCAGCCACCGGCTTGGGTCTCGCCCCTTCCTCTGGTCCTGCCCGCGCACCCACCGCTCCACAGAGGGGAGCTCTGCTGCGCCTGCCCGCCCTGGGGACAGTGCCACGTCCCACCGTCTCCACATACAAGATGCTGTACTGGGTAGGTCAGAAGTAACTACGTGTTTCACGGTGACACTCAAATATTGACTTTGCATTCGAATGAGATGGAGCGCTTCTGCCGCTTGACGTCACAGCCTGTAACGTCTCAGACCCTGGCAGGCATTGCCCGCTCCTGGCAAGGGATGGTCCCCCAGGAGCAGGCCATGCTAATGCCACCAGACCACGTGTTAAAGGACGGGCACCTTGGGATGGAGAAAAGCAGGCAAAGAGGGGCAACGCTTCAGGCAGCTCACACCATCTGGAAGCTGCAAGCAGCCCACTTCCGTTTCTCTAAAGTCTTCTGTACAAGCCCAAGAATGGGAAACTTGCATATATTTATCCAATTTTTATTCTTTACCACAGTATTTTGAGAAGAAACCTCTGTGGTTTTGCCTTATCTTCCTATGGCAAGTTTACCCTCTGCTCCTGCCAAACCCCCTGTAATGATTCCCCAAACCTGCACATGCAGACCAGGTGGGTCAAAACCAATTTCTCTTAACAAAAATGACCCGAGAGGAGCGGTGGGAGCCCGACTCCAGGCTGCGGAAGGAAATACAGACCAAGAACAGCTATCCAGAGCCGACATTCAGCCATAAAACGCCCAACCTCTCTTCAAACCACCCAGGTCCTCTAAAGCTGCTCCCCCGTGCAGCCTTCTGCAGCTCTGGCCGTGTTCCCCCTCCCTCCCGAAGAGGAGCGCGCCTCCACAGCTGAGCCTGCCAGCATCTGCCTGCCATCTACGGGGAACCCTCCGTTCAGTCCGACAAGCTGAAACGAAAGCACATCTGGAGAGCGCTCAGCCATTCCTTGGAAATTAGCTTCGCACAACTCCAGGAGGAGGAATCCTTCCTCTGCAGCTCTAGTGCAAAAGGCGATTAACCTCTTCTATAACATAATTTGATGGATGATTCAAATACATCTCTCCTCTCACCATCAGAAACACTGTGCTACAGTGTAGCGTGCTACAGTGCAAGCGCCAGGAATCTAAGTGAGTTTTAAAGGCTCCTTTCATTCCTTTCTGGCTCAGATCTGGATGCCGCCCTGCCCACAAACAGCACAGAAAAGGTAAGGCAGGTGGCCGGTCCCTACCGTCCATGTCTTCTCGTCCCAAATAGGAGCACCAGCGGTTCCTCATGACCTCGATGGCATCCAGGTCCTCTCTGGAGATGTCGAAGTTGTTCATGAGGTGCATGCAGGGGATGATCAGCTCGTTCAGGATGCCAACGCCCTCTGCCACACGAGCTTCTTCACGGCTGACGAACAGCGATGCCGCCACCTCGTTCAGCTTCTGGAGGAGGAGGGAGAGTCAGGGTCAGAGTAGCCAAGAGCAAGCACAGCCCTCAGGAAAGGCGGATGGCTGGGGCCCTTCACCATGGCCACGCAGAGACGCGAGGACTAGCAGAACCAGCCATCAGGTTCTGGTGGAGGAGCCACCATTAGTCACAGGAATCACACCACAGAAAACAAACTGATAAATACACATACTTAGATACATGTAATTTATCTATGTACAGAGTACATACAGCTTATTTATAATTCTGGTTTTAAGATGTCAAGATCCAGACCTGCCTTTGCCCAGACCCCCTGAGAGCTGCACTGCACATTTGTTCAGTGAATTATTCTTTCCTGGGGTTCCATACCACTGCTGGCACTCCGTAAGGGCCAGGAGCCGCAGCAACAGGTACAAGAGAGCCAGTTATGCCAGCCTTTGGCAACCGCGGGGCGCGAACTAGAAACAAATCTAATTTTTACGCTGTTTTTTCGCCCCCTGTGGAAAAGGACATCATCTTTTGCTCAGAGAGAGAAAGCCATTAAGAGTAGAAATAAACATTGGGGGAGGGAAGGAAGGGGATGGACAGAAAATGACACCACCACTGAGTTCACAACACAAGCGCCGAGTTAAAACTCAAGAGCGTGTTCAGCAGGATCCGAACCTTCCCCCAAGAGGCAGCACGTTAATTAAGTGTGCTCCTAAAAGGGGTCCGGTCCCCTGGGCAACGCAGACTGAGCAGCCTGAAAGTGAACAGTGCCACCGGAGCCGACGTCACCCGGGCTGCTCCCTGCCTGCCTCTCCCCGGCTGCGCGTGGAGCTCCGCAATACCAACCAGGAGACACTTCCTTCTGTAGAGGGCAATCAGTGACTCGCTCACTCCTCTGCCGGCTCCCTTCAGCAGCAGCCTGCTGTTGCTCTGGTAGGCGTAGACCAGGTAGGTGAGGGACTCCTGGTACCTAGGAGAGAGCACCAGCTCTCAGCATCCCGACCGCTGCACAGCGCTCCTGTCCACTCAGGGACGGGCTCTGCTTGGCCTGCACGGGAGCTACCCTCGGGCCCCGCAGCAAAAACTGCTTCCCTGCCAAAGCACAAGCGGACAGCTGCCCCACGCGAAGCGATTAACGTTCCTTTGTGCCCAGCGTGCCACACGAGCACCTTCGGAAGAGCCCTTCAGAGCCCAGTGTGCGGACAACCCGGCCCCGGCATCAGTGCCAGTGTCGAAGCTTTCCCATGTTGCTCTGGGAACTTTGCCCTTTGAGAGAACACCCAAAGCAGCATGGAAGGTGATGTTTTCAGTTCCTGACATATTTCTAGCTTATAAACCCCCTGGTGAGGAAGCACAACAGCTGACAGCAGTTGGGTCAATGCAGGGAAGCTCCACCATGCTCTGGCCCAGCCTCTTCTCAATTTGCCCGCCTGCACCTGGTGGCCCATCACTGCTAACGGCCTGAGTCCCAATCTGCTTCCATCCATGAATAATTTCTGAAAGCCACATTATTTTCCGCATTGGGAAAACCACTTTTCACATTACAAACCCTTCTCAAAATGGCACTGTCATTCCCCACCCTTCACTATTTACGAAAAATACAGGCACTAAAAGAGTAGGGAGAAAACAAGGCCCTTTTAAAATTCTTAAGAGTCCAGAGTACTCCAAAGCACGTGTTTATGCAAAGTATAATGTCCAATTTGAGACAGTTTAATTTTAATACAGGAGCAGAGAAGGAAAAAAAAAAAAAGTGATGGCAATCATTCCTGCAAACCCACCTCTGGAAACGGGAACATAAAGCTCCACTTCACAGAGGGAAAAATTAGGGGAAACTATGAAACTGTCAGCCAGGTAGCCAGCCTGTCAGCAGAACAGTTAAACTGCTCACCAAGAGTGACTGGGGATTCAAGAGAGGGCTCTTGGCAAGTCAAAGAGAAAGACCCCTAGCTTCAAACATGAGGCTGAACGCAAAACTGGCCAGCACAGGTTGGGACGAAGTTCTGCCAAAGCGGCCTTTACTTTTCGGCTGCAGCTTTTCTTGTCCAAAGACACAATTGCAATCCACTTACTTTCTGTTCTGGTACAGCTCCAACCCTGTCAGCAGGTAAACCGACACCTTGCGGAAAAGACTGTAGTCTTCGTGCCATCTCTGTTGAAGAGCAGCAAGAAAGCAGAGCGTCAGCTTCACCCGTGACATGCACACACGCGTTCCACGTTCCATCGTTACTCTAAAGCGAGTAAAGATCTTACCCTTGGAAGGGTTTAAGCCCCTCTCATAAGCCACACGTAGATCCATTCAGTCACATTCCCTAAAGCTTGGGAGACCCCAGTGCAGTCAACTCCCCCTTCCAGCATCCCTCCGCAGACACGCGCAGCATGGGAGATGCCGGCACGCCTGCTTGCCACAGCCGCCTTTGCCAGGGCCGCCTGGCGCTGCGCTCCCCGCTTCCCACAGCACGAAGGGTCAATGGCGGCACCCGGGTCCCTTACCTTGTACTCCTCCATATCCACATCGTCAGGACCGATTTCTCGCAGCTTGGCTCGCGCCACCTTCATAATGCTAATGGACCTGCTCCATATAAGCAGAGAGGGAGACAATCGGGACAATGGCCCCGGCTGCTTCCCAATGAGTGAAGCCCCCTCTTGGAGCCCACAGCACAAACCTTTCATCGTAGCTGAGGTTTTTGTCCGCAAACTGCTCGAGAAGGGTCCGTTCCACCACCTGCTGGGGAGCGTTGTTCTGCAGGAAGTAGACAAGCACGTGCTGCAAGCGGGCGTCGTTCTGAGGGGTGGGAGTCTCTTTGGCCAGCAGGTAGAGCCGGGAGTACTCCTCGTGGAACGCCTGCCAATGGTACACACGGACTCACACATCCGCTCTTCCGCCATGGGAAGGCCACGGCAGATGGTACGAAGCTTAACCCTGTCCCGTAATGATGAGATTCCCATGGGTGACACCCAGCCTCTGCTACTGGGCTATATTCCTGTGGCGAGTGGAAGCCCACCTACGCCCAGAACCAGCAACAAAAAGCACCTGCAGCAAGGCAAACCACAGGCATGGAGCGTGCGCTTCTCAAAGGCACCGAGACGTCGACCTGCCTTCCAGCAAGCAGGGCGTACCGCTGCCTCCGACAGTCCCAGTAAGACTCTTGTGAGTGCTGAGGTTGTAGAAATCGATGGCGATATGCCTACACCTGTAGTAAGGTGCCAGAGTATCTTGTGATTTATCTTCCCGGAGAGTCATAGCATGGGTGATTTCCCCCGTGTGGCATTTTTAGTTAAATCTACCCGCCTGCAAAATCTAACACCAGCTTCAATATTCAGCAGCACCTTACTCTTCCACATCGCTGCATTCAAGGCCTACATTCCTTGAGGACACGTTTTACAAGAGAAGTCACAGTAAGTGTGCATGTTCAGGACCAAAAAAAAAAAAAAAGGCAATTTCACGAGTGCTGGTTTATTTTCTGACGATGGCACTGAGGACCCAGCCAAGAGATTCTGGAAGGCATGCCAAGAAAGGCTGCTTTTTGCTCTCCAGATGGAGAGAACTGCCAATACTAAAAGAATAAGCAGAAAAAATAGTGAAAAGTCAAAAAAGAAAAAAAAGGTGGTTGTTTCGCCGGGGAGGAGGGAGTTCTGTCTTACAAGCTCTAAAAAAATTGCGTAGAACTGAAGGATGTGTTGTCACAATGAGAGAGCAGAAACGGAAATGCAGGACAGAAAGGCCCTTAACTCAAAGAAAGACTGCACAAATTGCTCCCTTCACATTCCCGACATGTCAATACAGCATAGATTCTTCATTGTGCGAAAACAGACATCCATATGATTGGATTTAGCAAACAAATAAGATACCTTAACGAGCCCTGCTTCAGACCCATCTCGATCAAAGGTCTGGCGGGCTTTTGCAATAGCCAGGATGACACCTTGCATGGCTGGACTCAGCATCACCTACCACGACAGCAGGAAAACAAACACAAACAAGAAGGAGGAAAACGGTAACAGACAGGGAAAGAAGAGAAGACACGGTGAAGAAAGGAATACATTTTGCAAGGATAAGGCATAAAGGCAATCATGTGAATACAAGGCGGAATAAGCCAGAGCCGTGATTCACTTGTGCACTACCGACTCCACCCAGCACACGCACTTCACATGCAGCGGTGTTTTAAGCACTTAAAGGTCTAAAGGCTGCTCACTCCGAGCCCTGAGTTTGCAAACTCGACATGCGAGACCGCAAAGCTCGCCAGCCATACGCCCTCTGTGTCCCCTTCAATCCTCTCAGGCAACACAGACGAGAGCACAGCGCCCGTGGCGGAGCCGTGCCTGGTGCCACCTTGCACTAGCACAAATCAAACGTGGAAGCAGTAACAATCTGGGGGTGGGTGTGTGAAAGCCAATTGCACTTGGGGAAAAGACCAAACTTCCAAAATGCTGCCTGGGTATGTTTGAGCACGGTTAACCAGTCAGACTCGACAAGTCAGTAGCTAGGCTGCCATAAGTCATGCCGTTAGCTGTTAAAGTCTTTGCAAGAGGGGATCAAACTCTACCTGAAGACAGTGGAGAGGCTTGTCAATAAATTAATACCGCTAGGATCAATTTTGATATAGTTGTGCCAGAAAGAAGACTGAAAGGAACAACGGGCGGATCTAACGATCGAGTGCTTTTCTAATGGCATTTAGGAACGGAATTACTGAACGATTTGGTCTGGCCGCCTTCATTTCCACTGTGGGGAAACAGACTCTGTAAACAGTGCTGTTTCTCTGACAGACTACTGTCGTCCCCAACCTCCGGAAAGCTCAAAGCCAGCTAGCTACAAAGCTACAGGTTAACGACCGGCGATAATTAACCCTTGCACTGGGATGTGTACCTCCTCATTATATCCGTCTGCATCGGATCTAACGGGAATCTTCCCCACACTGGGGATTTCCACTTCAGAGACCTGTGAGCTACTCTGGGCAGCAGGCGCTGCTTCCTGAGCCTCCTGCGGTTGCTCTGCCTCAACGGTAAGGGCTGTGTCTCCCGGCTGGGCCTTCACTGGTTCTACCTGCTTGGGCTGAGGCCAAGAAGAAAAAGATGACAAAGAGTAAGAAAATCCAAAGCAAAATCCAGGACAGCAAAAGGGGACCGAGCTAAATGTGGCAGAGCTACAGAATTACACAGAAATGGAGAAAACGAAGTTCTGTCAAGCAGGAGAATACAAAGAGAAGCCAGGGTCGCTTCCTGGGCTCAGCCCCTACCTCGCAGAGAGCTGCCTCAACGCCATTCTTTTCATAGGCGTCGGCGGTGTTTGCGATGGCCTTGGCAGTCTGCTCCTTGGCGATCCTGGCATGCTCAGAGGACAGGGAGCGCACGCTCTGCTCGCAGACTGGCGACTGATCTGTCAGGACAGAGGTGTGGGATTAGCGAGCACGAACGGCACCATTTCTTATCCTCTCTTCTTCTAAAACATTTTCATTTGTGGCTTATCTCCGCAGGGTTCAGCAGCTGCTCTGCTCATCCCAGAGGCGGAGGCATTTCACCGTGAGCTGGCACAGGCCCCCTTTCGGTGTGTATGGCACACGCCACCAGGGATGGCCAAGTAACGCTTTTCCCCCCACAGAGAACAGCGCTTGACCATTCTCTACTCAGTATTTATTACAAAAAAAAAAAAAAAAAAAAAAAAAAAAAGAAAGGTCTGGAAGTGAAATGATCACTATTAAATGAATGGAAAACAGCATTTCTGGTGACAGGCCTGGAAGGATGCGCATGCAAAAAGAGCAGAATACCCTGTTGTACTGGCAGGACAGAGCCCCCACCAGCTGCCTTTGCTACTGCATCAACAGGTTCTCTAAGACATCTGGAAATTCACGCGAGTTTCCGACACAGCGGTATTTTTGACCAGCTGGCTGTTACCGGTTTCAACACAGCTTATGAATTCCAAGGGGGTATTACCTGCTCCCGATTCAGAAGAGAGGTCCTGCGATTCCGAAGCGGGTGAAGGCTCCATCTGAGGGATCTTGCAAGACTGCTCCTCCTCCCACTCCTCTGCCTCCTGCTCAAGCCGCCAGTTGTCCTCCTGGATGTAGTGCCTCAGCTCTGGGGGCAAGGCTTCCACCTCCTTCTGAAACTGCCCAAGCTCCGAGCCACCAGTTGTGTCTGGAAGACATGCGGGACTGGCATAGAGCGACATGTCATCGCAGGACACCACCACTAGAGATGCAACAAATACACAGTATCATGCAATGCCCCAATCAAAGCGACTGTGGGATAAATGGGAAAAAACACCAACTTTCTACTGGCTTTGGAATTTAAGATGATTCATAAGCAACAAGTGGAAAACTAAAGACAAATCCACAGAGTTATCTGAAACAAAAACCAGTTTTGTTCCACCTCTGGACAGCATTTGTCACAGAGAAACGCCAGAAGCCGTGCCCGCCGATGCAGGAGGTGAGAAATCCTCCTTCTTCAAGGGCTACTGCTGTCCCGAGAACAGCGTTTACACTGCCAGGGGCCGGGAAAGGCACAGTTCAGCGGGAGGCACCGTGTCTACAACGCTACACAGCACACAAAGGTAGGGAACTGCAGGGATCCCACAGCAGGAGTGTCAGGTCAGTATTTCTCAGCGCTTTTTACATCTGCTTCAGCACTCAGTTTTAAAACAGCACAAACCCCAAGCAGTATCAGTTTTAGACAAGTCTTCACATTTATGAAAAGCGAATGGCAATTCTCTACACCAGATTGTTCCTACGCACCCGTTGTAAAAGCAAAGCATCTTTAAAAAGCAACAAAAATTGCATTAAATAGGGGGGGGAGAAAAAAATGATGGGTTCATTTCAGAAATGGAACCGTCATAGAAAGACAGACAAAGAACAACCTCCAGATCCTCATCAGCCATATTTAGCAATGAACAGAATGACAGTTCTCCATTGTTTCTTTCTATTTATTACATCAAAATGAACCACGCCTGAAATTATTAGGTTCTTCTACAGCTGTTTGCTATGTATAGTGCCACGTGCACGATAATTTCTCCCCATAACTATTTATACATACTCGCAAGTCGAAGCCACTGTTACCAATAACTCACGCATGAAGAAAGGCTGCATAAAAAGAGCTCTGTTTAGGTCCAATATAACCATCTCACTAAAAAACGAGCCACCAAGTCAGAAAGCGTGACAAAAAGGGGAGAAATAAAGTAGGAGGTGTCCCACGTGCCCTCATAAAAGCAGCACTGTCATATAAACCATATAAAGAGTCAAAGTGAAAAACTCCAGCAACAGAGGCGTGCTGGAAGTGCCGAATGGGGAGCTGGAATATTTCTACTCATTACTAATACAGAAAGCATGGTACCTGTTCTCACCGGTACAGTTCTTGCCTCAGTTTTCAACCCTACCAGGGATTTAGAAACTAACGGAGTATGGAGCAGATTACTTCACTTCTATCTGGGGTGAAGCTCTTTGCATTGTCAAAAGACAACTGTGCCAAAGAGGAGTTGAACATAACGATCAGGCAGGCCAGAGAGACAAGGTAATAGACAAACGTCTAACTAACCAGCAGTACCTGCAAGGAAGCGGGACACCTTATCGCTTATGTACATCAGGCAGTAGGCACTGGCATTCTTCAGGCCTCCGAATGAATCTCTCTCCAGTTCCTCCCACGACGATTCCGTCACCGAGATGTCGTTGTATTTGAGCCAGCTTTGTCGAGGCTGGTCGTATATGTAGGCCCAGTAGTGGCCGGCATTTGCTTGCCCTTCGTGTACCAAGACTGCGTGCAAATGGTAGGGAACCTGCAGGTTCACAGGGACACAGCTTTCAGACATACTTTTAGTAAAGGAATTTGTCTGACCTCTGTACAAATACGTTCACAGCTGTAGCCTGGTACAGACTCTTGGTTCATACACTGAATTCCCTGCTACGGGAGAACTGGCTTTTAATGGAAAAAGCAACAAGATTTTCATAAAGAATCCCTTCTCTGCTTCATCATAATATTGGCATTTTTAAAAATACAATACAGCGGACAACTTAAGCTGACAGCTACTAACACAAAACAATAGCAGCACCGTCAATTTAATATCTGCCTAAGGAAGCCGCACGTCTCACCTGCTGTAGGAGAGGGTCACAGTACATTTGCTCGATGGACAGGTGGATTCTGGCAATAGACTCTTTCAGATCTGCCAAGAACATCACGAATGAGAGAAATACATAAAAAATAATGACTGCTCATCAGGCTATGCCAGCTCCTTTCACTCGGAACAGTGAAGAGAAAGCCGTGCAGTAACTATCAAATGCACGTAGCGCCAGGGCTGACGCCTGTGCAAGACCAGCTGTAGGTCAGGACGCGTCCAGCTGAAGCGACAGAGGGGAAATCAGGCTGGCGTTCAACAGAAAAACCACAACAAAGACGTTCGGGGCCAACCTTGCACGTCCTGTTCAATCTCGTTTCTCCATCGCTGCAGACACGTCTGGACGAGGCTCAGCTCGTCCTCGGAAATCACGCGAGGAGCTGGACCTTCAGACATTTCCGCTGGCAAACCAGACGGCTGGAGTGGCGTACGCGATTTTTGCTGCGGCAAGGGATTTGCCGAAAAGAAAGCTGCATCTTCAGTCCCAGTATCCTTCCCTTCCAGTACGCTGCGAAGCAAATCCAAGAGGAGCGGACAGGTTTTCTCCAATCTTTCTCTTGTATTTTTCTCTTTTTGGAAAAGAACGTGAAATAAACCAAACCAAAATTGCTCCAGAGGCAGAGCAGGATTTCCTTTCCGGGACAGTCCAAAATGTAAAGAGAATAGGTGAAATGTACTTCTACCTCAATGGACAGAATTAACACATAGGACAAATAAAAGCTCAAATTCTACAAAACTCTGAGCATAGCTCCACACTGAGCAATTTTAAAAATTCCTTCCCTTACTACTAAGAAACTCCTGTATTTACTCAGCTTAATTTAGAGCTTAAACCAACTGTGCTGGCCAGGTTTGTAATAATCCAACATTGCAGTAATTTACTGGTTGACGAAGCCAAAAAATGAGTAGGCTAACTAAGAGAGCACATCATTTAACTCGGAATTGCTGCTCAGACAAGGAGTGCGGCAATGCTTTTGGAAGACGAAGAAGAACAGACCAGATGCAGTGTCGTATTTGCACAAACAGAACCAAATCACGAGCGGCTGGCTACTTGCGCAGGCAGTCATACGTTACAGCAGCGTGCTCACAAGTGCTCAGATAAAGAATCCACTTTTAGGATGCAAACCAGGAGCGTTTAGCTGAAAGACAAAGCATTCTCCTATGAAATATGTTTATTTCTGTTTACTGACCCATTCAGCTGTGAAAGCCCGTCCAAAACGGGAGGCTCGGTGTGGGACGGCAGGAGTGTTGTCCGAGAGCCCGGAGCAGAAGAGACAAGGACAGCCGGCTTCGCAGCGACGAATTCGAGAACGTACTGGAGCATGTCGGGCAGAGGAAAGCGGGCTGGGCCAGAGCCGTACCTCATGTACCTACAGAGACAGGCGAGGGGTCACGCGAGGGAAGGAGCGTGAGCAGTTGAAGCTGAGGGGACGACAGAAGAGCCACAGGGAAGAAAACTCCTGGGCCGGGATGGAGACAGGTTAAGCAGTGAGGGAAGGAGGGGGAAAAACCCAGGTGAGGCAAAGGGACACACTCACCACCTCCTGCCTTGAAAGCCCGGAGCCTGCGGGGCACTGCTCGGCAGCAGCCAAAACTCTGGCGTGCTGGCAGCACCCAAACCAACCTGGCTGCTGCGGAGACAATTAACTCCACCCCAGCCAGGAGAAAAAGAAAGGAAAACAAAATCTTCCAGTTGTCCACAAACCAGATCTTTGTAACCAGCCTCCTTCCTTCCCCAATAACTAATGGCAAATGCCAAGCTGGAGGGGACATCCAATATAAAAAATAACACACTTTCTTTTTAATGGATTCCTGGGCTTTCTCACCAAAACCGGCCAGCGTAGCTGACAGGGACAACTGTACTATTTAAGGGATTTAACCTAGTAACAGCATCAGTAACACTCAGAAGCCACCAAGCCCACGAGTTTGTTTTCGAAAGCACCCTTCCTCCCGCCATGCTTCTCAGCACAGATCCACTTCTGTCTGTCCATCCTCGACAAGTTCCTCCTCTACCGGAAAGCTCCTTTGGAAGGAAGTGTTTGCATGCTGCCGCAGGGCACAGAAACACAGCCAGCTGGCTACTCACCGTTCCAGCTTCTGCTGCAGAATCCCCATTTTCTCCTTCAGTCTCTTCATTTCTTCTCTCTTCATCTGAACGAGCTCTTTACTGCAGTAGAGGTACCTGAACACAGAGACACAGTGCCCCGCTGCCTGAGACTGCCTTACTCTTGGCACGCACAATCTTGCATAACTATTTTAGAATCCTTCCTCGCTCACCCATACGACCTTTGCAATGTCTTTAACTACAACAAAGCAATAGCTTTAAACGTACCGTGCAAGAGAACAACTCACCTGTCCATATAAATAGTCTGGGGAAACTCTAGCTTGGTGTGAATTTTCTCTGGCTGTCCTAGGGACTGATTGAACTCAAATCGGGAGAGTTCAAAGGTCAGTACTGGTGGGAGTTTTGTAAACCAGCGCTGTAACAAAAGCAGAAATGCCCCCAAAGGGACTTGTTTTAAGGTGACTGCTAAACAGCATGCTTTAGACCAACCCTAAATGATTTTAGACTGATCCTAAATGTCTCTTGGTCTTTAAATACTGATCTAGTATATATTTTCTTTACAGAGTGACTAGGCAGATCGCCCAATTTCACAAAATTAATATTTCTGCTTTCATTTTACATTTTTAGTGTGAAAATGTCTCATGACAGCTTTCAGAACGTTACTTTTCATTGCCCGATGCACCCAGCTCGATGGATTATTAATGGGTCCAGCACTGAATTCCACCAAGTTAGCAGACACGACATCAACCCTGGATGTCAGCTAAGAGCCTGCGAGAGAGTTCTTTCCCACTGCAGATTGCATGCAATGATGAAGAACAAAACAGAAGTCCTTACACAGTGCCCAATGCCTCCTCTCTCAGTCTATTGACAAACTATTCAATGCAGGAGATGCAGAGCAGGAACCCACGTTCTGTACATTTCCTACGCTGCTCCACAGAGCCATGCTGAAAGAAACATTCTGGCTTGAATGTACCCTTCCTCTCTCTCTTCCTGGGATGACCAGGGCTTCCAGCACCCGCTGCCCCAGGTTTCCTGGCCCTGCCTTTGCAGGCAGCCCCAGACAACACTCCTTGCTGGACCCAGGACACACAGGCTGCCATAGCCGTCCTTTGCAGGGGTCACGTCAGACCTCCTGCCGCAATACACCCACCCCACTCCAAAGTGCAGCAGCACGGTTTTACACCTAAAATATTGCCAATGAAGGTGATTTCTTTGTTTTTAATTATTAAAAAAAAAAAAAACAACTTTGGAAGGAAATGGCCAGGTAGCAGAACTTTCTGAGAAACAGACCAACCTTCAGAACAACAGAACATAAACACAGAGAAGGAATGATTTACACACCTATTATCTAGGAGAAATGCAAGGTCTCGTTAATCCCACTGATGCTTTGAGCTTCAGTACACTCACCTACATTCCCAAAAGACAAAATGCACCTTATTCTCTATGTCCCCTACCATGCAGTCCTCTAGCCACGACATCCTAGGGAGTGAAATTAAGATGCAGAGTTTTTCCAGTCAGATTTCTTAGACATAAAGCCAGAGCCTTTTCCTTCTATCCAAACAGACAAGGAATGATTAAAACATCTCCGTGATCAGTCCAATCGCCCTTCTTTTCCGGAAAAGGATTTGGAGGACCTGCAAAGCTTGGATGGAAAAGAACCTGCCGGATTAGCCCCCTCTGCCCTGCTGTCTCTGGCACCAGCCGGCACCGGTTTCACTGGCAGCTGCTGCCAAAGCACCTGAACGGCTCCAGGCAGGAGCCAGGAACACTGGACACCAACAGCCGAGTCCAGAGGTGGACAGGGCTGCCCAAGACTTCATTTCTCCTTTGTTGGATTAAACCACAGCAATGCATTTTTCAGATGTTCTTCATAGAACCGAAATACCTTTCCCTGCCCCCTCTACGCCAGACACCTTTGCAAATTTCTTCATGGTATTTCCCAGGCTTTCCCTCAGCTAACTTAGCTGCACTTACACATACGGGGTGCTGAACATAGCGGTACACCTTTTCTTTCTACTTTGCTGCAACTACATGTTTTATGATTGGTTTGTGATTCATGAGATTTAAAAGAAAAAAAAAAATCAGCACAGTCAGAAGGTAAGAGTGAAAATGAGAAGCAAAAAAACACACACTGTAACAGGGAGAAAGATACAAATTGCAAATGCATACCATAGAGTTAAGCACTGTACTTTTACCCTCCGAAAATATGGAGGCTGTGGTTCTCCCCCTACTCAGGTACAGGTAGGCTTCAACAGAAAGAGAGAGACTTTATCACACTTGCATCAGATGTTTACCTTTTAAATTTAAAACAAACTCCTCAAACTGGTTATGTAGACAACACATCTTTACAAATACCATGTACCACTAACATACATTTACACAAGACTCCAGGTATCCAGAAACTATTTTCTATTCAATGCTTAGGGAACGTTTACGATTGCCATTTAAAGTTGTCAGAACATACTGAGACAGCCCTGTGCTGTGTGTGTTGCATTTTTCTGCAGCAAGCAACCAAAAGCTCAACAAAAAAACTGGTAAAACTAACCTCCTGTCCATACTTCACCGACTGAGCGGCTGGGGCCGCAGCCATCTCTCCCTCCACCATGGCTCCTTCCAAGCACTCATTCAAGTTTCGATAACCATTTACCTGGAGGGGATACTGACCAAAGGTTTCGATCTTGGAAAAAGTATTGCCTGGGTGATGGAAATGATACAAAAACCGTGAACTGACTTAAGAGAACAAAACACTGCTTAACTCAAGAGTTTGTCATCAGCACCAGCTTAGAGGTGCTACTTGCAAGAACTGAACCACATCTCGCTGTCTACACGTCTGCCAGGGTAACCCTCCTTCTAAACAAGAGTTTCCGACACGTGAGCACTTGCCAGTATTTAATGCTTTCAGAAGACAGACTCTATAAATGTTACAGACAATTTTATCAGGAAGACTATTTGCAAGTTTAAAGAACTAGGCAATTTCACCAGGAACACCCAACAAAATCCCGCGCCATTGATGCTATAAGTCAAAACACTCAAAGGAGTTAAAAAGTGAATCTACCAAACCCTTTACTCACCCTCATGGACACCCTCCGTCAGGAAAGTCCCGTAGAAGAGCTGTACCATTGGGTTTTCGGATTTGTCCCCAAGGCTTCTGTTTCAGAAAGGAAAAGCACACATTCATTTGCAGCCGTGGGCTGCAGAAAAGCCCCCAGTCACAGTCTAAGCCTTTGCTTGGGAATCCTCCTACAGTCAAAAGTAAAGTTTTCTGTCCAAACACGAAGTACACAGGAAGCTTCTCATCTGCTTTCATACTCAAAAGCACATTATAACACTTATAGGAAGGAAGGAAAGGAAAGAGAAAAAAGTTAAGGCACTACCTTTTGAAATGCAGTTCCAAAAAGCCAGATCTTTCACGTACACCAGTTCTGTCAAGCTCCCCTAAACAGCTTATTTGCTCCGCAGGCCGTGTCAGCATTGAATAACCTCCTACACTTATGTGCAGGAAATGTAAATATAATGCTTCAGAAGCATCTTTCGAGCTTAAGGAGCATCATCCTCAGTTAAAAAAAAACCCTCTCTCTCACTTAGAATTTTCATGTAAAGCCCTCTCATTTAGAATGGCCTCGCATTTAAAAATATGTCTCTCCTCCACATCAGGTCAAACTCTTGAGATCGCAAAAAAACTCACTTGACATTGACAGTGAGCTGGAACGCATCCTCCAGCCAGTCCAGCAGTTTGTGCGTAAATTCACTCACATCTTGCTAGAAGAGAGACAAAAGCGCAGAGTCAAGCGGAATCCCAAGCAGAGCTGTTCGTGGACGGCTGGTCTCCCAAAGGCGCTGGCACACAGCGCGCCCGGTACGGCCGTACCTGCCCAGCTGCCAGGGGTGCGCACCTGGAGCACTGTGCTGGCTTAGACCGATAACGAACACTCTGCTCATCTGGAAACTAGATTGGAGGAAATTATTGCCATCACTACCCAGATGGCGCCGGGTAGAGTGCTGTTACGCTGGCTGTTTAATTAGGAAGCACGTACATTCTGCCTAAATGGCACAGGGACAGCTGCTTGTCACTTGACAAACACAGGAAGAAGCCTCTGAAAGTAATGGCAGGATGGAGTGAGATGGGATTGCTGGGGCTGCGAGTGCTGCGTTGAAGAAAGCAAAAGGCTTCTTAACGGGGTTTTACCTGCTGTTCTTCAGCGGATCTAAACGCGTCCCTCAAGAGTTCCAGCGCTGCAGAAGGGTCTACGAACTTACGACGCGTCCCCAGCATTAAAGCAAACAGATACTGAAGTTCTTGCATGAATGCAATATTTCTTTTTCCCTGCATTGCAAAGAGAAGAAAAGCCAAACCCTTCCTGCAACTGAGAAAAGCAGCAGCTTAAAACAAAGGGCTACAGAATACCACACGCATATATCTTGAGATACACTCACAACCAGGGAAAGAGGCGACATTAAAAAGGCCGAAAGCAGAAAGACAGGTGTGTGTTATTTCTTGGAAGCAACCTGGTCTCCCAGTGGATGTGTGAGAGAAAAAAAAACATAACTGAAACCAAACCTTTAGAGAAAAGAGTGCCAGAAGTAATAGTTGCTGCACCTGAAGGAAAAAGCTGGTGAATTTATGAATGTATTCTGTCTGCACTTGAGGTTTTTTAGAGCATGAAGAGCACATGTGAAAGCAAGTCAAGTGAAGTCTCTTAAATGGTAGCGGCCACAAGCTAAGACACTGTAACAAGTGAAGGATTCTCCTATGTATGCCTTGTTCTCTAGATATCTCCTAAGCCCCTTCTGCTGACTGTTCTTGGAAGGCACCGGGGCTAGAGGGCCCTTCAGATCGGCTCAATACCAGCTCTTCTATGGCATGTGCGAACAAACAAACAATCTGGAGCTACCAAAGAAGTTTTATGGGACAAATTTATCCCTGCACCACAGTCAGGAGCTCCAGAGGAAAGCTTTACGAGAAACAGCTCGTTTTTTTCTACATTGATTCTGTCTTTGAAAAGTATTTCTGAAATCTGTCTTTAACGCAGCCAGTGAATTTGAAAGCCTTTAAGACAGGCACAGGAGTCTCAGATGGCCCCAAATTAAATCTGCCTGGAGGAAGAGTAGAACAGCACACCACAAAAAGGGGAAACTTTACCATGTTACTCGATGAAAACTTACAGTGCGACTGCGACAGCTTTCAAGTACATTTGGTGGGAGAGAGTACCCAAGGACCAGCCTCCGAAATTCTGGCAACTGAAACAGCGACTGGAAGGAAAGGAGAGGGAGAGACCAGTCAGCACCCACGAGGATTGGACTCACGGCAATTTGACACCCCGTTGCCACTCTTTTACTCGACAACCTTTTTGTTAACTTCTAATTCATCGATGACCTTGTGCTACTAGCCCAACTTTTAGGAGGGGAGCAGTGTAGGTGCTGGAGCAGCACATGTGTACCCACCGAAGAACAAAATCTTATCCTGCCATTTCCAGGATGTATGTAACTACTTTAGGAAAGAGTACTCTGTTCTGCATCAGCAAGTTTAGAAAAAGCATCCAAGAAAGAGTGACACTGAGAAAGAGGCCCATTTGCAGCTTTCTTACTGCCTCTTAAAGCTGGAGACACAGAATGAATGTCTGTCTGCTGATGTGAAATGGTTAGAAGAGACAAATCTGCTTAGCTCCACTTATTGTTGTCTCTTCTTGTTTAGGTTATTGCTAATAATATATGCTGCCTAGTTGCTTATTCATTCAAGCTTCTATGCCAGTGTATTCCATTAATGGTAATATGATACATCGCGTATTATGGAGCCAACAATAACCACAGTAAAATTAAATTAAAGGTTCACTTTGCCAGTCAAGCCTCTGTCATTCAGTAAGCACTTGGACATCGCTGTGCCAAAAGCCCCCTGTGTAGGTGCACACGGATTGTATCTATCTATCTATTTTTACGCCAAGTCTATTTAACTGCTCTTTGGCTCTTTCTGTGCATGCCCAGAGGAAATCACAATCATATCAACCAAAAAGAGAAGTCTCATTTGATCATTTACTCACCTGCATGCGATGACCACTTCACAGAGCTGTTGCATATTTAATTCTGACTGATAAACATTTAGATTCCAAGAGCTCAGCAGCTTCAGAAGAACCTTTCTACGGGCTTACCTGTATGACAGCGCTAAACCAACACGTGTTTCCAATGTTTTTCATTCCAACGGGCCAGTCGCCCACTCTTCTCCAGTCATTCTGCTTGGGGTTCTCTCCCCAGACTTCACAGCGTTTCCTTTTGGAGCGACTTTTGTTTTCAGCAGTATGCACTTCCTGCGGTCTGCCACAAAAGATGCACACTGTGCTGCAAAACACCTTCTCACCACGATTCCCCAGAACCATGGGAACCGTGCTGCCCTCCAGCCACAAGCGGGACATCAGAGCCGGGTGCTGCCAGGCGATACCCAGCACAACAGGCACCAGGTGCCTGATCTGACTCCAGAAAGGTTTCCACTAGCAGTGAGGTGAATGGCAAACATGACCGCCAGACAATTTGGAATGATGGAAGGAGGTCGAAGACATGCATGTTTTCCTCATACGCTAGCTGCGTGCAACACTGGCGCCCTTAGCCATTACGGGGGGCAAATCCAACCCACGGTAAAAAGGAGACAGCTACATAGTGACTGGCATGAGGTGAATCGACACATGAGATTTCAAGGTGCTCCTTCACCAGCTGCCACAATGCCAGTACAGCATCCTCTGGTGTGGCACACCAGCAACAGCAGCAGGGGTTGCATAAGCCACAGCTAAACCTGCTTTTTCTATGTCAAACATCACATCGCAGTGCTAAAGGCTGACTACCCAGAGGGCAATACTGCGCCAAGCACCTTCTAAAAGCAGCAGGTACACGTCTGGTAGGTGGTTTGTTTGTTTTGCAGTTATCAGCTTAAGAATCTGCTTACAATACCCAGGAAAAGCAAAAGCACTTTGCGGATCCACTGACCTTTCGGCAGCATCTCTTTCCGCAGCCTGAGCTTTCGGCGATTCCAGTGGTCTGAAGACGTCGACTGCACGGAGGTCGTCTCTGTTGTGCGGGGTAAGTGCAGCAGTAAGATCTAGAAGCGGAGGCAGCATTCTCATCAGCTTTCCACCAGGAGCAGAAAAAGGTTCTCTTTAAAAGGAACTTCTAGAAAACGTTACACTTCACAGATATAATTTTTCAATTGATACAAGCCTAATTTTCAAGCTCAAGTTTTAAATACAAATCCTTGTAGCTTGGATCGTGCTGGGGAACCAAAAAAGCCGTTGAGCGGGCTGGATGAGGAGGACAGGACAGAGCATGCAGCTGCGCACTGGCCAGATTTCTGTACAGCCAAACGCAGAGCCAGAGGGAACACTGCAAACCTCTTCAAATAATGAAAGGGGAACATCAGCTGCTGTTTCTATTTGCTGTGCCTTGACACCAGCGTTAGCAACTGACACTCGTTCGAGAAGTAAAGGATTTCAACAAATTCGGCACAATTGCACCGAATTGCCTGCCTTCACTCGTGTCAGGATGCTCAGCTGTGAGCCACCGCGTGCGCCAGCTATGAAGGACAGGACAGAGGAGTTGAGTAGTTTGGGAAGAGGCGGAGGTCTGACGCAGCGGAACAAAGGGCAGCCGCTCTTTTCTGGGTGGTGCTTCAAAGCTCCCAGCAGAGATTTTTGGCCCTGCGAACCTGTTGATGATAACGTCACTTGGGAAAGCCCCAGTTAATAGATGCGTCATCAGCAAAAAGGTTTAGAGAAACTATTTTCAACCACCTCAGACTCCAATTACACTTTTTACATCTAAACATACCAAACTGACAGCCTGCTTCTGCCAGTACCTCTGACATTAATAAAACTGCTTTTCATGAAGTCAAATTGCTAGCTGAAGTAACACTCAGTTTTCATGAAAATATGGTACTAAACACTCAATTTGCCTGCTGTGCCAGGGGAGCCTGTAGAAAGAAACGTATGCCTTGATGGGGATTCAGTTCTCTACTCCGCTTGCTCTGCTTCAGAAGCTTCCCAGGTTTTCTGCGTTAGGCAAGACCAACTGTTTAAAGTGATGACAGCTTTGTAACTATGATGTGTCATCTACAAACGCTATTAGAACACTATTAAGCCACTTCCCTTTGGGATGCAGCTCTCCTTCATCAGGAAGGTTTCATTGCCTGAAACGTCCCATGGTGAGCACTGGTAACATCGCATCAGCGCCAGGCGAGGGGCCGGTGGGACTCACTGGCAGAAGCAGGGAGGACCGATACTTCCCCTTTCAGCTCAGGTTGAAACGTGTGGAACCGTCCGGGCGAGCAGTGACCAATGACTTACTTTGTGGGAGCTGTTTGCCCACAGCGCTCCCTTCCCAAGGGGACGGCTCGGCAGCGGCCATGTCCTGAGCCGGCTCCTGAACCTGCTCCTCCGTCAGGAAGGTGACCGCTTCCATGAGGTCTCCATTAGCAGCCTGGCAGAACGATAGGGGAAAAACACCTGTAGCACCAGGATTACCCCATCTACCTTCGCACGACATTCAGTGCAGCTGTGGCAGAGAGAAGCACCCTGCCACCAGCCTTGCTTTACCTGGCCGTGGGAGAGAGCTGTCTGCTGGTGACAAGCAGGAGTAAAAAACAAAAATAGAGGAGGCTAGAATTTCTCCGTTGGAAAGCACTTTGGCTTTATTACTAGGAGAATACAGACTCCATTAACTAATTTCATTTCCCTCACAAGAGATTCAAGGAGTCGCAGGAGGCCCGAGGCATGACTTTGCCACCAGGAGAGACTCGCAGGAATCAAACTCTCTGGGGATTTCAAGATGTTTCTTGTACTCAGCTAGGGCTGTCTTCAGACCATCGCTACAGGCTAAACTCTTTTAAGTTTATTCTAACATCTTCTGGACATTACTTCTTGATAAAATATTTAAGAATTTCCTTAATCAAGCCTCTTTGTGTACTTTCAGCACAGCCCACATGCTGCTTCTACATCTCCAGAGGATGGACAGTATCCCATCGCTCCAGACTGATGTGGCTGCAGCCAGTTTAATGCTACAATTTATAAATACCGAAACACACACTACGAGGAGGAACCTTCCCAGGTAAACGTTGCTGCTCCAAGTGCCTGAGATTCCTGTGTCCCTTCACTTTGGAGCAGAGACGGCTGTTCTGGTGAGGGACGAGACAGCCACCAGCCACAAAGCTGCCAATGTTATTGCAGCTGTCCAGGACTCCCCAAGCAGTTTACACAGAGAAAAACCTCCCCCGACTCACCCAATTCGTGTTTACGGTAACGCAGGGATAACAGCCCCGTGGGAGCCACACTTCCAGCAGATGTTTGCAGTGTTTTAGCACAGTGTGCGCTGCTGCGGCAGCACAGACTCTAAGGTCTACTGTTGGAAAAACAAACTGCTCTCACTGTAGCGCGGGGTTGTTCTTTCAGATGCAGATGAATACACATGAACCCCAAAACCACCTGTTCCCCGCTGACACCGACAAGCATCGGCCTCATGTACATGTTCGCCTCACGGGTGCACCGGAATGAAGCACCGGCGAGGGCAGAAAAACAGCGGAGGATTTACCCTTCACATTCAACACGAACCGCCTCTCTCCAGGCAGCACACCCCGCGTGGCTTCCCCAGGCCATGCACGGGTGATTTTAGCGAGGACTGGCTCGCAATCAGCCTGCAGACACGCCAGCGAACGTCCCACCCGTGCATTCTGTGTCAAGAGAGCCTGAACCTGCCTGACTTTTGGGACAAACTCAGAGGTCTCCTTTTGACAGAAAAACAATGACAATGACAGGCACAAACCTTTAGAGCCGCGTGAAGGAAAGCCGAATCTTGAATTCCTGTGATCTCTTTCAGCTGGTTTAAAAGCATCTGGCAATCCTACAGGCAAGAAATAAAGAAAGCTCATGTGAAAACGTGACCAGGACAGACATTGAGCTGTTTCTGCAAGGCCTGCCGAGGGCTCACCGGAGTATTGCTTCTTTCTTTCCTTTTTATCGACGGATTGACAGGAAAACCCAGTCACGCTTGCCTGATGGCAATACCAAGATCAGCTTTAACATCATACTCAAATTTTTCTTCCCCTAAACGTACAGACTAACGGTCAGTGCATTGCATCCCGACGAGGACGCTAGCAGGCCGGAGGGGAAATGCTGCTCGCGCCGTCGGATGTGCCGCACCTGCGGTGGGAAGGGGCACCGCTTCCCCCAGATGGCAGCGGCATGTGCAGCGGGACATATAAGGAGGCTGCGTGTTTGCCGGGCATCTGAGAGGGGCTATTTTAAGCCTGGCCACACATGCCATTTGTGCGTGTCATTTCTCACTGACAACGAGGTGTCAGAATAAGGGCCTGGGGGGCTGCTGTCGCTTCTCCTTCCCTCAGCACACAGGCAACTCCAGTTTTGACGAGATACTCATTCTCGCTCTAAGCCACCATCAACAACCTAGTCTTTCACTGCTTCAACCGCTTAAAAAAACCCCAATTACAGAGATTTTCTCTCCCGGACTTATCAAATCTTTGCAGCCTTGGCTTGCCGTGGGAGCGGTCACAGTGCTTACCGAGCCACAAATAACATTGGTCAACTGGCTGTCGGGAGGGGTGGCTCTCTACGGGGAGCCCCTTCCAGCAGCCAGCCCCGACACCAGGGGTCCCACCACCCCCTTTTGCGGCTGCAGTTCAGCTGCTGTCACCAGCAGCTCTGTACGGCTGAAATCAGGCGCTGCCAGATATGGCACTGTAGCACCGGCACAGCACATAGCATGGAAAGAACATTATGACAGGAAAAACAGCCGGGCCTATATCGCCTATGCCTGATTTTTAAAGGCCATTTAGGATCCTGCTGTCAGCACAGTCCCATGAGCGCCAGTTTCTTAGGATCACACGTTTAATTCATCTTAACCGGCAACATCGCAAATGAATAACTTCAAGTTTCTACTTATTGTCATCACTGGGAAAAAACTTAAGATGCTTTCACACCATTGGGGCGCCAGTTCCACCCAGTGAGCAGTAAGTCAACCCCATGTTTGGGCCATCCAGCCACACTGCTGACGGACACTGCTCCACCCACAAATACCATAAAGATAGCTTGCATCCGCATCAGTGGTTAAAACAAACAAAAATCCTACATTATTTTTTGATGGGAATGCCCCTGACCAGTTATTCGTCCCACCTAAAACACTACTTTTGCTCAACTTTTACAAGAAATTTCACGTGCCCCCCCTCCAACCCGTCCCGCAGGCTCTTTTAGTCCTGGGAAAAGCTGAGGCGCACTGGAAAGCCTCAGGCCCAGCTGCTGGCACGGCAAGGACCCGCACGATAAGGAGCCAAGGGGACAAGGCTCAGGACAGGCATGCTCTCACAAAGGCAAACTGCTTATATCATGTTGCTAATTTTGCTACCTTCGTGAGCGGCATGCTGGCTGGCTAACCCCACCTAACGCTGTAGGGCGTGTTTTTCCATTGGAGAAAAAAAAAGACAACCCATGCTAATAACCCATGCTAATAAACCACACGACAATAACAAAATCCGAGGCAGGACAGGGCATGATTTTCAGGGTTTTTGCTGCTTCACCAAAAGGCGGCCTCACAAAGGCTGCCATCACCACAAAAGCTAATTACCCATCCACTGCTCTAAGTTACTGCTTCATATTCTAATGATTTCCAGCGCAATTTCATTCAGCCTTTGAGAAGAAAGGTTTGTGTTAATAGCAGAGAGCTTATCCTGTACAACAAGTTCCGAGAGGCTTGTGGCCGACTGGCAGCCCACAAAAACCACCGGGAATCACACTGCCTGCAACAAATTTGTTAAGTTTTTGGGGTGTGTGCGTGGTTTTGTTGCTATAACTAGTCTGCTTGATTGCTTTTTGAAGTTATGCGCTGTTGTGCTTTAAACCAAGCTTCAGAGCCGGTAATTAATGCCAGCGTGTTGCTGCTATTAATACATAGTGCACTTGAAAAAACAAACCAAACCAAAGTCCTACCTGCAGGAAAAATAACAACCCAAACCCAAATGCTATTAGTATTAAATTACAGCAACAGGAGACACGTACAAAACCAAAAGGCTGAAAGGAAGGAGAGCACTGGAGATAAAAACGACCCGGTCAGCCAGCCAGCGATGAAACTGAAAGGTTTTGTCATTTTCCTCACTCTAATGCCACTCTCCGCACTCACAAGTAGTTTGTTTTGATGAGAAACTGCAAGCGGGGAAGGGCAAAAGCGTGGTGCAGGAGTTCAAGGGGGTTCCAGAAATAACAGCGCATGAGGAGGAGGAGGAGGAAGGTGGCAGCGTGGAAGAGGGACGCAGAGCCACTGCCTTCAGCCTCTGCACCTCAGCTGTGCTTTTTGTTGCAGTGGGAAAATGGACACAAAGAGGGTTAAAAGCCCACAGGCGTCAGCAGGAACAATACCTGCATTCCTGACCGAGGCTTTTACAAACCAACATCCATCCGGCGGCCAGCAAACTCTCCCTCCATCAACATGCACTGCTGCACACTGGGCACTGTCCTGACACTGACCCTGTGCAAGTGGGAAACAGCTGCTGCATAAATGCAGTTTCTAAATACCCAATGAAAGGGTCAATAACCTTAGCGCTGGCCTCTCAGCTGTGTCTCTTTTGTCCCAAGAGCAGAGATGCTACAGAGAAGCGCAGACACCTGTGTGAATTTGGGACGTGCCGGGCTGCAGTGCCCTGTGCACAGACACTGACCTCCAGAGCACCGCAGAGGAGGGGCGAGCCGTGTGTCCTGTCAGCGCTGGGGTCCAGGTCCTTTTAGAGAAAATTTATGCAGAGCACTGACGTTTAGGAGAAACAGTTTGTGTAAACGGGTACCAGAAGGTGCTGGTTTAGCAAGAGGGAAAGGAGAACACAAATTCCTTGGGGGGGGGGGGGGAAGAGTCCTTGTAAGAAACCACGGAGGATCACAGAATCGTTTGGGGTGGAAAGGACCTTAAAGACCATCTAGTCCACCCCCCTGCCCTGCGCAGGGCCACCTCCCCCCAGCCCAGGTTGCCCCAAGCCCTGTCCAACCCGGCCTTGAACACCTCCAGGGATGGAGCAGCCACAGCTCCTCTGGGCACCCTGCGCCAGGGGCTCACCACCCTCACAGCCAAGAACTTCTTCCTCAAATCTCATCTCAACCTCCCCTCTTTCAGTGCCAAACCGTTCCCCCTCGTCCCATCGCTCCCCTCCCTGATCCAGAGTCCCTCCCCAGCACTCCTGGAGCCCTTTAGGGACTGGAAGGAGCTCGAAGGTCTCCCCGGGGCCTGTCCTCAGAGGGTCCCGTCGCCCCCCGAGGGTCCCGTTCCCCGGCGCTGCCACACCGCGTCCCGCCACGGCCCCAGTGACCGACCAGACGCCCGGTCCGGAAGGCGCCCAGCGGCGGTTTTAAACCAAATGGGCACAACCGGCGCCGGCCGGCGGGGCGGGGGGGCGAGCCCGGCGGGCAGCGGGGACGCGGAGGCGCCGCGCCGGTGTGGGAGCAGCCCCCCCCCTTCTCCCCCCGTCCATCACCGCGTCTCACCGCACCGCCGCCGCCGCCGCCCGGGGCCCGCAGCTCGGCCGCCATGCCGGCGGGGGGGGGGGCGCGGGGCGGGGCCGCCCCCGCGCATGCGCGGTCTCCCACTTCCGGCCCTGCCGCGCGCGCAGCCCCGGTACCCTCCGGTGCGCCCCGCGCTCCGCCCCGAGCATCCCTCGCCCCCGTTATCCCCGTTTTTTAACCCAGCCGCGGATCACGCCGGGCCGGGGCACTCCGGGGGCGGCGCGTCCTGGGGGAAAACCTCCAAGAAACGGTTCATAACAAGGGTGGGTGGTCGCGCGCCCGGGCGTTTCTGGAACTGGTTAAAATCAGCAGAAATGGGCATTTTCCAGGCGCGCCCAGCAGAAGGGCCTCGAGCGCCGGTCCGTGCCCCGCCTCGTGCCGGCACAGCCCAGATTTCACCTTTCTCTCCCTAAAAATCCTCCCCAACCCCCCCGAGGGCAGGCGTGGGCCGTGGGCGCGCACCGCGCATCCCTTGCCTTGCGCATCCCTTGCCTCTCGTTGGGGATGCGGTGTGGGGATTCCCGCTGTGCCGGGACCCTCTTGGCTCCCGCGTTCCCACAGGTGCCCCAGTGTGGGAACGGGGGAGGCGCGAGGGCGAGGAGTCGGTGGGGTTGGTGAAGCAAAACCGAATGAGCCGGCGGCGCTATCCGACATCCCTGGTACACAAAGAAAAAACAAAGATACCCAGTAAGAAGCTCTGCCCGTTTCGGGAGCCCGTGAGGGTGTTAATTGCGAGAGAGTGGGAATGATGTTGGCCACTGCCGTTGTTGCAGTGGGATCCCAGCAGGTCGGGACGCGGTGCCTCTGCCGAAGGAACGCCGCTTTGCCCAAGCGGCTCCCAGCCCTGTCACCGCCTCCATCCTCTGCCTCCCATTTAGCATCCCTAAGGGACTAGTCCTGCCCGGGAATATCCTACTGTCGTGGAGACCTGGGGCAAACCCGAGCAGGGAGATGGTCTTGTTGAGGGACGCGACTCCCAGCGTGCGTACGCTGAGCTGCTGGGATGGCCGCACTGCCATGAGAATGCTCCGGGCCGGCACAGCCCATGGCCAGAGCTCCCTGCCCAGGAAAGGGTCCCCAGGGATTTCCCTACCTTAAAAAAAAAGCTATTAACCATATAAATCCTGCACGTCCTGGTTACAAAGATAAACTCAGCCTCGTATTTTTAGCTCCGGGTTTGCCGAGGGTGTATATTATGTTCAGCAGCCTGATTAATGCTGCAGTGACTAATTAGAGCTCAGAACAGGTACCAGTGATTCGTTTGCAGTGTCAACCACAGTCAAAAGCACTGTTACATCAAAGATCATTTACCACAGGGGGGGGTAGAGGGGGGGGAGGGGGTGTCCTACACCCTCAGACGAAGAACGAGCTGAAGATCTGCCCTTACCCCACTTCTTCCACATCCCGAGATCCTCCCATACAGCCTTGTCTCAGCACAAGGAGGCAGTTTGCATTGTTGCTGCTTTACAAAATGAAAAACCCTGCCACAATGGTGTATCAGCCCTAGGGAAAGGGAGTTGCAGGGAGTTTCAACGGGTACCAAACACTCGCCCTTGAGATGGCAAATGATCCTCGGAGGGAGGAATTTCTCACCTGGAGCTCTGGACTCAGTGGTGGGATGAGGGAGATCTCGCTGCCCCTCGGCCACATCCCGGCCCCGCGTCACGTCACCTACACACGTGGGTGACGCGTTCCGATTCTTAAACAGAAATGGTGGAAAGTTCTCATCTCCCCTTTGGCACAAGCCCTGCCCTCCAACAGGAAAGTCTGGTGCTCAGCTCTGGCTCGAGCTCAGCAACTGGGAACAGAGGTGCCCACAAATTCATGCTTCCCTGTGAAATTCTTGGCCTTGGGGTGATCAGGATGTGATGCCACGGGCAGCCTGGAGATGCTCACCTTCCCCTTGACACCCAGCCTGGACATCGGCAGCATCCTGCACACAGCCAAGCACCCTCTGCTCCCAGCCGGGCTCCGGCAATTGTCCCGTCCCGGGCCGTCCGCGCATGTTGTGCGACAGTGCCTGACCTTTCCAGCACTGCTGCTGTGTTGCTCTGCATCTGTCTCTACCTTCCTTCCCTGGACCGAGAGCATCCCTGGCCTGGGAGCACCTGTGGATCAGCCACCTTGCCTCCCTGCCCCAAACCAGCTGCCTTGTCAGTGTGGCTCGTGGAAGGGGGATTGCTTCGTTTGCGGGAGCTTCCTTACTGGATTTGGACTTCTTGATAGGAACTGGCAGGGCTGGGACCCCTGGCCCGGGGCAGGGCCCAGCTGTGCCCCCCGAGCTGCATGTTGGACTCCAACAGAAACAAGAGGGAGGAGGCTTTGCTGTAAGGCTTTCTCGGCTGTTTTACATCAAAAGCTAACGGCCTTTACAGCCCAAATTAACCTTTCCAATTTGCTTGAAATCTTTCTCATTTTCTTTGGAAAATGAAGGGGAAAATATCCTGCTGTGATGGCCAGTGTGGTTTTATTCAAACCCAGGCTAGAAGAGCTGTGGTTTCTGATTGGAAATGCTGCTTACAAAGTACAGCGGCAACAGAAGCGCTGAGGTGAAAGGTGAGGAAGGCCGACATGAGATTTTTACATAAAGGCAGGCGGTGCGTGCTCAACCCCTGCTGCAAACCCACCTCCGGGATGGAGTATCTGCCGAGAAGGTGGCAGGCAGCCAGAGCCCTGCTTCCCTCTCCTGCCCGGTGCCGCTCCGGCACAGGCCTCCTTTACAACATAAAGAGAAAAAGGAAAAGACGGTCACACAAGACTAACCACTGCTTGGGTCCGCTCTCAGCAAGGCAATTCCTGCCTAACCTCGGGTGATGCCGTGCCTGCGATGTATGGCTGCCATACCCGCTCGGGATGAGCTGTATCTCCTTCATTAACAGCAATGGGCTGCAAATACCTTCCCATACTTATTATTGCCTGGCTTTAATGGATAGCGAAACGGCACCAGAATATTGCTACCACCTGAAGGGTGTCTAATGGAGAAGAGGACTGAAAGGAAAGCGCTCCCTTCCCTTCCTTCGCTGGGGGATTTAAAGGCGTCGGGCTCCTTTGCTGGCAGGGTGCGGATGGGCTCCGTACCTGCAAAGCCACCAGTGACCTCACCGACCCACGGCAGTGATCCCATCAGCCCAGGATGCAGCACCAAGCACCCACTCTGGTCTCTGTTTCGATCATGGAGCCGTGCAAGAGGGTGCTGGGGGAGAGACCCCGCATGCCCCCCTAGCCCCAGGGACCTTCGTGGCACCCTGGGGATGCAGCAACCCTCAGCATCCCCGAGGACCACTGCTCCACAGGAGGGTGGCTTGCTCTCCTGCCCCCACCGAGGCTCCCACATCCCACCGGCGTGGGGGGCTGCTGCCAGCCCGCCCGTGCCAGCACCGGCAGCCCTGCCGCTGGCGCATGGTGTTTATTTCATGTCTCGCAGCGTTAAATCATAGCAGACATGCAATTCGGGGGAGCGCGAGGCTCCGTAATGGGCGGCCTCGGGCGCGTGATGGGGCCGGGGCCGGCAGGCAGCCGCGCTGCCAGGGCTCCTCCGCGATGCTTTATTGCTTTTGACGCTCCAAACACGCTCTGAAAGGCGAGTCCTGGCAGCTGGGTGGGGGGCTGCTTCTCTCCCCTGCCTGCTCTGTGCAGGCGGCTGCCACAGCTGAGACCTCCATCCCTGGTCCCCGGCCCTGCAGCAGCACCCCGTCCTGCACGGAGCTGGGCGGCACGCCTGCCAAAGCCCCGGCATCCCCTGGCGAGTCCCCGGGGAAAAGGGGCAGGAGCTGCTGAGGCTGACGCTGCCGTGGAAATAACACCCGCGCAGGGCTTGGTTGCCTTCCTGGGAAGGGCAGGTTGAGGCGATGGGGGACGCTGAGCATTGCTGGTCCCTTCACGGAGGGGGATGCTGAGAATCACTCATCCCATTGCATCGCACGGACTTTGTGCCCCCGCTCCTGCGCCCTCCCCAGCCTCCGAGATCACCGTTGCTCCTGGCTAAGCACTGGCGCACTGGCTGAAGTTCCCTACTTGTGCCCAGCCAAAGTACCTGCTCTCAGCACGGCTGCTGTGGGAAAAGCCCTTAGTCGATACGGAAAGCCAGAACATTTGTTCCAGGAGCCAATGGGCCGCACACAAATGTGGACTGGGACTCTGCTGGCGGTCGCTGCCTGCGACGTCGCAAGTGCCGGGGGACACGCGGCTCCTCTGTCAGCCCCACGGCTGCGTCTGGCCTTGGGGAAGGTCCCCAGTGCAGCGCAGAGATGCTGCTGCTGTGGCAGAGCCCGGGCGGGACGCAGGGCTGAGCCACGGGAAGCCCCGGACGCCAAGCGCTTCGATTCCCAGAAAAGCAATTACCGTGCAGCAGATTACAGGGCTAATAAAATCCCATTACGCCATTTCGGAAAGTAAATCTGATCTGGGCGCTGCCGATTGATATCAGCCGTCCCACAAAAAGTCCCGCAAGAGCCCCCTGTGCGCGCGCGTAATACGAGGCTATAATAGATCACGCTAATTAGATATCCGATAACAGGAGGGCTGATAGGAACTACATTAAAATCTCTTTAAGATGAAGACGTAAAACCCGAGGGAGAAAATTCAGCATTAATGATGCTGCAGCAGAGGCTCCGCTTGAGCGGTCCTCGCCCCCTCGGCCGCATCCTGCCCGCCGTGGATGTGGGGGCCGGGGCAGAGGGGGCAGAGCAGGGCACGGTCCCCAGCGCCGTGGCGGCGCTGCCCGTGATTTTTATTACCTAGATTCAATAAGGGGAAAGAGCTCCGAGCTGCCTGCGCTCCCCGGGAGGTGACTCGCCAGCCACTAACGGAGCCGAGAAATCAAATTAGCCCCGGCTCTGCTCTCGCTCTCGCCCTGACACTGCTGCTGGCAGCCGAGGGGGAGTTCATCAGGGCCGCGCACTAATTCTTATCTCGTTTAAGTGACTCCACGCTGCCATCTGATGCGATTTGCTCTGCGCCGCCGCAGGCTCCAGTCTCTGCCCACCGCTTCCCCAGTACTTCCAGCAGCTTGGTGGGGGCACAGGCACCTACGACATGTGTAAACAAAGATATACATACACAAATATATAGGATTATAAGATATATAGGAATGGGGGTGGGGGTGAGGGTCCCCTGCCAGGCGGGGGGACATTGCCTCGCCCCAAGGACACGATGCTGAGATGGAGGGAAGGATGCTGTGGCTGGAGGGCAGGCGCTGAACCCATTTTTGCCCTTCATCACCCGGGCCCAACATTTGCTTACGGCCCTATTTGCCCAAAGGTGTTGAACACTGGGGGAAACCGAGCCTGGACGGAGCGCTTTCCCTTGCTGGAACGTGAGGGAAGTGCAGCAATGGACACAGCCCCTGGTGCTGGCACAGTGGGAACCTCCAGAGCCCCTGTTTCCCTGCTCAGGGACAACCATCCCCTGCCGGTGCCATGTCTGTCACCTCCCCGGACAGACCACCCCATCTCAGAGGGTTTCCCCCGGCTGAGGAGCTCCTGGTGCCCGCAGCATCCTCTCCCCCCGTGGTACCCCCCGCTCCTGCTGCACGCGGGCATGATGCTCACACCTCCAAAACCCGCTTTTCCACGGCCAGGCACCCCAGCCAGGGTCAGGGCCGCCCCGGGGGACCCGTCAGGGTGGGGGGTGGCTGGGTGGGCTCCTAGCGCATCCTCCCAGCCTGAAACTTGATGCAGCGGGAGAGGCTGATCGCGAGATTAATTGGGCGTTCTCAAAAACCCAACGGTGGGGGGAAAGCGAGCAAGGAGTGCCGCCTGCCTCCCTGCTCGGGTTCACTGCGGAGCTGGCAGCCTGGGGAGCTGGAGAGGAGGGAGCCGGCGGCCGGCAGAGCCATGACGCCTACCGCTCTCGGGGCTCTTCTGGCCCTGCTGCCTCTTGCCTGGACACTGCAGAGCGCAGGTAAGGCCAGGGACCCGCGGGCAGGGCTGGGGGAGCTGCGGGAGAGCAAGGCTGCCCTGTGCCGAAGGGTGCTAGACCTTCCTCGAACCCAAGCAGCGCGGTACGGCATGCAAACGCTGCTCTGTGCAGAGACCATAACACTACTGAAGACCAACGTACCTGGGAGAAGCCTGAGCATGGGCTTCAGCAACGCAGGCTGAGCGCCCGCAGCGAGGGAAAGGGGCAGCTGAACCCAGCTCGGTGCTGCGGGCTCGTCGGTCCGGGGCTGCAAAGTGCTCGGGAAGTGTGCCGGGTCCCAGCCCTGAAGACAGAGAGGAACAGGGTGATGTCCTGCCCGCCTGCATCCTTCTGTCTGCAAGCTGCTGCCTGAGCCCTCTGCCCCATAAAGGGGTTTCTCCAATATAACGTGTCATCCCTCCTAACGCGGAGCTGGGTTTTGGGGATGGCAGCACGCAGAAGCGATGCTGTGCCTGTGGTTTGTAATCTCAGCTCCACACGGCGCAAAACCGACTGCCAAGCTGTTCACGGGCTGTCGTTATTATCTTCTGTTTAACCTTCCTGGGAAATAGTAGAAAAATCATTGTGCTGATTTGCACCAGCGCAGCTGAAAGCTTTCTCAGCCGGTTTGTAACTCGGGTCTTTGGGCCGCTCGGGTAGATAGCCCCTCTCACTTGGGCGTCACTCCCGACCCCAAAACCTTTTCCCCCATTACCCCGGCAGAGATGGCAGAGGAGGAATGGGAGCAGCAACGCTCTCGCCCTGGTGATGCCGGAGGGAAGGGGGTGGGAAGGTCCGGGCCAATGCACACCTGTGTGCCAGGGCTGTGCCGATTTATTCCAGGCGAGGTGCTGGCACAGGTTTGGGTCCAGACAGACCGGCATGGTGTCCGCAGCAGGTGCACAGAGCAGCCGTGGCAAACCCAGCCCCATCATCCCTCTGCAAAGCCTGAGCATCCTGACCTGGAGCTCGGTGGCGCGGGCGCGAGGAGGAGGAGAGGGTGTGAGGAGGAGTGCGGGCGCGAGCCAGCTGCCACCAGCTGCCGCAGGAAAGGCCGCTTGGCCCCGGCCATGGTGACGGCAGCGCCTGTTTTCCTCCCCTCGCCCTAATTGCTGCCTCTTGCCCCCCCTCGCTGCCTCCGTCAGCGCATGCCTGCCTGGGCGAGGGTCGTGCGCCCAGCCGGCTCCCCGGCATTACCGACCACCTGCGGACTTGGAGGGGCTGAGGCTGCTGCTGCTTTTTTTTTTTTTTTAATCTTAAAAGACAGATTAAAGTTCCCTGCCCGGCAGCTTTTCCCAAGATCCTGCAGATCTATTCCAATTAGTCCCTTTCATTAGGCGGGAATTGGGCTCCGGGGCTGGGCGTGCTGCAGAGCAAAGCCACGAGCGTGGCACGGCTGCAGCATTGCTGGCTGCCTTGCGGCGAGGACTCGGGTGCCAAGAGAAACGTGCTCTGCAATTAACGCTGCAGCACCAGCCAAAGGATTGCTTCCACAGGAAGAAAACGCCAAGACGCCAGGATACCCGTAAATGAACTCAGCATTCTGGTTCATCTCTAACTGTCACTGCCTCCACCTGCACAGCAAAGACCGAATGTCCCTGGAAGGAGTGAGCGGTGGGAAACTTATCTGGGGGCAGCGAGTCCCTTGTGGTCCCCACTGCCACTGCCCTGGCATCCCGGGTAGCCCTCGGGGGAAGGTCATGGCCCCATCCACCTGCACAGCAGAAGACATTAATGAAACATTAGGTGATGGTTCTGGCAGGCTCCCGTTTAACTTTGATGGGAAGCCTCAACCACTCAGTGAGGGGTGGCAGCCAGCAGCATCCTGCGGTTTCTGGCACCCCCCAGGTGACTGCAGCCGTGGCGAGCAGCCCTCCATCCATCCATCCATCCATCCATCCATCCATCCATCCTCTCTCCCTCTGCCATCAGGTACCCGGCGGGGGGGCCGGGCGCCTGAGCCTGCCGAGCCAGCCCTGCGCCGCCTGTCCCACTACCTGCTGGCCCACTACCAGAAGGGCACACGGCCCGTGCGGGACTGGCGAACGACAACCGACGTAGCCATTGACCTCATGGTCTATGCCATCCTTAGCGTGGTGAGTCCTCCGCTCCTGCCCTGCAGGGGGTGGGGGCAGCTGCTGTCAGTGTGGTCAGCTTCTGCATGTCCACAGCAAGGGGAGTGGTACCCGCTGTGCAGTGGCCTCTGGGCACACTCTGCCCATCTGCCAGAGCACCAATACCCCCTGTGCTGACGCTGTGTCCTCTTCTTCCCGCAGGACGAGAAGAACCAGGTGCTGACCACCTACGTCTGGTACAGGCAGGTGAGCAGATGGGACCGCGCGCCCTTGCCCCTGCCTTGCTGGGGCCAGGCACCCACACAAACACAGGTCTTCCCGTGGGTGAGGCATGTAGCCCTGCAGGAGTCCAGCAAGGTCGAGCCCATCCCAGGGGACGACAAGACCTCTGTAGGGCACGAAAGCCAAGGCACAGCTTTCGTGCTCCGTGTGTCACACCGTTGGGTGGTGCAGTAGCTGGAGGACGAGCCTTTCCTCCTTCCCATGGGTGGCCCTGGAGATTGGTTCCCGTGGCAGGGTGCTAGTGTGGGGTTTGGGTGCTGCTGGACTGGAAGGGACCTTGCCCTCCCAGCCCCCTCTCCCTTGTTCCCCAGCACTGGACGGACGAGTTCCTCAGGTGGAACCCAGAGCGGTTTGACAACCTGACACAGATCTCCCTCCCTGTGGAGAGCATCTGGGTGCCCGACATCCTCATCAACGAGTTGTGAGTGAGCCGAACCCCTCGGACCCCCCTCGCCCACCATGGGCATGCGCTGCCCCACGCTTTGTATTCCCGGCACAGAGCTGGCAGCCTCCCCGCATCGGGCGAGCTGCAGATGGGGACCGACTCGGCAGTTGGGCCATTTCCAATGCTGGCTAACCGCAACCGTCGGTAATTACCCACGCCGTGCCGGGGGTGGGATCCAGATATCTGGAGAAAGGCTTTGTGAAGGCAGCACAATGCGAGGGCAGCTGCAGAGCTGCCGGCCCTTCCCGCGAAGCCAGCCGGCGTCCTTCCCACTCTGTAGTGATTTAAGGTGTTCCTTCGGGCTCCAGAGAGCCCTGGGGCAAGGACACAAATGCTCCTGGGGCTCGGAGTGGGCAGCAGCCCAGGCAGTGCAGAGGTGATGCCAGGCTGGCACGTCTGCCTGGGAACTGCCAAACAAGCAGTGCCGGGGAGAAGCCCGTGTCACCAGGGCAGTTCCCCTCAGCAGGAGGACCCCCCACTAAAGGTGCTCCCCAGCCCACATTTCTGTCTGTTGTGCCCCCCAGCGTGGACGTTGGAAAGTCCCCACACGTCCCCTACGTCTACGTTAGCCACCATGGGGAGGTGCAGAACCTCAAACCCATCCAGGTGATGACCGCCTGCAGCCTGGACATCTACAACTTCCCCTTCGACGTCCAGAACTGCTCGCTCACCTTCACCAGCTGGCTGCACCACAGTGAGTGCCGGGTCCTCCGCGGCCGAGGGGCTCGGGGGGAGCGGGCAGGGCCTCCGCCGGGCTGCAGAGCTCCGTGCAGAAGGCGACTCGTCCCTCTAGATGGCCCCAGCGGACCGGCGATGCGCGGGGCGGGCAGGCACCCAGCCCGGCGGGGAGGTGCCGCCAGCTGCCGGCGCCCGGGGCCGGGCACCCCTGGTCCTCACCTCCCCTTCGCCCCCCAGTTCGTGACATCAACCTCTCGCTATGGCGGCAGCCAGAGCTGGTCAAGTTCGACCGGAGCGTCTTCATGAACCAGGGCGAGTGGGAGCTGCTCTACGTCCTCAGCAGCTTCCAGGAGTTCAGCGTCAAGAGCAGCGACAGCTATGCCGAGATGAAGTTCTACGTAAGGTTCTTTGGCCACCGAGCTGCTCTGGAACGGGGCACTGGGGAACGGTCTTGCCCTGGCTCCTGTTCCTTGATCACCAGCTGCTCCCTGCCGCAGTGCTCCTGCCTGCAGGCAGGAGGGTCCCGGTGCGGAGCCCTTCTCCTCTGGCTCACCTTAGTGCATCCCTCCACCCTTACCTGCCTTGGTGGAGAGCCACACTAGCTCAAGCCCTGGTTTCAACCCTTCGCTGAGCCTTTCCCATCTCTCTGTTCCACAGGTAGTCATCCGGAGACGCCCCCTCTTCTACACTGTCAGCCTCCTGCTCCCCAGCATCTTCCTGATGCTTATGGACATCGTGGGCTTCTACCTCCCTCCCAACAGTGGCGAGAGGGTCTCTTTCAAGATCACGCTCCTGCTGGGCTACTCGGTTTTCCTCATCATCGTATCTGACACACTGCCGGCTACTGCGGTCGGCACCCCCTTGATAGGTACGGCAGCACCTCCTGCCTCGCTGACTGCTACAGCAGTGCTGGGCCTGGAGCAGCACAATCTGCTGCTCCGTGGAGACCACAGGTCCCCTAGAGAGGTGGGCAGTGAGGACTGGCTCAGGAACACATTCTGTGCATGAGCCTTTGCAGACCGCTCACCTGGCTGACATCTCCGCAGGCATCTACTTTGTGGTGTGCATGGCGCTGCTCGTCATCAGCCTGACGGAGACCATCCTGATCGTGCGCCTGGTGCACAAGCAAGACCTGCAGCCCCACGTCCCCGAGTGGGTGAAGCGCCTGCTGCTGGAACGAGCCACCGTCATGCTCTGCATCCGGGACAGGAAGAAGTTCAGCCAAAGCAGGACGCAGAGCTTGGACATCTCCAGGCAGGCGGAGAGCAACGACAGCACAGGTATGGGCTGCATGGAGAGGTCCCACGGAAACCGAAGGGGTCTGGGCCCCACGTAGCCGTCTATGTTGACGTAGCCCCAGTTTGCACGGTGATCTGGATGCCTGGGTCACCCGCAGAAATCCCAGCTCCCTGTCTAAAGAGGTTTTTCATACTTGCCTCTCTCGGTCGTGCAGCCAGGCTGAACCACTACGGCTGTGAGGACCCCCAGGAGTGTGAGACGGTGGGGGGCATGAGGCCCGCACCGGCCTCTGCTGGCCAGGCGGAGGGCTCCCTGCGGATGCAGGGCATCCTGCGGGAGATCACCGCCATCCGCCAGTTCCTGGAGAAACGCGAGGAGTTTCGCGACGTCGCCCGCGAGTGGCTGCAAGTGGGCTATGTGTTGGACGTCCTGCTCTTCCGGGCGTACCTGGCGGCCGTCCTGGCCTACAGCGTCACGCTGGGCACCCTCTGGTCGGTGTGGCGGGACGCCTGAGCGCCCCCCGCCCTGGGGGCAGGAGGGGCGGAGGCCGAGGAGGGGCGGCGGAGCAGCGGGACCCCGGCCGGAGCCCTGCGCCGCGCTCTGCCCGCCCCGCCGCCACTTCAGCACCGCGGACAGCGCCCGCCCCGCCCGGGGGTCCCCGCCGCCCCCGGGGGTCCCCCCTGCCCCTCAGCCCGCCTGCCCTGGGGAAGCCCCCGCCTCCCTGCACGAAGCACCGGGGGCCACACGCCCGTGGCCCCTTCCCCATTATTCCCCTGCTCCGCACGGGTCTTTGTTCCCCCACCCGGGCCCCTTTATCCCCTCCACCCGGGCCTCTTTACCCCCCCAACACCTGCCCAGCGGTACAGGAACTGGGAGAGAACCAGTGCCAGCCAACGGCAAAGGAACCGGGGTGCCAAGGGGACTGCTTCCGTGGGCACGTGGTGCTGGCAGAGCCATGGGGTCACCCATTGCTGCCGCAGCTCCAGTCAATCCCCCCACTGCCTCTCTCCCCCACCCCCCAAGGTAGAGGCATGAGGCTGCCTCCGGACTGGGGTGGAAAGGACTGCTGCCTGCAGCCCAGAGCTCGGAGTGGAGCCCAAACTGCAAGGAGCAGAGCTGCCCAACATGGTACCCATACTCATTTCAGAGCTGGGGGTATCAGGGGGTCGTGACAAGAAACACCAATGGTGTTTTTGGGGTAGTTCCCGGCCCTGCCATGCTTGCCCAAGACCCTGTAAAGGTACAGCCCACCCTTCACACCAGTAATGTACCTGAGCAACCAGCGCGGGCACCATCCTCAAAAGTGCTGGAGGTGACAGGAGGGCCCATCCCGTGCTCTAGGAGCATCGCTGCGGCCGGTTGGGCTGCGGGCAGTGGGGGAGAGGTGGGTGTTCATAGTCCAGGTCTCCTACACCCACC
This sequence comes from Vanellus vanellus, assembly GCF_965231255.1. Taxonomy (NCBI): domain Eukaryota; kingdom Metazoa; phylum Chordata; class Aves; order Charadriiformes; family Charadriidae; genus Vanellus; species Vanellus vanellus. Next base: position 8,965,063 of record NC_138926.1, on the reverse strand, counting down.
CCCAAGCACGCTGGCCCTGGGCCAAGGGCCCCGCTCCCTGTCCCAGAGCCGTCACCCGCAGGAAAACTCCCTGCTGAGTGACAGGGGGGCTGAGGACGGGTGGAGTGGGCTCCTGCCAGCACTGGCCCGCGCTAATGCGCTGATGGTCTGTAAGTGGCTGCCTATTGATGAGGTGTCCAGTTAAAGAGTTCGCGAGACACTAAATCAGCCCATTGATCCTGCCGAGATCGATGGTGCTACAGACCTGATCACTGCAGCGGGCAATTAACACCCTCTGGAATGAGCCGCCTTCGTGTAACATCAAACGCTCCGACAGACAAATCCAATGGGCCCATTGACCCGGGTGCACGATGCTGCCCAGCCTGCGCACTCGAGGGGGTGGCAGGACCCCCGAGCCAGCCTCGCCATCCCTTCTCCTGCCCACTGGGACCCTGGACGCCCTCGGGGACCCACTGCGAGATGCTCACCTGAGCCGCCACAGCCCATGGACCACGGCGGTGGCCGCATGGGCGCTCGGTCCTCCGTCCTCGCCTCTGCTAGGAAGCCGTCCCGCGCCCGACCTAACCCCCTCGCGCAGCTCAGTGGTCCTTGACCCCTGGAAGAAGCAGCTGCCCACGCTGGAGGAAGGATCCAGGTTCTCCCTTTGCCCTCTCTCTCGCTGCTTTGGGAAGTGCTGCACACAGGAAAAAGTTCCAGGCATCTCTCCGAGAGGAGCCTGGATTTTCCTCTTTAAAAAAAAAAAAAAAAAAAAAAATCAATAAATCTGAATCTAATCTACTAATAAAGGTTTAATGAGGACATAATGTTGATGGAACAGAACATTGTTGCAGCATAATCGCTCCCAGCTGCTGCGTGAGCATGCAGACAAAGGCCCGGTCCTACGACAATTTCCCCGTTATGATAATAACGCCTTTGTACTGGGCCGAACGCCGGAGAGGGACTTCACCCCCCTTCTGCTGGGGATACTGCAGCCGGCGGGTTGCTCGCAGCAGGACCACCGCTGCTCGCCTGGGCCAGGACCAAAGTTCTCCTCTACTTGCCCAAAGCCCTCCTGGAGGAGCTGTTGTGGGGGCAGGGACCGGGACTGGGACCACAGGGTGGGTTTGCAGCCCCCCAAACCAACTGGGAAGCCTCAGGGCACGGGATGAACCCGGCCCCCACGCCAGCGCATGTGGCAGCCCGGCACACGTCACCCATCCCCGGCAAGAAACACGCGATGCTTTGCACCCCGTGACTCCAACCGCGCCGTAATTAACGATTACCTGCGTGGCAGCACCCGTCGGGCGCGGGCACGGCCGGGCGACGCTGGCAGCACCCGCCTGGCCCTGCCGCGGCACGCCGTACAGTTTGCCGCAGCACAAAAGGAGTGCAGGCGCTGCTGTTAATGTAGTCAGTAAATAAATAAAGGAGGGCTTAAGCTTAGTGTACAGCAATCAGTCGAGAACTACAGGATAATTAACGCAGCGGGGGGCCAGACTACTCTGCAGTCAGGTTTAAATGAACGAGTTCACTTTCATTGAGGCAAACTTGCTCAGCTCCCTGGTGAGCCGTGCAGGCAGCGGTGCAGGCAGCCGCGCAGGCAGCGCGCCGCGGGGCGGGGGATGCGGGTTTGCTCCCCGTCCGTGGGGTCATTGGCATCCCTGGGGCACCGCCATCCATCGAGGCTGGGTTAGGGATGGGACACCCCCCCTCCCCCCCCAGCCCCGGGGGAGCCGAGTGGGCACCCCCAAACTCACCGCCATGGGTCCCCCTGTGGCTCGCCCTGAGCCGGTGGGATGCATCCTTCCTCCTCCTCCTCCCGGCAGGCACAGGCACAGGCACAGGAACAGGAGACGGCAGGCCGAGACAACGGAATTAACTTTATTGGTTGTTTTTTGTTTTCTAACTGCAGATTCAAGGTATACAACTGAACATTGCTATTTTCCTTATGAGACTTATAAATAAAAATACAAAAAATGTTCACTACAAAAAAATCTACCGTTAGTAGGATGTAAAAAATATTCTCTTTGCTATAGAAGGCACGAACTTCACTTAGTGACACATGGAGAGAAAAAAACCTGCAGCAGTATATTCTTCTTTTTTTTTTTTTTTTTGTCTTTTTCTTTTTTTTCCTCTGTCAGAAACACTGAAGTCTTACAAAGAAATGCATCTGAATCTACACAGGACGAAGGCAGATGCGGAGAGCTGCAACTAGGAGACACCACAACTGGTTTTATTTATTTATATTTTTTTTTCTTTTTCTTTATTTTTCAGGAAACTTTTAGCTAACGGCATCTGTGGCTAGAGGACAGAGAGGACTGGCAAGCAGAACCGCAAGGGAGCGAACGGCGAGGGGAGAGGGACAAAGTCGTACAAAAAATAGGAGCCAATAGATACTCTGAGAAAACCAAAGGGGAACTTGGGCACCTTCTGCGCCCGGGCTCAGAGAGGTGCTGAGGTAGACGGAACGAGGACAGCGACGGACCCCAACCACGAGCGGCAACACAGAGCAAGGGGACGGACGGGCGGGCGGGCGGGCGCGCACGACACCGACGACAAGCCAGGGGAGAGGGAGCCCGGGCCCCGCGGGGCGCTTGGTCCTCACTGCTATGATACACATATATATACTTATATATATATGGAGGGGCGGCGGGGGCTGTGCCACGGCTCGCCATGCCACAGCAAACTGATGGAGGGACGCGCGCCTGGGGCACCGCGGCATTGCGCCGGCACCGATCCCAACGCCGTCGCAGCTGGTGGGCTGTGGCACTGAGGGAGGGAGCGAGGGAGAGGGACGGTGGGATGGGAGGGAAGGTTAAAGCAAAAAAAAGCCACATGAGCTCGGCCGTGTGCTCCGCGGCACCGCGGCACCCGTGGCCAGCAGCGCCGGTGCATTGCGGGGAGCTGCCACACACGTGCACCAGAAATTGCAGCAACTTTCCGTATGAAAGAACTGGGTTTCTTTAACATTTTTTCTTTTTTTTTTTTTTTCCTTTTTTCTTTTAATCTTAGGCACAACAATTAAAAAAGCCGTTCTCCACAGTCACATCCCGGATCGTACAACAGCGGCGCCCACCCTGCGCGGAGCAGCAACGCTCCTGCAGGCAGGGGCACACGCGCGTGCAAAGCCGGACCGGGGTGGGAGGCAGGGAGGGATGGAGGATGCTGCATCCGTGTTCTTGCTCGGCACCAGGAGAGGTGAGATGGGCACCCCGCGGCAAGAGGGACCATCAGCGCCCTCCATACCGCATCCTGACACTGTCCCACTCCCCCCCAGGCTCTTTTCCCCCCTTTTCACCCAAATGCAGCAAAATGACAAAAAAAAAAAAAAAGCTGCGGCCACGAGCACCGCGTGGGACGGAAACCGCAGAGCTTGCTTCCACAGCCGCGAAGGTGAAACACAACAAAAACAAACACAAGAGGTAGCTTCAGAACCGGCGCCCTCGGCCCCACAGGGCTGGGCAAAAAAATACCAGTTTTGGTAAGGATAATGCACAACAGGAGGCCGGCAGGGACGCCAATGCCGCGCCGCCCCTCCACCGCCAGCGCCGGGCACACGCCTTCCCGGCCACGCCACCCCCCGTCCCCCCCAAATCAATAAAAGCTCATGAGGTCACAAAAAAACGAGGTAATTTCAAGTAAAATGTGCTAAATGCGGAAATATTCCAAAAGAAAGTTCAACAAAACCAAACGAAAAGCAAAAAAAGCGGCGAGCGAAGCCGCCGGCCACCGGGCACCCCTCACCTGCGGGCTCCTGCAGCTGTGGGCTGGGCAAAACACCATGCTCGGCACCTCCCAGGTGCCCCAAATCAGCAGAACAAAGAGGATCCCCCCCCAGTTCGGAGCGATGCCCCGTACCGGCGGCACCTGCGCTGGCACCCGCATCGACCGTGCATCACCAAATGGGCCGCATCCCCCCGGGAAGGCGGGGAAGGGAAGGGGCAACGCATAGAGAGGTCTTTGGTCAGGGGGAGGGCGGCAGCCCCCCGGCGCCCCCCCAGACCCCGGGCAGCCCGGCGCAGCAGCGCGCCCCGTGCCCAGGTCCCCACCCCAAACACCTTTCTACGGCCGGGTTCCCCCGGGGACGATCTCGTCCTGCAACACGACAGCCCGGGAGCGCGGAGACCCTCCCGAAAGGGGGGCCGAGCCCCATGCCCGAGCCCGGGTCCTCAGCGGGGCATCCACGGTGGGCTCCGTGCGGTGACAGAGGAAACCAGAAATTAAAGCCTTCCCAAAGCACCGGCCGCACGCGCGCTTTCGGGGAAGCGCGTCGTTCCTGTGCGGTCTTCCCGCCAGTGCGGTGGCGATGGAGGGGCCGGCCGGGGAGGCAGTTCCCCGGGGGCTGCGAGGGGCAAAAGCCGCCCTGCAGCGCGGGTGCGAGGGCAGCGGGCGCGTGAGCGGCCGGGGAGGGGGAGCGGATGGGGCTGGGGAAGGGGCCGGTGCATCCCCCCGCCCCGGCGCCAGCCGCAGGATCCGTCCGGCGAGAAGCAAGGAACGAGAACCAAAACCAAACAAGGCCGTGGACGCTGCGGGTTTGGTGTTTTTTTTTTTTTTTTTTGCCCAGTCCTCCGCCACTCAGCCCCGCCGCCCCTGCGCCGCCTCCCTCAGACGTAGCAGAGGTAGAGATAGGTCTTCTCTATCCGCCAGTCGGTGGGGATCTCCTCCGGCTTGTGGCCCTTCATGTGCTTCTGCATGGCGGAGAGGCTGGGGCAGTACTCCAGGCAAATGGTGCACTGGTAGGGGGAAGCGCCGTTGTGGGTCCGAAGGTGTTTGATCATGGCCGAGTAGTCCCGGGAGCGCTGGTGGCACAGCTTGCACTCAAAGGGCTTCTCGCCTGCGGGAGACGGGGGCGTCAGGGGGGGCTCGGGGCCTCCAGGAGATAATTAACTGCCCGGCATCGACGCTGCCGTGGCGGGCACAGCCGATAACCGAGTAATGAACAGCGAAACCGATCTGACTATTGATCCCCTATTTACAATAGCTACGCGCTGGCGCATCCGATGATGCGTTCTCCCCGGCCGCTGCCCCGGTCCACGCTGCCGGCATCTCCGCTGGGGGACCGCCCCGGCACCGCCGGCCTCACCGGAGCCCCCTCGCAGCACCCACCTGTGTGGACCCGGTAGTGGGTCTCCAGCTGGTGCTTGAGGCTGAACTTCTTGCCGCAGCCGTTGCACTCGTAGGGCTTCTCGCCGGTGTGGATGCGCTTGTGGCCCTTCAGCGTGCTCTCGTCCCGGAAGCAGCTGCCGCAGAACTCGCACTCGTAGGGGTGGTCACCTGCAAGCACCCGTGCATGGTGTCAGAGCCGCCACCGTGCCGTGCCAAAACCGGCTCCCCAGCCTGGATTTACCCCCGGCACCCGCCACTGCCGTCCTGGGGGATGGAGCATCCCAGCCGCCCCCGGCATGGCACGCCGGCCCCCGCGCGCAGGGGATGCTCGGGTCTGCAGCAGGGCAAAGAGACCGAGGGCGCCGCGACCCTCCCGTCCCCCATCCCCAATTCCCAGGCTTCTCGCCCGACATCGCTGGCACAGACCCGGCCCCGGGCGTCTCCCGTGCTCCAGACCGGGTGGCTGATAAATGAACTCCGGTTTGGCACCAAAGGCAGAATGATTTGAAGGAAAGGTGAGGGCTCCAGCTACTTATTTATTACAGCCGCGAAGGCAAGGACAATAAAGATAGATTGATCGTCCGAGACTTTGTTCATGAATATTTAAATATTACTGATTTGTCTTGTCACTGTAATTACAATTTCTCTGTGCCGCATATCCTACAAGCACAGTTTATGGTAAAGAATGGCCAACTGTATTTCACTTGTCCTGCTGCAGATGTGCGGAGCTGCCAAGCGTGTAATGTTCCCCGCATTTCATACATTTTCTTCAGCTGTGAAGGCTTAAGTCATCCACAATGACCTACGTTTTTTCATTATCCCCGTGTCAAACTGCACTCGTGCCTGGGCATAAATTGTCCTTCTCGTTATATACTCACATGCTTGTGCTTTCGCTTCCTCTTTAAAATGATATTTTACTCTCTCCCTGTGTGCCGCAGCCGAGACCTGCAGCCCCCTCCCGCAGCTCCGGCTGGGGACCGGAGGAGGAGGAGGAGGGTGCTCAGGATGCCTTCGGACCCCCATCCCAAGGCGAAGCAGGAGGTGCCTCTTGGCAGCTGCGTTTCACCTCCACATGCCCAATCCCAAATTACTGCCTTGCTTTTTGATCCTATACTCAAAGGTAGCGATTTTGTGGCCAGAGGCAGACAGCCTTTCTGCGTGCTCAATTTTTAGGACAAGCCGTGTAAACAGGAGCTGGGGCCCCCGGCATGGTCTGGCCCCGGGGAGGAGCGTGAGCATCCCATGTACGTGCAGGATGAAGCTGCGCAGCACCATCCAACACCCCCAAAGCACCGTCGATCCCGGTGTTTTTTCACAGCCAAAGCAGCAGGGGTTGGGGTGGGACACGCACAGCTCGACCCGCAGCCCAGGTCACCGGATTACCGGCTATAAATAGCTGCAGTGCTGGGCATTAACGTGCTTATCATCAGCGCGCAATTCCCCTTTCCCAAATGGGCACCCCGCGCCTGGGGACACGTGTGGCTCTGGCAGCCGCCGGCCACAGCGGGGACAGAGCGACCCTCCCGGGCTGCGGCATGCCCGTCCCCCCGCAGCCGCTTCCACGTCCCCGCTGGATGCGGGCACGCTGCTTCGCAGGGAAGGAAGAAGGGGCACGCAGTGCTGGGCACGTGCTCTCCTCCCCGCAAGCAGTAACAGTGCAGCCCAGGAGGGCGCATGAGCATCCAGCTCGCCCGCGCGATGGCTGGGCGAGGAGCCCTTGGCCCTGCAGCGACCCACGGCACCGGCCGTGATGCTCAGTGGGGCTGCAAAGCACCGGGCAAACTCCCCTCCCTATTCCCCACTCATCCCCCAATGATTTGCTTTTTCCTGCACCGGGGGGTTTTGTGACCGGACCTGAGCACCGGCACTCACGGCAGCCGGGAGCACCCACTGGGGACGGCGTGGCCGGGACCTGTCCCCGTGCCATCCCCTGGTGCTGGTGGAGGAGCCGAGGACACGGCGCGGGTGCTTTGAGGACACGGCGTCAGGCGGGCAAAGCCCCGCTCCCCTCTCAGCTGGCTGTGCCGGAGCCAAGCCCTGCCCTGGTGGGCTGCGCCGCCGAAGCGGCAGCTACACGTAGCGCAGGTCGCCCTAATCCCATTAGGGCCGAGCACCGGCTGATTATGTGCATCTACCGCCCGTAAGCCGATGAAGCGGGTATGATCACACATCCCCTAAGAAGGTCACATGTCACCTTATACCGGATCAACTTATTACACGCGGCCTTTTTTTTTTTTTCCGTTTCATTTTTCAAATCCAAACAACCTCAATTGCAGCTGCCTCAAACACTTTTAAGACAATTTCACCTTTCTTTTCGGTGTTTTTTTTTTTACGCGTGGGGAAGACACCTGCCCCAGCCCCGAGCACGCTGGCAGCGGTGCCACCGTACCTGTGTGTGAGCGGAGGTGCCTCTTGAGCGCGGTGTGGCTGGGGAAGGTGCGGTTGCACTCACTGCAGATGTAGCTGCGCACCCCGGCGTGCACCTCCATGTGCTGCTGCAGGGCGCTCTGCGTCTGGAACCGCTTGCCGCACAGCAGGCAGAAAACGGCCATGTCCGTACCTGCGGGAGAGGGAGAGAGCTGACTCAGGCACCCCCATCCCACTGGACCACCACCCCACCGAGTGTTCGGGGTGTCCCTGCTCCCACCCTGCAGCAGGGATGCTCCAGCAGCAGGGGGGTCTCCCGAGGGCTGCAGGGCTCTGGGTGCCACTGGGGTCCTGGCAGTGGGACCCCAATCCTGCCACTCCTGGCCCGGCAGGGGGAATGGCGGAGGAGGGCACGGGGGGGTGGGGGTGTGTGTGTGTTTATTGCATTGGAGGCAGCTGGAAGACTCAGCCCAAATGCACGGCAGGTGTCAGGCAATCACCGCATCCCCAGGCACCTGCGAGAGCTGCGGAGCTCCGACCTCTGGGTGCCCAGGGGAAAGGGGACCCCAAGAAACACCCCGCAGAGCCACCCTGGGGAGCACGGGGTTGGGAGGGCGACGTTGCGTGCGATGCCAAGCCCTGATACAAACACAAGCTCCATCCCACCAACCGCGGGTATAAAACTGGCTGCACCAACATGACAGCAAAAGCAGGAGAAAAACCCCAACCTCAGATACTTATACACTGTCAATAAAAATATCAGACCTTTGTGTTATTAAACAATTTGTTTCCGTTTATGCATAGCTGATTGTTCAGAACCTATGAGTCAGTGCAAATTGTATTACGCAGGGAGATTAAGCAAATAAATGCTAGCTTTTTGGAGACATTAAAATGTGAGGACTATGGAAATAAAATTATCTAGAAAATTGTATTAGCAATTCATTAGCAGCAGCAAGATGTTCAAGGTAACCAACGGATCGGCGCTGCCTTTAGGAACAGCAGGGCTGGGGGGGGGCTGCTCACCACGATGCCAAAACCAGCCCAGGGGAACCCGGCGGCGAGGCGGAGTGGCTGGAGGGGAGCCCACCAGGACCACCGCACCGGGGGGCACTCGCCACGTCGGCATTGGCATGGCGGTCCCGCCTGGCATGGAGGCAGGTGCCAGCGAAGGATGCCCCTCCAGCAAGGTGCCGGCAGCATCCTCCCAGCCACCCTGCAGCGCCAGCCCGGGGACCAGCCGGGCGATGGGCATCCTGGAGAGCGTCTCGGTGTGCACCGTCACTCATCACCTGCCCCGGCGTTGTGCCATCATCCGCTGTGGCACAGTGGCACGCCGCGGCCAGCTCTGCCCCGTGGCTCCATGGATGCAGGAGCTGCCAGGAGGGACGCTCGGTCCCCGCCTCAGCGAGGCATGCCGCGGGCTGCCCAGAAACGCTATGAAATCTGCAAAACCCCCCAGAGAAACGGGAATAAAAGCAGCAAGAGAGGCGGCCCTGCATGGGAGCCCTCCGCAGCGATTTAACCCGAGGGGGTGCAGGCTCGCACGCCCCCCACGCAGCTGCGGACAAAACGCTCCTGAGACAAAAAAAAAAAAAAAAATCAAAATAATAATAATAAAAAAGCAGCCAGCCCCAAACGGGCCGTGCGAAGCAAATCCCAAGAGGTATGCGGCCCCGCAGCCCTCGGCGGCCCCGGCGGTGACAGCAGGACGGGTCAAAGGTCCCTGGGGCTGAGCCCCCAGCGCCGCGGCCAGCTGCGGAGCGGAGGCCCCGGCCGGCGGGATGCCGGCCCCGATAAATCTGCCGCCAGCAGCCCCCGCTGGGGCTGGGGACAATGGGCTCCCGCGGGGGCGGAGGGCAGGACAATGCCGCCGGGCCGGCGCGCGGGGCCGTAACAAATCCTCCCTGGCACCGTAGGGCCCTCATTTGTGAAACTAATTGGCCCCCGCTTGAAAAAAAAACGGGCCGACTCCGGCAGCGGCAGCGATGGGGACGAGCTGCCTCGTGCACGCAGGTGGGGATGCACCGGTCTGGCCACAGGGACGGCGCCGGTCCCCCAGGAGCTGGCATCCCCCCGGGTTGCTGCTTGCCAGGACCCGCAAAAGGCCTTTTTTAATTATTATATAATTTTTTTTTTAATACTGTAGTAGGAAACACATAAAAACCCGGAACTGGGAGGCTGCCATGCACCGGCACAGCTTGCGGAGGCACCAGCCGCCCTCCGAGAGCAGAGCATCTGTGGAGTGTGAAGGCTGATGGCAGTCCAGCACGGAGGATGCAGGAGGCAGCCCTGCATCCCTGCAGCGGCACATGGAGGACCGAGGTCAGGCACCGCATGTTTGCAGCCCCGAGGCACTGCCGATGCGGTTCTCTGGCAGCCGAGGACCGCGGCACCGAGCAGGGCCTGCCGGGCACTGTCCCGCTGTGGGCGTTCAATTCGCTTGAATTTAATTTTCTTTTTTTTTAAGCTGCCCATGCAGCGGTGTCCCGTTGTTGGAGAGGGGATGGGATGTGGGAAAAAATGGGAAAGCTGCTGAGAGGGTGCCTGGGGTGGCCGCCGTCCCTGCCGCAGCCGTGCCTTGGCATCACCGGGCTTGCCACGAGGAGAGCTGCCCCGGGCGACGTGGGGACCCAGCCCCGGTGGTACAGCCAGAGCGCATCCCGGGGCTCCCACCCCACGCGCATTCCTCTTCTCCCACCCGGAGCAGCCCCGAGCCAGCCCTCAGCCATCGGAAGAAAAATCACCCCCGATAAAGAAACGCCGCCACCCCAAACCAGTGAGAGACGGACTTATTCATTTCCCTGACGTTTTAATGGTTTCTCCCCTTTTTGCAGGAAGATGATTACAAATTAAGCGGCATTTAAACGCTTTTTACTGTCAACAATTAAAAGGGGTGAAGGCGGGCGAGCAATTCATTCCCCGGGAAACGCAGCGGCGCTCGGCGGGCGCCGCCGGCCCTTCCCTCTACTGTACACCGCACAATGGCCCCGAGCGCGCCATTAATTTTGCAGGACGTTCAGAAGCAAATTAAAATATAAAAAGCCCCCGGGCACAAAGATAGATACTGAGGGAGGGGGCGGCGTAGGTCAAGCTCGCGGAATTAAAGTCTTAGCAACCGGGGAGGTTTAAGCGCAGCCCCGGTGTGCCGCGCTCGGCAGCCACCTTCGCCCATCTTCCCCGTGGTTATGTTTCCCTGCCGGAGCCGGCGCTGGCAGCCGTAACCGTGAACGGCTGTCGGCACTGCCGCAGGGCACGGAGGCAGAAGCCAGAGCAGGCGGGGTTTCGGATGCTCTTGGGGCAGTTTCAAATAGCCGGTGGTCCCAAATCTGGGGTTTTGGGGATGGACGCTTGCTGGAGGGAGGAGGAACCCCATGGCCGCGAGCCCAGAGACGCACATCCCCGTTCTCCGGCGGCTCGCTCCCAAAGCGGCGCGAGCGCCGGGGATGCGAAGACAAGTAAGACGCGACACGCTGTATTCCGGGGTGGTTCCACCCCGGTCCAGCTTGTGGCGAGGGACACCGCAGTCATCACGGCGTCAAGCGTGGCGCCGTCTCCCACCCGCTGCCTCTGCCGCAGGAGGAATTAAAATCCAAACCTGCGCGGCGACGGGCGAGGGAGGCCGGACAGGTCCCCCTCGGAAAGGAGCCGGGTGCGCTCCCGCGCCGCCGGGTTTAGGATGCGGGAGGTGCGCCGGCGGGAGAAAGGCGACACGTCCCCTTTAAAAGGAAATATAATTTACAGTGTGCAGCCAGGCGGCCCATAGTTTCAATCTCGTTTACTATAGAGAAAACTCTGCTAGCTGTTCTCTATCCCACAAATCCGATTTAATCAGACAAGCCAGCCAGCGTGGCTTGAAGTAAAAACGGATAATTAGTAAACAGAGAGCTACTTCAGTGCTTCATTGGCATTCGAGCCGGGCTAGTGTGTCGCATTTAAAATGCAGTCTGATGAAGTTTACAAAATCAAACCATTTGTTACTCCTATTGAAGAGGCTTCAGGCCACTTGCAATTAAATTGGAATTAGTGCTCAGAATGAGATACAGCAAATTCATACTAAAAAGGGATCTGACTTTCAGACATTTGACTTCAAGTTTTTCCCCCTGTGTGTGTGTACACGCGCGTGCGCCGTCCCGCCGGCTCCGTGCGGCCCCCCAGACCCCGCGGCGGTGGCACCGCTGGGCCCAGACCCCCGGTGCAGGCGACCCGGGGGTGCTGCGGCAGCAGGGGAGGGGGGACCGGAGGGGACCGAAGCCACCACGCCGGTGAAGCATCCTCTGCCGAGCCCCAGCTGCGGCACCACGGCTCCAGCACCCGGAGCCAACGTGGGGATGCGCAAACCAAACCGCCCCTCCCCGAACCCTCCTCGTAACGCTGCCATCTTCTCCCCGCCTGTCCTCAGAGCGCTATTACGAGACTCAAAAAACGAGACAGATCTGTCCATCCGTTGCAGTAATGATCGACAGCATCAGACTCCCGTGATCGCAGGCTGCGGAGCGGCACGCCGGCAAGGCTCCGGCGTCGTGGCAGGCACGAGGGCGCAGGCATCAGAGGACGCCGACGCTGCCCGTCGCTGCCTCTCGCCCCCAAACCCTCCACCCCGTGTCCTGCAAGCTCAGGGTCTTCAACCAGCCTCCCTCCTCCTTCAGTCTTTGTAGTGAACGTGATCTCTTACGTGATGCACGTGCCAAAGAGGGGCACTAAAACTGCTGCCGTCCTTATGACCCAGGCAGACGGCTCTGACAGAAGAGCCCAAGGGCCGTTGGCTCTCCCCAGATGAGATTTCAGGGACGTTTGATGTGATTTTGTCAGCGTGTCAAGGGCTCCCTACCAGCCTCCACCTCCCAGACGACGCTGCAGGGCAGGCTGCAGGCGTGCGTGAAAAGCAGCATGAGGGGAAGGCAGCGTTTTTAGCGTCCTCGGGACCATGGAGGCAAGTGGCTGAAACCAGGGCCGGCCCCCTCGCTGCGCGGCCGCAGGTGGGGGCCGGGCAGGCGATGGCCGCCCTGCTCGCTCAACGCGTGCGAGGACAGGATGGAGAGCCGCCAGGGACCGCGGGACTTAAGGACATACTTAAGGCACTGGGCTCAGCTGGGGCTGCCGCCCACGTCCCGCTGGCACCAAGCCGAGGAGGAGGAGGATGGGTGATGAAGGACAGGCAGAAGCGGCGGGCACTGGCACGGCCCCGGGGATGCTGGCCGGTGGCACCGGCACCAAGGGTGCGTTCTGCCCCGGGAGGATGGCGAATGCGCACTGCTCGGGGTAAGAAGATTAACCCACTTTCAGTGTCTGTTTTTGGGATTATTACGAAACCAAAAGCAGCGTTTTCGGTGGCAGCACCGAAGCGGACCCGCGGGGCAGTGCGAAGGAGCCCCTTCCCTGAATGCTGCTGTCGGGACGCACGACGCCGGAACGCACACACGTGGACGCACTGGTCTTTACGGGCGTCATGCTGGGATGGCAGAGCCAGCCCTTCGCCACCCCCGGCCCCTCCGGTGCAGCACCGGCACAAAGGTGCTATTGGGTTGTTTGGTTGGACCCAACAGCCCCTACAACCTTTGCGGTTAAGCAGAGAGAGGTGGAAAAGAATCCCCCAGCGACAAACACACATTTTGTGCCAGAGTCACCAAATCATCCCGGTTTCAAAGGCTGCCTCTGGACTCCACGGCTCAGCTTCTGCACTAATTAACATCTTTATGGAAGCCAACTTCTCCCAAGGGGGCATTTGTTTGATTGTTATTATTTACTCGGAGATAGCGCAGCTTTCTTCCCAACTTTAAGCGACTATGGGAAATTAATTCTTAAAAAGCGGCCAGCGCCGCCTGCTCTTCTGCTGCTGGTTTTCCTGCAGGGGTGGATGCGGCTGCTCTGGCTGCAACAGGAGGGGACGGCATGTCCCTGCCCGGCACTGCCCGCCACCTCTCCACCAGCGCCGAGAGAAACCCCAGTGCTTCAGAGCACGTGTACAACACTGACCTTGCAAGCACAGGGGATTAAACCCCCCCTCAAACCTACGTGCTTCATTTTTCGCTCCCGCAGCGATGCTCGGGGCTGCTTCCCGCCCGGCTGCAGCCCTGGGCTGGGATGCCCGGGGAGGAGGATGCTCCAGGTCCCGGTGCCCGCAGCAACGCAGGGGAGCGGGCAGCAAACCCCGAGCTGCAATGCCGGCACGGGCAGCTCGCGCCCGCTGGGGGTAATTTATTCCGGGGGCCATCTGGACGCGGGGCACAATGCGGTCCCGCATCCCGGTGACCCGACGCATTAGTCACACCCTCCCTGCTCGACCTCTCCGTCTCCCTTGGAGCACAGCGGGACGAGAGCATCCTCCCTCTCGGGGGGCCCTTTGCTCCCCCCGGTCCCATCGGCAGCGCCTTGTCCCCTTCCCCGCATCTCCATCACCGTCACCGTCGTCATCATCATCGTCGTCGTCGCCTGCCTTCATTGCGCTTTTCTGCGATTGCTCAGGCAAGAACGATTACGAGGGAGAGCGAGCAGGGAGGGAAGGAGCCCAGCGACTATTAGCGGCGGCGGCTTTATGGCAACAGGCACACAACTCATTCGTTTCATGTTTCGCGGAATATAAAAGCGCCGAAACATTTTAATTTTAAATTCTTATCATTGAATTTACTGCTTTTCTCTCGCAATGATTTGTGTTGCTTTTTAATTTTTACAGTCTCTACAGAAGCCAGATGCTACCGCCTAGGGCCAAAATAATAAAAACCCGCCGCAGTCGCGAGTTACAGAACAAAAAGGAAACGCGCGGCTGACAGAAGTTAATATCTCAATTTAACAGTGCTGCTCCGCTAATGATCCTTTGATATGTGTTTATTTAGAAAGGTCTGATCTTGACCTTGAAAGCAAACTAAACCGCAAAGTCTTTATGAGAGGAGAGAAAGACTTTATTTATAGACTGGCTTTGCGTCAATCACGGCGGCAGCTGGACCCGCGCTGGGCGAAGCACTGCCTGGCAGCCGCTGGCCCCCGCCGGCGCTCATCGAGGGATGCAGTTTTTTTTGGGGGGGTGCAGATATCGGCTGCCGAGGAGGGCTGCGGCGCGCCCCCACCTCCGGGGGCAGGATGCCGAGCCCACGCACGGAGACCTGCCTGCAAACCCCTTGCCTGTGAAGGATGCTCCCTGGGGGCAGCACCGGGCCAGGCGAGCCCCTGTCACCAGCACAGGGGACAAGCCACCCCCCCCCCTCGCCCCGAGCATCTCCTGCCTGAGCCCCTCTGCCCAGCACCCAGGAAGAGCCGCCTTTGCCCTCCGGCTGCTGCAGCATCCCACTGCACGCTGCCCTCCCTGAACGCGGTCCCCGGGCTCTGGAAGGATGCTCAGCATCACCCACACCGGCACCATCAGGTTTTCCTTCTGAAGAAACTGAGCATCGCGCAAACCTCGCCTTCGGAAACGAAAATTAGATGACCTTTTTTAAGGGCAAACCCCGTTTTACTGCACTTCCACCCCTCGGCTGGGGGAGGCGAGAGCTTCCCAAGCTCCCAACACCACGCGAGCCTGGGAATGCGCTGCAGAGGCTTCGCACCTACGGCGTGCTGTGCTTTCAAGGCTAACTTGTATTGTTTTTATGTCAAACTGTTGTTTGATGCCGTTTGCGATCCCTAAAGCCTTCCGGTTGGAGCTGGAGACATGCCCTCCTTGCGCAGCTCTTGTCCCCAAAGCCTTTTCATTGTACGGAACATATCAAAATAGATCAATAAATATTAAAAACGTTCAGGCGGCCAAAAAAGGAGTGCATCAATGAGGACGAGCTCCCCTTTTCAGCACCTTTAGGCATTTTGGTACCAACTGGCTTACGGTCCTGGGAACGCCCCGTAACACCAGGAATTGATGCCTGCTCTGGGGAGCCTGGGCAGGAGGGTGCGGGATGGTGGCGTTTGGAGGCCCGCGGGCGATGGAGGCCCTCACAAAAGGCCTCTCTGCACGTCGGCAGGGGATGAACGCCACCTTCAAGCTCCCTCAGGCCAGGCAGCCGAGGGGGGAGAGCGGGGCGACATCGCACCCTTGCAAACGGGTCTCAGGTTAGAGCCACGAAGGAGCCGGCACCAGTGATTCAGCCTTAACATGGGTGTGAAAAACGGGAAGCTCAGAGCTGGAAGAAACTTTTCCTGGGAAGGGGAAAAGCGGGTATGAGCGGGGGATGCAACTGTCCTCTGCAGCAACCGAGCGTGCCCCAGAGCCGGCTTCATGCCGGCAAGAGGGGACGATGCTCGGGGATGCCGGCGCTGCCGAACCGAGTGTGCACAGATTCCTCGTGCACCCAAACCCCCTCAGTCCCGGTCACCCTTGGCAAAATCCGGTGTTCAGCTCCTTCAACCCCTAAGGGCACAGATGGAAAAGCTGCCCTCTTTCCTGGCAAAACAAGCACCACTTGACCGAAACGCCTTAATCTGGTCGGTATCTAAGTATCCACGTGCACCATTTCCCCCTATGCCTGTCCCAGTGCTCTCCATCCTGCAGGATCCCGGATCCATCCCTGCACTTCCCGAGGAAGCCGCACGTTGTGGATCCATCCCTGCCCCTCCCGGGGAGGAGCGTTTCCCCTGGGGCAACCGGAGGCAAATCGCGGTGGTGTTTCTGGCCACTGGATCAGAAGGGAAGCTGTCATCTACTCGCTTACTCGTTGCCACCACGCCGGCTTCCCAGATTTCCTCTTCCCAATCGGAATTTGGAGTCAAACCAGCTGAAAAAATAATTTGACTTTCTGTTGAGAACCTGACATATTTTTCCCCACTGCTTTCCCATGACAGTTACACTAACGTGCTAGAAACTGCTCTGTTGTTAAACAAAGAGCTTCAGCGAGGAGATGAAGCCCTCACCGACATTTCTGGTCCACCCAGAGCCGCCCCCATCTCTTTTTGGCCAAAGAATCTCCCCTATAAGCGTTTTCCAGCCGGCACATCATGGTGGGTGCATGATTTGCTGCGCCAGGAGGGTTTTAGGGGACAGCAGACGATGTCCCCAGCCAGCGGTGTTATGTCCTGCCCTCCACAGTGCCCCTGCGCTTAGCCTATGGGGCTGCGGCATCCTACCCCATGGGAGAGCAGCATCACCACCGCCACTGGCATCACCATTGCCACCATCACTGTTGTCACTGCCACCAGCCCACCTGGCACAGAGCAGCGCCCGCCCATCGCCCACCCGCTCCTGGATCCCTCCTGGCCAGGGTGGTACCGCTCTGGCATCCCCCGACCCCATGGAGGCGCCGGGTGCCCCAGTTCGCCTCCAGCCGATGAAACGACCCTTTTGGCGGCGCAGGCGGCCACCCCCGGCCGAGCATGGCCAGTGGAGCCACCGGCTGCCGCGAGGCACAAAGCCAGGATTCGCAGCGTCCACTTATTATTCCTGCACCCCCATCGTTAAAAAAAAAAAAAAAAAGAGAGAGAGAGAAAAGATGAAAAGGCCCTCTCGGTAAACCCGGGGAGACGCGAAACGGTACCGAGCGCGGCCTCTCCCCCATTTCTTGTAGGTTTTTTTTTGTGTAAGGCGGGGAGATGCGAATCCCGAGGGGGACAAAAGTAGCTGCTAAGGTAAGTTAAACCTTGTCGAGATGAACTTTCCTGCTACTTTTAATTAAAAGTTCTTTGGAATTAAAAAGGACACTATTCAGGAAAGGCTGAAAAAAAAATTTCATTGACACCAGCCCGCCCCCCTCCCCTTTTTCCCAAGGAAAAGAAAAAGCTGTTTTTGTGTGTCTGCTCACCCAGCCCGCACTGTACAAAAGGAAGCGGATTTGCAGCAAGACACACGAGATGACCCCCTGACCCCGAGCCGCTGAAAAGTCCTCAATGGCATAAATACCAGATAATCAATCACATACCAGGAGGGCCGGTCCCCCTGCCCTCGCCCCCGCCGCCGGGTTTATGAGAGATGCACTGTAAACGGACACCGGCTCCTGACGGGAGGCCCCTCTCGGCATTCCTCCGCCGGACCAGGAGACCCCGGCCGCCTCCTCGCCCGCCTTCCATCCCCGATTTATAAGGCCCCTGCGAGTGTCCCCGAGCGCGATCGCCAGCAGCGCCTGTTCCTTCCCGCTCGGGAGGCGAACGAGGAGCCCGGGGGGACGGGAGGCATCTCCTGGCCGAGCATCCTCCACGCCGTGGCACGGCCAGCGCCCAAGCGGGCAGAAAGCAGCCCAACGTACAGCAAGCTTTGCTTTTTTTTTGGGGGTGGGGTGGGGTGTCTACTGCTTTTTGAAGCCTCCACAGGTTCGAAACTGCTGGTTTTCCTCGCGGGGGCTCGGCCAAGCGCCCCGAATGCGGGCGGAGGAGGGCGGCCAAGTCCCCCCGCGCTCCGGGGGCAACAATGGACGTTAAAGCCTTCAAGGGAGGGAAGAAGGAAAAGAAAATTGCTGAGATACTGCACCGGTTCGGTTAAATGGGGAGCCACTCGGCAACTAAATTTGATAATGCTTTTGTCCACGGGTCAGAGGTTAAATATGTTCACACTAATCCCCTTCATCTAGAATTAAAGGACAAGAAAGATTTCTCCGTAGCTTAGTGAGCGGGCTTTTCTCATCATGCTTTAAATAGTATTTGCACAGGAAAATTAAAGGCTGACCACTGGCCGCCGGTTGGGGACGCGGGCGCGCGGCTCCGCCACGTTTCCAGCTTGGGGCTTGTTTTCGGTAAACCCGCCTGCCCGCACGAAGCCCGGCCTCGCCGTGCTCCCTATGAGCCCACGGGGAAGCACGGGGGGTTTTCCTCGCTGTTTGCCGCAAAGGTGGAAAAAGCAGTGGTGGCGGTGGCGTGGGAGGCAGGGAGATTCCCGCTTTCAGGAATGCGCGCCGGGACTCGGATTTCAGGCGCTGTCACAGGACATTACTGTCAGACAAAGGGGCTCTGTCCTGCACCCCCCAGGACCCGCCGCCCCGGGACCCCGCCAAAGCCAGAGCCACGCACTGCCCGGCCGGGGATGGTGCGAACGAGGTGATGTCGCTGAGCCCGCTCTGCGCGCTTGCCGGCGAGCTCCCGGCGCGCCACGGCCGCGCGCAGAGGTGGCGGGGGGCAAAGCCACTTGTGCCGTGAATTACGCTTGCCAAACGATGGAGGCTTCCGATGAGAAGCGTAGCTGTCCCAGCCCTCGTTTTTATCGAAATAATGGTTTGCAAAAACCTGCTTTCCCTTGAAGAGCATCTGCGCCACGAGCTGAGAAGCGCAGGAGAGGCGATGGGCTCCAGCGGAATGCAGTCGCTCGTCCTCCCCTCCACTTGTCTCATTTTCAGTCCTTTTTGCAAATAAACTTAGCCGTAAGAGTATTTAAAAACGCCAAGGGTCTGTGTCTGAGATGCACTGGGATTGCTCGGTTTCGCCCATCCTCAGCTCCCCGTTCTCGTTTCATTCTGCCACAGCCGAAGGTCAGACCCGCTCCCTGTCGAGCAGCCAAAATTAAGCACGAAGTATTCCTTCCAAGGTTCTTATAAATCCATTTACCGGCCGTGCTGCACAAGAGATGCTGCACCAGCGCATAGCACATCTGGCTCCAGTCGGATGTCTGTACCCAAAAAGGTCCCAGCAGCCATGAAAGCATCTTCACTGTGGACATTTTGCATTTTCAGCTGCTACTGAAGCCACAAACCCCCGGCGGTGCCTCTGGCAGCAGCTCCCCTGGCCCCAAAGCCAGTTTTCCCAGGTCGCTCAAGGATTCCTGCCGGGCACCGCCGGCGTTTGGAAGTGCCAGGAACAACCTCTTTGCACCCTCTGTGCCCAGTGGGTACCCAGATTTGGTTCCTAAGCTCAGCAGTCACAGTTTGGACCCAGCACCAATCTTCTCCGCTCCAGCGCACCACAGGGCACTCCTGCCTCCTCTGTAGGAACCGTGACCCTCGTGCCCGCACCGCAGCCCACCTCAGCCCCGTGCCCGCTGCGCGCAGCCTCTGGCAGAAGGGTGAGGGGAGGGCGGCACGCTGGAGGAGCGCTTCTGTAACTGAGCATCCAAAATCTACGCTTGCGTCCAACAGAAAATCCGCAAAGCATCGCCTGGGCATCACCACTCCACATCACCCGCGCTCCCTCCCCCAGGTGGGACCGCGGACCCAAAGCGAGCACAGGAGGGATAATTACCAATAACCGTACTTAATACTGCAGTGCACTATCTCTAGCTATGGAGAAAAATGCGATCCGGCGGTATTTCCCCCAGAAGCCACATCGAGCTGCTCTCTGAACGCTCTCAGGAGCCCCGTGAAACGGTAATAGAAAGTCACAGGCAGCCCGGGAGGACATGGGGTTGGTTTCGGTAAGGCAGCGCGCTGGCTGCCTATAGCCGGGCACCGCTCCGATTGAGCCGTGGGAGAGGATGCAGCGAGATGAGTCAAGAATCACATCTCACGGGGCCGAGTCGCCCACCGCCAGCGCAGGGACGCTGAGGATGGCTGCTGGTGGCAAGTGTCACCGCCAAGACAACCCCCAGCCGTCGGCGGAGTTGGAGGAGCATCCCGGCGGAGAGCCGGCTCGGCCACGGCCCGCGGTGCCACACCGAGCGTAAGGCACACAGGATTTATGTTTCAACACAATTTACGGCTCCTGCCACCAAACTTGGATGTTATGTTCTGCTCGCTCAAAACCCTTGATGTCCAACACCGAAAAAAAAATAGCATGACATACATCTATGGCATCACCGGTAGTTTTTAGGTGGGTACTGTTTTGAGGCAGAGAAAGTGAAGCCAAAGAAAGGAGAGAAGACAAATAGGTAATTAATTGGACTAAATGTAAATTTGCCAAGAACAGAGAGAGACGGCGCGTGCCCGTGCAGCTCCGGCGCGGCCCCCCCCTCCACATCCTCCAGACCCCCACGCATCCCCCTCCACCCGAGGCAGTAACGGGGCTGCTGGGATGCTCTTCCACAGAAAAACGCCAAGCGCTCTGGCATTTAAAAAACAAAAATACATAAAAAAATGAAAAAAACCCACTCTGTACCTCATTGCACGTTTAGAACAGGAATGGAATACGTTTTTTGGGGGGAAACAAAGCGGTTAGAGCCCGGCCAAAGCGGAGAGGAAGGCTGAGCTTCCTGAGCTGCTGCGGAGCGACACCTTCCCCAAGAACGAGCGGAGGGGCGGCCGCGGGGGCATCCCACCACCCACCGCCTCCTCTCCCGGGTTCCGGCTCCCACGCGCCGGATTTTTCTCCCTTTGTACCTCCGCTTATACCGCACGACTGTTTTGAATCTCTAAAATAATGTGACAAGTTAATGATGGCACAATTATCTAAATGTTTAACAGACATGTTATCTAAGTGAATCGGATTGAGATTCCATCCCGCTGACAATAAACATCAATGGGAGAGCAGAAAGTGATAGGCAAATTATCGCCAACCCTGCAATTTCAATGCTATTAAATTTGGAGGAATAACAGCCCTGAGGCCTGTAAACTCTGAATAAAATAGACCCTTGTGTTTGGCCAACTATTAAATCAAAACGCTACCAACATCCCAGCAGAAAAAAAAAAAAAAAAAAAAAAAGGGGGAAAAAAAAAAAAGGGGGCGGGAGGGGGGGAGATTTACAGCTTTTCGATTTTCAGTAACACGTCGGTTTTATTAACTCTTTTCTGCTACTTGTGTCCTGGTGGCGGCATCGCCAGCCGGGGACGGCGAGGGACGCGGGCAGGAGTGGGCGAAGGCTCCCGCGCACCCTCCGCGGATCAGCCGGGGGCACGCTGACCCCACAAATCAAAGAGCCAACTACATGCCCAAGAAAACACTATATCAGGCGTCCAGCACGCCCAGGTGAAAGGGGGTCGGGAGTAAATCCGCGCTGGCCCGTGGACTGACACTGGCCACCGGGCGCGTACATGCTCGCGCGCGTTAATTACCTTGGCCCACGGGGGGAAACTCGAGACGAGTCACCTCTGATATTTATAACAGCAGGCAACGAGCCCCAGCCCCGTTAGCACAAGCCCGGCCGCGCGAGCATCCCGAGCCCCGGCTGTGCTTGCAGGGGGGCGCGCGGGCTGCCTTCTCCACGCATTTCGATTTTTCCTCTACATTTTAGGAGAAGGATGAGGAATTTTCCACGCTCTCCCGCCACCCCGGCATGGCACTGAGCTTGTGCTGCTGGAAGACGAGCCAAAACAGTTGCTGCTTTTCCTATTACCACGGGACAGGGGCCAAGGACAGCGAACACCCGGAGAGGGTGTCGCAGCCCCGAGCCGGCTCCCTGTTTACAAGCAGAAACTATTTTCTTATGCCTTTATTATTATTTTTCACCTCGCGTCAGAAAGCGGGGCGTAGGTTTTCTGCCGCAGGAGACGGGCACCGCTCCACGCAGCGTGCGTGCAGTGGGCTGGCTTCGCACCCCGCGCCGTCACCAGGAGGAGCAATGGGGGCAGGGGGGAACTCAGTGGGATAAAGGGGGGTGTCCCGAGTCCCGAGCATTCACCTGAGGAACAGCCCCACGTGCTGAAAAGAAACCCCGGGAGTGCTTTATCCAGGCCACCCACTGCAGGAAAGCTCTTGAGCGCGCGGACAAGCAGCCACTGCTTGCAGCCAGGTCCCAAAAGACCCTGTTTTTGAGCAAAGCTGGTCAGTTTGGCCAGCCTGTGCCAGATGCACCCCACCCAGTTTTGGGTGCCATCCTTGAAGGAATCGACCCGCGCATCTACCAAAAGGGGCTATGTCTTGGTGTGGAAAGACAGAAGGTCTTTGGCCGACCAACCTGCTGCTAAGGGCGATGCGGGGACGCCCCCCCAAATCCTTCCTGGGAGATGCCGTTATTTGGGAACGGGGTTAATTATAGCGCCGGCAGGGGAGGGATGCTTTCTGCGCCAGGGCAGGGCTCGCTGCATGCCACCCGAGGAGAGGAAGCGATTCATTTCGGCTGCTCGTGTTTACAGCGGGAGGCGGTGGCGATAAACCCGCTCCACCTGGGTCACCGCGTCCCCCGCGCCCCCTTCTCCCGCCGCCCTTTGAGCTTCGGCCACGTCCAGCCCCCAGAGGTTGCAGCAACCGGAGGGGCTCTAATCCCCGCAGCAGCGCCAAGGTCGGCAGCGAAACCGCGCTGCCGCTCCGCTCTGCGTCGGCAGGACGGTTTTGGGGGCAGCTGCCCAGTGCCACCGCCCCGGGTACCGAGGGGAGCTGGGCTCCCACCGACCACCCCGGGATGCTCAACGGGTCCAGGAAATGTTTGCTCGGCCACCTTTGACTCCCTGCCCGGCCTGGGGCCGCTCGTCCCGGAGCAGGGTCTGTCCTGTCCCTGGGCTTTGCTGGCTGCCCCAGCACAAGCCTCCTCCTCCTCCTCACCGTGCAGGACCTTTGTTAGAAAGTCCGTGATCGGTAAAGCCTGACCTCCAGCCATAGGAGCGGGGATAAGGAGGGCAAATACTTCACAACTGACGTCCCGGTGCTCGGCCAGCACAGCTCCCAGCTCCGCCAGTGGCGGAGCTATTCCTGATGCCGCACCGTGTGTCCCCGTCGCCCCCAAACCCCCGGGGGGTGGCCAGCCGGGCTGTCCGCGCCAACCTCGCCACCTCCGAGAACAAACTCGGCCGCCAGCGGCATTTAGGAGGGTTTTCAGTGCCAAAAGACGAGCTTGTGCGCGGCCACACCGCCCCCAAGGCAGCGTGGGGAGGAGCGGGCGCTCTTCCCTGCTCCAGCTGGGTTTGGGGTTTGAAAGGCTCCACCCGGGACGGCCCGGCCACAAATCCCCCCGTGCCCCGGAGCAAACCCGTCTTGGGCAAGGTGGCTTTTGCGAGACGCATAAAGGCCTCCTTGTACTCCCCGCGGGCGGCAAGCGCAGGAGCCGAACGGTGGCAGGAGCCAAGCGCTGGGAGCCGCGCGGAAAGGGCCGGTGTTTTGCTGGCAGAGGGAAGAAAGGACCGTGCGTTTGCTGTTTCCCACGTGCGTACGTTAACGCCGAGCAATAAACCCAAGGGGGCTGTGCGAACCGGTGCCTCGCACCCGGGTTTTCTTGGAAGAGGAGCTGGGGGTACCTCGCTGCTGCCAAGCACAGGCGCCAGGACGCTGAGTTAATAGCCGGAGCCAGGCAAAGCTCGCCCATGGCAACAGCTCTGGCTTAGGCTTTAAACCCATATGAGCACTGGGGAAAGGGGTTGTGTGCGCACAGCTGGGTCCAGACCGCCCCAAAGCCCCGTC
This sequence comes from Vanellus vanellus, assembly GCF_965231255.1. Taxonomy (NCBI): domain Eukaryota; kingdom Metazoa; phylum Chordata; class Aves; order Charadriiformes; family Charadriidae; genus Vanellus; species Vanellus vanellus. The sequence goes on along the minus strand of NC_138926.1, from coordinate 8,941,513 downwards.
CTGGGGTCCCAGGTCCCCGAGCACCCTCTGCGACGAGCGGCTGCACGCCCACTGCGCAGCCTGACTGCCCTGCAGGCGCTCGCACCCACGCACGCATCCCGCGGCAGCGTGGCCAAACCTCCCCAGAGCTCCAGACGCAACCCAATTATCCCTACGAATGCTCTGGAAAACGGGAACGCAACTATCGGTGTGGGCTGGGGTTTGCAAATGATTTGTAGCTCATCGCTCTTGGGCTCCCGAGCATCCGAAACACTCACGACAATGGTATTTCTCCCTTGGGAAGCTTCTCTTGAACCTCAAACAGCAGCCCAGCGCTGGCGTGCTGGTCAAATTTTGGTGCACGTGGCTTGAGAAACCAAGGGCGACCAGTGCGCGGTGCAGGGATGCTCTGGTTGTGCTCCTCCTCCCACCAACACCCCCGTTACCAGCTCAGCAAAACCAGACCAAAATAAGTCGGCAGCGAACACTCTCGCAACTGCCACGCACAGATTTCAACACAAGGACAAAACTACTTCCAATTCAGAGTTCAGCAGAAAAGGCAGCCGACTTACCTGCGTCAAATTAAAGTCACCAAACGGACCTGGGCGGGTGGGATGTGGGAATCGCAAAGGGTTAATCTCTCCCTTGGGCTAAAGGTTCCGGAGGAGGGCTAGCAACGGGGAAGGGGGGAAAGGGGAACACATGGGAGGGCCACTTACCGGTGTGCGTCTGCCTGTGCGTCTCCAGGGCGTCTTCCTTCGAGAACTGGGCGCCACACTGATCGCAGACCAGGGCTTTGGCACCCGCTGGGGAGAGAAAGGGGAGAGGACGGTTATTTGAAGGATGCTCACCCAAACCTGCACAGGGACGTCGCTGCGGCCATCGGCCTCGTGCAAGCCCCAGGACCTGTGCCATGGGGGGGGTTCCACGTTCTACAGCCCCCGCTGCCGCCTCGCTTAACCCCACGGTCCCAACTCCCCATGCAGAACAGCACAACGCACAGTACAGTGTTGCTTGACGGGAAGAAATGAAATATTTGGGTGGGATTTTTTTCTTTTTTTTTAAATCATTAAACATCAATGTGTTTCATTAGCATCGTAACCGATCTAATTGTAATTGGTTTTCTGCCCCTTCCCATCTCAGCTGCCGCTGCTGGTACCTGAGAACGGTACCCGAGGATGCATCTGGTCTGAGGCGGTGCGATTGAGCGAGAAGCTCAGAGGTGTCTTCGACTATTGGAGAGAGATGTGGTATTGGGGGGAATTCTCAGAAAATCACTACCAACATGTGCTGCCAGTTCGGGCGAGGGAAAAACCAGGACGCCCGGCAGCAGATAAGCAACTTCCAGAGAAAAGTAGATTAACGATACACACCACGTCCGAAGCATCGCCGCCGGGGCAAAGCTGCGGACCCATTTCTTAGATTTTGAGGTTTGATTCACATCTGCTGTGAGGAGCTGAGCGTGACAGAGCCGCCTTCGAGGCAGGGGGCACGGCTCTGCAGAGTGCCGTGCCGCCCATTTCCAGGGGTCCAGGCAGCGCTGCCCACCTCCGTCCCGTCCCCCTGCCCCCCCACCCCACCAACGTGACGGGATTCGGAGAAAGGTGCGCAGAAAAGGCGGTGGGGAGAGAGGGAGGGGTCACACGAGATGCATTAAAAAGAGAATTCCTTTGCCTTTAAATTGTCTCGGTAACGGCTGGCTCGCAGGCAGAAATATTTGGCAGTGGCGAAATTAAAAGTGATAAATTTTCTCGCCAAGCGTTGATCGATAATAGAGGTCTCATCTGTTAATCAATACGACAGTCTGCCTGTTTACTGTGCATATGTTGTTCTCCGCCGCCCTCGCCGTGATGTCAAGTTTGCATTCAAAACAAGCCGAGTGTGCACGGGCCACATGGCCGCTCGCGAAGGGATAAATACCAAAAAAAGGGCTTTGGGGTGATGTGAGGGGGGCGGCGGGGCAGCTCATCCCGCACGTGCCGCCGGCAGTGAGGGCGCGCACCCGGGATGCTTTGGGGGATGCGGACGCTGCCGGTGGTACCCACAGCAGGGAGAGGAAAGCGGCGTAAGGGGTGCCGAGACCGCCCGGGATGGGGAGAAGCTGCCGGAGCGGTGAGGGGGTGGGGATCGATGGAGCATGGCCGCTGGCTGCCCCCCGCCCGGCACGCTGCCGGCACGGGTGACGCGCAGCCGGCAGTTGCCAAGGCAATGCCTCTCCATCGCCACTCGACGCTCTCCCAAACCCCACCGCTGCGAAGCGTGATCCATGAGGACGCTGCAGCCCGCTGCAGCAACAGGTCCTCCCCGGGCTGCTCCTGCCGGCGCCCGGCACGGGAGATGCCGGGGGTTACGGGCTCGGGCTGAGCTGGGGGGGGCCGGTCGCATCCACGGGCCAAACGTGGGATTTGCGTTTTCTTCCCTCGTTTTGCGTGGGGACACAGGTGCCAGGGTTGGTGCTGCCCCCCGAGAGCCCAGCGTGGGGCCAGAGCGCAGAGCAGCCCCGCGGCGGCACGGCACGAAGGGCAAAGGCGGCCGGCATCTGGCCGGGGAGCGGGCGGGGGGGGGACAGAAAAAATTCCTGGCGAGGCGAAAATAAACAGGGCGAATGCCGGGAGGAGCTGGGCGCGCTCGCTTACATAAGGAAGCACAGCGTGTACCAAAACAGCGGACCCAAAAAAAGCCGGAGCTGTCAGAACAATGAGTACAGACGCGGGGCATTTTACAGCAGGCGCTGCCGTACAGTTTTATTTACAGTACCTCTTATCAGCGCGGGAACAGCACGCCGCCTGCCAATTTCCAAAGGCCAGGACTGCGTGTTCTTTCCCTCAAGTAGATGTGTACTCCAGGCGGGGAATTTTTTTTTTTTTTTTTTTTTCTCATCGGCAAAACAAAAACTGATACGGAGCCAGGATTCCTGTAATGTACACACGCTCGGGGGGGGCGGGGGGGGGGGGAGGAGGAGGAGGGAGGGCGGCGATTGAATATGTAAATAGTTCAAGGTTAATTTTACTATGTGAGTCACCGGGAAAAATGTCATCCAACATCTGAGCTTATTATAACAGGGCTCAAGAAAAACCACCGCGGTTCGATGTTTGTTATTAAAGGGAGCAGGACACATTTGAGAGCAGCACATCCAGAGCCCGTGTCAGGGCTTTCTGCTCCCCCTCTCGCTTTTCCTCCGCACTTTAAATGACACCCGTAGAAACGATTAGCCTCTCCAAATGTACACACAAGTTTGGGGAGGGTATTTTTAGCGAGCTCCTCGTATCGCCTACAGCACATAGATATCTCCGGATGATCTTCCCGACGGGACGGGACTCCGCGTGCTGCCAAGTATCCGCCGCGTTTCAGCGCGAGCCTCGCAGTTGGCACCAACCTCCCTGCCGTACATTTATATCCGCGCGAGCAAATTTATAGCTCCTGCCTAATAAAGGTCCCTGCAGCGAGAGGCTGGTGCGAGCGGGCGAGGAGACGCTGCTTTTTCCGTCCAGTGCTATCTGCACAGTCATCGCTGCCCCGGTGTCCCCCCCCGCGGCAAGGTCAGCGCTGCCTTGGGACCGCGGTGACTCCGACGCGAAGCGATAAGGAGGGGCAGCCCTGAGCTTATCGAATTTCCCCCCAAAAGAAACACAAGGGGACAGCCCCAGGCTGGCCCGGCCGGGCAGCGCCGACGGAGTTTAACGCAGCTCTCGGAAATGGGACGCCCCAAGGGGTCATGGTGAGCGTCCCCGTGCGCGTCCCGGCGAGCCCAGGTCGGGCTCCCTCCGCTCAAGCCCGGCTCAGCGGGTGGCTCTGAAGCCAGAGCTCGTCTAGTTGTAGCCACCATCACCCCAACAGTACCTCCCAACGCCCGCTCGCTTTAATTACTTTATTGGGGATGCGGAATAGGCTCACCGGTTTTAGCACTTTGCACGGTAGGAAGTAGTAAATGGCCCCAACCTGGCTACGAGCGCCGCTCCTTCGCCCACCCGCGCTGCCGTCTCTCCCTCCACTGGGGGCTGCGGCCCCCCGGCCCCGCTTTCCCACCCGTCTCCCCCCAGAGGAGCACAGCGCAGGGGGCAGGCGCGGCCGGCGCCTCCGTCCCCTTCCCAACCAACGCCACCACTAACCAAACCACCATCGTCCCGCGGCCCCGTCCCCGGCTGCCAGGGAAACGCGGGGAGAGGCGCTCCCAAAATACAAACTCTAGCCCAGGAAAAAATAAGGGAAAAGGAAAATGAGGAGGCACGACCATCCGGAGGAGGAGGAAGATGGGTAGAGGAGGAGAAGGATGGGAAATCGGCGATTTCCCGCGGCCACGCAGCGAGGAGGGCGGTGGGGGAGGACGCGATGATGGCGGCAACACCCTGGCCCTTCCCCACCGCGGTTTCAGCACGACGGCCCCGCCGGTACCGTGCGACATCTACTCCCCTCCCTCCCCCAGCACAGGGGATTAATAAAAATTTGGGATTACATATTAACAGGCTGTAATTGGCAAGAAGGGGAGGGGGGGAAATATGGATTAAAAAAAAATTGCCAAGTAAATTTATGCACTGTCGTCGCTTTACTACCTAATTAATTCAGTAATTTCAAAAACAATTTTATTTATGTTCCATTTACCACATCAAAAGTGCAAAGAAAAAAAAGCACCAAACCACAGTGATGCTAAAATAATACCTCAAGGCATCTATTTTTAATCAGGGGGAAAAAAAAAAAAAGAGAAGAAGCCGTCCCCGGTTTCTATACAATCTCTGTCGGGCAGACCACCAACTCGGGAGAGCGAAGCAGCCGAGCCCTCCGCGAGTGCCTTCCTGGCTGCCGAAAACAGAGCTTGTCAAAAAAAAACAAATCCATAATGGCCTGAGGCTCCTCTCCAATCTATTTTCTGCTCAGCTGGTTTTAAATGAAGTTATTATGAGTCATTAAAACACCCGCAAGCCTGTGGAAGTCAGCCAATTACAATTTTAAATTTAGCCTGTTCTCTACCCCATTCTCTTGTTTTCTTCTTTTGCCCACATCAAGCTGCTTTTTGATTTTTATTATTGCTGTTATTATTATTATTATTATTATTTCCCTTTTCCCCTGTTTCACCCAAGTGGAAGAGACAGTCGTGAAAAACCTCTGCGCTAAAAAAAAATACATCGGAGAAACCCACGGAGGGCCAAAAAAAAAGACCCGGCTGCAGAGCGGGCTCGGGTTTAGCGAGACGAACGCCTTTGCCTCCTTCTTTCCCAAAGTACCATCGAAAGGCAATAATTGAATATGAGGAGAAGAGCGAGGCGCGGGCTTTGGGAGGTATGGAGGGATGCCGCAGCCCGGCGAACGCCGGCCTAAGCCGGGGGGGGTTCGGCCGTTCTGCCGGCCGAGCGCCACGAGCATCCCTCGAGTGAGCCCGACCACGGGCGGCTCTCGCGGGAAGGATGCTCCAGCAGCACCCGCCGGGCTTGGGAAAGCACTGGGAATGATGGAGTGGGGGCTTGGGGGTGGGCATCGGGGGGGGAGGGGAGAGCCACCGCCAACATCAGCGCCCAACCTCCGCCAGCCGGCGCCACCCACTCCCGCGCCGGTAGAGCCAGGGGTATTTTCCTATATTAAAAAAAAAAAACCCAAACCAAAAAATCCGCAGATTTTTAGCTCAGGAGCAAAAAAGAGGCAGGTTCTTACACAATTCCCCCTTTTCCTCTGCCCCACGAGCGCTGCTCTCTCCGGCAGCCTCCCCTCGGCGGGGAAAAAACGACCGAGCCCATCGGCGGCAGCAGCGGCGGCGGCGGCAGCCCCGCGCGGCGAGCGAGCGGGGCGCGTTCTGTGCACAGCCCATAAAACTCCAAACAGCCTCCAGACACTCCTGCAATCGTCCTCCATCAAAACACTTTGTCTTGCATACAGAAATGCGGCGGGGCGCCGCGCGGAATACCAAATCAGGCCGTGACGGTGCGGGGAGGCGGCTCCTTGGCAACCGGGGGGGCTCCGCAGCCGCGCCGCTCGACAGGAAACAAAATCTGTCAAGCCTGTTGGGCAAATGATAAACATTAGCGGTATTAAAAAAAAAAAAAACCACCAACACAAAAGCTGCGTAAACGGCTGGCAAGTGCGCGGGGAGGGATGGGGGGGCTCTCGCCCCATTTATTCCCCCCCTACCCCAGTGGAGGCAGGGGGTCTCCAGCACCGCGACCTCGGGGCAACTTTGGGAAGTTCCCCCCACCCCGCAAAAAGCGGGTGGGCGGCGATGGCCACATACGTCCGGCGGTATCGACGTGCGTGGGCTGCGCTCGGGGCGGTGCGGGGGGGCCGGGCACCCCCCTCTGCACCCCACCTTCAGCAACAAGGGGCGGCCGAAGGAGGGGAGGGGGGAGAGGCGGCGGCGGGTGAAAAATAAATATATTTCATCAGGTAAGGGCTGGGGGGGGGCAGGGGGGAGAAAGCAGCTGGCTCTGACCCAGCGGCCGGGTCCAGGAACACAGCCAAAACGGGAGCTAAAAAGCAAACCATATTCTTCTTCTCAGGCTCTCGAGGCAGAGAGGATGGGGAGGGGAGGGGGGGGGGCGAGCGAAATGTATTTTTCATCAGCCAGTGTATAATTTATAAACAGCATTAAACAGTTTTTGTTTTCTTTCTTCCTCTCCCCCGTGTGCGCGGCTTGGCCGGCAGTCAAGCCTGCATTAATTTCTGCTGTGGGTACAGTGTGTTCTTGGATGCACATCTGCGGATGATCATAAACGCGGGAACGCTGGCAGAACATCCAGACCTGCCGGCAGGCCGCTGACATCACCCGGCACCGAGCGCGGGACGCCGGCCAGCCGGGGCGGGGGGGCCCCGGCCTCCCCGGGGAGCCGCCGCGGGTACCGGCCCGGGGCAAGGGGGACAGAGCCACCGTCGCCCCCAGGAGAGGACCCCCCGCGCGTGGCGGGAGGAGAGGGGACCACGCTCGTGAGAGAGGCGGGAGGCAGCGGGACGATGAGCCCCCTGCAAACCGGCGGGCGGGATGCGCCCCTCCCTCCTGCCCCGGCTCTCGTCCCCACCGGCGCATGGGGTCCCGCTCCCCCAGCACAGCCCCTCCCCTCACCCAGCGGGACCTGGGGGCTTTTTTGCCCCACCGCACCGACGACACAGGATGAATTGAGCAGATTTGGGTGGGGAGGGAAGCGCTGGCAGCAGGGCAGGGGGCTGCGGGTGTGCTGCCCACGAGCATCCCCGGATGCTGCCCATGAGCATCCCCACGTTCTGCCCACGAGCATCCCTGCGCGCTGCCCGCAGCGGAGAAGGGCCACGGCAGCCGTCCCCAGGGCAGGGGCTCCAGCCACATGGAGAGGCAAAGCCAGCAGGGGAAAAGCAGATATATGCTTCCCTACCTCTCCCCGGGGATAAACCCAAGCGAAAGCGGGTGATTTGGAAACCGCCGTCCCAGGCAGCGAAGAAGCGTGCCCGCCGAGCATCGGCTTCAGCGAGGATGCCCGCAAAGCGAGCGGCGCGCTGGGACCGGCCTCCCCGGGTCAAATCAATGGCGCTTCTCAACCGTCCCGCAACGAGCCGGGTTTCCCACCTCGCTTTCCCCGGCAATGTGTTTTCCTGGGAGAGGGGCAGCTCTTAACATCATCTTTACAGGTTTTCGAGAGGGCGCCCGCAGGCAGGAGCGGGTGGTGCCGGGCAGCACGTAGGGAAAGGCTTTGCATAGCATTAAGGGCTTTATATTTACGCTTTATATTGGAGTGTAAACATTTGGCTTAGTATTTACCTTGCACCTGCAAGGCTGCAGCGATAATACCACCGCTGAGTACCCCGCGGTGTCGCAGGGGCACCGCAACCCCCCCCTTCCGAGGGCTGGTCCCCAATTTGTTCATTAATTTAAATGCACCTTTAGCACCGAGGATCTCCCATAAATGCTCCGTTAGGGAAGTCTGAGATGCCAACCCCCATTAAACCCAGCAGTTGCCACCTTCGGCATGGGGGGCTGCTGGAGGGGGCACAAGCCATCCCACTGCAATGCTCTCCCATGGGGGAAATTCCCAATTAAACACACCGTCCATCGGCGTGGAGGCAAGCTGCCTTCGGAGCGCTGCCGTGCCAAAAACAAACCCTCACGCCACGGCTCCGGCACAACCTCGCTTCATCCCGGGCTGGCGGAGGGGGGAGGCGAGGGGAGAGGTGCAAAGGTCTCCTGCTTTAATAAATAACAGCGCTGGAATTCGTGGCGGCTGTTTGTGAGCGCAGGGCAGCGCTCTCCCCACCCCCCCACCCCCGCCGGATTTAAAAAAAAAAAAAAAAAAAAAATTAATCCTGCGCGATGACAAGCTTGGCTCGGCGTTCACTGTACATACTGTACCCACAAAGCTGGCCGTCCGCCAGGGACGGGCTGCGAGCCAAAGCGACCATAACAAACATGAGCCGCGCGCGCCAGCGCTGGAGCGGGGGGGAGAAGCATTCTACACCCCAGTGCTGGGGAGGACCAGCATCCCGGGCACCAGCATCCTGCGTCCCAGCACCCAGGGGGGGACCAGCATCCTAGCGGAACAGCACCAGACAGGGGGGGACCAGCATCCTGCACCCCAGTGCTGTGGGAACCAGCATCCCGCATCCCAGCACTGGGGAGGGACCAGCATCCTGCACCCCAGTGCTACGGGGGACCACCATCCCAGGGACCAGCGTCCCGCATCCCAGCACCTGGGGGAGGCTAACATCCCAGGGGACCACCACTGGACACGGGGGACCAGGATCCCACACCCCAGTGTCGGGGGGGACCAGCATTCCAGGGGAGCAGCACCGGACGGGGGGGACTAGCACCCTGCACCCCAGTATCAGGTGGAGACCAGCATCCCGTACCCCAGCACCAGGGGCTGGGACCAGCACCCTGGGGACCAGCATCCTGCACCCCCGTGCTGGGGGACACACCAGCACCCCAATGACCAGCCCCAGCAACCCGCCGCTGTCTGCGGGCACGCCGGGGAGCCGGCGCCTGTCCTGAAAAGTGGTGAGGGAGGGATGGGGTCAGGGTCGGGGCAAGCTCCAACACCCCGCAAAGCAGAATCCACTGTCTGGCCAGAAGGAGCGTGGGGAAGGCAGCTCCGTGCCAGTCCCTTGGGTACGGGCAAGGTACGTCCCTGCCCTGTTCCCACTCGGCACGGACGAGGGCCAGAGAGGGAAAAAAATAGATAAAAAAATATATATAAAAAAAAAAAAGATGTAACATAGCTTCCTTGCAAAGCTCCCTGCAAGCACAGCTTTGGCTGCGGTACCTGTGCCCCAAGTGATTTGTCCTCAAAGGAGCGGGACGAGGACTCCCACTTGCGTTCCAGCAAAGGGGTCCGGTGGCCACCTGCGTGTTTTTCACACGAAACCCCCCAGCTGAAGAAGGGGCCGCACGCCCAACGGAAGCATCAGCCTACACTGACTTGCAGAGCACAAGTCTTCCCACCAGCGCAGCGTTCCAGCCCTATCTATTTAATTAAAGGGCCTGCACCATGTGAACCTGCTAGTTAGATTCATTAGGCGGAGAACGCCTAATTCCGCAGCAGTTTGGCTAACGAAACTGCGGCAGACGCCTGTACGCGAGGAACACGGTGCCGGGATGCGCGCAGGAGCCGAAGCGAAGGCGATGCTCACGCTATGAGCAGGGCTGGACAACAAGCAGCCGCGCGGTACGCAGCGTTTGTTCTTCTGAGCTGTTAGCCCGGAAAGCATTTCCCCAATTAAGGAATTGAAAACAAACTCCAAAAAAGGAAATTTAGGTAAACCAAACTACTGGGCACCGGAAAACAAGCCTGCCATGTGCTGTCCTGGGAAGGCTGCAGCCAGCTCCGCATGCAGCTCCCCTAGGGATGCGCGAGCCATGTGGCCGCAGCACCTCTGGGTGGGCACGGAGAGCATCCTCCCCCTGTCCCGCCCCACGCGTCCCCTTCCAACCCACCTGAGTGAGCCAGTAAGTGCATTCGCAGCCGCAAGCTGTCCAGGAACCGCTTCCCACACAGCTCGCATCCGTAAGTCTTCATCCCGCTGTGCAGCTTCCTAGAGGAGAAGACAGAGGGGTTAGTCCTCCTGCGCACGGGGGAAAGGTTACCCGAAATAATGCCCGCAAACTTCCCAATATTTCACCCAACCTACGCATTGCACAGAATCGGTTCTGGTTCGAGAAGACCCATAGGAGGGGCAGGGACGGGAGGTCCTAGGTGACTCCCCAGGACGGATGAGATTACCTTCTCCAGTTTAATGCTTGTTATATGACTACAGTTGGATTCTTTTAACAAACCAAGCAAATCTTAGAGTTGATGCAAAGTATGTGTTGGCAAACTTCTTCCCTATGCACCAAGTGCTTTTGAAAAAGGTACCGTACTCGGAAAAAAAAAAAAAAAAAGAAAATTGAAATTAAGAGGTGGTTTGTATGCATTTGTAACTGAATCCCAATTTCCATGCAAACTCAGCGTGACACAAATCACAAGCGAAGAACCCGGCCACCCGCTCGCAAACAGGAAACACGCCGCTCACCGTTTCCCGGCACCGCGGGGCACCAGCGAAGCGACGCCCGGGCGGCACCGCACAACCTCCTCCCGGCTGCGGAGGCCGCGCCGCTTCCCCTGCCCCGCATCCCGCCAAGGGGCCGAGCATCCCCAGGGTACCGCGGAGCAGCATCTCCCTCCCCCTTTGCCACGGCGGATGCTGGGCTGGGCCACAACGGGCAGAACCGCATTGCCTCCCTCTCTCGATGCTCTGTCCCTGGGTAGCCAACAACCCACCGCGGGCTGGAGCCGCTTTACCGGCCCGCGTTTGCACAGGCCCGGGCAGGAGTACCGTCCCAACCGCCCCCCGTCCTCCTCCACGAGCTGTCCCTGCTGCCCGCCAGCCACACCGCAGCTCCTGCGAGCCGCTGGCAGCGACGGCCGGGGGGGCTCACGGCGGGACCACGTGCAAAGTTTCAAAATCGGATGCTGTAAACAGAGAAGTATTTGTATGTGTTTGAGGAGCAACACAGCAGATCGCTGCGTGCCGACCTCTGCTCGCATCCACCATTTATCATCACGCTGCAACAAGACGAGCGTATTTTTATTGCCTTGTTGCCAAAGACAAAATAGAAACGGTCTTGTCCGGGGCTGGACGCCGAACCCTCCTCCCTCTGCCGCTCCCGCGGGAGAGCTCGGCCCCGGCCGAGCTGCGCGCAGCCCGGGGTGGGGGACATTTCGCTCAGCGTGAGCTTTATCTCCCCCCGGCCGGTGTATATTTTGCTGGTGCGACGCTGTCGCTGCACCGAGCCCTCACAGGAGCATCCCTCGCGGCTGCAGAGAGACCCGCCCCATGGTCCACGCACAGGGTCTGGTTCCCTCACAAGGATGCACACGTGCAAAGCATCCCGCCCCGCATCCCGCCCCGCATCCATCCCGCCCCGCAGGGATGCCGAACGGCAACGCCGGTGCTGCTGGCCCGCAGGAGCAGACCCCGTGACGTCCTGCACCGAGCAAATGCCGCGAAGCAGGAAGGGAGAGAGCAGGAGTTGGTTTCGACTCTCAACTTTGCTGCATAATGTAATTATTAATCAGGCTTGTCCTGAATTCACTGTGTCATAGCGGAGGATTAAGAGTCATGCACGAATTCAGGCCAAGAAGGTTTACAATCCAGAGGATTTATCCGCCTTGCAAAAATAAATAAAGCACCAGCCTCCTGACAGACTTCTGCTGCCAACAAGTCAGCTAAATAAGTGACAACCTTCTCATTTTGCATTTTTAATTAGGGACACGCCTGTCACACTTCCCCGGCTCGGGCTGAGCTCGCTTCTGCACTTAACGCCGGGTTTAAACCGCTCGGTTAGGAGGAGCGCAGCATCCCACGTGCCAACGTCGCAGCGCTCGCCTCTTTGAGGCTAGAACGCCTTTTCAGTGAATTAAAGTGTAATTGGATAATTAGTTTGAGTGAAACTTGGAGGTTTGGTCGGTTGTTCTTTTTAAAGTGAGTCTCAAGAAACAGAGGAGAAACAAAAGGACGAGTTTCCTTTCTCGGCGTCGCCCAAACCGACCTGGCTCCCAGCACGGACCCCCAAAAGCCGGGTCAACCCCGCACCACCTTCCCGGGGACAGGAATTCATTCCAGCGGACAGACGGACAACAGCAGTCGATGCCAAGCGTGCAGCGAGACATGGGCACGCGGGTGAGACCTTTGAGGTCTAAGAGGGGAAAGGACGGGAGCGAGGAGCCCGCTGGAAACCCGCGTCGCCGTCCCACTCGGGCACCGCGACGTCCCCTCGTTGCGTCGCCTCCTCATTGTTTTAACGCGCCAGGCTGCTCGCCGGGTAATTTACTCGCAATATCTCTATCAACAAATTTCAGCAGCAACAAAAGTTTTCCATTCGGCGCCTGCTTATAGGACGATCTTATCGCTCGCCATCTTGCACGGTCCCTTTCAACAAGGTCTTAAAGCGCTTTATCTGCTCGGTTTCCCGGTAGCAAAATATGATTGAAATGTTCTATTTCTGCTCGCCGGATTAAGGAGATGTTGCAAAACTGCACAAAAACCTGGCAGATGTAAGCAAGGTATTACGGCGGCTCGGGCTGTTAAGATCTGAGGGGAAAGATCAATATGTGCTTCTAAAGTTGTGCCTCTAGAAAGGGGAGGGGGGGAGGTTAAGGACGTTAAAATACATCACTGCTCGGCGATGCTGCCTGAACTCAAACGCAAAAAAAAATAAACTCTGCTTCACGATTCCAATCTGATGTTGAAATTACACTCCACGTACTTCTTTTCTCCTGCAAGGTCCCCACAAGCTCGTCAGCCAAGACGACGCTTGCGGGATGGAGAGAGGCAGCAACTGGGAAAAGCGTCTTTTTTGTCAAAAGACCGTTTTCCTCTGCAATTCCTGCTCGAGGCGCACGCAAGCACGAAGCCGGCCGAAGCCCACAGGCAGTGAAATACTGCAGGAGGATGCTCCGGCGCGGAGCCTCGCGCAGGGCGGCGAGGATGCTGGCGGCAGCGCATCCCGGGCCGGGACCGGGACCGGGACCCGGACCGCCCTTCCCGAGGGAGCCCCGGCGCAGAGCTCTGGCTCTCCAGGAGGGATAGAAACCCACCGAGGGGTGATACCCCCTCCCCACCCGGCTCCGGCAAACAAAAGCCGGGCGGGAGGCTGGCCCCTCGCAAGCTGCCGGTAATTAAAAAGGCCTGTAAATGCCCCGCAAAAAGCACTTCAAAGGGACGGCGATTCCAGCGAGACCGCGCGGTGTAAAAATTATGAGTTTTCCCCACAGGGTGCTTTGTGTGAAAGGGCCGGGATCGGTGGCAAACGCCGCTGCCCGCTCCCGGGGGCTCGGCGGAGCGTCCCGGGGTTGTGGGTACCAGCGCAGCCCCGGTACCTAAAGACCACCGCAAGCGGCCCACCGCAAGCAAACTCCTGCTCTGCCCCCCTAAAAGCCTGCAGAAAGCCACCTTCTGCTATTTCCATGCACGGAGCTCTCGCTGCCCGGGCCCTCCGCGCCACCCCTTTTGGGAAGCGGGGAGGAGACCCCCTCCCCGCCAAACCAGACGCGTGGCTGTCGGCCGTTTGATTACTTTTAAGTGTATATTTTCCCCCTCAAACAGAGTGAATACAATGGTTAGGAAATTTGACAGAAAACTATTCCGAGCCATTTATTGCCTTAATGCGCACCTTTGTCCAACAGGCAGTTTTGACAGGAGCGATAAATTCCAAATTTATGTCAACAGAGCATATGTTGAACACCTCATTTCTGAGCTAAAGCGGCATGCTGCCCCATAAATCACCCTTCTGTTTGAAATGAAAGTAGATTACGGGCCCGTGTTATTGAGCAGTTAGAGCCATAGTCGTATAAATCAGAACTTTTAACTCCAGGCGATCCGTTCTGCAATTAACTAAAGGGCACTTTGTCATCCCCGGGCTGGGGCGCAGCTTGGCAGGGCACACGGCTACCGGGGAAAGGCAACCACCCCCTCACTGCCGGGCAACGGCTCTTGCGCGGCGGAGTTCTGCCCCGTCCCTGTGGCAGCAGAGGACCCCGAGGTGAAGCCCGCAGACCAACGCCGAGGGGCTTCCCAGGGGCGCACGCCGCTGCCCGCAGCCCCCGTTCGGCAGCCGGTTCACAGGCGGTGGGGCAATCGCGAGGCTGCGGCGACGCGCGCGAAGCCCCAGCGTCCTCACAAGTTAAAAGTGAGACCAAAATCTGCACCAGGGCGACGTGAAGAGTCCTGCACCGACTGGAAAGCCAACGGCGCAGACAGAAGTCTGTCCTCCTGCATTTGGCAGTGGTTTTGCCGGCACCTCCTGATGCCCATGCCACAGGTCAAGACCCTCATCCCGCGGCATTGCCCCCCATTCCGCAGCATTTGCCCCCATCCCGCAGCACTTCCCCCCATCCCATGGCACTTCCCGGGGCCGGGGAGCCGCGAGGGCCGGTGGGGAGCTGGGAAGGGCGCGGGGGCTGCGGCGGGCACGGGGGCAGTTCCCGCCCGCGGGAACAGCAGCGCTATAAAAAGATTCAGACGCTAAGTATTTCCTTTCCTATAAAATATTCATTGCCGCGCGCGAGAGCCAGGGAGCAGAAACCTCAAGCGGTTCTAACTTTGTGCCGCAGCAATAACAGAGTTTTATAGGAGCCTTCTGATTTTATTTATACCGGGCGACGGCTGCGGTGCCCGGTCGGAGGGGCGGCCGCCGGCCAGTGCATCCCCGCGTGATGCACGGCAAACCAGGACTGGCGCGGCTGCACATCCCCAGTGCAACCGGGTGAAACGATTCACAAAAAAACCCTCCCCGCCGCCCGATTTCCACCCGCGCCTCCCTCACCCCGGTAAATCGATATGAAAATCAATTCATCCCCTGATCTATTTTATCAAGATAGAGGCGGCGGTGCCACATCTCATTTGCAGCGGGGATCTCGTGGAGAGGCAAGGTCAGCGGGCAGCAAGCCGCCTGCAAAAAACACGTTATACATCCTCCGATAAGAGTTTTACATCCGCGCGGCAGAGAGGGCGATATCCCCCCCCTCCCCCCCCCCCCCCCCCGACACGGTTATTTACGACGCCGGGTGACATCGGAGCGCTGGCGCGGGACACGGTGCTGGGGAGGCTCGGCTCCTGCACAGTCACCGCTCTGCCCTCATCTCCCAGCCCGGCGGATTAAAATAGCCGGGAGAGCTATTAAGGGCATGGGGAAGGGGGAAGGGAGCCGAGACCTTCCTTTCAGTTTAATAAATTAAGAAGCAAAAAAAAAAAAAAAAATCCAAACCTGCCCTCAAACCACCGCTGCTCCTAAAAAAAAAAAAAGAAATAAATCTTACAGGAGCTGGAAATAAAGATTTTACTATTTCTGAAGTTAAAAAAAAAAAGGGGGGGGGGGGAGGGGAGAGCTATCAATAGCGAGCACTAAAACTCCCTGCCCGTGCAACATTTGTATTTACCGTGAGCGAATTCATGAGCTTTAACCAGATGCTGTGGTGTGACATCATTTCAGCACCACACCAGTGCTTCCCCCTTCCAAAAAAGCTGAGGAAATATCCCTCCCGTTTCGCCTCACCTTACACAAAAAACCCAAGCAACAAGGGCCAAAAGCGCACTTTAAATCTCTTTTTTAGGCCCTGCCCGCAAAGCAATGATGACAAACGCTGCAAAAGGGCAGCAACCCCCCCCTGCACCCCCCTCTGCCGCCCGTGCAACGCCCTGGCTTCAAATCAGCGTTATTCCTTCAAAAGTCAGCATTATTGCCGGGGATTTCCTGGGACGGAGCCTCACTGCCCCCCGCAGTGATGCCCTGGGGGATCCCTGCTTGGGGGCCGGGGTACGTCGGGTATGATGGATGGGACAGGCGGCAATGATGGGAAGGCACTGGATGCATCCAAGACGGCGCAGCCGGAACACGTGGGCACAGATGCTCTGGGTCTGCCCACCTCCGCTTTCGGAAGTGGAGGCGGGATGCCGCGGCGGCACGGTGCCACCGGTGCCCCGAGGGACAATACCAGGGGGCAGCAGGTGCCGCTGGCCCGGGGAACAGCCCCCACATCGCTGCTGCACCACCACCTGCCCCAAAAACTTCCAAAACGCCACAACATCATTGTTGGGCCGGCGCGCGGGCACCAAGGGGTTAACGCACCACGACGCACGCGGCCCGCTTAGAACAACCGGCGCTAATTCAGCTGTCCAAAATCATCATCCCCATGCTGCGGGCATCTGGTGACACTGACGTCCCGAGCACCAAGAGGAGCGCGATTGCGTCCCCGGACGGCGTCGACCCTGCGGGGATGCGCTTGGCACCGCAGCCGCCGCGGCTGGGGCGCTGAGCAGACATGACGCGGGTGTCAGAGGCGTCAGGCACAGCACCGCCAGAACTTATTCTCAAAAATAATACCAAATTTCGACAAAAAAGCAAAGTGACCTTAGCACCGAGTACATCTGCCGCAGCAGTGGCGTGATTATTCACATGTTTTGATTCCTAATTCAGAAATAATAAGCGGTTCACGGATTCCAAGTTTAAAAATACATTCATCATCTGGTTTCCTTAGCAGCACGTGTGCCGTTGGAGCACCAGCACGGCCCACAAAGGGCGAAGCGCCGGCCTCGGCCGCTCATGCCTCCTAACCTTCGGGGGTGGTGAGGACACGGGGGGAGCGTCTGGCACGGCACAGCGGGTGCTTTCCGGGCAGGGGTCCCGGGAAGGGGTGCCGGGACGGTCTGGGCAGCGTCATGCCCGGGGAAGAGGGAGCCTGCAGCTCCCACGGCCCCAAGGAGACGGCAAAAGTCCCCAGGGAGACACATGTGGAGCGACAGGGGAGAGTGGGGATGCTACCGGGAGGCTGGAGCAAACTACTTCAATAAGGGGGAGAGTTATAGGGGAGGGGTTTTGTTTTATTTCTAATTTCCACTCTTCAGTGACCCGATGGCAGGGACGAGGCTGGACATGCGTCCGAAACGGGGTGGTACCCAGGGATGAGCCCGGGAGCCGCTTCCCTGGGCCGGGCTCATCTTCAGGGAGCGGGAACAGCCTCCGCTGGGCAGCGGGGCTGGAGGGGATGGCCCCGTGTCCCCCTCCGACGATGTTACATCAGCGCTACGCTCCGTTTTATGTTCCCAGCCAGTTTTGCACGGCCGCCTCTTCTCCCAGCCCCCTTCCTCCCGCCGCCTCTGCTCCCAGGAGGGTGCAGGTATCTCCATACCCACCTCCCCTCCCCGCCAGCTCCTTCGGGTCCCTGCCGCTGCTGGAGAAAATAAATCCACAGCAGAAGCTCGGCTGCTCCGTCCTGCCAGGCAGACGCGCGATTCCCACCCCTCGCCTCCTTACGGAGACGCCGGTGCCCCCTGCCCTGCTGCATCCCCCGCCGCAGCCTCCCGCTCCAGCCCAGCTGGGGACCGCGGCCGGGAATGGGCACAAACCCCCGCCAAACGCCCAGATCCCGAGGAGTTTTATAAGGTAATCAAATATGCAAGAGATTCAACAAACTAATTTCAAGCACACACCTGGGGTCCTCTGATAATGTCGGTTGTGCCTATACAGCGCAAGGATTAAAATTTCATAGAGTCATGATTTCATCAGTCGCTAAACTACAAAGGATTAATTAACAGCCAGGGAAGAGCTCACGGCTTGGAAATACAGTCTTAAGGAAAATATCTATCTCCGCTCTCCAGATGTCAGCACACAGACGAACACAGCGCTTTGATGAAAACGCTTTCTTATTATTAGCGACTCCAAAATATTGTGGTTTTGCAGCTAGAATTAAGGATGCCCAGTTGCAATCCGCAGCCGCCCAGCTCCCTGCGTTGCAGCATCCCCCCCCCCCGGGGGTGCTTTGGGCTGCAGGCTGCTGGGACGCGGCCGCCGGGTGCCCGAGCAGGTTTCCGGCCCGTGTTCTGGGGACGGGCAGGGATGCCTCCCTCCCCCAGGGGAGAGCCGCAGGAGCCCGGCCGGGGGTCTCGCCGTGGTGCCATGCAGACCCTGCGCCTCTCCGTAGGGCATTTTGCCGGGGCGAAATTTTTGCCTAGGCGGAAAACCCTGCCAAGCACCGGGGCCGAACCTCTCCCACAAACACGTCCATGGCACCGAAAACGCGCGGCAGCTGCGGCTTCGGCGGGGCGAGCAGGGCGCAGCGGCACGTCCCCCCCCTTCCCCGGGAAGATGAATGAGGGAGCTGTCAGCCAGGGACAGCCGCAGCAGTTGTGTTGCTGTAAAGGGGCAGTGGAAGTGTCTTTGATTAATGAAACCGTAATACTCGGCTGTTACGCAGCCCTTCTTCGGCAGGGAGAGATGCCCTCGGACAGGCTGAAAACACCGCGCTCCGTGAGGAATCCCGGGGAAGACTTCTCCCTCCACCAGCGCCACTGCCTTCACCCGGGTCCGTGCTGTTTCCTCCGGAGTTCCCAGGGCTGACAAAGAACTAATTATTTCCAATTAGAAGCTGGGAGATGAACACTACGCACCTTGTCAAGCCAGTAAATTAACATATCTGGACTGCGCCGGGCTTTGGTGAGAGCCCGGAGTGCCCAGGGCAAGGAGGTGGCAGCACGAGGAGCGACTCGGCGGCACCGCAGCCCAGGCCAGGCGCGCCAAACCCTGCCGTGGCCAGGTTTTCACCCGGCATTGCCGTCAGTAACCGGCGCCCAGCCGGAGAGCATCGCCGCAGGGCTCCTGCGGAGGGTCCCGCACCGGGCAGAGGGGTACGGGGGCACTGCTGGCGGTGTGAGGCTGCCGGTCAGCGCGACGGCACCGATGCATCTGGCTGGTTTGTGGTCTGCGTGGGCTGGGGTCCCTGCGCAGGAGCCTGGGCGCCGGGAGCAACCGGCACCCCAAAACCCCAAGGTACCAGCTGATCCCCCTGCAAATGCTCGAGTGAGACACAGATTCCAAACCCAGAAGCGCCAGGCAGAAATGGGCGTTTCTGCCCAGCCCTCCCCTCCTCTGGAAACTGCCAAGTGCCCTCCCGGGATGCTCTGACGATGGCAAAGACCTGGGAACGCCGGGACAGCCGTCCCGGAGAACAACGAACGCTTTCACCCAGGCTGTTTGTGCAAACCGTCCCGTTTTCCACCCAAGTTCCCAAGGTGGAGGCGCAAAATGCTTATGATCAGCAACTCAGAGGCGCAATGTACTACTGCCGCAAACGAGGGAGGCGCAGGCGGCGTGGGGAGAACGCAGCCCGGTCGGAGCGGGGCAGTGTCCCTGGGGACGGCTGGCATGGGGGGGGAGCCAGGGCTCGGACCGAGGCCATCCCCGTCCAGCCGACAGCGAAACTCTCCTGCGGAAAACCTATTCTTCGGGAAGGACTGTGGAAGCGGGAGGTGCCGAAAGAGCTCGCGCAGCCCAAGTCCCGGCGGGGCTGTCGGCACAGCACACGGCGCTGCCTGCATCGCCTCTGCCGCGTCCGAGCTGGCTTCGCTCCCGAAACCGCACGAACATCTGCGCGGAGGGGAGTGAGCGGGGCCGCTGGCTGAAATCAGGCTGGAAACTTGTCATCTCGTGGAAGAACAACGCGGGCAGATGCCGCTGGCTGCAGGCAGGCTGCGGGCAGCGCCGCGTCCCAGGGCCCCGCACTGGGGACGGGATAAGGGGCATGGGACCGGCAGCTCACTCCTTCATTTTCTTTTTTTTCACTTTCTGCATCAGTTTAAACTCTTCTGCGGTAATAGGAGGAGCGCTGCCTTCAGCTCTCTGTAATTAGTTTTGCTCAGCCTACAACATGTTTTGCTGAAAAATAAATAAATACCTTCCGGGCGAGCCAAGTTATGAACGGGACGCCAGCCCTGACGGCACGCTCCGCTCCACTCCACTCCGCTCCCCCCGGCCCCGGCCAAAAGTACGCGGCGTCCCGAGCCGAGGAGCCCGGGCGTTGCTGAGCCGTCCTGGCGCTGGGGGACCTCTGCGAGGAGCCTTCCTCACGATTAATTAATTTATGAGCAGCCTCACCCCCCTCCCCAACGTGCACAACAGGTTCCATGCAAATTCGGGAGCTTTTAAATTATACCGTTAATGAAAGCAAATAAAGGCAGTTAAAAGGCAATTTGCTCAATTGGTGTTAATATTTAAGCACAGCATGTGTAAAAACAAGATCGGAGAATTCGGGTTTTCCACCAGAAAACTTTTGGTCCCGACTTTCCCGCGGAAAGGATCGAGCGCACCGGGTGAGCGCTGGCCCGGGGCCGGGTCTCGGAGCCCCTCGGCGACGGGCAGACCCGGGGGGATGCATTCTGGGCAGGCGGGGGGCTGCAGCGGTGCACGGGGTGCATCCCTGCACGCCGGCATCCCCAGGAGCCTCCTGGCGAGCCTCGGGGCGAGCACGGGGACGGTGTGAGCCCTCAGCATCCCCGGCTCCCGCGGGACTTGCCTGTGGCAATTCGGGCACGGGCAGGCAGAGGAGCTGCCGGCATTACGCCGAGCACCGCACCTCCCGCGTGTCCCCGGCTCAGCACGCCACCACGGCCGCATGTAAACGCAACACCTGAACGCGCTGGGAAGGCGGTGGCCGCTGCGCAAGGGGAAAGTCCCTCTCCAGCCCGAGGTACCGGGGGATGCCCGAACTACAGCATCCCTGCGAAGCACGCTCGGGGTTCTCACTTGCTGCGTGGGGACGCAATGTCACACCTGGGGGTGCCCTAACAGTAACAAATTCCTAAAGAAGAACAAGAACAGCGATCTGGCATCAAAATAAGGCAGGCAAAAAAGGCGATCTTCATTTCCCTTCGTCGGGGAGCCGGTCCGCTGGCGGAGAAAGCGGAGTTTTACATTACGCAACACAAAAGCAAGGACAGAGCTAAAGAAACGCTGCCGCTCCTCCGGTTTCTAAAGCGCAATTACGGGCAGCAGAACCGCGGCTAACGCTTGCCCCTCAATTAAGGCCGACTCTTGGCAATGCCCCGTTTGGCGGGTTCTGATGCTCTCGCATAAATTCGCCTTCAAAACAGGAGCCGCCGGTGAATGAGACCTCGATTTCTAATGGTTGGCAATATTTTGTACACTCTGCTGCTCCCTCTGTACCCCTTTGTCGGGGCCAAGGTCTGCAGGCTAAAGCGGGTACCAAAAGACCATCTGTAGCTCCCGTCTTTACAGAGAAGTTTAAATAGGGGGATGAATGAGCACAGGAATTAATGAATGATAAAGCCGTATGGTCTCAGTCAGCCTCCTACGCCTGTATGTGGTATTCAAACCCTCCCAGCCTTCTGCCACAAAGAGAGGCTTCTAAGCTGCAAAAAAAAAGGGGGGGCGGGGGGGGGAAGAGGGGCAGGGGGTGGTGTGTGCGTGCAGGTTTTTAACAACAAACCCATCGACTCGCCTCAAAGTTCCCACCAGGTTTCCCGGCTCCAATCTGGGGGAAAGGCACGCGTTGATGTGGAGGGGAGGGAAAAGTGGGGGGTTTCCCCAGAACCGGCTGCAAAGCCCCCTTGGATAGCAGGCGGAGCCCAGAGGAGTCCATGCCGGAGCTCGTTGGCGCTAACGGGCTGGCTGCGTGCGGGGGGGAGAGCGCGGGGGGAGCACCCCGGGGGTTCCGCACCAGCAAGGGCGGGCAGGAGCCGGAGAAGCCGCCCAGACCATGTGCGCCGCCTTCCCCCTCGCCAGCCTTCGCCGCGGCCCCACCGCGGCCCTTCGGCGCCCACCGAAGATGCCCGGTGAAAGCTGACAAACCTTCAAATGCCCCACGGAGTGGGGGGGTTTAAGCGAGGGGTCGCAGCGAGGGTGCGCACTGCGATGCCCAGAAGCACATCCCTTATAAAGCAACTCCACAAAAAAAAAAAAAAATAAAAAAAAAGGTAAAAATGAGAAACCCGAGGTGAGCGTGGGTTTGAGGAATGCTTGCAGAAATGAAACCTGCACACTGGTGCTGCAGAAAAGCCAACCCCCATCCCTCCACCCCGGCTCACCGGGCAGTGCGGCGTCCCCGAGCGCCCGGGACAGACCCCGGCCGGCACCCGCACCGCGCCGGCCCCACGCGGCGAGCGACGCCGACCTGCTCCGGCCACAGGAGGGAAGATGCTCATGGTGCCATTGGCCCGAGATGAAGAGGTGAGATCCAGGGAAAGACACGGCCATGGATGGACTCTGCGAAAGGAGGGCTCCCGCGGTCCCGAAATGCTAACAAGGTAAACCCAGGATCAAACGCCCCAAATCTTTTCCATTCCTGTTTCAGAATTGGGGGGGATCGTTCCTCTCCGAAATAACCCGCCAGAGGTTAACGCGGAGGCGAAGGAAGCACAGCGCAACACTGCAACGCTACTTTTATTTTAAGAGCCGTCATGTGTAAAGCATTAGCGTTTTTGAAATTGCATTCTCAAGTTAATTAAATGGACAATCTTTTACACATAAAAAAAGTGAAAGCAAGCAGTTAAAAAGGCAGGCGAAGAGACAGCGCCTTTTCGGCGCTGCCCCCCTACGCTGATGCCTCTGGCTCGAGCCCCTCGCCGGAGCTGCCATCCTGGCGCGCTGGTGCTGCACCCGGGCAGACAGTTTGTGCCGCCTCCAAGTTCACCTACGGGGTTCGGCATCACAAAACCCCGCACTGGGGCGAGGGCTGGACTGTCCCCTGGGTCCCCTTCCCCCTCCCAAAGTGCCGGTGGGAACCATACCCACTCCATGCACGGATTCCCTACGCATGAGGACATTTAGTGGCTCGCGGCGGTGTGAAAACCCGCGACAGTTATCTTTGCCGCAGTAAAACCCCGACCTTCGGTTTTAGGCAGGAGGTAAAGTTCACTATTGATTGGACCCACTGTAATCTGTTGATAATTACTATTATCTCCCAGTTAATCTTGCGAGAGGTCAACAGTTTTACAGAAATCTCGCAAGCCGTGTCTTTTACCTCCCAACTTCATATCTAGGTCAAAAGGTCAATTACCGCAGCTTGCTAACGCTGGGTTTTAGAAAAACCTCTACCGGGTCCCACCCCAAAGCCCCGCGGGGGTGGGTGTGGGGGGGATGCGGGCAGGCGCCGACCCTCGGCGTGGGTGAACCGCTCCAGCCATGGGAGCGGGTGGGCTCTGAAGACAAGGGGAAGAGCCTTCTCGACCCGGGACTAGTCCCAGTCCCTCAGCCGAACTGGGTTTAGCTGCCGGCAGGGAGGGAGCCTCCGCTGCTGCGGGCTTGGGGCATCCCCTACGCCGGGATGCAGGTGATGGGTGCTGGGCATCGCGCCGGCGACCACCCGGTGCCGGCAGCGCTGGGTCACGTGGCACACCGCTCTGAAGGCACCCACCTCCTCCCGCAGAGCATCGCGTGTTCACGCAGCCACCTCCCTTCCCGGGCACATGGAATGAGTATTTAAACCCGCGGGCTCCGCTCCCGTGCCACGCCGAGCGCGGAGCAGAAACCTGCAGGGGATATGGGAAAAGCCCCGACGATGGATGAAGACGCGACCCCATCTCTCATCCCGCCAGCCTCTCCTCACTCTGCATCATCAAGTACCATCCCTCCCGGTATTTCAGCCCCCGACGCGGGATGCTGCTTGGGGAGCACGAAACCCAAAGGCAGAACGCCGCGCCCTCTCCTGCGCGAGGCGGCCGGCGGCGGAGAGGCTGCGCCGCGCCGCCCGGGACGCCGAGCATTGCTCAACTGCTCTGCAGGCAGGTGTCATAAACAAGCAGGCACATGGCAAACATATCGATTTCCCGGAGCTTATCGCGCAGCAACCAGTGCTCAGTTACCAGGCTACTTTAATATGTAATTTACTGCGAGAAGGGAGAGCGGGGCTGAGGGCGGCTGAAATATTTACCGTGGGATGGACGGGGAGGTGGAAGGCGTGCGGAGGGCTCGGCCGCGGGCGAGCAGGAGGGCAGGTACGGCCTCTCTTGCCTCTAGCCGTCCGTAGTGTTTTCCAGCTATTAAAAAAATAAAAAAACCCTCGCCGCTGCGACGGAGTGTTTACACAGATGCTATTAATCTTCTTCTGCAACTGTTTACGCTATGAAAATATAGTCTCAGCTGCCCGGGCTCTCTGTCTCCTTAATTTAAATTCAGATGCTTAATTTCTGTCAAAACAGAGCCCACCGAAATTACCTCCATCCATTTCTGGTGCTCAACTTGCCTTGTCATCCCAGAGCCCGCCCGGCAGCACGCGGAGGGAAGCCGGGCGGGAGCCTGGGAAAGGGGGGAAGCGGCTGCATCGGGAAGACTTCCCCCCCCCAGCCTACCTGGGACCACGAAGACCGAGGTCAGGCTATTTGATGACCGCGGTGCCATCCTGCACCCCGTCACCCCCTCCCACCGGCAGAGCCCCCCGGGGCAGAGGGGATGCTCGCCCCAGTTCAGCCCCTCCAGGAGGCGATCGCCCTCCCGGAGGCACCGCAGCACCTGAGCTGTGCCCACCTGCACCGCGTTTTTAACAAAAAAAAAAAACCCACCCAAGTCACCATCCATCAGGTGATGGAAATACATCTAATTCTGCGCGGATTTCTCCAGCAAGCTGCCTTCCCAGCCCGGGAGCGGAGTTTCGGCAGGGAAAGGAGCCGTCCTCTCCCTGCTGGTACCTCCGGCCCCCTCCCAACGCGTCAGCACGTTTCGCAGATGCGATGCTCGAGGGAACCCTGGGACCTGTGGGAGGTTTGCGCTTCCAGAGTACAAAATTTTAAAAATCCTCTTTATACGCTGCCTCTCAGCAGATCTTTTGGAATTTACAAGATAAATACTGGTAATTTGATTCTTATCTTCTTCAAATCCAATTCTAAGGCAATTCTGTGTAAAGGACACTAATTATAGCCCGCGGGGAAAGAAAAGGTAACCCATCAGTGAGAATACACTTGAAACGTTTAAAGGGGGTACGGGACACTGAAAAGTTAAATAGATTTCAAATCCACTCTCGCAGGAACAATAATTTATGGGGTGAAAATTATTCCCTGTACCATTCCGGCGCACCCAGCACCGCTACTTTTGGCGAGGGGCTCGGAGCGGCGCTGGAAGTACCGGCAGCCCTGCCGGCGCTTGGGCTGCCTGCCCACCCTCGAAAGGCCGCCTGGCCGGCAGGAGCTGCGAGGGGCAGCCAGAGCAGGGGGGACCCAACCTTTGGGCACAGACAGACACGTTACTTTCCGCCCTGGTGTTATTTACTAGCAAAAAGGCACGAGTTTATACGCACAGGGGAGCGTGATTAGCAACGTACGCCCAGTGAGGCAAAACCCTTACTCTTTAGCCCAAATATCGCGTGTTTTCCAAAACGCACACCAAAACACTGGCAATCCTTGTACCGAAACGCGAGCGGGGGCCAGGAGTCCCCCCGCCTGCTCCGGCCTCCCAACAGCCCCCCGTTCTCTGCGTCCTGAGGAGGAGGAGGAGGGCGGCGGGGAGACTGCGGCGTCCGAACGTTACGGCGCCTATAAAAGAATAAAACGCCCGACGCCGGGCTGCGGAGCCGGGATGTGGCAGAAGATGATGCAGGAAGAATCAAAGGGATTTGGCGATCCAAAGAGGGTTTTGTTTAACGAGCGCCGCCGCGGGCTGTGGCTGCGCAGAGCCCGGTGGTACCCAGCGCACGAGCAGCCGCGGCTGCGGCATCTCACCCGGCACGAGCCGAGCCCTTACTTGGGCTCAAGGACCAGCACGGGCACAGCTCGGGATTTATTAATTCCGGGGGAGGGAGGAGATGCTGGTTCTAAACCGGTGGGTGGCTGGCGTTAACATCCATCATTACTGCCCCTCCGAAGACGGTACGATTATTTCTTTTAACACGGTGACACTCGCAGCTAACTCATGTCTGACCCCGGCAGCACCGGGCAGCCGCCGCGTGAGAGGTGACCAAAGGTAATTGAAAAAACAAACGCCGCGGACCGGAGCAGAAGAGCTGCCTCAGCAGCGGCCCTCCCTGCAACAGGCGAGAGCGATGGCACCTGGAGGACGACCAGCGCGCGCCCACCCGGGGCGCACGGTAAATCAGCGCTTTGCCGAGCCTGCGCGCCGGGGATGGCCAGGCAGACCGGCGGCATGCGAAGCGGCAGAGCCACGGTCCCCGAGGCACTGCTGGCACCAGGGACCGAGAGGCGTCCCGCACCACAGACTCCACGCAATGCCCTCATGAGAAGGGAAAAACCCAGCCCTCTACAGCAGCTTTAAAAATAGCCCTTTTTTGCCAACATCGTGTATGCAAACATTCCCTATTACCCCGCTTCCATGATTCAGCAATTCAAGTCCTGGTAATAAAAAGTGCGGTAATCCGCACATTTGTGTGAAAGAATGGCAAATTCATGCCTTCAATGACTTTTGAGAGCTGTGCTATTAAGAAAAGACATTTTCCTTTTCTCACATTGGAGGAAAAATACAGTTATTGAGAAATGGCAAAAGAATCAGCTCATTAGTTAATAACAGCGACAGAAACCCTCCCATGGGAAAAACAGAGAGGCTGCAGACCAAGGCAAGAATTAAGGCAGTGTATGTAAAGAGGAAACCCCCCCATGTCCCATACACGGCTGTCCCTGAACCGTACGTCAGCTGGAAGAGAGGACGGACGGCAATGATACACACCCGAGACCCTGCGGATGCCCCCGCTGTCGCCGCTGCAGCCCCGTGCGATGCCCCGATGGAGCAAACCCAGCACCCTTTCAGCCCGGCCGCGGTGCCCCGGCACCAGCCAGCACCCACCTGCCTGCCGAGCACCCCCCGGACCACGGCACTGGGGAGGTCACCGCATCATGGGGGGGACAAGGCTCAGCACCATCGGGGGACCTGAGCATCATAGCAGGGATGCAGGGCATCACCGGGGGACCAGGGGCATCGTGGAGGGGACCGGGGCCAGGCTCGGAGCTGTGGCTGACCCGGGACCCGGCTGGGCTGGGGGACACCTCGCCACGTCCGGCCGCTTCTTTGTCTGCTCGACACTGCCCGGGCTCTGCTGTTGTCGCCACTGTCATTTCTCTCGCCCTCCGCTTACTTATGCGGAAAACGTGGTTTCCGCATGAGCCAGCGCAGCACAAAAGAGCCCCTACAAAGATGCATTTGCGCATGTTACACCCAACCAGGAAGCAGTGAAATGCCCCAAAACACCCCCGGCAGCAGCAGGAGATGGTGCGCAGCACACGCGGGAGTGCAGGCGAAGCACCGTGAGGAGCACCCCTTCCAACGGCGGCCCAGGGCACAGCACGGCACGACTTTGTGCTAAAAAGTGTGCTACAAGCACGCACACACACCCCCTCTTTTCGGTTGGGTGGGAAATCGTTCCCCCGCACCAAAGCCCGAAGAGACTCGGTCCCGTGGAGCGCGTTTGACACTGGGGACTGAAAAGGCTCATCCGTGAGCGCGCCGAGGATGCAAACCCCGCTCGGGGCACATCCCCGTGAGGAGCCGCAGTGCTGAGGACCGTCGGCGGGGCACGGCCGCAAACACAACGCAACGTGGGTTTCCTTTAATTTTAGCAGGAAGCAAGTCCCCACCGCTTGGCTCTGGGTCAGCGATCCTTATCAGCCCCCACCAACTGTATTTGTGGGTGGCACCAAACACTCAAGCAAACGAAGCGGGGTGGGGAGGAGAGGAAAGCAAACGGCGTTTGTCGGCCTCGGCCCGCGATGCTCGCTCGTTGTGGGGTGGCGAGCAAACCGGCTCCGGCACACCGGTACCCGTGGCTGTGCGACATGGCATTGTGTGCGACGGCGGCGTTCGGCAGCCCCCTCCCCGACACACGTACCGCTGGCGGGAAGCTCGCTGCGCACGGCCGCTTCATTCACTTAGCAACAAAGGTGCTAATTAGGGAGCTGCTTTCCAGCTCCAGCCAGAGGAGGATGCAGCGCAGCTGTCCGTGCCGGCAGCGGCCCAGCCTTCGGCGCTCGCCCGGCACAGCGGACACCGCTTGTCCTATGGGACAAGGAGGAGGAAAGCAACCCGAGTGCCGTCCTTGGGAGACACCCATCTCCGCTCCTCCGCGGGGGCTCAGACCCCCAGCACCAGGGTCCCCTCTTTTGCCATCTTCTTTTGGATGGGCAGAGCTGGACGAGTCCCCCTCCCAAGGGCGGGGAGGTCTGACGTGAGCGCTCATCCCGGTGCTGGTTTGCAGCCGCCCCGCTGCGCCGGAGCGGCACCGTCGGTCGGCACGGTGGGCTCGTGCAGAGCGATGCCTGCGCTGGTGGCACACGAGTGGCCAGAGCCCCCCGCTCCCCCCGCCCGCGTGCCGGCGGGTCTCAGCACCCGCTCTGGGGCAGCCTGCAGCAGCTCCCACCCGCTAAATAATGCATCGGCCAGCCCTAATTAACGCAAGGGAAGGATGATATACGTTTCTGGGCTGCTTTAAGTTACATTTGGTTAGACGCTGAGGGAGGAGCCGCCTCCAGCCAAAGGGTCAGATAAGCCAGAAATCAATACGCGCGACGGCCTCTGCATCCCGAGACCACGGACCCACCCAGCTCCCACCACAGGCCGGGAGCTGCGGGGTTCCCACCGCGGCACCCGCTTCCCATGCCCCCCCCCCCCCCATGCAACCTTCCCTGCAGCCCCCAGAAACCCAAAGCTCAACCCCTCCCCCCCCCAAAAAAAAAAACCCAACCCAACAGAACGCTGCCCTCCAGCCAGGGTGACAAGGAACCACAAGGCTGGGGGAAGGCAAAGCCAGAACGGTGTTTCCTCCATCCCTCCCCCCGAGAGCAAGAGGAGACAAGGACCCGGGAAGCAAAAATAACTCCTTTTCACTTTTTTTTTTTTTCATAGGATTTCACCCAAGTTAAAATTTCCCCCCCATCTACTCCTGCGGGAGGGTGGCAGGGTTTCTGCCAGTTCCATCGCCCGCTACTGGTTCCCATGCAGGGTGAGCGGGAGGGAGCCGGGCTCCGAGCATCCCGGGGAGACGCGGGGGCTGCGGGAGTCACCCCCCATCCCCTGAAAGGCAAAGGCAGCGCGGGCAGAGCTGCCCCGAGAGGCTTTGCACGCTGCAGGTGCCCCGGCCACCGCTCTCGTTCGCAGAAGCGCCCTTCCGCCCGCTCTCGGGATATTTTCTACGAACAGGGGGAAGGGAGAAAGAGAAGGGGAAATCACCGCGTTACGGGTAAAAATAGCAGAACACCCTGTAGGGAGGTACAGAGGCTTTCGGTTCTGAACGCCGCGCCGTTTCGCAGAAAGGGGCCCCGCTGCACTCCGACCACCCCACGCCACGGCGCACCAGGCTCGCCACGTGCCGCTGGCGGAGAGGACCTGCCCCGGTGCCGGCGATGCACGCGGCACCATCGCCTGTGCCCTCCGGCCGACTGCAGCGCCGTCGGAGCGGGACGGCGTGCTGGTGCCGTGCCGGCACGGGTAGAGGGGGGCCCGTGAGGTGTGGGCGTTGCACAATGCCTGCACCTTATCTCTCCCACGCAAAGGCAGTTTGTGTGTGTTGCGCAGCAGCCTGCGACCGCAGCCCGTGCCCAGCCGGAGATAAGATATCCGTCACCGGCACTCGCTGCGCCACGCTGCCGGCAGCGAGCTCCCACCACCGGCCCGAATTCGCCCGGTTTGTGAGCCGTTTGCTGGGTTTCTCTGCACCGAGCATCCCCTCGCCGCTTCCCCACCGCCATGCCCTGGACCAACTCCAGCATCTCCTTCCCGGCAGCCAAGCAGCGAGGATGCCCGAGCTCGCAGCCGTCCCCGCTCCTGTGCCACAGCAAGTCCCAGCAAAACCCCGGGAGCAGCCAAAGGCGTGCAGTAAAATCTGGAAAGCGATGAGCCGTCCCGAAAGCCCCGTGCTGCCACGCGTGCGCGCTTCCAAGAAGACCGGCTGGGTTTTGGTTGGAATCTGTTAACGTGCAGTCTGTGCTGTGGTTAAATCGAATTTCTTAGAGTCGTAGCCTTCACGGGTTTAGTCTGTGCATGCCAAAATTAGTACAACCTGTCCCTAAACACCATAATAAAAAACACGTAGTAAGCGCTTTGCCTTTATTTATGTCAGCGCTGGTTTGAAGGAGGATGAATCACACTTCCTCCTTAGAGCTCCTTTCTAATATGATTTACTATAAATAATGTGCGGAGAAAAGAACGAGGGAAGGTGACAAAGGGCAAAGCGCAGGGAGCCCAGCGCCGGCCCCAAACTCGGTGGCAAGAGCAGAAAAGCTCCTTGGACAGTTGTGCTGGAGCTGCCAACGGTGCCCGGGTGGTGATTGGCGCGGTGCCCGGCCCGGCCGCGCACATCTCAAACAACATTAAAGCCAGGCAAAAGCCATGCAGTTTGAGATATATATATCTATACACACACACACGCATTGCATTGTGCCTTTAAACAAGTCCCTTGGAATTACCTAAAAGGCAACACAGGGTCCCCATCGAGGGGAACCCCATTTTCAGCCTCCGCGGAGCCCACGCGTTGGGCGCAAGGACATGTTCCGCGCCAGGCGCTGGCTCTGCCAGACGAGGGGTGCGATGCCGGGAGCCGGGCGGGCATTTTGGGGAGCAGACGGCGCTCTGCTGCCCTTCCACAGGAAAACAGACTTGGACCTGAGGGCATCGTGTGGTTATTTCACGTGGAAGTCGAGCCAGGCGCTCTCCCAGCGGCGGTGCCAGCGGGCACCCCACCTGCCCGGGTACCCGCCTCCCGCGGGGGTATTCGCACTCTCTCTTCCGCCCTCGCGAGCCCGGCGGTGATGGAAATGCTCTGGTGTTTGTTTTTTTTTTGTTTTCTAGTTTCTCTTTGTTTTTCCGCTTGGTCGGTGTCTGTCTTCTTTTTAGGTCACCAAGGTGAAAACAGGCGTCCTCCCCCCCGCCACGAGGTGTATTTTTTTTGCGAGCAGGGTGCGGGGGTCCTCTCAAGTACCGCAGCATCCCTCCGTGCATGGCGAGGCAGCCGCTCCTCGCGCCGCGCGCAGCAGAGCACGGGGTTATCAGCCCGGCTGATACAGGCAGATAAAGAGCCCATCTCCCGCGCTGACACCGGTAACAAAGCAGGGTGTTTAACGCCGATTTATGGCAGGCGGCTCAAGGCGGCTGTCGGCGCCCGTGCCTACGTGGAGGAGCGCGTCCTCAGCGGCACAGCGCTGGCACGCTTGCTAAACAGCACGCCAATAAAACAGCAACGAGACGGCGAAGGCCCGTGGAAAACTGAACCGGCGCAGCGGGGCACGTGTCCAACCATAATCTACTTAAAATCAGTTAAGAACACGACAGCGAAAATGATACGGGCGGCCCTGGCCCCCGGCCAGAGCCAGATTCCGGGCCGCAAAGGCTCCCTCCCGCCACCCAAATTTTAGGGCGACGCTCCTTTCTTCAGCCGCAAGACGACCGAGGTGGCGGATGCTCTTGTCAAAAAGAGGAATCCGCCTCTCTCTGCGAAAGCTCATGGCCCGGCAGAGGCATCTGCTGCTCCCTGCGTCAGCTGCAGAAGTTATCCGAAACGCGGCGGGCGCAAACTGGTGTTGAAGACCGATACCCGAGCGTTTCGGGCACGCTTCAGCCTAGATAAGGATTATCCAGAACAAATACGCAGGCAGCGGTCCTCAACGCCCGCAGCAGGTCTTCGCAAGGGGGCTGGAGCCTGGGAATAAGGGGAGATGTCCCCACCACGCCGAGAGCGGGGCAGCCCACGCACTGGAAGGCGCCTAACCACGCACGGACTCGCCTGCCTTGTTTGCGTCGGTGCATGGACCTTTCCCTGCCGCCCGCGCCATCTGCGGTTCCCTACGTGCCACCCCCCTTGTTTCAGCTGCTCCCCGTCACACGGCCACCGCTCCACTGCCAGTGTCTAGCGGGGCGGGCGAGCGAGCCCACCGGCACCCGCCAGGCGCAGCCCTCGGCGTTGGGCTGGCGCTGCCGCGGGCACCGGGCTCCCATCGCTCACCAGTGGGACGCGGGCGCTCCCGCGTCCTGACAGCGCTGCCCGCCGCGCCGGGGGAGGCAGCGATGCCCAGCGAAGGACCGAACCCACGGTAACGCGTTGAGCTGCTTAACACCCGTCCGGGGGAAAAAAAAAAAAAAAATCCCCTTGCCGGCAGAGTGACAGAAGCCAGGACTGCCGGGCGAGGAGGAATGAATGGAATAGGCTAATTTACACAGGAAGTGAGCACTTACCAGACCCTTCATCCCAACACACAAAACCCTCTGCCATATCTGGAAGCAATTACACCCGGTTAACATGATCTGCCTGCCACTAAAATTAACTGCAAACAGAAATATTTTTCACTTTTGCAACAGGAGATGCCATGGCCCCGTGTTTGGCTGCCGGGAAATATTTAGTAATTACTCATTTAAAGCCTCTCTTGAAGCTGTCAAGGCGGAGGGGTGGAGTGGGGGGAGCAAAAGAAAAATCTTGCTAATTACGAGCAAAAAGGAAAATGCAGATCGTTTTATTCTATCCAAGGAAAACAGATTTACGCACCGGTGTAACTAAAGAGCCAACGTCGCAGAGAAGCGGGGAAGGCTGCAGGGATGCTCCGTCACGAACTGCCCGGGCTGCTCTGTACCGTTCCCATGCGCCACGGGAAAAAGGGAAAAAAAAAAAAAAAAAAAAGTCGATAGCGTCACCCCTGCAACAGCACAGCCTCTCCGAGGGCCCTCTGCGCGGCCAATAAATACCTTTTTAGCCAACATCACTGTACGAGTTGCAATGAGAACTGAAAAGGCTCCACAAAGCTCATCGAACTGCTGCAAGCCACAGCAGGCGAGCATGCTTTGGGGGGAAAAGCCACCCCAAGTGTCCTCAATCAGGCAGGTTTTAAGCATCAGGGTCCCAATCCCGCAGCTGACGGGGATCAGCTGGCCCAGATCCACCGGCCCTGGTCCACGGGAAACCGGCCAGGCTGGGGAAGGCGGAGGCACCCCGGCCAGAGGGCATGCAGCGTCCCCATCGCCCCCGGGGGAGACCCCCGCCGCCAGCCTGGCCACCCCTCGGGAAGACACAAACCTTATTACTGCTGGGCAAACGGAAAAAAAAAAAAAAAGAAACAAAATTTAAAAAGAAAAATTCAAAATCGGTGCTTTCTGATGGGAATCTCAGAGTTTCGCTTTAAAACGCGTCACCCACACGACTAAAATGATGCAGAGTAATTGACGGAGTAACAGGGAAGCCGAAGGGGGCCGTCCCCCCTCCGCACGAGGAGCCGAGTATGGAAACGGTTAAGTCCCCCACCGAATAAATCAAAAGTTCAAGGCTGCAGCATACCACGCCGTATTCCCCCTCTGCCTATGACAAGAACCAGAGAGCCCCCGAAATCCCAAGCATCCTGCGCGGGGTCTCCGCCGGCGCTCACAGGTTACACGCTCGGGGTCAGCGCCGCGGACCTTCGCGGCAACATTCATTTCCTGAGCGGGGCACGTCCCCCTGCCCATAAAGCTAATCAGAGCTTCCTCGCCCGCGCCGTGCGGCAGCGGCCGGCCGGCCGGCACCCCTGGTTTCCATTAGCCCCTTATGATGCCAGGTGCTGCTAATAAGGCCCATCAGCAAGAAACCAGAGCTGCCAAGTCCTCCTCGGACTCTGGAAGTAATCAATGGGCAGAGTTTGGGGGGCTGCTGGCTTTTTCTTCCCCTTCCCCCCCCCTTGTTTTCTATTTTTCCTCCCTTTTTTTAAGGTTGCGGCTGCAGCGGAACATAAATTGCCGAATGCTTAAAATAAAATAAAAAACAACTACTGTACCCGGCTACCAAAATTAACACTAATAACATCTCGCAAAGCACTTGGGATCCGATTTATCACGTTTATTGCTTTAATGGTGTACCGCATCTGTTTCTCACTGTGACACGTCGAGCAGTGCCAACGCGCCTAATGGCATTAGTAGTACAACGCTCCGCTAATCCAGGCGGAGATGAACGGAGGTGAGGCTGGCAAAGAAAGAGCCCAAAGCTGGAACGTCCCCCTACGCGGCTGCTTGAAGTTTGCTACGGCATTAACGTTACAGCTCCGTGCAGACCGGCAGGTCACGGGGACTGCCGGGAGGGACCTGGATCCCCGCGGGAAGCTGCGGATTCCCCGAGCGGGAGCATCTCGGACCGGCGGGAGCTTCGACGGCTGGTCCTGCCCACCGGACCGGTGAGAGCATCAGTGCCTGGTCCAGCACTGGTTCCGCCCTGCTGGAAGCGGAGAGTCAGACCTGCTGCTCCTCTGCCCTCCAGAAATGGGAAAAGAGGGCAAAACTCGGCAGTTTGGGGTCTCGTGGCTGGTCGGCAGCCAGGGTGGAGGAGCAAGCCTCCTTGCTCCTACCCTTAGGACACTCCGTGGGAGCACACCTCCTTTAGGTGACAGCTCAACCATGAAACCTCAAAATGCAAAACGCGGATGTCAAAACTGGAGGGGAGGCCGTTCCCGAGGAGTGTCCCCCGTGCGACAGCGGGGACAGGCACCTTCCAGCCACAGCCGCTCCCGGGGCAGCCGTCACCCCTCGCCAGTCTCCGCTGGCCGGAGGCCACCATCGCCGCAGAGCACGTTCCATTTCATCTTGCATCTCCGCCTCGCGCAGACGCACGGGGCAAACGCTGGCAGCAAGCGGCACCGCTACCGTGAGCGAATTCCCAGGCAGCATCGGGGTTTGGATGCTCGGCTAATGAACTTTATGGAATCGCATCCCCTCCCAGGGTCTTCCCCGTTGCCATCGACATTACAAAAACGAGACCACCACGCCTTTTATAAACTTTTAAAGTATTTAACTTCCGATGAAAAACTACTCTGGGCTCAGCCGGCGGCTCAGCACGGCGCTCGCGTTGCAGCTTGGGAGGTTTTTCTTCATACAAACCAACCCAAAAAGGGCCGCTGAACTATGGCTTTTTTGTCTGCAATTAGAAGCGACGATCGATACTAACATTAGATTAAGTTTGAACTTTGCTGAACCTAGAAGGAAATCTTTTATAAAAAAAATTAAAGAGCGGCCGACTCAATATACACTCAATTAGTCAAAATCATAAGCTCGGGAAAGAAGAAAAAAAGCCAGACCGCGCAGCAGCCAGCAGGTTCGGGGACCCGAAAACCCCGATGGGAGCCAGTGCCGAGGCTGGCGGCCACTCGGCCACCCAAAGCTGACAGCTCAGTGCTCCCTGCTCGCCCGCCGGGGCACAGACGACGCTGCCACGAGGGTGTCCGGAGCCGCGCTCCCGCTTGGGGCCGGGGCAGCCGACGGTCCCTCGGGCACCCTCCGGCACCTGGGGCAGCAGCCCCCCCCCACGCTTGCCGAAGCCGGCGAGAAGCCAGCCCAGCCCTCTGCTCTGCTCTGCTCTTCCCGCGTGCGTTTCCCATACTAATGAAGGCAGGAACAACACTCAGGAGGCTCCCAGACTATAAACATATATATTTACACTTATATAGGCATGTGTGTGTGTAAACAAACATCCCCGCCATATGCATACACTCGCTTGTGCGATGTAAACAGGCGCGGTACGCGGCGGCTCCTTCAGCTCCTTGCAGAAAGAGCGGTGTCGGCTCCGGACGGGTTCAGGCTCTGTCTGTCACCTGCCATGGTGCCGGGCAGCCCAGCATCCCGCCGGGGCGGCGAGCATCCCGCCGTACCGTAGCGTGGTGGTGCCCCTCCCCAGCAGCTGCCCTGGCGGCCCCCAGCTCACCGCAGCTGGGAACGACTCTGCTCCGGGCCCCACCACGCTCGCTTCAGGGTCGGAAAGCAAAACCACAGCAGCAAATGCACGGCAGAAAGAGGTCAGCGAAAGCCACCGGCCGACGAGCAACACGGCGCTGCCCTCGGCACATCCTGCCCCCGCCACCAGCCGGCTCGGGGAGGGGGTGCCAGGACCTCGGCGCGGGGAGCAGACCCCCCCGGACCACCTCTCCACCAGGCACCGGAGCGGAGAGGAGCCCGTAGCCGGCACGGCGCAGCTGCCGCCAGCACCAGAACTGCTCCAGCAGGGAGTTACAGATCCCAGTCCAGCGTAGATGCTGTTTAACAGCTCCATAAATACAATAGGAGCCCACAAATCCTCCCCAAATGGTAATTTCCAGCACGTATCAGAACACAAGCACCATAAAAAAGCCACACGAGACCTCGCCTGCACACAAACTGCCTTAGACTTAGACTTCGGGGGGTGCAGGGGTAAGTTGCTTTGACTGTTGCCCAACGCCTTCCAACGTGGACGGTCTCACAGATCGGTTTGGAACGGGCTCCCAGGATCTGGCTCGCCCTGCAAAGTTTGCCGGCGCCAGGTAACCCGCCAGAAAGCACGCACGGGCAAAGGCAGTTTGGTGCTGCCTTCAGCAACCGCCTTCGAGGCGTCGCTCGCCGGGGACGGCGCTCCCCCCCTGCTTCGCTCAGCCCCCAGAGCCCACCGGAGCGGGCGCGTGCCCAGCCGCCACGTAAGGACCAGCAATAATTAAGAAATAAGCTAGGGCCCCGCAGCCGGGCCGTCAAAATAAGGCAAGCACAGCAAGGCGATGTGAAACACGGGGCCACGCTCCCCCCTCTCCCGGCCACGCGGGTGCGGGGGAAGGATCCGACCTTGCGGCCAGCACTGCCCGGGGCAGATGCCTGGCCGGAGCAGCCGGGCAGCCCCGGCATCGCCCTCTCCTGCGCCCGCATCGGTCCGCGCTCTCGGGCTCAGCGGGGGAAAGGGAGATGGCCGAGGCCGTGGCAGAAAGGCACGTTAAAATTCTCCCTGAGCCTTCACTGCAGCTCTCCTCCGGTGACGTTCGGTCTGCATCACCGCGCGGCCGGCGAAGAGCCGCACTGAGGCAGCTTGGGGCACGCTAACCGACACAAGCCCCCGCTCTGCCGCCGGCGAGGCGGGGGAACAAAGCAGAAAGCGGCTGCGCGCCCACAAAGAGCTGGGGGACCCCTCGGCGGGGTCCGCGGCACCAGCCAGACCCGAGTGGTGATGCTGCTGGCGCTCGCAGACCCGCGCGGGGCTCAGAACGCCGGAGGGGCCGCTACCACCCCACACTGGGAACGTTCCCGGGCTGAACGTGCGGGAGCTGCTGCTCCGGCACGGCAGCGCATCCCGCACCGCTGGCGGGCGGCGAGCGTGTCGGCAGCACCGGCTCCCCTGCCAGAGGTGTGCACCGCCACGGCCACCGTCCCTGGAGCGCGTTACGTGCATCAGGACTAATTAACCTGTTGATTCATTAAAAAAATCAGTGCGCAGCCCAGGGAGGCTGCAAGCAGCTCCGGCACCGCGCCGGTGCTTGCTGCCTTCCCCCAGGCATGACGCTGCCGCCCGCGCCGGGAGCCAGCACGGTGCTCACCGGAGCACGCCCAGCACCAAGGGGTTTGACCGGCGGAAGCTGATTTAGGTGCCGTAATTAACGCAGCTCTGTTCCCCAGCCAAATCAGGGAACGAGCTCTGGTCCCTGCTCCCGCGATCAGGAGACGGTAAAGAGGGGAGCAGCGAACTGCCGTGCCGATAAACACCACTGCGCTCCCACCCCATAAGCAGCTCCCCAAGTCGCGGGGCTCGGCGAGGGCATGCAGATCCTCCCTCCCCACACCCCCCCCCCGAGCTGAGGAGCCCCAAAATCACACCCACAGCCGCTGGGGGCTCAACCCTGAATCCACCGTCCCCGCAGGGACGGACCCCCGGCTGCGCGGCAGCAGGAGCCTCTGCGCGCGCCCCAGCGTTACCCAGCCCGACCTACGTGTCACTTTGTGCAAAGTGCAAATATTTCATAAACTGGGGAGCTGAGTGGCACCGAACCAGCGCCTGCAGCCAGCCCCAACGCCGGCGCGGGGAGCCCACCGGTCTCTCCCCTCCTCGCCCCGCAGGGGGGCTCAGCTCTTGGCAGAGGGTGGGCGAGGGCAGCCCGACTCCGCAGCATCCCTCTACACGCGCATCCCCACACTCCAGGGTTAGCAACCGTGAGCCGTTCGGCAGATGCCGGCCCTGGAAACCGTCGGGGTTTGGGCTAGCAGGAGACACCCACGACCCGAGCCCCGTCCGGCGCTCACTGGAAGGAACCTTCTGGCGCGGCTGCCAGACCTGGGAAAGTTGCGACAGCTGTCCCTCCGCGCGCACCGCTCCGCGTCCCGCTTTCGGGGTCGGCGGTGGGAACTTTGCACCGGGCACGCGCCACTGCCCGGCCCGAAACCGCGACCCTCCGGCCAGATGTCGCCCGCCGCGGCGTCGGCACTCACCTGTGCTGCTCGAGGGTCTCGTTGTCCGGCAGCTCTGCCCCGCACACGCTGCACTGCTCGCCCAGGGCTCTGCTCTCCGTCTTCATGCCGGCCGCCAGCTCCCCCAGCTTGCTGAACAGCTCCCGCTGGATGAAGCCCTGGGGCAGCAGCCCCCCGTAGGCGCTGAAGTCCATGGAGACGGCCAGGGCCGGCTGCACGTGCAGGGCAGACGCCACCGAGGGCGGCACGCCGAGCACCGGCTCAGTCTTGTGGTTCGGCAGCAGGGAGTAGATGCCCAGGGGTTTCCCGTCCTGGGTGGCGGCGGTGGTGGCGGATGGCTCCGGCCCCAGCGGCAGCCCCTGGCCGGGCTCAGGGGGCGGCTCGGCGCCCTCCTCGCGGGCGTAGTGCAGTTCGCGGGCGCTGGTGATGACACTGCCGCGGGTCGGGGTGCCGGGCCCTTCCTTGCCCTTCTCGTCAGGCTTCTCCCCGCCGGAGGCGCCGGGCTCGGCTGTCTGGGGGCTGTCGCGGCTGGAGGCGTCGTCCACCTGCATCGCTTCGGTTTTGACCTCAGCGAGGCCCGGGGGGCGGCGGGCGGCGGCAGGGCGCGAGTCCTCGGGGGTGGCGGGCGGCAGGGCGCCCTGCAGCAGCGACTGCCCGATGGTCATCAAGCTGTCCACCGCCGCCTTGGTGGGGCTCATGGCGGAGAGGGGGCCGAAGGAAGCGGAGGCGGAGGGGCTCTGCTCCAGCGTGGCCGCCGGCAGGCTCTGGCCAGCCGTGCCGGCGTAGCCGCTGTCCTCGCCAACGGGCTTGGAGACGAAGAGGCCCTTGATGTACCTCGACTTCCTCTCCTCCTCTTCCTCGGCGGCACCTCCGTCGGCCATGGTGACCTCGGCGTCGTTGTCCTCGGAGGCCTGGATGGTCTCCAGGATCTTCAGGCACTGCTCCTCCAGGTACTCGATCTCCAGGATCTCGGCGGCATAGAGCAGGTCGTCCAAGTCTTCAACCTTAGCCTGCAGGGTGGCGGTGTAGGCATACTCCAGGATCTGCTGGAAGGTCTTTGGCGAGAGGAAGTCCAGGGTGTAATGCTGGCTGTTGCGGTGGAAGAGGATCTCGAACATCTTGCTGGTGCAAGCCAGCACCGTCCGGTGCGCGTGGAACTCCTGGCTGTCCACCATGATGACCACGTCGCACAGCGTCCCCGCCAGGCGCATCTGGTTGGCTTTGTGCAGCAGCCCGGTGGGGTGGCAGGGGTTCTGCAGCTGGATCATGCCCATCTTAGTCAAATCCATGGCGCTCCCCAGGCTCACTCATCAGGGTGCCTCGCCGTCGCGCAAATCTGGG
This sequence comes from Vanellus vanellus, assembly GCF_965231255.1. Taxonomy (NCBI): domain Eukaryota; kingdom Metazoa; phylum Chordata; class Aves; order Charadriiformes; family Charadriidae; genus Vanellus; species Vanellus vanellus. The sequence continues at coordinate 8,902,353 of NC_138926.1, read as the reverse complement.
ACCAGCTTTGTGTGCCGACTATCTGAGAAAACAAAAGGCGGACGGGGGAGAGGAGCGGGGCGAGAGGGGAGGGAAGGGGGGGGGGAGAGAGAGAGAGAAAGGGGGAAAAAAAGGCAAAAAAAAAAAAAAAAAAGGCAAAAAGAGGAGGGCCGGGGGAGGGAGGGGAGGGGGAGGAGAGGGAGGTTAGTCCGACGCGCCGAAAAGTTTCTGCGCCGGGCTCGGCGGAGGAGCCGCGTCCGCGCCGCCGCGCCGGGAGAAGGGGCGCACCCCCCGCCGCCGCCACCGCCGCCCGCCGCCGCCGCCGCGCCCCGTCCCGCCCGCGGGGCTCCGCCGCCCGCCGCCACCCCATCAGGTGCACGGCGAGCGGCAGGCGGCGGGTGCCGGGGCGGAGGGGGGGGTGGCGTCCGCCGAGGATGAGGGGGGGGTCGCCTCCCGCCGCCCGCCCCCTGCCCGCACTCACGGCGGCCGGCGGCTGCTCCGGCAGTTCGCACTGCCCGCTCTCATCGCCGCCGCCGCCGCTCGCCGCGCCGCGCAGCAAATCACGGCGGCGCCGGCCCACGGGCCGCCCCGCGCCCACGTCAGGCCGCCCCCACCCACCCGCCCGCCCCCCACCCCACCCGCCCGCTCCATCTTGAGTGCGGGCGCCCTCCCCCGGCCCCCCCGCCGCACCTTGCGGGGCCGAGCGGCGCGCAGCGGGGCCGGGGCGGCGGCTGGACAGCGCTGCCCGCCGCGAACATGGAGGAGGAGGAGGAGGAGGAGGAGGAGGAGGAGGAGGAGGAGGAGGAGGCGGCGGCGGCGGCGGGGGGCCGCCCGCCCCACCCGCGCCCACGCCACACAAAAGCCACCCCCCGGTGCGGGGGGACACACGGGCACCGGCCCCCCTGCGCCACACCCCCCCGCCGCGCAGCCCCGCTGGAGGAGGGGGAGAAGGTTAAACCCAAGCGGAACACCAAGTTTGGGGCCCGGCGATGGGTTTCGGGCCAGGCGCCGCCCGTCAGCCCGATAACGTGCGGCGACCCCCGGTGGGGCACCCGCCCCGCGTCGGCACCGGTGGCACACGCTCGGCGGACCCTCGCGGCGGGTGGCTGGGGATGGGCGATGGAGGTCTGCCGGCAACGAGCGGCGACGGCAGCCTGCGAGAGGGAGTGAAGCAACGCGGGAAGGGGGAACGCCGGCAGCGCTGTGACACCGACAACAACAGAAAAGGGCAGGGGTCTCGCGCCCCACGCGGCGGGCGCTGCTCCCCAGGCAGAGCATCCGTCGCCGGGGTCACGCGTGTGGTGCCGGCTGCGCTCGGTGCGTGTGAAGACCCGTGTCATCGTCAGGGGACGGCACCGGTAGCGGCACCGCAGCCCTCTCCCTCCCCGGCACTACCCGAGCACACCGCAGCCAGCGCGGGGCCCGGCCTCGTCAGCTAAAACAACAAATACGGACGGTATTAGTACAAAGATACCCTTGGGGTAAAGCAGCGCAAATGTAATCTAAGGAGAACGTTATGGGGAAGTGTGTTTATAATTATAATGGGATTTAATGTACTTTGGGACCAGATGATAGCAGTCATTTAACGAGAACAGCCTCATAACAGAGGCCTCACAATGAAAGGCGGCGCTGCTCGGGTTATTAGACGCGTATGATAACGCAGCGCTCGCGGTAGTATACTTAAGGGTAAAGCATCAGCTACCCCTATTTTTTCGGGGGTCATAACTCTGCCGTTGTAATTGGCAGCGAAAACGCGGAGCGCAGGCAGCCAGCGTGCCTGCAGTATGGGTTTTTTAATTGCCTAAAACTGCTCCAGTTCCTCCCCCTCCCCGACTTTTACATCCGAACGACTGAACGGGGGGAAACAGCGAGACAGTGCGGTTTCAGGTGTTTGTTTACCCTCCTCTAACTTTTAAAAGGCTTCATTTCAGGACTGAAATTTTGCAGACGGTTAGGGGTATGTTTTTAGCGTAACTCGCATGAAATTAAGCTGCGTGAGTCCCATTAGCAATAATGGAAATCCCACGGCTAAATTCCCAGGCAGCATCCTGAAAATTAACCCCCCAGTCCTCCCCGTCAACCGGTGCGTTGCGCTTTTTGTTGCTCCTCCAACACGTACAGTAAAAGCTACCCGGTTGTTTAAGAGGCTGACGCCCCGCAGCCGCCCCTCCACCCCGAGCAGAGGAGCCCGGCGTGCCCGAATCCCTGCAGGATTCGCAGTGTGCCGCCGCCGCCGCGGTGGGGCTATGGGCAGAGCGCGCCGCTGTCTCCACAGACCTCCCTGGACAGCGGAGGGTTCGAATGCGAAGGCTGTTTTGCTTCTAGAGGCGATGCAAGGTGGAAGAGCTTGTTCGAGACTCTGGCCGGAGCATCTTTCCACGAGCCACGTTGTGGCAGCCAAAAGCAAAGGGACCTCCTTTTGCTGGGGGATTTCTCCCCTCGCCCATCCCTCTTTCCCAGCGGGACGCACCAAAGGAAGCTCTGGAAACCCCAGAGCTGCCCAGGGCACCCGGGAGGTCTTTCTCCCGACCCCTCCGGCCAGCCCACACCGGCTCTGCATAAGCCTTCTTTCCTCCCAAACTCCTACGGCCCCACGCACCCAGGAGATCCCTTGCTGGCATGGAGCCAGGGTGATCACGACACGCATTAAACGGGGAAAAGCCAAAAACTCTTGTCCGTGACCTCAAGCATCCGCTCCCTTTCCCCCAGCAATGCCCCCCCTGCGCTGCGCAGGGGAAATGCTAAAGAAACGCCGTCTCCTCCCTGCAGAGCCTCAGCCAGCGCGCCCGTGACCTGGCTTGCGTCGGGTACCGCGATCCGCAGCGGAGAGGACCAATCTGGACGCATCTGCACACCAATGAGGAGGAGCAAAAGTAGCTCCTTGCCTTAGTGCCCCGGGGAAGGGAAAAAAACCCACGTCCCAGGTTGGGGCACCGAGGCTGGTGGCGGGAGCAGCCCCGGCACCCTGCGGGGCGGGGGGCAGTCGCAGGGCTGCCCAGCCCCTGCAGCCCCCTGCGCGGGGCCCACGGGGGTGCCGAAACCAACCTCGGGAAGCCGCCACCGCGGCGGCCCTCGGGGTCGTCTCCCCGCGCCCCGGCACGGGAGTTAATCACCCGTCGCTTCCCCCCCAGTACCTTCCATTTCCCTCCCATCTCTCCCCATCAGTTTCCAATTTATTTACTTTTCTGATCTTAATCCCCACCTTGTAGTGTAACGTGTTTATTAGAAAGGAACCAGCACGTTAAATGAAGCCAAGCTGGGCTCTCGTGTTAAATAGCAGTCACGCCCAAGTGCCTCTCCATGTGCCATTACTCCAAGTGATTGAGGCAATTTCTTCCTCCGCCACGAGTTTCAGTTGTAAATCTCTCAACCAGATACGGGGGCAATGATGTGCTGCCTGGTGCGATTATTATGAACCTCCAGCGTTAAACTCGTGAGACGTCCGGGGTTTCTCGGGAAAGTCTTCCCGTGAAAGGACCAGGCGGAGCACAAGCGTCCTTCCCGAGGAACCGAGGCATCCATTCAGGTCCTCTTCTAGCCCCCACCCTTCATTTATTTTGGACGGGGAGACACGAACGTTCGCTTTTCCCGACAGAAATAGCCCGGCCGGGCATCAGCAGGCCCACAGAAAGAAAAGGTCCACAAAGCACGGGCAAGGCAGGTACGAGTATTTCAAGGGATGACGGCCGCTTCAGGCTGCTCCTCCAGGACCCAGCTCGGCAGAGGGAGAGGACGAGGAGAAGAAAAGTCTCCAAAACTACAGTAAGAAAGGAGATTCCTTGTTCAGGATGCCCAGCCCACAAAACAACCATCAGGAGACACAGCTTCAGCAAGAAGGTCCCCCAACATCATCCGTCCTGGAGAAAGGGAGAGGAGGAGGACTCCCCTGGCTGGCTCCTCTCCATCTCCATCACCCCAAAACCCACGCGGAGGCAGCTGCTCTGCTCCTCTCCTCTGGGGAAAGGCCCTTTTCCATCCCCTGCCCTCCTCCAGCGGTGTCAGACGGACCCATCCTGCCCCACTTGCCACCCGGGGAGGGGTGCGACCAAACGGCTCCCACTTCTCCAGCTCCGATTTGGTCGCCCCCACCCCGGCTCTGGGCTCTGCCCCCAGACCTCTTCTCGCCGCTGGCGGCGCCTGAGCTGCGCACCGGGTGAGGGCACAGGGGCTTTCCTACAGGGCAACTCCTACATTTGCCCGGAATACTTTTGTTTTGCTTTTGGTGCGTTGGGAGGGTTTTCCAGTCTCACTAGCGTGGAGCTGGGTTACGAAACAGAGGACCAAGGAGTCTGCGCAGCAGCAGATCTGTTTTAACTCAAGTCAGAAAGCCGTGACTCTTAAAAACTGATTTTTTGGTATCCCTCCAGACTTTGAAGCATCCGAGCTCTCGCATGACCAGGATTTTGTCCGGCCGGGTAGCTCTGCTCGCAGATGGGGCAGAACGCGGCGCTCTACTTTCGCGTGCGGCAGGCTGACAGCTTATGAAAAGGTGATTAAATGTGTTAGACTTTAAAAAAAAAAAATCCAACCAACCAACCTTAAACGCACAAAGCTGTTTGTCAGGCGGAGGGAGGGAGGCCGCGGCGGGCCCCTGGAAGGCTGCTCAGCGCGCAGCCACGGCGCGTTAAGCTCCCTGTGAAAGCCATTGATTAGCACCGGGATGTGTCCGAGCCCTGCGGATACCGGACCCGAGCGCATTGTGGCGGCACGGGGGAGCGGAGGGGCCGGGAACAGGCCCTTTATTGTGCCCCCGCTCGCCGCACAAAGGGAACCTGAGAGCGGCTCGGAGGACGCAGCTGGTTGGGGGGCTGCGGCGTGGGGTGCGCTGTGCCACGCGGCTCGGCGCTGTGCTGCACATAATCTGCGTGGCGACTCGCGCCGGAGCGAGTTGTTGCAGGAGCGCAGCGGTAACCACAGCCAGCGGAGCCGCGCCAGAGCTCTCCCGTGTCACGGGGAAGACGAACGTGTAAAGTCTTATAATTCGAACAGAGCTGCGCAGACATGTGTGGAGCCTCCCAGGGTGAGCGCGCTGCTCATCCACCGCTCCCCACGCGCCGGCCCTAGCTTGGCAAGGGATACGGTCCGGCCAGCGCTCGAGCGTGCGAAAAAGGCAAGGCAGCGGACACGAGGATAACTGCGTCACCCGCCTCGTGACCCAAGCAGCCTGGTGTGTCACCGCACACATCTGCGTGGCTCTGTCGGGCAGAACGGGGCTGCTGCACGCGCGCGTGCGTCCGTGCGCAACCGGCAGCTTCCCAGCCCAAAAAATCCTCTCTCGCCTCCTGGTTTGTTTTTTTTTTTTTTGTTAAGCTCGGCTCCTTTAAGGGATATTGCAGCCGAGCAACAAATGGGGGACACTAAAATCCTTATAGCACGACGCGACATTTCTGCTCGTAAGCACCGCTCTGAGTCACAGCGTTGCTCACCCGACGGAGGGGCCGGCGGGATGGATGCCCTCACATCCACGGAGCGGATCAGCATCCCTCCCGGGGTACCGCGGGATGGGCTGCCACACCAAAACACCTCCATGGAAGGAGAGATGTGCTGCTCCCGCCCTTCCAGGAGTGCATCCCTCCATTCCTCCCCCTTGGCTGAGGTTATAGACGCGGCGCGGCCCCTAAGACAATGAGGCTAATTAGTGGCTTACGGCCCTGAGCCCGCCGAGGCTGGAGGATGAGCGGGAGCGGTGACTCAGGAGGGCGGCAGCCCGGGCCAGCCTCCCCGCATTCCTCCCCTAAATCCCCCACACAAAAGGGAATTTAGCCACAGTGACTCAGCGAAGGAGCACAAACTTTACAGCCGGGCTTTGAACCGCCGTGTTTATGTATTCCCCCCCAGCAACACGCTGCCGGGTTAGTAATTAAATAAAAATGTCTCCCTCTAGCAGGCTATGACCTAATCATTTGTACAGTACCTATTTTTAGCATTACCCTTTGTACGTATTCAAGAGCTCGAGCCAGAGGCAGCAACTTTTGAAGTCCTAATAAGCAGGGGGGGGGGGTTGCCTTTGTTTAATTTGCTGTGTAATTATTTTTCCTCTTTTCCCCTTCTCTTAGCCTAAAGTATTTGACATCCTGCATGGGACAAGGAGAGAGATGTGCCAGGGCTTTAAATGTCAGCCCTAACTGTACGGCGCTGAGGAGGCTGCACGCGTGCTCGGTAAAGTTCACCCCGGGAAAAAAAAATACCCGCTTTTAAATAGAGCAGAATCGACACGGGGGCCTCAGCAAAGCACTGCTGGGGGGGCTGGCCCTGCCCGCCGGAACAGGGGATGCTCGAGCAACGTTCGGCTCCGAGTTTCAGCCTGCTTTTCCTTTTCGGTTCCCCACAGGGTCGGCGCGGCACTGGGGATGGCGATGGCTTCAGCGCGGCAGGACGTCACCCACGCCGGCTGGTCCCCCTGGGAGTGGGGCGAGGGGCTGCGCCTCCACCCGGGAGACCCCTCTTCAGGGGACACTCCTTCTCTAGAAGGATGGTGCCCAAGTGTAGACAGGAGCAAGAATTCCAGGCGAGTTAAATACCCATCCCACGCTTTTCTGAGCGCCAGCTTAACAGCTCATTAACATATTGCTTCAACCTCTCCCGCCTTTAAAGAGGATGGTTTTCAAGAGTCCCCGAATGACTTTGGAGCTGAAAAACCTGAAAGTCACTCGGGGCCACAAGTGGCATCGGCCGTCCCGTTGAAAGCAGCCAGTTTCCATGCCCTGGCGATATTCACAATCGTTTATTAGAGGGCACAAGCCAAATCCTGAATCCCAATCACTGAGCAAACACCTTTTCCCTAATTACACCTTTCCTCTCCAGCAAGGGCAAAGCTCCACAACCCATTTCCCGTCACATGAAGCATCTGCTCCCCTTTCCAGAGGGAGATATACATGAATATATTTATATAGGTGCCTCTGTCTGTGCACAGAAAAGGCATCACCAGTTTTGACAGCGCAAGCAAAAGCCCACACTTGTGGAAGCCTTTTCCCCCCAACTTCCCTTCCCTTAACATATCTGGGCACTAAATATTCACACAAAATGCCTCCACAGCGGGGGAAACTTCTGCCAAAAGGGGCCCCTCCTCCTTACCTTTCTTGCACGGGGGGGGGGGGGTAATAAATAAAAATCTAGTGGCTGAATCACACATCACGCACATCTTGTTTCTAAAACGTTTCTCAGATGATCTAGCTGCATAATGAAGGTATTTTAGTCAGATTAAATTCTTGTTCATGTCTTCCGTCATTCCCAACACTCCACTAAACTGTACAACTCCAAAATGTACGAGAGAGTCAGAATAAAGTCTGAGGCTGAATGTTACGGTCTAGGTTCAAGGTTAGATATTAACTGATTTTATTTTCTTAATAATTGCCAGAAGATACAATAAAGCCCCAGTATCTTATCTGGTCACAGATTCCTGAGTGACTGAAACCTCAGATAACATTTGTGCATCAAGACAGCTTGCAAACCGCCCTTTTCAGGGAGATATTTATGAATCCCTCGCGAAGGTCGGGAGAAATCAGCGCGTTCCAGCTCAGTCACAACGTCCGTGTCCATCGCCGCGCGTGCCGCGGAGGGGGGCTTCGCAGCCCAGCGGTGCCACGGGCTTGGCGCTGGGACAGGGAGGAAGGTGGCTTTGCGGGAGCTCCGGTGCCCTTGGACACGGCTGGAGAGAGCAGGCAGGGTCCACCTTCGGCCACACCACATTCCCTGCGGGAACGGCTCGATCGGCCTCCCAAGAATGAGAGTAAACACTCCTGCAAAGCCGTTCCTGGATAAGACCTATCTGCCCAGGGCCAGGGGCTCACACGTGTCCCTGCAGGCGGCCGGGGATGCAAACAGGGGGCACAGCACGGCTTGCGATGGGGACAGCTGACACGGGGCCCGCAGCTGCTTCCAAAATCCCCTCGACTCCTCTCGGGGTACAAAGTCCCTTTTGAAGCCCAGAAACCCAGCCCGCTGTTTCTCACCAGCGTGACACCCCTCCACCGCTTCTGCCCCTTCAGGTCCTTCATCCTTCGGCTGGGAAATACCAATTCCACTGCAAACAGACCAGAATTTCATTTCTCTCCTCCTTTTGAAAAAAAAAAAAATAAATAAAATTCTCCATCCCCAAAAAGCTCTCCACTAAACGCTTCTTGTCAGAGCATTTGCATCGCTGTCTCACTACAGAAACGGCTATGGCACCACCGGGGCACTGTGTGTCCTCGGTGCTGTGCGCAGGGACAGAGGGGGCGGGCAGGGAGCCTGATCCTGGGGTCACAGAGAGGAACGGCTTGGGGGGGGCCTGGAAAAAGAAACCACCTCCACTCACAACTCATGAAAAAAGTAATTATCCGGAAGGAGTGTGAAATGGAATAAGGGGGGGAAAAAAAAAAAAAAAAAAAAGGAAAAACCTGAAAGCAGATAGGAGTTGAGAGCCTCGGAGAGGTGCTCTGAGCACTGGCAGCTTGCTCCCCATCCCTTTCCCCTGCCTCGGGGATGCAACGCTTTCACCGCAGGACCTGTACCCCTACAGCAAACCGGCCGAGCACCTTTTCCCCCCCCCGTGGGTACCGCTGGAAACGCTCCCCAGGGGCAGGTGGGGGACAGGCAGTGCGCGTCGCACAGCCGCAGCGGGACCAAAGGGGCGGGAGGGAAGACGAATCTGCAGGCTCCAAAGAGGGGCACCGAGGCCGGCAGAGAGGGGAGGTTAACCTGACCGTCTGGGGGGAGAGCTTAACCCCGGGAGCAGATCAGATGTCGGGGGCACGGGAACGGTTCGGTTTGGGAAACAAGATATGGAATAGAAGGTTTAACGGCCAGCCAGCTCCTCAGCAGATGCTGTATGATGGCACGGAGCAAGGGGAGTTACTTAAATAGTTTTTCAGGTGAGAAACGCCTGGCTCGTTTCCCTGCGGATCTCGGGTGCTGACCACGTCCAGCTCTGGGCCCGATCCTCGGCCACACTCATCTTCCGATCGAGCACTGCCATTCCCAGGCCGTGGCTTCCCATACTGTACTGCATGCCGTCAGCTGCAGGAAAACACAGCGCTCACGTGCTGCCGACAAAAAAAGGCTTTATTTGAGACACGAAGAGGCGCTGCGTGAGCTGGCAGGTGAAATACTCCACCGGCGCTGCTCAAGAGTTCAGCCGAGGTGATGAGAAATAATCCTCACTGGCTTTAAAGCCTGTGAGTTTTGCAGTAATACCGCTCCTCATCGCATCCCTCCCCAGGAAGAGCGTTCCCGTGGGACCCAGGCAGCCCCAGAGCGTGCACCAGCAGATGGGCCGCATGGCGAAACTGCTGCGGCCGCTGCGCGCAGACCCAGCGCTGGGCTGAGTGCTGTCCTTTCCACTGCCGCCCACGGGAAGAGCAGTTATTCCGTACATCAAAGGCGTTTTTGAGGTGGTCATCGCCATGGTGATTACCTGAGAGCATCCTGCCCTACATCCTGGGGCGCTGAGCTGCTCCGGCAGGAGGGCAGCGTGTCCCCAGCCCGGTGGCAGCCACAGGGCTGCCTCGACCCACGCGACCATCGGCAAGGGAGTTCGGAAGCCTGTGTGGTGGACTCCAGCCACCGTATCTCAGCTCACAGTCACTGAACGTGGCGTTTTCTTCATGGTTTTCAGCATCTCATTCAAGGCTTCCGGCCAGGGCCGCGACTGCAAAGGATGCGATGCGCGTCTCCCCTGTGCTGGGCTTCGGGCACCGCCAGCACCGGCTGCCCTGGGCATGCCGTCCCTCTCGGTGAGCCGGAGAGAGCGGGACGCTGCTCCCGGGGACGCGCTGCCTCCCTCCCTGCCAGCCCCGCTCTCGGCACCCGGCCGCTGCCAGCCAGCCCTGAAAATCAGAAAGCTGACGGCAGGAACCAGCTTGGAGCAGGCGCGGAGGGAAACCGCCTCGCGCAGGCACAGAGTCCGCACCGTCCAGGCAACTCGTCGTGTTACTCGTGCCTCACGCCCAGGCTTTTTCACCAGTTCCTGGAAATTGGGAGGCTGTCGTGGGACGCTGGAATAGGACCAGAAAGTCTGGTTTAATCTGTGCTTTCAGTACTACTCTAATTTGAATCGCGCTTTGTCAGAATCACCCTTTGGATGTGTTTAGGGGGATCCAGTCACGGAGCAGGAACGGAAAAGTCCTTTTTCCTTACGTGTCGGCCACACGATGCCCAAGACGAGACAATTCAAGTCTCTGTGACCTGAAATGCTGTCTCTGTCCCTCATAATCCTAATCCTGCTGGAAATGGGAACCGAGTGCAAGTGTACGCCGCGTGACGCTCGCAGCCTGGGCTGCACGCAGGTCGCGATTGCCTCCAAACACCACTAAACAAGCATACAACTCAGATTTCTCTTTTCACAGTCTGAACACCTAACCTGCTATTCCACGATCAGGCTCCCGATTTGCCCTTTCCCCTGGCACAACTTCACCCTTTACAGGTCCCTCTGCGGTGCCGAAATCAGCGCCATGGGCACACGCCGGCAGCCAGAGCGCCTCGATGCGGTGCCCCGAACTGCCTCTGCAGGGACGAAGCTTGGACGGCAATAATGGACAGCGCTTGATAATTAATCCCGCCCTCAAGAGCTGCAGGCACCAGAAAGCTAGCGCCCTCAAACGAAGTAAAAAAATCAAGAGGCAGAAGGCGAGGCACGCTTACACGGAGGTGGGTTCTTCTCCATCGGTGCTCCCGAGAAGGTCCGTGCGCAGAGGGAGGAGAAGTGGGGGGAAGGAAAGGAGATGAGTGAGAGCGCTGCCTGCTGCAAATATTGACATAACCATTATGGGCATGTATAAAACTCCCATTTGCGTGATGCGAGCGTGATATTCTTTGAATACTTCTGTCTCGAGGAATTCTTTATTTTGCCATAGAAGAAAAATGTTTTCATATTCTCTCCTGCCGTTCAGACCTGCAACCCGGCGAGCCCTTTTGCCCTTGAGAGCCATAACATTATTTGTTAACATTTTTATGATGCCAAATGGTCTGTGCTAGAACGGGTGCCATTCTTTAGCTGGGAAACCATATGGCATGCCGAGTAATAAATAAGGTATTGTGATAGTTAATGAACCTAATTGCTAGCAAAGGCTTTAATACAGAGAATGTGCTGCTGAGAATTTAGCACCACATTAGAGATGCAGCAGAGCTCCTCTGACTTCTGAGGCTTAATTTAAGTTCTATATTGCAAACTCCAGAAAATAATTCCAAACCCTCCTGCTGGAAAAGCAACCTGCTGGTAGACTGTGATTATACTGAATTACTAAAATCGCAATCAATTTTATACACTCAGTTAACCCTTGCTAGGGAACTCGCCTCCCCACCATTCGCGGGAAAGCCACTTCGGAGAGGTGCCGGAGCGTCACGGTCATCGTCCCCACCACGACCGGTCCCCTCCCCGGCATCCCCCTCTTCTGGGAGCAACCCCCTTTCCCGGCCTCTCCGCCTACCAGCCAAGCCGACTGTGGGCAAAGCGGGGAATAAAAGCCACGATTATGAACGGTCACCGCTATTCCCCTCCGTGACTAACTTATTAACTGCTGTCCTGACACCACGGCAGCCAGACACGGCAGAAAGCGCAGATGCTCCTCTGCTGCGCAGCGCTCGGGCTCCCGGGAAGCGCTTGTGTGCTTGGAGAGAGCGGCTGGAGAAAACTTAAAAAAAAAAAATCAAAAACTTTGACTCCCACAGCCCTGGAGAGCGGAAGAGCCCTTCTGGCCTAATGGAATTCCTGGCATTGCTATGGATTTTAAATTTTAAAACGTGAACCCTTTCAGCCCTGAAAGCCCTTAGACGACTCCCGCCGGCAGAGGGGCACGGGCGTTCGCCGAGGTGCTGCCCACGCCGCTCAGGCAGGGACGGCCGTGGCTCCCGCTGCCCTCGCGCACGGGGCTCCGTACTGCAGCCAACGGGGGGGCAGGACACCAAACATTCGGCTGATGTACAGCACGTGACAATCCACGGGAAGATGAGGATGTACTGGGTTCGGAAATGCTACTTTGGAAGACGTTGCACACGCGGACCACTGTCCTGTGCGGATGGGACGTCCCCCAGCACGGTGACAGCCGTGCTGCAGCGTGCCCGCACCTCTTCCGAGGACTGCTCCTAAATGCTCACCGGCATTGGAAAACATCGCTCAGGCTCGTCGCATCATCCCCTTACATCACCTGTCTTTATATACAAAAAAACTGCCCTCAGGATGGGAAGGCCTTTCAGGGACACAGCCCCCCCCGAGAGGCATGGGCTGAGCCGGCTGCACGGGGAGACCCGACCACTCCTCGGAGAAGAGCAGCGCTGCTCTTTCAGTCCCTCTGGGAGGGATGGGGGGGTTGGGGAAGAGAGGTTATTGGTTTCTTCCCTGCTCTGATTGCACTCGGCCGTCCTGCAGTCACGTCCTCCCGCTGACAGCGGGCGGCTCGGCTCGGGAAGGCAGCGACATCCCGGCTCGAGGCAGGAGGGAGGGAGACGGGAAGGTTCCCCAGAGGGGCTGCCCTCCTCCGTCCCTCCGCACCAGCCTGCAGCCTTGTCCCCGGCCACCTGCAGCCCTCTCCTGCCCCGGGCTCCGGGCAAGCGGCACGGACGTGGCGCGTGCCCCGGTGGCGCAGGGTGTCGAGGCAGGAGGTGGCCGGGGCCAGCGCCCGACGGTGGCATCGAACGGGGGAAGCGCCGAGATAAAGAGCTGCGCAGGGCGGATTTAATACTGTACATAAATACACTTTACAATCTGGGGAAGGCTCGGTGCTAAGAGGAAACCATTGGAATATTTTATCGTGATGCAGATCGAGTGAAAAGACTGTGAATAAATAAAAGGGAAGATAATTATTTGATGGAGTTCTCTTAGGATATGCCACAGCGGGGAATACTTACGGAGAATACATATTACTAGAGAGACACAGCTATTCAAGCATCAAACTAACCTATAAATTGTCAGAGGAGAAAATTGGAGGAGAGGAATGGATGGGGGTTTGGGCACCGCTCTCATCAGTAACGCCGGGTTGCGCTTTCCACCTTCCCCGTCGCAATTCCTCCTGCCCGAGGAGCCACAGGCCCTGCAAAAGGGAAGGCTGCCTCTAATAAATGTCTTTCAGAAATTACGGCCGAGCCACTACAGTACGGGGATGGCGTCATTTATCTCCCCGCCATCTGCGCGGGCTCCTCGGGCCGGGTGGCAGCAGCCTGCTGCCGGGAAGCCCCCTCTCTCCCGCACTTTTGTGGGGTGAGAAGGTTCGGCGGCGGCACCCTACGTGCCTCGGTAACGATCCTACCCCCCATCCCTCCCGGCACTGTGCTCCCATCTCTAACCGCAGCCTCTGGGACCGGCTTTCACCCCTCTTTCGGAGGAGAACCCCCATGTGGGGAGGCGTTTCCAGCTGTGGGACTGGGCAGGTCCATCCCCTACGCTGCATCTCCCACGGTCTTCTCCCTCGAGCTGAAAGTTACCTGCCCTTCTGCAATGGGGTACATCCCTCCGCCAACGCTTCCCGCCCACTCCTGAGCCAAGGCTCTTCCAGAAAGCGCCTCGCAAACGCCAGCGAAGCTCGGCAGCATTGCTCAGAGTGCCTTTCCCCATTTTGGGGAGCGCGGCAGTGGTTTCCCTGAGGCCAGAGTGCTTCCTAGAGGCAGAGCTGGAGAGAAGCCGACGCTCCCCGCCTGCCGCCGGCACAGCTCTGACCAGCCCCGGGTCCCTGCAAGCCAGCTATAGGTTCACATCTCCCAGTTCATAATTACTCATTACTCCAAGCGACTTCACTCACCAATATTCTTAACGGCCAGCTGCAGCTGTGAATAACCCACAAAATCTCATTTGTGCGATGCAAAAAATCAGCGCGGTTGCGATGCTTATTGCACGCTAATTTATTGGTTCTCAAGCCGCCGATCTGGATGGGCTCCAGGGCCGCGCCAGGGACCCGGCGCGCCGCCTCGGAACGGGGCCGGCCGCTCCAGTGGCAAGTGCTGGTGATAATCACAGGCAGTCACGCAATTAATAGAACAGCCGCTCTCCTTTCCACACTCCGGATCGCACCCTTGCTGCGGCACGGGGACCCCGACCTGCGCTCATCGACACGCACGGCTTTCCCCGGAGAGAGGGCGGTCTCCGCATCGGGGAGACCCGACATCATTGCCCAGAGTAGAAACGCACCCGCGAAGTTTCCAAGCAAGTTTAATGAAGGTAAGAGGAACACAGCAGCAGTTCGTTAACCTTTCCCCTCCCGGGCGAGTCACAGGGTGCAAATATAATCCCTGTAGCATAGCTGCTAGGGGAAAATCTTCACTGGATGTCAAAAATCCTATACTGCTTTTCCAAACTGGGGAATCCTACGAAGACGGCACAGACAAAATCAAAACCACACCGACACGGAGGCTGTGGGTAACGACAGCCCGTTGCACAGCTTGTTTAAGAAAGTGCCACTCCTGTAATTTTTCCCTTTCCACAGTGTTTTTGGCCCTGTTCCTTCCCGAAGCACTCCTTTCACCCACACCTTCCCTCCTGCACAGCACCGGCTCCCGTTCCCAGAGGCAGATGGGATGCCAGCGGGCGATGGGGGGGCTGAGGAAGATGAGGGTCAGCCCCCACCCCACGGCTGGTCCGAGGGCCGGGGACCAGCTCCGCGTGGGTGTAAATGGCTTCACGCCATGTCCCGAGGCAGCCAATGCCATTAGCTCTGAACATCTCCCCTCTCTCGGGGAGCAAAGGAAACCTTTGGTTCCTTTATGGGGAAGATGTGCCGAGGCGCCCGTGTTGCAAAGAGGCAGTCTCCTGTAATTAGCAGAGGCGCTCATTATTTTAAGCGAGACTCGCCACCGCCTCCCAAACGCCGAGCAAGAGCAAAGTCAGCGCCGAACGCAGGATACCTTTAAGGCTGGCTCAGACAATAAAATCAAAGGCAGGCTGACGGTGGCAGGTCTCCCTCCCTCCGCCTGCCCGAAGGGAATTGCACAGTCACCTGCACCCAGAATAGGACTTTGTCCCCGTTCCCGTCATTAATTTCTTCCCTGTGAATTAGTGGGGCCCCGGAGACACCCGCAGCCCACCTGTTCCCGCCGCCTGCCTCCCCGCGCCCGCCGCTGACATTTGCAGCCTCAGCGGCAGGTACCGGCGCCGGCAAATGGTCCCATAAACCATCCGCTAACGCGGCGCCTGCCAGCGCGGCCGGGGCACTGCCACCGCGCACCGGGAGTGTCGCGCCCGGCTGGCGGGGACGGACACACGCAAGCGGTGCGTTTTTAAATCGGCCGCCTTTTTCCCCAGAAAAGCAGCCTTTAATACTGCAATAGTGGGGATGTGCAAAGGCGCGCGTGAGGCACCCCGGTTTCGGTGACTGTCGGCGCCGTACCCCGCTGATCTACAGAACTCTCCCCAGCCGGTTTCATCCCTTCGGCGGAGGTCACGCTTCCGCGAGTATCACTCCGTTTATTCCTAATGCACAACACTCCTTTAATTGCTGCCATTCTGGACTCTAAACAAATTGGCCCTAAATGCATTTTTTTTGTGAAACAAGACGCATTTTGTTAAAAGGGGATGGGAGGAGGGCGATTTTTAAAACCGCTATCACCGTAATGCGATGAAATTACCATGTAGCACACGGGGGTCTGAAAGCCGCAATTAATATCCCGCACCTTTCTGAATCCTTTGTGTCACGACAGTCCTGGAAAAACAGCGGCTGGTCTGGGTGTGCGGAGGGGACCGGTCCCCCCGGACCCACGGCGAGCGCCTGCATGCCGAGCGCCTCATCCCCTTCCCGGAGACGCAGGCAGAAGCGGCCATGCGTCAAACCCCAGTATGGCCCTGTTTCCACCCCGCAGCTCTTCACTTGCCCGCTGCGGAGCGACGGCGGTGGCAAGTGTGCCGCCCGCTGTCCTGGCCAGCGCTTTGGACATGGGGGCCAGTGCCTGCGGGGGTGTCAAGCACAGCGCACCTCTTCGGGGCTCAGCGAAACAGGCAGCCGGGTAAGAGAGCGCCCCCGGTAGCACTCCCATCGCGATACAAGCTACAGGGCGGGCATCGCACACCAACGCGTCCACCTCGGGTGAACCCACAGGAAACCCAAATCCATCTCTCTTTGTCCCTCATACCACAGCAGCGGAGAACAGCCACATTCATTGCAAATCGAGGGAAAATAAAGAGGTTTTTTTAAAGTAACCTGTAAACAATCCCTATCAAAGAGAGAAAAAGCTCCACCTGAAGCCGCCTGCCAAGCAGGAGTAGGTCAGTCCAGCTCAGCTGCTGCTGCTCTGCCGACTCAGCCGTGATTGGCACCCAGGAGGGACATGGCCCTAAGAGTCTGTGCCTGAGCAAACGCTTCTTCGCGGGTATCAGCCCCCACAAGCAGCTTCTCACTGCGAAGCATCCCAGCTCCGCAGCCGGGGCCGGATGCCACCACCAACAGTGGAGAGCACCCGCCTCCCCGGCACAACGCTGTGGGAAGAGGTTTGCGGCGCAGCCCGGTGCGACGAGCCGTGGGGCAGAGCGCTGGCGCCCAACGCCCCGGGTACCTCATCCCCTGCATGTGTCCCCACTCGCCGGCCGAGCGGTCCTGCCCCGGGCCAGCGCAGGGGATCACAGGGGCCGGCGTGTCCTCATCCAAGGGTCAGCCACCCAACCCAACTTGCACCCCAAATTCCCAGAGCCACAGGGATTTGCTGGCCGGGGCGTGAATAACCCCGCCGAGCAATCAGGGCTCTCGCGGCGAGCTCCGCACTGTCGGGCGAGGGAGAGACCGAGGGTGGAGATGAATCACGCCGCGATTTCTAGGCAGAAAGTCCCGTTAGTGAAACTGCTCAGAGGCATTGCGGTTCCTAGTCGAGTACTGTAGAGATGGAAGCCTTATTTATGAGTAAGATATATCTGCAGAGGGAGCAATAAACTGCAAAGCAAAGTATGAAGGTTTGCAGCAAATGCCGTAAAGTTTTACACTCCCGAAAACTAGGAATAAAAGATATACCCATTTAAAACAAAGTGGATGGAAAAGGTTTCCACAGGACTGTAAAACAGCCTTATAACAGTTAATTGCCAGTTTCTTGTTGCAGCACAGAGAAATTTAAACCAGAAAAAGAACTGTTTAAATCTCCATCGAAGAGCAGGAGAAAAGAAAGGAGAGCGAGAGGCGAAAAAAAAGGAGACGAGCGCAGGGGAACGTGAACCTTTTGTTCGGATCCTCTGCACCACGCGGAGGGAGAAGCATCTTTTGTTCCCGGCGCTGTGCCGGCCGCCCCGGCTGCTCCCGCTCCCCACCGCCGGCAGGAGCCTCACCGGGAGCCGCAGCCGCGGGGCGAGACCTGGGCAAGGTCCCAGCAGCCGGCCTGTTGGTACCTATAGGTAATTTAGCTACAGTCATACAGATGTAGCTGCAAGTGAGAAAATCAGCCGAGCACCTGCCCTTGCTTCTGCCCCCGGGAGGAAGGGGGCAGAGGGAAAGGCAGAGCAGCAGGGGGGATTCCTCCAAGTCCAATGGGAAACACAAAGTGTAATACTTTTGACCAAGTAAAACCCAGGAAAAAACGTGAAATGTTTTCCACGACAACCAAAACGACCGACCACCACGCTTCCCACCAACTCCATCCAAAGCACCGGTATCCCGGGGGATATCCTTATTCCTGCCACTCTGTCCCTGCGGAGACCCACAGCCCCCCCCAGGAGCCGCCACCCAGGGAAGCCCAACGCAGCTCACGAGAGAAAGCTGTGGAGTTTGCAAGAAGACCCCAAGGAGCTGTTGCGTTTCAGAAAATAAGTGCATTTTATCCTTTAAAAGCACAACTGTCTCTGCTTTTTTTTTCAGATAACCACTGCTTTCAACAAAAGATCAGTCGGTCCCTTCTCCAAAAAGTATCCGAGACTAGAAATGTTGGCTTTTCAGGTGCTTTCTTTACACATATTCCTGCGAACACGAAAGAGGGGAGCACCTAAAGCACAGTCCAGTAAAAGGCACATAAAATAGCAAAAAGGGTGCTTTTGGTCCCACCCTCAAAGCGCGCCGCCCTTCCCCGGGCGCCCCAGCCAAGCTCCGTGCCGCGCGGCGCTGCCCTGCCCGGTGCCTCGCTTACCTCTGGGCCGTGGGTGAGGATGCGGCAGGAGGGTGGGAAGGGTACTGGGGGTGGGCTGGAGGCGGCTGCAGTGCCCCCGAGCAGCCCTGAGGCTTACGCCCAGGTCCAGATGGAGCCCAGGGCTGATCCGGCACAAGCTGGCTGCTTCCAAACCGGCTCCCAGGCACCGGCACAAGCCGCGCTCGCAGCAGATGCCCCACAGAGCCCAAACCAGGAGCGCCTTGAGATGCTGCAGGTGCCGAGACCCTCCCAGCCCCACTGCCCTTTATCACTTCCCCGTCTCCCAGGGGACGGGACAGGCCAAGGTGTTCCTCGTTAGGTGATGGGGCACAGTCCTGTCCCATCAGGGAGGGACCCACCCCTCCCGGCACCTTCCTGCAGGGACTTTGGTTTAATTTTTTTTTTGGTTATTTTTCCTCTCTGTAATGGCAGGTTTTGTGCATTATCCAGGAAAGTAAGCAGAGCGATACGTTCCACGGTGTAAATATCGAAACGCTGTTTATATCAATCAGAGAAGCACTTAGGTAGAGATGACAATGGAGCCCGCAGAGCCCTAATCACACACTTTGATTGAACTGAAAGTACGGGGGAAAATGGAAATCAGCCGTCTAGAGCTGAGATTTCAATAGAGACGGGAAGCTGGAGCGGCAGAGCCGTTTGGGGGCTGCTCCCGGCCCGGGGAGCCGCGGCGGCAGGCTCTGCATCCCATTTCCAGCAGCCGCGAGTGCCGGGCTGGCGGCGCGGGCGACAGGGCGTGCTGAGCCGGGGGGCGCTCGCCCCGAGACACTCCACCGCTCCCACTCATAAATACCCCGAGGCGCTCTGGGTGCTGACAATCTACGCTTTTATCCCCGAATCGTGTCATCCAGTGATCAAAACCAGGCTCTAAGGACTGAAACGCAAGCGCTGCGCTGGCAGACGGCAGCAGAAACGAGCCAAAGCCCCCGAGCTGCAGCCGGCCGCAGGGCCACGCTGCTGCGTGTACCCGAGCCCGCCGTCTTAAATAACAACTGCAGACCCGGCGAGGGCACGAGTGTTTGGGCTGGGCCTGGGGGCTCGGGGTGCTCCCTGCGCCCCGCTGCCACCGCGGCGGTGCTCAGCGCGGAGCTGACCCCAGCCGGGTCACCCCCGCTGTGTCCGGGCAGTGCGGCTTCACTGCTCCTTCCCACTCCTGGCACTGTCCTCAGGGACACCGACCGAGGCATCAGTGAGTGGTCATTTTTGGCGTCAGCAGAGCTGCTGGCGTATTCCCTTTCACGCAAGCACACCCTCGCAGCCTGATGTGCCGGGGG
Organism: Vanellus vanellus; assembly: GCF_965231255.1. Lineage (NCBI taxonomy): Eukaryota > Metazoa > Chordata > Aves > Charadriiformes > Charadriidae > Vanellus > Vanellus vanellus. Next base: position 8,883,085 of record NC_138926.1, on the reverse strand, counting down.
GGGCTGGGTGGCTGCACCCCGGTGTAGCGTGCAGCACCTCCAATGGTTGCTTGAGCTCCAAGCATTTAACGGGGGGGCAAATTCACTTCTCCTCCACCCGTTCCTGCTGCGGGTGGCAGGGACAAACCCCCTGGCATCAATAGGATTTGACTTAGGGCTTGCAGCTGCAAGGCTGGGAGTGCCGGTGGTCTGCGTCAGGGGGGTGACATCCCGCGGCAAATTCAACCCTGGCTCCGCTTGCCGTGGCTGCGGGGGCTCTTGTGGGGCCGGTTGCTTTACAGACTGTTTCAGCCCGGGGTCTCAGCACCCGAGTCACGGGGAGCGCTTGTTGTCGGCTTTGCTCTCAGAAGAAAACCTCTATAGCACGTTCGTCTTTCAAGCTGACATCCTCTTTCGGCTTCGTATCTTCGGCAGCTGGTTTGGCATCAGCAGGTCTGGCCGTGCATGCGGTACGGCGAGCAGGGTTTGTTAAGAAAGTCACCTCGGGATCTAAAATAGCGCTTATTAGTTTGAGGATGATACGGCGGCTCATCCACCTGTCACTCCTCATGGCAGATCTTTAAAAAAGCAAAGGCCAATTATATAGATTCGGAGTCGGTAATGAGCCTGAAACTGTTTGATCATTTCGGCTCCCGCTGGGCGAGCGGGAAGAGGACGAGATGCCGCGGGGACCCGCCGCCGTGAGAAGCGCGGGGCTCTGCTGCCTCTTCGTGGCGAGGACGGCGAAGGAGGCTGCCACCACCGCGTCCCCTCCGCGACACCCGGGACGGCAGGCGAGGGGCTGCCGGGGGGCCGCCGCTCAGGCGGGGCGCAGGCAGGGTGCAGGCAGGGACCCCCGGCAGGCAGGGTGTGGGCAGGGTGTGGGCAGGGTGTGGGGTGTGCGGCCGGCTCTGGAGCCAAAACCCAGGCGCTAAGGCTCTGAATTTTCTGGTTTTCAGTGCTAGGAGGTGAAATTGCAGTTTTCCAAAGGAAACTTGAAAAAATAAGAGCAGCAAAATTCCTGAAAGACAACAGGAATTTCATCAGGCGCTTTCCATGGGCTGGAAGCGATTCCTCCTTCCTACAGGAGAGATTTTGGCCGTCCTCTGCCAGAGCATCTAATGGCCTTAAAACTTCCTTGCCACATTATATTACTGAACACGCTGACTTCAATCTGCTGTTATGGAGCGAAGGTGTCGGACGCACTAATGCTGTTTACAGAGCTGTCGGGCTGCGAGTGCCGGCGGTACCGACTCGCACTGTACTGGTTTATTGCCATCAATTACTGTAAAGCCAGGGATGTGTAATGTAATCCCAGGGAATGCCATTAATTACGGCCGTTCGCGCAGAGGGTCGTACAGCTCAGGGGCTGCTGGGGGGAATACAAGAGCGAGTTATCACAGAAAAAGTGAAGCTGGGGGCGGAAGCGGAGAGGAGGAGAAAGCCCTGGTGATGAGCAGGAACACGGCCGGCCGGCTCCCGGGGCAAGGACGCGGGAGGGAGGTTAAAAGCGAAAGTAGAGGAGGGGTGACGCAGGGAAGGGCAGGAGGAGCGAGCAGCAGAGTTTGCTCTCGGCAGCATGGAGGCTCCGGCAGTCTTCACGGGCACAGACTTTTACCAGCGCAGTTTTGACCCTCAGGAGTATTTGAAAGAATTTTACACCCTGAGTGACAGCCAGGGACAAACGAACACGTTTCTGAAGGAAAACCTGAAGAGCCTGTTTAAGATGTTCTCCTTGGGTGAGTTGTGTCCCCCCCTGCGCCCCCCCCGCCCCGAGGTGTTGGGCGGTGGCGGACGGCGCCATTTGCAGGGCTGCGCTCGGGCTGCAGGCTGCTCGGCGTGTGCTCCAACACGGGGCAAGATACATGCTAAATATATACGCACGCGCTTTTAAAAATATATATCTATGCATACAGGGCATTGCCAGCTGGAGTTGTCCCGGTTTCTGGGAATACGGTGCCCTCCAGGCTGGGCAGGGGACTCTGCTCCGGCGGCAGGCTGCCCACGGGCAGGGCTGGGGGCTCTCACCCCGCCGCAGGGGCTGCCCCCGGGCTGCGCCGCGGTCCCAGAGCCCCAGGCCACTTGGGACCGCGTTTCTGGGTCAGGAAAAGTGCAGGCCAACGGAGGTCTGGGGCATCTCTGTCCTGGGGTACGGTCTCCATCCTCACTGGGGTGGTCTTCTCCCCACTCTGCACTAGACGGGCTGAAGGGCGATACCCTGATAGATGTCGGCTGTGGCCCCACCATCTACCAGCTTCTGTCCGCTTGTGAGCGCTTCCAGGAGATCATTGCCTTGGACTACACGGACCAGAACCGCCGGGAGCTGGAGAAGTGGCTGAAGAATGAACCGGGAGCCTTCGACTGGAAGCCAGTGGTGGAATATGTTTGCGAACTGGAAGGGGACAGGTGAGGCCGGCTTCCTACTGCCCTGCCACTGGCCATGGCGTACATGAAGTCGCAGGCACAGGTGCTAAATAACCGCAACACGAGCCTTCATCTATTTATTTGTTTATTTACTTGCCAGGGAGAAGTGGGCTGAGAAACAGGAGAAAGTGAGAAAGAAGGTGAGGCAGGTTCTGAAGTGTGACGTGACCAAAGCCAACCCAACGGACCCCGTGTCCCTGCCTCCTGCCGACTGCATCGTCTCCACCCTCTGCTTGGAGGCCGCCTGCAAGGACCTGGACACCTTCCGTAGTGCCCTGAAACACATCGGTGCCCTCGTGAAGCCAGGGGGACACCTGGTGATGGTCACCGTCCTCCGGGAAACCTACTATGCCTTCAACAAGCAGGTTTTCTCCTGTCTCCGCCTGGAGAAAAACATGGTGGAGGAAGCTGTGGAGGGTGCTGGCTTTGACGTGAAGTTCAGCGAGGTCCAGACATACGGGCCCGGCGACATCCGCACGGATTGCGAAGCCGTGCTGAGCCTCGTGGCACGCAAGCGCGCCTCTACTACTGGGTAACACGTGGGCACTGGGGAGGAAAATAGCAGTGCGTCTGGTTTCAAAAAGCTCTGCTGATGTAACCCGCATCCCCTCACCCCTTTACCTGAAAGCAAATAAACTCACAAGTGCTCTAACGGTGTCCATGGGCTGCGATTTATGCGGCATGCACAGCGCCAGCACTTGGAGCCCCGACTGTCCACCAGCAGCCCAGGCTCAGGGTAACCCCACCGGCTCGCCCCAGCCCCAAAACAGGAATCGCACCCAAGTCCCTTCCCCGCCATCCTCCCAAGCCAGAGCAAAGCTTCTGAGAAGCTTCCCTCTTCCAGCCACGAGGCGCTTTTTTGAGACCCAAATCCATTCTTATGGGAAAAATGTTTGGCCACAAAGGCAGTGAGATTGTCCAAACCCAGACCTGTTTCTGGGTTCTGGACAAATCCCTTATGCTCTGTTCGAAAAGCTGGGGGGAAAGAAAGGATGCTGTCAAGGGGAGCAGCATGCCTTGCACCCAGACAAACCCCAGCACTCATGGAACCGAGAGTGCCTGCTGATCTTTTCAGCACACCTGTGGAAATTGTTTGAAAGAATGCCGCAGCCTCAGCACTATGTACCTGCCGGGCACCAGCACACAAGCGGGAACAGGGCAGAAATGATTGGCAGATGGCAATGATGCTCTCCTCAGAGCAACCTCCTCCAGCTGGCAGCACTGCTGGCCGTACCCAGTTGTTGTCCCACGATTACAGACAGCCAGACCTGCGACACAACAGAAGTTCACTTTAGAGACAGTCGAGCCTAGGCATTTTTACTAGGAATTAATATTCGCACACCCAACACACCCCAATTCTCAGCAGTGTTTTAGAGTAAGTGTGTGGGATTTGTTGCTGAAGCTCCTCCTCCCCTCACTCACACAGATTTTCTTTTGGGGTAGTTCTGGTTCAAGAGTGAAAAGAAATGTGGAAATAGGAAATTCTCTCACCGGGCATACACGGATAGGGTCCCGTCACAAGTCTTACTACTTCTGACAGAAGAGGCTGGCAGACAGCGAGAGTGATACAGCCCAGGAAGGAGTTGAAAGCTTGAGAAGAGTCACGGTGCCCAAGTAGCATTCCCGCTCCACAGCAGCCAGTGAGCCCAGGCAGGAACCAGAGGGGTTTGGCCTCTTCTCTGTCCTGTCGCCTTTCAGTTTCTTGGTAAGCATCTAATAAAAAAAAAAAACAAAAACAAAACCAAAATATGAAAGTCTTCAGGGCTGTAGGGTAACCTTAGTAAGCCCGTACTGGTGCTGAGGTTATTAGACATAAGCGTATGTGACCCCAGAAGCGGACACTGGAGACACCACGTCAGCAGGATGAGGACCACATTGGTGACACTGCCAGCTCCAGCTCCGCTTGGTGTGAGCATCCCCGGAGCCACCGGGATGCCCTGTGCAAGCAGCACCGGTGTTCGGCACCGCCACGAGCTCCGGGAACAGCCTCATTTCCCAGCTCCGAGAAATGGGGCTGAAAACCAGAGGATGCTCAGAGGCAGCTCAGCACCTGCGCCACTTGCTAGTTAACGCTGAATATAACACCACCGCTCCCATAAAGACCCCCGCGCCCGCCCGTGTGGCGCAGTAAAGGCAGGAATTCAGCAGCTGCTGACACCTTCTCTGGAAATAACACGCCCGGGTGTTGTAGCGCTGGAGTCTTTAATCGCTGTTTAACTGTTCGAACATCGGCATCGCTGGGGATTTTTATGGTCTGTTTAAAAAGCACAATGATTCCCTTCACGGAGAAGTTTGTAGCTACAATTACCCTTCTGTTGCAACCTGCCAGGAGTCATTGAAAGCCTTTCCCAGTGAAGAGGCTGGGCAGTATTCTGCCCGCCTCTCGCCAGCAGAAATCACGGTGGCACCTAAAGCTGCAAGGTGGGTGGAGATCAGACTCCTTTCCTCCCTCTCCGTGTACGAGGGGACTTTCCCCAACTCAGCCCGTGCCTGAACATGAAGCCAAAGATGCGAATCAAACCCAGCGACTGAGGCTCAGTTTATTCAGCAGTAACCGCGGCTGTTGTTTTAGTTGGCTCCTCTCCCTCTCAGTCCCTGCCAATCCCCAGGTGTTCGCCAGCCACCATGAGAACCGCACGTGGGGACGAGGTGTGCTGTTACTGCATGAGCTGGTGCGACCCGTCCTTCCAGGCTCGCCGGAAAACGGACTGTCATTTCCAACGGCTCTGACTGATCTCCCGATGGCTGGGTGTCATTACGGGTACCGGCTGTCTGGCTGCCAGGAATACTCAGGCATCCGCTTTCCATCGAGCAGCCTCATTACCACGGTGCTGTCACCAGCTCGGAGAAGTGCCGGAGGCAGCCGAACAACCAGAGGAACGGGAGCGCAGCCAGGCCAGAGGGAAGGTGCTGCCAACACCTACGACCGGCGCTGGAGACAGAGGCAGCACAGCAGGAACGCGACAGGCGAGAGGGCTGAGTGGCTGCTGGGCTCTTGTGCCCCACGGGGAGCTGAGCCAGAGCCTTGAGCTGGGAGACGTGGGCCTCCACAGCTGAAGCGTCGTAGCCCAGAAGGCAGGCCAAGAACGAGGCGTGAGGCATGAGCACCGATCCGAGGAGGACTAGTGGCTCGTTTTGCCTCCGGAGCAGAATAGGTGGAAGTTTCTGAAAATTTTAAGAGTGCCTGTGTATTAAGAGTGACAACAGGCAGCTAAAGAACATGTTTTGCTCCTCAAAATAAAAAACTTTTTCATTTTCCAGTTTGCTTCTTTGAAAAGCAAAAAGGACATAAAATAGTAACAGAAAAAGGGAAAACAACACAACAGAATTACCAGAGCACAACTGTGAAAAACCTGAAATGCTTTCCCGTTCTCTCCTTGTGCCCTTTTTACAGTCTGGGCTGTGCGAGGCTGCGACAGGCAACGCCTGTGCCCGTCAGCACCTTCTGCGGGTCTCTGAAGGTGGCTGTGCATGGCCCAGCAGGCGCGGCCGCGGCGCTGGCTGGGAGCTGCCTGGCGCACGGGGAGCAAGCCGGCGATGGTACAAATGCCGGAGCCGCTCCCAGCCAAGCCCAAGGGGACCCAGAAAGAAAAAAAAGCAGAGAAAAGTAAACGAGGCTCCAGGGAAATTAAGGCAGAGTGGAAGTCCTGGCAGAGCGAGGTAATAATTTCCTTTCTGAATGAGTAACTGTTTAGAATGTAACCAGGCGAACACGATTAAACCAAATGAATATAAATTCTAGGTGCGGTATAAGTAATGAAGTGAAGAAAATGAACAGCGCCTAATTAACAAGAAAATAGGATCTGCCATAACACATTGGAATCTAATGAAAAATGAAGGCTCAACTTCCCCTTTCAAAAATTTTCCAGATGGAAAACATCCTTGTTTTACATCCGGCACCTTCTGAAATACCCAGGGGATTACAGTCGCCGGGAAGAACTGTACTCCATCAAAGGACAGGGGCGCGGCAGGTATTTTGCAAAATACTTGGAGAATTGAAGTGGCTAGGAGACGACTGCCCAGCGCTCGGCCCAAACACCAACCCAAAAGTGTCCCCTCCACATTAAAGCGTGACAGGGGAGTGGCAAGCCGCCCGCCCCGGCGAGCGCAGCTGTGGGAGGCACTCATCAGGACAGCGGCTGCCAGCAAACGGAGTATGGCGGCAATAAAACCAAATGACAGCATGAAATGCACCATCCACCAGCCGGCTTCACCTATGCTCCTTCTCTCAGTGTTACTTTTATGACAAAACACAATGCCTGCGCTCCGCTCTGGGGGCCGGTGCCGCCAGCCGCACTCCCACTGGGACAGTCCCCAGCCCTGCGGGGTGCCTGGGCTCCGGCGGGAGCAGCTTGTGAGAGCGAAAAAAGGTGAGGAGCCCGCAGAGAGGGCAGCCACAGCTCCCCACCACAGCTCTGCAGGACTGTCTGCAAGCTTCCCTATCTGTAAACAACTAAATTAGGGATTTTTAATCAGTGTGACCGCTTTTACCAGGCAGTGCTTGATTGGAGCCACTCTGTTTATTTGAGGGACGCTCCTAACAGTGTGGAAGGCACAGGGAAACTAAGAAAACCCCTCACCCGCCCGGCAGTTTCGCGGCCTGGTACCACAGAGGCACCGTCGGCAACACCGACACCGGCCGCAACCCACCGGCGTTACCGAGTCCCTGGAGGAGGCGGAGCGGCAGGAGGCCGGCGCCCTCCTCCACCACCCCCGCAGCACCGGGCCCTCCGAGCCCGCCCGTTCGCTCGGGCCACCCCCAGGCCGGGGTTCCCCCGCAGCCCGCCGGCCCTGCCGCGGCCCCGGCCTCCGCCTCCCCCCAGCTCCCGGCCCACCGGAAGGGGAGTGGTTTGCACGCCGACACAGCGACGTCACGGCGCCGGCGCCTGCGCAGAGGCCTGTGTGGGCGCCCGGCGGGCGCGGGCTGCCCTGCCGCGGCGATGGGGGCGGCGGCGGCTGAGGCGGACCGGACCCTCTTCGTGGGGAACCTGGACCCCAAGGTCACCGAGGAGCTCATCTTCGAGCTGTTCCACCAGGTACCGGCCTGCAGCCGCCGCCCCGCCCGCCCGCGCTTTTATCCCGGGGGAAGGCCGCGGCCGCCATGGTGGGGCGGGCCCGGCCGGGGTACGGCGGCCGCCGGCGGCCAAACTTGCGAGGGACCGCGGAGCTGCGCCGCCGCCGCCGTCCCCCCCCCTTCCTCCCCCCCCCCCCCCCCCCGCTGTCTGGAGAGCCGCTGCGTTGGTGTCTAACGGATTTTGTTTGTGGCTCGGCAGGCAGGACCGGTGATTAAGGTTAAAATCCCGAAGGACAGAGATGGGCGGCCCAAGCAGTTCGCCTTCGTCAACTTCAAGCACGAGGAGTCGGTCCCCTACGGCCTGAGCCTGCTGAACGGGATCAAGCTATACGGCCGCCCCATCAGAATCCAGTTCCGATCAGGTGCCCGCCAAAAGAAACATGAAATAACCCGCTTACGAGGGAGAAAGCAAAACTGCCGTCAGCTTCCCCCCCACACCCTCCCAAAGTCTGACAGATTGATATTGAGTTGGGTAAATCGCACGTACTTCTCGCCAAATGCCACTCACCCGATAGCCGATGATTCCGTAGAACCACAGTGCCAGGCAGGCGTCTGCTTTTGTCCCTGTGCTTCAGCAGGGGACCTTTCTGCCAGTTAGGGCCAAGTATAATCTCAGAGCTGAGTCTTCTGTTGGGTGGGTTGTTTTTGATTATTCATCTGTACCCTTGAAAGCTGTTCAAAGTTATCCCAGGAGCAGTAAAAGTTCCACTTGACGTCAGTTAAACGAGGCACATTGGCTGGAATATCGTTGCCCCATTGCATCTTTCCCAGTGGGTGTTAAGACAGTCGCAGAGTCCTGTTTTGGAGACCGGATCACGTGCTTTTGCAGGTCACCAACAAAACTCGAGAGCTAGTTAATCATGGGGCAGCTGTCAGTGCCTGGCAAGTTCACTCCATACCCAAGTTCTTCCAGCTCCTGTTTGCCAGCTTTGTGAAACGTTTGTTTTTCTGCAGGGAGCAGTCACGCATCTCATGATGGCAACCTGTCCTGTTCCCCGCATGGAGCCACCAGCACCAGCCCGTCTGGCGCGCCGCACCCCGCATCGAACTGCAGCAGGTACGAGTCCTGCCAGCACATGCTGTAGGTACCTGTGCCTAGTGCAAAGTAGAAAACTGTTCGCGTGGTTCGCTGTGTTCCTGGCTCTCTTTCCAAGCCCAAGCTGGTCTTTCTTCCCTATGGAGCAAGTACTTGCATTCCTGGTGCCCTCCGTGCTTGGTGCCTGAAATCCTAATGCAGAAAGAATAGTGTTGCCTTTTCCTGCAAGCACAGAAAAGATCCGGTGAGGTAAGATGGGGAGAGTGCTGCCAAACGCACAACACAAGCGTGTCCACACCAGTTTCTGACCATGGTGTCGAGTTCAGGCTTACGCTTGGATGCTTAATTTGTTTCTAATGGGAGTAACGCAATTAGGATTCCAGTGCCCCTTGGACTGCAGTAGTCTCATGCTGAAGGCTAAAATTCCTAATCTTTGTTTTCTGTAGATATGACAGGATTCCTGACGGGATGGTAGCAGCAGGATTCTCGTCGGCGCAACGGTCTCTGCCGTCTGCTGATAACCTTCAGAGACACGCAGTGGTACGCTGCTCGCTGGTGCTGATAGCGGCTGACCCTGCCACCCCCGGCAACTGACGGTCAACACGGGACAGAGTTGTCTCTAACTTTGAGTCTGTGTTTCCTGTAACGGTTGTGAGAGGCTGTGGGAATGTGCTTTTGGAGTGTTGAAATGCCAATTCCAGAAGATTTACGGCTCCTTGTGCTCGGGTGGTTAGTCAGGGAGGGTGTTGAGCTTTAAGAGTTCGGCTATAGATGGAGCAAGGGCGTAACAGCTCTTCTGTAAGTTCACGTTTAGGCTCATTTCCAAACCAAACCCTTTCGTTTTGCCGGGGTTTAGAGAGCGATTGATTTGTGATTTGGAGGTCCGCACAGGGGTTAGCGTTCCTCTGTGCTCCGGAAGGCTTCCAGCTCTCTGCTGGGAAGCGAGCGCACCAAATCTCCTGACCCTTTTCCTCTTCTCTTTCCAGATGAAAAACGCTGTGCGGCAGCAGCCCCCGTTCGGGGGGAAGTATGAGCAGCCCGGCTTCACCCCGCCCGGTTACCCACCGGCTCCTCACGCCTTCCACCCCGCGCCGGCCCCCCAAATGCCACAGCGGCCGGAGATGGCGCCACGCAAGGGCCGGCTGAGCGCCCACCCCTACCACCCGGATGGCAGGCACTTCGGCCGCGAGCAGCGCTTCGGGGAGCGGGGGCCTGACTACGGCCGTGGCAAGAGGGAGGAGTACGGCTTTGAGGAGAGGGGCCACGACGCCGAGCACTACTACCGGGCGGGCAGAGAGGAGCCTGCCTACGAAGACAGGCACCGGGACGGCTGGAGCCATGACTACGACTACCGCAGGGAGGGCTACAGAGAGGCCAAGTGGCACCCGTCCCGGCATTAACGCCTCTGCAAGCGGGCTTGAGAGAACTTGACAGCCAAGAGAGCTCAATCTCTTTCTTACCGAGTATGTCTTTAAAAAAAAAACAAACAAACACCCTCAACCCCTCAAAGTTACCTTTTAACGTTTGTAAAACTAGCATAATCCTCCCAAACTAGCGTCTTACTTTTAAATGTGTTAACTCTGCACTTCAGGGCTTGTCGCGGGGCAAGAGAAAACACGTCCCGGTTTCGGAGCGGTGGCTGCCGTTTGCTTGGCTTGTGGAGACGAGCGTGTTTCTGGTTTTGGAGTGGGAGGACGGGGCCAGCGGCGTGTCGGGTGCGGGGGTCCGCCCTTTTAGATGGCGCCGAGGTGGGACGGATGCTTTCTGGCATCCCGACTCTCTCGCGCAGCGGTTTTGATACGGGATGTTTGAATATTCCTTCTCTCGGGAAGAGCATTAAACGTCTCCCTGGAAAAAACGCGCGGGTAAACCGTCCTCATTCCGGCCTCGGGGAGGGAAACCGCCTCCGTGTAACGGGGCCGGGGCCCCCCCGGCTCTCTCCGGTGCCGCCCGGGGTGGCGAGAGGCCCCGGCCGCTCCCGGCGCCGCTCCGCGGGAGGCCGCGGCGCCCCGGGACTACATCTCCCAGCGGCCCCCGCGCCCGCCGCGGGGGCTGCCGGGAGTTGTAGTACGGCGGCGGCGCTTTGCGGCCTGGCGGCGATGCTGGGCGGCAGCCGCGCTGGCCTGGGTCGCCTGAGGAGCTGCGGCGGGCGGCTGTGGCGGGGCCGGCGGCGGGCGGCGGGCATGGCCGGCGGCGGCATGGGCCAGCGCATGGTCTGGGTGGACCTGGAGGTGCGGGGCGGGGAGCGGAGGGCAGGGGAGGCACGGCGAGGGCGGGGGGCGGCCCGCGGCCGCGCTGACGGTGCCGCTCCCCGTGTGGCAGATGACGGGCCTGGACGTGGAGAAGGACCAGATCCTGGAGATGGCGTGCCTCATCACCGACTCCGACCTCAACGTCCTGGCCGAGGTGAGGAGGAGCGCCGGGCCTCCCCCAGCGCCCCGGGCCCGCGCGGCGGGGGGTTGCTGCCCCCGAGGCGCTCACCGCCGGGCTCCGGCCCCGGCTGCTCCGGGGCGGCCTCTGCTCTGGCCATGTTGGCACCTCCAGCCGCTCGGGGACCCTGGGGACGTTACCTCGCCCGGCCGAGCGGCTGCCTCGCACCCTCCACGCAGCCGCTTCTGCGGCCCCCCTGAAAGCGCTGGGTCGCGGCGCACGGCTGCGGTGTGTCGCAGGACTGGAGCCGTGGCGGCAGCTGCTTGGTACGGAACTTGTTTTGATTACCTTCGTCTTTTTCCTCTTCCCGCCAGGGCCCTAACCTGATTATTAATCAGCCCGATGAGCTGCTGGATAGCATGTCCGAGTGGTGCAAGGAGCATCACGGGAAGGTAACCCTTCTAGAGCAGTCATGCTGCAGTTTCTCTTTCTTTGCAACGATGCGAGTGACGTATAATTCAGAATTATTAGTTGCAGTACAGTCACCTAAAAAGGCACAACTCCCACGCTGAACAGTTTGCAGTCAAACAGAGGGGAGAAAGAATGGGAGACAGTAAGTATCATCCTTATTTTGTACCAAGGAGCTGATGCGTAATGTTGTGCCCGAGGTCTTGCAAGTCATCTGTGGCACAGCTGCAAATTGCGTTCGTGTATCTCTCGTATTTATCCCATATCCCAGCTGCAAGTTTGCCCTGAAGCAGCCTGTGCTTTGCAGCCTGGCTTTTCCTAACTGAGCAGTGCTGGAAGCTACTTTCTAACTTGAGAGCCAGGAGCGTCAGCAAAGGCCAACAGCTAGCGAGCGGCCCCTGAGGTGGCTGGAGCAGCAGCTCCTGGGAGAGCTGCAGGCAGGGCGAGACGTGTGTCGCTGGGCCTGGGAATGGGATCCGTTGCTCCGATGTGTGCTGCTGGTTCCCATCTCCTAAAGGCGAGGCTCAGCATCCAGCTTCTCTGCGGGAGGTTAAGATGTCGGGTTTGGCTCCCCGGTCTGCTCACGGAGCTGTTGGCTGTGGCCTGCCTCTGCAGGAGCCTGGCTGTCAGCCGTGTTGGAGGGACTCCTCTGACAGCTCCTCCGGTGAAGCCTGGAGTTCTGTGTAGCATAAGATAATTCAAAGAATAATTCTGACAGAGAAGGGGAAGACGTGACTTGAACTCCCAGCTAAGGGTAGGCACGGAATTGACAAAATGCAAATTTATTTCTGCAAATTCAGGTATTTGGAGAACTAAACAGACTGATTTACTGTAAACTGATTGTCATTTTTGCCTGTCCCCTCGGCGCTCTAAGCCTAGTGTGGTTTTTTCACTGAAAGCTTAACTTTTGCAGTGAGAGATTATTTTTAGTTCTTTGAGCCACCGAAGAAAGCTTCTTCCTTGCCAGCAGCGAGAAAGCGAATGGATTTTCCAATCCCTGATTACGAATTGAAATTCAAGTTAGTTTTCAATTAAGGGCTGAAGTTTTAAGACACCCATAACCCCTCCCCTCCTCCCCCCTTCGGCGTCTCTTGCTCCCCAGGAAGGATTAGCAAGAGTTTGGAAAATGAATATTAATTTACCGTGATGGGTGCTTTTCCCCTTCTCCAGTTGAGGACTCAAACTCGTCTTCAGCTCACAAGTGAATTGAAGATGGTAGCATTCGTTATCGCTGCTCCTGAGGAGCTACTTATTTTTAATTGACTAAGAAAAGAGAAGCAATTAGAATACAGATGAAAATGCAGCCACATAATGAATTTTTTAACCACCACTTGGATCTGTCAAGTAGTTTTTTGCGGCACAGTCGTGGAAATATATAGTGTAGCCAGATGGAAATAAATCACTGAGAACACTTGGAGCAGATTTGACATTTCACTATGGAAAAAAAAAAGAGGAAAAGAACTTTTCTGATTTATAGGAATCTTGATAAACACTTAAGCCAGGATCCTGATTATTTCTGTTTATTTATATCTACTGCTCTTTGGTGGGGAGGCAAATGCCTCTCCTTAAACAGAGAGAAATGTCTCCTGGATCACGTACATACAGGTGCATAAACGAGGCTTGTGTAATGTCTCGGTAATTGAGAAGAACCCCTAGAAAGTACAGCAGCTGGGAAAGAAAAAAAAACCAACCCAAACCCCAGGAACGTTGGTGTTGTTAGGACTATGTGGCGATCGCCTTTACTCATCTTGATCTTTACTTCCCAAGCAGTGCGCTGCACGTCAGTCAGGCCTGCTAGTGGAGGTACCCAGAGGGAACAAAGGCAAGGGGACGTCCCAGAACACTGAAACAGCGTTCGGTTGGTGCTTCCGGGCACAGCAGGGAACAGACAGTACTCGAAGGGTTGCCCTTCTGCTCTTGAGCATTTCCGGAAGTGTCTTTTACGGCAGTGTATTTCTGATTTATGATGGATGGCTCTTTTTTGCAGTCTGGCCTTACTAAGGCTGTGAAGGAGAGTAAAATTTCATTGCAGCAAGCGGAGTATGAGTTTCTGTCCTTTGTACGACAGCAGACACCCCCGGGTCTCTGTCCTCTTGCAGGTAAAGTATGTTCTTTCTTAATAACAACAGTATCGTCCCTCCTGCAGCTCCCAGCTGGACGCCAAAGGCCCGCTGCTGCATGTGGCAAAGATGCTTTAGTTCGCTATGCTGAGATCCAGCATGCAAATCAAAACCTGTTTAGTAAGGAGAGGTTCGGTAACGGCATGATCCCTTCTGCAGGTTTCCTAAAGCAAATACCGCACATCATTACTGCGGGAGACTGCAATGCTTTTTTTGCATTAATGTTTCCGTGTACAGTTATAATCAGGGCAGGTGACCGAACTGCTGGCAGCAACCTGTGACTGTAAAATCTGAGCAGCAAACCCAACGGTGTCATTTTCTCACTGTGTCGAAGGAAACGCCAAATGTGCGTTGTCCAAATGTCCTGCTACCTGTGACTACGTTCAGGATGTTCACATATGGCCTTGGGACTGGTGCTAAGTGAAATTAATACCGATGCCCATTTTCACTTGGCGAAAACCCGATGCTTGCATAATACTGTGATATTTATCTGTGGGGCAGAAATTGCAGGAGTAGTAACTGAAGAATTAATAGCAGGATTACATACTTAAACGACGTGTGATCCTACAATGAAAATCTGACAAACCTTTACAATGATATTTACTGGAGAAGGGGATAAATGAGCTGCTTGTGAGTAGCGTTTCATACCCTATGATCTTTCCCCAGCTCTCTTAGCCTGCTTCTCATTTAGATGTCTTTCGTAGTAGCTTTGTAATGTCTTTGAAGAAACGTCTCGTTTGGTGTCTTTGTAGGTAACTCCGTTCACGCAGATAAGAAATTTCTCGACAAATACATGCCTCAGTTCATGAGGCATCTTCATTATAGGATCATTGACGTGAGCACCGTCAAAGAACTTTGCAGGTAAATGTTCCCCAAATTAAGTGGCTGTATGAAAGAGAACCTAGGGAAGCCTGTTAAGTGGCGCTAACGTGCGCTCTTCTAAAACGAGGTTAAAGTCTGCTTTAATGGGAGAGGGCTGCTGGCAGCCACCTCCTCCTTTGCTCTGTTCTGCTGGGCAGATGCGCAGAGGGAGCCGTGAAGTACTCAGTGAGTGGCTGCTCTGGAACTTGCAGCACAGTGACTCACAGGGTTGTGGCTTCTCTGGACGCCAGTGAAACCGACATTCTTTCCCCACTTGTAACAAACCCGCTGCAGCCACCGGCTGTGTTTTTGAATCCCAGTTTCCCTTTTTAACTCACGCTTTTTTCCGCTTACAGACGCTGGTATCCAGAAGAATACGAGTTTGCACCAAAGAAGGCGGCTTCGCACAGGTGAGGCTTCTGCTTCTGTCTGTAACAGAGCAGGTCTCATCATGCAGGAACCACGCTCTTCACGAGCAGAACGCGGAGCTTCCTTTGAATTGCAGGCATGCTGCTTCTCATGGGGACAACGGTGCAGGCTGTGTGCTTCTGCTCCCTGTCGTACGTTTGTATTCTCACGTCTGAAGCCTCGTTAGTGTAGGGAAAGGGATTGTGAAAAAGATACAGAGAATCAGAAGTTTCCTTCTCTGTTCTATTTGACTGTGTACTATTCAAGCCAAGCTGCTGCTTTGGCAATGTAGGTACATCTGGCACTTCTTAGGCATCAGAGTGAGAAATCACCTGGGAGCAGTAGCTCACCAGTGGGTTCTATCTGTCCTTGTTTTGGGCGGAGGTGTTCACAGAGATGCTGAAATTGGAAGACTTCAAATGGGGAGATGAGAGTTCTGTTCCGGCTATTTCCTGAGTTCCTAATGTGTCAGAGAGTTTGGTCTCCTTTCCCTGGAAGGGATTAACATTGAGTTACGCTCCTGTTGGCATCTGAGGCGTCCCTAAAGTTGCAGTTGCCTTGAGGCTGCAGAAGAAAAGATTCTGTGCAAGGTTAACACATATTTCTAGAAAGCTATGTTTTCTGGTTCTTCCAAACGGAGGAGACAGTGGGTCCTGTGGGATCCGTAGGCTTTGGTAAGTCCATATATACCGTATGTGCAGTACGCACATCCGTTTTGCCCTTTCGCCTGCACAAACTAAACGTGGAAAAAAGCACGAGACACCTGCAGGTTGAAATGTCTGCAGTGGACTTGCTGTGGGTGCTACTTGGTACTTAGAGCTACGACTATCCTAAACGCCAGTGGGGAGGAGTCACTGAGCCTTTACCTCTGTGCCCTGACATGGCCGTGCCAGGCAGGAGAGGAGGCTCTGGTACAAAAAGAGGAGGGATGACTGTCGTAGGGGTCTCGGTTGAAGTCGCGGGTGGGTGTGCTGCACAGCAGGAATGTGCAGTGAGATGACTACTGTACGGACCTGACTGAGCAGGCAAAACTGGCCAAAGCAGGAGCTGGACGCAGGTCTCCGGAGCCCTCATCTCTCTTGTCTCGGATTGAATTGCTTTTAATAGTGGAAGCTGTAGAACCTGTTGGCTTTCAGGGGCTTCCGTGTCCCATGGTGGCATAAACTAATAAGCTGTATGTTACTCCATGGCATGTCAGCGCTGGTGGACTTTTATTGCTTTCTTCGTACCCGAGACTAGCAAGGGTTGTTTTTGTTTCTGACAGATGTGCGATCCCTGCGTATCAGACTGTGCTTTCTTACAGCTTGGAATTTCTCAGAAGTGTTAGAATCCAGATGTAGCTGAAGATGTGTGCAGGCATTTTGAAACCCTCCTTAATTCTCTTTCAGAGCACTCGATGACATCAGGGAAAGCATCAAAGAACTTCAGTTCTACAGAGATAGCATCTTCAAGAGGAAAACGGATGAAAAGAAGAGGAAGCTAATAGAGAACGGAGAAAGCGATAAAACTGCCAGCTGATTTCTCATCGTACCGTTCCATCCTGTGGCACGTACTAGATGCGTCTCCTGGTTCTTTTCTGTTTGCCAGTCTCCCGAGAAGCTGCCCCCTTCAGTTACCTTCTTTCTTAACAGCTGTTATGATGCAGATGGAAGGCTGCGTTACGGCTTCCTTTCTGCGTGAACAAGGAATCGACACGCTCAAGCCTCAGCAGCGTCTTTATATGTCCTAGGTAAAACGTGCTGTTTGATACTCCTCTTCCTCTGGTTTTAGATGCAGTCTTTCACTACACAATAAAAACAGTTCTGTTGGAAGATGGTGTTTCCATACAGCCTTTCTTTTGTGCTCGCCATAAGCTGCTGGCTGAAGCAGCCTCTCTCATAGGCGAAAGAAAACGCTCTGGGAAGTTATTCTTGTTATGTAGTAATGGTACATGTGCCCGTTGCACGTGTGGGCTTTTACCACGGAATTCCTTTCGTGCACCACCTCCATTTGGAAACAGGCTGGGGTTAGTTGCACGTCACTAAGTACGGCCTGCCGAGTGTCGGGCGCTGGCGTCGAGGCACCGCCGTCCTTTGTCTCTCCCCAGCTAACACGCTGTAATTCCAGCCGCAGAGCTGTCTGCGGTTCCCAGGCGCGCACCAGTTTGCCGCATCAAACTAGCATGTGGGCAGCGTCTGCGTGCAAGGGAACGGCACGAGCTGCCTGATCTGTGAGCAGGCGGACGACATCTCAATTTACGCAGAACCCAAAGTGCTGCAGGTCCTTTGGGTCAGGACAGGAGAGACTGATGCAGCAGCTCCATCGGCCTTCAGTAAGTCCTTGGAAAGCGTCTGGCCTGCAACACTTCCTGTTTCTGCTCCTGAGAACAGGAAACATGAAAAGCTGCTTCCGTGACCCAAACTGCCCCGCGGGTCAGGGTTAGGGGGAGTGCGTTAGAACTTTTTAGATGTGGAGTCCGGGAAAAGTACAGTTTAAAAGGAACATATGTCGGGAGAGGGGCCTGAAGTGTTCTCTGCCAGTAGTGCTCTCTGTTCAGCAACACTTTTCAGAGCACTGGAGTTAAACAAAAGCATTCTTAACGTGTTCAGTTTAATATGAGAAGCCATGACATCATTCTGGGTAGTTAACAGCTACACGCAGATGATGTCAGAGTGCAGGTAAACACGCATAGCAGGGACAGCAGTGCTGTCCCAGAAATCAACAGCACAGGCGGTAAGACTGAAAAAAATGAAACGCAGTCCTGATTGTTGGAGAAACCCAGCAGTAACGGAACGGTTCTGTGTCTGCGCGTGCCCGGCGTTTGCTGCGCTAGGTACCGCTGCAGCGGAGCCGCTGCTAAGGAGAAGGTAGTGCAGGGCTTTGCAAACATTAAGCTCTTTGCTAATGATAATATCAGTGGGGAAGGGTCTGAAGTGCTGCCTAGAACCGCAGCGATGGCTGGGGCTGTCCCTGCCAGCTTGTCAGTTCATGAGGGGCACCTTCCTTTTCTTTAATCGCATAAAGGCAGCAGCTAAAGACAGGGGTGATGCATGACCAAGAGGGGAGGAATGGGGCACCCTCGCAGCGCTACCTTTCCCCTCGCTTCTGGGGAAAGGTTATGACGAAAGAGGGAAGGCCAAGAGGTGGCTGGACGTGCTTTTTTATTGTTCATTGACGCGTGACGTTGGACACATCCCCCTACACCAACATTTCCTCGTTTTCCCCTTTTCAACTCCATTTATTTCCCTGGCTCCCTCGGCAGTGCGAATGAATAGGCTAAAAGCTCTCAAAACGCTGTGCAACCTTCCCTGGAAGCGCACGAGGAGTCACGTCGATTTAATGGGAGTATTTTACGTGCTCGTTGAACCCTTTTGCGTGTTCGATGTTTGCGGATGGAGCCGGTGGCAGCGGGTTCATGCTCTGATTGACGGGGAGGAGCATCGCCGGCACGGCGTGTCGCAGCCGCGGGCAGTGCAAGCGCACCCGCAGAACCAATTTGCTTTCCAAATAAATGCATCTTGCAGCGTTTACTTGGCCACATCAGAAAACAAGTCACCCATTCTACATCAATTCATCAAAACCAGAAAGAGTCGGCGATGCAAGAGGTGCAGCCAGCCCCTCAGCTCCTGGAGTGTTAGAGCAACAGAGATTCGCCTGTGGAAGGTTTTTGATGTGTTACTACACGCGTGATGAGAGGCCCTGGAGGTGCCGTACAGGATGCGCCCCATCCCTGGTGGGGCACAAACAGGCTTTTCCTCCTGTTACCGGCATCCGCGCAGCCCCTCGCACCACCAAAGCTGCCGGCTAAACGCTAACCGGGCAATCCCCAGCGGTAAGCGTGTGAGCTGTGCAAATCCTACAGACAGCCTGTGGGTCCAGCCAGAAAAAAAACATCCCACATCTTGTAAACGGAACAAGTTTTAGCTCAAGGCACGGTGGACAGAAGCAGCGCTGCTTTTGGGGAGCCGTTTTCCGGAGGGGGCTCTGTTGCCCTGCTGCCACGTGCCCTCGCACAACAGCACGCGCTGTCGCGCTGCTGCCCCGATAGCACGCGGGGGAAAGATCATCGCATCTGCCTTCCCGCGCAGGCTGAAAACCTGCTGCTTTTCTGCTGGCACCATGTAAGCTGCGTTTGTTTTACATATTGGCCTTTTATAAGATGATGTCTTGAGCCATCTGGATATAAAAATGCCCTTTCATATGCTGCAGACCTACTTGTGACAACACCGATATCTTATCTCCCATGCATGTGGCAAAACCGTCGGATTGCCACCGAGATGTACTCCGTGTTTTAGTTAAATATGGCTGTTTACTGATTCCCCACCGACGCCTATTCTGGACTCCTTAGCGTTAATGTGGCCCTTGCTCGTCTGCAGTTCTCCCAGGCCAGGCTCTCTCCATCGGGGTCCGAGGTGTGGGCCTGCTCCCAAAAGCTACGCTTTGCAATTTTCCAACGTCAGACAGTTGATGATTTGCCTGAGTTTTCCTTTCCCTGCTTTTTCCTCCAACAACTTATTTGCTCAACTCATAACCTCCTCTTACCCCCCCCCCCCCCCCCCCCAAAAAAAAAAACCAACCAACTATTTCTGCCATGTTTCCTACAGGGACCCTAATCCAGGTCCCGGAGCCAGCCAGCCCCAGCGAATGCCGATTCCCGGAAAAGACAAAGCTCTCTTCTGATGCCCAACACCGCAGCAGCGTCAACCCCGAGACAGGTAACCTGGAGCCCCCGTTCACAAATAAACCACCTTCAACAAACAGCGTGAAAGTCCTCTGACAACCACAACCGATGGCGCTCACTCTCGCCCGGAGGGGCGTTTCACACCAGGACCCAGCCGGTTACCGGGAGATGTGCTGCCGGCTCCAGCAGCTGGCCGGGATGGAGGAGCACTCTCCTGCCAGAAAACACTGGAAATCGGTGTTTGTCCTCAGCAGGATTTCAACAAGGGAATGCTCCCTGGCCCTGAGTGCGCTGGAGGGTCCCATGTCCGCAGCTCGTTCCTGCAGCGTCCCCGGCAGGGAGCAGCGTCTCTGCCCTGCCTGGCACGGGCTGGCGCAGGACTGGCTACCGGTCCCGTGCCGCCTCCCGAAACCTCTGCCGGCCTTGGAAACCGCGGCCCCTTCTGACAGAAACCGCTGCTCAAGGGCTCTTTGCCAGCGCCGCAGCGCACGCTAGACCTTAAGCCCCCGAGCTTCAGTGGGGATGAATACACAGCGGCTTTAGAGCCACAGCTTCCATTTTGCCTTGCAAAGCCGGAGGGTGAGAGGCGATGGAGGTCCCCGAGGCGCTGAGGGAAGCACCCCGACATCTGCCCCGCCGGCTCTGGCTGCAGGAGCGGGGAGCGGCGCATCCCCCGAGCAGGGCTCTGTGCATCCCCCGAGCAGGGCTCCGCGCCGCACATCCCCGCCCCGGCCCCGGCCAAGAGCCATTCGCGCTCCAGGGGGGTGAGGTTTGCTTCAGAGAGCTTCGGCGTTTGCGCCCGAGCGCGAGCAGCAACAGAAACAATTACAAGGAGGGTGAATATTTATAGGCTTTGGGGCCGAGAGGGGCCACCACGATGGTCCCCTGACCCGCTGCTGAACACAGGGCAGGGTATTTCACCCTCTCGGTCCTCCGGCGGAGGGAGTTACTCATCCTACAGCTTCGTTTAACACTACACAGTCCAATCGCACCCTTGAATTAAAGCTCGTCTTCCCAGAACCCGTCCAACCTCCGCTTGAGGACAGCAAACGACGGCAAATTTATCGTTTCCTTTGTTAAAGTGTTCCAGCGTTTAATTACCCCGCTGTTACGAAGGTGCGTGTTGTTTCAAATCTGCATTTCTCTGGCTCGGTTTCCCACTCTCTGCCGGGAGTTACGTCCCCCTCTCCTGCTCGGAGAACCCCCCCTAACAGGTACGGTCCCCAGCGGCAGATGTGCAGCAGCTGCACAGAGGAGTAAGGATGCTGCAGAGTCATCGCTGCTTTTAGGAAGCACGCCTGTGTTTATTCCTCCCCGAGACGTAGCGATAGTTTTAAATTCACAACAGCAAAATGAACTTTTATTTTTGTATCTGGAATCAATTAAGTTCTCACTGCAGAGGTTGTCGCCCGAGCACAACCTTCGAACGTTTAAGCCATTTTTCCTACTTCTGAGGTCAGTGAGGAAAGTGCTCAAGCAACATTATTTTCCTAACGGAGTGCTTTCGACCGGCAGCGCTGCCCGTCACCGAGCAGGGCCCACGCGCAGCACCGTGCACGGGGAGACTGCGCACCCTTGACCCATGCTGCACGGTACGAGCAGAAAACAAAGAGGACAAAACCAACCCGAAAGCGGCCCTTGCTCCCCGCAGGGGCGGCTGGAAGGCACCTCTCTGCGCTGCAGGGACGGACTAGGCCCTGCGATGCTTTTCACGCCATCCCTTCACAGCTGACGCCTCGCCGCTCGACCGCCCGGACCCCCGTGAGATATCCCAGAGAGGAGAGCTCCCCGTCCGCACACCAAAAGGGTGTCAAACATGGAGCGTGTGTCTCCCCAGTTTGTTCTTATTATGGGTATTAATAACAATGACCATCCGCGGCTTCTCACTCGCTCACTCTTATTATTTGAACACCTGCTCTTCGGGAGGTGGGGATGGTTGTTATCGGAGAGAGGCCGTTAAAATGGTTAATGGTGCAAATAAATGAGCCTTCCAAATGTCTCTCTGCTTGGTCACCGATCCCTGGGCAAGGAGGCGATTTAAATGTGGTTTCTTTATTCACTGTGCGCTGGAACCCAGGGGTGGGCTCGGACCCCGTCGGGCAGGGCAGCTCCCAGGGGCACCTCCACCCTCCGCTGTGCCCATGCGGACAGGCGGCCGCCAGCCCTCCTCGCCCCGAAACGCTGCGCGGGGCCGCTCGCCGTAGCCAGCGCCGTAGCCAGCCTGCCCCAGGGGCATCACCCGCCGGCACCCTGGGACGGAGCTGGATTAGACCCGAGGACGTGCGGTTCACCATCGCCCCGGCAGATGCTCGCAGAAAGCTGCCTGGACCCGCGCCACGGCCACGCACCGGCGGAATCGGCTTCATCTTTGATTTCAGTTTTGCGAGTTCCTCCCCCCCCCCCCCTTCCTTTGACTCCTTCTTTCTGACCTACTTCTCCTCCTTTTCATATTTTATTCCTTTTTAAGAGGCTTTTATTTTTCTCGAAACATTTTTTAAAGAAAAATATGCCATCTGTGTTTATACATTTTTAAATATTGTTTATTCTTGCTTCTGAAGTAAGTGTGCCGTATGAAGGATTTTTATCTCATTTTCCTGTATTATGCAATAGCTTTCCTGTTTTTATGCGCTGGCATCTTTTGAGGTTCTGATTTAGTACAAATTTGTCACGCGTCTTGGCAAAGCGCAGATAAAGCCCCCCAAAGCAGGTGCTACTTTGGCGCTGGAATGAAGCGCTCTCCCGCACACGTCGTGCGGAGGCTGTGGGGGGTGAAGGGTGCGGACCCTCCCGCAGCCTCGCACCGTCCCCTTCTCCAGGGGGAATTACACGAGTCGCCATTTCTGCGCACGATGCCCCGAAAGCTCGATCAATATCGCAGAGAAGTACGTCTACCTCCTTGCCTGGAGATGTGAAAGGCAGAGCTGGGAGCTCACCCAGCAGCCTGGTACCCAGGCTGCGGGCCACGGGTCCTGCCGAAACTGCTCGCTGCCACGTCAGCATTCCAGCCCAGCTGCAGCCTCTGGGCCCGGCGATGTGAGTAACACTGTGTTTTTGGATGCGGTAGTTAAAAAAAAAAAAAAAAATTACTTGAAGGCAAATATAGAGTGTGCCTGGGTTTTTCAATTTAATTTAATAAATTATCTTGGCTCCAGTAATTATTTATTTGAAATAGGAATTTGCTGAGAGGCCTCGAGTCCTTTTAATACTACATTAATAATGTAACTACGGGTTACTGATACAATTCTAAGGCAAGGTAAAAAACTGCATCACTTATTCCGTCCGGGTTCTGAAGCCATTCTGGCCCTGAACGAGCAATCACTCCAGTTGGAAACACCCACCCTCGGCAGCACCGAAAGGTGCAGCAGAAGCATTACCCCACGGTTAAAACAGAGCAAATAGCCCTGATGCCCCCAGACAAGCAGCAGAGACCCCGGGCCCTTCCCGCGAAGGGCATGGCACGGGCGGCCCCTCGAGCTGCGCAGTTCCCGGCGCCCGCAGCCCGCCCCAGCGGAGGAGGCTTACCGATAAATAACCGCTTTGTTTGGAAATATTCTGTGCTTCCCTTTTCCAGCGATAAGTCAATATTTTTCCCCATGCTCGATCAAGCTCTAATTATTTATATCTGGCAGAAAAACCCTCCCCGCAGAAGCGGAACAGTCGTCGGCTCACTCCAGATCCTGCAGGAGGTTTTCGGCGCAGCTCGGAGCTGCAGTGATCCCACCGAAACATCCCACACCAGCTCTCCGTCCGTCCGCCTCACTGCCAGCATCCTCGCCCTTCTCCCGCACAACCACCTCGGAGCACCATGGGGTGCCGGGATGGAGTCTCGTCCTCCGCGGCTTTCTCTGTACGGCCACGGGGCAGCGGCACAGCCTCACTGGGAAGCCCCCACCGACAGTCAGCCATGGTCTTTCCCTGCCTCCTCGTTACTCTACAGTGAAGCCACAGGGGGAAAAGCCCCTCCAGCGCGTCCCAGGGCAGCCTGGATGCGCCCCGCGGGGAGGGGACCCGCTCCCTTCCCCTGCCCAGGGGCAAAGTGGTACCGCTCCCGTCACAACGCCTGTGCTGAGAGAAGAGCCCCCCACCGCCTCGCGAAGCTCTCGGGGCAGCGGGAAGGACGCAGTTTGGTGTACGCCGGGTGGCCAAAGCCCCCGGAGCACGGGGGAATGGCAGGAGCCCTCGTCACATGGGAAGAGAAAATGTTTTCGTTTTGACTACACACAGCAAATAGCGCTTGTGTGATTTCCCTCCGATCCCCCGTGCTCGATGTGCCCCTGGGCTCCCAATCCATCTCATCAACTCTTTTATTTGCTTCTGCGCTTGGAACAAATATTTTATGCATGTTTATACAACATTTTTTTTTTTATGATCCAGTCTGCCACTGGGTTTCCAAAGTAAATGAAATACAGGCACGGCGATCTGTACCAGGGGAAAAGCCGTTTAATGCCTATGTAAATCCACCTCCTTGGACAGAAAGCCATATAAAGATAGCTAACAGCGCATTAAAACCTCTTTACTGCAGCAGGCATGTTTGTTTTCTGGTTCGCCGTTTGCAGCAAGAGTCCCTGCAGCTCCCAGCGCCGTCGGGCTGGAGGCTTTTCCGTGTGGAAGCCCCTTTCCAGGCACGAGGCAGTTGAGCTTCTGACAGTGGCAGAGAGCACAACTGGTTATCCATCCCTCCACCCATCCCTCCCTCTATTGCTCCATCCATCCCCCTCTTGCGTCTGCGTTTCCCTGCACCTCTCACTCCGTTCGTCCTTCCATGCTGTGCTATGGGTGCAGACCATGGAAATCAGGACAAATATTAGCTCCTGCTACGCCGAAGCAAAGGAAGAGAGTACCGGACCTTTGAATTTCCCATTTTCGCTTGGTTTCAGGGTGGCCCACCTCAATTCCCAATTTTCCCAAAGAAATCACCGTGCCCTTTCCCCCACCGCTTCTCAGCACAGCCACTGGCTCCACCGCAACAATCCGAAAGAGCTGCAGCCCGCAGCACGGGCACGCCGCCGCCCTTCTTAAGGCAAAGAAGTGGTAAAGCCCTGGGCTAACCCCCCCCCCCCCCCGCCCAAAGCCCATTTTGGCAGAGCTGGACGGCTGCTCGGAGACAGCAGGGATGCTGTGGGCAGCGCAGCCCCGGCACCGCTGCCAGCGCTGCCCACCGGCCACGGGAGATGACGGCGCAGCTGCACAGGCTCAAGGTTGGTTGCAGACAGCCTGGAATAGAAAACCTTCAGGCTTGATTTTTTTTTTTTTTTAAACTTTTTTTTTTTTCCCTCCTGCTGCTGTTGATGATACCCTTTTACTGGAATAACTCGCGGATGCTGACAGATGAGCTTGTAGGATAGTGAAATCTCCGTGACACTTTAAGTGCTCGAAATGACAAAACACGGACGCGCAAAATTATCCCGTGTGTACTCGATAAAACACAACTTGTCAGAAACTTGTGTGCCGCTTCAGCCGCCCGGGCCCCGGTGACAACGGGCCGCCCCAGCCCTCCCGGGAGCTGTCCTTGCGGCCCACGAGAAAGCAGAAAAGCGCGGGCAGAGGAAAAAGAGAGGAAAAGGGCAAAACGTGGGTTGTGGTGAGGAAGAGCTTCCGGAGTGATGGGGACGAAGGCTCGGTCTGGCGTAAGAGACCCATGGCTTACGGCGGGCCGGGCTGCCTCCCCCCGCTGCCGCCCGCGTGATGGATGAGAACCAAATGGCTGTAAATTACCGGGTGCCGGAGCAATGTTTTACCCGTTGTGCCGAAGGGGGCAGGAGCAGCGGGCTCGGCGCTACGTGTGGGGCACCGACTGTCCGTCAAGCGCCGAGTGAGGTGGGGAGGGAGAGGTGACCCTCAGCCAGAGGTGCGCAGAGCGCCAGCGGGGAAAGGGAAGGACTGGGCGTGATCAGCCAGACCTGATAACGGGTGTGGCAGAGCCTAAGGCAGAAAGCATTTCGAGAAAGAAAACAATTAGCTGGTGAGCCCAGCGGCCCCTAATTACCCCCCCCCCCCACGCCAAGGGAAGGTTACTCTGAAGGGCGGGGAGAACTAACAAATAATCCAGGTGAGACCCTTTTTGCTGCCCTAAGACACTTCTCGTGCCATTCACTGTGGGAATCCCCTTTCCCGGGGAGAAGCCCCACGCCGGGGGTGACCCCCCAGGCCCCGCTCCTGCGGTGCGGGGGTGTCCCCCGGGGACGAGGATGCTCAGGAGCAGGGACCGCGCGTGGCGGCGACGCCGGGAAGCAATTCAGCGAAGGGGGACGAAGAAACGCGAGGCTGAGGCGAAGGACCGCCGACCCCAGCAGAGCCTGGGCTGGGACCGGGGCTGGGACCCCCCCGGTGCCCCCCCGGCCCCGCAGCGGCTGCAGTTGCGGGCGCCCCGCCGGCGGGGGAGCTCCGAGACCGGCGGAGAGAGGCGGCCCCGAGCCCCGCCACACGCCCCGTTCTTTCCCCGCTTTTCTCTTCAAAGACGGTTTGTGTTCTCCCCCCCCGCCGAAACGCGACTGGGACGCGACGGGAACGATGCTGCTGAAGGGCCCCCGAAGCTCGCTGCACGGTAAAGGGGAGGGCGAGGGGTGCTCCTCCGCTCACCCCGCGGCCTTGGCTGTGCATCCTACCGGGGGCGCGGGTTTCACTTGCGTGATAAAGTCATACCCCGGGAAAAACAAACACTTCCCGCCACCCCAATCCTCCTCCTCAATCAACAATTCCAGCACGGGAAGAAGTTCACCGGTTGCAGATGTTCTCCCCAAACGACCCGAGAGCAGCGCCCGGGCTGAGGACACCAACTCCGGCGGCTCCCGAGCGTGTCGCACCCCGGGGGTCCCTCCGGTGCCCCCCCGCAGGGTTGTGCTCCCTCCCCGGGGCCGCCCGCAGCGCGCCTCGGGGTAAAGCCCCCCCGCGCACGTCTGTCACCGTCACGCGTGCGCGGCTGTGTCGGACGCGGCTAAGGCTCTCGCTTTTCCTCTAAAGCGGTTTGCAGAGCGGACAGACAGACCGACAGAAAAAGGACAGGGAACACCACAAGTGGTGGTCTGTGCGAATCAGGCTGCGAGCAGTACAGTCATTCCACACCTGCTTTAACCCGGTGTGATGTTTTACTGATTTTAAAAAGAAAATAGTTCCTCTGCGTATTGTGAAATAAACGCACAGCCTCAGGGAAGGAGCAACCGGAGAAGTCGCCCCACAACCTCCACCTCCCTGACCACCGGTCTTCTCCTGCACTGCGCCAACTCTGTGCACAGCACTGGAATAAAATAAAATAAACGTGTGCTCCCGACCCAGGCAGACAAGGCCGGAGGGAGGATTGCGCTCTCCAAACTTTGCAGAAGGGAAATGAAGCGCAGAGAGATGAAGTGACCTGCTTAAGGTCGCATGGGGAATTTGCAGCGGAGCCAAGAACTGAGCCGAGATCTCCAGGGTCCTCATCTACTTCTTCCACCGCAAAATATTCCTTCCCCTTCCCCTCTAGATAGCCAAGTTATAAATAAAACCGTGTTGGCGGCAGCGCGACTCCAGTGCAGAAGTCTCGTCTGTGAACTGCCCGGGCCGTGGCACCGCGGGGATGTGCCTCGTTCTCTGCAGGGCTCTTGCGCTCCGCGTGTGTCAGGGGATGGGGGCGTGTGTGCGCGTATATCTCTGTATTTGTGTGCATACACTAATTAGGCTATGCGGCCCTTTCCTCCCCATAATGAAAGCGAAACCTCTTCGTAGGCCCCTTGGAAGTGGACCTCTCTCGGTTCAGAGAAACTTTTCACAGCCCGCCAGCGCTCCGCAGCACCCGTTCGCGTTGTTCCCTTCAGTCAGAATAAAACTCCTTCCGACACGGATGGAGAACAAGGCGCTGGGTTCCCGACGCTGTCACACGCGCCTGCCGGCGGGAGGGTGGGAGGGGGCCGGCCGCCAGCCTCCTCGCGACTCAGGGGGGAGAATAAAGCGACGCGGACCTCGATCGCCGGGTGTGACGGGCGCTGCGCGAGCCGGACAGGAGCTCCCTTTGGGGATGGCTGGCAGCGAGTCGCAGCTTCACGCTGACATCGTTTGTTGGGGAAACAATCAGCCGTGATTGCTGTGGGCCCAATTAAGCGCTCTCCGAGGCACACGGGTAGGTGTGTGCTACGTGCGCCGCGGGCTGAGTTACTCCTCGCACACAAATCCCTCCCGGGGGCTCTGGGATCCGGCTGTGCCCCCCGAGCCGTGGCGGCACCGGCTCTCCATGCAGACGGGTTCTCCCGGACTCCGGGGCGTTTGCGGGGCGGGTGCCAATCCCCAGTTTTGGAGGGGAACCGTCTGCGCCGGTACCCGCAGGCAGCCCCCAGCACCCCCCCAGGGCTGGAGAAGAGCCGTCGGAAGGCTCCCCTGCCTCGCCTGCTGCTGCCTGCGCCAGTTCGCACCCGCTCACGTCCCCCCGCGTTCCCCAGCCTGTTGCATCCTTCTGTTTTCTCTCCTCTATCTGCTACCGCCTCTGGAGCGGGAGCTGCCTTTTTAACCGGGGCCCTGCACAGGCTGTAAGATTTCACCCGCAAGGCGTATCTGCAAACACACCCCCGTTTCCCCCGCACGAGGTTCGATGCCGGAACCACCGCATCCGATCGCAGCCCCACAACCACCCCCGAACCCGTCCCACCGCGCTGCAGCCGCCCCGACGGCGATGGCATCGCTGCTGTTGCTGCGGTTGGTCTTGTGGTGTCTCCCAAATACAGGGAGCTGCAGAGCAGCGAGAGGGAAGAAAAGCAGCCGGATTTCGGGAGCATGGCGACGCAGCCGGCAGGGAAACACTGCTCAGAGCCCACCCGTTTCCCTTGGGCGGTTATTTTCAGAAGGCGCAGCTCCTGCGGCCAAAGAGAGGTACTAAAGGTACACATTATCTTTCCGGGGATGATCCCCTTGTTCCAAAACTGAACGAGAATCTCCTGCAGCAACGTGGGCTGTTTTGTTCCTCGCTTGCGAGGGGGAGGAGGAGAGAGAAGCCCGGGCTGCATCCAGGCTGTCGGCACGAGCCTTGGACTCGTGGCACATGGCAGCGGGGAAGGCGGCCATCCCCCCTCTCTGGTTCCCGTGCGATGGGCGTCAGATGCTTGGTGTTGTCGCTCCCCCACCTCGGGTCCGTACCCAAGGCAGCAGTGCAGTTTGGGGCGATATTTTCGGTCTGTGAGCCCCTGCAGGGGAGGGGCTGCCCGGGCGCTGGAGGCACCGCAGGGGTCCCCGGAGCTCCCCTGGGAGGGGGCAGGGGGAAGGATGCTGCCCTGCACCGCCGTACCGACATCCCCAAAGCTCTGCACGGCTCTTTACCCTTCAGCGAAGCGGGGTGGGCCGGGGGGGTCGACCCCACCGGGGATTCCCGGCACAACGGTGCAAACGCAACTGAAATTTTCCGCGCCGGCACGGGCTCTTCCAGCCGGCTCTCCGTGGCAATGGCAGAGCTGGAGGCAGCAGAAGGGCTTTCAGAGAATCTCGGATGAGATCTTTCTAGAAAGTCAGCGGTCTCTAATGGATCCACTTTAATTTCAGGCAGCAAAAATGCAGACAATATGTTTTGGGACAATCATTCCCCTGTCCAGAGGGACAGAGTCACTTGGCCTGGGGTCTTCGTCGTGTCCTCTGCTGTGTGCTCTAATTGCCCCGAGATGCTCTACCTGGAGAGAGCCTTGATACATAATTATATCCCATTAGTGATGAGAATAACATGACAACTGCTTTGGATAATCACGCAGAGCACAATTTCTGCCAGTCTCCTAGATACCACAGACACATAAGTATCGGTCTCGTTTTTTGCAAGAGAGTATTTTGGAAGAATTATTTAAGCCGGGAATAAAAACTGCAGCCACACAATCCTGGTTTCACGGGGCTCAGATGAAAACCAAAGGGAAAATTCACTGCGAAGGCCAATCAACTGGTAGGATTTTTAATTTAAAAACCCCCCAACTAATTAAGAGCAGGGCTAGCAATGCAAAAAGGAAGGCAGCCTTCAGAAAATTTGCTCGTGTGCTCTCCACCTGGAGATCGCGTGGGCATCTGGTGTTGATTTAAAGACTTCAGGAAGCTGTGCTGCCATCCCTAGGTAAACTGTTGTCACTCTTTATGACCGTGATGCTAAGAATTTGTCCCATATTTCTCACCTGAATTTGTCCGACTTCCATTTCTAACCACTACATATAATTTTGCCTCTCCCTATTCCGCTCAAGAGGCGTCTGCTGTCAGAACCGCCCTCTCCTCCGGGTAGCCGCGGAGAAGGCAAGCGCTCCCTTAGCCAGTCCCCACGGCACACTTGCCCGTGGGTCTTCCCTTTTCCCTGTCATTTCTCAACAGGGTCCAGACTTTTCCAGAGGTGTTGAGCCCCGCCTTTGGAAAACTACCCTTACAACTGCACTGCGCAAACCCCACTTAATCGCAGGCGGAGACATGCCAAGATGGGTGTGATGCTGCTGAGCGCTGCGGGACCTTGTGGTCCTTGTGGTGGGCGATTCGCCTCGGCGCGTGCGCTTCCTCGCGACGTGTGGCTGTGGAAGAGTGCCAAGGGCCCGCCAGCTGCCGGCATCCCCTCTGCACCCCGCGCGGCACCGTCCAGCCTGCCCCACGCGCGCTCCGGGACTTCACCCGCTCCGTCACACTCCTCCATCTCTTTCCCTTGGAAGCGTTTTTCAGCCTGAAGAATGGCACTGTCAACCCGTCCCCGGTGAATAAAGAAAAGCAAACAGAAACCTTTGGAGGTGCTCTGAGCCCCAAGGACAAGGCTGGCTGCTGCCAAGGTCACAGGCGCGATGATATTCATCTTCATTCCTCACCATCGCCATACAGTCTTAGCCGGGGAGAACCGAGCCGCTTCCGGGCTGCACGTGTTTAAAGGATGAGGGAGCACAGGATGGTTCAAGAGGAGATTGCTTCATAAGACAATGGCTGAGCTGATAATGCCAGCTAAAGTCGGGCCACCGGGGACCTCTTACAATTTTAAGATCCAATCAACTTTAAAATATTACTGTCTCGGGCAGGCGGCAAGTCTTGGAATAGAAAACAAGCGATCCTGTTTTATTTACGAGGAGGGGAAAAAAAGAAAGCACGTTCTCCCTGTCCTCACCCACCTACTGAAATATTAACGGTGTTTTTGTGCGTGTCGCTGTGTTAACATCACATTTCCAGCGCTCAATCTACAAAACCTCCGGTCAGAACCCGTAACGGCCGTGCCAGAGAAGGGGATGGCAGAGCGGCAGAGGGTGGGGGCAGCAGGGACGCAAGGAAATGCCTCGGGGAGACGCTGCAACCGCAGCGACCCGCACCTTATTCCCCCTCTCCTCCAAGCGAAGCCTCCTCCGAGTCCACCATCCCTCCGGTGGCCAGATGTGACCGCTGCGCAGCGGCCGGTCGGGCACTGGTGGATGCCCAGCCTGCCTCGCCGCGGCCGGGCCAGCGAGAGGAGAGCGGCTGCAGAGACCGCGACGCAGCGCCAGCCACTCTCTGTGGGAACTCCAAAATATGGACGTGCATCTGACCTCCTTCACCCCTCGCAATTACCATTCCGCAATTACGATTTCTGCAAGGTTCAAGCCTCGCTTGCAGAAGCTCAGTTGGGGAACAGCCACACCACAGCAGCCCCGCTTCCGCGTCTCGGCTGCCCTGCGATGAAGTCCCCCGGACAGTGCCGATATGTTGGGACGCCGTTACACAGCACAGGAAGCTCTTTGCAATGAATCCGTGCGCTATATACCTCCGTTACTGTCTTGGAAGCACTTATATGACACATCATTATTTCGCCTTAGCCGGTAGCCACAGTGGGATGGCAGTGGTGATGACTGCATTATATATTTTACCATAAAAACAAAAGCAATGTCTACGACAGATTCTTAATAAAAACGTGTCTCTCTCGCTGGTGTGGAGCGCGAGTTAAACACTGTGTAACATCAAGCAATTTGTAGCGCCTGCACACGCTATCATGCAAACGTCCCCAAAGTGCCCCATGAAAAAGTCAATAACATCAATAAAATCAACAACAAATAAAAAGCAGCCTGGCTTGGCAGCGAGCTCTATTCAAGGGGAAACGTCTCGGCTGCCTCTTAAACAGGCTTCACGCCAGAAGCCTCCCCACGCGTCGGGGAGGACGAGAAGCACGCCGTGATGAAAATTAGCAAACCAGCGCGTGGGAAGCGGCATCACCCCAGGCCCGTCCTCCGAACCAACACCAGCCTGCCCCCCGCGGGGCTGGCCGTCCTCAGGGACGCGGAGCAGCCCTGGCACCTCTAAAGGCACCGAGTCAGCCCAGGCGCTGCTGGAAACTATCGCGATACGAGCAAGAGGTACGAGCTGCCCCTGTGACCGACCGCCTTTTGCCAGGGTTCAAGGAATGTCCCCTAAAACTCTTATTCGCTTCTGCGTTGTCTGATGGTGCCTTGCTCTTCCCACCTGCCAGGACCCGAGTGCTCTAAGTTATGCTGCTCCTTTCCTGATGTACCCGTTCGTTCATCCATCCCTGAGATTCAAATTCGTCCTCCTTTATGAAGAATTAACTTGTTGGAGCTGATTTATGAAGACTGGCAGGCACCTGTGCTGGAGCGGTGCTCTAATACGTTCATCAGGAAGTCCTGTAGTTATTCCTAAAAGAGCTCATGTTAATGTCTCACATTAAAATTCATATTTTATTTCTACATAACTAAATGTCTCTCTGCAATCTTTAAGATATGCCCTTCAGAACCCGCTTTTTTTTTTTTTACTTTGGTGAGGGATTGAAGCTGCAAAGGCGAGAGCTTCCCAGAAACAAGGGGTGGCGCTGGCACGGGGTGGGCAGGTCGTGCGTTTGCCATGTGCGATGTGCTTCGGGTCTGACTGACAGCGAGGACTCGTCAACTTACATCCTCCATCAAATGTGACTCACTCGTGTTCACGCAGGTAGCAGAACCATTTTCCTTAAGAAAATAACCTTTTCTGATTCCGCTTTTACTAACAGGAGCCCGATTGCACTGAAAAAACAAAGATTTCAGCTTTGCATTCTTCTGAAAGACTTTTCCGTTTGCGAGGGGCGGACGGAGCACGTGCCCGGGTGTGCGCCGGAGGAGCGGATCCACGGGAGCCTCTCACACGAACCACGAAAGCGGAGCTGTGGGGGGTACAGCCCGGAATAGTTCGGTGGGAATATTTTTTCCTCTTTCGATCCACACCTATTTCATTCCCCGAACGAATCCGCTGGAACCCACTGAATTTGGCACAAGTTAAGTGCAAAATTTCACTGGCCCGCGCTCGCTCAAGCTGGCCCAACAGCCCAGCCCGGCAGCCCTGATCCCAAACGCGTGCGGGTGGGCGGCCATCCCCGGCTCCCGCTGACGTGGGGCTGCCGCGGGTGCCCCAAGCCCTGCCCGGGAACAGAAAGCCACGCTGTTTGCTCGATGGAGCGGAGCAGCTCGGATGCCCCAGGGGACCGTCAGGGACCCCTCTGCTCAGCACCGCTCATGGCCCAGGACCCCACTGCAGAAGACTCCACCAGGCTCTACTGGGCTGTCCCCTACCTCCAGGTCCCCTCTCCTGCCGTTCTCGCTCCTCCCTATCCCCTCTGTCTTTTCTGATCTGACATCTTTGTCCTCAACCCAGGTCTTCCCAGCCTGCTTCCCGCAGCAGGACAAAACAGCCCGTGGGCTAAGGACCAACTCCAGCGTTCTGCTGCTGATCATAATTGACCACTTGAAGCCTGAGCCACGGTACTAATCTGACAGGACTGTAATCAGTCATGTTTTTCACTCTCAGATGTAGGGAAAGAAAGAAAAGGAGTGGGAAAGTTAATCTGAATATTTTTGTGTGACCACCACTGCAGCAGAAAAACTTCATCCCTTGTTATTATTTATGTTAGGAGTTGTCGGAAACACTTGCACATGGACAACCCCTGCTCCAAAGAAGGTCCATCCTCAGCCAGGCAGACACGGGGACTGCCTGCGGCTGTCCGAGGGATGTGGCGCTTGCAGGAGCGCAGAAGCCAGGGTGGCTCCGAGCAGGAGCCACAGCGACGGGCCGGGCTCGGCGTGCCACCGGTGACAGCCATCACCCGGGCCGTCCAGGGAGCGAGCAGATGTCTCAATCCCGCTCCCGCCCCTGGATCTGATCCAAGCCAGATTGAAGTCAGTGGAAATCTTCCCATCGGCTCCCCCGGGCTTTCCGCCAGGCAGTTAGCAGCGTATTGAGTTCCTAGGACGTGAGACAGAAAGACAGACGGAAGGCAGAGCTGCCGCGCCACTCCCATGGGAACGCACAAGTGGGTTTTGCCACGCAGAGGACACGAACGCAGCCCTTAACGGTGCTGTTGCCGCCGGGGAAGCACTCGAGACCTTCCCTTGGAAATCCGGCACCGCTCGGCACGGCGAGCCCCCTCCGAGCATCCCCAGCAGCCCCTGCCCGCGTCCCCGTCTGCTCGGCCGCGACACCCAGCTCAGCACCGTGGGACAGGACGAGCCACGCACCGCCTGCACCCAGGGGCTGTCGGTGCTGCGGAGGATGGATCTGCTCCCGCTTATTTATTTGTTTTCGTGGGGCGGTACAGAAAATGACAACTAATAAACAGCCTGACGGCGACCTCCCTTCCCCGTGTCCTTTGAAGCTAAGCTAACCGCTGGCTTTGAACCCCCTCTGTTTATTATGTGCAGCAAAGCTTACGTGCTTCTCGGCTGACATAAATTATAGAGCATTAGCAGAAAGAAAAGGAGGAAGATAATGCAAAATGCCCTCCCAACTAACTTTGCTAATTAAACCACCTCTGAAGCCTTCCCAAACATCCCTATGTTATGACAATGTGAATAGCACATTCCAGTGAAACTATTAAATTTATATCGTGCAGATAAAATTCAAATGAGACCATTATTACTCTGTAATAGTGGCTGAGCCACTGCATCGCACCGAGCGCGAGCAAGGCTTTGTTCACAGCCCAGGGATGGACTTCTCCGGCCTTCCCCATCAATCCCTGTGAAAGCACTAACAAAAGACACTCAAACTAGTTTTTCCCGTTATTGAGACTTTTAATTGCTGCCAGTAAATAACTGAAGGGACTGGCTTTGCGGAGGGTCGCTTGCAGACCCCTCTCCTGCTGGTGAGGGGGTTTCGAGGGTGCTGCCCCAGCCCCTGCCGCCCCTCGCAGTGGGCTCGACCAGCACGGGAGCAGCTTGCATCGAGCCAAACCTGTGCTCAGGACCGTCTCCCCCTTCAAAGCTCAAAGGCTTTTCCCGTCCTGCTGATGCGTTCCCATCCTCTCCACTCAGGGCATCCTTGTTTTCAAACCCGTTTTCAGTGCTACAGGAGGAGAATTTATCTCTGTTGTCATTTTTTTTTTTTTTTAAAGGGCTGAAAAAGAGACTTTCCAGCGAGCAGAGTCGTCGTCCCTCGGCAGACTCTGGCTCTTGATCCCGCTTCTGAGGAAGGGATTGATAACATGCTCATCTGTCAAGGGTCCGAGAGCGGCTCTTCCTTCCTCCAGAGTGGAATAAAAATGTCACGGGCTGGCTCCTGGCGAGTACCCTCCATTTACCTTCTGTTACCCTTACGCCAGAGGGAGCGATCCTTTTAGACACCCTGAAGGAAGAGGGATCCCTCTGAGCCTGGGTCATTTCTCCTCCTGCCTGCTCTCGCCAAGACACCCACAGCACACAGCAAACGCATCCCCGCCAGATTTTCCCACTGGGTTAGAGCGGACGGCAGCAAATCCTCAGGCTGTGACATTACAGTGTGTAAAGCGGGAACTGATTGTCACGACCAGAACCGTTTTCATTGTGGAGGTCCACGTGCTCCCGCAACTAAGTTCTGAAACGCCACGAGTGTCATGAGGATCAGGTGGGCTTTGCAAGAGCTGCACTTTCCACAGAGCATTTTTTTTTTTGGCTAAAATAACCTTTTGGAAACCGGGAGCAGCATCCTCCCCCTCAGCCCTCCGGTCGCTTCTGTCCTCAGCTGAACATTGAGTTTTGCAATACTCCTCATTTTTCCTGCGCCAGAAGTGAACCTGACTGTATTTTTTCTGCAGAGATGGTAAGAAGAGAGAAAGCAAAGGTAGAGACGTCTGCGTGTGTGTGAGGTCAAATGGGTCCAGCTTTTCGGAGTCCTTAGAAATGGGCTTCAACCCGGATGATCTTGGGCACCTTCCATCCAAGACACTTATAGCCAGAAAGAAACGGGCTTCACGGTAACCTTCCAAATACAGAAAGAGAATAAGGAAGCCGCTGTGCAAGGAACATGCCGGCAGAAGAGACCCGCGTTGGGAGGACGAACGAGCGGTTATTCCCCAGGGAGGGACGGGAGTCAGAGCGGGAGGTGAAGCGGCGTCAGGGGAGCGACCCAGCCAGCCAGGTCTCACTCCAACAGATCCTCCACGCCGCGATGAAGGCCAGCACTGGCACCACAAAGCAAACCTGATTTCTCCCAAATATTCCTGCAGTGATAACCAATGTCATACCTCTGTAGCTATTTGCGTTTTACAGGAATAGAGATGACTTTTCACTGATTCCTTGTGGTCTCTGGGGGGTTTGTAGGTTGTTTGGGAAGACTCCCTCTCCATTTTGCAAGAAGAAGGTGCTTTTGTTGCTAACAAAAACACACGGTGAAACCTGAAATTAGCTCTGGTGTTATTTCTGCAGAGTGGATCTCGCCTCCAAAAGGTGAACGAGGATCACCCGACACATCAGTGCCACGGTTCAAAGCAGAGGAACCGAGCCCTTCCCCACTCCGCCCCATTGCCCGGCGGTCATTAGGGGGACCGAGATGGCGGAGGAGCCCTTTGATCCCCCCTCCTCCGCTCTCAGGGGTCATTGCTATGCTCCTCACGGAGAAGGGATGCCACAGAGGAGAGCAAACCCCACCGAGCAGCCGCATCAGCCTGGTGCTGAGCATCGAGGAGGCGTCTTCACAGAGTCCATCGGTTACCTGTGAGGGACACCACGGCGATTCCCACGGGATGTTCATTCAGGACTCAGGTTAGAGCCCCCAGCTCTGTGACTTGGCCCCGTAAATCTGCATTTGGGCCCTTCTTGGGCTGGGAGGGAACGGGCAGTTGCTGTGGGCAAACACAGACCCCCGATCACCGAACCCGTGCTATTTATGCAGCGCCGGACCGAGGGGGTGCCTTATAGCACCCCCCCAAAGAGCGGCCATCCTGCAGAGAGAAAGCCTCGCTAAGCAGAATACGGCCCCCCTGCGTCGCCCCTCCGGGTGACCTATTCCCCCCAAAAAACAGATAAGCCCCGCACAGTGTATTTTTATCGTCCCGGGGGAAGCAGCCCCGGAGCATGGCGCTCCCTGCTAAATGCTGCTTTCAGATCATCCCCCCCCAAGATAAATGGTGCCACACAGATTAATTCCTATCCGAGCACTGCACTGCACATTCATCTTCTCCCCGGAGATACATCATCTGCAGAGCAGAGCGCCCCAGGTAAGGCAGCTACAGCCTGTTCCCACCGCCCCCCAGGACGAACAGACCCATAAAGGGAGTTTTCCCGTGACCCCTCTTACAGACCCCTCGCCAAGGCCAGCAGAAAGGCTCCCGGGGGTGCCGGGCGGTGCGGGTCCCCCGCGGTGGGCTGCGGAGGGTTCCCCAGCAAAGGGGCAGCGACAGCAACGCCCCGCGGCACGTACCCCGCTTCGCCTTGGGAAGGAACGGCCCCCGCCCCCCCGGCGGGCGCTCAGCGCTGCAGAGCCTGCTGCCCGGCTTCACGCTTTACTCCCGGGCGATTATATTTTACTGACGGGCGGTCATCGTTTGCCACTGTAAGACTAATTAGCTTACCGGGCCCCTGGAGCTTTTTGTCTGGCTGCTTTTTTAAAATCGTTATTCCCTCTAAGCAAACAGCAGACATAAGCAACTTTCACTCCTTAAATAAGGCACGGTGAGAGTTTTCACTCAAAGCAGAAATGAAAGCCCGAGCTGCAGACGACTTTTTACGAGGCTCGGAGATGTTTGGATAACTCCGTGTGCATTCCAGGCGTGGGTGTGCTTGCACCCGTGTGTATTTACAGCAGCCTCTCTGCCTGCAGATCCCCGGCGACGCCGGCAGCGAGCACGCCGAAACGTGATAAGCAAGGCTATAAAGAAGAAACTCCAAAGAAAAAAGCAACTTTTGCCTCTGGGTCTGGATCTTGCGAGCCCTGACCACATGATAAATTCTGCTAAGGGAAAACATTCATGTACCGCTGCTATATTTACAGGTGCGGGAGGGTTGGAAAGGCATCAGATGGAGCTCTGGATGTTTACTGTGCTTTATCCTTTGTATTTTCATGGTGCCAAGAGGCCCCGGATACTGAACGGCCCCTCCTGCAAGGTACCGTACGCACGCGAGAAGGCACATTTCCCCCAAACCATAAAAGTTAAAAAAAAAAAAGAGAGACTATAGATATATTATCACCAGATGAGAGCTCACCCTAAGAAGTTATATAGAACTGTAAAGAAATCTAATTTCAGACCCAAATGATGAATTTCACGGCCCAGTTTCTACTCTCGGGCCATCCCTCCCCCTCGCCGAGGCTCCTTTTGGGTGGGTGGGGGAGGCATCTGGCGGAAAACAGGCGCTTTTCCCTTCAGATCTCCCCGGGTGATGTTCACAGGGATGCAATCGCTCGCCAGCAGCATCGACGATGCAGAGGTACAAACCACGACATTTCCGAATATCAAACAGGGAGCAGAGGGGAGCTGCTGAGATCAGGCTCCGCTCTGATCTAACTTGCATCTCTCCAGTTTAAAATCTTAATTGAAACGCTACTTGAAAGCCTCCTGCTCTCTTCCGAGTACATGGAGGGGAGATAAACCCCAGCGTTTGCCCAGAGTGCCAAAGTGGATGGAAACAAAACCAAAGCAGCCTTTTCTTTTTTTTTTTAAATACCATTTTCTGAAAACAGAACGGTACATTCCTGCTGCCCCCTGCCTTGCCTGCAGCACTGCCCGTTGCCAGCAGAGGCACGGACGCTTTCCTTCTCCAGAGGGGGACAGGAGGGAGAGGACAATCCCCCAACAACCACGGCGTGAGCGGCCAGCATCCGCTGGCAAGCATCGCCGCCATCCCTTCTCCGGCTGCTGTCTCCCTCCTGGGTCTGGGTAGAGGGAGGGGAAGAAGAGGAGGAGGCGGAGGGAGACTGCTGTGTGTGTGCAGAGCTGGGACATGCGCCCCTGCAGCACCGCTCGCTATGATGGTGTGCCGTGAAGTCCCGATCCACAGACACGAAGAACCGTCCCCAGCATCCCAGCGACGGGCTCAGCGATGCTGCATTTCATCCCGCAACCTCCAGCGCTTCTAAAACCAGTTTAAATACAAGAAACCAAACGTCAAAACAGAGGGGGTTTCGAGGATCTGCGAGCCTCTAGCAAATATAAACAGAGAGCATATCTATATTTAATAAGGAGCAATCCCGCATTGTGCGGCACAGCAAACAGCGGCAGCGATTCGCCGAGCCCCTCCGAAGGCTGCTCTGCTCTGCTCTCCTCCGATCCATCACACCGCCCGTTCCACGAGAGCGGGAGAGATGGAACACACGTATTGATTTTGGGGGGGGGAACGAAGCTTCCGGGCCTCATTCTCCACCTGCACCGGGGAATCACAGCCCGGCCGGGGCGCGCGCTGGCCGGGGGCATGTCTGCCATGGCGCAGGCGAGGGGCAGCCCCAGCGGCCCCCGGAGGGTCCCTCTGTGCTGAGACACCCGGCCGTCCCCGGGACCGGCTCCCCGCGTGCCTGCATCACACCTCGGGCTTCTTCCTCTGCCCACGCCGGCTTCCTCCAAACCCTGAGCTTGGCCGGGCAGCTATTTCACATGGGAGAGAAGGGAAAAAAACCCAAACTGGCCAGAAACCGATTCGCTGGTAATTACATTTCGCAACATCTGCTGCTTGCTACCATTTGTTTTATTATTCCTGTTTTAAAAATTGGAATATGCTGAATTTTTGCCGTCTGGAAGCGCCATGAGAGACGTGCTGGGCTCCTGCCCGGCGGCAGCGGCATCGGGAGACACCGCATCCCGCAGGAGCCCTGTCCGGGAGCGCTCCCGAGCGACGCCAGCCCGGCTGACAGTTGGTTTAGGCGTTCAGTTATTTTGGGCGCAGCAGACAAACCGTTTGTTCATTTGGGAACAACAGAGCTTAAAAACAAACGAGGTGTTAAAAAGGAGGGAACTAAAAAGCAGGGCTTTCATCTGAAGGATGCGGCGCGGCTTTGATAGGCCTCGGAGAAAAGCTCTTTTCTCAGGGGGATAATAATTATTTAGGTTTTTGGTTTGTTTTTTTGGTTGGATCTTCACAGGCTTTCGCCGCTCCCCTCCCTGCCTCCCCACGTTTCTACTTCAAAACAGAAGGGAAGAAGTCCCAAACAGCACCGTTTTGTTGATCAAACCCCTGCGCCAAAGGCTGGACCAGATGAAGAGACCAGATCGGCGCTTTTCATTATCGCCAGATGAAAACACCACCTCACTCGGCCTCGGCGAGCAGGGGATGGCGACGGCGGGCTTCTCCCCTGCCCGAGCAGATATATTTTCTAAGCAAAGGAGGTGCGTGCACAGCTCCGGCCCTGTGCGTAGCCAGAGAAAGCCAGATTATCTTGCTCTGGGCACCGGCATTTAGAAGAAAATGGTTTTCTTTCATCTGTCCAAGCAAATCTCTTCCCAACACTTGTGAGCCTGATTGCTGCCAATTTCTGCTGCAGAAACGCAGCCATTCGGAGGGGAAGGCATTAGTAACTAAAAGATACTCATAACATTTCAAAGGAAGCACTTCCCCCCCCCTCCTCCCCCTTTTTTTGTCCCCCATCCCTCTTCCAGCATTTTGCTATCTATTCTTTGAGAAAAATCATAGAATCATGGGGTTGGAAGGGACCTCTGGAGATCATCTAGATCTCTCTCCATTTGAGCTCCTTTCCTTGGAGTCCCCTGCCCAGACGTAAAGACTTTTCTGCTTAGAGGGGTGAGCCCCCTTTGCTGCTGGAGCACTATATATATGTAGGTGTATAGATAGATAGATAGATAGTAGAGACCTTAAAGCATGTCCCCTCAGTGCTGCGCAGAGCCGCAGCCTTGCAGGGTGCGTACTGGCGCCAGGCTACGGCCATTTTCCACTCATCCTTATGTGCCTGAATATTGCCACACATATGTTATGAAAAATTACCCGCTGCTTGGAGAGCTCGGCGATACAATAAGCTCCACATCAACATTAATGAACTCCTGTCTCTCCTGCGAGAGAAAGCTAATGTAATAACAGCGTTATATTCGGCAAACAAATGCTTGAGACAATTTTTTAAGCACCAGACAGTAAACAGGACCTAAAATATCCTCATGAATTACAGGAGTCTAAAATCCTCTACTGAGAAATTAATTTAATAGCAGTAAATACTGGAGCAATTTCCCCCATGTGAAATGCCACCACAACGTTCAGCTAAAGAGCTTCATCTAAACGGCACGTGGGCACTTGCTTGGGATGGAAATATATTTCATCACTCAGTGGTATTTCGGCTGCACGGGAGAGGAACAGCCCTCGTCCCTCCCGTGCTGGCACCGGGGCGAGGGATGTGCCTTCCCCCGTGGAAGGAGCGGTGCAAAGAAGAGGGAGAGCAAGCTGCAGGGGAACCGCAAGGAGAAGAAGAAAAAAAAAATTGGGAACAAACTGCAGGCTTAGGGAATTTTTTTAAAAATTTAGCCTCCCTGGCCTCGAAATGGACATCGCTGCTCAGCCCCAGCTGCCGGCCGGCCGGCCGCAGAAGGACGGGAACGCGGCACTGGGCATCCCTGTGGAGTTTTAGGGTGAGGTTTGAGAGCCTGGAGGGGCCTCGTCTCCCAGAAGGGACATCCGCCGAGGTCGCCGACGGGCACCTGCCTTCTGCGGCTGCGATGAGATCGGGGAGAGGATGGAGGAGCCGGCGTGCCAGCCTTCAGGGAGGCAGCAGCCTTTGAGGAGAATTACGTTAATCGGAGTAGCCTTTTCCCCGCATCTGTTCGGCTGTTATTCTGGGCAAAATTAATAGGTCTAAGGAAAGATCCGATCATAATGACAATCTGGTCTGCGCAGCAGGAGATTTTATAAAGGAGTTGAACTGTGGCTCATTGAAAACACTTTAAGTAATTAGTTACAGGGCTACTCGCTTTCTTTCCTTTTTAATAGTAATAACGGTTATTAATGTTTACAAATTACAGCGGCTTGCTGGAAATGAAAGGACGGCCGGAGCAGATACCCAGGGAAAGCGAATGCTCCAGCATGCAGCATCCCCGCTGCCCTGGAGACAGGTTTTCTCTTCCCCCGCTCAAGCAGGGCTGCGGGCGCACCGGGGCCAAGCGCTCGCACAGAGGAAACACTTCTGAGTCTAAAAAAAGCGGTTTGGGACCAAGAAGCAATGGCACAGCCACCACCTTGCAGGGAGACACCGCGGTCTCGCCCGCAAGAGGCCCAGAAAAGGTGAGGAGAGAATCGTTCTGTTGATAAATATGTAGGGGAAGCTCAAATCAACCTGAACTTCAGGAAAGGAGAGAAGAAAGATAATTAAAATATAAATAAACATGTTTGTTTCAAAGATTTATGGCAAGCACTCGACTAAGCCTGAAGATTAATCAGGGAAGTATAATTAAGTTGTTGCACAAAAAAAAGAAAAAAATATAAATTTCTCAGAACCCCTCCGCGCCCCAGGCAGCGGAGGAAGGGGGCAGCCCATGCAGCCAAACCGCGCGTGAGGCCGAAGGTTTGAGGAAAGGCCCCGCCGCGGGGATGCTGCCGTGCGGGCACTGATGGGCTTTGCTCGGGTCCCTGGGTGTCACGGCGTCTTCCCTCGTTTCCCTTGGGAGGTGCTTTCATTTCTCCCGAAACCGCACACTTTCGTTCCTGGACTTTGCTGGCGCGCTGCACGGCGTGCAGAGAAAACGGGGAGCAGCCGGGGCGGCGTCACTTCCCCCGCCAGCCCCGGGGCCCCAGCTCGGATGATGAGCGGAAAAACTGATCGGGACGCGTTTTCACAGGGGAGCCGGCCCAGAAGGTCGGCGTAGGAGCGGCTGGGTGCCCGGGAGGCTGCGCTGCCGACTGGCACCTCGCTATCCCGTAATGAAACCCTCACAGCTCCTCCCAAAATGCAGATTCCAGGCTCAAATCTGTCCAGGAGCGAACAAAGACTTTCTTTCTGTTTCTTTTTAATTAACCTCTTTCTATTCCCAAGAGAAAAAACCACCCCTTTTATCCTTGTACGTTTGACACTGCTCTAATTTCATCATTTGCTGAAAATAGTCTGGACGCATCCCAATAAAGGAAATATTGCAGCTGAAGCTGGTGGGACTGCCTGGTGTCAAAGCAGCTCATCACTCCCCATTACAAACCCATTTCCCATCACTTAACGACACCGCCAAGCGAACTGTCTGGGCTGAGATGGGACACGGGAGGGCCAAGTTCAGCTGAAGAAAAGCACTCGTATTTGCAGAGCGCTCAATTTTGCCACGTTTCTGCTGCGCGGGGCTACGGCAACGTGTGTTTATGGCACAATGCATATATTTAAAGTCATTTTTCCCCCCTGTGTGTACAGTCTGAAGCTCGAGACAACAGCTCGGGGAGGATTTGAACCCAAAGGCAGATGATTGTGGTTGAGGAGCAGGGCTTGGTTTCTCACTGTTTGTTTATGTACAATTCAGCAGCACCGTAAATAACAACTGTTGAGGAGCACTGTGCCGTAGCCGCACCACGCAGAGCTGAGACACGTCTTCGCCATGCTCGGCTGTCTGTTGCAAGCTCATCCTTTCCCCTCTGCAGGGAGTTTTGGGGGCAAAGCTTGCGGAGCAGGGACTGCTCTCCATCCCCATGGCCTCCGTCCTGGCCGGGAACTCGTGGGCAGCGCTGCAAGCCGGCTGCCGTGGGATCCAGCCCCGCGAGCGATGGGCTGGGTGAGGCTGGGCACGGCAATTTCCCTGGCGCACCTCTGCGCCGCGTTCTCTGCAGAGCCCCGAGGACGTGCGTCTCCTCGCCGCATCCCAGCCCAGCACGGACACCTGCCTGGCGGCCCAACCTGCCGTAACACCCCATCGCAAATAATCAAATGGCACCTCGGCCCTTTGTTAAAAAGCAATGCAATACCCCCAAATCAACATGCCATCCAAACAACGCCGCTTTGCGCCTCTGCACATGGGCCATCCTAAATCCGCTTTCCTCCCCAAACATCCCCCCCGTCACTGGCGGGTCCCCTCCACCT
This sequence comes from Vanellus vanellus, assembly GCF_965231255.1. NCBI lineage: Eukaryota > Metazoa > Chordata > Aves > Charadriiformes > Charadriidae > Vanellus > Vanellus vanellus. The sequence goes on along the minus strand of NC_138926.1, from coordinate 8,839,556 downwards.
CCTGGCTGCGTAATTCAGAGTCAAAGCGCTTCTGCAGCTTTTTGGACCCAGGTTAGAGAAACTTGGTAGGAAAGATGTTAACAAGGAGGTCGGGGAGGTCAGGTAAGCAGAGCGGCTGGCGCGTTGCCATGGAGTTTGTCGAATTAGACACCGAACACGGGGAAGCGGTTAAATGAGCTGACCCCGGCGAGTCACGCTGTGCCCGCTCGGAGGGGGGGGGACACGCTGGGAAACTCTAATGTGCTGGGATTTCCTTACATCCCTGTCCCCTGTCTCACGCCTCCACAGCCATTCCTGGGGATGCAAGGCGTTATCCCGGCAAGGAGCCACTTTCTCCACTCTCCTCCTGTTCTTGTAGCCCCTGCAGACTCTCCAAGGACATTTCAAGGCATAATTACGGCGCTAAATGTTATTGCCTGAGCTCGTATGACCGGCTCATCATCCCGGGGGTGCTGCTCAGTGAAGCTTCTCCGTAACCCCATTATAGCTCAGGACTCTCCAGGCGGAAGGGAGGCGGTGGGAGGTGGATGTAGCACCACCAGCCTCGCGTTCCTCCCCAGAAAGGGATCAAGCGGCCAGGCCAACGCAAGAGATTGATTTGCGGGGAACCGTGCGTATGTGTGTGTGTGAGAGAGAGAGACCATCTGTGACGAGCACAAAGATCTGTTTGACATCTCTTTCCACGCAAGGTCACGTTGTACTCTGCGGCTGCTGACTCAGGCGGTCGGGATGCTGCGGAGCTCTCCCACCGGGCTCCCGGCAGGGCGGGACGCGGTCCCAGCACACCCATCATCACACCCAGCGACCACAGGGGTGAAGTTTCCCTCCCTGCCGCTTCCAGCTGCGCCACACCACCCCGGCTGCATCCCACTCAGAGCGCAGGGTGTACCTGCTTCGACCGGCACGCATCTCTACGCCGAACCTTTCCGTGCTCGCCCCCCCCCCCCCCCAGCATTTATTCATGCAGCAGCGTTTGCTCAGAGTTGGGGAAGTTTTTCATATGGAGCCCTTCGGAATAAGACATCAAAGAGCTGTTTGCCGACTGGAAACATAAAAGGAGGAAATGCTGCGCAAGTGGCAAACGGCTTTACAGCCTCAAAGTTGTTCCCTGTTAGCGGTTCCCTAAACGGACACCGTCTCGCTGCCCCGGGCTGCGCGCAGGAGACACTCGCCCCACGGGTCTCTGATTTACCGGCGGGTCCAAGGCCCTGAGGGAGCTCTCCATCACAAGGCAGAGCACGTTCTGCGCTCACCGCCTGCGCCAGCCGGGAGATGGGTCTCTGCTCTTCACGTTATTTACTTTTTATAGACAAAGCTGTGACCCTGGACTCCTTTTTAAAGCTTATCCATCATGTACTTCTCTCCTCTCCCGCTCATCATCAAGCCAAGAGGAGGACGGTGTGTGGTGGGGGAGGCAGGATTTATTCCGCAGCCTCAGCACCGGGGCCGGAGCCGGCAGCGGGGAATCCCCCCTGCCCTTCCCGGCGGTGGGACGGCTGACCCGGCCGGGAAGCATCACGTCCTGCAGAGCCTGATTGACATTCACAGACCCAAACCGATGCGAGAACGCATGCGCGCACCCCTCTCTGCAAAATTCAGGAGGTGAACAAACAGAAAGCAAGAAATAGAAGACGTTTTTGCACAGGAATAAAAAAAAGAACAAGCTGTCATCGTGTACCGAGCTAAGCCTCGAGTACAGTACATCGAGTGCTTTATTTAGTGTATCTGGAGAGAGAACAGGTAAAATAACTGAGTTCAGGGATGAGGCCACGATTCCCGTGGCTTCGGAGAGCTGAGCCTATTAATATGAGAGGTCAGAGTGATTTTCATGAATCAGAGTAGCGATGCCAGATCCTCTCCTCTCAGCTGGAAAGAGAGGACCGAGAAAGCTTTTTTTTTTTAAATGACTCTCCATCTCCGAGAGAGCCCGTGTCATCCGTGGGCGTTCAGCAATCCTGCCGCACCTCGGCAGCCCCATGGGAAGCCAGAGGCACCCCCAGCCCCGGGCACAGCGGGGCCCGGCTGGCCCACGGCCCCCCTGCCAAAGCGCACCAGGGGCCGCAGCGCTCCCCCTCCTCCCCTGCTGCCTCCGAGGAGCCAGTGACTGCCGCGACGGAGCATCACTGGCCATATATACACACACGCTGGCCGTATGATGGCCAGCCTCTGCACCAAGCACGGAGGAAAGGCGGTTCTCCCCCCACCCGCATCCCCTGACCCAGGCGCAGACACGAGCACGCGGGATGGCAAGTGAATACGCACAGCCACCGGCCCTGCCGCAGGCAGCTGTGCCCACGCATCTGGGCAAAGGCATTGGCGTCGCCTCGCCGTAGCCCAGCGTTAACTTTCAGATGTGCTGATCTGTCGTCACCTTCTTCCCCTTTCATCTCCGAGTAAACCTCGGAGCCGCTACATCTTTGCAAGGAAAGGGACAGGAATGCTGCAGGCTATCGAGGCAGATTTCTGCTTTGTTTGGTTTCTTCTCTGTGCACAAGGATCTTGGAAAACAAAGTTAGATAGAAAATCCCCTAAATTATTTGAAGAATAAAAAGGCCTCAGTGTGTGCCAGGCAGGCTTTAGGGGAGCAGGAAGAGCCAGCCAAAAAGCTACTGCTGAGCATATTAAAGAATGGCATTATCAAGTGGAACAGACAAGACATGTATATAATGCATAAGTAGTGTTTGCTGCTTCTCCAAACAACTCGTAGATCACCGGGACACAAGCTCCTAGGAAGAGCAAAGAAAGGAAAGAGAGAGGAATGCGCGATAGCATCAGAAGAGACGTGTGTGCGGCTGAGCGACAGAAAAGCCTTATCGAAGCCGGGGATCCGGAGGGGGCTCGGCGGCGCTCGGGGACCGTGGGGACAACCGAAGGGACCCTGTGTGCGGGAGCCTGAGAAGCAAAGTCCCGCACTCCTCCGAGCTCTCTCCCGCCGGCCGACCCGGCTGTCCCCGGCCCCGGCCCGCGCTCTTTAACATGCGGTGCCAGCAGCAGCGCTGACCCCAGACAGCGCGCGGGGCCTGGCGGTTCAGCATTAATCTGCCAAAAGAGTGACCTTCAACCACTAAAGAAGAGATGTTTTTAAAAAAACTCCTGAGCGTAAGGAAGGATCATTTGCTTTCTCATTTAGCATATTAAAAGGGTATTATTGCTACAAACAAGAAATCTAAATGAGCCCCCAGTTGCGGCTTTGGATAACGCTTTCGATTAAAGGTGCAGGGTAATGATTAACACGCGGCACATTAAGCATCTATCGTTCGGAAACAAGGCGAGACCCGCCTTCTCTCACGATAAGCAATGGAGGGCCCACAGTGAAGCTGCGCAGAGACAAAGAACAACGCAAAGAAGCGGAGAGCGCTGGGGAGCACACGCAGATGTGGAGGGCCGCGGTGGCTGTGGTCGGGGTCCCTCCTTCCCGCGCTCCAGCTGTTCCAGCGGAGAAGCCGCTGTTGGCAGCCGCGGCAGCTCCGGGTGCACCCCAGACCCGCTCCGCGTGTGCCAGCAGCCCCGAGAGGCCGTCCTGCTCCTTCTGCCTTTACTGGGGTCGTCTTTTCTCCTTGCAGATCTGCAAAACCCTCTTTGCCGAAAAACCCGAGTTGTGCAATTGCATCTCTCGCCTCCTAAATAGGTTTGTCAGCCCTGCAAAGGCCATAACAGCTCCCGCTCCCGCGTTTTGGAGAGCATGGAAACAGCTTAGGGCGGAAACTCATAAGCCAGCCTAAAGCTGTGAACCTTTTCCTTTTTGTGACAGAGAAGGGGCGAAAGGAGATGAGAAAGGTCTCGCTGATGCGACCTAGCAGGGAAGCGAGCTTGTTATTATTTGCGGGTTTAGATGGCTGCTTGCAGACCTCCCGGGCTTTCTGAGCGCCTCTGACGAGAGGTCACCGGGGAGGCAAGGTCCCCTTGGAGGTGGCGGTCCCCGACTCGCGCTGCTCTGAAACAACCGGCACCTCTCGCTCCTCTCCCTGCTGGAACGCAAGGACACCGTGGGAAGCAGAGCCTTGGAACGCTCCTGCCACGGAGAAATCACTCACTTTAATCACCCCCTTGCACTGTATTTATCTCCATGAAAGGTCCCTTGCTCCTTTGTCACTGACTGGCAGGGTTAGCAGAAAGAAGCAGGAATGATATATATGTTTATTTATTTATTTCAACAGCACCGCCACAGAAAACAGATCCTCTCCCCTGAGGTTTTCCTACATCTCATGAGCTCACGAGCTCTGCTCGCCCCCGCAGACGGGGGACACGAGGAGGGAGGGGAGAGCAAAAGGGTGCTCTGGCCTCCGGGATGCTACAGGGCTCCCGCCCGGCCGTTAGCTTCAGTGCTTCCCGGGCAAGGACGAGAGGTGAGGAGACTGCTGGCGTGTTTGGCAGATCGCTGCCCCATTTTCATCACAGCTTGGAAAGTGTCTGGGTGCGGGTCCCACCGCGCGATGGCTTGGAAAGGACAGGGGAAGGCGAGGGGGACATCCCCACTCCGGCAGCCGCACATCCTCAGCAGCAGGCACTACGCGCTGGGTACCAACGAGGGCTCCACGTGCAGAAACACATCTATCAGTTGCATCTTTTTACAATAAGAACCAGCTGCCACTGCTATGTAGCCCCCAGTCCGCTCCACCATCCCGTGGTGGATGTGGGAGAGCGTTCTAGTGAACACCACGACTCAGGGGCTGTGCAATAACATGCCACAGGAGCCACCCCAAGAGGCCCTTCAAGGACGCTTGCGATGTAGGAGTGAGGATCCCTTCTGCCCCCGGTGCTCGCGGAGCAGTGAGGATGCTGCCTTGCTGCACAACCGGGCAATGGCAACCGGAGACATGGCTATGGCTCTTCTTATGGAGAGGAGGCAGCAAGAGCCCCAGGAACACCCAGGGGACGGCTCCAGGAGGAAAGGAGAGGAGGGCAGCAGATGTGGCAACTAGGCAAGCATCCTCCCCCCTTTGCCAGGGAGCGAGGGAGCAAAGCGGAGCTACGTGCAGAGAACCCAGGCGAGGGGAGGCGGCGGGGGGGCAGCGTGGCTCTTTCCCTGTCCCCAGAGCGCCGCTGTCTGTGGCAGCCCCAGCAGCCGAGAAGCGCTTTCTGCAGAGACAGGTTTTTTTTTTTTTTCCTGTGATTGACCCCAATTACAGGAGTCAGCCCACACGGGCTGAGCGCGTCACTCGTGTCAGCCGGGCAGCTGCTTGGCGCCGGAAGACTCAGCTACCCGAACACACACAAAATGAAGGGCAGTACCACCGGCAGGAGTCGGGGTAAGGGCAGCCGGCACAGCAGCGGAGCAGCATCCCCAGGAGAGCCCGGTACCCGCAGAGACCCGCGCACCCTGCGCATCGCCGCCCGGGTACCCCGGGCACACACCGGCGCTGCCCCGTCCACCCACACTTGCCGGGTGCTGCCTGCAGTGCCCATTTGTTTAAAGCTTTTTCACAAATTTAACGCAGTTTGGTCATTGGCATGGTAACGTCGCGAAAGCAGAAAAGCAGAAAGTAAGCCTTCAGGGGAATTGGAGACCCCAGAGCCAGCAGCGTGGTCAGGCCACGCGGCCCAACGCCCACCACAGCCCGGTTTGCCCTGTGCCTCGCCAGGGATGTCGGGAACGGCCACCGCACACACGCACGTGCAGGGGGAAACCGGCCGCTTCCCAGTTTTCAGCTGTTGGCAGAAGCAGCCGGGGCCGTGCTGGGTCCGCAGCGAGGGCCATGCTGCCGGCAGGGAGCCTGGGGCTACTGCTGCCGGCTCCTCACCGGAGCCGAATGGTGCAAGAAGTAGTAGGAGGAATCGCCGCCTTTATTCATTTCGGGTCCTGGATGCAGCTGAGCCCTTGAGGAGCACAGGCCACCCTGTGCTGGAGCGGCCAGCGTGTTCCCCCGGCCTTGCTCGCACACGCAGAAGGACTGTTTGTGTGCAGAAAGTTTCACGAGCACCAAACCACACATCCCCAAACAAACGCCTGCCCCGCAGTGTTTGTAAGCAATGCTAACCCAGCTGCTGCCTCAAACCCCAACACTGCCCTGCGCCAAACCCCGCAAGTTACCCGTTTCCCCCACCAGTGAAGTGCAATAAGGAGCCAGCCTGTGGAGGGCAAGTGGCTTTATAAACATTTGGGGCTTTGGTCCCGGTGTGCTTCTCAGCAGCGACCTTGACTTCAACGGGCACGGAGCACATTGTAAAGTACAGAGAAACTGCAAACTGGAGTAACACCCGCGCAACCAACTTTCACAGCGCTGCAGGACTTGCCTGCAGGTCTACCCGGAGCAAGAGCTCCTGGACACGGGCAAAAACCACCTCAGCTCCTCATCCAACGCCTTTGCTGCCTTGTTTCTACTACAGCCGCTCCTTGAGCTTCTAAGCAAGGTCAACAACAGGCGGCACTAGGGTCTGTGTGCACATGGACTGAAAGCATACATCAAATAACCAAGAAAATAACACTTCTGCTGTGTAAATGGAGAAATAAAGACTGAGAGACTCACCCAAGGTCCCAGGGAGAGCACCACGTTGCGCCCAGCTCTGGCGAGTGGGGGCTCCTCCCCACCACAGGGCCATAAGTAACTTCACCTGCCTCCGGGTAAGGCAGCCTCATCACTCACCTCGTTAGGTGCTCCTAATGACTCACCTGGGAGTACCTGGGGCCCAGCTACCTTCCTCACGCTGCTCAGCGATTAACGCCACTTGTGCACCCCCGTCTGGCTTGTCCCGCTCGCGTCTCCCCATCGGTGACGCTCCTCTGGCTCACGCTGCTCCATCTGCATCTTCTGTAAACCAGAAATTGCGCTCGGCGAAAAGACCCGCTTTTGTTATTATTTCATTCTGCTGTTATTAATACCCGATTGGATTCCATTTGTTCCATTTTACAGCTTGTCTCCTGCAATTGCCTGCCTTTAGAAACAGTTTTATCTGAGCAGGTGAGGCAGATTATAAATAAATTTTGTATTGCACCTTGTATTTTAAGCAAATTTGAGACTTTCCTGATTAGGCGCCTTCCACCGGAGAACCTCGTTCAATCGGATAATTGCAACCTCGATTCTTTATCCTCCCTTTTGTTCTCTTCCCCCCTTGGCAAAGCCGCAATCTTGCACGGGAACATCAGCAGACAAAACCCTTGAAAATAACTCTCCAGAAGAAATCTAATTTACTTTTTAATCTGGTTCGGAAATTTGCCAGCAAAATTTCCACCGACAAGCAGAGCCATTTATTACTACTTATCATACGGGCTGGATCCTCTCTCCTGATTTGGGTAATGTAGCGGGGACGGCGGAGCGCCTGTGTGCGCGAAGAGATGAAGAGAGAAATCTTTTGATATATTATTTATCTGATACAATCTTCCCCCTGATAAAATCAGTAAGCAGAGGACAAAGCGGCGACCTTATCCATTTCAACCGCTTATATTATGAAACACCAAGCATACACTTACAGTTTCATTTCGCTTATTTTGTTTGGTGGGTTCTCTTTTCTTTATTTATATATAGGCACAGGCACCCATACGCACATATATAACATTCCTGCCGGCGAAAGAGCTTATTGCAGTTGTCTCCTCATGGATGAAGAGGATTTGATTGCGTTTGTGATTCGAGGATCCTCTTTCCAGTGGCAGGTATGGGAAAGCGCCGCTCGCTGAGGCCGTCACAGGGCTTGGTCAATGGTGTGGCTAACGAATGTCCACCACAAAGGCCGCGAATATGTTCCACGCCTCATCTTTGGGGGCGAAGCGGAGAGGAGGTGAGCATATGCCAGACTGCGTAATGCCCGCACCTCGCGGTTAAATCATTAGACTGAAGCCTGTGAGATCTGGAGCGATGCGGGCTCTGCTGTCACTCTGCACGCTAAAATAATCCCCCCCCACACACACCTTTGTCCTTACAGCCTGGTCTAACCTGGCTGCAGGGCCTGGCGGGCTGCCCTTTCCCGGCCGCCAGCGCTGCCTCTCGGCCTGGGGACGGCCCTGCCTTACGGCTTTTCTTAATTAGGTGGATTCCCCGGCCGAGCCTGGCTCAGATGCCAAAGTTTCTGCATAAAAGTTTCCGTCTCTCGCCTTTCCTTCTCAGAACGATGCCTCCTGTGGGAAGTGTAAATACAGAAAGATGACAACATGCGCATTAGCGCTCGTTAGAATGTCATCATTATATCCTGCAAAGTGTCTGCTGAAGGGATCCCTAAAGGACACTTAGAGATGGAGCAGCTGCTCCGGATTTGTTCCAGCTCACATCTCGAGGAAAATGACATTGAGATAAATACGGCGTTGCGAGCGTCTTCGGAGCAGGAGGGGGAAAAGAGCGGGGCGATCTCCTTTGGTGGCGGGTCTGGGGCAGGACTCCAGCCCGCTGCCTGCTGCCTAATTAGTACTAATCGTACGCTGCAACCTTTGCCACGGCGCCAGCGGGTCCAGCAGCAGACCGGGGCGATGGAGAGCTGCATCCCCCAGCTGCCTCCCAGCCCGCCAGCTCCAATGCTGGTGGCGGCTTATCAGCAGCGTGCGGAGGGTGGTATGGATTCTTTAGGGCAAAAAACACCCAAGCCAACACCCACACATCTAGAACTTTACATATACAAGACCAAACTCTCATAGGTATTTTAAGACAGATCGTCATCTGGGGCAAAGCAGCACAATCTCACTTACTCCTTCAGTGGAGCGAGGAGATTGTTACAACAAAAGCCTTAACACCACCAGATCCCGGGGTGGTACCGTTTTCTAACCTGCCTTTGTCTGTGTGCTGCCAGGAGAGAGGGGAATTCAGGAGGAGTTACGCATCTGCACAATAATCTCCCCCTTTGCCTGTTTGCATTCAAAGAGAAAGCCTTGAAATCAAAATGCAAACAGTCCCAAGGGCGCTCGCAGCAGAAAAGAGAAAGGTTAAGGACTGTGATTGACCGTGAGACGATCCAGAGTCTTACGTTACCTGGAGACCTTGTACGCGTTCCCTCTAGCGTTGCCCGACAAATACAGAAAAAAAGCATTGTCTTCAATTTTCCCGTCTCCCAAGAGCCCCTATCATGTCGAGTACCAAAGTCATGAAGCCGAGTTTCTCTATTTGACAGTAACAAATAGATCATTTTCTGGGAGTGCTGTCCCTGCAGCTGGCGGAGGGAGGGCACCCCCTCTCCCGTAGGTGGCAGAGAGTCTTTTCCACTGCCAGACAGCACCGAGACGCCCCGGGAGCCAGGAGACGTCAAGCCATGCAAGAAGCATCTTCAAGTAACCATTAGGAACCCTTGCCGGTTCTCTGCCGGTACCGAAACGATGCTCCAGCTGTTAAAAGGGGTAGAACACCCACTGCAGAAATGAGAAATGGAGAGCCAGGGTCCCCTCGGCAGCAGATGCCCTGGTTTGGGGTTTGATTTTTTTTTTTTTTTTTAGAAAAACCTAATGCCTGTCCTGAATGCGTAGTACTATTCCAGTTGGTTGAATTACCTCCTGAGCCTCCGGGGGGTTTGTTTTGTCATCCACACAAAGAGAATACTCAATTCTTTCCCTCTTCTTCAAAACTGCCACGTGGAGGTTTTGGACACAGATTAAGCAGCCAGTGTCTCTGCTGCCACAGGTGGCTGCATTTCAGTAATAGCTCCATCGGCTTTCTGTAGGACCTGCATTTTAGTTTTGATTTTTAATTGCAAAATATCACCATGAGACTGGTGCGCAGCAGGTCTATTAAGATTGCAAAGTGCCCAGGAAAGTCCTCTGGCCGGATGACAAGTGGGCGCATCGACTTCCACCATCATTTACCGCTGGAGCCCGGGAACCGCTTTCTGCATCCCATACAACTGCGCTGGATTCAGAACTTTCTCACCTGCAAGACCTTGTGCAGGCAGATCCTGCTAGCAACGTGCCCACTTTTGGGATATGTGTTTTTCAAAATAGCATTTTGAGAAGTTTTGTTTTGAGTTTTGTTTCCTATTGTTCCACCCTCTGCTGGAAGAGTGTCCCCCCCTAGACGGAAAGAAATTGGCTCAGAGCAGAGGACGGGTCTCACAGGTGGCGTTGGCGGAGGCGGAGGGCGGGATGACAAGGGCTGCCAGGAGCTGGAGCGGGGACGGTGCCAAGTGACTGCTGCAGCGATGGATTTGCTGTGAAATTGCATCACTCCGGGGGGAGGCAAACGGCCAGAGCCAGCTGAATATCTTTCAGAAAAGCAGAAAATTTCCATTTGATCTAAATGCAAACAGTTACAAACACATCCGTTCAAATTCTGCTTTGGAGGAGCGAAGGACCGTGGAGCGACACACGTCGCCGGTGCTGGCACGGGATGCTCCGGGGTCGTGCTCTTGGAGCGGGACCCGGAATGGCTGCAAACACATCCTCCACACGTGGCACGCCGGAGCGGTACCGGGAGGAAGGGCTGGGGCTTGCTCCACTGGTATCAGCATTTCATCTGTCCCTAAAAGAGCTTGGTCTTTCTAGATCGTAGACTGCTCCCTTCAAATCTGGGCTGTGGGCGGCCCCCTTCATTGCAAAGGGAGCTCGGTTCACAGGGAAAAATTTTACGTGTACATAAGTACATGTATTAGATATGATATGGATATATTATTTATCTATTTTTACTTACGTATGTATATGCACACACAGAGCAACACCTCACCCAGCAAAGACTGATTCATTACGACTAGCACTAGCGTTTCCTTACCAACAGCAGCATCTCGTTAGGGTGTTTAGGGACCAGAGAAATTCAACATTATTTCATGTCCCTCAAGGTCGCAGGGGGTAAAAGGGCGTCCTGCCTTCGGCACAGGCAGTTTCAGCAGGGACAGGTGTTAGGAGCAATGCCCCCACGCTGAAACGTCTCTTTGTTCCGAGCTGGAAATCAGACACTTCAAAATGCGCTGTGAAAAAAGTTCCCCTTCCAACAGGCGCCTGCCAGCTATCAAAACCCGGAGTTTCCCGGCTGACATCCACCATTTAACAAATTTCAAGTGAAAAATCTATTTCGGAATGAAATATTGCCACGCCACAATCCAGCAGCGCTGAAACGTTTCAATACTGCTGCAACACTTCTTCTTCCTCTCCTATTCTTTGCTTAACATGAAACAATCAAAGAAACAAGAGGACCGCAGCGAGCGGCGTTCCCGCTCAGACCTGAGGTCCATCGGGCCTGACGCACCGGCTCCAGGGGCGGCAGCACCGCCGGCCTCAGGGACAGCCGGGGAAGCCGATGCTGCCGCGGCAGGAGGGCTGGTGCGAGGGTACCACGAGCCGCACTGTGGGATGAAGGATGCGACGCCGGGGAAAGCTGTCTGAGAGGCAGAGCAGCAGAGGAGCTGTGGCAGAGCGCTGACGGAGTCCGGCCAGGGTGCGAGGAAAGGGTCGGATGGGACGGGAATACCTGCAAACGCTGCAGTTGAGGGTTATGTCCCATGTTTTTTGCAGGGACGGATGGAGGAACAGGTTCGCTCATGCAGGAACAGTGCAGGGACTGGAGTGGAGACGACAGGAGCGCCAAGCCCGTCACTCGCAGCACAAAGACCCACATTTCTCTTCCCTCGCGCCACAGGCCGTCGCGGGCCTGTCTGACGTGTCACGATTATCGTTACCCCCTTCTGTCGTACGGGGGCTGCTGTGGCGAGGGAAGCTGAGGGTCCCTCAGCCACAGCCTCCCCCCACACCTCTGCCCGTCCGGAGGGCAGGAGGGGGCTCCCCACTGTGCGCCGCAGCCGAGGAGTCGCCTGCGCACGCGTGGCCGCCTCGACTGAGGGTACCGCTGGGTGAAGATGCAAGACGGCTCTGTGCAGACAGCTATTTTGCTGCAAACCAGCCTCGTTTGGGTCTTGTTTAATGATTAGAGACTAGTTTACGTTAAAAGACCCGAAATGGGAATAGATGAAAGGCGTAACCCACTGTGTTTTGAGCCATCCCCACGCTGGGCTGCGAGCACGCCCACTGTTACTTACAGCGCGGCTGACAAACAGCGACTTGTTAAGCTGCGGTAACTGCATGATACATCTGAGACTTAAAAGCATAAACAGAGATTCACACCAGCTTGCCTGAACCGACCGCAATTCCCCATATAGAGGAGGCCTCGTTTTCCGTCCTCGTTGCCTTTGTGGAACGGTGACAAACTGCACATCCCTCCCCGGGGGCAGCAGTGCAGAGCCCGGCCCCTGCCTGCTCCTGCCCCAAGCCTCAGCGCCCGCAAAAGGAGATGCCACCAAAAATCCTTCCAGCATCAAAACGGGTGAGGGCTTTGGCTTTTTTTTTTTTTTTTTTCCTCTAAAGTGCACATTTGAGTCAGCGCCTGCAACCTCACATCTACAAAGCAGAGTTGCCACCTCCGCGAATAGCTGTAATTTCTTTTTAGTTCAATTATTTCTGCACCATACTGTTTGCAACAGCTGAAGCCAACAGTGCTGTTCAGCATATTATGTACTCTGTGTCAATGCACCATGAAATATTAAGACTACAATAGGTCTGAAGTCACAGAATCATAATCCTGTAATAGCTTGCTTCATTTTTGCTGCTGGAAGATGGCAGAATATTTCTATTTTTAAACAAATGGCATTCATTCTAATGAAGCCAGGGCTCATCTTGATACAACTGCAGCTGCGGAGCTCGTTCTCCGCTGTGGTTTGGAAACTCGGAGTTCAGTTAGGGGGGAGCTGCTGACAACTTTTGATAACGTTTAACTGTGTGGAGAAACCTGGGGTCATCTATTTGTTTACAAATCACTGGTTTATTTGCAGGAGAAATATTTTCTTCTGCACTTTCCTAAGCCACCGCATTGACCAGACCGAAGACTGAAAACAAGGAGACACATCTCCAGCTCCCAATTCCTCTGCGTTTCCCTGCAGCCCCTCGGGCCGCGGGATGCGTCGAAGCCGAAGACGCCACTTCACCACCTGCGGGATGTATGCCGGGCAGCGGCTCCCGCGGCCGCGTCCACCATGCCGGCGTGCCGCGCTCCTGCCTGCCCTGGCTTTTGGGGAAGCCTCACCCTTTTGGGCGGTTTTAGACCTCACACCAAAAGCCACCCTGGGCTGGGGCTCGTGTACAGAGTAGTTTCCCAGGGAGAAGCCCACTCCCCACATCCCCATTAAATCCCTTTGAAGGGCAGCCATTCGGTGCCTCGACAGATGCACACTTCCACATCTTTTCCTAATAGAGAGGAGTTTTTTTTTTTTTTTTTTTACTGCTTTCTTGCAAATTTGCATATCCCTCCTCCTCTCCTTCCGTGGTTAAGCTCCCGAAATATAATAAATATTTCACTTTCAAATCTAGATTCATTAAAGGATGCCCAGGAGGAAGAAATAATAAGGTATCACTTTACAGCTCAAATAAAACACAGAAAGATACAGCCTATAATGTATATTTCAGGCTTTAGGTTGAGATAATTCATACATCACTCCCGGTTAAGGAACAAAGATGGTGCTGTGTCAGCACATTGGCTGAAAAAATACCTTCTTGCAATATTTTATGCCTTTTGGTAACGTATCCCAGTTACCATACGTCACCGCAAGTGTGGAATGAGGCAGCGCAGAGCAGCAGTCAACTCCGCTCGGTAAAGAGCTGGGATGTTCCCCTCCCTCCCTCCATCTATCCCTCCTTCCATCCATCCCGTGCTGTGCCAAGGAAAAGAGAAAGCAGAGAAACACACTATTTTTCTGCCACGTTTTCTGACCGAAGGCATGTTTTGTTGCTCAGGCTGCAGAGCTGAGTGGCAGCGGGGCTGAGCGGGACGGGAGAGCGCCCGTGACAGGCTGCGGAGCACTCATTTATCATAAGAGCGATTTCCCTACTAATAAAGTGACCTTGCGTAAATAGCTCAACTTTTCACAGCTATCACATCATTAGGATAGGACACACGTTGATAGATAGAGACCACATGGACTGCTGATCCAGGATGAACTACCACAGCCAGGGAGTTATTTTTGACGGGGCTGAAGCGCTCCATCATTTCACGACAGACGGTGCCGGTGAGTAACACGCCTGGGGACGCGATCAATCCTGCCCGCCGTCGGTGCCACGGGGGAGCCTGGGCTCCCTTCCTTTGTCCTCGCCGACGGCCAACGCTCTGCCCAAAGGAGCTGATGTCTCCAAATCACTGCTGCCTTGGTGAGTCGCGGCCCGCGGCAGGAATTGCATCTGCTGGAGAGCTGCTGGGCTGTCCAGGATGCCGCACGTCGGAGCCCCGCAGGGTCTGGTGGAAGCAAAGGAGATCTTTGCATGACACCCAGAGGGTCTCCTTGGGTGCTAGCAGCGAAGCAGCCCGCCTTTTGCAAGACTTGCCCTAGACATCGCCATGGCTGAACTTCAAAGCAACAAGCCCCAGCGGAGCAGGACACATCGCGGATCCCGAGGGAACAGCGCGGGGCTGTCACCGAGCCTCTCCTCCCGGCACGGCTGCGGGACCGGCCACCGCCCCTTCTCGATGCGACCCATCCTCCCGTTGCTCCGCAACGCTCACATCATTCCCTCCGTTTTGCGAGCGAGCAAAGGAGATGTACGGGGTGGGAAGGGGCCGGGGAGAGGGCTGATCCGTGGGGTTACGCTGCAAGGAAAGCGCTGGTAGCAGGATTTTTTGTTGTTATTGTTACTCTCCCATGTATACTCCTGGCTAATCCAGTAATCTATTATTTATGTGTAGCCTAATTAAGGCTGTGAGTAGCTTGATCTTTGTTTACTTAAGTATATAGCAGAAGATTGCCAAGATTAAATAAAATTATCCGCCGGCAGGCAGGCAGGGCTGGCTGCGCGCGCTCCGGAGGACGGCTGCGGGGCTGGGAGCTGCCCTCCCGCCTCTTCGGATGGAGATCACGTAGGCTGTTGCATCATACACCCTCTTGCCAATTCGAGCTTATCTAATAAAGTTTCAGATAAACCAGACCAGACAAAACCTGGCGAAGTCTGAAACCATCTAACGGGATGTGATTAGCGCTCGTCAGCCTCCGCTTTTACCTGCCACCCGCGGGACCAGCGTCCATCCATCCTTGCGTGGGTGCTGGGGCTGCACACCTAACGGAACGCACAGGCGGCGGGGGGAGAGAGCAATGCAGCTTTAAATCGCGTTGCTATAAAAGAATCCTACAGCTGGACCAACAGCCCCATTGAAATCATGGGGGAGATGTGCATGACTCCGCTCTTTCTGTGGCCGAGCAGCGAGATACCTACACCTCTGCTCCCCTTTCCACCGGCTTCACGTCTGTGCCAGCTCCGGAGGAGATGCTCCGGGCTCGCGCCAGCCCTCCTGGACAACGCAGAGGGGCTGGATCCAGTGCCCGCTCCCGGCTCCCCTGCTCACCCCAGGGGACTGATGGGTTCGGGTCACCCCATCAATCGTGGCTTCCACCAGTTATTGCAGTGGGACCAGCCCTGGGAGTGACTGCGCTCCGGCAGGAGTTCGCCAGCTGCCTCTCGTGATTTACACCAACACAGAGGAACCAGATGAAGTATCCACTGATGTCGATTCCCATTGACTCAGCTACTCTATCTTAGAGGGGACCAAGGATAGCGTCGCCTTTTCTGAGCTTCACGGATGAAATATGCTCATAACATTGCGTACGTTATGATTTTTGTACTTGACAGGCTGGATACCTTCCTCTCCTCCCCTCAAACCTCCGGCGCGAGCAGATCCCACGAGCTGAGCCAGCTAACGAGACTATTACATTCGCAATGTGCGCTGCCACCCCACGTCTTCCAAACGCTCTCCAAATGGATCTGTTTGGACCCATTTTAAATATAAATATTGCTAGGTTCTGCGTTAACTGTGTATGCAATGCGTTTTACAAAACCTTTAACAAATTCTGTGCAGAAGAATATGTTTTCCCATATGGGCTGCTTAAAGAAAGGCAGATGTGAGGCAATCCAAATCCCTCATATGCTTCTCCTCCTTCTCCCTTTCCTTTTGGCAAACTATTGCAGGCAAAGACAAATATTGTATCAAAGAGCTATGGAAATAAACACGAATATAGCTCAAGGGCATAAGTAAACTTCTAGAATATTTTCTCTGCGCAATTAATAGGTAACGTTGCGGGGGGAGCACGAGTACCCAAAATGTGCCCGAGGAAGCTAATTTTATTGTGCAGACGGTGCTCTGGGAACCACGGAGCGGGAGCCGTGTTAAGCAACGTTAGCATGGATGCTCTTACCAGGCTGCCGAGGAAGAGGAGGAAGCCCAAGCCAGGAGCTGGAGGGCGAGCGGGCAGCGCTGGGCTGACGCGATGAGGCGGGAGCCGCACTTCAGGCTCCGGCGGGTGCGAGGGGCTGGCCGGCCACCTCCCCAAGGGACAGCAGCATCTGGCGACGGCACCGCTTGTCCGGGGCCCCGCTGGCGGGAAGGATGCGCTAAGGCAATCGTCCGCCTCCTCATAAATCCCACGGACGCAGGAACGCCGCAGTCGGTGAAGCGCACGCACTATATGGGAACTACTCATCCTGTGCCGCGAGCTATATAAAAACAGATGGCAAAGAGCGCACCCAGAGATAAATCAACGGCGCTTCCAGCACCGTGTCCATGGACGTGCCCGACGCAGCAGGGCTCCCCAGCACCCGACTGCCCCGGGGGACGAGCGCACGGGGTCCCCGAGGTGGAAACCACAGCTGGACAACACCGAGTCAAAACCAGGAGGCAAAACACAAGCACCCAAGCGTGTTTCTCTCCAAAACGTGTGTTCTTACAAGAAGAAAAAGAAATAAATATATCGTTCTTCTGCCAGGTTCCTCAGTTCATTAAATAACCCGCAAACGTTAAACCAGATGTTGTGTTTTATCGCTTGACTCAGATCATTATGACTTTATTTCTGATGGGCCCGGAATAAATGAAATGCAGTTATAAAGGTTATTTAACTATTAAAACAACTATTAATTAAAGTTTGCCAAGTCTTGGGGGCTCTGAGGACAAGCAGCAGCTAGGTAAATGTCAGTTATTATTTAATAAGTCATTGTTATTGAAATATGCGGCACGTGAGCTGCATTCCCAGCGGGAGCTGGGGTCTGGCCTCTCCCTGCTATCAATATTTTGCCCGGCGTTTGCCAGGTGGGAGGGTGATTTAGTGCCAGCGCCGGCACCACCAGGTGCCCGGGGCTCCTTCAGCAGAGGAAGAGGAGCAGCGGAGGCTCCCGCTCCCCCCCGCTCCCCTGCCGAGGGGCTCTCCAGGAAAGGGGGGCACTGGGAGGCCGGCAGAGTCCCGCTGCCTCTCCTGGGATGTCCGCCCGCACCGATGCGACGGGCAGCCGCGATGGTCATCGTCACATCCGACTCGCACGCCGGTGCCGTATGTAGTGTTTCGGTCAGCCCTTACCTCGCCGCTTGCTCTCCCCCCCGGGCCGGCTCCTGCCACGTCCCAGCCTGGGCACGCTGTGGGTCGCGGCCGCCTCACGTTTTCTGCCCACGAAGCAACGGCCACGAGGCCTGACCTGGGCTGGAGCCCTGGGAGGACGAATGAAGGCAATAAATCGTAAAATAGTAACAGCCCTGAGCTCATTCAGGGCTGCCAGAAACGGCTCTAATGCCAATAATTAACAGAAATAATGCTGAATAAGCCTCCGACGCGTTGGAGCTCGAGGAGTAAAGAGTTCGCTGAGCTGGAACCCAGGAGAAAGAAATATGGAGCTGCTCTTGCATGTTATCCCGTAATTAGGGCTTGCTGCAGCTTTGTCCCCGTCCCCTGCGCGAGGGAGCCCACCCGTTTTCCCTCTGGTGATACAGATGGAGGGCAACAGCCACCCCACACGTCCCTGCTTTGTGCACGTAAACAAAAATAAAAGAGTAACTGGATTCTTCTAAGCACAAAGAGGGGGGAAAGAAGGGAGAGAGAAATGAATATGGAGCAGAGAGCCCAAGCATTAAATCAGGGGATGAAATGCCTGCCAATGTTTTTTTAAAAACAAACCAAGAAAATGAGAGGGCTGCAAGCAACCGCCATACCGAGACAATAATCACTAATCAAGTCAAAGTTTCACTCTAATCAGTTCAGTTGTTAAGGGGAAAAAATAGAGCAATGCCGGGCTCGGAGAATTACCATTCATCACTGCCTCCCGCCTGGGGGTTTGCTCAGCAGGGCTGAGCCCATGGAGAGCCCCGCTCGGCCTCGGGACCTTCCCACACCCCCTCCCACCGCCCCGGGCGCGGGGCCAGCTCCTGGGAGGAAGTGGTGACCGCCGAGGGACGTCTCCAACCAGGCGGAGATCACCAGGCGTTGCCACTAAGAAGCGAGTGGGCTTTCCCGGCTTCGCCAACGCCTCGGCGAGGGGCCAGACCTCGGCCACCGCAGGCCGGGCTCTGCCCGCAGACGAGGGGCGTATGCACGAGGGCTTTCCCAATGGCTTCCTTTGAAAAATCCCACCCACTGAAGGTCTTTCTGTAGTAAATCCACACTCATTTAATAAGAGATGCGGATACTTTCTTTGCTGAATTCCACCACAACCTTGGGAATTCGAGTAGCTGTTTTAAGAGATCAGCTGGAAACGTGGAAAAAAGCAACTTGCATTTGGTTTTTTCTGGGTTGTTTTTTTTTTTTTTTTTTCCAAAAAGGCTCTAACAGAAGGACTTTTTTTCCCTACAAAAGAGAAGACCGTGAGCTGAGGGAGAAGACATGAATAGCAGTGGCAAAAAAGCAGGCTCCCGTGTCGCTCCGGCCACCCGCCAAGCGCCGTGCCCGCAGCGCGGGTATGCTTTTCAAAACCACTGTGGCAGCGCGACTGCCTCTGCAGAAGGTGAGGCAAGCTTTGCCATCGCCTCAAAGGGAAGGAGAGCTAATCCAACAGAGAGTGCTTTTCAACGTACTAATCCCGTCCTGTCCCATGAGCAACGCCCCGACAATTATCTCGGCGGCACAGATGGTGACGGGGGCAGGGAGACTTGCCCGCACCAGAAAAGGAATCATTTTCAGAGCTGCAATTTCAACACACGCGGTTGCAGACCCCCAGCTCCGTGCGTGGAGCAGCACCTCTGCCGTACTCGACTGCAAAACTGCCACGCGCGAGCTCTCCTCGAAGCGTCGCCCTCGGCTCTGCCGGCGGCTCACCGCGTGTCCCTAAAGCCACCCAGCTTCCCGCGTCCCTCTCTGCAACCCGGGGTACGAGGGAGCGGGGACCGCAAAACCTGACTGCTGCAAGGCAGGGAGAAAGCAAACGGCACAGACCACGGTGGGAGCTGGAGCGGAGCGGCCCATGGGCCGGGGAAACATGCTAAAACTTCAGCGAGCCCCCGAGCAGACTCCCCCTGCCTCTGGCTGCCGCCAGACCCTCGCGTGTGCCCGCACCAGAGTTCAGCCCTCCCCTGTGCTGCCCACCCCCGAGATGAAACAGTCCATCTGGGAAGGCAGAGGACGAGTTTTGCAGACGTGGCTTGATTTATAAGAAAGAAAAGAAATGATTGCACTCTCTGTGATTTACCTTCCCAGTGTTTTACAACCAGAATAAATTGCAATGCAGAACGTTGCTCTGGAATTATTAGTTATTGGGGGGAGCCGCAGCGCCATGAATCTTGCCAGCTGGTAACTCATCCCCGCGGCACGCTGCGGGGACACGGTGCGGAGGTTTAATTGGGGGCACGGCCATTGCGGGGGAGGAAGGGGCAACGTCACCAGTTGGGAACATCAAGGGAAGCGGAGCTCAAGGCGGGTGGACTGAGACTCCGTTCACCTGTTGCGATGCTCCAGTTTGCCAGTCTCCTCTCTCGCTTTCTCGTCCCGTTTCTCTACACCAGAAGTGAGATTCCAGGCTGCACAGTTTGCAGTCGGGCAAGACGCAATGACGCAGGGATGGGCTTTGTCACTAACCAAACCAGCACGGGAGCGGAGAACTAACCTGGTCCGAAGAGGAGGCTTCTACCAGAAGATGTCCTGGAATTCCAGCAGCCTCTGGAGTATTTTTTTTACCTGTTCATTGAGAACATCAGCTGGAGGAAAGCACACGTCGAGGAAGCCAAAGGCAGTTCGGCGCAGCCGGCACCCCTGTGTGACCAGGCGCTGCCCATCCTTCAGCATCCCGGCCGCAACCAGCGCCTGCCAGCTGCTGCGGCGGCACAACGCCTCCAAAGGGGCGTTTATGAAATCAGGAGTCCCATAAGCATGAGGTTATCATTTTAGCCTGACGAACAAAGGTTTGCATTCTTTATGCAATTTATCTTAAGCAGAGACTCTCAAGGCCGGGAGGCAGAAAACCCACAAAAGCCTTTATACCAAAGGCGCTGGTGAGCGCAGCAGACTGAACTGTGAGCCCAGGACAGTATCTTCTCATCTGTTTTTCTATGAATTCTGCCAAGTACTTTGAAATCAGTAATAACTTGTTGCAGGGAATCTCACAGAGCAATTATATTTTATTCAGGAAAGTATTACTATCATTTTTTATTTCTTCTGCATCATTCTCTCAGTCAGAACTCGCCACATGTCTCTGGGTGAGAATAAGCCATTGCATTAAAACACCATAATTCCAGGGTGGTTGTTTTTTTTCCCCCTGCCATATGCTTTAGAGAGTACTATCTCTCTTGGCTTTTTGGATTATAGATGCAGGTGTTTTCTCTAACATAAATGTATATATTCTTCCTGAGGTGACAGGGTTAATGCAGAACACAGAAACGCGTGCAAATAGCTCAGATAATTGCAGTCCCTCTTCGCCATTTCAGGCACACCGGATGTCATCTCCAAGCCAGGCGCTTGTTCACCAGGCGTTGGTGGATGTCCTTAAAATTTCTCTGCCTTCTTTAAACTTGCTTTTTCCAAACAGCCGTGTGTCATCTGCAAATTCTGTTCCTTCACAGCTTATTGCTTTTCTAGACCGTTAATGACTGTATGGCACAGTCCTGGATCAGCTACGAATCCCAGAGGCACGCTACCCTTAATTGTCTCCGGCCACAATTTCTCAGCTATTCTCTCTGATGCCATGGCGAGCCCAGCAGCGACAGAAGCAGCATCCCAACAGAGGGCCCTTCCCCAGGCTGGCGGCGAGCTGCGGGAGCAGCGCACTGCCACAACCGCCGCATTCCCCACAACACCCTCTGGCGAGAGGGGGGGCGGCTGCTTTCAGGGGGCGCAGCAGAAAGAGGCTTTGAAACACGAGGAACGCCAGCAAGTGCCAAAGGCTGCTCTGAAGGGTCGGTGGTGGCATCAGCAGCCCGACTTCACCCTCGCCACCTGCGAGGAGCCGTCAGGGGCTCTGCACAAAGGTTCCCAGTTTCCCAAACTTTTGCTTTTTTGCTTGTGGTCTGCAGACCAGGGCAAAAGTTCTCTGATACGGGGAGCCCAGAACTGTTTTACCGCGTTCTCCATGCCACAGAGCGTGGCACCCTCCACCAGTTAGCCCCTCGCCATCGTTGCCGGCTCCGCAGACCCTTTCCAAGCCACCATCAGCCCCGAGTGGCGTGTTTAATTGCGCTGGCCGGTCGCACGACACCGCTCTTGTTTCTTGACTGGTTCTGCAAAAAACAAGATTCAGTTTCCAATATGGTTAATACCAGCCCACGTTTTTATATGGATTTTTAATGGCTTTTCCACAGCGTGGCCTTAAGCACGAACTGGAGCTCCCGCTTGCGAGGGCGGCCGGAGCAGGGCTCCCTGGGGAGCCGCAGGCTGGGAGGCAGCGAGGAAGGAGCCCTCTGGTTCCTCGAGCAAAGGGACTTTCAAGGTTTCCCTCATATATCCTTTCTTAGCAATTCCCTCTAAACGCAACTTTGCCAGATGGGTCTTTAGCCCAGGGGAAGAATTTTTCTGTGAAAACAGAACGGGGCGGGGGGGCAAAACTAAAATTCCTTTCACCTCTATTTTTGACTTTGGCAAAAACATCAGCAAGCAATATGGTGCAATGATTTCTTTTTTTTTTTTTAAACCCGATTTTCTGGCAGGAGTAATACCTCATGTCTCTCACTCTAGTGTAGATTATCGACCTGCTCTGCACTCACTATCCGGTGCAGGTGACATGACAGCTCTGGAGGAATCGCTGTCTCGCTTACAAATGCTTTCGCAACCCCCGAACATCTCCCTTTCCTTGCGGGCTGAGTTTTGCCCGCAGATTAAAGCGCGTTCAGCGCAGGAGGCCCAGAGAGCTTCCTTAGCGGAGCAGAGAGAAGGAAAAGGGAGGAGAGATTGAGAGATGCTCTGGGAGGACATGGAGGCAGCTGGTTTGCGACAGCGCTGGGGACGGCCGGTAGCCTCCAGTGACCCCCTCCTCCGCTCACAAGCCGCAGCGTTTGGCCAGTGCCACCTGCCTGAAGAGGACCCAAGTGGCAGTCCTTCCCCACTAGGGTCCATCCCGACCTCCGCAGAGCGAGGCCAGCCTCTGCCGCATTCATCCTTGGCACCAGCATTTCCATGCGGCGTTATCCCTCCCGGCTCCAAACCTTTCCCGCGGCAGACGCCCCTCCGTCGCTGCGCAGCGTGCGTGGGGACAGACGATACGGGCGCACGGCGCTGCCAGGGTTTACGATGTGAGGATCGTGTGTGCTGCAGGTATCTTCGCTAGCAATTGAATCGGGAGCTGAAAGTCACCGGAGGAGCAAGTAATTAATGCAAATCCCCAGGGCTGGATCAATGCAGATACTGAGGCTTTTACAGTCTCCCCCAGAAGGTAAAAAGCACTTACCGGTTTGCTTATTTCAAGAGTTCACACCACACAAAAAGATCTTGAAATGCTATAAATACCTCTCGAGACACTGGAGAGGCACGCGATGCCGTCAGCACGACGTGGAAAACTTGCAACAGGAATTCAGACCTGCAAAGCCTCTGCACAGGGACAGGGGACAGGTTTTCTCCATGTTTCTTTTGGTCTAGATTAAAAAATAAAACCAACAAAGGTGTTTCTTCAGACCCAACCACACCGTCGCTTTCTGTCAGATGTGGGCTATAGGCACTGAGCTAGAGTGAATCCCACAAAGAGCTCATGGTGAATGTCCGGAGCCGTAGCCAGCCTGGGTGCAGAAGGAGGATGCGTGTGTGTCCTACGAAGGTGATGGATACGGCCGCGAGACCCAGCTGAGGTGCCTTTAAGGGCCATAAAGCAGCCAGTGGTGCAGCTGACCTTGGACTGGGCCGTGTAGGAGAGATCAGCGCGTGCGACAGGAGGCAATTTTAGAGCCACAGCAAAGCAGCGAGAAGGAAAGAGTCCTGTAGGCAAGGACGTTCTTGATTGCTATTATTACTGTTCTTGCTTACTGAAGGCAAACCGCAGGCAAATGCAGCAAAGTGGTGAAAGCACAGGGAAGAGGCGGTTCTCCCAAAACAAGGGATTCTTGTGCGGCAGGGACCGATGCACAGCCCGTTCACTGTCTTTG
Source organism: Vanellus vanellus (assembly GCF_965231255.1). Classification (NCBI taxonomy): domain Eukaryota; kingdom Metazoa; phylum Chordata; class Aves; order Charadriiformes; family Charadriidae; genus Vanellus; species Vanellus vanellus. The sequence continues at coordinate 8,816,373 of NC_138926.1, read as the reverse complement.
TGCCTCTGCTATCGGTTCACAGCCTTCCTCCCCTCTCGATGTACCAGGCCTGCAGAAACCATCGCGCAGGAGGTGCCACCGAACTTGAGCAGCGACTCACACACACGACGACTGGGGAAAAAAACGCACCTTTTTTTTTTTCTTCCTTTTGAGTGATGATTACTGCCAAGAGTGCGACTCAGAAGAGAGAGGCCAGCTCCTGTGCCTACTGTCTTGATACCTTCCAGGCTAAGAATGGCTGGTTCGCACATCAAAGAACAGAAGGTTTCTCCAAAAACCAATGCACGAGTTAGTAAAGGTCTGGAAAATCAAGTTTCCTTCTGTACTTCTTTCCATATTATCACCAGGAGAGAGGGCTATACTGACAGTAGCCAGCCTGTCTTGATCTGATAACATCCCGTAACCTCAATAAGACCAGGGTGGAGAAGCAGTTTGAGTTGCGTAGCAGTGTTAGCTATGGCAGCGCAGCGTGATGAGCAGTCATCTCTCAGCAGGACCACTACTGCGGTTGGAATGGAGAGGCGAGCTTTTAAGCACAAGATGACCTTGGGTACCCAAAGGTCTGTCTACTTTTTTTCCCCATAATTTCATCCACTAGACAACCTCAGCTTTTCCTACACGTTCCTAAACTTGCCCGTACTTACTTCCCAAGTCCGTTGTGGTTACAGCAATGTGACTGCTGTTTCCCCAGTAGCAATGCGGACACGTCTGGGCTCGGCCGTGCTGTGGGGCCAGGTCCCTCCTTGGGATTAAGCCTTGCATCCACACGGATGCTGGGGTGGATCACGTCGGGTGCCGGGACGTGCGCACCAGTCACTGGTTAACGGGGCTGCCAAAGGAAGAAGATCCCCACAGCTCACCTCGAGGGTCTCCTCTAGGTGCGGGGAAGGAGATCACGGTGCTCTCTGGGGAGATCAGTGCTTCGACCTCTGCTCAGGAGGAGAGTGAAAGCCTGCAAGCCTGCCATGGTCTTCTTCTGTCTGAGTCAAGTGCGTTTAATTAAGGTAATCCAATTCAGCCTGGGACTGGTCAAGTTCTCCCCAAAGGTGCACAAAGGACTTACCAATGTTTTCACAGGATTTAAACTTATAATACAATAGCCAAAAATAAAGCGAGCTGCGTACGTGCTGTTACTGCTACCTTTTTTGCATACAATTGAATAAATTACCTTTTGTTATGAAACATTAATCCTCTTTGCTAAATGGAATAATTCCCACCTCGGATGCAGCGTGGAGCCCGGAGCGCCCTCGGAGCAGAGCCGGGGGCATCCTCTGGCGCAGCGCAGTTGCGGAAGGAAAGGGGAGCCCGTGCGCTCTGGGAGGAGAGCGGGGACCTGGCGGAGAGGTCAAGATGCTCCCTGGTGCATCCTCAGCAAGGGTGGCCAGAGTGGTTAGAGGGGCACAGATCACCCTTCAGAGGAAACAGAGACAGGAGAGTAAGCGGGGAAGTCTACATGAAGAGCGGTTCGTTGCTGCTAATCGCTATTAGCGTCACAGGAGTACCAAGCACCGCTGGGCTAAGGTCGCCCTGAGCCCTGCAGCGCCAGAGGAGGTCCCTGCCCTGCAGACCCCACGGGTCGGGTGGGCGCAGGAGCAAAGGAGGAGCAGTGGCATCACCACACGGGGGCTGGAGGTGCGGGCAGGGTCCCCTGATCCCAGCTAACACCGCAGCCTCAGCCCCCCTCCTCCAGCAGCCTTTCTTCCCCTCTCATTACATGTCAGAGTTAATAATTACCGGTCTAGGGAGGAGGGTTTCCCGCATCTCCCTTTCCCTGGCATTGGCAGGTTTGCTCTCCCCTGACACACACCCCCCCGCCGCCCCCCCAGGGTTTGGCACCGGAGCTGAGTGGGACCCATTAGAAGGAAAACTCCACAAATCTCTGTGCAAAGCGACAGCTCCTGACAAAATGAAAGCAAGTATCTGGTTCAGATCTGCACTTAAAACAACCCGAAGGGCCATTAGTATTCATCCCGCGTGATCCAGATGGAGTAATAGCGGCTCTATGAATACAATTAAAATCAGAGAGCCGATGCTGCCTCGCGCTTGGGGAGATGCTGTGGAGTGAAGGCCACACTGCAGCTGGTGGTGGCCGGCTCCTCCGGACAGCCCTCGTGCGAGGAACGCCTCTCTGCTTGCTGCCTTTCACGGCGGCTCTGGCTGGGTCCGAGCCTGCCAGGGCACCGCGCGGCTTAACGACCCACAGCAAATGGCGAGTTGATGATTTTAAGGTGTAGCTGAATCTTTTTAGGAGCCGGCTGCGGCGCAGGGGACAGGTTGGCAGCAGCCTGACCATGCCGTGCCTGGGTGGTGGTGAGGGGCTCCGGGACGTGGGGACAAGGAGCGCTTTCCGAGGGAGATGCCTTCGTTGGCTTGCACCTCTGGGCGAAGCTGCAGGGACCCCCCGAGCAGCCCCATGCATGCAGCAGCTGAACGCAGCCGAGGGGAGGATGGGACGCTCCTCCCGACACGTGTGGGCGCAGAGAAGAGCAGGGCTACAGCAAGCCCGGCCGCCTGCCGACGGCGTGGGGGGGACAGAAATCCTCTTACAGCTGCAAGCGGGCAAAATCTATAAAGTTTTTAAGCCGGCTGCAAGTCTCAAGCTATAGTTCCTTAATTCAAAGAGATAGAATTGATATCCCTCCCCTTCCCATCGATGGAGTCGAAGGGTCTCTCTGCGTCTCCTAATGCGGCCATCGTATTCCGATAGCTCCACTGCCTCTGCAGAGCCGCATCGTGGCTTCCTCCAGGGGCTCCTCGGGGATGCTGTCACCAAACCGCCCGAGCCTCGGCACGCAAACCCCGCGGGCACCGGGCTGCTGCTGCTCCTGCGGCAGCCGCTCCGTCTCCCCGCCTGACGGCCGCTGCTCTGCCGGGGGAACGGACCGGGGAGGAAACTGCCACGCAAGGAGTCTCTGCTCGGGTTTTACCGACACGGTGTCTGTGTGACTCAAACCACCGTTTTTATGCCAAGAGTCCCTAAGCACTGTTATTCATGGTTGCTTATGAAACCTCTCATTAGCTCAAGCAGCTAATTGTTGTCGTTGGAAAAAAAAAAAAAAAAAGAGCAGTGAAGCTCCAGGCCTGGCGCTCTGCCACCCCAGGAACCCGGGCTTGTTTACTGCGAGGCACGGCATCCTCTTCTTCGGCACTCAGGAAAATATTCCCCAACGAACCCGCATATTTTCCCTCCTTTTTTTCTTGCATAATTTCAATACACAGGAACATTTAGGGCTGCTCGTGGATGCAAACTGGCACTTTGTGACTTGTTTCAGGCAAAGTTACCTCTAAACTGCCAATACTGGGGAAAAAACGCCCTACATCAGAGCGTCGTGCCCAGCTATGAGAGCGACTCGGGACGCAGCTCCCTTACCTCCCCCGTCAGCCCCCAGCAGGAGGCGTCACTCTGGGGTCAGAAGCAGCAGCCAGTATGACCAGCAGTTAATAAACCGTCCCTCCCATCTGGCTGCTGGGAGAAACGAGGCTTTGGTGGAGAGGAAATTATTCGGCAGGTATTGTTTTGCTAACAATAGCAATTCCTGCTTGTGAGAACGCTACCTTGCTTAATACCTTCTTTCTGCAGAGTGGTGACGTGATGGAGTAATAGCCCTGGGATCGGTATGAAGGGGTCTGGCTGGTGACAAGAAAAACAGACAGCTGTATCCATCAGAGAAGAAAAAGAAAATAAGTGCAAAGAAAATAAGTGCTCCACATAAGAATCCCCTGACAACACGAGGTTTTAATCTTCAGGATTTAATGGTGTTTTGATTCCTTACCGCACAATAAATGTATTTGCGGGGGAAAAGGTGCCTATTTTCTTCTCTGGAAAGAGAAAAGCTAGCTGGGCCTAAGCAATGCATTGCGTATTCAAAATAAAGCACACGTATGTTTTGAAAAGTTATCTGAGAGAGGAGAAATCAAAACACAAATCCCACGGTCCAGTGCAGAGCGCAACCGGCCGGAGCACCCTTACACCGGTTACCTGTCCTATATCCGCTCTCTGCGCGGGCGAGGGACGGTGGTCACTCAGCTGCTGTGAAAAATACCCAAAAATTAACTAGTGATAAAAAAGTGGCGAGCCCAGCAGGGGCAGCTCGCCCTGCGGTGGGTGACAGAGGGCCCGATCCTGCCGCAGCTGCCCCTGTCTCTCCACAGCCTGAAGCCTTTGGAAACAGCTTCCAAAAATTGTCCAGCAACCTGAGAAATCTAACTATTCGTTAACATTTTTCTGGGTTTGTTTCCGTTTTACAGAGTGCCGTCGTGTGCCCGGCACAAAGTGTTTACGCTGATGAATTATTCAAGTTCTGTAAAATGAGACATCATTATTCTCATGTGAGATAAAGGAGCGGTTGCACATATACATGGATGTAGATATAATACCGGCTTTAAAAAGAATTACAATTCTTGGTATTCTCCTCCCAAACAAAAAACCCCGAGACACAATGCTCTTTGGAAAAAAAAAAAAAAAAAAAGAAGAAAAAAGAGAAGCAAAGAAGGGAATGCCAAGGCCTGCCAAGCACGCTTATAATCACACGCCGCTGTGCCATGCGTAGTCGGCCGATGGTAACGATAACCCCTCGTCCACCCGCATGGCTCGTCAGCAACCCTAAATAATAACCCCCTGCCAACAACCGCAGAGAGAAATGCAACCCTGCGCAAGCTGCGGAGGGGCTGCCCAGGGCTCTGCGGCGGCTCCCGGCTCTGTCCCCGAGCTCTGCGCCGCTGCTTTGTCCCCCTCCTCGATCGGTCGCTGCAGCTCAGCTGTGAGATGCGGGATCCGCCGTGCCACGAGCAACCCCCCCCCCGGGATAACAAGGCAGCACGGCATGCCGGCAACCCTACAAAAGACAAGCAGATAAATGCCGTCACAGTGCCGACCCAGCAAACCGCAGGGGACAGCCACAGCACCCCGAGGTCCCCCACCTGGCAGCGGGGACCACAGCACCCCACTCCAGCCCCTCCACTAGCCAGGCTGCTCGTCATTAAAAAAATAAGAAAAACCAGAATACTTCTAAGAGAGCACGATAAACAAGAGCGTAAAGGAAAGAGCTTATTCTAAACAACAGTGAGAAATCCTTTTGCTGCTGTCCTTTTCCCCTCTCCTCGGGGGTGATGGAGGAGGCCTGTGTTCTTATTGATCTGACCTGCGACACCCCTAGCAGAGCTCGTTAAAAAAACAGAAAGAGAAAAACAATGTTTAGCAACACAACATCTTGTTAACTTTGTAAGTCGGGGGAGACTTCCTGCTTCGCAGCAATCATTCGGGCATTGCCTGCTCGAATAGAGCCGAACCGCGTTGCTCTTAATGGGGTTATTAATAACTGTCACATTCCAAGAAGGTGAAATAATGTGCTTGCTTTCTTTCATAGATTAAAATAAACCTGCAGGGAATAGGGAATGGTCCGAGTCCTCCCACCCCCACCCTTTGCATCCCGACGGCAGCGCGGTGGAACAGCGGAGCGAGCGCGCCCGCGGAATGCCGTGTCGGCACGGTGCTCCTTTGGGACTGCCAAGCCCCGCTGCCTTCACCCGAACCTGCCTGTCCGCAAGAGACAGGACTCGCCCCCTGATGACTAACGCTCTGTAACGATGCCTCCGTTTCTGCTCGAAAGAAAAAGTAAATATGCACTTACTCTTCTGTTGTAGTTACAGTTTTAGACCTAAATATAACTAAAAGCAGAGACAGGAGAGTGTGTTTAAGAGAGTGTTCGGCTGCAGGCAAAAACTCTCAGTCCCTACACGTTCATTTAAAGTTTGAGAGTTTCATATGGATGCTGCCGAGACAGACATAGCTATGAGTAAATATGTCAAAATAATCTATCAAGTGGAAAGCTAGTCCCCGAGCTGTTCAATGGAAGAAGTAAATTACACAAAGATTATTACTAGATTTCCAAAATATATTCCAAAAAGAGAGAAAGAAGGGAAAAGGACAAGGTTTGGGATTCCTTACTAACGCTTAGACAGTTCCCATCCCTTTCTTGCTTTGCAATGCGTTTGGAAACCGGCATTACTGGCTGAGGTTCCCAGCCTTTTTCCACTTTTTTAGAGCTCCAAGCTATACCGGACCCCTGCCTTTCATTCCTCTCCTTCCCTGCCGCAGCCACCAGAGGAGCACGGACCGCGGCATGTCGACTTCTTCAAAGCCGAGCAAAGACCAGTACGGACACGGTGCCATGTGTGCCGTGAGATGGTGCAATCCTGTCCCTCCTGAGAGGAAGCAAGCGACCCTTCCTCTCTGAGAGCTGGGATTCCTCCCCGAGCAGAACGCAGCAGGGAGGTCATTAGCCACCGCGTCCCCAGTCTCAATCATCGTTACTGTCGCTTAGCCCTGCGGCACACCCCAGGGGCTGCAGAGCACGCGGGAGCCCCGTTGCGCCGGGTGCTGCACCCCGCCGAAGGGCCGGCAGGCTCCCGAGCGGACGGCGGGGCTGGTGCCCTTCCCCTCCGAGCACTGCAGGGAGACGATTTAGAAGTGGGGCCGGTAGAGTTAGGTAATGGTTGGAGGTGATGATATGAAAGGTCTTCTCCAGCCATAATGATTCGACAATCTCTGGGCACCCCCAAGCACCCGCCCGCCGGCCCGGCCCCTGGGCCTCAACTGGAAGGATGCTGCGAAGCTCGATCGAGCTGTGCTGGAAAGCCTGGATAAAAGCTACCCACCCTGCCAGAGGGCTCTTAGTCACTTGCTAGTAGAAGTGCTAAATTAATCCGTTTAATAAAGAAAAACCCTGCCCTAAAGAAAAAGCCAAAAATCAAAGAAATCTATCTGAATAGTATTCCCCTTGAGGCTTACCAGTGCTTCATTTTCCATCACAGAAATAACGTACTGTAAAAGACTGATTAGTCAACTGATAATTGAGTTCTTAAATGTCAAAAACAATATAGTATGAATATTCAGCAGATCACGCCAGTGAAACTTACCTGTTCAATCAACAATGACTAACAGTTTCCATCCCCATTGTTCTTTTCCAGAAATTATGTTAATTTGACTTTTCAGAGGTGACGAACAAGGCTCTCTTAAAACATACCATCTCGCAGGTTAATGTGTAATGGGCTGCTCAAAAGAAAACTGTTTGGGAGTCGTGCCTGACTTCTATCCCTTTGCATTAGCTTCATCTCGCAGTTCAGGTAGAGGGCCAATTGAATCAAAATTGCGTCAAAGCAGACACAGTTAATATGTCGCCTTCCGAGAAGAAGAAAGCCCAGTATGGAGATCGAAAGAAACGTGATGTTTCCACGCTGCTTGAGGTTAAACGCAGTCCAAGGGTCAAGGTCATAACACATTTCAGACATCATTTCATTTAACAGGGGAAAACACAGGCTACATTTAATTAAGGGATGTATCTGCGGTTTTTAAAGGGATGTGGAGGGTTACTGGAGCAGCCCAAACTAATCGGCTGCTCTCTCTCCGTGTCAGTACTGTTTCTGCTCACCAAAACAGCCCAAATTTTCTTGCTCTTGTAGCCAGAGTGGGTTATTGCCCCGGCCGGTTCATGAGCAAGGCTGGAAAGCCACACCGGCAGTGCCCAGCTGTGGGTCTCCACCCCAATAAGACCTTTGTCCATTTTGGTCTCTCTGGTGTTTTTCCTGTATAAAGTCACCAGTGTAGCTGGGTCTGGCTGTGCATTTTCCCGCGGCACACTGGGGAGCTGAGTGACCCAGCCCCATGCTTTGGATACTGGCAAGCAATACGCAATCTCCTGAGAAAATAATGCAATGCTTTTGGAAGAACACAAAAATCCCAAACCCAAAAGCAATCTGAGGCACTGTGCTAAAAAAACAAACAAAACCCAAAACAAAACACAAAAAGAGAGAGAGCACCCTCTCTTGAAGCCGCCCTTCGTTATGACCTATGATGATGTCCTGTTTGCCCCTTGTGCATCTCCTCCTCAGCTCCCCTCGAGCCCTCGCCGGGGCAGGGGTCATCACTTCCCCATCCAACAGCTCCGCATGGCAAATTTGTCATTCTCTCAAGATGCCCTTCACAGAGGGAAACGCAGGAGCCTGGTGCTCCGAACCTCCGATGCAGTTTCACCACTCCTTGGGTACAGGCAAAACCTTCTCCCGCTTCACCCTCCTGCTGCCCAGGGTCTCTCCAAGGCCGCCTGGAGCCACCAGGCACATCTTGTCCCTCAGAGGCACTCTCAGCTCATGGCTCTGCCTGCTACTGCTGCCCTCACCGGTCCCAGGCTTCCTTTGGGACGCCTGCTGCTGTTGGCATGCCCAACCTCTAAGCTGCGCACATCCCTCAGGCTAAAGGACCGGGTGTGACATACGCCCCAGAGCCCATATGCAGAGGTGATGGCACCAAAAAGGTGGGGAGGCTTGGGAAGGAGCCTCGCACAGCACAGCAAGGATGGAGAAGAGGCTGCCCGCAGGGAGGAGGAGAAGACCTACCTGCTTGGCGAGGTGACAGGCACACCATGGTAACATTCAACCACATGCAAAGGCCATGAGGAAGAGACAGCAACGCTTGGGGTGACACCACGGGGAAGACCTGATGGAAAGGAACTTAAACCAGGAGAAGGCTTTTTATACTGGCCTTCAGGCAACGGGCTGATGCTTCTCAGGTGATGCAGCTGAGGCGATGCAGCTGAGGCACCTCAGCTTTGCAACTGCTATGGTGCTCTGCCACGGCACTCATGGTCCGACAGAGAAGTTCAGCCTAACAACCGAGAGCTCAACAGCTCCCAGGAAGAACCACGGTGGCATTTCCACATCAAAATACTCCTGATTTTCTATAGAAACGCTGACATTTCCATGAAAAGCATCCTTGTTTTCCAGCCAGCTCTCATTACAGACTGCAAGTATTTAAATCACTTGAAATTAATGTGGACAAAGTCCTCAGTGGTAGAGCGCACAGAAAGGCTTTGGCATTTTCCAGAGATAATCAGGCAATGGGCTGAACCTCCTCCTCGCTATTTACCTCTGTTGCTTCACTTTCTGCCATTCCACTGTTCCAAGTCTGAATATATATACCCTTCATCTCACCCCCTTCAGGTTTTCTGTGCCATTTAGCTTCAAAGAATTTACCTTCTAGGAAAGAGCCTTTCTGGGAACAGCGAGGAGCCGGAGGAGCCCTGTGATGGTGCTGTAGGGCACCATTAAATAAAACCACCTCTCTGTCGTCATAATCATGATGGAACGACTCAGGAGGAAAACAATCAGCGAGCACCGAATCTCCCAAGGCTTCTCCAACACAAGGGCAGAACACGATGGCCAGGAACCCGACGTCTCGGTGTTTTTTGGGGGACGTTTGTCATGCTGAGGCCCCGCAGGCGGTCACTGCTGATGGGGATCATCCGCATGGCTCTCGGTGGCCGCCGGCAGCAACCCAGCGCCCAGACCCCGCTCTGGCACAGCCAACGCCCGCACGTTTAAAGACTGAAGGATTACATCTTCCTAAGCATGTTTTTAATTACCGCACAACTGTGTCATCCTAAAAGGGAGCTCGGAAGCCTGGCTCTCAGTTACCCAAACCCAGATTTATGGGCTCTATGTGAAGTGGTTCGCAAAGACATTTAAAAACAATTAGGCTCTTAGAGAGGCAGATTCAAGCAGCCCAGACTGCTCTCATTATGCTGGAGAATGGGAAAATAAAGCCATTAGGCTCACCAGACAACTAGGTTCTTTGTACTATTTTTTTTAATGATTAGTTGCTTTAATAATGCCTTCTGCCTGCAGTGGGAGAAACTCTCCGGCGCGCTCTTGCGCACCGAGTTACTGATGGATGACACTCCCATGTGACCAACCAAACCCGATTTTAATGTTTCATGATGCTATTGAAATGAATAAAAAGGCAATTATCGTTTCCCTCCAGCAAAGCCTCAGATGCTGCCGAGCGCGAAGGGGCGCAGGTTCCTTTGTCGGGGACCATCACGCTTGACTCGTCCCCAGCAGCTGAGCCCAACTCGGGCTCCCTTGTACCCTGCGCTGTACAAGAAGAAAAAGAAATAAGAAATCCTATTGTGGTGCACATCCGACTCCCTGCATCTCCCTTTAGCAAACCAGAACTTGGTTTTTGGCACGCAGTGCACCGCGAAAGGATTTTTCCTTTGCAAGGAAGTGTTTTCTTCAAAGGAGATTTTCATATACTCGAGCCACCTTCCAAAATTTCAGTCTCTTAGGAAAAGAAGAAAACTAGAAGTTTAGGCTGTTTTTTCTTGCTAGCCCTTACCTAAGTCACTCGGGCACGTTTAAGGCTGAACCTCCCATGAGCGATGCACTCAGAAGGCTTAGGGGAGCAGAACACCCCCAGCTGAAGCACAGCTGGCTGCATCTGGCTGGGACACTCTCCATCCCTCCCAGGCTGCTGCTCCCAGTGGCCCCCGACCTCGGCCTTGGTCTGCAAGGCGCCTGTCAGAGCCTAACAGGGCACCGTGTCGTGCCCGGTCCAACCATTGACTTCTCCGTGGTAAGGATTGATTTCAGGAGCCATTACTGCGTATGATGTATCAAAGACCTCTTAGCAGCTTGCTCTGATGGGAACCAGGAACCAGGGTTAGCAGGGGGAGAGTCTTCCTTTTTAACACCATCGTTAAAAAAAAAATAAATAATAATCCATCTGTAGAAATGGACTATAAAGGGCTCTGTTAAAACAGCATTAATATTCCAACTGCGGGAAGCCAAAAATTCAGGGGAATTTCTTTCACTCTTTGCAGGTTTGCCATCTCATACAAAACTGCCTATTGTCACCGATGTTACCCTGTCACTCATGTAGTTCCAGCATGGCTTGGGGGGGGAGCGGGGGGGGAAAGAGGGATTTTTTTCTGTGCCAGGGTGAGGGAAGGTGACCTCTCCCACACGCACCGAGTTAATCACCATCGTGCCCTTCCCTTGCTGCCTGGACCGGTATCCATAATTATACTAACATATTTTTCACGAGTACAATGGGAGAGAGTTCCGGAGGAACAGAGCTCCGACGGGGAAAAATTAACCGCCTTACTTGCGCCGAGATAGAATGGCTGTTTATTCCTCCAGGCGGCACCGTAATTCTCAGCAGAACTGCCCGCAGAACAAGAGTAATACAAGGTGCAAGCAAAGGGCGGGGGGATGCGGCCCACGCATACCAGCTATTAAGTTCATTCCTTTTCCAGCCTTACGCAGGCCCCGAAATGACAGCCAGATATTTTACCAGGCGGCAGTGGCCACAGGAGAAGAGGGACTTTGGCTGCTTTGTGCTCCAAATATTCCCATTCCCTCGCTCCCGCTTTCTGGACCATCCGGATACTCAGAGGACCTAAATAAATGCAACAGACTGCACCTATGGATACCACCATGGTGACTTCCACGGGTCACTGTGCAAAGGGGAGCCGTCCGTTTTGCAGACGCCGTGACCTTCACCCCTTGCACATGCACTGTCTGCTCCTCGACGTATTTTGAAGCGCAACTGCCTAAAACCAACCGGACAATGGCCACGTGCTACTAAGAAGTTCCACACGCTCATCCATGAAACATATTTCAATTACCAAAGCAATTGAAATTTTAATTAGTAACGCCACGGAAGTGTTTCTGACTCAGTCAGCTGTGTAAAAAAACATACAAACAAACCAAAGATGAAACCCCTCGTCGCTCCAACAGGTACCGCCTTAAAAAGCCAGGAGAGCAGAGGAAGTTTTGAGAAGGCTGTCCAAGACACACCGGCTTCTAAGCCCGGCGGCAAGGAGCAACTCCATCATGAATGACTTTGATTTTCCCTGCTGGGCAAAGTCCGGCACGGCGAGTGCGGGGGCTACACCTCCGGGGCACAATGCCCCCAGACGTAGAAGCCTTCATCTCGGCAGGACCAGTACAGTCCACCGCCTTTTGCAAGGGGAGACGAGGAGGTTTCCCAGCAGCATCACCCCTCCGGCGGAGCTGCTCCCAGAGCTTCAGCTGCCAGCGTCCCGGCATCGCTGCCGTGAGGGATGCTGGCGGAGACACCCGGCCCCGGCACAGCACCCCGGCACACTGACGCCGCGCCTGCAAGCGCGTCTCTCTCTGCCTTCTTGGATTTCACCCGATTTATTTCTTTTGCCCGGCGATGCCATTGATCCCCTCGCCCCGGGTGCCTTTCCGCCCTCCCCATTGACAGGCCGGGGGCTGGGTGCTTGTTTTCGCCTTCCGCGGGTCTGCACGCCGCCACGTTCCTACCGCAGGAAGCAGAAAACTAGTTTAACATCTCATTTATTTCGTAGATGAGAAAGTAATTCCCTGCTGAATGATTGTCCTGAACCAACAATTCAGAAAGCAGGAATTTACAGTGCCTGCCAGAGCCGGGAGTGCATTACTGTAGTGCCACTATATAATGGAGCTGAAATATGTTTTTTTCCCTCCTGTTAGCCTGAAGAGAAAAGCCATTAAATATGATTAAGGTTAAGAGATTGCTAAAATTACAAACAGCCGCCATTCAATTATTTTGCTCTATAAAATGCAACACAGATTGGAGTTATTTCTCCAAAATGTGTTTTTAGAAAATAACATAACACAACTAATGTGGTTTGATGTAGCAAATCAGGTTTCAGATACTCCTCGTAATGCAAAACTAAAAGGTTCATAATTTAACTCAAAGTTCGTAACTTCAAGTTGTCAGGTGCCTGCTGCATGAAAAAAGTTGGGGGGGGGGGGATAAAAAGAAAATCAATCCCACCCCAACTAATATTCTGTGGAGTCATCTAAAGCTGGTGAGTCAATCAGTTTTATCACCCATTAAAGCAAAAGACAGAAAAACACAACGACTTGGCATAACAGTCACACATTTTTTATGGAGAATAAATCTCTCTGATAGTTTCTGCAGTTTCTGATGTGGCCTCAGGTGGGTGCGAGGGCCGCGTCCGGGCTGGGACCCTTCTGCCCGCAGGGGGTGGCTCAGCGCGAGCTGCGGGGCTGCCGGCGTGGCCCGGGGGCTGCGGGCACGGGGAGCGCCGGTGGCCCGTTCCTCGCCGTGCCCGCTATTTCATGCGCCGGCAGGCTCACGGCGCCCCGAACAAACTACGCTGAAATGTATTTTCTGTCAGCGCCGTACAAGGAGCTGAAATAATTGGAAAGTCAGAAAAAATCTGGATGGGGATATATTAACGGCTAGAGACTGGTGGTTATTACGGTTAATAAAATATGAGGAATTGCATTATTCTGCTGAAAGAAACACAAACCTGGTGGGCTCCCCGGAGGCTGGCTCCGGAGCCGTTTCCATCAGCAAACTCCGATCGAGCTCGGCACGGCGCGGCACATCGGCCGGGGATCCTCATGGAGCGGGGAGGGCAAGGCAGAAGGTGCAGGCCTCACCGGGCGCTCACACCGTCCCGCTGACCCGGCAGCGTTCAGATCCAGCCATTTCACACGCCAGAAGGCTTTATTACCTTATAGATGCTAATTATTCACCTGTCGGCATTTGCACACCTGCAGGATTTGCAGGTTCCCACCACGGTTATCACGAGACCCCAGAGAGCGAGCACAACCCCCATGAAAGCCATTTAGTGCTACTTGTTGCAAGTTCCACACGAGATCCCTTTGTAGCAGGTTGCAAAGGGTTAACACGTGAGAAATAGATCATTTGATGAGTAATTGCATGATTAGAACCCAACAGATCGATAATTTCTCATAACTGTATACATAATTCATTCCGCTAATGTGCTTATAATCATCCAACACGCACCCACTTATATCTCGCAACAGCTATTCAGTCATTTATCAGCCCCACGTAAACCCAAATATGACAGAGAAAACAAACATAAAGGACACTTTCGAATCCATGCCAAGGCCCAGCCGAGCGAGCAGGTTTACCGCAAGAAAACAGAAAACTCGTTAAAAATAGCGGACCTCAATATATCTCCCTTATGAAGATGTCAGCAACGAGCGGCCGATGTCTTCTCCAGCCAGGGAGCAGCTCAGCGACGCAAACCCAACCCTTCTCCATCGCCATGGCAGGCCCTGGGACACCTCTTCCCACCTTCTCCACGTCTACTCCCCCCCCGCCAAACTGGGCTTTTGGGAGATGCCAGCTCCCAGCTGCATTTGCGTTCCCTGCCGTTTAGGGAAGACCCCCGTGAGGTCCATACAAAGCATTAAAATTAGCTCTACCAGCTCCACACACAGGGTTTTATCCACGTGAGGGATCGTGAGGTCATTAAACGCAGGCACTATATGAGTCTCATTCATCACCAAGATGAGCCCGAGAGATAGGTGTGGCATTACCAGACCCGGTTCTGCTGCACCTATCGTCCACCCGTGGTCATCCCCTTCTCCCTGCAACACTCCCCACATTAAAACGTCTGGGAGATTAATAATTTTATCCTGAATCAAGGAATTACTGATGGCCGGCGAGATACATCCCCTGCTATTAGAGATAATACCGTTTCTTGTAAAGCACACAAATCACGCTGCCATAATCAGAGCAGTGGGGCTTCCTACAGCCGCCGCTACCAAAACCAGGGCTGTGGAGCAGTCTGCCCTGTGCCTGGGAGCACCGATAGCATTTCCACGGCGGATGGCGTCAGCGCTGTGCCTGGGTTTTGCCGAGGTACCGGTGTTTGCGTGGAGCTGGCTGGGCCATCCGGGACATCCCAGTTCCCCCGTTCGAGCCCAGCAGCTTCTCCCCTTCCTTGCCTGCCTCACCCTTGTACCTGACTCCATCCAGACCAGTCTGGAAACTGCCTGCATCTCCCCTCCCTTCTGCCTGTTGCCTAAACAGCTACTCAATGCACATGAAATAGTAGATAACTCTTTATCTGACAGGTAATTAGCTGCAGAAAAAAAAAACGCAAATTAAAAACAGAGACCATATTAATAACAATGCACAAGCACATATTTGTCTGGAGATGCACAATGAATTACTTTAATTTACAAAAAAAGCCTGCTTTATCTGAGGATGGGAAAAGATACATCTTCATTTCTGCCCTCATTTGTGAACGGCAGTGGCAGCCGAGGAGGGAGGCGAGGGTCCGCCCCCCCAGCCCCGTCCCCGGTTTTGCCAGAAAGTGCCGTACCCACTGACAGACACCGACACCCTCTGTCTGTTCCCACACCGAGACTTCGGATGAGAGTCAGAAGGGGGTAGCAGGCTTGGAGACCAAGCCGCGGAGAGGGCTCCTCCTGGGGCACGGGACTCCTCCTCGCTCAGGGGGCGGAAACAAGGCAGGAGCTCCGGTGAGCATCGCTGTTTCCTTCAAGGCTCATCGCTTTTGAGTTCAACATTTACCATTGAATTTCAGTTACACGACTGGTAATATTCCCTGAATTCAAAGCATCATCCTAGCCGGGTGGGCTCCCGCCGGAAGGGAGGAGAGTCCAAAGAAGGATTCGGCATCACTCCTGTGAGAAAGGAGCCTCCCCCGCCCGTGCCCCGATGCCCCCCTCGCTCCCGGGATGCTGAGCCAGCGCTGGGGTCACCTGTCCCAGGCAGGGCCCCCCCGAATCTTGCTGGGGATGATACAACTGGAGGAGGTGGGCACTCAGAGCGCACCAGCACAATCTGGCTGTTGCTCCTCTATCCCTCACCGCCCAGGAGCTGCCCCGGCAGTTGTTTTTGCTCACTGCAGAGTTGTCTCAAGCAGCATCATATTCTTGGGGCACTGACTTCCTTTTTTTTTTTTCTCCTTCTTTCAGAAGGGGAGAAAAAAGCAGCTGGAATAACGGAGCTCCCCTTTGGCCATGGCTGAAACCGCTACAGAAAGAAATACCACAGCACTCAGCCCTTTACAAACCTGCTGCGAGCAAAGAGACTGGCGTGGATGTAAACCTCAAGGATGACAACGAGGGCCCGAAGTACGAGTACCAGGCTGCTACCAGCTCTGGTCTGATCCCTCCCTTTGAAAGAAAGGCTGTCCTACAGCAACGCGAAGGTCTCTGCTCCATTTCTGAATACTCCAGGCTGTTTGAACCCAGACAGTGAAAGTCAGCAGCTAATAGACTCGGGCACCTCGCACATGAAGCCGGTGGTAACGGCTGCACGCAGCATCCTGCAACAAAACAAAACAGGGGAAGAGGATTCAAAAAAAAAAAAAAAAAAAAAGAGAAAGTACCGACAAAACCAGAGGAGACCCCAAAAAAGGGAGAAAAGGGAGCCGAGTTCCCCCACGAGGGCTGGCTGCGGGGGCACTGGGCAGCCTTCAGTGCCTTTTTGCCCCCCGGGGGTGTTGCTGGCATGCAGCATCTCACCTCCTCCGGCCTCTGATTGCTTAAGCATCTCTTCACAGAGTGTTTATAACTTTGTGCGTGAAGGTCTAATCAGATCCCCTCTCCCTCCTCCCCCCACCTTTCCCTGGGAAGCAACTGGAGCGACAGCTCCCGCCTGCTCTGTTGGGAAGGTTTCACTGAATGGGAGAGGAGAATTTGCCCTCAACGCAGAGCCCTCGGCCACTGCCCAGCCTGTGAGACATGGAGCCCCCCTGCTGGGCTGGGGGACGGGGGCAGAGGGAAGCGTTGGGGATGGAGACCCAGCGTGCCGGGCGTGCTGCCAGCCTGCGCCCCGTGCCTCCATCCCAGGCTGGGTACCGCTGTGCCGGCGGGATGGAGTGGCAAACGTCCCCTCCCCGGCCAGGGCAGAGGTGGTAATTAACCCCCCGCAGCACAGGGCTGCAAGATGTCCCTCCCAAAGAAGGGGCACGACATCCCAGGGTGGAGGTGAGCAGCAACGCAGCATTGCTCTGAGCTCTCCTCCTCCCGCTTACCCCACGGCCTTCCTGCTGTACGGCAAAAGCCATTACTTCAGGATTAGGCTTCCGTCTGACTCCCATCAAAGGCTCTGGTCACCGCGTATTTGCTTAACACTAGACCTTTCAGGCGCCATCAAATTTAACACGGTTTGACAGATTTGGGATTAAACACAAGAGCCAGACAGTCCATACGTTCATAAGGGGCCCCGGCGGATGCAGGAGGACAGGCGGGATTAGGAAAAGAAAAAGGAAAAGAGAAGAGGGAAGAAGAGAAAGACGTATGCGAAATCCGTCTGCTTCTGCTGGTGCCAGGAGTTTGCTGCCCCGGCCGGAGCAGAGCCCGAGCTCTCTGCCGCGCTCCTCCCGGCCCCATGGGGACGGGGTCCCCCTCCCGGGCCAGGGTGCTGCTCGCTGTTCCAGCTCACCCCACTTTTCCCAGTTTATCCCCTCTCCCGGACGGCACCGGCTAATGCAGCGCCTCGCGCAGGAGTGCGCCGGTCTCCATGCGCTCGGCAGGAGACAACAATAACTAGCGGGGCTGGTGGGCTGGCCAGCCTGCAGCAGCGGCTCAGCAATTCCAGGGGGTAAAGTTTGTTATTTTAAAACAAAACTCTGAGTTTATCAAACACTGTCCTTAGGCAAATAGAAGCTCGAAACAAGCATGGCTGATCGAACTGGGTGTTTAGTATTTAATGGGGGCCTGCTTAGATAATCAAATAGTCCCTTCTGCCTTAAAATGATACGTATATAGTTTTCCACAGGTTAACGCAAGATATTTGCTCTCTGGTTTTGCTTTTATGGAAACCTCCCCAAGAGAAGCATTCCCCCGCGGTGCCGGCAATCGGGGACCCCGGCCGGGGGGGCCCCTGCTCCGGCCACTCCGCTGCCCTCACCGGGACCCGGGTATGAATACGCACCAATACAGCGGCCGGTCCCGAGCCTGCAAAGCCTTTCCGCAAAGGCAAGGTAGGTTTATTTCTTTCCTTTGCAATAATGGTTACGGAAGGCAGGCTTCAGCAAGGAGTTCATTACAACAAGGAGATAAGAATCTGATTTACTATCCCAGGAGAATCTGAGATGTTTTTAAAATACCATTAGAAAAGAAACATAAAACATACGTTATCACTAAACGAAACACTGCTGAGATTTTATAGAAACAAAATTTTGGAACTAAGAGTTCTGCTTCTATCTTAGCTCCTTGTCTCACACCATTCGTAGGACTATCAAAATGAGCAATGGGAATTTCATTTGGAAACTGCTGAAAATGGACATCCCGGTCTGAATCCTTTTTCAATTTTAAAATAAGAAACATAAAGAAACAGAGCATTTGCTCTGACAGACTGAAAGAAATATCCGTACAGCAAATCCTGATTTGGTCATAGAGTCCTAAAAATCAATCAGATCGACACGAGCCTTATACCGTTCCACCTGCCCCAGTGGCCACCGTTGCTGCGTGCCGCGGCGGTGCGGTCACCCCGGCCGGGGCTCGGGGGACGGTGGACACGGTCCGCAGGGAGCACGGCTCCCTCGCTGCGGTACTGGGAGGTGCTCGGCCAGCTCTGCCCCGAGCCAAAGCACCGCGCCGCTCCTCCGGCAGCGCTGGGACGAGCGCTGCGGTACGCGAGTGAGGCTGTGCCAGTTCTGCCGTGTATCTGGGTTATCCATGCAAATCCCCAAAATGCTTTTGCAGCGTAAGCAAGGGTCCCAGCGCCGCAGAGCAGCCTGCTCTCGGCTACTTGGCAGCGCTTCCCGTGCCTGGTGCTTTCTGTATTGTAAGAAAGCCCCTTTGGGGAGGGGGAAGGAAAAACTCAGCTGTCTTTTGTTATTTGCGACCGGCTGCTCACATTTTTGGCTCCGACTGTAGCTGCCTTTTTTTTTTTTTTTTTTTGGCTCTGCTGGCTTTGCTCTCCCACTGTTCCACGCTTTGCTTCGAAGCAGCAACTCCCCCGCCTTGCTTTGGCAGGCGCTGGAAGTGCCCAGATGCTATTTCCAGGCTGCGAGAGGTCCATCCTGCCCTGGTTGCCCACCCTGAGCCTGCAGGTGAAGCAGCCACCGGTTTTCCTTGGGACGGGAGCCCTCCTGACGCCTCCATCCCCACGGCACCAGCCCCCAGCCTTGCCACACCTCAGCCCTCCCCAAAATGATTTATCTGGAGCTGTAAACAAGCATGTCCATTCTGGGAGCAAATTGGAGCCACGGCCAGTCACTGACAGTAATTTCCAGTAATTAAATGTGAATTAATTGATTTTCCAAGTGATGCACTTGCTTTATATATGGTGTTTTTATGAAGTAACTAAGGTTTACTAAGTAATTTCCAAGGCATATTTATTAGCACTGCGTAAATCTGAGTAAACAAGTTATTTTTAATTGTGGGAATAATTAAAAACTACCACGCACTTGTATGCAAGAGAATACCAGCCAGGGCTGCCGTTTAGGCGGCTTTGTCCCTCCCTGCCTGGCCCCCCGGGCTGTGCCACATCCCCTTTTAGTGATCCCAGGTGATGGTACCTCATCTCCCTGTAAAGTTGTCCCCTCAGCTTACCGACTTCTTGACTGCGAGACACTGAGTCACTCGGATTTATTTCCCACCGTGACATCCCTTGGTCTGCACAAGGGCCGTTCCCGCAGACAATGCGGGATGCGATCCCGCGGCGAGCGCCGGCAGCAGCCCCACTGCCAGAGGAGCCGTCCTCCTCCGTCCCCCCGTGTCTCCCGCACTCCTCCTCGCCTCCCCAGCTCGCACAGAAAGACTCTGAAGGAATTTTTTTTTTTTTTTTGGGTCTCACGATTAAAAAATTGGCTCTGCAATGCTTTATGCATGCATCTGTTATGCTAAAATAACCATCCTTCCTAACCATGCCCACCTGCTGTCTTTTTCAATTTTAAGTATTTCTAAGTAGCAATCAAATCAGTATAATTTGTTCTTTATCTCAGAAAAACCATTGTGAAAGAAAAATGTGACCATTATGTTACATCAGGGAAAAATACAAGCCCTTTATTTTCAGCCTTCTCTCTATTCTATCAGATCTCACAGTCGTCATTATGCCCGTCGTATTTAATATTGCTCAAATGAACAGAGCTTTCTTTAATCACCGCAACCTTTCTCCCTTCCCCGAGCCCCCCCCTCCCCAAGGTTAAAGCTTTTCTCCCTTTCTTTTTTAATTCAGATACATAAATACTCGCATTATGAATGCGTTAAGGGTTTCCAGGAGACAGCTCCGTGGATTTGCTGCTATCGGCAGCATTACCATCAGCTGCTATTGTGCGAGGACCGAAGTGCTGGATCCCGGCGCAAGCGGGATGCGCCAGGCAGAACCGCCACCCACGGGCTGTACCAGAGAGATCAAAAGAAAACCCGGGCAAATATTGACTCTATAATCAATTGCAAGATTAGGATCGACTGCTGAAACGCACCCAGGTCGCTGTAAAAACATTCAATTCCGTAGCTTTCAATAAAGCCTATGGATTAGAGGTCAACGATAAATTATTATTTATAGACCCGCTGCAAAGTAAGGAGGAGAGGGAGTCCATTACAGTTTAGATTAATCCCTTCACACGCCAAGAGCCGGTCGCGACGCACGCGTTGGGGCAGGCTTTAGGAAGATGTCTCTTTGATTTAAATAACGGGGCAGCAGAACCCTTCATCCGTAAAAGAACCAGTAATAGGTGGAGCAGAGTGGATCATTTTCAATAATCTGATTTCTTGCCTGTTTTTCAGCTCGAGGGATAAGCCTGTGCTTATTGAGACTCCTCGCAGTTTATTGAGTATTCAAACACTTTCCAGCATCCCCTGCGATGGGCTCTGACCACCCTGAACCCCACTGACGCTGCTTGTGGGCACAGGACCAGCACCGCCACGTTGAAACTGAACCCTGCCTTGATAGACGTCCTCCGTGTGCCCGGAACGGGACACTAGAGGAGCCCCTCTGCCCCCCTGGAGCGCTGCCTTGCTCGGCCAGCTCACTGTGCTCAGGTTGCACGGGATGGCTCCTGGGGGGCATCATGGGGAGCCAAGTGCCCACGCCGGGGTTTGGTGGTCACATGGAGGGGGACTGCTGTGCCCATCCCAGAGCACAGAGGTACCGAGGGGGAGAATGAGAGCCGAGTGCCAGCATCCCTCCTCCCGGCCACCACGGCTTGTTCTCACAGTCTGCACCCCCTGGGGGACTCGTCGTCAGAGGAAGGTGACAGCCAGCACAGCATGTGCCCTTCCCCACCGCCCCGAGCATCGCAGCAGCCGGGGAACCTCCAAAGCCAGCGGTGGCCTCTTAGTGACACGAGACCTGCGTTATCTCAACAGACCCTTCCTGAGAGGCGTCCACGGGGCTGCGGTGCCATCAGCGCAGATGCAATGCTTATGGCATCCCAGCATGGGAGGTCTCTGAGGAATGGGGCCTCAGAGAAACTTGTCCTCCAGCCTGAATAGCAGCTTTGGTAAGAATATAAGCTGAAAACGAATACTGTCCTTTACTTCCCTTTTCCCTTCCCAAACACCAGTTCTAAAGATAAGACCCATTTGCAGGAAAATCCCCCATCACAACAGCTCCTCTCTCTCTCTCTCTCTCCCAGGAACACAATGTTATTGCCGTTTAAGTGAGCTGTGAGCACATCTTCAATAGATTAGAAGAATGGCACACAGGGTTCAGATCATTAAACAGTAATCCAGGGCTGGGGGGTCAAGCATTTCTATTTAACAGCATGCTCCAGTTGCCAACTCTTTAGCCTGCTGAGAGATCAGTGCAAACTCCGCTTCTGACGGCGGAGGTGTTCTGTTAGTGTTTGTCTGGCGGTCCCTCTTCTCCCCTGCAGCCCTGGGATCCACCGTGCCCAGAGAAGGGGCTGGGGAAAACCCCACCGCTTTCCTTTGCGTGCCTTTAGAAAAATATTTCCTTTGGCTCTGACCGTGAAGGAGGGTGTTCCAGCTTCTGCTTGTTTTTGGAGGCCAAAGAGATGCAGAGAGCAACTGCTCATCCATCCCCAAGCCTCACATCGCAGTCGGTCCAAGCCAAAGAGATGTGCTTTCACCTAAACGAAACGCCAGCGCCCGAACCTGGACCTGCTGTGGGGGAACATCGCCTCGGTGCGGGGGTTCCCACAGCTCCCGTCGGAGCTGGAACTCCGCCTCTGCCACCGCCGGGCTCCGAAAGGGACTCCAGTTTTTCCTGGCTTGACACTTCAGTGTCCCACCCAAAGATGAGGGTAACTATGCTTGTATCTCCCAAAAAGTTTACTCATAGAAACAAACTTTGGGACTCCCATCCTCACTGTGAGAAAAAGGGAGGAAAAGGATCCTGTACCTCCAGTGCAGGATCGGGCCCTCAGGCTGCTGACATCGGTGTGGTTTTTTTGCCAAATGAAAGAGCAGAGCCTGCGAGATTCACGGAGCCCAAACAAAGCATCCGAAGCACTCACTCGCTGGGGGATCCACCACCACAACCGACGGAGAGGCGGCACCTCCGGGCTTCTCCCGCGCCAACACACGCCATCCTCCCCGCACGATGCTGTTCTCCCAGGACACCCTAACGAACAGCAGCCGGCCAAGAACAAACCTTTTTTCCCCTTCCAGCTCAGCTGCGGTTCACACAAGCAGCAGCTTCTCCCCGAGCAAGCGACCGGGAGCGCCAGCGGACGCAGCAGAGCCTGCGCGCCACCCCGAGCCGCCCGCAGCCCCCGCCTGGGCCATATGGAGGCAAACTGTTGATCCGCCGCGGCTGGGAGCGTGCCATTGGCAGCCGCCCCTGCCCGATGCTGCCCGGCTCTGCCAGCCGGCTCTGCGGCTTTGCATGGCAGAGAGACACCCCCCCGGACTCCCTCGGCGAGCACCGCGTGCTTGGGCTAAGGACGATGCTGGCGCAGGGAATCGGGACTGGTTTAACGTCTGAGGTGCGTTTGAAGCAAGCCACTTCGTTCCTCGGCATCTTGGCTCGCCTCCTGTATGATGAGGGTGACCAGGTTTCTAATTGCCTTTTGAAACAGTAAGCTTTTGGACAGGACGGTCCTGGTGATGCTCGTGCACGGAGCAGGGAGGCTCTGAGCTGATTCTGGGGCCCAATAATGCTACCCAGAGAGCAATGACCGCGCTTGAGGTCTCTTTCTCTGCGCGGGGCTGTCGGATTAGGGAGTTTTCCACGCCTGCCTATACCACCGGCTGCGGGGTGACTGGGCACACAACCTGAATCCCACGGGCTGACGGCATCTTCTGCACCGAGGGGCTGCTTCCCTGGCCAGGACCCACGCAACCATCCGCTTGTGGCTCCGGCTTCCCGTTCCAGCACGCCTTTCGCACATGCTCTCACATCCAGCTCAGCTACACTTAGCAGATTCTAGTTTCCATAAATAAAAATTAAACAAACACTTAACAAGCGTCATGCATATTAATAACCTCCAGGTGAAGGTTAGCATGAGCTGTGATTGTGGCAAACCCGCATTTGATTAGATCGACTTGAAAACAGGAGAGATAAACAACCCACAAAAGCCTAAAAATTATAGTAATTTATTCTTTTGACCTCTGCAAGTTTATCGGTTTTATGCAACTTCAGCCTCCTTCCTACAACGGGATTTTTCCCTACTCACTGCGCTTCAAAGCGGCAGGTGCTGGCGCATTAAAAGCGACTCCGTTCCCTTCGCCTCTCGACTCGCTCACCACACGTCACACAGATGCCACACCGTACAAGTGGGAGCTTTTCACTCAGCCGCCACATAAAGATCTCCTTGTGAAAGCGAGAGACTGGTGAGGAGTCCCTCGGCGGGACGGCCAGGCTGCAGGAGGAGCAGGACGTGCTGGGGACGGGGGGACCCGCAGCCCGACGCCGGAGCCGCCTTCTCTTACAAATCGCGGCGGGTTTATTTTGAACCGCAGCCCCAACACCCACGTCTGAGCAAGTGCTCGAAGCTACTTTGTAGTCAACAGAGAAACGCCCCTGCTGTATTCCGTGTGCCTGCACCAGAACGAGACGATGCGCGTCCCCAAAGTGTCTTTTCTCTGCAGAGCATCAGCAAACCCCGTCCGTTCGGCATTCACAGTGTAACGGCATTTCCCCCCCTCTATAGACAAAGAGAGTCTCTAACAGACTTTGGGACAACCTTCCTGTAACCCAGCTGGTTCAATTTAGGGGCGCTCAGCCCAAGAGCACATCTGGGGTAGTGCAGATGTTTTACAGGACCGCTCACTGGGTGGACAAAGCAGCTCCAAGTTCCCAACTGAGTCTTTTCCAGCACAGCGGCCATTAACTCCCCCTCGCTTCACCGCGAGCCAAAAAGGACCTTCCAGCCATAGAGAGCGAGCCAACAGCTGGTTAATAAACGCTAATAAAGGCGACCTGGAAGGATCTAACCTGCGGCTGGAAGTTCTCCACGGGGTCCCTGCTCTGCTGCTGAGCAAAAGGTGCAGTGGCTGTAGAGGCACCGGCACCGCTTTCCAACAGACGGGCAATTATTATTCATTCGTTTCCTGTTTGTGGCAACAACGTTAATCACAGAGGTCTGCAGGAGAAGGATGCTAATGAAGATGTGATGTGGGCAGCAGCGTCGGCGGCCATTTCTCAATTCATTAGCATCCTGTCACTCCGAGGGGCGACCGCGGAGATCTGCGTTCCCACCTTTCACCAAAACATGACAGGGTAATAAAGCGGTGCTATTTTCAGTCCTGGGGAAAAGACGAACGCATTCCTTAAGCTCAGTGGTTGGTACAACAAATGGCAAAAATGAAAGTCAATAAAATGGAACAAAACCCCAGCGCCCAAGCGAGCAATGACAGAGAATCGTCTTGCATCCCTGCTTGCCCGCAGACAGGGTCCAGCGGCCACAGTCCTCGGTGCAAAGCACCGCTGTACCCGCAGCGATGAACAGGTAAGTGTATGGAACGAGCCTGAGAATCCGCGTGGGCGGCCAAAAGTGGGACAGATCCCAGAGGCTGACGTGTGGGACAGCGCCTGGCAGAGGCCGGTGCCCTCGCACCAGCGGAAGCGCTTTATTCAACAGCAAAGACACAGAAAAGAGAAGGGGCAGCACCGCACGACGGGAGCCTTTCAGCATTTCCCCTGTTAGCTACCCAACGTCGTGAGTTATGCAGAAAATAATCAGCTGCCTTTTTCTAGTTGCTGCCTGGTAGGGTGTCCCGCATCTCATGAACCCTCTGTGTGACCAGAAGCACCCGATGTTTTCGCCTTATCCATTAAGGAAAACCCCATCAAACCTAGAGCAACTGCAAGCACTGATGCTGCTGGTTCTGTGTTTTATAAAACCGCTGAGTACCTTAATGCGGGCGACACCGCAGCCGGGCAGGTCACGCGCGTTAACAGCTCTCTGAAGGTCCAGGCCACTCTCCACTGACCAGATGAAGGCCAATGTCTCCTAATGTAGGTGCTCCACATCGTGCGCGGCCAACACTACCTCTTCGGCGGGGCAGATTTATTCCAGCAGCTCGACATAATAAACAAGCCCATTTCACTGCTGAAACGGGAGCGGGCAATAACGCCACGGTCTCAGACAAGATGGAGTATGCCATAACCAGCTTTTAGGTTGGGAAATACAGTTCTCTGAACCATCTGATGGGCTCCCGAGTTAATGTGATAATAGACAAGCCGGGTTTTTTAACACAACTGCATTATCCTGCTTCGCAGGGTTCAGGTTTCTGTACTATTTCTATCACCACGATAGCTAAACTCAACTTCTATGTTCTGATCGGGTGCCATATGTTACGAGCGAATATATTCAGATGAGCCGTGAAGCTCGTGCCAGTGTTCACTAAATCTGTGGAGACACAGTTTTTGCTGATCTCCGTTCACTTGACAGCGTTTTCATCACCCGGCCGGGAAATAGCAGCAGCGCAGCCGAAGCCATCGCCGGCTGCGGAGCTGCGGGCAGCAAACAGCCGGCACCAATGCTTTGTGAAACAAACCCCATCCACCCCCGAAACTGCCCGACGGGTTTGGGGCAGACCTGTAAAACGGGCAAAGAGGTGCATTTGCAGACATTGGGAAGGAGTAACCCGATTTTCAGTCCGGGGCTTGTTTTCACCCGGCTCCGTGGCCCTCGGCAGGTGGGGAATGAGCCGTTTCTCACCCGCTGCGGCAGAGCAAAGGCGCTCACCCTCCTCAAATGCGATTTTTCAGAGACTCTGAGGGGCTGCTGCAGTCGGGAAGATAACGCAGAGCCCTCCTGGCATGACGGGGCCCTTAGGAAGCAGACCAAGCCTGCTGGAGCAGCAACGCAGCTCGGCGCCCTGGAACCCATATGTCCACAACATGGAGCGTTCTGGTTAGGAAAATTAAATTACACTTTTGGACGGTGGAACGATACGGCCGTGTTCGAACGGCAGCATCTGCTTTCTGCGAGGTAGGTTTGGCAGATGCCGGTGTGACCGAGCAGCCGGGGGGTGCCTGGCCACAGCAGCTTCCCCTTTCCCGAAGAAATCCCGTTGCCTCCTTCCCTACTACCAGTTGCAAGGGCTCCCGCGCAACGTGGTCACTGGTAAGGGCCCCCGCGCAGGCACCAGCTCCGTGGCGGAGCGGGACGGGCGAGTGTTGGCAGCGCCTGTGACTCCCCGCACGCTGCTCCCGGAGACCTCGTGCTTCTCAGAGTAAACCTCCCTGCCTCTCCCTTGGATCCCGCCTCGCCGCCCTCGCCGCCGCAGCTGCAGCACAGTCTAATTTGAGCTGTGAAAATGCAGTCAGCACATCGAGCTGCTGCTGCCTGAACCGTCCCCGATTTTGTCAGCTCGCCATGGTTGACAGCGTTTCCTGATGTTAAATAGGTTTCGCAGATGAGTGGGGGCAATCTACCAGGGTAAGGAAGTGCCAGAGGGAGAGGAAGAAGGAGTGAGATGCGGAGAAGGCAAGAAAGCACGCGGGAAAGCAGGAGGGCGTCCATAAAGCCAGCCCGTTTCGGAGACAGGACCGTGCCGAGACCCGCCTGGGGGTCTCATCCCCGCACACCAGCGTCCGCTCTCCCGGCAGGCACGGAGCCCTCCGGCAGGGAGAGAAACCGCCTCGAGAAGCTCACAGGAGAGATGCCTCTCCTGCCCCGCAGAGGGTCTGACCACCCTCGTGGCGGGTCCAGCACAGCACGGTCCTCCCCAGTGCCATGGCCGGAGCGTGATGCAGCCCAGCACCACAGCCCCCAGCGCGCCGGGGAACGGCTTTTCATTTCACATTTGAGAGCAGAGCCTGCTGCTCCAGCAACGCTGCACGCAGCCTAGCAAATCACAGCAGCTTTTCCACCTTTATTTTTTCCCCTGTTAAACCTAAGAGGGAAAAAAAAATATAAAAAAAATATACAGACTGTATTTGATAAGAGCTACTTCACCTGGAGAGGGCTGTGGGGAAACGCTCTCTCACGAACGAGCAAACAGAACTCCCCTTCCTTGTTTATCTGCTTCATATTTTAAGCAAGGGCTGGGGAAAATGGAGTAATATTTGGCTGAATTCCCCGTGCCTGTCAAACCCCAACACTTCATAAATATGTAATTGTGCCTATCTATCACCTGCTGGTGTTTTGGGTTTCCAGGAGTCGGGGAATCATCACTAACTTCTTCAGGGAGCTCAGTAATAAGCAGGAGGTAAAGCTTCGCCTTCCTTAATATTACTGCCCCGAGGATCCAGACTGCTCTCAAGGAGCCAGGAGCTCCGGGGTCTTGGGATGCAGCGAGAAATTCAGTCTCAGCCAGTAAAATAAAATGGACCTTTTTGTTCTGCTTTCCTCCGGTGTTTCAGGTAGCAATTACCTGAAACATAAGTGACCAAAAGGGGTTTGTGGCAGAGTTTTCAGGTGACGGGCTGTGCTTCCAGCCGGTCAGTGCTCTCAGGGCCATCTCCACGGCACAGATGGGGAAACTGAGTCGCTGCCTTTCTCCCTCGTGTCTCTGGAGACCTCGCCTGGGAGGTGCTCCTGCCCAGACACCGCAGAAGGAAGATGCCCTTACTCCTCCGCATCCTCTGGCGCGCACAGGGAGCCTCCCGTGTCTGTCACCGTGCTCCGTGCGTTGGGCTGCATCGCACAGAGAGGGGATGAAAGGATGGAGGAGTTCAGCGCACGCTCTCACAAAATGGACCTCTCCTGCTGTGATGCACATTGCTCTTGAAAACACTGAGAAAAATAAGAAGAATCTCACTACCCCCTTCCTCCCCAGCAAACTTGTACAAAGGCACGGGCTCTTTTCCATATACTTCCTTTTAGAAAGACCACGCACTTACATTAATTAAAAGTATCTACGTAGGAATGAGATTAATTAATTCTCCTTCTACCCAAGAGCCCTCTCATTGTGTTCGCTTAAATGAGGTTTTAAACTGTTGTCTCTCCGCAGTATCTGGGCTAGCTGTCTCCAGACAGCACTTGGGCTGTTATTCCAGCTCGTGCTACAGCACCCCGGTTCCCTTAAAGGCAAAGGAAGCGCGCGGGGCCAGCCCGCTCTCTGCTTTGGAGGATGTTAAGAGTAAAGCTTAGGGCAGATGTGGGCAACTCACATCTTCTGGAGAGGATCCGCTCAGCCTACCAAGATCCCGGGATGCCGACAGCCTCCACTCAACTCGCCCATCCTCATGTGCTTGACTCAGCATCGGCACAACCAGAGGACGCTGCGCATGCGAGGTGTTGCCCGGTCAGAAGGCGACAGCAAGCGGGCGAGCTGAAGATGAGGACGAAGAGCAAGGAGAGAGCTGCAGAAGACTCCAAAGCCCGGCTGGAAGCATGGCAGAGGGGATGCAGCAGCCGGGAGAGGACCGGGCTGGCCCGCGCTGCGAGTGACGATGATGGGCGAGAAGCGCCGTGCGTGCGCACTGCCTCTGCCCGCTGCCAGCGCCACCAACCTGGACCGCAGCTCCGCGCCCCATGCAAATCAGTAAATCAACAGCCTGTGAAACGCGGCGTTCCAACCTGCCATTTTCCCCGAGACGCCTGCCTGTTTCTCCACGCGGGTCAAGCACAAAGGCGGCGAAGGGTGACAGCTGACAGGAGAACTCAGCGTTTACCCCTCCAAAATAAAAGGAAGGGAACAAAGCAGACAAACAAGCTCTCCACCTTCGGAGAGGGAGGATGCAGAGAGGTGACCTCAAGCAACACCACAAGAAGGGATGCGGCTGTTCTATGATTCTATTACACACAAAGAGCAATGCACAGTGTGCTCCAGCCTGTGTGCTTCTCTGTGTCCAAATTTCACCTGATGCAGAGGAAATATCTTCCCTCTAATTCAATGTCTAGTGAAGCCAGCAGCACACCGTGCTCCCGAGGGAGCCCCGATTCTGGAAAGCAAAGTTCTCTGCGTTGGTGCCCGAGGCCGCAGGGAGAGCCTGCGGTGCGCCGGGCTCCTGGGCTTGCTTTACCGTTCCCGTCGGGTCCGGCAGCCCTGGGACCAGCCCGGTTCAGCCGCCCCCGCCGGGCACCGCGGCAGGAGCACGCCAACCCGGCAGAGCCCGGAGCCCCCTCCAGCAGCCGGGCCGCTGCCAGCCATCCCCGGCAGAGTGGCCCACGGGAGAGCAGAGCAACGCGCGGACCCCATCCCCTCGGCGGTCAGTAATAACAGCAGAAGTCCACAGATTACAGGAGGAAAGAGAAAGAAATGTACTGCACATGGCGCAGCAAAGCTCCCTTCAGCTCTCCCGCCTTTAGGCAGCAGCACCGAGCCGCTCGCGTACGCTACACTTATCTATACGGTGGCTGAAACGGTGTGGAAACTGCAGCACCGCATCGCCCCGAGCTCCGCGTCGGGGGAATGGCAGGAGAGCGGGGGACGGTTGGGGAGGGCGTTACGGTGCTGCCGGCACGGCCAGGCAGGGAAGGGGGCTTGGACCACCCCAGGTCCAACCTCTCTACAGCACAACTTTCCCCCAGCCTGGTCGCTTCACTCATTTTCCTTCATGCCGTCTTACAGGCTGCCAGTGTCATTGGCAGGTGAGCCCCAGACTGCCGCAGCCCAAGATTAATTGACGGGGGAGCGAGAGACGACTTCTCCCGAGCATGGGGTTTCGAGCCAGGTCCAACAGTCCAATTAGGCTATTTACATTTTGAGTCAGGTATGAAATCACCCAGAGGTTCCCCGAGCCTCCTAAAGGCAGATGATGTGACTTACAAGCGGATCTGTGTCAAAGCCGGGGAGCCGGCGGCGCTCAGCCGAAGGGAAGGGCTAGAGAGCGCCCCGGCTGCTAGCGGGGGTGCTCGGTCGGACGTGTTTCAGCAGAGAGATGGAAACACTACTACTTTTAAGAGGCACAAAACCACAACAGGTTTGTAATAAACTTGCCCATAAAGATGTGGGCTGGAGCACTTACATCACTCTCTCGGTGCTTATATTTCATTTACTGTGATGCCCAAAGAAACACCTTCAGGCTGACTCGTGCTGCGGGCGCTGCGGACCCTCTGCTCCCTTCCCCGGCACACAGCGGGACACAGCAGCAGCGCCCGGACCTGCTGTGCACAGGAACCACGACCGGAATAGTTACTGGTGAAGGAAACAGCAATAGCACCCCGCACCACCCAGTGCGTACACACACAGTGTCCCTCTCCCACTCCTCTCTTTTATCTCCCTTCACCACCCGGCTCCGTGGCGTGCTCCAGAGAAGATGCTTTGCGCCGGCGGGCAGGCACGGCAGGGCGCCCGTGACCTTGGTGGGGAGCCCCGCTCTCCCCTTCCCGGGCGCTCGGATGGCTCCCCTGGGCGAACCCGTTTTAGAGGAAGGCATTTGCATCCCGCTTTCCAGAGGCGGTCCGTGCTTCACCTGAATTCCCTGTGATAAATCCTTATCGGGAGTGCCCGTGGCAAGTCTGTGGTGACTTTGTTCGTTTGTATTAGCTCTGCACAGATTAGCTCTCCGCAGCGCTTTGCCAGTTTATACAGATTTCTGATAAATGTTTTGACAGATTTTCCTGACATTGGGGAAAAAAAAAAAAAAAAAAAAGAGCAAAGGGTGGTGGGGGGGAAGACGGAAAAGAGTCTCTGCCTGCCCACGCTTCAGATAGTGCTTTAGACATGAAATATTCATTGTCTTTCAACCATGTAGGGTCTAAAAAACCAGTAAGCCCTTCTATATCCCTGAATAATACATCGGTGTTCCTTCCGCATCCCCACTCCAGCAGCAGCTCTGAGGTCTTGCTTCCCTCATACCCCATCATGCCTGGGCTGCCCACCACCCTCTGAAGGATGCTCCTCCACCCGCTTCTTCCTCTGCGCCCCAAGAAGGGCTAGAGGCTGCACGGGGGATCTTAACAACAGATTTGGGACGCTCAGTACCGCTTATCTCCTCCCGATTTCTGCCTCTGCGGCATATATAGTACATTCAGTGGATCACCTTTACCTTCGGCACCGTCTCTCCCCTGTAACGCTGATCTTTTATTCATCTCCATTTTGAGTGAAGACTCTCTCGATAGTAAAGATGACAATGAGAGCAGCGGGTATTTCGCCTTTCAGTCAGATATTGGGACATTTGAAGTGCCAGGCTTTTTTTGGACGCCCAGGCTCCCCGCATCCCACCCGCAGCCTCCCACCCGCACGAGACCCGACTCAGACTCGGGAGGTTGTGGCTGCACCGATAACGATGCGGGTGTCGAGCTGGAGCTCCTGCGGTACCCTCATCTCTCCCTGGGAGAAATGGGCTCTGCAGGGAGGAGTGTGCCACCTGGCCCGAGCCACGGGCTGCCACCTTCCCGTCCTCCCACCTTCCCGTCCTCCCCAGACACGCTGGCTGGCGACGGAAATTTCCAACGTCCCTTTCATGCTACTGCTTACTCTCTGCCACATTTATCTCCCTGCTATTAGCCTTCAGAGCTCTGATTTGTTTGCCTGTCATTTGGACAAATGTTGACGGGCAGAAACAAGCAGGGCTTTCTTTTCCCCCCTCCCTTTTTCTTTTTTTTTTTTTTTTTTTCCCCTCCACACTATCCAGCGCCAGCAAGAACATCAAGGGAAAAGGGTGAGCAACTGACCCATAAAATAAATACAAGGCTTACAGTTTCTGATAAAGATTAAATATTGTAGGAGTCATGACTAGATAAAAAGCTTGTGGAAGGAAAAGCCTCAGACCTCAGTAGAGTACAAAAAGAAGCGCAGCATATATATACACACACACCCAGGCGCAAGCAGACATCTTGCAAGTTTTATGGAGAGTTTGATAATCTGAATATGTTTTGCTCCGAGCAGATTTGCCTCACAAGTGCATCTCAGACACACATCTCGGATCTCAGGGAAGCGAGCGAGAAGCTGAGCCCTACCATGGCGTGACCCGGCCCTGGGAGGTGGCAGTTCTGCCCCCGCAGCCGCACCGCGCAGGTCCCCCGCTCCGGCAGCGCCCGCGGCAGGGTCCCCGCTTCGCCCCCCTATGTACAGCCAAAGGCACAAACTGTGGAAGGAGGGGAAAAACCGCTATCGTCTGGCTGCGCTCCCGCCTGCTAGAGGGGACCCGAGGCGGGGGGTAGCTCCCCGGGAGAGAAGCCCCTCGCTGCGGCGGGGGCGAGCCCCTGCGGCTGCCCAGCAGCTCCGAGTGAGCCGCACGTATGCGGGGGCGAGAGGAGAGCACGGCTCGTGCTTGACCAGGAAAGCGGGCACAGAGCATACAGGAAATAATCACATTACATATTCTTCTTTTCACCCCAGGACAGGCTTTGGGTTTAGATGCCATGATGTGCCCCCCTCTGCCCCACAGCCTGCCCAGAGCCACGGCTGGAGACGGGCAGTGCTCCGTGGTGGGGAAGGAGATGCCCCAGAGACAACCCACCGGCTGAAAGAGCTTCAAGGAGGCAGCAAACGGCTCTCCTCAGGCGGAGCCAGGACACGGCCTCCATCGCAGAGAGGCCCATGCACAAATAATCATAACTCATACATGGTACAAACAGGCTGAGGCAGACGGTGCGAATGCATTTCCTATGGCGGTGCTGGGTAATAACAGCTCCTCCAGACCTCAAGGACTTTTGATGGGCATGCTTTGCACGAGCTGCTTTCAACCCCCCTGGTGCCAGCAGGGGAAGCTGCCGGCTGGACTGATAGAAACATAAGGAGTCTCTATTAAACACGCAAAAGGTGGAAGATCCTCAGCAGCTCCTTCTCCCTCCTCCTCATCTCCCCTCACATCACCGCATAACCCTCTGCTAAGGCACACCGGTGACCCAGCTGTTGCATTCGCCGCTTGCCAGGTTACCGCAGATTTAATTTCCCCTCCCGCTACTTACTGGTTTTCCAAATTATGTAGGTCCCAGGTTTGCTTTTATACATATAACCAGGCAAGCACCGCACCAGCCCCTGCTGCGACACAGCCACGTGCAAACACAGTGCCCAAAGGGCCACACGTACCCAATAAACAGGAGGGGGGGTGGGGGGGTTCTTCCCCCAGCTTCACAGACCCCCTCAACCCAAAAAGCAGCACATCCAGGTACACCCCAACCCCCCAAAACCCCTCTTACCTGCAGAGCCCCCTCCTGCATCCCCTGCTGCATGTCCCATTGGCCACTGGGGCCGGGATCTAAGTAGCCGCAGGTGTGGGTGGGAATTGGCCGCAGCTGCGCTGGGGCAGGGGCAGGGGCAGGGGCGGGAGCTGGGACAGGGACAGGGACAGGGGCAGGGGCAGGGCAGGCAGGCACAGCACTGCTCCAGCATCCCCATCGCCCTGGCGGACACCGCTGAGGCGATGCTGGAGAGGCTTTTCCCATGCCAGGGAAGACCAGCAGCGCTTGCTGCCCCCGGGAAGCGCCGTGCATCCCGTGTGAAACCCTATTTTCCACCCCTCGTACCAATCCTGCCGGTTCGCCTTCAGTGCGCGCATTTTCCCGGGCGAGAAGGAGAGCTGGGGGCACTGGGGTGGGGAGAAAAGCCACCCATTTGTGCAGAAAAGAACCTGCCTGCCCCGCTAACCACTGCAAACCACGTGCTGCCCGCACACAAGGCAGAAAGGCGCGTGGCGGCTGCCCCACACCGGGGCTTGGCAGGCCGGGGGCAGCCGTGCAGGCGCCATCGCAGCAGCAGCATGGGACCCTGCGTTCCTGCGGTGGGACTACACCTCTCCCTCACCCCTCTTTCTAAGCGCTGCTCAGCTCACGCCATTGATGGAAGAGCACCGGCTCCAGCTCCATTTAGTTCTAAGCGCCCCAGATTTTAATGCTCATAAGTTCAATAGTCAAGTCAGCGCGAGTCTGAGGACTTGCAGGCAAACCCGTGAAGTTTCGCCGACCGTGCTGGAAAGCAGCCTGCTCGCGGCACGAGCCAGACAGGTCGGCTCCCAGCGCCCAGGGGTGCTCAGTGGGGCAGCGATGCTGGGGAGCCTCTGCCCCTCCGCCGGTCCCTCTCCCCAGAGCAGCCGATCCTCAATCCTCACCGCGCTCGCCATCCAAGCAGGCAAGCATCGGGCAAACACGAGCCAGAGAGTTAAAGCGGCGGCAAAGAGAGAATTGGAGCTGCGCTCGGCAGCAAATTAGACATTTAAAAACTGAGGAGAGTGACTGGTGAAGATTAAATGCATTATAGATTTGCTGAAAGAGAGGCGAGCGAAAGAAAAGGTGGATCATTGACACCCCTCAGGCAACAAGGTGAAGATTTGTTTACGTACCGGTGTGTAATCAAGTAGGAATGAATGCAAGACACGGGGCCTTAATTTTTCATTTGCAATCAAGGCCACGTACACCTTTTCTTAGTCACAGAAAAACACTGCCATTCTCCTTGCTCCTGCTCAACAGCAGCATTACCCAGAGAAGGGAAAATTACCCAGACATAATCGGGCCGACTACAGACAGGGAGCGGCCGGGGGCAGGAAAGCTCCGGGGGCTGCCGGCCCGGCGGGTGCGGGCAGGAGCCTGGCTCCTCGGCAGCTCCCGGTCACCCTCGGAGCGATGCTCCGGGCACTGCGTCCCCCCCCCAGCTGGGAGCGAGTTACCTGTGGTGGGTGACATGGGAGCTGTTTCGGGAACACCACCAGCTCCACCCCTGGCCCTGGGCACTGGGATGGAGCTCGGGGGGGGATGGGGTACCTGGGATGGATGGGGTACCTGGGATGGACGCACTGACCGGGGTGCGGCTCCCTCCTGTGTTAAAAGGCTGTTGTCCGACACTGGGAAAAAAGAAATCATCCCAGACTGTGTGAAGTCTCACACTGGACTCGTGGCTCCGCCAGACTGGTTGAAAGGGCGCTAGGAAGAGGTGTTGATGCCGGGGTCTGGGCTGGGAAGCGTGGAAGAGCCTGCAAAACAGTAATGCCTGAGGCACGGCATGAAGGCGGGGCATGTCTGAAGAAAGCTTTTGGCCCAGCGAGGGGGGCTCTGGGCAGCACCCCCTGTTCCGGAGACAGGCACAGGGGCCAGGCACTGCCTCCGGGGACGGGGAAAGGGAGAGCCGACCACGGGCACAGAAACCCAGCGGAGAGGGGACGGGAGCGGAGGGAGGGTGCAAAGGAGCAGAGGACGGCGAGCACGCCGAGAGTCGCAGGCTGGAGATTACCTTCTCCATCTTATTGAAATTCCTCTGCAGCTGCCATTGTGAGGAGCTGCCGCCAACCTGTCGCGCGGAGGGGAGCGGGGCCGGGGGCTGGCGGGCGGCGAGGGGCCGGCCCCGGGGGAGGCTGGGGAGCGGAGTACAGAGGAGAGGGGAGAGCGCCTGATCAAATATTCCCTTTACTCCCAGCGGCCTTCACGTCTCCCGCTTGTTCGTTTCACGCGTGCCTGCTCCGGGCGCGCTGCGGCGGGCGAGGTGACGCCGGTGCTGCTCGCCCTGCTTGTCGCAAGGAGGCAGAGGCAAGGGCTCCCCGGGGAGGGATGGTGCTGCCGGGAGGGATGCTTAACCCAGGGCGTGCAAGCAGAAGGCTCTATATCCCAGACACGAACCGTTAACAACCAGCCGTCAACATCCAGGCTGCACAGGGGCCGTCGCAGAGGAGCAATGGCGGGGAGGGAACCGCTCTCGCCCCGAAGGATGCTGAGAGCGAGCGGGCGGGGACCTGCGGGAGAGGAGGAGGACGGCACTGCTCCTGTCAGGACATGAAGTGAGCCTTTGTTTAAGCCACTCAGAGGAAAGTGGGATTTCCAGAAAGCACTCGAGGTCAAACGGAGCATCGGAGACCGCCAGCGGGTCTTCAAAGCAGTCCCCGCTCTTCCCCGACACTTTGTGTCTCAGGATCTTTTTAAACACCGGGGACTCCTTCCCCCTTTGTACTCCGAGGTGGAGAAAACCTTCCTTACCTCGCAGGGAGCGAAGTGGAAGCAGAAAAGAAAGACTGCAGCCCAGCAAAGTGCTGAAGGGCCGGAGGGTCTCTGAGCGCGGAGCTGCTTCAGCGGCAGCGGGGCTCACCTCCTCCCCGGGGCCAGGGCACGGGGCGGCCTCAAGCGGCTCTACACGGCCCTTAGCGAGGAGGGAAAGGGGGAGGCAGAAGTGGGTCTCGCTCACAGCGCAGTCCTACGACAGGAACGGAACCGCATGGGGCTGCCGAATTCCCTCCCTCTTCTGAAGGGGCTCAGTTCCCTCTTCATGGGGGGTCAGAGTCCCCCCACGCTGCGCGCAGGCTGCCGGGCGCCCGCAGATCCCGCCTGCCTTTGATTGTCTGCTGCTGCTGGACGAGGAACGGCTGAATTGCATCTGTCCAGACCCCCTCTATCTATATTCCGCGTTCCTGTTCCATATTCTGCGTTCCTATTCTGCGTTCCTATTCTGCCTGCACTGCTCTGGGTCTATGACTTACAGTACCCCCGCTGCTCTCCTGCGGAGCAGGGTAGGAAAGTGAGGCGGGAGAGCACGGGCTGTGGGGCAGACGGGCAGAGGCACATGGGTTAAACCCGATATTAATTAGCTGGGCCTTAGCTGACAGGGAGAAGGGATGGCAGAGCTCCGCGGTCCGCGCCTGCCCGTCTGCATGAGGCGCTGACAGGTTCTTGGGAGCCGAGTGAGGCAGTCCTTCCGTCTGGCCACATCCGAGCCATCGAGCGGGAGTGAAACGGCGTAAAGAAGGGGCGAGGACCAGCCAGGAGGGCTGAGTAAGGAGCGGACCTTACACGGGACGGGAAGACATCCTGACCGGAGCGAGCGTGGGGTCCGCCTGCCCAGCACCCCTCCGGCAGCAGAGGTCGGCGATGGTCCCCGTCCCGCGGCGACTCCGAGGGGTTTCTCTCCGGGACAGCCTTCACAGCGAGGGATTGCTCCGCTCTTACCTTGCTGCTTGTGGGTTTTGCAAGTTCTAGCAGCGAAGCTGGCCCTCCCCCAGTGTAAACACCGACACCTGCCTCTGGGCCGGGGCAGCCGTGCTGATTTTGTACCAGCCAAGCCTCCAAACTCGAAGCAACGGCCCCTCCGGTTGCAGCCCTCCCCGACCGAGCCGTTCCCGGTCTCCCCGGCTTCCCACGCTGCGGGCACCGGGGCGGCTTTGCCGGGAGCTGAGCACCGACGGCACGGCTCCCCGGGCAGCGGGGCAGCCCCCGCGCCTCCTCCCTGGGCTGCGCGGCACCCAAAACCCCGCTGGGATCTCCCCAGGGGGCGGGGAAGCCGGGTCACTGCCTGGAGGGGCCACCGCTGCCATCGATGGAGCACCAGCCCCGCTCGCCCCTGCGCCGGCACACAGCCACGGCCGATGGATGCCAGCCCGGGCTCCTGCCTCCGTGGCAGCTCACCGAGCGCTGGGGGGGCTTGGGGGGGCTGGGCCGCGGGCTGCTGGCACAGACCCCTTTCTCTGCCTTTATTCAGTGACTTAAGTTTGTTTATTTCGCTAAAGTTTGTTTATTTCCCTAAAGTTTATGTATTTCCCTAAAGTTTGTTTATTTCTTTAAAGTTTGTTTATCTCCCTAAAGTTTATGTATTTCCCTAAAGTTTGTTTATTTCTCTAAAGTTTGTTTATCTCCCTAAAGTTTGTTTTTCTCCCCAAAGTTTGTTTTTCTCCCCAAAGTTTATTTATTTCCCTAAAGTTTGTGTGTTTAACTGAGGTTGACCAAGGGGCGTCTGCGGCTTGCAGGCCAGC
Organism: Vanellus vanellus; assembly: GCF_965231255.1. Lineage (NCBI taxonomy): Eukaryota > Metazoa > Chordata > Aves > Charadriiformes > Charadriidae > Vanellus > Vanellus vanellus. The sequence goes on along the minus strand of NC_138926.1, from coordinate 8,778,839 downwards.
AGCACGGCTGGCGGAGCTTTGCCCCTCTGCAGAATCCCCTTCCCTGTACCTTCCCTACAGGCATCGGTGAAAAACCCACCGCCCTGCTGACTGTATATTCTCATTTTTCGGGAGAGACCCTGGACAGCAGCAGGGAATGCCTCCACGGCTGCCTTTTGAAACAGGACAAGGCCAGTTTAAACTTTTGTTGGCCATTAGACTGAAATTCTTCTCTCGGTTGTACTAATTCAGACGTTAAAGTATTAGCCCGAGTGTTGCTTTTGAGATGGAATTTGGTTTTTCCCCTTCACTGAAATTACACACCCAGATAAAGCAGCGTCCATTTAAACTCCGGAGAGGGAAACGTGTGCGAGGGAGATGATAATCTGCTGCAAATGCTCAGCAAACGGGACCCACCGGAGCTATGGCCCTGCTGAGCGCGGAGGGCTGAGCCGCCCTCCAGCCAAGCCCATTCCAACCGGAGCGCTGCCCTCGCAGCACGCTGCTCACGGGGACGGTACTCTGCCAGAGCCGAGGCGCAGCCCGGACGGCGCTGGTGTTTGGGGAGCGGGACGGGACCGGCTCCGGCATCGCCCCCCGTCGCTGCTGCCGCCCCAGCGGGTGTTAGCCCAGGCGGCACGCCGCCAGCCGCTGCCGGGAAAATGGGATCGCAGCTTCAGAAAAAGCTATTAGCCCGTTGTCAGGCTGCTCTGATGAGAACGGCCCGGCCAGCGCGGATCGATGCTGCCAGCCGCCCGCGCGCCCCTCTCCCCGGCTCCCCGCGGCTTCCCTGGGCAGCCGGCGCGTTGCAATCACTCACAGCTCCGCTGCTTTCCACCTGCTGTAGTTTAAAGTGTCATTTATCGCTAATTACTTGCCGTGGCATCAGCGTTCAAAGCCTGCGCTTTTAGCAACATGGGCCTGGCAGAAGAGGCGGCGATCGTGCAAGGCAGACTCGGCTACCGACTGAAAATAATTCCTCCCTGTATTTGGTTAAAAAAAATTTAAAATTAAGAATTGTATTACCCAATAAAATAATTGTGCCATTAGGACCAAATGAATTAGGCAACTTGTGAAAATGTTAAGTTCAGGGCAAACCCTACATTCTTACTTTAAGCAATAATCATTTTCTCCAGTTTCATAAAAACCTCGAAGCGTCCTCAGCTCTTTTAAATGACAACAGCTCAACAGCCGTAGGGTCACGTCCGCAGGCGGTGCGTTTCGGCAGTCGGCCACTGGGGATTTTAGATTCACCAAGTCTAGTTTTTTAATGTTACTCTTTTCAGCTTTCCCCTGCAGCGTTTCTGTATCTCGATGTCTGAAAAGTTAATGAAAAGCATTTAATCAAGAAAGTGATTTACAGTTTCTTTTCATCTACGTGTATTGCCTACGTAGGGCCATAAGGGCAACGAACCGCAGTGTTTAGGTACAAATAGGAAATGGGAATAAAAGTGCTACTAAATAACTTTAAAAAGCGGAAAGATGTGGACCACTGAGAGGATAATTACAGTTACTTTGCTCTCTGAGAACCAGCGAGGCCACGGAAGCTCGTCAGAAGCCGCGACCCGCTGGGACGCTCAACGCCAAGCCCGTTCGGCCGGCAAGCTCCGCGTGGCAGAGGACCCGAGGAGGGACATGGGGTGTGCGATCCGGGACACGGGGAAATCCGCTGCAACGTCTCGAGCCCGAGCAAACAAACGCGAGGAGGTTTCTGAGCAGATTCCGTTCTCTGCATGCCACTAAACGGCCGGCCAAGTGACTAACGCGGTCCCCTGCAGGGCGGCCGCGCAGGCGGGCGCAGGATGGCGGCAGAAGTCAGAGCTGCCCGAGAGGACGGGTTAAGCTGCGGCCGTCCACGCAGCCCTGCTCATTCCCAGGGACCTCACGAGGCAGAAATAAGACCCTTTTGAAGCTGCAGCTAAGCCGTCGTGGTTTCTGTGATGTGTGCGAGCAGCACTCCCCGTTTGGGTTTCTTTCCCAAACAGATGGATGCTGCGGTGTGAAATCGCCGAGATTAAAGGCAGCAGCGGTTTAACGCAGACGTCCGGGGAACCGGCCGGGCCACTCAAGGACGGGGATCCAAAGCCTTGGCAGAGGCCCCGCTCAGCGCTTGCCGAAGGTAAACAGCCCGAGAGTGAAGCGGCCGCGCTGCCTTCGCGGCACAGCCGCTGGCGCAGCCGCAGGTCCCGGGGAACGGCCAGACCCGGGGCGGGATGCGCGAGCCGCACGTGGCCATAAATAAATCATGAGCCCTCCGACACGCAGCCGGCGGGTTCTCAGAAAAGCCGCGGCTGGCAGCAGTTTCACCGAGCGACATCTACAACTGGATTCCTAAGAGGCGATTAATGTTCCATCACACTTTCACGGGTTTAGCTCGGGGAAGGAGAAGCGGCCGTAACCGACGGTGCTCTGTGCTGGCCCCAGCTCCTGCGGCGGCCGCGCCGTGCCCCGGCAGGCTGCGCTTCGCCACGGTGCTCAGCGTGGCGCCCCTCAGCACTCCACATTATTGAAAATTACTGCCACTGAGCAGCAGCCGCAGGACTGCGTTTGGAGACGCACCGCAGCGCTAATCCCCACTCGAAGCCCTCGGGGAGGAGCGCCGACTCGGGCAACGCAACGCGTCGAATTGGGAATCACGGCGAGCCTCTCCCCATCGCAACATCCAGCGAGGGATACTGAAGGCGCCTCATGACAAAACGAGCGTGGAATCAATCAGGTTGTGGCATTCACGGCGTACTCAGCGCTGTGATGTTGGTGTGTGTCACCTGGAGATGTGGACCGGCTGTACCCCCCACAGCCGGGAGATGCTCCGTGCGTGCGCCCTGCGGTGACGCGCGGTGGGGACCAGCCTTTTCGCGCAATGCGGCTCAGAAGCCGGAGGTCCCAGGCAGATTTGAGGACGGGAGGTTAACACCTCAGCCGCTTCACCTCTCCGCCCTGCGAGAACGTCGGGGCAGCCCCAGCCCAGGGCCTGCACGCCTGCCGCCTGCGAGGGACCCCGTCTGGCACACCGCGCCGCCCCTGTGCCCCCGACCGGTGTGGCTGCCGGGCAAAACACATCACATGCCATTGCTGAATGCGGCTGAACCGTAATTAATCTAAGCAGTAACTCTGAGCTGTGCCGCATGGGAATGTCACCACCTGAATTATCATGGCCATAAAGGGTTCGGGGCAAGGGGAACAAGGATGCGGTGGGGAAGGAATCCCGCTGCGCATCCGACGCTGTATCCTTGCTGTCGACACCGCAAGTCTGTGACACAATCTGCTCTGGCTCCAAGCGGAACAAAGCATCACGAGCCAGCACCTGCGGTTGAGAATCTCTCGTGAATTTCAAGAATCAAAAAATAGCCATCTTAACAGCGAAAGAACGTACGCCCATACCCACTCCGTGTCAGAACGGCTGCTTGCGCGGGTTTGCCCTGCAGCTTTTTCCTCGGCGTCGTGATGTCTCCTAAGAAAAACGTTGCTTCTCAAGCACCTCTATTAAAAGCACCAAGTGCGGGAGAGCGCTGAACACCGTCCCCAGCACCACCAGCCGCAGCGCTGGGCACGCGCGCCCAGACACGTACGGCTCCTCGCAGTCTGTTTACACACCGGCACTACGGCCACGTCTCTCGGTAGTTCCTCCTCAGCAGAAGGCAGTTGTTGTTCTCCTCCTCTCCTTTGTCCAAAACATAAAAGATTGATGCTTCTAATTTCAGCGCTGCAGCTGCCTCGTAACCCGATTTCAGGAGCTGCGGCGAAGGGAAATGCCGGAGGAGGGACGAGCGCCGGGTCCGCTGATAGCTGCGCCGAGGGTGAGCAGTGGCGAAATGGATTCTTCCCGGCAGCACTTTTGGTGGGGGTTCGGTGGTCAGAGGCGAACAGGCGTCGCACGTGACGGTTCTGGAATCCACAGCGCTTTAAAGGGAGACGCAAGAAGATCTGACAACAGCCAGGATGGACCCGGAGGCAGGAATGGGGCGAAGGGGGTCACATATCCCAACGCTCACCTACCATTACAGGATTTAAATACTTGTCTGCTGATAAAAGCTTGTGTACCGGGCTGCCCCCCCAGCAGCTCGGGAAGGCTGAAATATCACCCACAGATCGATTTTCTCCTTCAGTAGACAGCCAAGCGGGATAAACAGCACGGGAAGGTGTGATCGGAGCATGGCCAACTTAAGGCTGGACTGCCAGCTGCCCGCGGCAAGGTCCGGCCGGGAGATACGTTCGCCCGAGACGCTCTCCCTTGGGGGAGACGAGACGCAAGGTTTCGGCACCGGGATACGCGGGGGCACGGCATTTCACCGCTCCCGGAGCAGACCCGCCGGACGGGCAGCGCGGGCAGGGAGGGCACAGCGCCCGCGTCCCCTCCTCCGGGCACCGCGCCGGCGGGCGAGCCCAGGGAGAGGAGCGCTGCCATCGCCGTCTCCGTCGGGGCAGGGCATAAAGAGTGCAAAGTGAGATGTAGTTTTGTAACATTAATTTTTTTTTATTAAGAAGACAGATATTTTATAGTACTTCTTTTCCTTTGTAAAAATGGTATACATGAACCGATACAAAATGTGAATGGGAACAGATGGATATGTATTTTCTTACATTGTCACATCTTCCATGGACACCTTAAAACAGAACTGGCCTAAGGGGAAAAAATAAAAAGGCCGGGTGAATAAAGAACAAGGTTGTTTAGCATCGGTTCCGCCCTCCTTCATTTGTAATACTCCTTTAAACAAGGTTGTTCTTTCTTCACGCTTCAAAATCCTAATGATCTAAAGCTGTACAAAGTAATACTCAACAATACATTTCAAACAGTGCACTGTATACTGAAGAAAAAATACATAAACCGATATACAACTAAAATTCGTAATTTCCTGTTTTTTCTCCTGTTTTTTTGTTGTTTTTTTTTTTTTTTTTTTTTTCCAATGTGTGGGGCCGAAATTTTGCAATCTACCTGAGACGGAAAACACCAATCAAAACACATGAACCTGAGACATGTCAACATCGTAAGTCAAAGTTACATCGGTAACACTGCACTACTGTACACTTCCAAAACAAAGATGGGCTGCTCAAAACCAGGATGCCAATCCCGCGACCGATGATGGGTAAAAAAGCCCCCCAAACTCCACCATGCTGACTGCTCCTCACCATGACGTGGTGTGGCAAATGGTGCTGAAGGCTCAGAAAAGAGCTGCGCTCGACAAAATTTGCTCGGAAAAACAGGGTATTTCGGCGAGGTTCTTCTCGTGAAAAGGGGAAAGACAGAATAGTGCCGGAGAACGGCCGTGCTCTCTGCCGTCAGGCCATCCCGCTCCCAAAGGACTCCCGCATTGTAATGGTTCTGCCAAAAACAACAGTTAAAAAAAAAAACACGCACAAAAACGCTCCCCCCGAAACCCCTAAAAAAACCCCAACCTGACCCTAAGATTAATGTTCCCCTTAAATAAATCAGCATACATCTTCCACAGAAACACAGTAAAAATAAAGTATCGCTCAAAATCCAAGATTACTCACCAAAAAAAAATAATTCAGCATATATACCTTTAATACCGTCTTTTCCTCGCGGTCCGCTACCTGTCGCTTGGGATTCCAATTTCCCTAGATTCTCCTTTTCACCTATGGCTTTGTAAGTCCGTTAGCACTGTGGTCGTAACGCGAATTGCCACGTGTTACTTCGCGGGTAGAAAAAAGGCAGTTTGGCGAGGCCGGCTGCTCGCCCGCTCTCGGCTCCGGCACGCTGGGGGTGGGGGGACACGTGTCACCCACCGCCTCCCGCGGCCGCAGCGGGAGGGGAGAGGACGGCCCGAGCCGGGGACCCGCAGCCTCCCGCGCCCCGGGGGGGCTCTGCCTCCTCCAGCGCCCCGCAGCCGTCGGCCAGCCGGGGAGCGGGACGGAGCGGTCCCCAGGCTCGGCATCCCTCCCCGGAGGAGAACCCCCCCGTCCTGCCTCCCCCGCGGCCGAGCAGCGCCTCTGCCGAGCTCCAGCCCCTTTCCTAGTCGCCACCATGGCAGGCACCTGGGACACGGGCAGCCACAAACGGGTTCTCGTCGTTCGTTTAATCCAAGCCTCGACGACGATAGAGGGAATGGGACATGGGCACACTGAACTGCAAACTACGGAATCTAAAATGTGCTGGTTCTCCTCCGATGAGCTCGAGTTCGGAACGGAAACGGTGAAGAGAAAAAGAAAGAGAAACACCTTCCAAGAAAGCCACCTACTCCAAGGGGTCCCGGCAGGCAACTCCAGGAACGGGACGGGGAAGGGGAAACGAAGAGCCACAGAAACCCGAAGGGAACTAACGCACAGAAGCCCCTCTTCTTCCCAGCCTCCCCCCGACCCCAACGAACAGAAATTAAACAAGGCACAGAATCTTCTGCAAATGACTTCACTAAACTAAATCCAAGCTGGACTTGGCCAAAAAAAGAAAACCCAAACAAACTGAGGTGTCGAACAGCAGAGTGTACTTTACGAGGAATATTTTTACACAGCAAATCCCGGACCCTCCCAGCCTCACCGCTCTCCACCCATTTGCTTTTTTTTTTTTTCTCTTAAAAAAAAAAAAAAAAGACACAAGCTGGTTGCAACTTCCAATATCACTGTCTCTTTAGCGTTTAAATAGGGCCAGTAGTAACCGTCCACGGTTGGACACCTCATAGAAACCAAGGCTGCTCTAGATGAAGTACTCTTTCTTTTCTTCGGAGTTGTTCTGTCCTCCTTCTGCATTGATGATGGCTGTGTCTGCGTCGGCCGCATCATCTGCTCCTTTGGCTTCGTGGGTGAAGTATGTACCTGCAAGGCAAGCGGCAGGTTGTGCGCCTCGCCGGAGGCCTCCGCAAGGCGCCGAGACAGCCAGCGACGAGGCCGCGAGCGGAAAGGGGACAAACCACGTAAACCGTGACAGTACCGGCACAAAACCCCGGTGGCGGCCAGGAGCGGGGCTGATGCCGCCCAGCACGGAGCTCCCCGCTCCGGCTCCTCCAGGAGTGGCCGGGGGGAGACCCCCGGGGGCGACCGCGCTGTGGGCACCCCCGTCCCCGCTCCGAAACGCGACAGCGTGTCGTGTTCTACACTCTCTTACTCAGAGAAGAAATTAGGTCACCGCTGTTTCCCCCTCTCAGAAGCACACAAATATTGGTAAAATTGCATGTTATACGCTTTACTTTAAGGAGAGAAATCTTTCATCTCCACTTTTCTCTCTCCCCTAATGTGCTTTCGGTTTTTTTTCCCCCCCTTTTCTCTCTTCTCAACATTATTCACTCCACCCGGGCACGGTCGTAACCAGCCTCTCATCCTCTGTCAGCCTTTCCACATATACTAAATAAACCCCAGTTGACATTAACTCCTTTCGCACAAACGTATATACGGGGGAAGGGTCTCAATTCTGCGTGCGGGTTTCGATTTGCTCTGGAAGGAGTAACAAGTTCCCAAACTGCACCGTTTTACACCAAACCAAGATAACGTGGCACGCGTGTAGCAGCTCGGGCCAATGGGGTTTTCTGGAGGGACTGCCAAATTTCAGTTGTTACCCGCGTGCCGACGTGAGAGCGGCAAGCTTCGGGGACGAGCCGAGCTGGGGCAGCCCTGCGCATCGTTACGCACGGTAATTATCTCTAATACCTGGGACTGGAACAGGAGGTACCGCGGGCTCTTTGAGAAGAGCTCAGCGTGCCCCATGATGTGAAACGTGGCTCCAGACAGAAGACGCACCTCGTTTGTCCGGCGTCCTGCTGCTACGATGCCTTGGAGGGGACGGTGCCCCCCCCGGCACCAGCAGCCGCAAGCCTCGGCGCCGGCGTGCCGGGTAAAGGCAGTCTGGGGTAAACCGCTGTCCTCCCGCCCTCCGCCCCCGGTGCCCAGAACACGGATGGGCTGCTCCAGCCTTCCTCCTTTTCCCCATTTCCAAAGGCCCTTCAGGAGACACCCTTCAGGAGCCACCCAGGGGTCTCCCGCGCCGGACAGGACGCCGCGAGCAAGGGGGAACGCGCGCCACGTCCTCTCGTTTCCCACTTTCGGCCTTTGTCTTACCTTTATGTCTGGCAAAATATCGCCCTAAAATGATGAGCAGGCAAAGCATCGCAAACACGACCACGGCCACGACGCCACCAACCACCGCATGGTCCACGCTCCGTATTGCCCCTTCCTCACCTGCACGAGAATCTGTTGAGATCAGAAGAGGAATAAGAATTCGGGACTTATTACGATGCACTCTGAAGGGTTTGGCTGCAGCTGCTCTCAGGATGGGAAAAGCCACCCTCGTGCTCTCAGGAGGAAAAGGGGTGAAGCGCGGAGCTCTCGAGACAGATGAGTTCGGGCAGAGGGCCTTTGCCCAAAGCCGAACTGATCTGGCGGCTCGACTCGCGAGGTGTTCTCCGCTCTAAGCAGCAGCACTACGACTACGCACGTGGAAGACAGCTGGGAGAGGCAGAGGAGAGGAGAGGAGAGATGGAGTTGGCGGTGGGTGCGTATTTTGGCAAATTTCCCTAGAATGCTCCCCAAATTTCAACCTCCCCGGGGGACGGGGGCACAGGGAAGAGCAGCTCGATTCGGGAGTATTAATTGTTAGCTCGGGAGAAACATCATTAACAAGTGCCCTGCTGGAAACATTCCAACTTCAGCCCCAAACCTCCTCGACCGAACCCCAAGCAGCCCAGCACGGTAAGCGCGTCTCCCACCACCCTCCCCCCCAGCCCAAGAAGATTACGTCGGGAAACACAACCTCTGCTCTTTGGTGCGGTTCACGATGTCCGAAGACACGGAACTCCTAACTCAACCTGCGAGAGCCTCTTCAAAAGCGGAGAGCGGGCAATAGTTGTACCATGCCTCCAACTGCTTTATTTCATTTATTTAACTCCTCAGCACGCAATTAGTTTTCTTTTCTAAGCGCCTCTCCCTTAGGATGCCGTCACCCGGGAGAGGAATGACTTCTTTGGCAGAGGAACAACTCCGCAATGAACCCAGAATGAGCTATGGCCGTGTAAAATGAATGTATAGCAGTGTAAACAATTTTAATTTAGGAACGCAGCTACATCAACCCTCGCTGCAATCCTAATGGCAACCGAGATTTATAATGTAGTAAAAAACAATTATTCTCCCCTTGATTAATACATTAACATTTTGGAATAGAAGCTAAACCATTGTCTCTTTTTTTTTATTGAGTCAAGCGCGACACCTCCATTAAAATGATTTACTGGCCGTACCTTACAATTTAAGCACAGCAGCAACAGAAACGGTAAAAATCTTTTAACTTTACATGATTTGTGAAGTCATATGTGAAGGATTTACCATTTAAATCTTTCACTACAAGAAGCACATGGCCTATAAATCTGTCCTGCATGCAGTCGCCCCGACACCTAAGAGAAATGCATTTTACCAGGAAGACTGAGAGTGCAAATGCGAGTCAATTTTTAAGAAAGATTTATCTCCGTCTCCCTCCACAGAACAGAGCAAATCTCTGAAGCCTCCACCTCTAATAATATTTGAAGTTTATCGATCAAGCGTACAGATCCGTGACAGCTAAAGGTAATGGTGCTCTTTTGAGCTGAAACCTGATACAAAGCTTTCCAGCAGCAGCCCGGGATTTACGCTTTCTATCGATATTTCCAATTCTGCTCCAAGATTAAGGACTGAGGGACCTAGGTAAATAACTCGTGACCGAGAGCGCCATAAAGCGCCTTTTAATTAAAACAATTTAAGAAAAAACACCCCGTCGAGCGTTTCTTCGAGTAACTTCTGAGGAGGCGCTGGGGCACGGGCAGCGGGACGCGGGGCTGCGCTGGGACAGGGCGAGGCGGCCGTTCGGGGACACGCCACCGAGCAGCCCGGGGGACCCGCGTCGGCAGCTCATCTGGCAAGCTAAAACCCGCGGCAGAAAACAGTTCCAAAAGCATTCGCTGCCTCGCAGTCTAAATCCCAGTCCCTTCCCGGTGGGTTGAGCGTGCCGGAGGAATCCGAGAGCGCGTTAAAGGGGGACGCTTTTTGTCTGGTCTCCAGCAGACCGCCTCGCCTGGGCGAAGGCTCTGCCGCCTGCCCGGGACAGCCGCTGGGGAAGTTGGGCAATCCTGGGCGTTCCGGGTGGCTGCTGCCCAAACACAGCCCTCTCACGGCGGCTTTCAGCTCGCCTACTCCGGGCCTTAACGGACTGACTCTCTGCAAAGCAACCAGAGCCGGCTCATCCGCTGGAGCTGCCGCCTTAGGCAAGATCCACTCCGTTTTTTTTAACTTCTTTGTTTGTTTGTTTTTTGAAACTTAGCTCCCAGTTCCGCCCGGCTGCGCTAAGGAGGAGACAGCAGCATCCCAGCCTGGGAGGATGAATGTCTCGCTGACATCTGGAACAGCCGAGGAGAATAAACACGCTGAGTTACGGCTCTATAATGTGCTCGGAGCAGGATTTTGCATCAAGAGGCATTTTCTCTTAATCACCATAAATTAAAGCTCTGGAAAGACAAGGTCTGACCAGGGGTTGGTGCGCTCCTCCCAGTGCTCCAAGCCGAAGCCTCCCGGCGTCCCCACGACGGGCGGCCAACGAGAGCGGGGAGACAGCCTCTCCCTGAGAAGGGACTTCTCCGTAAAGCGTGGCACACGCTTCTGCCCAGGACAGTTTATTCAGTATGACTGCGTCTACTGGGACAGGCAGGGCCATAGTTCTCGATTATTTCTGTTAAAGAAGAGCTCTGCGCAGCGCCAGGCACAAGTTTATTTTATTACGTGCGCGGCTAAATAGTTCCTCTTCCAGCTTACACACCTCGCAAAGATTAAGTATCTTCTGCGGATGCCTGCTGCTTGCGAACCATCTAACACCAAGTCTGCGAGGCAGTCACAGCGCACCCCCAACTTACACGGTGCTCTGTTCCTCTGACATTAGCAGGTGACGGGAAGGGCTCTCGTGGTCCCCGTGCAGCTGCGCGGGACGTGCATCCCCCGGCAGCGCCACCCGCATTAGCGGTCACGGCAGCACTACCCACCGGCGAGGCCGATTCCCACGCCCGCTCTCACTCGTCCCCGTTCCCGACCCAGCGGTGACGCTGGCGGACGGTCTGTCCTCCGACAAAGACGCCGCGGTTAGAGGCATTGAAACACTTATCGAAATAAAATCCGCTCGCGTCTTTGCCACGCTGCAGAGATTTGCTCTCCAAAGAGAAACTACTTGCCATTTTAAAGAAAAATTCACATTTTCTTTAAATTTTTCAGGCCCGTCACGTAGTCTGCCTTCTTTCTAAACAGGGAAGTAAAGCCGAGACACCACGAAGGGCAGGGACCGCCGTCCCCGCGGCACAGCCAGCGATGCCCACGGCACCGCTAACGCTGCTGTCATCCTCCAACTCCTAAATCAAACTCTCCAGTGACGGATCTTCCCTACACAAGCTACTCCGGTGTGACGCCACTCCCTTTGCCACGCACTCCTTCGAGAGCTCCTCTCCACCTCAGCTTCGCCACCTCCTCAAAGCCCGTACGCTCGGGAGCAGGTCCCCGTCGTGCCGCCGGCACGGAGGGCCGGGCCGAGCCGGGGCTGCCGCCCCACAGCCCCCACCCCGGCAGCTCCGGGCACCGCTCCGCGCCAATCGCTCCGCACCCCACCAGCACGAGAGCGGCGCTCTCATCTTCTGTCACTCGGCACTTCTTTGGTAATAAAAAAAGAAGTGTCAGGTCTATGAAGCAAGGAGTAATTCCCCAAATTTGTGCCGAGAAAGAGGGCCTTGACCTTAAAAACCGTATTCCGCTTCAAAATGCTGTCTGCGATTGACAAAAGCCATTCCCGCTTCATATCTATGATTAAAAAAGAAATCACAACTTTATTACTGAAGAGGGAACAGACGAGATGGCAGGAACTGACAAAATGCCACATTATTTGCTAATCCTAATATGTTATTCTTCCTTAAGATTTGCTTTTCTCAGCACCAATTCAATTACAGATGCTACAAATCCTTCTGACATTTAATTCCCTCTTGTCAGAGAGTAGTAAATGTATACATGCAGAGCTTCCCCATTAAGATGTTAATATACATAGGAGCATGCTGGCCTTTGAATCGAACAGGCAGACTTTTTCTGTGGCGGTTTTGTTTCTGCTTTGCTGGTGGTGTTTTGCGGGCGGGAGCGGAAGGCGGGAGGGGAGAGCAGGGCACGGTGCGGACACCGCCGCATGTTGCCGGCAACACGCGCGCCTACGGGGCCGCTCTGCCGCTGCTCTGCACCCCGGCGGCACCCCGCGGGGCGGGGGGTGCTTTGCCTGGTACCAAAGCACCCTAAAGGAAAACCGCAGCGACCATGGTACAATCCGCTCCAAATAACCACAGCGATGCAGAAAAAAAATATTAATTTTTCTTTTAAACTGCTGCGATGCCACCCCCGCGAGAACGGCAGGGCTCTGCCCTGCGTTGGAGGGACATCACCGCTTGCTCCGACGTAGCTCTGAGCTCGTCTGCGAGAGGCGGCCCCAGAGACAGCAGCAGAGAGCACCGCAGTCCCGTTTCAAGTGGTGGCCAATGACAGACTTGGGCAGCTTTAAACTGGGTTTTGCTTATTATTGTAATCAAATGCTCACGTAATCAACAACAAAGAGATTGTACCACTTGGGCGCTGGAGTTTTCCTTTCAACACAAAGCGCGGCTCGTGAAAGGGTGGGCAGGCAGAAGGGAAAGGCAGTTGTGACTGGTTCCTCCTCGTCACCCCACTAACCCCACGCTAACCCAGCGTACTGCGGGAGTCGGGGCGACCCGAAGGGACGGTCGGCTGGTTATCAGCCCTGGAAGTATTCCCAACTCACAGCTGCGTTTTAAACCTCCCGGTTCTTAGTTATGGGTTCTTTTTTTTGGGGGGGGGAGACACTTTTTAAAAAATAAATGTCTTAACGATCTCAAGTTTTCCAACATTTTTGCTGTTGTAATTGCTTAAAAATAGCTTTCTGTGGACTGTCTCAAGAGCATGCGAAAAGCTGGCAGGTTTTAACAGCGACATCCCAACAATGTGGGTCAAGTGCTTACAGCAAGGTTTAGCAGATGGAAGACTTTTCTCCTCCCAGCTACTCAATAAAAAGGTTCCATTCCATTCTCTTTTTAATGAGGCTTTAAAATACATATATATCTCTATAGGTACGTATCTACACATATTCTAATTCCACTCTTTTTGTAAGCCGCAGCTACTCAGGCTTAAGCCTAGATTGGACCCGGCTGACTGCACTAGCTGGTGTTTTAAATCTCAATTATACCCACCCTAAACGCTGCGGACCTATTAGGGTCAAACCACTTTATTTTTAGCTTCAGCGCTCCCTGAGTTTTTGGAGGGGGGGTGCTGCGAAGCGCCAAAAAAGAGGTTTGGGGTCTCCTTCATGCAGGGAGCCCTCCGCATGCAGAAGCATCCGCGCGTGCCCGCAGGCACCGGCTCCTTCCCAGCCAGCGCCCGCGGCTGACCCGGCACCCAGCACCGTTCCCGGGGTCACTGTGGCTTCCGACAGCGTCCCCCACCGCCTGCCCTGGGGGCTGCGGAGCCCCTTCCCACCGAGGCTCTCCGTGCCCCGGTAGCAGAGCCGGGAAGGCAGCGCAGCCCCCGCGGACGTGGCGTGCCCCACCGTCACTCTGGAAGGCGCGTGTTCTGCTCGGACCCCGCTGCCTGGGTGCTCCTCTGCCTCCTCTCCTGGCTCCTTGCCTTCCTTCCCGCTTCACCAACCTTCCGTGACCTTTTTTGGGGCATCTCCGAACAGCCCTGCACTTGTTCTACGCACATTTGTGCTGTAAAAGCAGAAAATTGATGGAGATCTCTGCCAAAACACAGTCTAGACCTCAATTTTGGCATATTTGGATTTACTGCTGCACTCCCACAAAAATTTATCTTCCTTTCCTGGGTGAAAATTGATTTCAAGCTATTGATGTAGGGGAACGTGGCCTGAATTTGTGGGTGTGCGTATGTAAGTTTATACACACTAACTCCACTGATGGCTACCGTGCTTCCCAGATGTTCACTTAACATCTGCATCACGGTAGGGAAAAGAAAACCCTAAATCAGTATTTTTGAAGAACTCTGAACGGAGAGATCTTTCCTTCCTCTTAAAGTTTAGTCAATTAAACAACTAACACACCACTGTGACTGAAGCTCCCAGAGGCCACTGCTGGTCACGTTGTGGGTGCGAACGGCCTCACGTCACTGGCGTGCTTCTGAGGACCTGGCAAGCCAACGATTCCGCTTTGCTACGAGGTAGGGAAGTTAAAGGCAGCACTAACAGCTTCCCACTGCGTTCGTGGCTAGTTCTTTGGTGGGTGGGATGAAGTTCTCCCAACGATGGAGCAGCACTGGATGGTTGTTGGGGGTGCTGGTGGCAGGGCCAGGAGAACAACGGGCTCCTGTCACTCCAGAAACACTCTCAAACGCTTCTCCGCCACGTGGGAGGATGGAAATCACTGCCCGTACGTGGCAGGATGAGCACTACTGTAGCGCGGCATTAAGCCTGCTACCCCTACTCTAATTTATTGATGGACTGCTAAAGAGTAGTGTTAACCTGTTTGTCGTATTGTAATTGAATTTGGGCTAATTTAAGCCAGAGAAATTCGAGGAGTTCATCCTTCTTCAATCAATAAAAGCTCCCCTTCAGTGACCCATTTCAAGATCGCTTCATAAAAAATAACGCGCTCTGTTTTAATAAATTCAGTGCCTATGACGGGTGCTCAATGCTTATCGGCTGTTCCTGCAGACTCCTCTCTGCGAGCAAACGGAGCCCCTCTCGCGATCGATGGCCACTGACTCATCAGCCGCCCCCTCGAACAAAGGTGCTAATCAGCTTTGGGTCAGTTCATCAAACCTGCGGCGCGGGCTCCACGGGTGCCTCCTGGCGGCTCCCTCTTTTACCGGGTACCCGCGCACACGAGCACGCGGCAGCTCGCCCTTGCGCCCCCCGCGCCGGGCGCGGAGATGCCGCAGCCGGACAAGCAGCGCCGTGCTGCGCGGTGCACGGCCGGCCCTGCCCGCAGCCTGCGCTCTCTGCGCGGTAGGAACCAGAGGAGGTTTGTGAGGGGCACGGACACACACAGCTCGACCAGGGGAAGCGAGTGGAGCTCTGGGAACCGGCTACCTGGGCGGACGGCAAGGGATGCGTTACTTAATTGCACAGTTGGCAGAGCCTCCGGTGAAGCGTTTAGCGGGACAGGAGTACCTGCAAGGAACAGCAGACTGAGCAAACACCGCAGCAGCACCGCCGCGTTCGCCACGCCACCATCCGCCCGGGGCGCGGGCACGCACCCCGGCACCCCCCGCGCTCCCCGGCCGGTCCCGAGGGTGCCTGGTCCCGCCGGAGCGGGGAGAGCGTTCCCAGCGGAGAGCTCGGCTCCGGCACTCACCTGGACCACCCGTCCGACAGCCCCCGCCCCAAAGGGGCTCTCCCGGCGGTGTGCCGGGGCCGGGCAGGGGGGGGCCGGGCCGGGACGAAGCTCTGCTGGCGGGACAGAGCGGCCCGGGGCCCTTTCTCTAGGGGCACCGCACATTTGGCTTGGCGTGACTACCCTCCGGGCGTCCACAAGTCACCAAGAGAGCAACAAGCAAAATTTTGACATTCGTAGGGGAAGAAAAAAAATCAGTAGTCAAAACGGGTGCTGCAGAACGGGTGTCTGGCAGCGCACACAGGGCGCCCGCTCCGCTGCCGGCTGTGCCTGCGCCGCTTCCCCCGCAACGTTTGGGGCAAATTTTGACTCGCGTTCAAGGTTCAGAACTAAGGGCCCGCTGAGCCGTACGCTGCGGGGAAGGCGCTGGCCATTCGGCACAGCCCCAGCGCCGCCGCAGCCGGCAGCGCCCCCGCACCGCGGCAGCCGAGGGGAAGGCCGGGCTGCCAGCAGACACCCCTTTCGAGGAATTCTGTCGTGGAATAGCTTCCCGTTCCTCTCTTCATTCACCAAAAGGTGCGTTTTTCTTTAAAAAATGCAAATTAAAATAGTAACACGGCTTATCAGAGCAGAACACCTATTTCCCATCCGGCCAGTGATGACACGGGACAGGGAGCTGGTGCTCCTTACCCAGGAGGTGTGGCCCAGGCCTGCAACAATAATGATTAGTACGGCTCAGGTGTTAGAAGACATCCCGAATTCATCGATCGTTTCTGACCTCTTGGCCAAAGCATACCTATAGTGGCTTACAGGAAGAGATGCCGCTGGTTCGATCAGGTCAAGGGAAAGCATTTGACAGAGGGAGAGGGGGACTTGGGGCCGGGCTGCTTTGGGCTGCGTTTTTGCTCCGCGTCACCCCCGCAGGGGACGTGGCGGGAGGAGGACCCGCCTGGCAGGGCTCTCCCGGCCCCGCGGCGCTGCCCGTGCGGGGCCACGCCGCCGCCCCCGGAGCCCGCGTCTGCAGAGATGCTCTGAGAAGCGGGAGCAAAAAAAGCTGGGTGAACTTCTAAAAACGCTTAGGAAGACTCTGACAGAACAGGAAGATCGGAGGTTTAGATGACGTTTGCAGCACTGGTACAACCCCTGTTTGGAATATACCGACTGCATCCGCTAAAGATGCTTTTATTTCTTATCTGGATTAGCGCTAATTCGCAAGGACCAACTATAAAGATGTATTTACATAACTTTCAGTCCAGCGTGGATAAAGAGGTCCAAACCATTTACTCGGCTTAGCCTCCGCCGGTAAAGCAATTGCCTCCTTTTTATCCCCAGTCTGATACTCCTACTATGAGAAACCGCCCAGCCGCCGAGCTGTAGCGCCGGCTGCATTTTTTACAGAGGGTTTCACACAACGCGGCAGAGTCGAGCGTTTTACCAACATAAAGTTTCAACTCAACCGGTCTCCAAATCAGCCTTCAAAAAAATCGCGGCAGGGCAGCTGGGAGGGAGCGTGACACGGCGAGGCTCCCCGCACCGTGCCGCGCGCCGCCCGCCCCTCTGCAAGGCTGCCGCGCAGAAACGGGTGGCAAAATCAAAAAGAGGGAGGGAAACCCCGAGAGAACCCAGCGTACATCCAAGCTGCGAGACCGTGCGTTGGAGGAATGGCTACAGCACAGCGACTATACAATGCGACATGGCCAAGATGCAGAAATCAGCGTGGAACCAGTATCTAGCGTAGAAGAGCAGCGGTTTACCTACGGACTACCCTTACCTGAGAGATCCCCATAGTCCAGCTCCTCTGCGGAATTGGGCAACTGAGTAAAGCCTTACAAGTAAAAACAAACTCGTTTTTCTCTGCGTTTCTCGAGTGACAAAAAAAACAACACACTTAACAACTGAGGACGAATTTCTTGCGGGGGGGGGGGGGGGGAGATAATGCGTCAATCACTTGCCATCCTCTGCCGGTTTGGGCAGAGTAACTCGTATGACAGAATTGCAATAATTTCCTTTATTACAGACAGAAACATTCCTCAGTCTACACTGTTGGCACACAAAACATGGACTCAAAGTCACTCATTCATAACAGCATGCAAAGACCCCCAAACTCTGTCTTTTAGTCATCGGGGGGGGAGGGCAATTTCCCAATTTAGGCAAGTTCGAATTAGGTTTTGTATACATAGAGCAATGTAAAATTTTCTGCCAATTCAATCTTTTTTTTTGGTGAATGTTGACAAGCCTGGCAACGTTATCAATTAGTGAACAGTGCGGGTGGCATTTCAGTACCGTAAGGCACCTGTACGGGCAGACTGCAGGCTATGTCTTCCGCAAAACCAGCTGACGAACCCTCTCTTTTTAGTTTCCCAAATTTGATGCATTTATGGAAAAAAGTATCTTCCTCAAAGCTGATAAAGCAGTTAGGCGAGACACGCTCTCGTGAGCACAAAAGGCAGCTAACGCTGTCTGCAAAGCCGCTATGTGCTGCTTGGATTGAGAATTGGAGAAAAGGCGGGGGGGTCGGCGGGGGGAGGGAGGGCGCAGCTGAGCGAGCCCCTCTGCGCCGCGGCTCCTCGGCGCCGCTCCCGGGGCGAACCGGGGGCTGGAGCTCACCGAGACCTACTGAAATCTGGGAAAGCCCAGCGTTCCTAACGAAGGCTGGTACTGGCGATGACCTACTCTTGCCGCCGGCTGCTAAAGCTCCAACGGCAAATGCATTATCAAAGAAAAAAAATAAAATATTTCCCCTGAAGAGACACCACCGCCACCGGTCAAGGGGAAAGCCGGCGGCGGCGGCCTGCCGACCGCTAAAACCGCTGACTTTCTTTTAAATAGCCGAGATGGTAATGCGGTATAGTCCATGTGCAGGCTGTCCCCCATCGGAAAGCAGCAGGCAATCTGTCTCTCTCTCTCTCTCTCATTAAAAATAAACCTCCTTTACAGTGACGATGTTTAAAATACATCAAGTCACCTGGAAGCCACGGTCGGAATCATCTTCCAAAGCGGGAAGCCGTTCAGATTAATAGCAAGAATTTTGTTTGCGCGCCGCTCTTGGATTTCAGGGAGGCTCCTCTTTTTCACTATAATACAATTTATAAATATAATTACAGTTGACTCACAGAAGCATTGGACATGCAAATCCGGGCTCTGAAGAGCAGCCATTCAACTTCTATCTCTCCAAAATTGCTTCTGTAGAGTCTTCCCTTTCACTTAAAAGGAACCACATTTTCTCAATAATGAAA
This sequence comes from Vanellus vanellus, assembly GCF_965231255.1. Lineage (NCBI taxonomy): Eukaryota > Metazoa > Chordata > Aves > Charadriiformes > Charadriidae > Vanellus > Vanellus vanellus. The sequence goes on along the minus strand of NC_138926.1, from coordinate 8,760,346 downwards.
AAGGGCAACGTTGCATTTTTTATGAAGCCAAAAAAAGGCTTTTTCAAAAGAAAATGTAACAATTCAACAATTCCGTTTCTGCCTGCACCTGGTATACTTAAAAATGCCACCGAACAGCCTTAAAACCTGTTGTGAGGCATTTTCAACATGCGGCAAATTACTTCTTGATTTTCCTCATTAAACTTTCATACCGGCTATTAGAGCCCCTTCCTCTCGCTTGTGATGAGAATGGATTCCGAGCCTGCCGCGGCTCCTGTTCCCTGCGGGACAGCCGGCGCGTCGCTCGGCCGCCCTCTCCCCGTGCCGCGGGAACTCTGCCGCGGGCGCAGCGGCTCCGCAGCCTCACCGGGCGCCGGGACGAGGACCTGAGCGCAGCGGGTACGGAGGGGTTCCCGTCGGCAGGGCGCTGCCTTGGGCTGCTTCCTAAGCTACCTCGGGTTCTCAAGGAAAAGACAACTTCTCTTTTGCATCAAGCTGTAAATAAGCCATTAGGGATTCTGTTTTATGCTGCGCGTTCCGGGGCACTGCACGGAACCCGTAGCATGTGCGGAGAGCTTTGTGATCTTTTATTCAATCGCCCCAAGGACCGGAGCTGTAAAATATATTTAGGAGTGTATTTGCTATTAGCTGCGCTTTTAAGTAGGGCGTTTTCCAAAGGAAAGGCGGTTGGACGGGCAGAGCCGCTTGATAACGTTCATGCAGAAAGCACCGCGGCTTTTTCCTCGCGTGCCGCTGCGTTTGGCGAGCTCTGCGAGGCGACGAGCGCTCTGGCACGGCCGAGTTTTGGCTTCGGACAAGTAAAACTCATTCCCTGACACTGAGCGCTATCGGAAAAAGCGACAAGAGCTTAACGCGGCAGTGTTAAATGTTCTTGTACAAAACCCTTCTAAGGCCGTTATTAAAAACTCATACGGGCCTTCGGGGAAGAATTTGCAGCTTACAAAATAATTTACCTGCTATATTATGGGCAAGGTATTTTCTCGTCACTCTTCATTCACGATTGGGCTGTTTTCGCAATTTTAACCTCCGCTCCAGACTTCCTGCTTTGCCAGCTTCAGAAGAGATTTTTTTTCGCCCTACCTTTCCACGAGGACGAGCAGAAGCGCTGCCCGTGCTGCGGCAGCAGCGCCGTCTCTCTGCCTCGGGGCGGGGGGGGCTGAAACGCAGCCCGGAGCATCCCCCTCGCCGCGCACCCGCGGCCGGCCAGCGCCGCCCGGGGACGGCCGCTCCGCGCGACGGGCGCCGGCGTGGCCTGGGAAAACTGTTCAGGAGCTCTTAAAGCTCTTCCCTTACAAGAAGGAGAGGTCCAAATTTGGGAAAAATTGGCGAAATTACTTCTGCCGCAGCAAAGGGCCACCATGTATAAGGTCATGGCTGCTTATACATGTCCCGCCCCTGCGGGGGGCACAAGGGGAGCCGGGCACCTCGCCCGCAGTGCTCCCCAAAGGGCAGCAGCCCGGCAGAAATTAACATCTGGCACGTGGACTTTGAGGGGGAGAGGGGCAGAGGAGAAAGGGCACGGCAGAGAAAGGGCTTTCCTTCCAGGCTCGGCGCTGGCAGCCTCGCAGAGACGTTACTCTCCCGGCTGCGCCGCGGTGTGCCCCGGCTGGGGCCGCTCGCAGGCAGCACCTGCGCTTTCAGCCCCGCTGGCGCCCTGGCACCAGGAGGGGCACAACGAGAGAGAGAGGGAAGGAGGGCTTAAGCTCGGGACACCCGGCTTAGCGCGGTGCAGCAGAAGCACAAGCCTTCCTGCCGGCCATGACCATGCTGTTATTGGAGTTCTGGCAATGAACAGTGCAGAGAAAGGAGAAAGTGCATCAGAAAATTTACAGTTAAGCTCTCATTTTTAAACAAAAGAGTTAACAATGTTCGTGCTTTAAGTCACTCATGCATCGCTGCCGTCAACTCCGTTCCAGGAGGAAACAGGAATGGCAGGGGCTTTGCTACCGCTGTTACATGCACACACATACAGGACTCCTTCCCCCCCCAGTCCTCTAGGATACACTCCAAAAAATTAAATGACTCAAAGATCCTTTCCCAGATTGAAGTATTGTGCTGGTTCCACACTAGCCTTACATTTCGTTTTCTTTGCTAGCAATCTCTTTTTCGGGTTCTTTTTTGGTTTGGTTTTTGTTTTATTTTTTCTTCCCCCAATTCATTTAGAACGGTTTTTGGAGAAAATCCATTTGGCTGTAGTTCATGCCCATGCATTTCTAGTCATTCACAGACATGCTCACTCCCATCGGACATCGGTAAGAACAAATGGCCAACATACAGAAACACCTGGTGTACTCCATACACACTCCAGCAACACAAGCGTGGAAAGAAACCCCGGAGTCTCCAGGGGAACAGCACCCCCGGGCCAAGCGCGGGGGGCTCGGGGCGAACCGGCAGGGTTTTAAGGCAGGAAAGTTTGTGGCAGCTCATCGGACTGGGCTTGCTTGTCATTTCGGCTGTCAGCCTCCCGGCAGCAGCCGTCCTCCCCCTACAGCTGGAAGCACTCAGAGGGACTCCTGGACCTAAAAACACGCTTCTTGTGGCTTTCCCCAACGCAGGTAAAACTGACGAAAGCTGTCGGGAATTGCATTAAAGAAACGGGCGCGGGCTGCAAAGGCTGCGGGTGCCCTCCCGCGCCCCTTCCTGCACCAGCCCCCGCGCCGCAGCCTCGCAGCTCGGTGCTGCGCGCCGATGCTCGGCCTGCCCGGCTTGCCTTCGCCCCGGAGAGGAGCGACCTGCGCCTCAGGAACGGCTCGCCAGGACATCCAGAAACGACGCTGGAAGTCTCGCTAGTCTCGGGGCTGCCTGATCTCGCCCAAACGCAGCGGCAGCATCTGCGCCTGCGCAGTGCCAGGGCTGTCTGAGACAACCCCCCCAAAAATGGTTCTATTTTCTGACCTTGCGGGGCACTTTGTTCTTTTGCCTGCATGCCTCCACCTTTTCTCAGCGAACCCGAGTACTAAAGGCAGAGCGCCTTGGCCGAGCCGGAGCAGCGCTGCGAGCTCGGCGCCGACCCCTCTCCCTGCGCCCTGCCCGCCGGCGCTGCTGCAGCGGGACGCCCTGCCACCGCGCCGGCCGCCGCAGAGCCCGCAGCCGCGGGGCGGGAGAGCGGTGGGGACGGAGCGGCTTCCCTTCAGCCCCCGCCGCCCTTCCCGACCGCTCTCAGACGCTTCTAAGAAAGCGAAGCGCCCGGCTGGTCCTTCAAAGGAGCAGTGGGACCCCCCACCCCCACCTGAGCCAGAGCCACTGAGCAGAGCGGCAGGTAATTAAAGTGGGCTGCCAGCTGCAGAGGCAGCTCTGCAAGCCCCCCCCCCCCCCCCCCCCCCGGGCTTAACGATCGGGTGATTAACGTTTTGCCTTCATCTGACTTTCACGAGTGTCAGCGTAGTTATTGCCTCGCCGTGAATTCCGTCACGGTAGCTACGAACTCGCCCGTGTTGGATCTTGACATTAAACATACACGGGGAGAGGGGCACCCCAGAGAAAGCAGAACCATGCCTGAAGGCTTCCAATTTTCAGGTCAAGTGGGAAAACGCATCCAAGTAGGTAAGTTATCCGGGACGAGAACCGCACGGCCCTCCGCTCGATACGGGGCATCGCTACTGAACCGTGCCTTCGCTCCGTGCTCCCTCTCCCAGCGCCGCCTGGGCGGCGGGAGGCAGGACAAAGAGGTTGCTCTGCATTACGGGGTTCTGTCAATAAAAGAAACACTCGATTTATCAGAGTTAAAAGAAACTAAAATAGCAAACTCAAATATGGATTAGCCTTAATTAAAATTGTCAGAGGTTTTGGTGCTGTAGCTGAAAAGCGAGCTCGTGCCAAAAACGGGTACGCTCAGCTTCCCATCTGAAGCCACCGTTTAGGCTCGCTTTAAAACCGTAGGAAGCTACGGAAGCTGTCAAGCTGTTAGCTAGACTGCCGGGAGCAGCCGAGAAGGGTTAGTCTGCTAGACTGCTATGCTGATAGCAGAGTGCTGCTACTTGTTTTCCAAACCTCCTTCTGCAGTGTAATAACGCACACTGCACCGCTGACCTCCGAGGCGCGCGCTCCCCCGCGGAGCATCCCCGGCGCGCCACAGGCTGCCCCAGGCCGGCGGACCCGCCGGACGCGCTCTCTTACAAACTCCAAACGAAAGACAAACGCTCGAGACTTCCTAAAAAATGACATCTGGATCCCTGTTTTCAGAAGCCACATTTCTCTTCCGTGTGCGAAGCGGTGACCCCGGGAATCACGACGAGCGGAGAATCGCCGCTCGCACACGTACGCCGTTCCTGCGGGGCGTGGGGGATCGGTGCTCGCCCGGCTCCGGAACGACCGGCTGCGAAGCTCACAACAGAAATGACAAGACCAGTCAGACTTTCCAGCCTTAAAACCTCTGTTATATTTATGAGATCCGTCCACCTGGAAGACGGTTTTCCCCTGAAGACTACGTTTCCCTTTTCGGCTTCCCCTTCCCAGGCTTGTCTTGCCACTCAGCAGCGCTGAGAAATAAGAGAAAACAGGAATGTGATACCAACCGTGAACTGCCGGTTCTGTCGTCGCCGTTGTGTCTACACACGGGAACAGAGGATTGGAGGAAGGGAAGAAACAGGAGGAACAGCATGCAAAAAAAGGGAAAATGGAAAAAATGGAACAGATAATATATGAGCAAGCTTTCAAAGAACATTGCGTGACAAGCAATAATAAAATGAAAGGCAAAAAGCATTTGAAGTGAGTTGCACTGTTTAGAAGACATGCCTCCAGTTCAAAAGCTATGAGCCTGAGGAAAACAGTAAATTTTTCTCTTTTTCCAGGACCTTGCCAGAACAATTACTGGTGGTTGCAAAGTCAGGGGAACAGGAGGCGGGGGAGAGCACCGACACCAACGCTTTCGTTGGCAAGGACCAAAACAGAAGCTCAAGCCCGGGACGAAGGGCCGACGCCCGGGAAACCGCTTTTATGCATTTAAACATTGCCTTCACCAAAGCCTGATCTGCGCCCACGGCTTCTCCCCCGCCGGCCCCCGCAGGCGGCGAGCCCCCGAGCGCGGCAGTGCAGGGCACGGCCTCGCGACCCGCACCGCTTCAGAGGTGGCAAGCGAATGCTAGCAGGGGAGAGGCTCCCAGAAACCCCAGGTCTGGTTCGGAAGGTGCGGGTGGCTTCTGCCCCGGCTGCAGCGAGCCACGCGCCTGTAAGGTGCACGGTTTTTTCAGTGTAAAACCCGATGCTCTAGAATGGGCAAATGCAGGCGGAAACGACCGGTTCCTCTATCGCAACAGTTAACTGGTTAACAGTTGTTGGTAATCAAAACATATTAGAGTTTTCGGGTCGTCCGCCTGAAGCTGACTGCACTCCGTATGTATTCCTTGCCATGGGAAATCTCTTGGGGGCTGTGCCTCGCCAGCTGAGGGATGCTTCACCTCCTCACAGGCGTCTGGAGCTGGCAATTGGGGAGACCAACCCAAATCTCAAGGCTTTTGCTGACAGTGCCCTAGGTTCTCTCCTCTACGCCAATAGGTCTAAATCATAGAATCATAGAATGGTTTAGGTTGGAAGGGACCTTGAAGACCATCGAGTTCCCACCCCCCTGCCGTGGGCAGGAACACCTCCCCCCAGCCCAGGTTGCCCAAGGGCACGTCCAGCCTGGCCTTGAACGCCTCCAGGGATGGGGCCTCAACAGCCTCTCTGGGCAACCTGTGCCAGCGCCGCACCGCCCTCACAGTGAAAAACTTCTTCCAGTTTAAAGCCATTTCCCCTCGTCCTATCACGACATGTTTGTTCCCATTAGCCAAATTACTGACTCATTTGGTTGGTGAAGCTCATTTACTTCTCCTCTGGTTCCAGGTGTCCTGCGACACCGGTTGCTCGCCGTGGTGGGCCGGCTGCTCACAGCCCGCCCGTCGCCCTGCAGGTCCCCACCGGTGGCTCCGCGCTGACAGCTTCCGCACAACCCCCCTCGGTTCGATGCAGGCAATGTTTAAATGAATAAAATGGTACGAGGACGTGCAGAGAAGCGCTCTACGGCGTAGTTCTGCGAGGCAGCCCGGAGCTTGAGTTCTGTTGTTGCGAGGAGAGACAACTCGCGTCGGCGTTCCCCCGCTTCCCCGCGCTGCCCGCAGAAGCCCGGGGCGGCGCGGCCGTCCTCCTGCGCATGCGGGGGAGCAAGCAGGACCCGCTCCTTTGCCATTTAGCTGAGGACAGCCCGGGTCTGGCTTTCTGAAGCACCAGTGACAAGAATCACACGAGGAACACACAATACTTACAGATACAAGGTCTACATGCTTTAATTATGAAAGCAAAACAGAGAAACCCTGCACAATTTAACAAACTGCACCAAGGTTTGCGAGGCAGGTTATCAAGCCGTCATTAGCCTGTTCCCACTGCCAACGTGTCCTGTTCTCGTCTCGGCCACCAGATCTAACGCACGCTTGGATACGCTAGCGCTTGTTCCCCCGCTGGGAGCTCCGGCGGAGGCTGCAAGGCACGCCGTCCAAAGCCCAGCGGAGAACAAGCGCGGGGCTGCTCTTTGTTTTCGGGTGGCAATCCCCAAACGAGGCCTCGTTTTAACCGAGCAGATGGTGACGGGGAAAATGGCGGTGAAGGTGGGGGGAAAGTTGTTGTTTAGAGAGGGTTGTAAAACTGGGTATTAACTCCTGAGATAGCATCTCGGCATCTAGAAATAGTCTCAATTTACTGTCTTCCTGTAATAAAAAATGTTACGTCAGCTTTTACGCTAAATAGAGAATCTGCTGAAAGCAAACTTGTATTCACGTGCTGGAAGAGATATTAGTCAAGAAACAGTGCAAACTGGACAGTGCAGCTCGCTTCCCCGTCTGGGGACAGAGACCAACAGGTTACAAAAAATAAAGTTCTCAAGCGGTTGTAAGTGCGAACAAAGATCCAAGTCAAACAACATGTTGGCTGCAGCTGGAATGACAAAGTTATGATTAGCAAATGGTTTGGATGGTTGCAATAGGAAACACAGACCAGTTAAAGTTTAGAATGAATTTTCTGGAAGTCCAGTTCAATCCCAGAGTCTTCTTTGAGAAGAAGGATGGCATACACACGGTGCTCCGGAGAGGAATAATCTCATGTTAAAGCAAGGCCAGGAGCGCCCCCGACACAGGCACACCACTACAGCGGTTGCATGGCAGAGGAGAGAAAAATCGTCACCGGTGCTTTGGTGTGGAACTCACGAACACGTGTAACACCGCGCACGTACCCACCGCCGCTCTGCCCTGCACAGCAAGGAACGTCCCCCGTCCCGCAACGCCGCTGCTGCCACAGCCCAGAATTTGAAGACGGACCGGCTAACTTTAAACGCGCTTCCCCGAATTCCAGGTACGTGCCGTTGACTTCTACTTCACTTTCGAGAACAGCTGTGTTTAGATGCCGGAGGAGGCCGACGGCACCCAGAGATCAGCCTTCTGCCCCACGTCCCAGAAGAAAAATCATCACTTCTCCTCCAATGGGGGCTGACAAGAAAGTCCTCGATCTGCTTCTGACTTCACTACGGTTGAACAAAGCCAACGCAAGGCTCTGCCATCACCCAAAAGCCCTGCCCTGGTCCCGCGCCCCAGCTGTGAGCAGCAGTCGCACGCAGCCGATGGTTATCCTTCACGCAATCAGCCGGTGCAGAGCGAAGGGCTGTTTTACAAGATGCGGCAAAGCAGAGGACACAGAAAGCACGGGAACAAAGAGGCTCTGCGTGGTACCTTCCACCTTAAGATAAAGATAAAGGCTTCCCTTCTGATGTTAATCAGTAACGCAACAGAACACGCTGTACGGGCAGAAGTAAAACATTGCAATGGTCCTTCAAAATCTACGTGTACGTAGATTCACCAGAGGACTGGTTTATAATTAAAGAAGGTCTCCAAGAAAGGAACCGCTGGCCTCCCTAAAGCTGTGCGGTTCACTTAATCGTGATTCCTTTTTAGCGTTGGTCCTAAGAAGAGTGTGTAGTGTGGCCAGCCCTCCAGTGAAGACACTAACACACATCGTCTGGCGATACAGATGGTGTTCTCTGCCGGCTAACGCAACTCGGACGACACCCAAGTTTTAGGCACTCACCACTTCATTAGGTAGCTACACAAGCGCGCGCACACACGTATATACACATATTTATAAAATTACTGCACGAAGGCATCTGGGCGACGTTTAGCAGAGTTACGAGCGCCATCGCTATGCCTCCTCATTTTTTCAAATGGATTCTCTCCAACTTTAAGCTGTTTGCGGAGTGTGACAGACTGGGCCCTTTAAACTCGCCCGTAATTAGTCCACAGCCTCAAACAGAACGAGCACGATGGAGGAATATTAAAACCCCGGCAGCCAAATTAAATTCGCCAACTCGAGTGCCTGAGCCGCAGTGCTGCAGCCTTACAGCAGCACACCGTACAATGGAGCTTAAAAACACGCAGCTGCTGTAAAGAGAATTTCAACGGCACATCATCCAAAGAATGGCAAAACACACTTTTAAAAAAAAATTTAGAGCGGTGTTAATAAGTACAGATATCCATTCAATATATTGCTCTTTGAGATGCTTTCTGAACCGAAAACAAAGGCCAATCCGGTGGCTGACTTGTGGAGCCCTTATCCTTTCTGGTTTTCCTGACTCCTTCACGTCTACTGACCAGGGGGAGCACGAATTCCCTCGCGTTGCTGTGTGCGCAGCAGCCTCAGGGACCAGCCTGCAGCATTATAAACGGGATTTCCACTTTGTTGCAGGTCCGTATGGCTCCTGAAAAGCCCTACGCGACTCCCCGTCCTCCCCGCTGCACATGCGCCCGCCACCGCCGGCGGCAGTGGTGCTGCGCGTCAGTACCACCGCGGCCAAAGGGGCTCCACAAGCCCCGGCGCAACAGCCCGGCAGCCCTCTCCCCCGCTAAGTGCTCCTCGGCAGGGTGGGTGACAATGCTCCTCGCGTTCCGATACTCCACGACGAGCCCCTGTACGGCGGTTCCAGCCTGCGCTGGAAGCTTTTGCGCACGGGCATGTTGCAATGCACCCCAGAGACGGTTTGAGTCGCGGACCAGATGTTTCACAAAAATAATCGCAATCTGTATGGAAGTTGTGTGCGACAAGAACAAAAATATTCCAAAATCAGTGCTGCGGCTCCGGCTACGCCTTTGCGTGTTTTTCCGTAAGGACCTGCCAAGATTTTGGTTTTATCTAAATCCCAACCTTGTGAACACCGTACCTGCCCCCGGTTCCCGCGGTGCAGGCACAGCGCTGGCTGCCGGCACCCTGCTGCAACCGCGGAGCCCTCGGCGCCAGGGGGTGACCCGCCACGCTGCCAGGCGTCGTACAAACCCCGGGCAAGCCCCGACCCCTTCTCTGCTCTGCCCGCAGCCAGCCCGGCTCCCCCGGGAGGGGACAGGTCCTCTGCCCAGCTCCCTCTGCCTGAACACGCAGCCGTTCTGCCCGGCAAAGCGACGGTTTCTGCAGCGCTTACGCTGCACCAGCCCCCATGACACCAGACGTGACAGCACTGTGTCTGCTACTGACTGGACGCAGTCCTAAAAGACTGACTGCATTTTATTTCATTTTATTTTCTGTAACAGCTCTGTCAGCTGCTCTCTCTGCCTTTATTCCCTTTAATGCGGTCACATCCTGGATGAAAATGTCAGGAGAGCGGAGCATCATCTTTAAATTAACTTGACATTTTAGCGGGGACATGCAGAAGCTTCAACGGAAAGCAAAAGTTAAATAATAAATATGGGGGAACAGATCAGCGGGCTGAGTCGCTGCACGGTGGCACCAAGCGCCCGGACACGCTGCCGGCCGGGGCGACGCAGGAGCACCCGGTGGTGCCGGCCGAGCGGCCGCGCTCCCTCTTGGCTGCGCGGGCATCGCCCAAGGGCCGCCCGCCCGGGAGAGAACGCGGTGAAAGAGCCCGGAGGGGTGGGCTGGAGCCGACCAACCCCCCCCCCTGCCCCCCATCCCGGTGTTGGGTTTGGCTGGGGAACACACGGAGCGTTTCCGAGTTAGGATTCAATGCCACGGGAACGCCGCCGCCGGCAGCATCAGGCACAAGCGACCATTCCCGATGAGACGCAAAGCCTGCGATTCCGCGGGTACTTACGTACCTCGGTAATCCCCCCGCTGCCTCCTCACCTCCCACAGACCCACTGCACGGTAATTTGAGCAAAGAATGACTTCGACTGCATTCCTCTCGCCCACCACCTTTTAGGATTTCTGTTGGAATAAGCCCCGTGCAACTGTAGATTTTCACACAACCAGCTGCAATCAGAAAAGAACAAACTTCTCCTGTGGATAAAATCACCGTTTTCCTCATTCCGAGGAAGTTTCCTGAGTGTGTGAATTCACGCTTTGAAAACCGTTTCTTCTCAAGGACTTCAGGTTTCCGTGCGCTATTATTTCCTCGGTAGCTACGATGACCCAAAGCCGGGGTTTTTAACGGAGCGCAGAGAGCTGCCATCCAGCCGGCCTCCCTCCACGGGCACCGCAGCCGCTGCCCTCCTTCAGCGCCGGGCAGAAAGCAGAGCTCACCTACCACGTGGCCCTGGTCGCCACCGGATATTCACACTCAGCATCAATTAGCGGCTCCCGCCGTGGAGCTCACCGACTTCTGAACAGCTTCCAGTCAGAGAGAGCTGGCTTGCTTCTCCGTATAATAAAACCCCAACGACCCGGCCACAGCACAGGCTCAGGGCTTTCCGACCAAGTTCCGACGAGCATCCCTGGGAATTCCGAAGCGAACAGCACTGCCTGTGATGTCCCAGCCCCTGAACACCTCCCCCCCCCCCCACCGGACACCCTAAAGGATCGGTGGGATTTAAAAGATGGTCTAAGGCAGCATTAAAGAGAGGCCACAGTGGAATCCACCAGCTTGCTGTTAATTCTGCTGCAAGACGGGCAGCGGGGGCTTTGCGGAACCAGCAGCACCCAGCGCAAGGCTTGAAGCCCGGTAACGTGCACACGTGTCGCACCCCCAAGTCTCCACCGAAACTGCTGCCAAGACACCTGCGTGATCCATCCGCGGAGAAAGCGTGAGAAATGCAAATTGGCCTGAACAAAGAATGCTGTAGATCCCGGGGTGCGGCGGTGCGCCCGCTAAGTGAGACCAGAAGGCAGCAAAACGGTGCTTGGAAAGGCCGGCTAAACCGCGCCGTGCCGCGCCCGAAGATGAGGGCTTTGCTATTATTAAGAACCTTTATCTCCCAGGAAACAACAGCTGTCCAAACCCAGGATTTCAAGGAACGACTCTTGGGGTAATTCAAATTATGCAGTTTGCTCTGCTGTATCGTATTGTACATCTTAATGAACAAAGCCACAAGGACAATTTCAGCTGATAAAGAAGGGCTCGCCGGCGATAACGGCTGAACCACCGAAGGACGGTCGGAATATCAATGCAGTTGGAGGATATACGAAAGAGATCAAACTGTCACGCAGGAAATCTTCTCAAGCACCGACACTGCAGCCAAGCGCCGGTGACAGAGGAAAAGCTTTAAAGGTCGTGCTGTTTTGGAAACTTCACCACTGCTCAGCTCTTCCTTCTCCTGGAAAAAGGCAGCAGGACGGCTTTGCGGAGATCCGCCCCAAAACCTCCCTGCCGGAAAACCACTTCACGGGCTCAGCACGCCTTTGTAGGTCAAGCGTCCAGCAGCAGCGACAGCGGATGTGGCCCTGCCAAGCAAGAGGGGCTCATAAGGGACCCTTCGCTCCCGGCACGGACGTGGCAGGGCTCGGGGAGGGACCGGGGGCGCAGGGGGCGCACCCTGCACCCCGCACGCGCGGGGAGCCACGGCCGGGCTCCATCGTACGCCCGCACATCCATCGCCCGCCCGTCCTCCTCCTGCTGCTGCGCCCGCGGCTCCGGCTGAGCAGCGGCTGCCATCGCTGCGAGATGAACTCCTCGAGGCAGGGCTGCACGTCCGCGTCACGCTGGAACACGTTTAGGGTAGAAGTACCGCACGTAAGCAAGCACAAACGGCGTCTGTCATCGGAACCTGCACTAAAGGGGTAACTTGCCGTGGAGAGGCAAACGCAGTGCTTTTACACCGTTCTCTCGGATAGTCTCAGCGGGGGAAAATGAGCCCAGAAGAAGTCCTCACCTCCAGTAACTCACACGGAGTACTTCCAAGAACCTAATTTGCTAGGGCAGCTGCTGGAGGTGACAGCACGCCTACAGCACCGCTTTGGGCGCGGAAACGGTTTCTGTGCAGGTCTCTCTCTCCCTTATTTTTTTTTTTTTTTAATTAAGACAAGACAATTGTTTCTCAGCACTACTCTGTGGATTCAGGGGACACGCACTAGGCCAGCGTTATACAAGGAGGAGGGGGGAAAAGGCGAAATAAAGCAGATTCGCAGTCCCCCTCATCCTAAGGAGCGGCTTTCGGCCCGGCTGGCTGGCAGAGGACTCGCAGCCCATCCGCCAGCGCAGAGCAGGAACACCCCGTCTGCTACCAAAGCACTGGCGTCGCACCCGAAGAGGAGCTCGACGCTGGGGTGATGATGGGAATTAAGGTATCAATTGTCTCTTGAGGCTTTAAAAAGTGTTTCAACACTACTATGCTATGTAATTCTAGAGATTATGTTAATTTGACCTAATTTTTTCCAGCTACAGAGTCTCTTAACTATTGAAGAGCAGAAGTTCTGCGGCTTCATACCGCCCGGCTGCCGGCTGGGAAACCTCAAAGCAGGACGCGGACGCGTGCACGTCTCTGCGGAGACGGGAGGCGAGGCCTGGGCTGCTCTTTGTGGGAAAAGCACGTGGAGCTCGTGGGCAGAAGACGGGAAGACACACTTCAAGAAAATTCAGCGTTAGCTCGGTGTCAGGGAAGAATATAAAAATTTTTCGTATCGGCATTAGCTCATCTTATCGCTACATCCTGTGAGCAGCAACTGCCGGAATCAGCGAACGATATTACATCTTCATCACGTTTCCAGCCTCTTCGGCAGCTCAAAGCCCAATCGGAATGGCCCTGAGGAGGCGATGGAGACCCTCTGGGTTTTGCCAACAGGATCTCAGCAACCTTTGAGTTTCAGGTCCTCCATCACTGCAAATAAAGGCGCGAGGAAAACGCAGGACAGCCACGCGCTCCTGGTGCCGAGGTCCTTCTGCCGGGCCCATCCAAAAGCAAGCCGCGGTTCTGCTTGCGCAGGCAATGACGAGCTGCCGGTCAGTGCACCTCTGTGCGCGTCTAACGGCTTCTCCCTGCGGCCGGACCTGCCCGGAGAGCAGCAGCACCCTCGCAGCGGGCAGCGCTGACCCTCGGGGCACGGCTCTGCTCCGCTCCGCTCCAGTGGGAAGCTACCGAGAAGGAATGGCCGGGGACATGTCTCGCCAGAAGGCCCTCCTGTCCTGGAAGACCATCAGCCCTTCCTCCCCGCCTTCAAAGCAAGCCTGGGGGAGCACGGCAGGAGCGATTCCTTACAGCTGGAGCCTCCCCAGCCGTCGCTGGGGGGTGCTGAGCACCTCCTGGGCATCATCCAGCGGTCCCGGTGACAGCCCTTTCCCACTTGAGAACCACCCACCTCCCCCTTCTGCTTTTCAATAGGAAAAAGCTCAAAAACTCCCGCGGAGGAGAGCCCGGAAGCCCAGAGGCTACCGAAAATTCCCTAACAAGTCGCACTGCTTGCGGCGGAAGAGCGGACAGCAAAACTGCTCTCTGTTACGAAGAGCTGCTGCTCCGGCGGCCGAGGCGGCGGGCCAGGACAGCGCGCCCTTCGGAAGCCGCTCCCAGGGCGATCCCTAAAAGGCCAGGCTGGTAACAATCCCGCTCCCGGGAAAAGGACAGCCATTAATGTTCGCAGGCACCGACATCAGCCTAACGGGGTCGATCAAGCGTCAAAGACAAATTCTTCCTTTCGGCCTTCCAAAATTCACTGAAAGCATTAACAAATTACCGTAACCCCAAAGAAAAGCGTATTGCCCCACTTACACCGAGACACGCGGGATCGAGCTTCTCTGCCAAGGGCTCTTAAGGAGACTTTTAATCAAGTCTGAAACCTACTCTGAAATGAAAGCGGGTTAAGAAATTAAAAACAGAAATAGAGTGAACGAATGGCAGCACGGGAAAGCGTCGGCGGCAGAGGGTGCCAAGCAGCCGAAGGCGGGTGCCTGGAGCTGGGCGCTATCGATAACCACCTGGAAGGAGGAAGACAGAGAATGGCAAGGGCTGGACGACACGATGGTGGATGGCAGACGGCGCACACGCAGTGCGCGTTAAGGCACGTCGGAAGAAAGACTTCAACGGCTCGTCCATGCCAGCGGAGTCTGACTCGGTTGCAAAAACCTCAGAAGGAAAGAAGCCACAGAACGCCCCGAGCAGGACAGTTAGACTCAGCCCAGCAATGTCAGAGAAGCAAATAAAATGTGAAGGCGTTTACACAGGGGATGGTTTACAGCAACAATAAACGCGGTGCCGTTAGCTATTCAACGGTCCGTTCTCACCTTCCGTTTGTCACCTCTACCTCAAAAAAACCAAACCAAAACCAAAAGGCAAGCAAAAGCAGCAGTTGAAACAGAAAAGCTCAGCGAAATGACAATGCAAATGGTGACAAAGAAAGCAGAAAGGCCTTCCCCGTGGGTGGAGAGAGTCGGGGCTAGTGAGGAAGTGTGACGGATGCGTGTAACAGAGAGAGGTGTCTCGTGATCGGCTGGTTGGGTTTACCCATCCCTTCTCGCAAGACCGGGACAAACTCAAAACGCTAAAAGCCAGCTCCTCAAAAAGGGTCACGGGGACGGTGTTGGACTCAATAAAAAACGACTGGTGGGATTCACTCTTCTGGGAGAGCGAGGCGGAGGGCAGAGACAGACCGAACACCTAGGCGTGAGAAAAAGCATCTCGAGTCACAGGAGGTGAATTAAATCGCTACAAGACCAAAGTTTCTGCTTTCAAGTATAAATTGCTCAGAAATTGATGCTGATGGGGTCGAGGCTGAAACAACTGCCCGTATTAACTGAGCTCTAAGGCTGTTTGTATCCTTCGTTTGAAAGCACCCAATATTAGCCACCAGTAACTGAATTAATAGCTTTTTCTGCCACGGCAATTCCCGCGTCTCAAACACCGGCAGTCAGGACTATCCAACTCGTCAAACCGCTGGACCAGGACTCGCACAGTACGGTGGGTGTATTTGATTAAAAAAAAAAAAAAAAAAAAAAAAAGAAAATTTCGAGCGATTCGTTTGTTGTGTTTCCCCAGGCTTCACGCTCTGCTTATATACATAAAAGACAATAAACATTCAGGACATTTCCAATGGTTATGAAGGTACCGTACCTGTGATGGTGGTAGGGATGGTGGTGGTAGTGGTGGTGGTTGTTGTGGGAGGAGGGATAGTTGTGGGGGGATCTGGATAAAATATAAAAAGGAAAATAATAAAAAAGCAAATTAAGAAAAAACAAGCAGAACACAACAGCGGTCAATCGTGATCAGAGAAAAACAAGGACGCTAAGAAGCAGCACGGCTGTCGGGTGCCCTCCCTCCGCTAAAGCCAGGCGGTGGCTGCCCAGCTGGCTTTAGGGACGGCGGGCCAGATCCTCAGCAGCTCGCCCCCCGTCTCGGGAGCTGCGCGCAGGCTTGCTCCAGCTGGAGAATCTGGCCCTGAAACTCCTCCCCCCCCCCCCCCCCCCCCCCGGGTCTTCTACAGTGCTAAAAAAAAAAACCAAAAACCAAAACAAATAAAACCCAGCATAAATTAGTCAATGAGAGAGAGAGAAATGGAATGGGAGAGGCATAAGAAAAATAAACTGCACGCTTTCCACAACAAAAAGAACAGTTGACATGTACAAAGAGAGACACAGCGGTGCTTCGTTGGTTTCCTACGTATAGGAAATAGGATTTGCAAATCCGGTGGGAGGTTTGGGTGAGGGCCCTGCTGCGCTGAACAGGCTAAACATCAACAGCACCCGATACATCCCACTTTCTTCCCGGGGCCCTTAACTCCACTATTCTTCCGCTACGAATACACGTCAGCAGGATGTTAGGAACTACTTCAAAGACAGCAATAAACACAAAGAGATGAGAACATCATTACTAAATATCAATTTCAAGGTATGAAGAATTTCACCGAGATCTTTTAGTAAAAAAATGTTAATATTTTTCCGACAATTTCAGTTGAAGGCTGCCGGTTTTGCTACTAGGGCATCGTTAATGAGAAACACAGATACGGGGATGTTTCTCCTCGTGACCGATAACCATTTCTCAGACGTACTTGACCTGTTGAGACTCAAACACTGCCGCTCTTCACGGTATTTCTGTTACGTACAGGGGCACGTCCTCATCAAAATTATTGGGCAGGAGAAGGTAGATGTGAGAAGATGTAAAAGAAAAAATATGTATCAATGCCCAGATGATCAAACTGAATGCGCTAAGTAGTCGGGGAGACTTTGAACTACAGATTCATTCGGCAATAATAGAGCATGAAACATTTCACGGGCTTTTGATTTTAGGTCTCCTCTATAGCATGTCAACTCTTCATCGCTAACACATCTGCTACTCTTTTATCTCCAAGCGAGCTCTCAGACTCCCTAATTAAATACAGCTGAACTTTAATTATACGCTGCACCTTTATTATATCCCATACAACTTCCCAAAAGTTAAGAACCATTACCTCGGAGTTTGCTTCGCTGTGGAGCGCTTACTGACGGTACTATTCTAAGCGGTTATTCTCCTTCCCCTACACCCGCAGCATCCCCGTCCCTACACCTCCCCAGGGCGCTCCTCGCTCGCATCTCCCCGGGAGCAGCGGGGACCCGAACAGCTGGAGCACAGCAGAGCCCGGGCAAGAAAGTCTCCGGCCCTTCACCGGGGACGATGCTGTGCAGCAGACTCTTCCTCGATAAAAGCAAAAATAAAGGAGGCCGTTGGCACGTAAACCCAGCGAGCTGCAGATGCGTCCCTTTGGGAGAGAGGCTACGGCAACCCTGCCTCTCCCGGAGGTGTGCCGGACCACCGCCGTGCCGACGGCTGCTCCCCGACGGCACCCCGGGTGCGGAGGGACCGCGTCCGTAACGCCCCAGTTCCCGTTAACGTGACCCGGGGGAGCTCCGCAGCGAGACGCGGTGAGAGCCGGCCCCGGCTGCGGCCGGGCACGGCCTCCCACCAGCTTCCACCCTGCGCCTACAGGGACGGACACAGACTCCAGAGCCTCCGGAGTGTCTGCTGCCGCGCCGTGGGGAAAGGTGCCAAGGGCTGGGGGCGAAGAGGCTTTCCACCGCTCCCGCGAGCAGCACCCGCGCCCTGCCGGCACAGCGCCGGCTGCTTCTGCGCCAGGAGGCTTCAGACGGTGGCCACAGCCCAACCGCTTCTTCCACACCAGCAGCTCTGGAGTTCTCCCTTTTAAACTCAGGGTTAAAAGGATTCTCTACGGCATCCAGAGTGCCGGATCCTAGCGGGACGCTCCCAAACGTGCAGAAACTGGACGTGATGAGATGTAAACCCGTTATCTGCCCGTGAGCTCCTGACTGACCACAACCCCCCCACCCCCCTGCCCCGCACGGCCAAAACATCTGCCAGATGCCTGGAGTCCGCGGGTTTACTTCCCCTGGGAACCCGCATCTCCTTTAGCGTAGGACTGCCTCGGGCCTCCTGCCGTGGACTGAATCCTGAGGGGGAGCAGCACTGGGGAAGACCTGCGCGCTGCAGCTCTTGCCTGCATCCGAAAGGCAGGATAATTACCAAGCGCGAGACTTCGTGCGAGCTCTAAATCCCGGGTCACTAGCATCGGCGAGGGCCGATCTAGCACTCACTGGGGCCAAAACAGGTACGTAAAAATACACCAGGAATGAAATTAGCTCGTCCACAGCCGCTTTACGGCAGTAGCTCTCCATAGTTTTCATCTCACGGGGAACTGCCTGCGTCCTTTCAACTTCTTTATTGCTTCCCCACAGCAGTAGTTGCCTCTTTAAACACCGGTGTAAACAAGGGATTTTTTTTCACGAGTATACAAATTAGTCCATTGTTAACACGCTTCTGACTTCATTTTGGAAACTGGAGGCTTTGGAGCTAGAGGCCCTAGAAAACTACCCGCACGATGTGGCAGACGAGTTCAATTTCAGCTCAAAGCTAGAGTTTCGGGATTGCCTTCGCTCTTTGGGCAAGTTTCTAAGACTGGGCTTAAAACGGCCTACGCGCGAGCGGCATTCGGATAGGCGATGTCAACTGTTTATCTGGATCAAAGGAGTACAAGAGAATTTGGGCTGCAGAGCTTCCAGCGGCTGCTGCGTGGATGGAACGAGCTTCAAAGCAAAGCCGGTGCCCGTCCCAGGGGAGGCCCAGGCGACCCCGCCACGAGCTCAGCCCAGCCACGCAATAGCCACGCAATAGCCACACAATAGCCACGCAATGCCCACGCAATGCCCACGTGCGACACATCAGCTGTAAATACGCAGCCCCAGGGAGGTGCTCAGCATGAAACTGGGGGACGCTCTTCAAGCACCTACTGAAGCTTCACTATGTGCAGCGCCTCGTGACAGGAGCGCCAGCAGGAGGCTTAAAGCAATGGGAAAATAACGCAGAGGAACTGGAGAATTAAAGGAGGTACTTAACAGCACTTTCAAAAGATGCTGAGGCGCGTTTTAGTGCCCGCTCAGCCGCCACACCTAGGCTTCAGGCGCCTCATTCCTCCAGTTTGTTTACTGGTTTGTAATTATCTGGGGACACTGGCTGATCTTCGGTAATTTCGCTTGCTAATGACAGACCTGGACCGCCCCCCTCCCGCCCCCCGCCGTCCCCTGGACAACTGCTGAAGGCACTGGAGAAGGAATTACCAAAAGGAAAAGGCATTCCCAGGCCAGAGAACTTTCCCAGTTCTCCCCGTGCCCCTGCTCGGGCCTCTCCCCGGGCTTCTCCCGGCAGCACGGAGCGCCGGGCAGGCCCGCGAGCGCGGCTGCGGAGGAGGGAGCGCAGCGGGCACGGAAGGGGCTCTGCACCCGACGCCCGACCCCGAGAGTCACAGAAGCAAAAGGAAAGGGGTTTCCAGCCCCTACCCCAGCCCGGTGCGAGGCAGCCGTGTCGGGAGCTCTCCGTAAATCTTGCATTAGGCAAAACGTTAACTTCCGTCAAAGCTTTCAGAGCGCGGTATGTTGCAATTACGTGTAAATGAGTCTAGAAGAACGGTGGTTTTTCTCACGTACCGTATACAAACAGCATGTAATCCGCATGTGATTTCCCCACCGCGTTTGAAGCCTCACAGCGGTATGTACCATTATCTGTTTTGTTTAGGTTACTAATGAGAAGGTTTGAACCAGACACTACAACGTGTTGAGGCATCTCATCATCTACTCTTAACCACCTCATGTCCGTAGGCCTACAGAGGAGGGAGAAAAAGAAACAATCACATTACTATTTTCCTATGGTAAAGATGGCATCTTCAATAGTTCATCCACAGACAGAAAGCCCAAACCAAGAAAAAACTGTAAAGAAATAACACATACTTTTTTGCACTACTCAAGCCCAGATGCTGCCGGGCTTCCTCTATTTAAATTTATTTTAACCCAACGGGAAACCGTATCCAGACCTTAAATTTTCGGAAAACACTAATGCAAGCAGGAAGAAAGGTCATTAGTGGTTAATCATTCGCTTATTCAGAAAACCTGCAGTCTTTGAGGCTACGGACTACGTGTGCATCCACGGGGCGCTCTGAGCGCAGATCTGGACAGCGTGTGGCAGAACAGGTACGTTTTGGTCGAGTTTGAGCCCGTCCACAGAGCCACCAGCTCCGCGGCCGCCGTGCCGTGAAAGGCCCCGGTTTTGGCTGCGAGCGGAGAGGTCGCCCTTCTCCCCTGCCCCCGTCCCGCCTCCTCCTGCGCCCCTGCGCTAACAGAGCCCCCCGAGCGGCAGGGCTGCCGCCTCAGCGAGTCCAATCAGGCTGTTTCGTTAGAGCTAGTGAAGAAAGCGAGCGCTGCGGGGCTTACGGGGGGTGTCTTTTTAAAAAAAAAAAAAAAAAAAAAGTTATTATAGTCTTTAAGCAGCAGTGAGGGGACAGATGAGCTGCTCCCGAGACAGCCTTCCCCAGCAGGGAGAGCACAGCATCTCTCGGGGCGATCCCACAGCGCGCTCCAACGAGGGGAGCCGCGGTGCACGGCGGTCCCATCCTGCCTGGTCCCAGAGGGCTGCAGCGGGGGGGTCGCTGCTGCAGGTGTCTCAGCTCGGGCTCTTCCCAGCGTCCACACAGTAGACGACTGCCCTGATGTAGAAGCTCCTGGAGCGTCACCGTCCCAGCCACGCGGCCGGGACGGGCACAGCCTGAGCCAAACCCACGGGGTAGGGGCTGCCCGCTGCCGAGCCGACGTCTGGTCTGGGGCAGGGGCTCGGCGCTCCCCTCTGCGCCGCCGGCACGGGCGCCACGGCACGGGCACCACGGCACGGGCACCACGGCACGGGCACCACGGCACGGGCGGCAGCAGCTCCTGAGAGAGCAGAACTGCAGCTTCACCTCCGCGTGGGCAGAAAGGGTTTGGTGCTCCTGGCTACGGTTTTCAAAAGGCTACTCCTGATTTTGGAGTCCCAAGGCTCCCCCCACTGCGTGCGCTACGCAGCAGCCGGCTTCTCGCCCCGCATGTCCCAAAAGTGACCGTTTCAGTATCTTCCCACTTTTGTCATAGCCTCGGGGTTTTGGTGTCTAACCTAACAAAATACCTGTGTCGATACCAAAATAGACATTTTCTACGCTCTGGTCTTTTGTTTTCCTCTGAGCTTCCCTCCCCCAGTGTTTATGGTTGCCCAGTCTTGCAGAGAAACGATTTGGTTTCACTGGAGAAACATCCCTGTTGATCTTAAACCTCTGTAAAGGATTTGAAGAAATCTCTTTCTCTTAAAAACGTAGAGCTAAACACAGCCCATTATCTTACTGTATATTTTCTGACGCTTTGCGACACAGGTGAGGTGACCTACATAAGCGAATTCCTAGCACATTACGGGCATCAGCGTAACGTTAAGTGGCATTCTGCCGGGAGATGTGTCTGTCTTATTTAACATGTGCATGCCTTATTCATAGCCTGGAAGAAGAAAAAGCAAAGCAGCCCAGTCATTAAATTCCCAGATGACAGCAAATGGGAGGAACTGCGGTTATCCACCAGAGGAGGAACGCAAAGGGGCTCTGACAGACTCTGAGCAGGGAATCGATATTAAAGTGGAATTTGGCAGGGGACGTGCCGGTCTCTAATGCATGGGGAAGGAATCAGCCCGGTGCCCAGCAGGGCACACTGGGAAGCAGGAGCCAAGAGGTGACTCTGGGAGAGGAGGTACGCCGCCGTGGCGGAGGACGGTACCCCGAGCCTCCTCGGTGCTGAGCGCCGACACCCCGTGCCTGCCGCTGCCCACAGCGGCCCAGCTGCCAAACTGGAGGGCGTCCAGTTCGCCTACACCTGCAGGAACTCCTCAGCTCTGGGCACGCTACCAGGGAGACGCTGACAGGTTTCAGGGATGGTTGCAGAAATCTCATGAACGTGACAAAAATCAAAAAGGAGAGTAAATACTAGACAGCCATAAACCCAAGTGGAAGAGAAAGTATTTATAAAAAAAAATAAAAATAAAGTCGACAAAACTTAAATTAGAACAACAATGAAAGTGTGGAAGAAAATCTACCCTCCCTTGCCAGGATTCTCCTGATGCATAAATGTCTCCGACTACATAAGACAGCCTCAAGGGCATGGGCAAAAAGAGGAGAAAGAACAGAACTGGCACTTCATAAAAACCACACAGGGCACCGAGAGGGAGGAAAATCACCTCCCCAGTCAATACAAGCAGAAAGACAGACTGCCTTACCTTAGCGATCCGGTCCGCTTTTGCTAGTGCCCGACTCTTTGGTGCCAGTCTCACTTCTGCGTGCCGGCACCCCACCGGCATCCAGCCCGCGGGCCCCGACCTCGCTTTTGCAGATTAACTGCGCCCGACTGCCACCCGAGCCATTCCCTGCGGGAAGGGGCGTACAGCCGGGGGGGGCCCTTCTGCACCCGGGGGCTCGCGGCAGGGTGGCCGGGAAGAGCTCTCCTGGGAGCTCCTCCAGCAGACATCCCTCGGCCACCGGTTACAGGGAAATAGCGCACATCCCAATAGATGTCTTGGGCACGCAGCAGATGCTCAGGTGCAGAGAGCGTCTCTCTCGCCCACTGTTACACCGTCTTCGCAGCAGAGAATGGCGTAGCGAGTGTCTGCGACAGCCACAGAGGCCGAACCAGGTCCGCGGCTCCCGCAGCACGGCCCCGTCACCCCCGGACAACCTGGTCCCTCCTGGGAAGCGGCCAACTTACTGTGGTTTGCCAAAAGCTGCGCACGTCAGTTCCAGCGGCTCCCCTTCTCTCGTCAGGCCTTGCACCGGGTAATTCTGCGAAACCCGCACTTGAGGCTTATCTGCAGGACAAAAACATCATTTCGTGAACCGCCGCGTCAAACCAGCCCAAAGCCGGCGGCGGTGCCCGGCGCCGCTCTCCCCGCAGCCGCAGCAGGACCAGGGGAGCCGGCGGCACGCGGCACGGCGACCGAAGCGCCGCGCTGCCCCGGGAAACACGCTTTGCTGCACCGAGTTTATCTCCGAACTCGCTCAAGCTAAAAGGAGCTCATTTGCCTTTGCGCTGAGGTGAAACCAGAGATATTTGCGGTGCTCAGAACTGATAGGTTTTATCGCGTGTCATATATTACTGTATGACAACACTCGGCCTCTGCGCATGTTAATACGTTGGGCTTTACAAGAGATGCTCGTTAGAAACACGGAAAGAAGCCACAGCCACTGCTGCTTTTGTTTAAAGAACAGAAGATCTTATTTCGTCCAAATGAAGCTCTTCTAAATCCTAAAATAAACACGGAGAATTAAAGCATTTATAGTTAGGGAGCCAGCTCGAAAACACTTCAGTAAGACCCTGCAGGAAAAAAAAACCAACCCAAAAAGCCAAACCGCAGACCTGGAGTCCACAATTAAAAAATTCATTACCTCTTACAACTGAAACACAGATTAAAAACGCAATCTAAGCTGTAGCTAAAATGTTATCAGTGCAAGAAATCAATTCAATGCTACAAATGCCATTAAGCCATATATATTTTTCAGGAGTTTACTCAACTGTAAGGAACAAAGGAAGGCAAAAAATCAGTATGCATAAAGGTTGAAACCATTTAAATGTTTCTATTTCCCCTGAGAGTAACTGCTACCAAAAATATTGGCTTGCCGCATTTTATTAACTGTGTTTAACTCATTAACATGCTTCCTATGGAATAATAGAGATTAGGAAAAAAAAATCCGCGTCAGGATTTAACCAATTTAAACTCTCATAATTTTCAGTAATGGAATAAGCTACACGAGTAAATCCTCTCCTGAGATGACTATACCACAAACATTTTATAAACTAATCCGCGTTACAGATGCTTCTCGCAGCAACCACCGCCGGGCGTCCCTGCCGGCCGGAGGGGCGGCAGCGCGGGGGCACGGCGATGCTTCGGGGCCGTCCCGCGCCCCAGCTGCGCATCCCAGTTCCGCTGGAAACGGGGCGACGTTGGTGCCTGAAAACAAGCTTAGCGCTTCGCACGTGCCAAATAAAGACGTGGAAGCGACCGGAACGTTCCAGGCACGAGCTGAGGAAGAAAAGGTGCTGTGCAGGAGGGTGAAGGAGCCTCCGATGGAGCCCCTGAGCCTGACCCCGGAGCGGGGACCCGTCCCCGGCGCGCCGGGGTCCCCATGGGGTACGGCCAGTGCGGTCCCGGCCTCGGAGCCCCGGGAGGGGCAAGCAGAAGCAGCGGCCACCAGAAAAGCACAAAGCGGGGCTGAAATACCGTACCAGGCTTGGTCCGCGCCGTCAGCGCTCACACAATGCGTCAACAGGGCAAGACGAGTTAAAGCGAGGATTATGCAGCAAGTAAATCACAAGCAGCATCCTAAACGCTGTGCTCACGCTCACCACTCTCGTTCACAATTCCCACCCCCCCGGCCATCTGCTCGCTATTTATTATTTGCTTTGCGGCAGTACCTAGGAGCCCATGCCAGAAACAGGGATGCTATTGTACGCGGTGCCGTAGGAAGAGCTTAACACCTTTCAGCCCAATTTACACGGGAACAGAGACTACAGCACCCGGTGCCGAGAAAGCGCCGCACAACATCTTCTGCAGCTCGCCTCTCCTGTTGCTCCCATCCCGTTTTCATCAGACAAATTTTAGTATTTCTGATGAGCTGTTTACCAGCTGACAATTACTTATGGAAATCAAGAGGAACGCACGGAAGCCTTGCTGTACCGAGCACGAACCGCACACCGCGTGAGCTCTCCCGGAACCGCGGGAGGCGAGCCCCGGCGCTTCAGCTCTCCAGCCCCATAGTCTGCATCAAACAAGCAGAGGCAGCGGCAGTGACCCTGTACCGTTCCGATCCGGGCACCGCGGAGACGTCACCTGCGCTGGCAATCTGGGCTCTAGTCGCACACGTGCACGCACTCGTGAAGACGAGAGCATTCCCGATAGAGTTATCACAGCGCACCTCTCTCCTGCGCGGGACTCGCCAGCACGCCAGCAATTACAGCGGGCACTTGTGAAAACGCTTCAGCAGTCTGAAGGATTCCGAAGGACGGCTGGGCGCTCAGGAGAACCCACATTTTAATTAGGCTCCTGCTACACAACACAATTTCACTGGCTTCAACCAAGACTTTGGGGGGTGGTGCCTTTTTTCCTTTTTTTAAGGACACGCATTTCAACAATCTTAAGTTCTACTTCTCTTGCTAAGCGTCCCGGCTCAAAGTCCGTGTCTATTTTCTGCAGATGACGGCCTCTGTTAGCGAAGCTCTGCAAAAGGCGGAGCACACTGGGATCCCGAGCACCGTTCCTACACGGGACCGCGGCATTTAGCGGCCTGCGCCGGCTCCCACGGCCTGGGCTAGCACGTTGCCACCTATTAGCCCCCTTTATTAAAAAGGCCGTCTTCCAGTGGCGGCATCTGTGGCTGTATAATCGGGGCAACGACTATCTCGGATGGCGACCGAGGGCGCAAGGCGGGCACCAGCAGAGTTTTTACCACCAAGTGCGTTCCAGGCCGCCCGAAATCCTCAGCTTGGAACTTCATAATTTCACACCGCTGGATTACTACACAAAAATAAACGCTTGCATCTATGCATCTAAGCCGCTACATACTCCACTGGCAGCCAATTAGATCTAACAACCCAAAGCTATTTCCTAGTACGCCTATTTCTAGCGGCTTAAAAAACCAGCCCAGTAATTTAATAAGGCACCTTTATTAAGCTAAATTCATTCAAAAGCTAAGAGTGATATACAAGGTTAAACAGGAGTAGTCTAAAGGTTACGCTGTAGCAGCAACCAATTTGAAAAACTTATTACAAACCCATTCTGCGTTTGATGAGATTTCTTTCACAACGGGCGCACCGGGTGCCTGCGAGCGGGGGGACCGCGGCCGCGCCGGAGGGGACAGCCCGCCCCGCGTCGCTCCGCGCCCCGCCGCCCGGCCTCGGTGCGTCCAGCCCGACCCCGCGCCGAGAAATGCTCCTTCCCCCCTCCCCGCCCAACAACTGGCATTTTCATTTCTCGAGTGACGGAGTCATGGAAGGCTCCTCCGGCTGCCACGCGGTGCGGAGCAGCCGGCGCTGGATGGCCCTGTGTCCTGAGCTGCACCCACTGACGTTCTCCAGTTGTGAAGATCTGTGGGTTGGAAGTTACCAAAACACTCATAGAATCACAGAATGGTTTGGGTTGGAAGGGACCTTGAAGCCCATCCAGTGCCACCCTCTGCCCTGGGCAGGGCCACCTCCCCCCAGCCCAGGTTGCCCCAAGCCCCGTCCAACCCGGCCTTGAGCACCTCCAGGGATGGGGCAGCCACAGCTCCTCTGGGCACCCTGCGCCGGGGGCTCACCGCCCGCACAGCCAAGAATCCGGGTGCTCCAGCCCTCCGAGCATCTTCCTGGCCCTCCAAGTTATTCCGCATTTGTCCCAGTTCTTCCTCTTATTAGCTGCTCGCCCAGTTTTTGCGCCGTCAGCAGAGATTAACAACAGTGACTTCTTGAGAACTTCAAATGATTCATGGGAGTGCTGAACAGCATCGGGCCACGCACCCAGGCCAGCGCATTCACTCTAAAAAAACCCAGTGCTGGCTGATTACTCCCTAATGACCATCCTTTGAGATCTGCCAGTTAGTGATTTCTTAATCCATTTAAATGCGCGCTCCATCGATAACGCTTAGATCTCATTCATCAACCAAGATACCACGTCATACCGAGTTTGGTGCCTCACAAAAGCCTAAGCCTATTATTTCTACCCATTTCCTTTCATCAGGCCAACCGACGATCTCAACGGGAGGCCAGCCCCCGCGCGCCCCTCTCCAGGTGGGTGGGGGGACCTTTGGAGCTCCTAGAGGCGGGCAGCAAGCGCCCGGAGGTGGCAGCGGGACGGGTTTCTCCCACCCTGTGGCTACATTCTCAGAGGTCGCAGCCCGCCAGGATGCTAACACACTGTAGGGATGCCTTATCGGGGAGTATGACCACGTACTTAAAGAAAAGGCTGGTTTTCTTGGGGAAGGCACGTGAGAGGCGGTTAGGTTCTCGCCCTCATGCCTCTGCCCTGAAATACAGTCAGAACACGCACAATGAGGAAACTGTGAGCAAGAACTTTAGCTCTGTGGTCGTATCCAGCAATTTCACTGTGCACAAGAGCTGCCAGAAGCTGCTGTAGCGAAGCCGCGTTGCACGGGACGCACGTGTTCCTTGGGGCCGTGCCAGTGGGAGCAGTGTTGAATCATCACAGCCCAGCAGCTCCCGGTCCTCAGCAACCTCCCCGCAAGCGGCACGGCTCCTACAAGGCAGCAATCTGCCCGCTCTGCGCACAAAACCCGCACCGAAACAGTCATCGAGAACACGCTAAAACCGCTCGGGGAAACGCTACCTCTTTTCCGAAGCCCGGGTGACCCCTAAGCCTCGCCAGCCACCACCAGCAACACGCCAGCCGACCCTTCCCGGCCGGCATCTCCGGCAGCGCCGGACCGTTCGCCCATGGAGAAAACGACAACGTGGATTCTTTCCACGGGAGAGAGGTAAAGAGAGCGCCCGCCCTTCGTTTAGTGGCCAGCCCAGCCCAAACCACGACGCCGTGACTCCGCCCAAAATTCTCTGGCCTGCGCTGGGAAATTAGGTACCGAATCCAAGTTTTAAAATCCATTTTACGATTACTGTATTAATTCCTGATGTGCACCTCTTGGCAGAAACGGTGACAGATGGCATCCTCGGGAGAAGGCCGCCGCAGGTCGAGCCGAGTTCCTGCCCGCTTTCGGTAACTCCAGCTTCAAAGTCACCCAGATAATAATACTTCATACATCTTTCTCCGGACGGGCACCGCCGCACCCAGCTCCGCACCTCGGCTCTGCTCTGCGCCCCAAACCCGCTCGTTTCTGGCCGTTCTGCACCTCGCCCCGCTGCCGCGCTACGAGGAGAGAGGAGGCGGACGCTTCGCAAGGCGACAAGACGACAAGAGCCCGCACCGCTGATTTTCAGCCAAAATACAGAAACCTGTTAAATAAATAGACCCCGTGTTTAAAATACCGAACAAGCCCGTGACTGGCAGTTCCCAGCTTGCCTGGAACGGCCTTTCGACCCCCACCCCCGGCGTTGCAAAACTCGCCCTCGACCAGCGGAACCGAGAGACTTGGCTTGTGGCAGGAGGGGCAAGCCAACGCCGGGCCGGTACGGGGGTGCACACACCGCCCTTTTGAATATTTAAGCTCACGCTGCTGCTTAACGCTCGCGAAAGGCAGAGTCCAGGCTGCACTGTGCGCTCCTCGCTCCCAACAGCATTCCTCCGAGAAAACCTTATTAATGAGCTTGCAAACGAGCACCCAACTGGGAAATGTCACAAACAAGAGCGGCTAATGCCCCAGAAAATCAAATAACCGAACACTTGGCTGATTGTGGTGCTTTTCATATTTACTAAAAGAAAAAAAAA
Source organism: Vanellus vanellus (assembly GCF_965231255.1). NCBI lineage: Eukaryota > Metazoa > Chordata > Aves > Charadriiformes > Charadriidae > Vanellus > Vanellus vanellus. The sequence continues at coordinate 8,732,492 of NC_138926.1, read as the reverse complement.
AAAAAAAAAAGAAAAAGCTTTAAATCTAAGTTTCTGAAGGGGTCAACACCTCGCTGAACAAAACAACTCATTTATTCGTTTTTAGAAATCTCCAGATGATAAATTACATTGATGTTAATCACTTCACTGCATACTACACAATTAATACTTGTACTCGATAGAAATATAAGGATTACCGGAGATGTGACAGCATACGTATGTGGCCGATTTTTGCCATAATTGGGCGCAAAGAATTCTCCCATCGCAACGGCAGAGGCTGAAACAGATTCCATCGGTGCATATTTTAAAAGTACACGTGTAGATATTATAAAAAATGAATGTGCACTTAATTATAACTTCAGAAAAGCAAAAAAAAACCAACCCAGAGAAAATGCCAGATCAAGACTTTGACGTGTTCGCTTCCAGTGTCACGTAACGAGACAAGGAAAAGTACCACGAGGGCTGAACTTAAATGTCTCCGAGAATATCTGGTTCCATTCGATTCCTTAATGATATTTTAATGCATTTTGTTGCCTCATTTCCTTTCTAAAATTACACTCAACGCACTGGCCTTCCATCCCTCACTGACGGATCCGAATCGCAAAAAGAAAGCAACCCGGCCAGAATCGGGGGATGTTTTCAAGCCAACGCCACGCAACGGATCGTGGCTGCCAGGGCGCGGGGCTCCACGTGCGCTGGCGCGGCCATTACCCACGCAGGGAGGCGGCGGCGCTACTGTGAGGACACGGCACCATTTGCCAAGCTCTGTTTGCTCGTGAGAAGCGTTACCAGGAGGGTCTTTGCAGAGACTTCTGTTTAGTAACAGGCCCCACGCTTGTGAAGTTTTGAGATAAGTGCCAGGCTGTGCCACGCTACACGCGCAGCAAATCGCCTACTCCACGGGTCGGACGAGGGAACAGCACCAATCAGTCTTACCCCCAGTTCTGCTGACCACAGCAAAGCAGCCCCAGCGCAGCCGCTCTCAACTCTCTCTTTATTTCCACAGCACCCCAGAGCGGTGGGGTCGGGAGGGCCCTCTGGAGCTCCCCCGGTGCCACCCCCCGCCGGAGCAGGGGCACCTCCAGCAGTGGCACAGGACACCTCCAGGCGGGTTTGGAATGGCTCCAGAGGGGGGGGACGCAGTTCCCTGTCCTAAAAGTTTAGCTTAGGGTATAATAACAAAACCAGTTTGCAAACTAGTTTCGTTTTCAAAGTTTAGCTTGGAGTATAGTAACAAGCGATCAGCACGCGCTACGAAAGCGCGTCAGATAACGCCGTATGTCTATGCTTTGGCCGTAGCAGAAGCCCCCTCCTGCAGGAGGGCGGCTCCTCGCTCTCGGCCAGAGACCTGCCAGCCCCAGCACCCAGGAGGATGCTCGGGAAGGAACAACCCGGGAGGGAAGACGGCAGCAGCCCGACAGCTCAGGTGCAGGACGGGAGCGACTGCCTCCCCGCAGCCCGCCGAGGCGGCGGAGGGCCGGGTGCCGTGCCGGGCGCGCCGGCGCTGCCGGGCTCAGCCTCACGAGGAACCCCACGCCTTCCCCCTCTGAAGAGTCTGGAACCGCTCCACCTGTCCCCCTCCACGAGCACCGTCTGCTCCCTTCCTCCCGGCCTGGGAAAGGTGGGACCAGCCCAGCCCGGGGCGAGGAGGACAACGGCCATTTAGAAACGCCTGCCCCAAGTTATTGGGAAACTGAAACAAGCCGAAACCCCGAAGTCTGCAATTCTCTTTGAACTACAGCACAGAAGAAAATGGTCAAAAGAATTGTTTTTAAACCAGAGCGAAGTAGGTCACTTTGCAGACTTAAATTTCTGCACCTTTCTTCCTTTTTTCAGAAGAGGAGGCCATCTCAATAAAAAAACCAGACCTCCAAACGAGCAGAAGCACAAACACTCCAGATTGTCAATGACACTTAAGGTGCTCATTGACGGACAGACATTTGACATGGCCAGCTTTAAGCAAATCACCTTAAATAGAGAAAAGGTAAACATTTTGAAGGCAGAACGAAGGAGCCCCGTGGGGAGCAACGCCTCTCCTCCTCCTCCTCCTCTCCTCCCCGGGCACCCCCAGCCTGCGCCCAGCTCTCCGGGGAGCGCTACCGAACCACCCCCGCGCAGCGTGCGCGCAGCGGCAGCGGCGGATCCTTCCCGGAAAACAGCCGCTCCGCACGTGGGAGAGCAAGGTCGCCCACCCCAGAGGGCACCGCCCCCCCGGCTCCGGCGCTGCCCCCTTTGCGGGCTGCATTTCCACCGCTTTCCTGCCAGGACAAGCGTCCCTCCCACCCCCACCTTCCCAACCATGCAGTTTTCTGCTTGGGTTTTTTTTTTTTTTTTTTTTTCCCTTTAAACAAAGCCCACAAACTTTTAAGTTGCATCTTACAAAAAAAAAAAATCTCTCCACGCTCTGGAATTTAGTCAGACAAAAAAATACCTCATTATCTGAGAAGGCTCCATCCATCATCCTCCTGTCCTTCCCCCACGCATTTCATGCTCGAGTTGGATACATGAAGCGCAGAGAAATACAACGTCTGCTGAGAAAAACGTTCTCCCGTGCCCTGCTGATGTTCCCAAGAGGCAGATCCGCCGTGCCCTCGGTGGGACCGGGCAGGACTTACGGGCAGAGAACCCAAGAGCAGAGACTTGCGCATGCCACACGGGGAACCGGCCCGGAGCGACGCCTCTCCGGCTGCGCCAGAAGCAGCAGCGCCCACGGGCGCAGGACGAGCAGCGAGCGCTGCGGCGGTGCGGCGGTGCGGCAGTTGGCGTGCCTGGAAGGTAACACCGCCGTCGGTGGAAGCCCACCCACAGCAGTGGGGAGGAGTCCCTTCCTCCGGCTGCAAACCCCCAAACCGTGATGAAAACGCAATTGAGACCGTATCAGTTCGGCCTGGTTGTTGGAGCCTAAGCTCCCCAAGGGGCCAAGCCCACGTCCACGGGAGCTCCGATGGAGCTGCCCATCCGCAAAGACAAGAGGACGTTCCTCCCGCTCCCGCTCTCCCCTTGGCCAACGAGGCCCCAGCTTGGAGCAGGAAAAGCTCAAGGGTAAAAGTTTGCTCCGCAACTGCCTTTCCTGCCCTAAGTTCAGGTCCAACAGCAGGTATTAAATGCAAATGTCTGGACGCATTCCAGCACACGGAGTCCCGAAGCCGCTAATTGCTGGGAGCCGCAAGGTTGTGATGCACGACATGTTCTTCTGCTGGTGCTCCTCTCTCAAGCCATCTGCTGCTGCCCAGCGAAGGAACTGACTGGACTCGCGTGGGTCAAGGCCCCATATCCACACGTAATTACTTTTAACCGGCTCAGAGCTTAATTCAGACCAGAACATAAACCCAAACCAGCCCGCAAGTCCTTCGTCTCCTCATCCCCGCTCCCTTCCGAGGAGGCTCTGCGCTAGCTCCATTCCAACAAACGGCTCCAGAGCCCGACACGGATGTGCCGGCAGTGTCCCCCGTGTCAGCTGAGGACCACGCGTGTCCCGCAGGACGGACAAATAACCACAGTCACACGCGCTTTGCCGTCATTCCACAGGGAACCCTAAAAAGGCTGCCAACAAAAGCGGTCAAGAATGGAATTATTTGAGGAAGGACAGAAAAAACGTTAGGTTTTTTTTCCAGAAACAGGGGCCCTCTCCGACCCCACCAAATGATCGGGATTTCACGGGAACTTCTGAAAGGAAGCCTAAAGGTAATCCTGATGCTCTTTCAACCAAGGGGAAGAAACCCGGCAAGACTTCAATACCTCCGCGTGATCGGGGAGATTGGATTCTAGTTTTTCCCCGTTATGTATTTGATCAAGCCTCACAAAGGTGCTAATGTATTATTAAAGCTAATGGAGCTCTACAAGAAATGTTAATGGACATTAAGTTTGCATAAATGAATTACACATTAGCACAGTCGCAAGAAATCTAGTATCTGCCAATTGAGGTAGTATCTGATCATTTCTGTTTTCCTCATTACAGGAACAGTACTTCCCGCTAGTTTCAGAGATACGAGAATTGTAACCAAGATGTTCATAATGAAACTACATAATGAAGCAGATGAAATAAATTAATACAAAACTTCCTCTTCCCCTTTTAACGCGACGTTACCGTTGAAGCAAAGCTCCAGGAACGAGCCCTCTGAAGGGACCTCGCAGCCCGGAGGCGCCCCAGCCGTGCTGCGGGGACTCTCCGACTCCGCTTTTGGGAGCCATTCCCTGGGCAGAGGTGCGCGCGTGCGGCCGCGCCGGCGCCTCCCCCCGCGGACAGGCAGGCACGGCTGCGCTTGGGCCCGCAGGCATTTCCAGGTACCTGCTCATAAACCTCGTTCACGGCAAATACAGCAGAGCAGTTCCTAAAGGAAGGGAACGGCGTTGTTAGCACTGAACACGTTAAGAGCATTAGAGAAAATAGGTTGGCCTTAGTCTGCGGTGTTACTACGCATTCCACATAATTCACGTCACTCTCATTTAGAAAACCAGTCGGCGCCGTATGCTCAGAGCGCACAGTACTGCGTTTCTTCGGCACAGTACCGAGCTTTTGCCAGGGAACTCGCCATGGCGGCCAGGGGCGTTGGTGTGGCAGCAGAGAGACGCTCTTCAAAGAGGTAAGTAGGTTGCTAAAAGAAAAATCATAGAATCATAGAGGAGTGGTTTAGTTTGGAAAGGACCTTGAAGATCATCGAGTTCCAACCCCCCTGCCACGGGCAGGGACACTCGGATTTAATCTGTTCTGACAATCCTAAAGCCCAGCCAGGAACCTTTGACGGTGTACATTCTATGTACAGAAAGTTATTTATTAAGAGAAGAAAGGTATTTGTTATATCACAGAAGGGGCAGGAAAAGTCGCGGCTTAAGCCGCAAAGTGGTACCCAACATCTTGATCTCAGTTTTTAAGTAAGAGGATATAAACCCCACCTACGCTGTAACTTTATCACGTAGCGAACGGTTCCTGAAGTCTCAAGCGAGCAATTTTCCACGTTAAGAGAATGAAAAGTTCTGCTACTCACACATGACTTCCAGGTAGCGCTGTGTCTGCAAGTCTTTGACAGCAGGGTGATCCACCAGGCAGATGACAGGGACCCCGTCGTCCTCCCGTCCCACCTTCAGCACCAGCTGGCTGGTCACCGTGTACATGTCGGACCACTGCTCCACCTCCGACTTGCCTGCCGGGGAGAGGGTGGGCAGAGCGGAGAGTGACCACGGAGGGAGGACCCCCTGCGCCCAGGGCACCTCCCTCCCCCCCTCCCTCCCCCCCCACCGGCCCCGCTCTGCGCCCGCTGAGCTTTAGGGGTGGGGGGTCCGCGTGAGGGAAGCGGCGCACCTCTCCCTCAGGTTGTTGCCAATTAACATCCACACTGCCGTACCGCAATGATTAACAATCCCCTTACACCGTCCCCAAATCCCCAAACTCCGAAATCGATGAGCTACAAATCCCCTCCCACTCTTGAATCAACAAATTAGCTAGAAAAGTGATTAAACAGATTAACTTAATTAAAAGTAGTATCGATAGGCTGAACCCTTTCCGCAGCGCTCCGCTGGAAGGAGAGAAAAGTGGCGGTGGTTGGAGCCGCGCGCAGCTCAGCGCACGGGAACGAGGAAGAAAAAAAGACGAGAGGGGAGAAAAAGGATTTTTCCATAACTCGGCAAGCGCTTGCTGACAACGCGCCTCCGCTTCCTTTGCAGATACTCTTATCTGGGGCTTTTCACTTAAGAATTCACCGTCAAAACGTTAAGAGTAACTTTCCTAGCAGAGGTCTTTCAAACACAAAATATTTCTGTGTGATATATTACAGCGAAACAGAGGACAGCTGCAGAAAGCGACACCCACTGATATTTAGAGGAGAGGGCTTCTGATCGGGGGAGCTACGCTGTCCCGCTGTTCACAACCTGCAAGCATTTCCTTTTCTCTGCTTCTGTTTAAATAAAAGTCCTCAGAATCGGCAGGCTGAGCTGGTACTGCAAGAAGCGACTACTCGTCTCAGCGGTCGTCACCGCGGGAGGAAAGCTGGGACCCCTCTGCCCACACAGGGAGGCTCAACCAAGGGGCCGGACAGGTCAAGCGCGAAGGGTGGGAGGCTACTGCCCTGCCGCCCGCCGGAACGGGGAAGGAGCCCCGGAGAGGGGTCGCTGGAGGACGGGCACGCCGCGCCGACGACAACCGGTGCCGGCAATCAGCAGAGCACCACTTGGCGCGGCCGCGGGTCTGCCTTCCACCTTCACCAGCGTACGCTCAGCGTGCGTCCTACTCGGGCGCTCGCAGGTGTTGGACTTAACGAGAGGATTTTCTCTCGCCCTTTGGGGGGGTGGGTTTGAAGTAACGAGTGTGGACTTCGGTAGAGAGCCCTTCAGCGTCTCAGACTGGGTAAAGCACAAAGGTGGTGTCAACCGAGCTCACATCTACGGGCAGACTTAAACTAACAGCACGTCACATGCAATCAGAGTCAGGGACTGGAATGTGCAAATACCGGGAGCAACTGGGCTTCAGGGAGTGGGAGAAACCCATCTTATATGAATATTCAGCTGAACACGGAGAAAACGCTCTATAAACAAGAGAGCGAGACGTGAAGGTGAACTGAAAATCTTTACAGCCCGAAGCGCGGATGATCCTACTCGTACCCAAACCAGGGCGGAAAGCTCCATAAAGCACCGCAGAAATAAATTCCACGCGCAGCTCTGGGGCTCCTCAAGGTCACCTGCAGTTACGGCACGACTCCTGAGCCCTGCGCTCGAGCCTGGCAGGTAGGCAGAGGACCAAATGGAGTTCAGTCCTTCTGTGTTAGGGAACGATCTGTCTGCCCACATGCTCCTTTGTTCCTGAGCTGGCGTTTAAAGCAGCTCGCTCGACTTTTTTTTCCTTTCTTTTTCCTTCCCCTCCTCCTCCTCCCCCTTCCACTGGCAACAGAGAACAAATACCCAGCGTTACGTAAGTCGTTTCAGCTCTCTGAGAAAAGCAAGTGACCGAGAGGACACATCTACCGGTTAGCTCCTTGTTGCCTTTGAACCATCTGATGGTGGTGGCTGGTCTGCTGGCCATGGCGGTGCAGTTCAGCTCAATCTCTTCTCCCTCAACGGCGACTTCCTTCTGGATATCAATTACCAAATTGCGCGGTGGGACTGCAATGAAGAAAACAACACAACGCACACTCGATGAAAGAAACATCGTTCGATCACTACCGCGAGAGAGCACCTTCGGGAGAGACCGTCAAACCTAGCAGAGGAAAGTAGCCCCCAGCATTTATTTGATCTTCCAATCGATCAAATCCTTTGATAGGCGGTTTCACAGTCATCAGAGTAAGCGCTTTCACTCTCCACCTAATCATCATCGTGGTTTCGCAAATTATTGCTTATCAAATTTGTAACTTTCTGTTCTCTCTCCCAGGCAGGCACCGTTCCCGGGCAGAGCTTCAGGCTTCCGCGCTACCGGTTGTGTGCGCGGCTATTTAAAATACAGCTTGACTCCGTGCACATTTCTTGACTTCTCCTGACAAGGCGAGGAAACACAGACGCTGACATTTGGCAGTGCATTACTTACCGCGCCTCTAACCTTGCGAGGCAATTTTTCTCTCCCGCTGTTCGGCTCCAAGCCTCACCGTGGGCAGCGGAAGCGGGCCAGCAGACATCGGGCTCGTTTAAGACGCCCGCAAAGCCACCGAGTGCGAGGCCAGAGTGGAACGCCGTTGCCTTCGGGCCGACGCCGCGTGCCCCCTCGCACCGCCGTAAACCGAACAGAAACCCATCCCCGGGAGGGGAGAGCCAGCGCCCAGCGCCCCACGCGGCAGCACAGGCACTTGCTGTGCCTTCGGACGGCAATTTGCCCTTCTCCCCAGACACCTCTCCGTGCAAAACACAAAGCAGAAGGCCACACCTCATGAAAACTAACCCAGGGACATTCAGAAACAGGACAGAGCTTCTGGGGGATAACGGCCACTGCAGCGCAACCCAGAGATGCGACCAACAGGCTTAAACATCACAACACGGGAACGAGGAGTCTCTTCGCCGTGAAAGCACCCGTAGCCAGCGAGGCGAAACCAGGAAAAAAAGGAACATCAAGAGCTCGTGCCGCACAGGGCTGCAGTTGCGGAGAGCCCCACAACTTCCAAAGGAAACGCAACTTTGCTCTGCTCCATATGATTAAGCAACTGCATAGTCCAAATGTGACTAACATGTTTCCGAGCTAATGAAGAACAAATATGTATAAATACCATCCAGATGATCAAATGGACTAATTAGTCACTTGTGGCTTTTCTCTAAAAAGAACAGAACGGGCTACATATTTGAGATTTTCACATGTTCCAATTAAGCATGAATAAATCTACATATCGTGCCGCAGAAGACACCGAAGTACACGGGAGAGCAGGGGGAAGCACACTGCTGAAGAAAGCGAGCGCGAAGCTCTCTCCGAACAGTGACCGCAAAGAAGGATGCCCCGAAACGTCGCTCCGCTCTCGGAAGCGCGGATCACTAGAAGCAGAGCAGCAAAACTGCTCTTCGATAGAACGTAAGATATATCAAAGTCTGAGCGATGAGCACGGGGTCTTCGGTGGGGGCCAGCCGCGTGCTGACGCGGAGAAGCACTCCCCCACCCCGGCTCATTTTTTCTCCTAATTAGGGAGGCGATGATAGGGAAGGCAGGGAAGACGTGTTAGCCTGGTGCCACGGCACCCCAGCGCTCCGTCCCAGCGCTGGCTAAGGTAAGCACTCCCCTCCTCAGCCTTCTAACAAGAAGCGTCCCTGTTCGCTGCCTGCGCGGTGGACTCTGGTTTGGCCCGAGCGAGCGATGAAGGTCCGCTGCTCTATGGACGTCGGGGCCGGCACGCACCGGCCGTGCTGCAAGACCTTCTCAAGAACAAGTGAAGAAGAAAACAGACTTTTCCCGACTTCTGAAGCAGGATTCTTGTCTAAAAAAATAAACAAACAGCTGCATTTTGTCTCCCACTTGAAAGAGACGCAGTGCTGGCTTATAGGTGAATAAAGTAAGTACTATTATTTCAAAGACCTTCTCAGCATTGTTAGCAGTGAAACGAAATCCAACAAACTCTTTTTGCGTGCGTATGATTAGAGAGAAGAGCTGGAAGAGAGCTTCCAACTCGTACGAATATCAGAAAGTGCATTAAAACTTTGAAGATGTTGATAAGCGCAAGAGCTACGGTAGAACTGCTTATAAACATTATTTAAACAACGTATAAAAACCTAAGAACGAAATCTCATTAAATAAGAGAATGAAGATTTAAACTAATCAGCGAGCGAGATCTTGCATTAAGTCACCCTCTGTGATTCAGGTTCTCCTATTAATAGGGTCTTAAAAGCTGCCGCTAATCAGCAGGAACAGCGGTGATAGCAGGAGCTGCTCGTATGGCAACCGCCCCGGTCTCGCGGCTGCACGTCACCGCGGTGGGGCAAAGCCCCGGGGAGCCAAGGGAAGGCAGGAGCTCCTCGGCAGATCTCGGGGGGGGGACGGGGACGGAGGGGAGGGGGCAGAATTAGCTCTGCAAACAGCCGTTCCTAAGCAAATGAGCAAGCTGACGATGTCAAATGAGAGATCTCACAGTCTCTCACATATGAAACAAGTTTTCGCTAAAATTAATAGGAAGCTATCACTTTCCATTAGGGGAACGCAAGATTTCACGGAATATATAAGTCAACTGACAAACACGCGAAAACTTACGCATCTTCACAAGGGCAGGAGGCTCACCAGCGACGCCGGTAGTAGTGTCTGCCCTCAAGGAATCTCATCGATGGGCAAAGACGCTGTCGTTTGTCATTAAAATGTAATCTCTCAAATCACCAAGTTTTGGAAGAAAAGATTCAGTATGTGATCAGAGGAGTCTGATTACGGAAAACACACAATTCATAAACTGAACGCTTCCACCGCGCTACGAAGCAGTCATCGTTAATTTATTTTCCCTCCGCGTATCGGATAATTATCGAGAGACATTTTCTACAGCTTTTACTTTCTGGCTGACTTCTTTCTCACTTCACCAAACGAGACGCAACCACTGCGGCTTATCTGCCCTTCTTCCTACGAAACGTGCCTTCACTCGCCCTGGAGAAGACAGGCAGGAGCCGGGGGAGGGCTCGTCGCGCGCAGCCCCTGCCGCTCTGCCCAGCCTTGCGCCGGACAGACACTCCTTCCGGGCTCTTAGCAGGTCCAGACCTGCCCGAAAAGCCAAACGATTCACTCGGGCGCTCTACAGAGCAGTGACAGCACAAAGAAGTAACCCTCGCGGGCTGTCTGCAAAGGAAGGCTGGTGTGAAGCCCCACTCCACAGAGGGCAGGAAAACCTCGCCGCCTTTCCAAGCGACCTGCCCGAGTAAAAGAGAGGCTTGGAAGTGGAGAAGACCTCACGCTTATACCTCTGCTTATCCTCCGAAGCCACAAAAAGGCCGAGAACAAAAAGGAGAAGACCCGAGAACCCCACCAAATAGGACGTAACCTACAAGGAGAGGCCGCGGGCGCGACCAGGGCGGCCTGGCGAGGCCGGAAGGTGAGGCAAGGGCGACGGCGCGCCACCGGACAGCCCGCTCGGCGTTTGCTGGCAAATCGCGTGCCTGCCCTTGCAGCTACTGAGGAGCCGCGCTGCTCTCCAGGGAGAGCAGTCGGCGCGCAGAGCCGGGCTGTGCTTTATCCCTGGGTGGCCGGAGCTCTCCGAGCACCGAGCGGCGCCCCGGCCCGCTGAGCCCGTGCGTCCAGGGATTACAAACTTCACCGCGAGCACCCGTTCGCTCCTTACCGAGCACTGTAATCGTGGTATAAATTTCCTGGGGGGGATCAGTGTAGAGCTGGCAGAAGTACCTTCCTTCATCAGAAATGGAGACGTTCGTCAAGGACACGCGGAGCTCGCTGTTGGAGAAGTTCACCAGCTGGAACCTGCTGTCCTTCAGCGCTGCGGAGCAAGCACACCCTTAGTGACCGCGATGGGAGATGCAGCGTCCCCTCCCACCACACCGCATAGGCAAAGGTCTGCCAAAACACCCGCAGCGTCTCCACAAGCACCCACGGGTTCCCGTCTGCAGCCCCCAACCTGCTTCTCGCTTCTAAGTCTGGGCGGACAAAATATTTCTGTTCTCGGATCATTACAAAGAATCACGATAAGCAAATCACCGGGCACAGCATCACGTCTTTGGACACGGTTTTATTATCACATGTCTGAGGGTCGTGTAGTGCTTATTGTGAAAATACACTTCTACAGGGACCCGCTTCCGACTGCATGCAGTCGATGGGCTAGGGACAGCGTGAAAGGGAAAAGAATCGGGGAAAATAGAGCTTAAAATCCCTTTCCTGACCAGTAACAGCTGCCCAAATTCTTTTCAAGAACGTGGAAACCGAGCGTTTTCAATCTTACCAGCGGAACACCAGGGCCTGGAAGAGCGGCACACGTGGAGCGAGCCGCCCCGCACACCGTTAGACCGCACCGTGCCGGGAAGGGAGCGGGGCGCGCCGTGCGTCTCCGCAACACAGGGCACAACGCGTCCCGTCCCCGCGGTGGCGTTAATGCGGACAATTTCAGGCGTTTGGTTGCCGCTAGCATGCTCCGTGGCAGTGTGACAACAGGGGACACAGCCAGACGCGTTCACTGGACACGGCAGTGACGGGAGGTTCTGTTTTGGTTATAAAGAAGCACAGATTGTCTCGAAATGTTCAGTCTTCAAACCAAACAGATTACCTCTGAGAACATTGCACTGTCTCGGCGTTGCCCTATTCAATTTGTTTGTGTCAGCTAAATATTTGGCACTCAATTGCAATTCACCCTGAATTACTACAATCAATTCCTACTGCAAAGTAAGCCGGTCTGGCTTTTAAAGGGGACCATCAAGGTTTCCATTAAGGAGAAAGATTATGATTGCCTGTCTCATCCACCCTCTAAAGAACTGCCTAAACTTGTGTCTAGTGTCTAGTATTGCATTAAAAGAAGAGATCTCGGCAAACGCTCTCTCCCGAGTGCGAGCGAGGCGCGGGGAAAGTTTTCATCGCACAAGGGAAGATCAAACTTACGCCTGAAATCTCGGAAATAGATCGTTTGTCTGTTGGGATTCAGGAGCTGAATCACGGAGTCATCGCTGTTCTTGACGCGGCAGCTGATGGTGGCGACGTCTCCCTCGACCACCGTCACGTCTTCGGTAACCAGATTCTGGCCATCACCTTAAAGAGAGAGCAAAGATGAAGCAGTCGGAGCAGAAATGACCTCCGCGGGCTCCGTTTGGCGATGAACAGCCCCGCCACCGCCGCAGGCTCGGCGCTCCTGCGAAACCTGCCCAGGGCACGACCCAGGGGCCGCTCCGCCAAAGCGCTCCTGGATTTATAACCCACCAGCTGAAGTGAGGGAAAACTTGTGTTTTCCGCAGGAGGAGCCTCGGGCGGGCAGCGGGGAGGCATTCACCCCGGGTCCCCCGGCCGGCGGGGTTGTAACGAAGCGGGACCCCACCAGTAACCAAGCACGCATCCCTTGCCCAGCCACATCCGGGCTTTGCTGGGGCCGATAGTAATTCCGCAATTACCCGCACGACAAAGGCTCCAAACAGCAACGCCAGCGAATACAAACACCGACCGACCCCCCCCGGACCTGTACTGGCCACCACCACGTTAAAGAGGAGTAACTGGAAGGGAGCTCTGCAGGGGGATCCCGGGAAAAGCACCGCTCCGGGGCTAGCTGTTGGTAGAACGACCTCGGCACGGAGCACGCTTCTCAGTGCACGGGAGCCACTGCTGCCGGTACCGTCGCTCTGCCGCGCTTCACGGCGTCGCCAACGGCAGGGGACGAGGGAAGGGTCTCGCCGGATGCCACCCGCCCCTCCACGCTTTGGTACTCGCACCGGCCTCAGGGGAGCAAGTGCCACGCATGGAAACCGTGCAAATTCCCTTCCTCTCTCAAAAGATGGATTTTGTTAAATTACCTTGAAAGAACAATTCGCTCTAAGAAGCATTTATCCTTTGACTTGAGCAGAGAGACGTTAGGGAACCAGTTTTTACTCACTCCGTGTAATCAGTAGGCGCTATTAATGTCCAGAGGCAGGAAAAAAAGAATTCGATGCAATTATGCTGCGGGAGCCTTGTAATCATTTACAGGTCATCACCTCGAAAACTCTCCTCCTAATGAATCGAATCATTCCATCACATGCGCACCGAGAAATTTGCTTCACATGGTAAAGAATGCAGAGGACGGGGACTGGAAAACAGCGCTCTGCATTTCAATTTTTCATAACTACCGAGCGTCCGTCGGGTGAGGAAGGGAGCCGGAGGAGCGCGGAGCCCAGGCAGGACCGGGACACGCCACCCAGGGGCTCCAGCCCGGGGAACGCTAATTGCAGTCCCTTTGGGTAACGCCTTCGGTTTGCTTTCAGACCACACCGGCCTTACGGAGAAGGAAGCACGGCAAGGCGGGAGAAAGTCGGAACCTTTGCCTGCCCATTTGCCAGACGGGGTGGAGGTACGCGGCCCAGGGTGGGCGGCAGGAGGAGCCCTCTGCCACGAACGGCACGGGGAGCGGCGGGGAGACAGGCCCGCTCCCCAGGCGGCCACGAAAAACGCAAAAATGCAAGTTTTTGATGAAGGTTGCAAGCAGTGAATCTGGGCACATTTTTCTTTCGTCTTGCATTCTCTCCATTTTTCTTTGGTTTTCTTCTGACTTGCGTTTCGTATTTGACATGCCTTGGAAATAAGTGTTTGACAAAAAGTTTGCATCGTTTGGAAAAAAAAAAAGAGATTGATAAACCGCCAGACACCTTTCCACGCCTGGCGGCGCTGAGTTGACATCTCGGCACATTTTTCTGCCCTCTCGGTATAAATTTAATTTCTCCAGATTGATGAAGTTTAAACAGCAACAGGAAAAGTTGTTACCGAACAGAATAACACCCGTGCCAGAGAAGAGCCCCCCAGACCCATCGCAAGGGGCGCAAAGAGCCCGTCACGGATATTTTCTGGCTCCTGCTCCACCTCCCACGAGCCAACTGTGCTCGAAGCCCTCAGGACTGCAGGCGAGCGTCCAGCCGTCCCGCCACGCTATCGGTACCCTCAGCAGTGTCCCTCAACATCTCTAACCACCACAATACATGAGTTTGTCAAGTAATATAACAGAATCATAGAATGGTTTAGGTTGGGAGGGAACTTAAAGGTCATCTCGTTCCACCCCCCTGCCCTGGGCAGGGCCCCCTCCCCCCAGCCCAGGTTGCCCCAAGCCCCGTCCAACCCGGCCTTGAGCACCTCCAGGGATGGGGCAGCCGCAGCTCCTCTGGGCAACCTGGGCCAGGGGCTCACCGCCCCCACAGGAGAGAATTTCTTCCTTCTATCTAGTCTCAATCTCCCCTCTTCCCATGTAGAGCCGTTCCCCCTCATCCCATGGCTCCCCTCCCTGACCCAGAGTCCCCCCCCAGCTCTCCCGGAGCCCTTTAGGCACTGGAAGGGGCTCTGAGGTCTCCCCAGAGCCTTCTCCAGGTTGACCCTCCCCACCTCTCCCAGCCTGTCCTCCCAGCAGAGGGGCTCCAGCCCTCCCAGCATCTCCGGGGCCTCCTCTGGCCCCGCTCCGACAGCTCCGTGTCTTTCCTAATCTACATGACCAGAGGTGAGGGATGCAACTGTGCTGCTTATCAAAACAGAGGTACCGTCTGCGCGCTCCACAGCTTCATACGCGCCCCAGGGGGTTTGCAGCGGAAGCGGTCAGTGGCGGGCAGGGCAACCCACAGCGGGATGACCGTACGTCGCCGTGCCCGTTCCGTGGCGCTGGACCTGGCGCACGGAGCACCGGGGCTGTGGGCACACACGTCCCCTCCCGCACTCGGGGACCGGTCCCCAGCCCACCGCGCAGACCCCCAGGGCACAGCCGGCGCCGGTGCCACGTCTCGCCGTGCCAGAGAGAAACCCCGGACGTGTCCAGCAGCGCCGAGGCGATGCCTAACAGCCACGGGCTCCGGCGTAAACAACATTCAAATATCTCAAAAGCAGCGCAAGCAAAATTATTAAACGTTACTAACTGCTTCTGGGGAATAATTCTATCAAACCCATTCAAAACAAGGCTCTTGCACAAGGATCAGCTTGATATGTTCTCATAAACGCAATATTCACTACAAATCATTAACAAAGCTATTAAGATTCGATTTCCATCTAAGCAATTATTGCTAGCATATTTTTTTACATTTACTTTAAAAGACTCAATCCTATTTTCAATTCATTAAACTGTTCCTTGCGTTTACTGAATTTTACATCAGCTTAGAAGCCTATTTGAATTAATAAGAATTACAGTAGAAGTAATTTAGAAATAAATTATTTGAAGTTCAAGCCACTGAAGCCTTTCATGCCGGGACGCCGCTGCGTTAAGCCCGCTGACTGACGGCTTTACAAGTCCAGCATCCCGGCCCGGGCTGGCACCAGCACCCCTCTCGAGACGGCGTTTCTTCTCCCCGCGGGCCCGGGGCTACCGACGGGCAGGGTGCGCGCAGGGGCACGGGGAACGCACGGCCCGGAGCAGCCAGCAGCTCCAGCCTCCCGCTCTGCGCCTGTTTATCCCGAACCAAAGGGCGTCTAATCCGGCCGCTGTCCGCAGAGCTCCTCCCGCTCTGCTGACCTAAATTTGCTTGCTCAAGTAAAAGCACCAGACCGTACAGGTTAACGCTTTTGGGTATCTGCATTCACGCCTGCTCCCGCTTACCAGGACAAGAAAGTTATTTCCGACAACGGCCTCAATTACAAACTCTAAATTAAATGAAAACGCAAGGCGAACTCGTTAGACCCATCTAAGTGGAAGTTTCTTGGCAAATATTTCCTGGCAGCATGTAAGTATGTTGAGGAGCGTTAGGGCAGACGCGTTGACAGCACTACGATACGATGTTGTAAGAGGAAAGGAAAGATGCAGGGGGCAAACAAAGCGTCAGGACCCAACAGAGAACCCCGGAGGTTGGGAGCAGCCAGGGAAGGCTGCGACTGAAACCCAGCGGCAATCACCCGCCCATCGGCCACGCTGCGGGGGACAGGGCAGGAGTAGGGCCCCCGGGCAAACCCCGGCGGCAGAATGACCCGGGGCAGGTTTTCACCTGCCACCTGTCAACGGGCCGCAGAAGCCCCCCGCGTCGTGCTCGCACGGACGACAGCTTCTCGCCGGTCAGGGCAGCGCACAGCCCGCGAGGCGCCTTCGGGCCGAACCGCCGCAACGCACGTCCACGACAGTGGGGAGCGACTACAGACAGCCGAGATAGATGGGGAGGAGGAAATGCTATGCCGGTTTCCTTTATTACCCAAAGCAATGCTGCGGCCTCATTTGCCGAGCCTCTCCACGCAACGCCAAAAACGTTTTATCCTTATCTGGAAGGGGGAGCACGGCGGCGGGGCGCGACGCCTGCGGAACGGCTTTGGCTAGAGCCTAGACAATTAAGTTTCGCACTTGTCTTTCTGCCTGAGACCACTGCAGTATTTGCTTTTAAGGCTGCAAAGTAAGACGTAGACGGGCAAATTGTGTTTCAAACAAGTTCCTCTTAGCTGGACACAGCCCAGGGACCTTGGCTCACATGCAGCGGTCACATTCAAAATCAATTCTTTCTCCGCTTGTGGCACACCAGGATGGAGTGAAGCGTCAGGGAGAAAAGAGGGGAAGATTAAAAATACGTGCTCGTGCGCACGATTCTTCAATCTCTAACAAAACACGAGCCCCGGGTACTCCATCAGGAGCAGCAGCACTGCCGATTCAGTCTACAGGATACTGACAGCAGCGCTTTCCACGGAAGAGTAATTTTCACGGTACCCGAACTATGGAAGCCCATAAACTTAAACAAAATTCCTCTTAATAAATTGAGTCAAAGGAAACAACCCACACGGCTACACAAACCATTTGTTCATGCGCTCGAGGAAAAAATGACACGATGATCAATCCGCAGAATTAATGTAATTTGAATGTCAAAACTCATCTATCAATTCCAGCTACCTGAAAGGAACGGGGTGGTTAAATAACCAGCCAAAGTTGAGACAAACACCAAGCAGGTTTGATAAACACCCCGCAATCCACCTGCTCCACCAGCTTCGGCTCCCTGCCGCCGCTTCTCTTCACCCAGCAGCTCCCCCCGCTCGCCGTCCGCCCCGGAGACGGCAGCCCCTGGGAAGGAACAGCGCCGACCGCCGCGCGGGAACGCTGCAGCGACCAGAGAGACTTTTTGCCGTGATCAGATACGGGAACCCTTCAGAGCAGGAAAAAGGAGGAAACCACATCGCTATGTAATTTCTCTGCAGATTTGCTTCAAGCAGGGAGAAGCGCCTGGAGAACGCGGTGCTGGGAGGCGGTGCTGGAGCTGCTGCGGCTGCTGGGGGGGTCCCGAGAGAGCGTCCCACAGAGCCGCGGGCCTCACGCTCACTTTTGAGAAGAACGGACAACCCACGCTAATTGTGCCGGCGAGAAAAGGCAATTGCTTTCTACAGAGTTAATTTCATGACATCTTTTCAGACACGACAGGGCGATAACAATTTCGGATGAGATTGCCCACAAAATGCCGGCGCACGACACGGTCCTGCAGCGGCGATGAAAAGGATGGGGTCTGGAGAGCAATGCTCAAAAACACGCAGTAAAAACCAGTCCGCATCCCTCAACGCGTGTTGAAGCCTACAGAAGGAGGGACGCTGTCACCCACCTGCGTAAGCAAAGCTTACTGTGAAAAGTTTAGGGCGAGGGGAGGGCCGGGGCGGAGGCAGCCTGCTGCTGCGGGCACCCCCGCGCAGCCGCCAAGGGAATCCCTCCCGGGCCGGAGCCACGCGGGGCCTTCCCCGAACAACGCGCTTTTCAGTTGGTCCTCATCCGCAGAGGAAAACTTTGGTTTCCACCAAGATTTACAACTCATGTTTCGAAACGGCAACCTTCGCTTCGAATAAGACGTAGTTACCCGTTCTGTGCCCCTGAGCCAAGCACCCCCGAGGCTCTCCTGCACGCCAGTAGCTCGTATTCCCTCTTCGGCACCTCCTCCGCGGCCAGCAACCGACTCGGCGTGGCCAAAACGCAACTCCAACCCACAGCTCCACCTTGCTCTCCGAAGCTTAGACTGCAGCTGACTGATAGGGTCATGCTCACCTCGTACTAATACTTTTACTTTCAAATTTAGCGCGTGCTCTCCTTCCCGTGCCGCTACAGCTAGGCTTAAAAGAACTGCTTTGAGAAAGGAGACTGTTGCTACCGATTCCGGTATCACCTGACGATGCTAAAAGCATCAGTTTCCGTTTGGGGAAAAAAAGATGGGGTGGGGGGAATCAACCTTCCCAGAAGCGATTCCCAAAACATCAGTACTGTGGATCTGCAAAAACACAGGTACTGCTGATGGCTAATGAAGCGCGTTGTTGCCAAGGGAGGAACTACTCCTTCGCGAGGTGCAACGCCTTCAGCTTTCACAGCAGAGACCAATCCTGCGCAAAGGCTCAGCGTTTCTCCGAAGAGGGGATGGCAAAAGGGACGGAGGTGCCAGACTACAGCTTCACGCCATCACCACTGCCGCCAAGACCGCCACCGGCCTCGCCACGTGTCCCCAGAACCGTCAAAGCCGTGCTGAAGCGCCCGGACGCAGCTTTGGACGACCCACCACGCGATCCCAGCGGGTGCCCAGCAGCGAGCCCATGGCCGGGACTGGCCACCACGAGGCCCCGGCTCCTTCTGGCCAACTGCCGCGCGGTCCCCCGACGCCCTCAGCGGGGACAGACCCGCTCCCGCCGCCCCGCGTCCCCAGCGCCGGCTGTCTCGTCGCCTGGTCACACGCTTCACTCAGCTCTGCCATTGCAGGCACCTGTCTCCCCTCTCTCTCAGGACATACTTTAGCGCGTGAACGGCCCCGGCACCTCTCGGCAGCGCCGTGCCCGGCCGGCCCCTCTCCCCGGCACAGCCCCGGCTCCCCCTTCCCGCCGAATCACCCCGCCGTGCAGAGAGAACGTGCGACACGGTGCTAAACACCACTTATTTGCAGGCAGCGTGTTTACGTTATGAAACGCACTTCGGAAAAATATACTGCAAATTCAAGCAAGTCGTGCACAGCTTTTAAATTTGCAGAGAGAAAAAACGCCTTTACAGCTTTCCTTGCTTAAAGAGTTCGAGTAAAAGATGACAATAGCTCCGAACTGACACCAGAGGCTGTATTTACTTTAAACGTCTGTGGAGTTCTGCGTGATGAAGTGGCACCGGGGAATTCTTTCTACTGGTTTGTAACCAAGATGGCAGAGACAGAAAACTGACGTGAAACACTGCGGCAGCGCCGCAGCCGGCTACGGGCGCCGGGTCCGAGGGGCAGCAGCGCCTCGGCTGAATCACGCTCCCCTCAATTCGGAAGATGCTCGGCGTTCCTGACGCCGGAGGCTGCCGGGAGCGCCCCACTTCCAGCGGAGCCCTCCGGAGCGGCAGCCCTCCCCACCACAAAGCGCTAATTGAGCGGAGAGCTAATTGAGCAGAGCACTGACGGGGCTCCGCACGCATCCGGCACAGCACTTGACAAGAACGAACCAGTTAACCCATATCCCACTGAATGATGGAATGAAAATGTTTCTTTTGCTCTTCAGAACAAAAACCTTCGGCACTTTTCCAGCCGGGAGCGTTTCCTGACTTCCCGGAGTCCCTCACCGCCGCCGCCCCCCGTCCCCTGCCGTTCCCGCCGTTCCCAGTAACCACAGCCGCCCAGATTTACGATCTGTCACCTCTGCTGGGACGAGGTGTCACGCTTGTCTTTCTATTCTATATCAATATCTACCCAGATATTGATAGATAAAATTCCAGGGCCATACACGGCCTGTCCCTTCAAAGGTTGCCGCCGGCGGGTGCCGAGGATCGATACCCGCCTCCCCTGTCCCTGCCGGGGGGCACACGGCAAACGAGGCTCCCGGGAACCGGGCAGGATCTGGCAGCGCTCGCAGCCCCAGTGCCGCGCTTTGCAACGCAGCCCGTTCTGCGGCAGGTCTCCGGCTTTTATTCCCCATTTCTAACCAAATCTTGTGACAGAAAGCGATTCATACCAATCGCCAGAAATTTAGTCTTTCAGAGGACGGCCATATTTCAAGCTAATGGGTTCGGACCACTTGAAGCAGAAATCCTACGAGTCACGCTCACCACAATGGAGCTTCTGAGGTCTAAAAGCAAATTTACACGTTTTGCTGCCGCAGCTAAGTCGGAAAGCTGTGTGCTGTATGTTTTTCCTAGTTTAGAACTAATTTCTTAACCCGTCTGACAATTCTTAAATAAAAGATGGTGCTACTGCAGCTTTTTATTTTATTTATATCTATATATCTGTCTACGAAGGGATGCTCAAACAGTTTAACAAACTTTCCAGAACAGCAGCTTTCAAGAGACGAAGCAGCTGATCTCTCGCGTTTATTCTGGAAGGTGATGGTCCATTGTGAGACGATAAAAGGTCACTTACAAATAGACTGTCTTGCTCTCATAAGGTCAGAGGTTTATCGGAGCATCATCCAGAGGAGATCTGGGTGAGCATCGCTCCTCGGCCGCTGCACACAGGAGAGACAGAAGATTTCTTTGTGGCAGGGTGGAGAAAGGGAGGCAGGAGGAGGACGCCGCCCCCGGGAGACGCCTGTGGGCTCTGACGGGGCACTCGCGAAGGGAGAAGCGAGGAGGAGCGTGGAGGAGCGAGCAGCAGCGCAGTGAAGGAAGGGCACAGCCTCGGAAGGACTACAAGGCGGGTACCTTCCCCTCGTGCTCCTCCTTACAGCCGGCCGGCACCGCAAGCCGTCACCCGTCGCGGACACCGCCCAAAACCCAGCGGCCAGGTCTCCCCGCCGCAGGCGGTCGCTCGGAACAGCACAGCCGGGGAGAAGCAGCGTGACGACGCGGGAGGGTCCCAGCAGGCTGCTGCCTCCCTTCGCTGTGGTTAAAT
Organism: Vanellus vanellus; assembly: GCF_965231255.1. Classification (NCBI taxonomy): domain Eukaryota; kingdom Metazoa; phylum Chordata; class Aves; order Charadriiformes; family Charadriidae; genus Vanellus; species Vanellus vanellus. The sequence goes on along the minus strand of NC_138926.1, from coordinate 8,711,708 downwards.
AACACTCAATTAGGATCAACACTCATCTATTATTAACGTCTCCCTAATACAGAATTCCTTATCTGCACTTTATCTTGCAGCTACCTCGCCAGCGAGGACACACGCAGCCCGGATCTAAGGAAGGAGACCGCGATCAATCTGGAGTGTAAAACGCAGGTGGAATTCCTTCTCTCTGTCCTGACGCGTTCCATCGGGAGCTGAAGTCCGATGCACGGCAGGCTGCTGCAGGTCAGAGGAGGGAGCGTCGATGAAATATTCCGCTTTCACAGGCAATGAGTGCATTCGGTACATGTACGTTATCGGAGCACCGTTATTTAACAGCGCCGGCTGCCTGACAGGCGCTTCTCTCTCTGCCACGGGGGCAAAGCCGCGGCAGCCTCTGCCGCAACCCGCGGCACGGAAGGAGAGGATTTACGTGTTTGCGGGTTTGTCACCTGCACTGTCGCCTCTATTTGTGCACCGTAGAGGCTGGCAGCAGCCACGTGCTCCGGATTTAGCACGGCACTGGTCACGCTCTGAATTGGCAAGCGTTACCTTTGCAGGAAACTCACCCATCTGCTCTCCCTCCACCTCTCCCTGCGGCCGCCAAACCCGCACTGCCACGGGCATAGATCGGGTACCGCGGCGGGGGACGGTCCCTCGGCATCCTCCGCCCACGGCCGCCAGCGGGGAGCACCTGCAGGGACACGAACCGCCCCGTCCCTCACCTCCGAGACGCCCCTGGGGATGTCCAAGGGTTGGGTGAAGACGCCGTTCCTAATAAAGTTCGTTTTGGTATACACTCAGTTCCCAGAGCCTACGGCCCCTGCTCTGGGCCCCCCAAAAACGCCAGTATGGATTAGTCAGAGCGATGGGATCCTCCACCAGCGAGGGACACCGTTTCGTGTCAGCTGATGGGTTTCATGTTACTCTAAGACATATTTTTTTTTTCACTGTCAGTAGCATCTGTCACAACGTGCAGCTTAATAATCTCTTTTAAACCCAAGAAATCTTTATGTGCATAAAGCACCCGGGATGAATGTTGATCAACACCAGCCTGATCTCTTTCCTAAAGACAGGATCTCCCTTAACCGCCCGCACGTGCAAGTTAGAGCCCTTCTGAAATCTTCAGTTCTGCCACTGCAGCAGGCAAGGAGTAACCGACAGAGTCAATAACAAATGTGCCAACCTGTAGAAAATGTCCCGAAGCACCATGGGATAATAGATAATAAATTGGAATACCTATTTTTCTTGGGGTATTCTGGCCAATTCCCATTCTTTGGCTAAGACAGCGTGCAGTCAGCTTTAAATGACAACGCTTTACTTGCCGCATTATACACAGAAGTTATTTCGTAAGCCTTCAATAAAACACCCGCAGAACTTTTATCCAAAGCGTTTACCGTTACCTAAAACGAGAGGGCAAAATACCCACCAGCTCCCGCAGCCGAGAGCTTGTAGATCTGACCCCCCCTTCCGCGCGCGGCCCCACGGAACACCGAACGCACGAGGATTAAGGCAAGTTAAGGGATTCCCGGTTCCGGCCCATCCCAGCCGCTTTCCCGGCTCCCCGGCGCGGAGCAGATGCCTGCTGTGCTGCGGGGCGGCGACGGGGGGCAACGCCGCAGAGTAAGCGGCGATGGGCCTCCTGCTTTGCCAGCCCCTAGAATTCATGCATTTAACATTTTCCAGGCCCTTTTCCCCCACGATAGGGCAAAAAATGCCGCCGCTATCTTTTACAGGAGGAGCCGGGTTCCTAACGGAAGGCAGCGATGGCAGTTGCTGGGGGCTTCCCCGAAACGGCACGTACAAGTAGGCTCAATAACGCGAAGCCAAAGACACCCCCACACGGCGGAAACAGCGCAAAAAGCAAAATACAGTCACGAAGTGCTCCATCTTCCCGAACGCGCAGCCTAACTCTGCCCCCCAGCCCACTCCCCGGCGGGCGGACGACGGGAAGGTTCACCCCCCCGCGAGCCCCCGGGGCCACGGCGCGGTTCACGCCTCCAATGAGGCGTTCGTATAACCCCGAGCCTTCCTGCGCATCGGGCCCTCGCAGATGGGGCACTTCTGCCGCAAAGCGCCCGTCGGCGGGGGGGCGAAGGGCAGAGCTGGGCGGCCGCGGCGGGACGCTCGGGCAGCGCCGGCGCCGCTCGCCGGCTCTGAACACCCGCCGGCTGCCATGAGAGAGCCGAGAAAGTTCCCAGTTTGCGGCTCTGCCGGAGCCGCGCTGCCGCGGTGGGGAGAGCCGGCCGGAGCAGACGCCGCACTTCACCATCGCGCACCATCCGCGAGGAGGGGGCACTGCCTTCAGGGGTCTTCTCCCGTCCTTCCTTCTTTTAAGCCCCCCCTCACCCCCTTTTTAGTTTTCTTTCAGAGGTACTATCTTTTGTCAAAGGGAGAATGACAAACCCCACCAGTGAGGATTAGGCGTTCCCCCAGAAAAAAGGGGCGGGGGGGGAGGGGGGGGTCGGACCCCATCTCAGCAGCAGCAGAATGATCAAAGCGAGAACTCCTTCCAATTTCTACTTCCAAGAAGGGATGAAAAGGTGTGTTCTAACAAAAGCCTTTAGTCTAGAGCCCAGATCAGACAGCGTGATGAATGCTAGCCTAAAGGGCAACGTATTTGTAAGTTTTAAGTCTCTCGCAACACCAACTGCCCTGATTCATCCCCGCGATAAAGGCAGTTCTGAGAGCTGTTTTACCATATTTTTTATTTTCCAGAAGAGGAAGAAAAAATGTGGAACCGGCCCTCAATCTGCCACCCATCGGATTTATAAATGTTCGTAAGAGACCGGCGCTAATGTCTTTAAGCATTAATCTACTGCTGCAGACTCTGCGCGTCCCCCTTCCGCCTCCGCCCGGCAGTTCTTGCAGGCGGGGGGAAAGAAAACGCAGTTTTGTACTATTCCCCCCTCCTCCCCCCCATCTGCGGGATTTGCTTTGACTAAACCCCCGAGAAGCGGAGAACGGGCAGATGCTGGGCGCGCATTACCGCCCGCTGTCAGCGCTGCCAGCTGAGGGGAAGGCACAAAGCTCTGACCCAGTGTTTATTTTTAAAGACGCAGCGGGCTGGGTACACCTCCTCCTCCTGCCTTGCCCTCCGCGAGAAGCCGTGTCTGTCTGCGGCCCAACAAGGCAAAGGCAAACTCGGAAGGAGGGCAAGAGGAATGGCGTAGGGCCACGATTTCACGCGCTGCGTTAGCCCAGTGCCCCCGACTGCCTCTGCGGTTCCAGCAACGAGGCCACAAAACACATACAGAAACGATGAGAAAAAAGGACATTTTTGGATGTGGTCCTCATCCCACCTTGCTCAAATGACTTTGTGCCCCAAGGCTCCATCCATCCCAAGGCAGGTCCCTGGAGCGGGGCCGGCTGCCCAGCCTGGGGGGGCCCAGGGTGGCCGGGGGGGACCGGGGGCTCGGCGGCACCCGGAGCGAGGGGGCAAAGGGCCAAGGTTGCCGCTCGCCCGGCTCGCCAAACCAGCCGAGCCACGGGAGCCCGACCCCTCGGAGAGCGCCCCTCTCTCTTAGCAAGCGCTCGGCAAATTACATCACATACTTCTTAAAGTTGCAGTTGCCTTTTAAAAATGGATTGTATTTGTTTTTTAATTAAGTCTTCATCTTCGTACAAAAACCCATAGGCCTTGAGGTTTAGATCGTCGTTTTACACAAAAGTAAAATGGTAAATGCCTTTTACACGCAACACCATTAGATATAATTAAGCAATGGGTAAAGCATACATCGTGCTATAAATGTCATTTAGTTTTACAGTTAAACTCATCAACATTTATCAAAACACTGCCTGAAGAAAGAACGAGACAGCTACAGCTACTGACTTCAACTCGCTGCTGTCGGGGAAGCAGCGCGCTCCCAGGCACAACCGCAGCAAGAAAAGCCTTCACATTTCACATTTTCATCTTTCGGACCGAAATGTGAATTTTTTGCGGCGCTCCTGCGTGGGGCTGACTAACGCCGGGACAGGGACCCCCGAGGAGCCCCAACCGCGGGGGCAGGACGAGCAGCATCCCCACAACGCTCCCGACGGCACCCACGTGAACGCAGGCTGCTCCGGGACCGCGCGCGCTGCCCGGGCTGGGGGAGAGCTGCGGAGGGGTCCCCACCGCGTCCCTACACGCGGCGCTGCCGCTGGACGTACAATGGCATTTGGGCGTCTGCTTTCCGGTGAAGGGGGCGTGCGAGCTACCGCAAAAGGGACGGGAAGTGTAAAGAAAGGCAAACATGAGCAACGCGCATCACCAGATGCTGCTGTGCCTGTTCTATTTTAAAATCTCAACGTTTCTTGTTTTCTCCGGAGAAACATTAAAACGTGCGAACTGAGCCCACGAGAAGCAATTTTCAATTGACTGCTCCTCCTTGACACCGGCACGGTAAACACCAGCAGGTATCGGCTCCATCGACGCGGCTGGCGGGCACCCGGCCGGCTGCGAGCTGCGCCGAGCTCCCCGACTTCGCCGCCTTAGACAGACGAAAAGGCAAAACCCCCCCAGATCTGAAGCTGACGTTTCATCGTTACCCATCACTAAACCATTACGCTGCTGCAGTTCCAGCAGCAGCACGGAGAGAATGCTGCGTGTTTCTGCCAGTGTTTGTGAACCCCCCCTTCCCGCCCCCGTGTAAATGCGCGTTTCCAAGGGTCGCGGCTCTCCTCCCCCCGCCGCCCCGGTGCGCCCGGCGTTGCAGCTCTGCAGCAGAAGCGCCGTCTCCTCCGCACAGCGTTGGCAAGGCAACAGGCGTGAAGGCTGCGGCGAGGGGAGCCGGGAAGGACCGCAGCCGCCAGGCAGCGCCTTCGCCACCCGCCTGTCCTCCCCTCTGCATTCCTACCCTGACTGAAAGGTCCCAAGCCGTTCCCGGCACGGGGCTGCCACAACGCTCACAGGGAACGAGCTGGTGGCCGGGGACCGTTCCGAGCGGCTCCGGGAAGCCCTTGGCAGTGCTCAGGGGAAATCCCAAATGCTGGAACGACAATCCGGCTCTTGCCAGCAATGACCACCCCGGCCACTTGGCTTATGCCTTTGCCCGCGCTGCCTGTCTTTAGACAACCCCGTTTCCGATGGGAACGCGCCCTGCGGATGGCAACGGCCGCAAAGCAAAAGCGTTACTAGAGAGGACCTGAGAGCCGCGAGGTGCTTCCCATCTTTGGAGGAAAAAAAAAAACAAACCAAACCCAAATCAGCGAAAACATCCAAGAAACTCATTCTCGCCCCAGTTTCTGGTTCTCAAGTGAGTTTTCCCCACCGCTTAGGGCAGCGTTTTCCCTGCAGCCCGAGCCTGCGGGGGGCCCTGGGAGGGCTGTCCCGAAGCACGGCGCGGGCAGGGAGGGCCGCGGGAGCGCGCGCTCTCCGTGCCGCTCACTCGCTGCGCTTCGACGCTCGGAGCCCAGGCTTCAGAGATGAAAGGAGTTCGCGGTGTATAAATTTGTGCTCCCTCCCAACGATCCTCCTCCTGCCCACCCCGCAGCACGAAAACCACTCGTAGATTAAACTCCTGTCTTCCAGCCCGGTAAACCGCCCTTAAAAAGGGGAGGGGGGACAGATTTACAGCTGCGGCCAGCTGGAAGTACCGCCCGTGATCTCGGAAAGGCACACTACATCCTCGCACCAGTCCTCTGGGTCACCTTGTTTTAAAATTGTGTGCAAATACAGAGACCACTTCACTAAAAATCTATCTTCCTAACTGCTCGAAGCTGAATTTCAAATGCGTGTAACGCAGCGCTTCTATCTGTTTGCTATTCCGAGTTTCTCCTTTGGCCTTATGATAAAAGAATGCAGGAAATTATAACCAACCTTCCCCCCCAGCCCGGAAAAGGGAATTAATTACTGCCAGCACAAAGTCAGAGCTATTCCAATAAACCAAGGCAATCCATTCAAGCGCCGAAAAGCAAGGAAAACATCCTAGAGGCTTGATACCTTGCTAGCCATTCATACCGCGTGCCGCCGTGGATATTACGGAACAGCGGTGCCCGGGACTATCACAAAGCCAACATTATCTCTGCCATTATTAGAATTAAATAAAGCCTCCCCTTCCTGCACGCAGCGCCAATGTGGCCGGCATTACAAAGCGACCTCCAAAAGCCCGCAGCTTCTCGCCGCGCCCGGCTTCACGGTGGGGTTTACTTCTTTGAGCCAGGATTAGACGATCGCGGCGATTAGCGACAAGGCTCCTCGACGCGAGAAGACACGTGTATGCGCTCGGTGCCACCCAAAGCCGGTTGGTGCCGCGGATGAGCTCTCCAAGACACCCCCGGGAAGAGCAGCGCGGGGACCAGGGAGGGATGCTCGGCCGGAGGGAGCCACCGTTCGCTCCCGTCCCAACACCGGCGTCCCAGCCCGGGCCACGCTGCCGTCCCACTGTCCCCTCCCTCCCTCCCCGCCACGGCCCACCGGCTCTCCGGCGCAAGCCAGAGGAATCCGACAAACCGCTTTTTTGCTGCGGTTTCGCGCAAAACGGGGCGTTCGTGGTGGGAGCGCCCAAGAGGGAGCAGCCCCTCGGTGCTGCCGGTTCCGTGACTCCCCAGGGCAGACGGCTGCGCTCGGGCAGCACGAGGCTCGCGTGGCGGGCAGCCCGCACCGGCGGCGGGGTTGGGGAGAACAAGGGCTAGCAGCCTTCCCCGGGACGCAAGCAGACCGCCCGTGTGTACACGGCCTCCCCTCTTCTTATTCGTAAAGGCAGTAATGGTATTTCAAAATCACACCCTCGCGCAGCTTCTCCTTCTGTTCCTCTTCTCAAAGCCGAGCACAGTCCCATCGTTCCGCTGACGCGTCACACCAGAGACACGAGACCTTCTACAGATGTTGCCGACGGCAGCTGAAAATCTGCTAGACATTTGCTTAGCATTTCTTGAAAGAACAATTTAAATTATACACATTCTTCACCATTCTTTCCCCAAACCCCGACAGTTTGAAGAGGTCTGCTTAGTTTTGCCAGCTTTTCAGGAACTGTAAGACCGGCCCTCTCGCTCTCGTGCTCAGCGCATCAAGGGCAGAATACTTAAAAACAAGACTCATTTTTAAAGGAAGTACTCTACAATAAATAGCTCGGCAGCACAGCCGTGGCAGTTGGAGTTTTCAGCAGCTGACCGCTTTATTCGGGAGCCGCGCTGGCGTCGGAGAGCAAGAAGTTCCCCCCCTCATTCACTTGCTTTTAACAACACTGTATATAAACTCCTGTAATTTACAGTGAGGTCTGTCAAAAATCCCCTTCCTTAAAGCCCAGAAACCCCGACCTTTCAATAGCGCTGCTGTCAACGACCTATACGATGCCCCACGTTTCAGAGCTACAAACATTAAGTGCAATTCATCGCGGGTATTTCTACAGCGAGCCACTGAAATGGCAGCCCGGCTCAATCTGCCTTTTAAAAGCAGTTTATAAACTTTGAAAGGGCTTTTGCTGAAATGCCACTTGGGTGGTTGCCATACGGAAGGTGCTTTTGGTTTCCCTTTTTTTTTTTTTAAACCTGCCAGGGCTGTACATTACTGAACCGATTTCAGCAGGGCTGAAAGAGTGACACCACTTTGCAGGTACCATAAATCCTTTAATCCCTGCGAGGCGCTGGCGAGGTTCCACCTCCACCGTTAGGTCCGTACCTCCCCCAGACCCCGGGAACACCATCCCCTCCGCAGCGAGTGCCCCTCTCACCTCCGGGGGCTGCTGCTGGAAGGAAATTCCGCGCCGTGGAGTACCCATCCCGTGGGGGGCGCTTAATTAAGCTCATCGGATGGGCTAAAACACTCGGGTTTTGTGGAAAAACACTTTGACACAGTCACTGTACTGAAAGTGAGCTCGGTGACTTCAACCAGGAAAACGCCGTTTTCCTACCGCAGCCCTCTGCTTTGGCAGCCGCTCGTCCTCCCGTGCGCAGCCGGAAGGCGGAGCGCCCAGCGAGCCGCGCTCTCCTCCGGCGGGGTGAGCTACCCGTCGCCTGCCGCGGGGACGGCCACCAGCAGCCGTCGCCGGCGGACGAACGGCTCTTCCGTTTGGCTTGCGTTACGAGAACAAAACAAACCATCATGAATCATAAGGTTTTATGGGTTTGCTGTTTCATGTAATTTCCTAAAAAACAACCCCAAATTACATTCTGCTCATTAGCAAACCTTTCTGCGCAGAGGGGAGGGTTGTGAGAGCACACAGCAAGCCGATTACAGGGCGGCAGCGCGGGGGACAACGGATAATGACTGAAGTCAAATTCCATTTTAATACGCCCAAAGAAACAATAGCGTCATCAAACGGGGGCAGGGAATTGGAAAAGAAGGAAATTCAGCTGCCACACTCTTTGTTTTAATCCGAAACGCGACGTAAGGAACTAACCTTGTCACTCCTCAGCCGGCGGCTGCCGCTGCCGGGCGATGCGGCCAACTTGCAGCTGGGGCGGCCCCTCGGCGCCCGCCCGGCACAGCACCGGCACCGCGAGCCCGTGGCTCCCTCCCCGCCGCCGGCTCGGCCATGGCACCGCCGACCGGCGCTTTGCGAGCGCTGGACTGCAGGACGGGAAACCCTCATCCCCCCGAACCTCCGACCAGACACCTCCAGCTCACGACTGCGAGTCTGCATTCGCTCACCCCAAACGTGCAGCGGCCCGTTGAGCTGCGGGGACGCCCGGCGCTGGTACGGGAGCCGCACTGCTGCTCTGTGTCAGACTGACCCCCTGTATACCCTGCACCTCTCATCTGATGCAAAATCCCAGCGGGATGAGGTCTTCATGCTGGCTCAGAGCGTTTTTTGGGTTTTTTTCTAACGAAACATCAGCAAAACATATGCTGATCGGCAAGTGACCCGCGTAGACACAAGGACGGCCGTCTCTGAGCAGACCTGCAATAATTCACTGCAGAAGCCAAAGAGATTTTTCACAGAATTATCGGAGTTGGAAGGGACCTCTAGAGATCATCTAGTCCTTATTCAAGCTTCACTTCTTGTTTGGCACCTCCCAAACTCTAAAGAAAACATTCAGAAGCAGCAAACTGGAACCCCCCCCAGTACAAACCCCGGGCCACCAACGCCTATACAGAAGAGGGGGGTGGTTCATTTATGAAATGTACGTTTTAATACGCTTTCTCATGTGGAGGTGCTCCGCTATGGCACCGCCACACGCTGACATCAGCTTTGCCCTTCTGCCTGGGACTCTGCGAAGGGCAGCGCGACCCGGGAACCGCGCGCCCACCCACGTGCGAAGCTCCCGCCTTACTCCGAGGTTTTCCCAGCCGCTCCTGACCGATCTGAAACAAGGAGGTTTTGGTGCTTCGGGACCGGGCTCCCACCGCGAGCAGCACCCACGGCACGGCTCGGCTCGGCTCCTGGGGAGCCCTGTCCCAACACCTCCCGGCAAGGCCGGAGAGCTGCTGCCTTTGTGCACGGCAAGAAGCGGAGCGGGAACTCTGCCACGAGGCATGGAGGACGGCCACCAGCCTACGTGACGCAGCGCCCATCGCCAGCGTCCAGCCTCTGCTCGTTGCCCGCAGCCCCGCCGCGGCGGGGGCGTTAGGGAGCAACCAGCTCGGCCGGAGCAGCTCCTCCATCTCCCACCACGTCACAGCTAATGAGGACGGGGCCGAAGGCAGAGAAAGCAAACCTTCTTCCCAAGGACTGTGTGATCTTTTTGCTCTGATGAGACCCACCCAGCTGAGAAAACGACCTGGCGTACTTTTCTGGTCTGAAAAACGCTCAATCGTGCCTCATCGCCATCGCCAAAAACCATTAACGGCGAAATCCAAAGAGCCACAGCTTCTCAGCCGTTTTCCCTTGCGAACGGCGCTCTCCCCCCGGGCTGGAGCTGGGGACACGCAGCCAGAGCGAGAGGGAACGTTTCGAATGGAGAACCCAATTAACAAGCCCACGTCTATTCACGGGAAAAGGTTTTGCAGCTTCCATTGAAAGTTCTGCTTTTGTCTTCCTGCCGCCCCTTCCCAAAGCGAGGGCTCATTACTGATGTAGAGCAGTTCTGTAATTGGTTGGGAATGTGGTTCTCGCACAATACCCCGGAGAGGCTGCTTTATGAGGTCTCCGAACGCTACTGAAGAAAGCCGTGAAAACCCCAAAGCCAGATGCCTGGCCCCAAACCAGGGAACTTGGCTGGCCCAAAGAGGTTTCCATCGCGCTGGCACCGTGCTGCCGCAGCGTCGCGCTCCTGCGAGGGCGGCACTCACACAGGAATACTGTGGAACAAAGCGCGATGGCTGCCGCGTTCTGCCAGCTCCGCCGTTCGGCTTTGGGCAACGGCCTCTGACCAGCGCCCAACTGCGGCTTTCTGCAGGTGAGGCCGTACGCGTCATCCATACCTCACCTTCTTCGGGAAAGGCACAGCTCACGGGATGCACACGCTCACGCCTCTTTTGCCCAGAGAGGCTGTTGAGGCCCCATCCCTGGAGGCGTTCAAGGCCAGGCTGGACGTGGCCTTGGGCGACCTGGGCTGGGGGGAGGTGTCCCTGCCCACGGCAGGGGGTGGGAACTCGATGGTCTTCAAGGTCCCTTCCAACCTAAACCATTCTATGATTCTATAACGTCGCTTGGATGGATCAGACCTCAGCGCAGCATTTAGCTGAAGGCAACGCTCCGAGCGTTGGTCTCCAAATGCGTTTTTACCGTTTTCAGATTTCTGCACGCAGCCTTTGCTGTCTCACAACCCCTATAGCAACCACAAAGAAACTCGGCACCTCTACTGCTAAAATTTTGCACGAGTATGAATGTGAAGGCTGAGAAACAGGGAAACAGGCGAGAGGACGGTCTCAGAACTGCGGCGAGAGCTACTCGCCCATCGGCAGCCCCCCAGCCACGGGAAAGAAAGCAACGCGGTGGAATTACCCACCGAATTAATTGCTCTCCTGTGGATGAGAGCAGAGTCTGGGGAGAAGACACATCTTCCAGTTTCTGCCCGAACTGGACGATGAGGGACGAGCCAGGGCAAGGAGAGGAGACACGGCCAGACAAGCGCCTATTCCCTGCCCCACGGGTGGGCCCTGTAGGCAAGAGGCTCCCGCCGGAGCGTCCAGGGCAGCCACGGACCGACCGTGCGGTACACGCGGCGGAACGCACAGCACGGGCGAGCCCCGCTACGGGAATTTAAACACTAGGGGTGTCTACAGTGGCATCGCTTCGGTGCCAAAAGCGCTCTGGGAAGATAAAATACAGCCAGCGAACGCCTCTCAGCGAGACCGCCACGCTGGAGAAGCCAGCCCTCCGCCTAAGGAACGGCGCCGCGCAGCAGCGGGAGCTGCCTCTGCACACCTGCGGGACGCAGCAGCGCACCTGACGGGCACGGAACCGCTGCCCACCACCAACGGAAGGATTTTTCGTAGTTCAGCGCATCTGCTGCCGCCGTTATCTTTGCCCCTCACGCTGCAGCATCCCGAAATCCCCTGCTCCCGGAGTCCCGCTGCCCACCAGAGCTGCGAGCGGGCAGCAGAAAAAACAATGTGCAGCTGTGGATTTGGCAAAAAAAACCCCGTAGGGTAGCGCTGCGAGGCTTCGGAAGCCGAGAGAACGCACGGATGCTCACAGCAATACTCACAGCGAGGAGCGGAAGCACTCCGCCAGCTAGCATGAACCCACACAACCCACGTGAAACCCGCCCATGCGTCACAGGCACAGCATGCCACCGGCAACCGGCCCGGGCTCCCCGCTCCCCCTCTCACCGGCCGCAAAACGCACCTCCTCGGCGACCTCGGGAGGGAAGAGAGCATCTCCTGGCTCAGGGTGCAGAGTCCACCTCCCTCTGAGCTTCATCTACCATCCCACCAGGAGCACTTCAAGGCCGGCAACGAAATGAGAACAGGATAAAGTAGAAGTGCCAAAAAAAAAAAAAGGAGGTATGGAAAGTCCTTAGGGCTGAGGCTCTGGACCACAGGAAGTTTACCTTTTTATTCATTTGACACAAATGCGAGTTCTCCTTGTGCTTGCCAGCGAAGACGCCTTCCCGGCACCCCCTTCCCCGGAGGGGGTTACAGAAAGGAACGTTTGCTGGCACTAGCGCCCGCGGCCTTTCAACGACAGTCTTTCTACGAGAACGAAATTTTGGACTGGGTTGCTAAAAGCATCGGTCTGCTCATCAATCTAAGAGCAGCATCTTTAAAGGTCACAAGTGGAAAAAAAAAAAATAAAAAAAATCAGAGACTCATTCTAATTCCTTGCAAACAGGAGCTCGTTTTTCACAAATCCACCCTGCAGTGCTCAGTAACATGACCTTTCACTTACAAAGAGAACAGCGGATTTCTGTCTCTCATGTGTTAACCTCCCTTCTTTTCCATAAATTAAACAGAGTCTTGATACCATCAGAACACGCTTTTCCAGCGGTCCCCCGCAAGTTTCCACAAGCCGCTTCGGTTTTGGCGATTGCTGAGGGTATTGAGCCCATACAATCCCGGGCAAGCAGAAAAAAGCCAAACTGCAACAAAAAATGCAGACGCACAAAGTTTGTGGGCAAAACCCTGACAATTACCTGCCCAGAGGTTTAACGTAGCATGGGCAACAGGCAGGTGCCTTAGTATAAACGTGCGCTTTTCTGTGGGTAACCACAGAGTCCTGGACGCCGCCCCAATCCTCCTTGCGCGTTTGTTAACATGCTTTCAGGATGCTACGGGCTTCTCCGAATGGGAATTTTTAATGGTACCCGGTATCTATGAAGACGGTACAAAGCAAGGAAACTTCCCGACGAGAACAATACCTGTCCTCTCGAAACCTCTCAGTTGCTCAACATCTATAAAAAACGCAAATCAAAACCAGAGTCAAGCTGGAAAATACATGGAAGCGGAGCTGAGTACCATCTGGAGGACAAAACGGAGCCCCCGGGGAGATGGCAGCATGCTTTTTTTCAACCTTGGTCGATTTTAACCACTCCAGACTGCAGACCCCAAAGCAGAAGCAGCCCAAAAAGCCGGAGTCCCTTTTGGGGTGGGGGTGCTAACCCGCGTTCCCATCCAAGGAGGCAAAGGAACAGAGGTATCGCCTCCTACAATGCAGTACACCCACAAACAGGCTTTATGTGATTTGCTTGGAAAGCCACACGTTTAACATAATCGTTACATTTTGGCAGCTAAAAAAGTTGGCAAAACGAATATAGGTTGATCTTCTACTTCTGCGCTTACTCATAATGATCTTTATTGCTTGTGTGATCTTTGCCTACTTGTTTGCACTGCTTCATCTCTTTTACGGGAGCAGAGCAGACGACATTTACCACTGCTGTTTTGCAATTACCTCTTATTTTAGCTGAAGGTATCCGAAATGTCAGCATGGGATTCCACCCACACCCGCTGCTGCCCAACTTCGCTTTGGCCAGAAACCCTCACGCGTCTCCACCCGGCCTCGCGATTCCTCCCGCCCGACACGTCGGCCTGCAAAGGAGCTCGCACCGTCCTAGAAACCGTCCCGCGGCGTGGAGGTGATCAAAGGTGGGTCCCCGAGGGACGGCATAACCTTCCCCGTCCCCCGGCAAACGTGCCACGCCAGGTCAGCGCGTCCCAGGCTGGACACCGGTGGAGTACCGAAGTGAAGTACACCGTTCATCTCGCACGCTTGTAAGGGAGACCGAAGTGAAGAGTACCTGTCACGCTCCCCTGCTGCTCTCGCAGGTCTGTTCTGAGCATTACGCGTGCTCTTCCCCTCTCTGACACGTACCGTCATCGCCCGACTAACGCCAGTACGATTTGCCAATTTATAAGGCATCGCGGCAGCAGTACGCAGGGCTGCTGCCTTCTGATGACTGCCACTAGCGTGACAACGGGATTTGACTACTAGCCACGAGGTCAATTGGCTTCCCGGGAGCTGAGTCAGATCCTCTCTACCATGCAAAACTCCAGAAAGAGTCCCTCAGCCTACATTCCGTAAGGGAAACCTTTCACAGAGTTGGAGGAACGGGAGACCCGCTTGAGCCAGCCGCCTGCGTCTCTGCTGGGCCCCGGCTATGAAAACCCGAGTGCTGCAGTAACGAGAGTGAGAAGTTCCCAAGTACTCCAACGAACGAAGAGTCACGGTCAATGAATGAGCTTCTGCGGGTGTCCCACTGGACCCCCCGCTGGAGGGCCTGCCGAGAGCAGGGGGCACAGGCAGACCCACCTACGATCGCAGGCACCGGCCCAAGGAATGGGAGGCAGACAGACAGACAAACGTTCTGTTCCACGATGGCATGGAAGGGTCGCTTGGGCCCTTTGCGGGTTGATGTAACGGAGCCCTAAGCACCCATCCTGATTGCTCCTGGCCGCTTCCGCCTCCAGCAAAATTTTCATCCAAGAAAAACGGGGTAAGAGATACAAAACCAGCAGAGATTGTGCAAAACAGCGCTGACCGGCAGGTTGCGTCTCTTCCCGCTCTGCCGACAAGCGGATCCCGTAAAAATATCCCGTATTCCTCCTATTACCAAAAATGGGGAACTAGTAGCAGCCCTCCCTCGGTCCTCCTGGCAGCGGCGGGCGGTGAGTGGGCTCTGCTGAGCTATCAGGACCAACACTATCCGCCTGTTTATGAGCGACGAGATTAGAGCTCAAGGCAGCGCGTGGGGGGCTGTGGGATGCATTCGCATCAAGTTTTGCGAGCTCTCGAAAGAGATCTGGCAGATGACTGTGTTTCTCACCACCCCCGGGCTTCGGAGGCGAGCCAAGGATGAGTCAAAGGCTTCAGTCAGAGGGGAGCATCCCGCCTAAGGACCGCACTCGGCTGGGATGCACCGGCAAAACCTTCTGTCCTGACTCAACGAGCGACCTCACCTCGAGAGCTAATTCCCTTCCACGTGTTCATGAATTATTGATCTCTGCTGCTGTGTCGATAACAGGCGGGCAAAGCAGATCACAAGCAATCCGCGCTTCGCAAGGAGGAGATAGCAACACCGCAGAACTCGGCGCAAGGAGAGAAAAAGTCTCGTTTCACAAATTTCAGTTCAGTTGCCTATTGCCAGCAACTCCCTCCATCCATATCTTTATCGCTGTTATTTTGTATCAGCGCCGCGCTTCTAATTCTAACTTTGTCTGGAAAATATTTCTGAGAAGAGCCTTTGTTCGCCACCCACCGCCGCCAGGCTGCTGCCAGCTCCCGCGGCGGCAGCGCAGACAGCACGTGCCAGATGAAGAGAATGGCATGTACCTGTCAGTCTTTGCACGAGCAGCTATTTCTGCCGCGGATTTACATGCGCAGCCTCCCGCGTACGGCTCGAGACCTCCATTTTACGGAGGGAGCTGATGTTGCCTGCCCGCTGGCCGGTCGGGCTGTGCCAGCGCCGGGGCGGCCCCGGCTGCCGTGGGACGGGGCTAATCACCGCGGCGCTCAGCTCACGGCTCGCTTCTTTGCAGATTTAATTAACTCAAAAGGCTTTCGCCTTCGCAGTTGCAAAAAAAGTATTTTCCCTCTTAAACCAGGGCGGTAGACCTAAACCTCCAACCAGTTCCGAGACATCGCGAAGCTTAAGGAGAACTGATGAGAAACTAAATAAAAATGCTCTTTTGTGTTCAGACCCGGTACGCTCCGACGTTTCGATTCTCTTTTGCGCTGGCGAGCTCCAGCACAACACCCTGTCCCGCCGACGCCTTTTGGACGACGCTTTTTGATGTACCTCCCCAAACCGTGGCCTTGAATGCCTAAACACAGCCGAGAGAAACAGGACCGCTCGCCCACGCCTGTGCAAAGGAGGTCGGGGGGAAACTAACACCTCAACTGCTCCAGGGAGGAAAGTACCCGTTTTGTATCGAGTAAAAATTTCTGAAAACATGTTATTGCAGGAAGCTGTACCGGACTCCAAACCGAAACACAAGCGTGCGCGGTAGTATTCTTCCCCGCCTGAACATATTCTTCCACACATAAAAAGATGGGTGACATGGTTTACGTTTGATAATTTTTTGGCCAGGATGTATTCGCCGAAGAGAGCTGCTTAACAAGCGTTCCCCCGTTCAGCACCTGCGACGTCCCGGTTCTCCCTAGGATGTTCCTGCCCTCAGGATGGTAACGGGGGGGGACGGTGGAGAGGCAGACACGCACCGGCGTACACGGGAGGAGCGCTGACCGGGAGGCCCGGAGCACCTGAGAGCCGGGGCGGGGAGAAGACGGTCCAGCGCTCGGGCACAGGGAATAAATTGGGGATTTCTGTTCTGGCCTGACCGGAGGAGGCGGCTCACAGGCGTTTGCAGAGACTGTTCTGACGCTCAGTAGAACAGTCTTCAACCCCCAGAGCAAACGTTAAAAGCACGGATAGCAACAGCTAAGGCAACCAGATCTCCTTCTCCAGTGTCCCATCGCTTTCCACCCCAATTCTCCGGCCGAGACGTCTCAGCCGCAAAGCCCACCCCGCAGCTACCACAGCGCAGACTCTCCCCCTTAAAACACCGGGTGAGAGCAATCCGTAACACCGGCCTCAGCGCGAGGGGGGCGATGCCGATCTCCCGCACGCGCCGTGTGTCGGCAGGCCAAGCTCCCGCCTGCCGCGCCGCTCCGCGCTCATCGGAAACCCTTTCTAGGCAGATTTACGGTGAAAGCGGCAAGCCGGCTGCCGGGGGGAGGCAGGGCCGCAGCCGCCCCTGCTCGGATGGATGCCCGAAGGCGCGGGGAGGACCCACATCGCCACAGGCCGTCCTTGCTGGAAGCAAACACAGCGTAGGTGGTGGGAATAAAAGCCCCTGCCCCCGCTAACCGCTGACTTACAGCTAAGGACCACAGCCGGCAGGCCGGAGAGCGGCGAGAACAGGCGATGGCTGTTGGGAACCCGCAGAGAGCCGAAGCGATCGCTTCCACGGGGCCCCCTTGGAGGAAGAGCGCGGCAGGAGGTACGGAGCCAGCAGAGTCGGCATCCCGAGGCGCCTCCCGTCCGCAGGGTGCTGTGCACCCCCTGAGTGATGGAAAGAGTGAAGATGCATTTTTTCACGGCACAGCTAAACACTATCTTGAAAAGGCCAAGATGCGGCGGTACAAGACTGGAAAAAACTTCTCTCGGAATAAAGATTCCGCCTTTAACGAGCTACCGTAATGTTCTGACCACCCACGCCTAGTCCCGCGGCGCCCGTGTGGCCCTGCAGGGCACGAGGCCAGCTCCCACGTCGAGGACACCTGCACACGTTGCCATCGCGCCCAGAACCCGCTCGCAGCCGCGGCGCTTCTCGGAGCAGGGCCCGGGCACGGATGGAGCGAGGCAGCCCCAGGCCGGCGCAGCTGAGCGATGGCATCCCGCACCGGCGCCCCCGACCCCGAGCCCGTCCCGCCGGCAGCACGGAGCAAACGGAGGACACCCCAAAGCACCGGCGACGCGGCATGAGCGCTGCCGCCTCCTCGCCCGGCCGTCGCCCAGACCCTTCCCTCGCTCTGCTTGCAGATACTCGCGCTCTCACCAGAGCGCAGCAGGATAACGAACAAAATCGGTGTTTAACCCCCACCCCCCACAACGTACGCAGCGAGAGATGGCGTTAGCAGTGCCGGGGTCATGCGGATTAAGGGCCGATACAAAAAAACTGGGCACCCAGTAGAACTTCACATTGCTTCAATTTCCACTCAGGCACGCGCCTTTAGAAAGTTTCCATCCGAGGAAAAGCAATACTCAATTCTGGTTTTCTTAGTACAGCGATAATTCTCTGCTCCATTTCCACAAGAGCTACTTTCTGTTTAGTAACGGCTATAAACTCTGATCTTTAGCAGAATTCGCTGGCTCACCCGCACCAGCTTCATTTCAGGATGAAAGCCGCAAAGGTGAAAGAGTTTCCCAACTGAAATTGTAAGACCGGCCTCAAAAATAGCATCGCGTTAACTCCGGTAGTCAGTGAAAAGCCTTAAAAGGAATTTAGTTTATGTGAACATCAAATGACTTCACGTTTTATCACCTCAAGTAAGACTGAGCAGCAATAGAAAAATTTTTCAAATGCAGTAAAAAAAGTTCAGAGTGAGATTCTGGATGATTTTTAGCGCTCTTCATTTGGGTCAGATGTTCCGTCACCCGAGCCGGAACACCCTTAAAGTAATTGCAAGTTTTTCCTTTCTTTTTCAAAAGAAGGCAGAAGCAAGGCGGCGATCCTAACAGTAGAAGGGTTAATGCTACATAGAGGACAATTTACTTTCTGTATTTCCCTGCAGCACCGGCTCCCGCCTTCCCGAAACGGCCAGAGGCAGTCCTCAAGCTACACACACCGCCACTGCTCATCAGATACGGGGTTTTCTTGTTGTACAACGCCAGAAACGCTTGAAACCTAGCTGTATGGGCAGAAGGTCCTTTAGAAAGCCAGGGAGTCCCGATTTCCACCTGGCGGAGAGCTCTGAGGCACGCTTGTACAAACCGATCTGCGCTTACGCAGCCGCCGGCGCGGCCGGGCCAGGCCGGCACGAGGCTGTTGCGCCACTGCCGCGCGCCCGGGCGATGCCCAGCTCCGGCGCGGTTAATCCCGGCAACGTCAGCAGCTCCGCGGGAAATATTTGATGCTTTCTTCTATTCCAGCTGCGACTGCTCTTTCAGCCCTCAACCCCCGAAACGTTTACGGGCTGGAAGAGGAATCATCTGCCCGTTTCGAACTGGAGGACACCACCACCGAACCAGCCCGACTCTCCGCAGGCGAGGCGAGGGCGGATGCCGCCGCCGGCCCCTTCGCTCGCCACTGGGTCTGCCCACTCCTGCCCCTAGGGAAGCCAAAAGCTGGACTGCGGGGTAAGAAAGCAGGAATAAGGGCATGCCCGGGGCGGGGGAGCCCCCCTGCACCGTCAGGGATGCTTTCGGGAGGGATACGCCGGTAACACCTCCGCTTTCGCCAGGAGACCGCCCGGACCGGCGGGGACGTTGCGTGCAAATGGCCCGGCTGTAATAACCACTAGCGGGTTCGCTGTGTGATGTCGGACGCGCACAACGCGTTCACTCGTGATCCAAGCCTCCGATTTAAAGGGGGAAGAAAGGATCCTCGCCTGCCTGCAGATAAACTTAAGTAAATAATGTTTGCCATCAACTCCAAATGAAGAATGACAGTTAAATTTTATAATCATCTTCACAGCTCCAGGACTTACTTTATATTTTCTCAGGCTCATGACCCAGGGGTTGTCATAGCAACGAGGAAATCCTACCTTATCTGCCTCTTACATTTACATTCCTTACGGCTGCTTCCCTTTATGAATTAAATCCATCACGGTCTTCTATTCTCCAAATAAGAAGTTCTTAGGATTATCTCGCAGAAACAAGGATCAAATGCTTTGATTGAAACACTATGCAAAAGCTAATTCACTGGTGGTTTTCTTTAAGGGAAGATTGACTGCGCTACAAATAAATGGCTCCCATCCAAGCCTGCAGTTGGCAGCCTCTCACAGAGAAAAGTTGGGAGAGCAAACACGGATTCTGCAGTACGGTCCTGTTGGTCGAAAACATTTCTGCATCCGGACGGCAAGAGGAGCATCTGCTCGGCCGAGGGGTCTGCAGATAACGAGCTTCCAGGGCACCGAGAGGGACACGGCAAGCACGCGCTTACGTGCGATTATCATCGCGCAGCATCGCCGGGAGATGGGCAGGACTGGACCAGGGGCTGAGCACCCCGAGGAGCGGCGAAGCTGCCAGAGGGGGCGAATCCCGCACGTGCCCCTGCTCCCGCGCCCTTCGGCTGCAAAACCCCAGCCGCAGGCACACCTCCTGCGTCTGTTCGTCACTCCTGCACCTTGGCTGCCCTACGTGCATTTTTTCAAAGACGTTTAAGAATTATCCAGCTGTTTTCTCAAGCACGAAGAAGAATGCCTGAAACCCAGCGCCGGGGCTCGGCACCCCGTCGGCCCGGGAAGCACACGCGTGCCCCGGCCCTGCTCGGTCCAGCAAGAGACCCAACTTCTATATTTAACGTACGGAAAGCAACGCAAAGTCAGCACTCCGGAGAAAGAAATCTAATGAACCACCAGATAACTGTATGTCCATCAAGCGCGGGACGAATTCCCGCCGTTTGCCAGAGCCGGTGTACTCACGTGGCGCGCACCACGGAACCGCCGCGTCGTGGCGCACACGCGGCCGTTGGCTTGCAGGCGCTGGGACAGTCCGCCCGGGTGCCCCTTTCCTTGCACTAAACACACAAGTAAGCACAGCACTTGCGTTCAAAGACAAGACGTCATTAGGAAACGGCATAAACTCTTGTTATGCAGATTTGGGGGGGGAGGGCGAGACCATTTAATTGTCTGCATTCGGTTCCTCCCCATTGGATGGGCCCACAGTCAGGGCAGGGTTCGGTATTCAGTCTGAACAGCGACGACTGACAACCTCTCTGTTCTAAACAATACAGCATTAAAATAAACTTTAAACCCCGGAATGTTTTCTGCAGGAGTCTTTTGATTAACAGAACCCTTATAAACTGTAATGAATTTCATAAAGGCAACTCTACGGTTACAGACCTACAGGCGCTGCGAGTTTAATTTAGTTAATGTACTTTTTATTCATTATTGGTCCTCCACAAGAAGCTGATCACCAACTTGTGGAGTGCATTGCTTAATTATCCATGCTGCACTTCTTAAAATGAGAACTATTGAAGTTGTCTGTCAATACGGCGGGCAGGGCCGCGGCTGCCATCGATCCACGCAGCGAGCGCCGTGCCGCCGGAATGCCAACGACGGCCCCGGCACCGCACCGGTGCGCCGAAAGACCTGCGGAGCATGCACGAAGCAAAACAATCAGAAACTCATCTCAAAGACCTGAAATCCTTTTGTTTCCAGCGATACCATCTTCTGCGTTTGCAGATGGGGAGCGGACGCCAGACCTCTTCTTGCATGCACGGTACACCTTAGTTTCAGTGCAAACAGCTCCTGAACATCTCGTCTGGGCAGCTTTAAGCCAGAAATACGTATGGTTTTTTGCTTTATCTCTTTCTTCCATATTGCTATAGGGAGGACAATGGAAATGTGCGTTCCAGTCGCTTGCCGGCTCCCTCAGTGCCCCCGGAAAGGCGTGCTGAAATGGGAACTGGTCCCTCAAGGGCGCCGTTTACCTACACGTACCTAATGAAGCCGAGATTCAGAATAGCACACATTTGCACCGGTATCGCCTCAAAGTCAGCAACTCAATAAGCACAAATTATGGTCCCTGTGACACAAGCGAGCACAGACAAAAGCTGCGTTTACAAGGAGAAAAAGCCCTAGGATGCTCTGGGACTGACCCAGGCCGCCGTCCTGTGGAGCTGTCTCCCCCTCCGCGCTGCCACCCTGCCCGCCGACGTCTTCATCAGCTGCCCGGTTTGACCATCTTATCTTTCCCTTCTCAGTGACAAAGTGATGCTGTATTTCAGGGAAAGCTGCCACCGCCTGACGGGTGGCTGAGGATCTGCCGTGCGTGTGGAGCTGTGTCTGAAGGGACGGTGCACACCGACCTGCCGCTGGTCTGAGACCCGGGCGGTCTGCGCTCTTGGAGCGGGGCCAGAGGAGGCCCCGGAGCTGCTGGGAGGGCTGGAGCCCCTCTGCTGGGAGGACAGGCTGGGAGAGGTGGGGGGGTCAGCCTGGAGAAGAGAAGGCTCCGGGGAGACCTCAGAGCCCCTTCCAGTGCCTAAAGGGGCTCCAGAGAGCTGGGGGGGGACTCTGGGTCAGGGAAGGGAGCGATGGGATGAGGGGGAACGGTTGACACTGAAAGAGGGGAGACTTAGATGAGATATGAGGAAGAAATTCTTCACTCTGAGGGCGGTGAGCCCCTGGCGCAGGGTGCCCCGAGAAGCTGTGGCTGCCCCATCCCTGGAGGTGTTCAAGGCCAGGTTGGACGGGGCTGGGAGCAACCTGGGCTGGGGGGAGGTGGCCCTGCCCGGGGCAGGGGGGTGGAACGAGATGGTCTTGAGGATCCCTTCCAACCGGAACCATTCGGTGATTCTGTGCATGGCGGGACCTGGCGAGAGTCTGCGCATCTGCCGGCAGGGAGGACAAGGGCAGAGCAGGAGCGGGATTTGCCAGCGCCAGCCTTTGTCAGTGCGCCTTTGCTGAAATATTCACAATCGGTGGATCAATAATTCATTATATAATATGATAAAAGGTAATCCACTGTTTGAAGTCCGAGCTTAAACAAACTCCCCTTCAGTTACAGCACCGCGAGCTCTTACAAATTTCAAGATACTCGGTGCGATGGTGGAAGGCAGAAAGACACAGTCGGAAGGGACGAACGCATCCCTGCCCCGAGACCGCCCCACGCCTGTTGGAAGGGAAACTATTTATGGCTGCGACTTAAGCCGGAGACCCTTTGCAAAGGGACGCTAACTCAATCTGAAGTAACATAAGTCAATATTCTTGTTTCCCCTTTCATCCTTTCAGCCAATATAAACTAATACAAATGATAATGACATGTCACCCGTGACCTCTTAAGTACGCTCCTTATGTTAGCAGGCTAATATTTATTCTCCCCTTCAAGCAGATGACTCAAGTCGAGTGAAAATTTACTTTGGGCAAAGGAATACCTCAACCGCATTAGTGCAATCCTCCGGACATGCCCCAAACAGCAGAAGCGGGTTTAACGCCCCATTTTAAGATTATATGCTGGGATTTTCAATGCAAACGGAACGCTTGGCTTTAGCAGCCCCGGCTGTAACTCAAGCACGCGGAGCAGGGACAGGGAAAGCTGATTTCCAGGGGATCGGATCAGCTTGATTGCCCTTTCCGGACCGTTTGCCAAAGGTGTGTCAGAGCTGGAAACGCGAAGGGCACCGCAGCGACCGGACACGGAATTTCCAGGCTTGTAAGAGGCAACGGCAGCCTGCGCTTCCCTGGAGTCCTCATCTGCCCAGAGCCATTTAGGAGAGCTCAGGAAGATAACTATCTAAATAGAAAACATCTACATTCGCAAATACCTCACAAAAAGCACCAACTGCGAGACGCGTGCGAAAGGGAAGATCAAGTATCCGCCTCCCCCAACATCCACCCCGTACCAGGAATTCTCCTGCAAAGCCGGTAGCCACAATAGCGGCTTGTTCTTCGCGCAAGGGCCGCAACAGCGCACCAGAAACCCCGCTGACACTGAACCGGCACGGATCCAAGGTCAGCCAGGCTCGGCGCCAAGGCTCCGGCAATAAACCATCGGATCCCTTCTGAAGTGGGGGAAGTAAAAGACCTTTTAATTGTAGAGCTCTACAAGCCTTTCATATTAATTTAACGTTCACCTTGAAACGCCAGCTTTCCTCAGCCCCTCAGCAGAGCGCGGGGGACGGGGGGACCACCTTCAGGGAAGTGGCACAGCTTTTTCCCAACGCTCAACTGCACAACAATCCCGATTTTAAGAGAAGGGAAACAAAATCGCCCCCCGAAGCCAGCCATCATTCCGGCAGCCCGCCCGAAGCGCCCGCAAGCCTGCCTGCACCTTCAAGCCCTGCCCCATCCATCCATCCATCCATCCATCCATCCATCCATCCATCCGTCCGTCCCACCAGCGCCGACGCCGCACCTGCACGTCTACACACGCTACAAAAATAGTTGCCGTGGGAGAGACTGTTCGTAAATCGAGCGAGAAAGTTCATTAAACGATAAAAATTCCAACCGTGCTACCGGGATGTAAATTGCATTCGTACCCAGAGCTGACATCTTAAACAGTTTAATTTAGGTACAGCTTTTAGCAGCGCTGGGTGTCTGCAACAGAAACAGATGCCTTGAATCATTTCAAAGTGTGCTCCTGTCAGAAATGTCCTTTCTGACACCAAAATCAATTTCCTTCTCCTTTACTAACTACTTTTCCAAAAATAGAACGGGAAAAGTTGCCTCAATTTTATCTTTTGTAAGTGGTACAAAACGTGCTTTTAAGCTTTAAGGAAGAAGATGGCAGCACGCAACACGTGCGCCCGCGGTAATTAGTACTATTTTGATAGAGCGACTGGCAATGAGGATGAACCTGATCCATCTTCATTATGGAGACGCACGAAACCCTGGCGGCGGCTGGTGGAGAGGCGGACGGGCTGTTTCCCCGCGCGGCCAGGGGCGCCGGGGGGCGGCAGGGCAGGACGGTTCCCCTCCGAGCCCCGCGGCCGCACGCCCCCGCTCTGCCGGAGCAAACCCAGCCTGCGGGGCCGGAACCGGTTCCCTTCCCGCTGGTGGCCAAACGAAGGCCTCAGCAGTTCCACGGACCTTGCCGTGCACACGCAAGCAGGCCTTGTAAATCACGCCTCTTCAGGACCCGATTAAAACAAAAGGCACAGCTATACGGCGATGCAGTCGGGAAAAGGACTCTCCAGTGCCGAGTGCCTTTAAACACCAAGGCTGACATTCAAGCGCTGCCCGGTCGCCCCAGTCCCCTAAAATCCACCAGCAAAAGTGTCCCTGCCCTGCAGGAGGACTGCTTTCGGCGCGGAAGCCCTCTCCTGCCCAGATTGCCGGGCAGTAAAGGAATGGGGCAAAGCCCCGCTTTTCCTCCTACCTCGTAGTCAAACCCTGAACGGCACGCCGCGTGCCGCTGGGCTTGCCGTGGGCACTGAGGACCGCATCCCGCGAGCCAAGCCGCCCCCTTTCAGCTTTGCTCTTCAGGACATCCGAAACCCGTCCCGTTCCCATCTCCCCACAAGGTCCCCACTTTTCCTCCCCGCAGGAAGAGGCGACCATCCTGACCTCCGGGGAAGAAGTACTTTAAGGGCTGTCCATAAAGCAGTACCCCCCGGGAATTTGGCTTTCTTGTTGCCATCCGGAATCTGGAACACCAGGAGAGCGACCTGGTACCGGAGTTCTCGGGAAAGCCACCCCTGTGCTGGGGACACTGAGACCCCCCCAACCCCGACCCTTCTCGCATGCTGGAAAATCTGCTCGGCAGCCCCGCGAAGAGCCAAGAGTAATAAATAACAGGCTCTTGGGTCACACAGAAAGAACGCCGGAGGCTCCTGAAGGCGCTGTATTTACCGTACACCCATCCCCAGCCCGTGGATGACGGTCCATCCCCGGCCGTCCCCCCCCAGTGCTTTACAGCGCCGCGTTAGGTTGCTCTTGCCCCTGAAGACAGGGAAGCATCTCCCGGACTGCTCACCTGCGGACACGCCGGGCCAGGCTTCACAGCCAACAGCGACGCGTACACCAAAACACCCGAACACGGCAATGCCTTCCAATGCTTTGCTTTTAACCTACACAAAGGAAAAAACTGTAACGGTTCGTGTTCTAGAAGGGAAACACGGCGCGGAAAAGCAAGCTCCGAACGAGCAAAGCTACAAAAACACAGCCCGAATAAGCTCGCGGTCCTGCGAAACGGCTCGGGAGGCTCAGAGCGGGGCGGGGGCTCGGCCGGGCGAGGGCATCTGCATGGCACACCACCAGCGCCGGGGAAAGAAGGGCCCTTCCGCAGCCACAAGCAGTAGCGCTCCCCATCATATTTTAAGTTTGTTTTTCCTTGTCTGACCAGTTCCCCCAGGGCAGAGGGCTAATGACGGCACTTCATCACCGGCAGCGGCGGGTACCCGCATCCGTCCTGCCAGGGTGACAGCTGTGTCGCCGAGTCCCCCGCCACCGCCCGCACCCATCCTCTGGTGCGACGCCGCAGGACGCAGCGCCCCGCAGCCATTATTCACCAAGCACTTTCATTAACAAACTGCCCTTAATTACAGCCGTAATTGCAAAATTATTTCGTAGCAGCAATTACTCTTCTCAGCCCGATCCAGGCTATTTAAGTGGGATATTGTCTCCAAAAATGGCGTAAAGCCAACTCATCTACAACCAAAAATCTGCTTCAGTGGCGTTGCATGGTTCCGAAATGCGCACCCAAAACGGCAGCTCCGGGGGGTGGGGGGGAGCGCTCCCCCTGCGCGCCGGGGTCAGAGCCCGCCATGGGACACCGCGTCCCGCCGCCGGCGACCACCGCGTGACAAGGGCTAACGAGGGAACGGCTCATCAAACGAGCAGAAAGGTCAAGGAGGGACAAAGGCCCTCCGAAACCCGAACTTAAAGCTCTCTGGCGCAACTGTTGGTTTTCACGATCTAAAGGGCGATCCCGGAGCTCCTCAGAACAGCGGGAGACTGAGACAAGCGGGTGATTTTCTGTGAAAAGACTACAGCTATGTTAAAAACTCCTCATACATCATCCTTACAACAACTTTACAGCCAGTAAGTGAATCTCTTTCATTTTGATCTTTTCAAATACTCCATTAATGAGAAAAATTGAGGCATATTAGTCAGTGATCTAAAGTATGGGCAAGTGCGAGCCCAGTGCCAGGTTGGAAGCAATTCACATCCCCGGTGGCGTGGGGGGCAAGACAAGGGGCCGGTTACGACCCGCCAGCGGGAGGAACCACGACTGGCACCCTGCTCCGGGAGCCACGGGCCGGCCACGTCCCGCCCAGCAATTCCAGGCTCCCCCTCGCTTCTGCTGCTTTTTACCATCCTCTGGAGCAAATATGGCAGCTGCAAGCGTGCAGAGAAACACCTAGCGCAGAAAATGTCGTGCCGAGTTCCCAGTTTAGGGGCCAGCCCAGCCCAAACCACAACACGCAGTTGGGAAAAAAAAAATAATGAAATCAGACGGTAAATCAACCTGCTACGAATTGAGCTCTTCTGGTTTCCCGCGTCCCAGTTCCCACCGCGTGAGGATGAATCTTTCACGTCTGACCCGGGTGAGGTACGCAGATATTGCAATAACAGAGTCTTCGACGCTCCAGGTGTACCTGATCCACAGAGACTGCCAAACGGCCAATTTGGCTGTCCTGGCCTCTCCTCGCTGTGCTGGTAACAGGGCATCTCGGCAGGCTGGGAATTCCGACGGCAACATCTTTCTAAAGGCTGAGAGCTGGGGGGTTTACTTGCATCTGTATCGTTCTAAAAATTCGAGGGTAATTTAGTTGTCTGTTTTATTAGAAGAGCACATCAAAGACTCGCCTCGCTCAGGGCAGTTAATCAAACACGGGTATTTCCCCCGTGGAATGTCATACTGAAGCGTTGCGGGTGAAGGGGATGGGGAAGCAGATGACTCGGCCGGTCCGGACGGGGGCTGAGCCGGCAGTTTGTCCAGCGTCGCCCACACACCGCGGCCAAACAGGACTGAAAGCACTGGCACCCGCTTCGGGAAGCGCTGCGGGAAGCCGAGAGGCGCAGGCGCCCGGTTGATGGCACGACTGACGACAGCTATCTAGCTACAGACACGCGTTCTCCGAGATCTCAAATATCTCAAATCACAATACGCTCACGGCCGCGGTGTTACTGCACTTCTCAGTCAAACCAGAGACAGTCAATAATCACCCAGAAAAGCACCATCTGTTATGCCTTATTGCTTAATTAAACTAAAATACAGAACTCCTTAATTCTCACAGCTCATAAAGATAAAGGTCATCACGCCGCTTCACTGTCAGGTAGCCTGTATATAAAACGGGAGGCTGGAGCTTCTTTCGCCCAGCCGCCCCTCACACACCGCGCCACCCGCCCGACACACGGACGCAGCACTCCAGCAGCGCGACGCTGGGGGGACGGTGTCACTTCTGGACTGACAGCGGGAACAGATGGATGGCGATGCCCGAGACGTCGCTCGCTCCTTCGGCGGGGCTATGGCGGGCACCACCCCCCTCGCTCGGGCTCCCAGCAGCCGGAGAGCACCGGCACAAGGACCCGGAACACCGGGACCAAAGACGGTGCCTATCCACAACGTCCTACCGAGAGCTTTGGGCTGTCCCACTGAGATGTCAAAGTTGCCAAGCACTTCAGCCCGCTATGTCCTACCAGCCCTCTCTCCAGAGGACTTTTCAATATCCTCTGTGATGCTGAAAAACCATCCCGACATTCCCATTGGAACACCGGGCATGTGCCCGAACGGCCGCTCAACCGCAGCGGCGGGGGCGGGTGGAAGCGCTCCGAGCACTCAGCGCTGCGGGAACAGAACGGGGACCGAGAGGCTCCCGGCAGAGAGGCCACGGAGCAGTCGCCTGCGCTTCCTCACTGCTGCTTCTGCCTCCGCGTGCAAAGGGGAAAGAGAACCGTAAATAGGGAACGCCACTGAAATAGCGTGGCGCGGCACCGGCAGGCGCCATGGCGTCCCCGGGTCCGGCTCAGCGCTGCCGCCGGGACTGACAGGAGAGGGGCCATCTTCCCCTCCGGTCATCGTTTCTATGACAAAAGAGGTTTCTAGCACATTCGTTCCTCTGGCGGCCCCACCAGTCTGCCCGGGGTGACAGATGCGAATAACCGACCCCGACCTTCTTCTCCCCGCGCGGAGGGAGCCGCTCCCGCGCCGCTCGCCTGCCGACGGCTCCCGCCGGACCACGCGCAACACCCCGCCTGCCCCAAAGCTGCTGTTTTGCAAAACCTTCCAGCACCATCACTGCTCTCCTCGGAAATCTCTGCTTTGTCTTTCAACCATGAACCCCAGCGGAGGCCTCGCTAATGCCAACCCAAATTCAATTACTAGCTTGTCAGCTTTTCCGCGTTTCCTTTCCGAGGCTTGGGTTACAAGGAAAGGTGAATTAAAACCTGTCTAATGGGTAAGAAGCCTTCAGACTGCCACGGCGCCTTTCAGGGGCGCATCTGAGGCTTTACGCAGCAACGGAGACTGATGAGCGGCTTTATGGAGCTTCTCTGAGAGACGAGGACTAACAGATGGTCTTGTGTGATTATGGGGGCTTTTTTTCTTGCTTTCTGCTTCCTGTAGGTGGAGGCAAACTCCTTGCTGAAAAGAGGAGGACGTGCCGAAGGCAGAGCTGAGAGGTACCTGCAGCAGCTGTGGGAGAAGCGCCAGCGCAGCCCCTTGTGCCCCGACGACATCTCGTGCCGAAGAGCATCCTCCCCGGTGCCCCCGCGGCGCGGTCCGCCGGGCAGCTCCCCCCCAGCACGCGCTGCAGAAGACCCGAAATGGTGGGTTTGCCTCACAAGCCCATGGGCCATCACGCCACCCGGGCGGACACCGTTTCCCCGCTCACCCCACCGCCAGTAACATATTCTGTCTCCCCGAGACCTCGGAGCCCGATGAGCTCTGCCCCTTTCGCTTCGGGGCGTCCTGCCCTCGCCGCCGCGGCATGGATGGGCCCCGGCATGGACGGGCTTGTGGCAGCAGAGATGTCCCATCCACCAGCCCCATCCTCCGACCAGGCGGAGCTGCATCAGAGCCGCGGCACTGGGGGAACTGATGCTTAACAGCCAAGGCTTGGGCGCGTGGCTACGGCCAAATCCCCGGCGCCGAAGGCTTCTTCCCCCGTGGAGCGATTAAGCCGGCTGCGAGCGCAACTCCAGCACTCTAACGAGCCGCCTAACCTTGCCCCTCTTCTCCACCCAGGCTTTAAAATTTAAAGCTCCAGCTAGCTCAACATGAATAGATGAGCGAGAACATCAGAGTGCTCTCGGTGTAGGTGCAGTGCTTTATATCTTCATTAATATTTCAGTTTCTCCCATCTCCTCCTCCTCCTGCAACTGTCCTCGTTTTATTTATATCCGCAGGATATCGCTCTTACTTCTTCCGAGTTCTACTTTGCTCGGAGAAACGCTCCCGGCCACGGGACTGCCCGCTCTCGAGGAAGCAACCCCCCCCCATCTGGGGTAAGCTGTGCTAATTGCTCCTCGCCCCATTAAGAGGCGTACCACGGACCCGCCGCGGCCGCCCCGCTGGGTGCGTGGCTCCCAGTGCCGGGGAGGGACCGCTTCCCGCCCGGTGCCGCCTCCCTCCTCCGGCACAGGGAGAACTGCTGCCCCGACACCAGCGGGGCCGACCGGGCGCCTCTGCCTCTGTGGGCGCTTCAACGTGTGAGGAGCCAGGGAGACGCGAGGTGCGCGGGTGCCAGTGCGGCTGCCGGCGCGGCTCACCCTTGTGACAGGGAGGGAGGGCTGGGCGCTCCCCGCTAGCGTTCAGCACGGCAAGGCGTACCGGCGGCACCGCGCAACCGGGGTTTCGGAGCCCCCTGGTCAGCCGAGGCTCTTCCGACTTGATTATGAAGAAAATTAAATTACACAAATATTTCACTAAATATCTTTTTAAGCCTATTAATATTAATATCGATTCCGCCTCTGATGTGCCTGGCATTTAAAAACCCATTTTAAAATCTCAAACTAATTTAAGATTTACATCGAGAATACAAATGAGCAAGCGAGACTCCCCGCTCTCTGTTTTGCCTGGCACCCGTCTCTGCCCAGTTAGTCTTAGATGTCACTCGGTGACACTTAAAGAAGATGAATATTAAAAGCATGCTCTTGCCTGCAAATGTTTTACAGCTTTCTGGCCACCGAATTTGTTTAAAGCCGCAATTATACTGAACAAACAGTCACCACAAGACCAAAGTATTCCACTCCTTTGCACGTCACCACATAACTAGCACACCGATATGGTTTCAAATTAATATTCAGAATTCTGTACCGAAGAAAATAAGTGGTGTTACGCGTGCGCGTGCGTTTGCCTTTCCGTATGTAGTAGATACCACCTTTAAGGGACACATTAGGAGACGCGTACTACCTGCTTTGCACGCGACAGCCCTTCCTTCCTTTCCTCCTCTACTGAACCGCCTCAGATGTACACGTATTTATTGTGTTTATTCTAAGAGCCACTTTTCCTGCAACCATCTCACGAGGCACGCAGCTTGTTTTTGTGATGGTCACCATCCAGGAGCACAGGAAAAAGGCAAAAAATCACCTTTTCTGAACTAGCTCCCCAACAAATGAAAGACGAACAGTAAATTAGCATAGCTTAAAAACTAGGCACATCGAGAATAGAAGCGGCAGAGACATCTCGTGCTCTGCAGCCTCGCCGCCTGCCAGCCCAGCACCCTTTCCCACTCTCTCCGGGAAAGGAGTCGGTCAATATTCCCGAGGCGGAGTCACTACAGCATCGCCAGGTCGTGGAATTTCCTTTCTGCTTGTTCAGCATCCCTCGTACACCGTGTCACCCTGCCGCTCTCCCGCACACCGGCACCTCCCCAACAACCCCCCCAGCACTAACGAGCCGCTC
This sequence comes from Vanellus vanellus, assembly GCF_965231255.1. Classification (NCBI taxonomy): domain Eukaryota; kingdom Metazoa; phylum Chordata; class Aves; order Charadriiformes; family Charadriidae; genus Vanellus; species Vanellus vanellus. Next base: position 8,680,970 of record NC_138926.1, on the reverse strand, counting down.
CCCCGGCGCTTCCCTCTTCTTCCCAGAACCTTTATTAACGAGCTACTTCAACAGCAATGCCCACAGCACCTCACCGCCTCCTCCCTCCGCGTATCATAAATTCTGGTTTCACGTCATGCCAATCTGTTTTTCAGTCTGGGTAATAAGATCCCGTCTCCAGCCAATTTGGAGTACGACGGGATAAAAATACCAAGTTTTACTCGAGTTCAGACACGCAATCCCTTAGGGAGCACTGCAAAACATGCAAATTTCCATCATTTCCTGCAAGCGGACGGGTTAGCCTTTCGGGGTTCAAAGGAAACCCACCTCCTAGGGGAGAGAAATAAAATAAAAGGCGCCAAAAAGCTATCCCCGGGGCAGCAGTCCTGCCGCCCGCCCGGGTGCTCACACGGGGCCGACGGGAAAGCGGGCCCTGCAAGGAGCGCGGTGGCTCAGCAGCAGCCCATCATTTCAAAGGGGGAAATAAAGGCGCTCACGGGCGTCATTCCCCGCCGCCGGCTCTTTCAAAATAAGACAGAGGGGCACGGAAGCGCTGTCAGCGGCGGAGCCCCTTCCCCTGATGCTCCTCCCGAGCTGCGGCGGAGCATCCCCGCGCCAGCGCTGCCGGGGAGCGGTCCCCACGGCCGTACTGCGGCCCGTGCCCGTTGCCAGTCGCCCGTCCCACTGCAATCCCCCTCCAGTTCCAGAGGAGCTGATGGGCCGTGTCTTCTGAGCGCAACGCCTGTACCGACGCCGGTACCGCAGAGGGGACCGCAGGGGGTCACCCGTCCTCTCCGGACAATGCATCCGCGTTGTGCCTTTGTCCAGGAAAGGAGTCTGTACCGGGGCACAACGGAGCGACGCTCGCATCGATGCGGACAGCGCGGCGCGATGCACGGCAGAAACCACAGCCCCGCTCGCTGGGAAGGGGACGGGCAGCGACACGGAGCCGCATCTCCCCGGGTCCCCCCAGCTGCTCTGCGGCCCCCAGTTTCACCCTCGGCCTCTCCCTCTGCTGCTGGGGAAACCACCGGCAGCTCCAGCGCTCAGGATTCCTCCCTTTTATCTCCCATGACTCACGAGCTCATATCAAAATATTTTCCCTACAGCTGGCAAAACCCGCAGCCAAGTCTTCCCTCCCTCTTACAAACCAAAGTGTATAAGTGCGGTAGAGGCAGTCAGGGAGCCACAAGCGCCCGTTCGGCATTTCAGCCGAGTCGCTCCTTCCTCACCCATCTCGCAAACTCAAAGGATCACACGACGTATTTTGAAGGGCAGTTCCCAATTAACATCATGCTAAATAGAACTTCACTTCGTGCAGAAAAAAAGGTGCACATCAGCAAACCTCACGGACCTCGCACGGATACTGCCTGGCGCAAAACCAAGCCAGAAGAATCCAAACAGTAATTAATAGCGTGGGAGAGGGGGAGAGGCTGGATCCGCACCCGCAGCTCCGTGCTGAGCGCATCCACTAGTACCTCGGGAAACGAGGAGAGGAGCTGGTGCGGAGAGCGCGCAGCCAGCCCGGCAGGCAGGGCAGGGGTCTGAGCCCGGCACCGCCGCTGGCATTGCTCAAGACGCCGCTCTGCAGCTCCAGGCCAAGTCGCTTCGGTTGCTGGGCGCCCCTCGTGCTGCTGCCGTCCGCACCAGCCAGCCGACAGCTCGCCTCCTCCTGCCGGCTGGGCTTCAGACCAAACATCGCTATCCTTCTCTGCCAGCGGACACGTAGCTAAAACAGATACGGCTCGAAAAGATGCTCAGATAGCATTTTGCTCTTTGCTTTCTATAGGGAGGCATCCCGCAGGCCCCACCGTGCCGGCACACGGCTCGTCCCGGCACAGCGAGCGGCCGGCGCAGCCCGTGCCAGGCCAGAGGGACCGTCCCTGCCAGGGCCGGCAGCCGCGGTCCCCGCTCCGAGGGGGATCGCTCGGGGGGATCAGCCCCTCCGCTCCCCCCGCGAGATCCCCCCCCGTCACCCACGGCCCACTCGCGGGGCAGGAAGGGCAACGCCACAAAGCAATCTTTGCCTCTCGGATTACTATTATTATGATCTCTCCTCCCACCTAAACCGCCCAGCATCCAAAAGCTGCCGACATAAAGTTCGTCAGCCGAGTTTCACTTTATGGCACCAACAAGATCAGAAAACAATTCTCCATCTTCTTGTCAAGTTAAACGTTGCAATATCTAACTCAATGTTCCCAATCGAAAAATTTATGAATTCAGCGAGAAGCCCATGTAATATCTTCACTTTATATCCATCTACTAAGGAAAGAAATTACACCAGCCATTTGTCACGACCGTCATTCCAAAGATAAGTAACAAATGAAATAACTTTAACTTACCTTAGGAACTACGGCTACCATAAAAAATAGCTGTATGCGCAGGTTCGACCACGCTATAAGAGAAGATTACTTTAATTTGATTACTCGGGAACAAAGTTAATAGAGGACCTAAAAACGAGTGCCAATTTATCACGCTGGAGAGCCACTGCTATGCTTTGCTTAAGACTGTTACCAGTGCAGTAGCTAAAAAACATACCAATCGCGTAGGAGAATTTACCGAAGTCACAATTTTCTTCTAAATAGTAATAAGGAAATGAGATTTGGGTGGGGGAAATTCGAGTTTCAATCCTTCTTTTTAACAGGGGGAATATACTTTGAAATGGCAACGGCCGCGGGTGTGCTCCTCGCTCGCCCGAGGACCGTGCTGGCACCGGCACGGCGGGTCCCCGGCAGGGTGGCTCCGTGCCAGCCGTGGCCTTGCGCGCGTGAAAGGGACGGTATTTGCACAGGTGCGTTCATCGCAAGGCAGATGCGTGCAAGCTCAAGTGGCTACAGAAGGAGGCAGGAGGACTCACTCTTCAGCGCCCCTTCTAAGCCCATTAACGGACCGGCAGGCTTGCCATCTAAGCAGCATCTGAACACTCAAGAGGGCTTGATTTCACAACCCACGGGGGCTATTGAATCCCGAGATGTCACCAATTTCTCCTTATGAGAAATGCAAACCCACTGGTGCCCGGCGGAAGGCTGGAGAACAACCAACAATCAAGTGGCAGCAGAGACGGGAGGGCCGGGAGCGGAGACGGCTCTTCACCGGGCTTTGGAAAGGCCCCGCCGGCTGTGAACAAAACCTCTCTGGGGTGGAACGAGACAACCAGACTCATCTCGAGACGAGCACTCATCTCAAGACCCCCGGGCTCGCCGTCGCAGTGGTCCAAGGGGGAAGTTGGGTAGCCCGCTTCGCACATCCCCCGGCTCACCTGCCCGCATCCAGCCGAGACCTCCCTGCCCGGAGCAGAGCTTGCAACGAGCAAGCGGCAATCCGTTCGCTTGTCCAAATGGAAAGACAAGAGCTCAAATTCCATCTTGAGGCTCGACTGCTTTAAAAAATTCCTTCCCCTGAGGGCCCAAGTTTGAGTAGCCATCACAGCACGGCAAAATAATTAATCTCTGCTCAAACGACCAACCGTGGGACTGAGCTGGTTGGGGAAGATCTGAGGAAGGGTTCTCCAAGGAGCGGCGGAGACCCGCGTGCACACAGCCCGGCAACACCGCAGCCAAGCGCCTGATGCTCGCACGTCCTGGTTACCACCGTTCCCGAGATCGGCGGCTCCGTCCTGCCCCGCGCTGTACACAAAAACCACCTCTCTAAAGCAGAAACCAAGCAGAAGTCCCCAGGGGAGGCGAGGCAGAGAGGGGGGCGCAGCGGTTTGTCCCCAGAGTCACACTTGGACAGGACTGAAGACGACCTCGAGTGTCCCGTCCCCACCTGGGACCCTTCCCAAACACCCCGCTACGGAGTACAGCGCGGGATGGTGAACTCCGATGGCTGAAGACCCGGAGCAGAGGGTAACCCCTCTGCCGGGCACGCTGCGGTCCCACCGTGCGGTGCCGAGCCGTTGGCGCGGGGCCACGAGCAGCGTGGCTTCCCAAGCCGGCCCCGGGCTAGCCACCGGGCAGCCGCGCTGGGTCTGCCAAGGGCTCGTCGCAGCCAAACATCGGGCTGCTTGTCGGCAGCGCTTTGCAAAACTTCACATCTGAAGCGGAAACCAAGGGCAAAACTAATCAAAAGGATGCAGACGCTGCGCCTGGAAGGGGCGGCGGGGAGGGGGGGAACAGGGGGCTTCGCTCACTGCTAAATTTAGTCTGATTTTCATCTGCCTTGAAAGTGTCAGCACTCAGCAAGGAATAAAACAAGGTTAAAGAATGTGAAGTTGAAAGCGGATGTCTCAGTGTTTATCTACAAAAGCAGCACAACTTTTAACAGCATCATCCCAAGCGAGCGCGACACAGCTCGGAACTGCAAATTTGCATAATAAATCTCCGCATTCTCTGCGCGAGCCTCTGGCAGGGCGGCAGCAACCACAGCCTCCCCGCCTCTGCCAGGCGTGCCCGGCGCGGCTCTTCTCGCGGGAATCCTCCCGGCACCCAGCGCGCGTCCGACCCTGCCCAATCCAGTGACTTCGCCGTCTGATGAGGGGTCACGTCGTCACCTCCCGGCACGGTCCAGAGGCACGCCGGCAACAAACTGCCCCGCAGCCGTGCCGCGCCGGGGAAAGCTCGCCGTGAGCGGCTCGCTGCGGCACTTTTGGCTTTTGGTCCAAGCGAACCTGAACGGGACTTGGGAAATCTTCGCTCCGCAGCTTCGCCCAACTTTTGACAAGTCTCCTACATACGGCTGCTATTTTCTTCGTGGCATGCTTCGTACCGCCGCCTGATAGAAACCCAAAAATCCCACCTAAAATCTGCGGCCGGGCTCGAAGTCGTGGTTAACCACCGAGTACCATCTCAGAAAGAAATCCTGGGGGACTTGGCACAGCACCCAGAGAGCCACCGGGAATCAGAACAGGCTCGTGACTCATCTGCGGCATATAACGAGAGAAAGGCAGCCTGTAAAAGTGAAATGGATCCTAGAGCCTTAATGAGCTTCCCTCTAGATAAGAATACCAGCACCTCTTTTCCCGGAAAAGCGATACCAGCTGCAATAAAGTTGCCCAAATGAAGAGGTTTCTAGTGCTATTGATAAGTTTTACAAGTTTGTTAATAAAGACTGCAAATTACCAGGCCGAAACCCGTCATTTACTAATCACATGTAACACTCATTTTCCTGCTACAGACACAAGATAAATCACCAGTTCCTGCGTCTCAGAGTTAGTTCAGCAATGCCGCGGCCCGTCGGATCCCCGGCGGTTCCCCTCAGCAGCTCTGGCAGGGGGAGGCACCGGGGCTGCGCCGCCGGGCACGGCCGGAGCTCCCAGTCGCGGGTCGCGGCACCCAGGAGGCCACCACGCCGGCTTTACTTGCACGGCTTCATCTACAGCAGAAAGGCGGCGACGCGCATGCCAAGCGCCGAGCGTATTCGCGCAGCGCTGTACGGTGGGAGCTGGGGAGGGTGCTGTGAGGAGCGCCAGGACCCACCGCCGCGGGCGCTCCCCCCGCGCAGCTGAGAAGGGGCCGGCGATGGCGGGGCGCTCCTGGGGCTGCCGAGGGCACGGGAGAACGCTGCCAGCTATCTCTTAAAACCACGTACGGCGAAAGATTGCTTTAACCGAGACTACGTGGCAAGAAAGTCATCGGCCGACGAAGTTCAGGGAAGCCCAAACGAGCGCCTCGGCGCCCGTATTTGTTTTCGGTGCACTAGATGGAAAGGGCCATGCTAATGTGACATTTTACTATCGCGAAGAAAACCCAATACTAAAATTAGAACATAAATCAGGCACCAACATTCTTCCAGACATGCAATCAACTTTGCTTTCCACTTATCCTCCTTTACGCATCGAGGGGTTATATTAAATTCTATTACGTATTTTGTTAACCGTAAGCATCCCTCCTTTATAGCTGCAGCAGAGGTGCTGAAGCAGTTACAGCACTGCAAAATACATTAGGTTCGTGCAGATAAGGCAAGGTGATTAGAGCGCTTGGAAATATTCGTTTAAAATCAAGATTGAAAGATAAATCCTTTAGAGTCCGGGATATTTATCTCCACGCGTTGCAACCGCAAGGCACCATGGGGAAAGAAGAACGACTTTAAATGCAGCCTCAGCTCATAAAAGCAATAGTGTTTGCACCGAAAATAACACTGCAAGCCAAATGGCTCTTCGGTACGCAGCAAACGGCTTTAAGTATAGATTGCACATATATAAACTTCTAATTAATGCAGTCAGCTTCAGCCAGGCTCTGGAGAACATCATCCAGCGGCGCACAAACGCAGCCAGACCCGCGGAGCCGACCCGCGCCGCGCTCTGCCGGCGTCTCTGCTCCCCAGTGCCGGAGGCAACGGGCACCTCTCCCGATGTCCCGGGGACCCAACGCAGCCGTGCCCGCCGGCGGCAGAGCCGTCGCCGGACCGCCCCAGCCCCAGGGAGAAGCCCACAAAGCCAGCGGAGGTTTCAGGGCTACGGGGGAAAGATGCCGAACCCAATACAAACGCCAACCTTCAACCAACGCGCAATGAAACACAAACAGGCCACAACAGGCTCTGCCACTTACACAGCGCGGTTTACAGCGTATCCGAACTTGGCGCATTAATAATTAGCATTTGCTTTGTTTCGAATTCAATGAATTTATATCACCCTTCAACGCCGTTCAGCCAAAGCAAATAAAAAACAAGGAAATCACATTACTTTTTCCAATCCGTACAGAATGATCTGGATATTCACGTTCAAATTTGCTATCGCGGATTAGCTGAAGGCAATTACTTGACTTGTTGAATTCTTTTGCAATAATTTAAAAAGAGAACTCAAGTCTGTTCTAATAAGAAAAATGAAATCCCATTAGCTGCGTCTCCAACGTATATTAACATTTCTTTTGTTTAGAAAGGTTAATATCCCCCAAACAAAGGAGCACAGGCTGCCTGTTAAAATAATTACATCGTGACATTTTGGAAAGGTTGGCGGATAGACATGGTTTCCAGCAAAGAAACAAACAAAGTAAGTAGGCTTTTACAAAAATTTGCCAGACTTAAAACACGCAAGGCATCGGTGGCTCCGGCCGCAGCGACAGCTCCTCAGGAGGTTCGCTCCTGCCCCACAGCAAACACTGTGGACCCCAACACCCGCGGGACGACACCGGTCTTTTCTCGGCTGGTGGTTCGGGAAGGTTTGGGAAGGCACCTTCAGCCGAACATTCGGAAGGCCCAAATCCGCAGGTTTCCGAGGTGGAGGGAGGGGGTCGGCAGGCTGCGTGCTCCCGCGCGCCGGAGACGCTCGGGGTGCTTCCCCCAACACAGGCAGCGCCCGCCCGGCAGCGGCTGAACGCGGCAAGCAGCCAGCCGCAAACATTTAAAATACCGCGATTTGAGGAACCGCGGGGTCTGCTGAAGGCGGCCCCGGCGCCCTGCCCCCTCCCGGCGGGACAGCCTCCCCCGCAGCCGCCGCGCCGCACCGCGCCGCACGCCGCCTCATCCCCCCGTGCTCTCGGCTCTTGGTCATCCCCCGCTACTTGTTTAACAAATTCCGACCGAGGGGAGTACGCAGAGGCTCGCGTGCCAGCTGGGACCACGTCCCCCCGCCGCACGCAGCCCGGGGCGGGAACGCATTCCCTTTGGGCCACCTCTAAAATCACGTTTTTGCCTTAACGCCGTTTGCCGATTCTTGCAAAAATCGGTCCTCTTCATCGCGTGAAATATTTGCATATTTTAAAGTGTTTGAAAAGCAACAAATGTTACAGCTTCCAAACGATTTTGGAACACGCACATATAATTAGCCCCGTCTAACAGATCTGCTCCTGACTGCAGTAGTAAACAACTGAATTTAAGCCAAAACCTGTTTCGGAGACATGAAATGTCAAGGTCTGACTCCTGTTCTCACAGCCCAGCCGGCAGCCCGCAGGTGAGACCTCCCCGGGGTCATTTGCTTTGGCGAAGCCGCGTTAAAGGAGAAGATGCCCTTAATTCAGCACGTGCTCCCACCCAGTAGAACGCGCCGTGAACTTCGCGTAGCCCACCCCGGTGACTCCGTTTCGGCTCGCCATGGTTCAGAGACAGCACCGGCACCACCAGAGCTCCACCGAACCTTCTCAACGAGCTGCCACGAGCCTCAGGCTCCGCTCTCCTCTTTGGGCACCTGCCCACCAGCAGACGCACGCGAGGAACAGATTGCTGCAAGTTAACTCACACCATCAAATTGTGAAAGTTGCTTAAACAAATCTGCTTGCGATTATAGCGGTTAGCACCTGAGTTTAAGCCAGAGATGGTTCGAGGCCTGCCGTCGAGGAGCCGCTCTCGCTCGCTGGCACCTCAGGCTCCACGCTGACCTCCTCCCGTGCGATTCTGTTCCGTGCAGAGCCCGTGTGGCGACCGCAGGGCCCCCCGGGCCGGGAGCCGAGGCGCTGCAGGTGCCGGCCACGCGCCAGCTTCGGTGGGTGACGTTACTGCCCTGGGAAAGGGGAAGAGCCTCCCAGCTGGGGACGGGCAAGCGGCTGCAGGCAAGAGAAGATGCGCTCGTCACTCCCAAGAAGCCAGCAACGCCCAGCAGCTTCCTCGCTCCCTGCCTGGCGAGGAGAGGGGCCTCTCCGTAGCGAGGCATCCACGACACGGCCAGAAAACCAACCCCTCCATCTCATTCAGGGCAGGGGCCCTCGGCGACTCCGAGGCGAGAGGAAACGCTCTGCTCCCGGGGCGGGCGCTGGGGGGAGGCAGGACCCACCGCCGAGGCGAGAGCAGCTCCCCACGGCACAGCCAAAGTGCTCCCCTCCTGACGGAAGGGGAGACCAGGGACACGGTTGTCAGCCACCTCCTTCCCTTTTCAGTTTTGACATCAGGAGAGAGAAAATTGCATTTTTGCAGAAGTCTGTTCAACACGACTTCCGCGCGAGCGTGACACCAAAATACTAAACAGTAAGGACGTTTAATACTGATGATGAAAATCAATCTTTCCTTATTGCCTCCTCCACGGGATGGGAATAAAGGCTGCCTTCATCCGAAAAAGGTCATGTTTGCATTTCTGGTAAACACAACACTTTGTTTTTCCCTCTCCATCCAATATGCTCAAGTGAGTCACATCTGGCTGACTTGTCAAAAGATAGCGAAAGTTTGAGGAAATGGTGTTCCACAGATGTTACTGACTAAAAATAGCCTTTCCGCAAATGATAACAATTTTCCAGCTCAGTGGCCAAATATACTGCTCAAAGGCATGTATTGCCAATAGAGACTCACGGCAGACGGCAAGCTAAGCCACTCGTTTCTTGTCCTATTAAAACTTCTCTCTCCTACCGTCTTGTGTGAGCGTCACCGAAGTAAAGGACTCCGGGATTTCAAATCCCACCCGAAAGCCCACTCCGGAACTTCGCCTGATCGCATAAGGCCCCTCGAGGTCCTCCTCAGAGGCGAGCCCTTCCCTCCGGCCGGGACGCCCTCCTGCTGCGCGGAGCGAGGCCGCGCGTGGCGGGACCTCCAGGCGCATTGTCCACCTGGGGCGATGCCGCAGGCCGGCACGACGGTGTGCTAGGTCTATTACGGAACTCTTCTCCGGGAAGAAAAACGACGCACCGGCTCAGCCTCCTGCCGAGCAAGGGAACGAGCGGTGCTCCAGAGACCCAGGCAGCGCTCCCAGGGAACTCGGCAGCAACGGAGACAGAGCGCTGCAAGTCCAGCTTCGCGGCGCCGCTGCTCCTGCTCAGCCCGAAATACAGAGTCTTGATCGCATACCTTACCTCAGAGGAAATATTACTACTGTTTCCCCACGTATCTGAGACCTACCTTGCATAAATATAAAAAAATGTTCAACGCTCCTCAACCGTTGACTTCCAAAGGAGTAATTTTCAAATCAGCTACCCGTAATAAAAACAGTTCTTCTCCGACAAATTCATCAGTAGAAGAAAACTGCAGATTTTGCACCTTGGGATAGTACCTTTCAAAGCCGCATCTTTAACAGGGACACAGGAAAATAATCATATTACAGAGTCAACCAATAAATACCGGAGGAGTAAAGCACAGACAAGCAATTTCTGGAAACGCTGCTAGGGCTGCTTCTACAGTTATTGATAACAGAAAAACCGAATGCGAACAGCGTCAGACTGGCAAAAAAAATAGGAAAAATATCTTCCGGGAAAAATTCTATAAAATGAATACTGATATCCCATCGCCATCTAAGTTAAAACTCTGCAGAGGATAAAAATACTTCAAAACCCGATGCCTTTACTGTTGAAAATTCTTTACGCTCCATGACTAAATCATAAAGGCTACGGTGGTATTTCAATCTCAGATTCTGCTGATGTTCACAAACTGCGCCGTGCTGGTGCGGTTCCTGCCGTCAGCAGAACCCCCTGACTGAACACCATGTCATTCGTAAGACAAAGTGCGCGAGAGGCAATTCACCAGGTCTTAAAAAGGAGAGAGCGATGACCTCAATCCCCTCAGGAAGACCGTCTCCCTAAAATGCCTTCAGAAAGTGAGAAAAAGGGATTCTGCAGGAATCCATCATCTCCTACTTAGGCAGCCAGCCTCAGCGCCCAGCCCGCTGCACTCTCGCCTTAAATTATTCAGCAGTTAAATTGATCCCCGTCCTTCGCAAGAACTGCGCACGCTGAGACGCGTGGTGCCCAGCGATGCGGATCCCGGCGGTGATGCTCGGCGCTCGCTCCCGGCAGCAGATGTGCCGCTTCCAGCAGCTCCGCTGGTCCTCCGCTGCATCCCCGGGGATGCCGCGCACCGCGGCCGGACCCCGCTCAGCCGCCCCGCGCACCCCCTTCCTGCTGGCAGCAGCACCGTGCCTCGGGGCTTCGGCCGGCGTCTAACACAAGGCATCCAGATTTAGGTGTTGCAGTTATTACCCAGCCCCACAAAAAAGTCAGCTTTGCTCCCCTTTCTTTTCTTCTTGGGAGAGGAGGGGGAAGAGAGCTGCAAACAACCGCCAAAATAACTGAATTGCGCCACGACCACCACGAAGACCGAAACCTGAACAGAAGGGATGTTTTACTCGACGTGCCCCTTTGCGTTTTGTTTTCCAATTACTGCTTAGATCCGGAAGCCTGATAAACCTCTGGAAAGAAGGTATTTGTTAAATCTTTTACGAGCATCAGTTTAACTGACAGACCCAAGCAGATACTCTTCCTCACCGCTGCAGAAAAAAGCATAAAAGAATAGAACAATCCCACAGCAGCTCCTTCTCTCCAGGGAAGACGGGCATTTGGTATTCTACGTAATTCCACAGGAAGACTTTAGGAAAACAGGGCGGCGGCACTCCCAGGGAAGCCCTCCGCCCCGGCTGCCCCCATGCGGGCATCCACACGCCGGGGGACCCCCGACAAAGGCAGGGGCTGGAACGGGCGCTAACGGCGGCTAACGACCAGGACGCTACTGCAACCTGACAGGGTCTTCTGCTTCCCATCCCGAAGCCTCGGGCAGAGACCCAGCGCCGAGGGGTGAAACGCCTTCAGGGGGCGAAACCACACTGCCCGCCCGCTCCCGGCGAAAAGACACCCCCCGTTGCCCAACGCACACTTCTAACGGGCGGCAGAAATTCACCAGGCTTTCTGGGAGATGGTTTGCAAGTCAAGAGAACATAAGAGGAAAGGAAGCAACGTCCACAGCTCTTGCTAGCCCCGAGAGCATGCAGCGAAGCCGCGGCAGCCCGAGGCTCCTGGGTCCCGCGTCCCCGCGAGCCGGGGAGCGGCAGGAGAAAGAGGGGCGCCGAGCGCAGAACACGCCAGAAATAAACATCTCGGGGAGAAAGTTTTGTAACATCTACTATGCCTGTCACATCCAAATGTTCTGTGCGGAGACAGATGGTCTAGGCTTCTATTAGCAGTGAATAATGAGATGTGAAGTGAAAGGTGCGAGATGCTATTTAACCTTGCTTCCCCCCAACATCATAAGTCTTGAACTGTACAGCATTTGATATTTTTGTGGTTATAAAACACCGAGAGCTGCGATAATCACAAGTTAGCTACGCACCAGCTAGTTCGGTGTCTTTAAAACCAAGTTTGTTCTTATTTTAGCCTTCTTCAAGCCTGGCAAGAGCTGAACCATAAAGCCACGCGATCGCCAGCAGCAGTTAGGAGGAGGCACCCAGTGAGCAACGCGCCAAGCCAGCCTGTACCTGCCACTCCTTCACCCCCCAAATTACGTCGTCTTCGTTAACCAAAGGGTCCTGGAATGGCTGTTCTGGCTATGCCCACCAGTCACGAGACTGGCTAAACTGACGAGAACTGGTCACCCGTCTCTCCTGCTCGTGCCTCGGCCCCAGCGCTCGGCGCGGCGCCGCGGCGGAGGACCAGCCCGGCGAGAGCTGCCGGCCCAGGCGCCCGTCCCGGCCGGGTCCGTGCCGTGGTGCGGCTCCCCGCGCCCCCGGGGAGACACTACCTGTGCACAAAGACTGAGCACACCGAGCTTGCTCGCTCGGGAGAGGACGTGGGAAAAGAGAAAGCTCCGCAAACAGCTAAGAGGCAGCTGCCAGGGAAAGGGACTTCCATCGTTCTGCACATAGAGCGCAGACCTGGCAAGCTGCAGCAGGTTAAGCCCCGGCACGGAAGGTTTATGCAAGCAGAAAGAAGCGAAACGCCGAAATAGATGGCTTAAGGCACTCCCGGCTGCTTCAGAGGCAGCCGATGCCTGTAGGAATGGACGAGGCAGCAAGGGCAGGGACCGGGCGGCTCCCGGAGACCCAAGAGTCACCGTCGGCTCAGTACGCCATTCGCCCAGACGTACTTCAGAGCGGAGGTTAGGAGCTGCTGCGGCGTAGCCCGTGAACCGAGCGGCTTATGCACCTTCCGACTTCAAGACCGCCGAGTAGCGGCCGTCACCTGCACGGCTCGGCAGAGCCCGGCTCCCCACCCCGGCCCCAGCGCGACGGGGCGCGCGCTCGCAGAGCGTACTTTCCTTTAGCAGCTGATACAAGTAGGCTGAGAAACTCCGACTGTCAAGCCATAGGCGTTCTCCAACCTTTCTGCACATCGCTAGCCAAGCGGCAACGGAACGCGCTGGAAAGCGTGCTGCTCACACCACGCGGCTCCGCACCTCCGCTCCGGAGACGGACGCGACGCGGAACGACGTCGGTGGAAGCCGAGTCTCCTCTCAAGCCCGTCTACCGCCTGCGGGAACGAGCACCGGCACATCTGCTCACCTGCTGCCGGTTACGTCAGAGCAACCGAGCTTTTAGAAATAAATCATCTAAAACTATTTAAAACGTTTTGTTCAAATTAATGGGCTATTTTATACAAAAGCACGTTCCCTGGAGTCATGTGCATTTGCAAACGTGCTTGCTTAACCAGTTTTAGCAATTTGTAGACAAAAATTTGGCAACATGATACATTTATCCGGGGAATACGCATTATGTCTTACTTCGATAAACATACATAATAGCTATTCCCCATCCCTCTTCGGCGCCTCCATTACCAGCTGAACTGACTAATAACCGCAGAGGTTCGCTGCCTTCTCGGGGAGGAAGGTCAGACCGGCCGCGCGGGAAACGGTGTTTCACCTTTTCGCGTACAGAGGCTTTCGACAGTCTTTCGGGCTACACCAGGCACACGTACGAGGCTGTAAGTAATCTGAGTTGCCTTCAAAATCCACTAATAATAATGCCGCCCTCAGCATCCCCTCTGCCCTTTTTCTCTGCATTTCCATGACAGTAATCCATAGGATCGGTTTCATTTTGTCTTGTCTTTATTAAGAAGCAGCAGTTGACAAGAGCAGCTCGCACCGCTACGGCAATCCTTAGGCTTCCGTAGATTGCTTTAGTAAATTAGTAAAAAGCTGCACAGTAATCGCCCTCCTCAGAGAACAGCCTTCATCCAAGAAACGGACTTTTTCTATTGGATAATTATTGACAGCGAAATTGAAGTGAATATAGAAAGAATGCTACATCTGCTATAACTACGTTATGAATACTGAGATGTTTGTCTCCTTCCCAAATTAGGTCTGATGTCCATCTCACGCCAATGAGACACCAACCGGAAACCCACACCGAGAAGACCAGGAGGAGACGCTGGAACTGGCAATGACTCCCGCTCCGGCAACCTGCAGCTCAAAGGCCGGGCTGGACGGGGCTCGGGGCGACCTGGGCTGGTGGGAGGTGGCCCTGCCCAGGGCGGGGGGTGGAACGAGATGGTCTTCAAGGTCCCTCCCAACCCACACCGTTCTGGGATTCTAAAGCCCGACACACCTGCGACATAACAACAAGCAAACGCTTGCGCTTGTCGTCTCTGTCCCGATGCACAAACATGCCCATACACACATGTGTACAGAGAGAGACACTTATTCCAACAGCGGAGGGCCCCGGCAAGTATGGCAAATCCCTTCTTCAGGGCAAATAAAACCCTCTTGCAGGAGCAAGTTTTCAAAATCCAATCTGCCACGACAAACAAAGGCACGAAAGACATCGACACCCTCACTCAGACATTTACAGTCCTTATTGTTAGTTTAAAAAGGGAAACAACAATTCCGTCTGGCAGATGAAACAGAGGTCTCGCGGTCCCGAAATACGGTGGAAGTAGAGGTGGCTCCGCATGAAAGACGCTTCCTAACTACTGCAGTCAATATTAATAGGTCTTTAAGTCTCCCAGGATTGGAAGCAAAAATTAATCCAGTTTAACAAAGTCTGAGGCCATAGTGTGCTGCTGTAAACCCTTCCAAGTTCATCTGAAGGTAACAAATAATTTAACAAGGCACTTCCTACCTGTTCCGTACTGGAGACTACGAGAATGCCAAACAAAATGTTTTTCTTCTGTAGTGTCTTCACCGATGCGGTGCCGCAAAAATTCCATTTCCGAGCAGCCTGACGTTCAATGCTGAGATGTTAAGATCCGACTTACCCCTTTCAAAGCCATCTCCTCGCTAATGCGTCGCTCCCACCGGCCTTCCCTGGGGCTGATCCCTTCCCCTACAAAGTCGCTCGTGATTCAAGCAGACAATTTCCATCTTTAATCTAGACTCCAGTGGAAACCCAATTAGCCTCTCAGTGCCTCAAAACCGGGAAGCCCTGCGTCCGAGGGCGCGCGGTCGAGGAGTTAAGGTGGTCACATTCACCGATCTCTGCTAAGCAGGTGTTGACGGGAGCACCCGCCGCTCCCGGCCGGGCCGCCTGCCGCGCAGGGACCGCACCGCACCGCTCCGCCGCTGCCCCGCCGCTGACACCAGCGCCCGAGACCCGCAGAACCGGGCGATCCGCGTGGCACCGAGCACCGCGTGGCACCGACCCGCACCGCAAGGCGGCCCCCACGGTCCCGCTCTTAAAAGGGTCTTTCCACTGCGCTCAGGACACCGCGGTTTTACGTTTGATAAACCAAACCCAGTTACACGTCACGTTTTATGCCTGAATTAATCACAGCCACTCGAGTACAACACTTGAGTCAAAACCACAAGGGAGAACACGCACGTAACCGCCACCGCACCCCAACGCAGAGACGCTCCATTCACAGATTTTGGAAGGGGGCGGGAACCCCGTGTCTCCTCCATGCCCGTACGCCCTCGGGACATCAGGAGGGCTCACGCACGCCCATCAGCGGGGAAGAACCCCCCAAGCCGCAGGATCAGAGGCTTCTCTCTTTGCTAAGCTGGTGTTTTGACAATCGCTTTTTTATGAGACATTTGTCATTAACAAACTTTAGACAAGGTTAATGAAAGTTCTGTCACTTTAATGTCTAGCCTGCTTTAAATTACAGATGTCATCTGCCATGACTAAAGAAAGGGCACTGAGCAATAATACCATAAACTATCATCTCCAGGGACACACAGGTAATTGCATAGCTCATTAAAAAACTGTTTTAATTATTAATTGACCGTGTCAGAGTTGTCCTTTGAAGTCAGTTTTCATTTTTTTCCTTGCAAGCTTGATGATTCCAAGCTGACCTACACAACTTTCCCTACCCCTTCCAAGAAGCAGGAGGGAAGGCGTGGGACCTGGCTCGCGGCACGGACCGCGTCTCGACAGCAGAAGTGTCCCCCGCACTCCAACACATTCCTAAATCACACCAGGAACAGTACTAACTAAAAAGATTTGGGCAATGAAGGGAAAAAACATCTTGGACATTAGCTGCCCACGGAACCTGGGGAAAGAAAGAAAGTCTGAATGGTTGACAAGCCACAGACGGAAAAAAGGCAGGAAGAGTTTTTCCAGTTCCCACTGCTACACGATCAACCGGACTTTACCATCTCTACCGCGGCTGCAAAGGCCGCCTCAAGCTGCGGGAGCGGATCGAGAGGCCCCTCCCGACCTCCATGAGTCTGCGACGTGCAGAGTAACGACCACCAAAGCACGGGTTGGAAAAGCGACATTGAAAACCCGCGCGACTGGAATTAAAACTTTTTGCTTAGAAGAGATGGTACTTATGTTGGGTATTCCCACAACCCAAAGGAACACGGGAAGGTTTGCTGAAACCCGAACGCACACACGCAGCTCCGCTGGATGTTCGGCTCGTAGGTCATCCAAAGCTGTAAGGAAATTAAAACACAACCCCACCTCTGGAAGACACGAGAAATTCCATCTTGGAGAAAGACTACCAAACTGGACAGGTGTATGGAAGGGAGAGGATAGGGCAGATAGAGGAGATATCCCGCTCCGAGGGGCGCGTCAGCAGAGAAATCGAGTCTCTTGAAGACGGGAGGTCGACCTGAGTGGGCTTTGGGAGTTATTTATTTTGCAAATTCGGCGCACGTGGAGTAAAAGAACAGACGCAACGATTCCAAACACTGTCCTGACAAGGGAATGCCACGCTGGCTTTTGGTCTGAGCAACGGTTGATACCTTCCCTCTTGCAAACCACAGCAGCGCTAGAGATTTTAGCAACAGGTACAGAAGATCAAAGTAGAGGCATCATCCGGCTTCCCTAATTGCCCAGTGCTAGACTGGGAGGAAAAGAACAAAGTTTCAGCTGCTGCGGTTACGCCGAGAGGGGGAAAACATGTCACCCGCGAGCGCTAGCTGTACTCCCGCTCCCCGGCCAAAGCTGTAGGAAAGGGAGCTCGCAATGCCACCGCGGCGAGTTCTCTCACTGCCCCGAACCTTCGGTGGTGGCAGAACGCACAGTTTCTTGTTAACATTGGTCTTGGGCACTCGTTAGTTTTACAAGCAAACAATATAACACAGCTGCTTCTCCTGCCTTTGCCTTTCAAAGCACGTCCTTTGCACCTCCGGAGGGGGAGTCACTTCTTTCTCTTGTTGCCCTCCGGGCAGAAGCAGCAAAGCCACCCTCCCCCTTCTGGGTGCATTAAAGCATCCCAGGAACACAGCCCTTGAGCGATCGCTGGGATTATCCAAGGCCTCAGTCAGCTTTCCAGCTCTCCTGATTTTGCTCACCCGCCCTTCTGAGCGCGGGCATCACCTTTCAGTCACCGGTTACAGCACCTTCCCCGCTGTTGACCTAATCTCGCTTTAGGAAAAGAATATTCAAAGACAAAAGAACAAGCGGAGCTTGCGTTAAACGGGCAGATGGTTTTGTCATTTTAAGGAAAGCCAACCACTGGAAGCAGCTGCCCGCAGCCCCGGCTCCTCGGTGCCGCGCGTGCCAGCGCTACGCAGAGCAGGCACCGGCAGCCTCGGGGACGCGGCCAGCAGCGCCCGCAGGACGCGTCCCCCGGCTCCAAGCATGCCAAATGCTGGGACACCACCCAAAAGGCGCCAGCACAGAAGTGATTCCCGACAAAAAGGCATTCAAACAAAATTCTCGAGTTTCGTACGAGTATTAATTAGGCGCGCCATAAACTGTTGCCTACGTACCAGCAGGCGTCAAGTAGCGTAACGCCCACTACCTAAAGGAACTTACAGGTACCCCTCTGTAAAACACACCCAACAAGCAGGCAGCCTGTAGGGACGTTACGTGAATGGGAGGGTTTAAGGAAAATACTGTTTTTATCTTAAAACTATATAAATCCACAACTGGCATCCCACTGCCCTCCGAGCTCCCTTCTTGCCCAGTTCTTGTTCAAGCCATTTGCCAACGTAATTGAATCCTTCTTCGAGAGCCTTTATATTCCGTTCTGGTTTGGGGACAATGCTGCTGAAATACATTTACCATCCATCTTTCTTAACGTGCTTAATCTAAATAGAAGACTCAAACCCAAGATTGCGCGTTTGATGGATAGCTCACCTTCTTTGAGCAGTACGCCTCAAACGCGTCCTCGCGGTGCTCTCAGAAACCTTACAGAAAGAAAACCAGCGTTCACGGTGATTTTAGCCTCTCCTACCAAGCTAGCCATCGTATGTACTTATTACAGTATTATACGATTAAAAATAGATAAAGGAGCTGCCACAAGACAGGGATACGTGAACGCGCTTAACAGACCCCACGTCATGGAGACTTTCACCCAGGGCTCCCCAGGGCTCCCCCTCGGTGCTGGCAGTAGGCCCATTACAGCGAAGGACCTTCAGCAGGTCCCCAGCATCTCGGTATGTTGGGCTGCCTTAAAGGGGGAGGGGGGGAATGACATTAAATAAAAGAGCGTTCTCTGTTTACTCCTCAAATCAGGCAAATACAAACGCCCCTCTCACACCCGCCTTGTGACAAACTACAACACACCCCACAAAGTCCTGAGCAATTCCTAACGAAACCTTAAGTACGAAGTTAGTAGAGGTAATAACACTGTTTTATGTATTTAGATGCAAAATTTGGATAGCAAAAAAGCATTACATTTGAACCGACAAACCCATTAATAATGCCACACGTTGCCCGGAAGCGCGCTTTCATGTAGCCAATGTAATTTTCTATTAGGAGTGTGACTTGGATATTCTTGATGAAAAGCATGTATTTTCCCGTCTCAAAGGGGCTCAGAGCACCGCGGTACGCGAGCCCCCGCCACTGCAGAAATGCAACCCTTCCTTTCTCACCTTCCCGGCTTTCACCAAGCGCATGTTATTTCACATGCAAAAAAGCCAAGGAAAACTCCCGCTACTGAGACCACGATGACGTCACCCTCCGGAAAAGAGCTGAGGGTACCCCCAGCCCCGGGATTCCCCCCGCCTCGGCGGCGAGCGCCACGCGCAGGCTCGTGCCCGAAGCAGGGGGATGCCCCTCACCGGAGATGCCACCGTCTCAGCCGCGCTCGCCGGGCACGGCACCTCCGGGCACGGGGCTGCTGCCCCCCGCCACCATCGCCCTCTTCCTTTGGAAGGGCGGACACGAGGCTGAAATACAGAAAAACGGGAAGACCCGCTTGTGCCACAAACCTCGCAAGGAGCCCGTGCCCCGGGGACGCCCAAAGGCACCTCGTCACGAGGGTGAGCGATACGACGCCGAGCGGCAAGGACCATCGCGCTGGCAAGCATCGGGAACCGCCGGGCAACGTTTCCGAGGGGAAGGAGAAATAAAGCAAGAGAGGGCTGCAAGAACGAAACAAAAATGTTGCTGTTTCTGGGAACAAAGCAGATAGACCGCTCTCCCCTCTCATCCCCCTAAAAGCTCATCCTCGCTTCCACAGTGCAGGGAAGAAAATCCATCGGGTCAATGTCTTGCATCAATTTTGCAGCTTCTCCCCAGTCAATGAAATAGTTAATTATAGTTTTTCTACTGGTTTAATTCAGATAGAAGAGTCAACCACGTCATTTAATAATTTAGTTGAGACACGTCCACAGGAAAACACACTAATTTCTCATTCACTTTTCAAATTGAATCAATTTAAAGGCTGCCAATAACACGGCAGCAGAAATGCAAAACCCCCCGCGATTGACAGTAACCCAAAGTTAGGCGCTCTTTCTAAATTGACTATTGTCTCAAAGCCTGCGGAAGAAATCAATGTACATCACTGCCGAGAAACTATTAACCTATCTGCGCTAGGCTGTAATAATTGAGCACAATTAGACATACAATTCAGAGAATTCATCAAAATGAACAAAAATAAAGGCATTTTCCATTTACTTCTCGTTCCTTTTCAGAAGGACATCGCCTTTACCGCAGCCTCGCGTTTCGCCATTTCTTGCCCGTGTTCAAGGCCTTTATCAGCGAAGGGATTACAAAGGACCGCGAGTGAAGCGGCGCGCGGAGACAGAGCTCCCTGCCAAACGCCGAGCCTCCTCGGCGCCCCTCCGAGACGAGTCAACCACCGGCTCCTGCCGCAGACTGACGGTTCTGAAACGCCGCTTCCACCGCCGGGTGCGAGGAGCCGCGTGGACACACACCGGCGAGCAGCTGACGTACCCCGACTTAAAACCAGACTGGCAGGTAATGATCCATCGCCGTTGTCGGCCATTGCCTGCGCGTTTTCATCATGAGAGCCTGAGAATCCGCTGCGCCCACCCGTCTGCAGCACGATACAGTTCGCGCTCTCCTGAAGCCAAGCCCAGCGCGGCAGCTCGGATCGCGCTTCTTGCGCCCAGTAAGTCATGACCCACCGAGCTCATTGCCCACCCCCTCCCACCGGTCCACCTCCTGCGGCCACCGGCACCGTGTCCCCCTGTGCCCCGCGCTCCACGGCACACAGTCGCAGGTCGCTTGCCAGGACAGACTTCAGCACGGACGTTCCATCTGAGCAGCACCTACCTCACCTCTGCGCTCCCCGGACTTTGGAAAATAAGCGGAGTCGGCTCCCGGGCCGCCCTGCAAACCAGCCGCCTCAGGCGCTTCGCAGCCGCATCATTTTTGAGCCAAACTGCACGTCGTTTGGCGTGGGAAGCGATCTTCCCACAAAACCCACTGCGATGCTTTTAGACCGAGCACTCCGCTGCAAACCTCAGTGCTTTTCTACCCCTTTTTTCTAGAAAGATTGTTCCCTACAGCTCATTTGTTCTAGAAGTCAAATGACTGAGCAAAGGCGGATCTCCCGTGCCCAGCCCCGATTTCGCCCTGCCGCGCTGCTCCGCAGCCCCCCGCCCTCCCCCGGCGCCCGGCCAGGCCACCCAGCTGACGAGGCCGGCAGAGGAGGTGACCTGAGGATGGCCCCTTGGCAGTGTCCGGGCCGGGGCTGCCAGGACATCGACATCCTTCCCGGGGCTGTGCTCAGCCCCTCGCCGCCAGCAGCCCCCCTCCGGGCCGCTCCTCACAACGCGAACGCGCCCCAAGCACCTCTGCTGTTCCGAGGACGTAACCGTGACTTCCGCTAACTTTGGATCACCTCCTTCAAAAAAAGGCACTTATTGCACCACTTCAAAGCACCGTCACACTTTCGGGCACAAGCAGGAAAGGAGTCAAGTTCAAAGCAAAAATCACTGCTTCCCAGTTCGCGTTTCTTTTCATTTCCCCCTCCATCTTCCATTGGAAAAGCTCAAGAAAAGATTACAAACGGGAAGAGCGCAGAAAGGAATACATCTCAGTGTTTTCTGTAGGTGCAGCCCCGCGTCCTCGGGCTGTCTCCCCGGAGCTGGAAGTCCACGGTATGCTCACAGATTCCCATCTGAATCCTCCTGAACAACACTCCAGCTCCAAACAGACCCAGGGCAGAGGCAAACCGACGGAAGACAAAGGGTACGTGTGATGCCAGCGCTCCTCTTCCCATAAACCTACTTCCTTTTACATTAAAGGAACTCATCGATAGCAAATGTGTTTTTCAATATATCAGCCCGATACAGAATTGGCGTGACCTCGGTCACGAATCCCCGGGAGGCAGCGGGCTGGGGAGGGAGGGTCCGGACCGCACTTACACACCAGCAGCCGCCGCCGCCAGGATGCCCTGCTGTCAAAGCCTATTGTCCCGCTAACTTTGCCATTCCCCTCGCCCGCAGCGCACCGGTGAAGGATTCTCAGAGCGGATGCGCACCCCCGCAAGAAGCGGGAGAAGTTTCCGAGCCGCGGGAACCCTCTCGGGCAGCCGCGGGAAGAAACACCCAAGTCTCCTGCAGAACGGGTTAACGGCGCTACGACTCCACAAAGCCGTCGTGTAGAGCCACCGTAGGCTGTAGTCTCAACCAAACGGCGACGGCACACACTGCAAACCCAACAAAGGAAGAGTCGGAAAAGCCAAGCGGACCTGCTGCTATTTTTCTTTTGAAGTCACAGATTTCTTAAGGCTAAGCATGAGACAAGATGCTCTGATAACAATACTTTGCCTTATAGCCTCTTCTTTAAGTCTGCCTCCAGAGGGAAAACTCTTGTTTGTTAAAACCTAACACATGTGAAAAGCCATAACAAAGCAAATAAAGAGGCAAAGGTTTAAGTTGCAGGCAGGACTTTATGGTTTATGGATCGCAGAAATCTGTACTTACTCATCTCTTCTCGCATTACCAACTGCAAGTGGAAAATGATGCTTAAGCTCTTTAGAAGCAAGAGGACAGGGAAACCGCTTCAAAGAGAAAGGCAACGCCGAAGCACACGCTCCACAAATCAGCCGAGACCCTCATTTTATTCCCAGCAACCCCCCACGGGACAAAGCGGTGAGGGCAGGCCGGTCTGGCGAGCACCATCCCAGCACGCCACCAGGAATGCCCCCAGCCGGGTTTTTTCACGCCGGCAAACTCGCCCTGCCCTTGCCGCCGGCCGGCCCCGCTCCCGCGCTTGCCCGCCTGCTGGCCCCTCGGGCCACGAGCCGCCCGGCGGGGGAAGGTGGTGGGCAGAGGTGATGCCCACGTGCCGCGTCCCCGCGGAGTGCGCGCAGAGAGGTGCGCAGCTCTCTGCGACGTGTGAGCCGCACTTATCCACGATGATACTGCTACGGCCGCTGGCACCCGCTGCAGTTCCGGCCGCTCAAAGATCTTATTAGTGCTATAAAGGATTGCATTAAAAATACATGAAATATGCAGGCAATCGCACTTTTTCTATGTGGCGTCACTGCTTTAAGCACCTGCGAATGGAGATAACATTTGAGCAGAAGCAACTTTCTGTATGCGGGTCTCTCTTTTTATCGCCTTGGCTTGCGACGGGCTTGATGTTTAGGGACCGGTGGAGCTGCAAGGCGGTGTAACACAAGCACTCGCTCCAAGTTCCACTCCTACACATCAGCGGCAGCGCGCCTGGGTCCTCCTCAGCCCTGCTGGGCGGCTTGCTCAGCCTCCGGCACCGACCCGGCACAGCGGGCGAGACCCAGACCTTCCCTCTGGGGCCCGGCCTCCGTGCCGCCAGCCACGCTGCTTCGACAAACGCCACATTCCCAACGCCACGTCTTAACTGACGGCGCTGGAAAGGATCAGGGAAACGCCCGTCAAACTCGTAAGGCCATTTCCGTGCTGCCGCCCGCTTCGGGAGCACGGCCAGAGGAAGGTGACCCGGGCCAGCAGGCACCGTCACCTCACGCTGGCCGCGAGAGAGCCACCAGCCAGCAATGTGCCCTGGTGGCCAAGAAGGCATCAAGCAGATGTGTGGCCAGCAGGTGGAGGGAGGTCATCCTCCCCCTCTGCTCTGCCCCGGGGAGGCCACATCTGGAGCACTGTGTCCAGTTCGGGGCTCCCCGGGTCAAGGAGGACAGGGAGCTGCTGGAGAGGGTCCAGCAAAGGGCTGCGGAGATGAGGAGGGACTGGAGCATCTCTCTGCTGAGGACAGGTTGAGGGCCGTGGGGCTGTTCAGTCTGGAGAAGAGAAGACTGAGGGGGGGTCTTATCAACACTTATCACTCCTTCAAGGGTGGGTGCCGGGGGTGGGAACAGTCTTGTTCCAGTGGTGCCCAGTGACAGGACAAGAGGGAACGGGCACAAATGTGACCATAGAAAGTTCCATCTCAGCCTGAGGAGGGACTTCTCTCCTGTGGGGGCGGCAGAGCACTGGCACAGCTGCCCAGAGAGGGGGGGAGTCTCCCACTCCGGAGCCATTCCAAATCCGCCTGGACGTGTCCTGTGCCACTGCTGGAGGTGCCCCTGCTCTGGCGGGGGGTGGGACTGGGGGAGCTCCAGAGGGCCCTCCCGACCCCCACCGCTCTGGGGTGCTGTGCAGAGGAAAGCCTTTGGGAGACGCTTTCAAGTACACCCTCCGCAGTCCCCCGGCGAGCGGCTCACCCAAACCACCCCCCCGCCACGTCCCTCCTCCCTAAGGGAGACACAGACCCGTCCTGGCACGGGCAGTGCCGGCGCAGGTCCCACCTCACCCTGCAGCGGAGCCCGGCTCGCCTGCGCACCCAGGGAAAGGGCGTCAGCGCTTATGGGGCAGATCCCTCTCTCCGGGAAATTTATTGCATCGGTCTGGTCAGCACAGAGAGGCAAAAAGCATCCTAAGCTGCAACATCGACCGATCAATATGCCCCAGGTACGCAAGAATTCTCTGTTTCATCTCACTCCAACGACACATTACTCGGCTGATATCTCCGTCACAGATAATCAAACCTCCTCCCTACCTATCCTTTATTAATCCTTGCTTAATCCTCTTTGAAATTTTAGCTGCGGCTCTCGTTAATGAAAGTCTAATGCCTTAAAAGCGTCAAAAAAATCATCGTCTTGAAACGCGTGATTCCGGATCACCGTGAACTCGCCTTCTAGCGGGAAACCGAGCCGCAGCAGAACCACAGGGCTCCCTCCTCGCCCATACACGACACGTGGCGGAGAAGAAGAGACTCCAGAAGCTCCGAGACCAGCTCGCGGCAGCCTCGGGAGGCGGTGCGACCACCCAGCCCTCCGTCCCGCGCCCCCGCCTGCGAGGGCTGACTCCGCTGCCCGCCCCGCGGGCTGAACCGCAAAGTTACGGCTTCAGGGCGGCGTGGTAGCCAAGTCTCAGCGCAGCGAGAGGAGGAGACAGGAGGAGCGCGGTGGCACGCGGCCACGCACCGGCTACCACAGACACACGCCGCAGCCCCTCCTCCTCTTCTGCCTTTTGTTTCGCTACATCTCCTGCGGCTCGGGGTTGTTTTCCTCCTTTTGATAATCATTTCTAATACCGTCTTTCAGCCCACATTCTCCTCCTTTGCCACCCCGTCGTGAGGTCACGATACATTTGTGACAAAGTTTCCATGGCAACAGACTGACGACATCAACATCAGATTAGGGTTTCTCCGCAAAGCGGGAGGAGCAGAAGACGGGCTGCGAGGCAGCGGGCTGCTGCTCAAACAAATCTCCTCGGTAATAGCTGTGGGAATAGAGAACATTACTGGCAAAGTAAATTGCTTTTTGTAAAAACGTTCTCCTTTTTTTTGAAGTTTGCCCCCATGTGAAAGTCTCTAAGTCAGAACCTTAACATTATTTTAATGTACTATTCTGTATTTAATAATCTCCTGCTTCAGACACCAGTCTGTTACCATGGGAATGAGCCGCACAAATGCAGGATTACGGCTATCGAGCAGAAGGAGAAAAGAAATTATGAATAAGCTAGTTATGTTCGATAATTAGCAACTCCATGAAAAAACTCCAAATCATGAATTTAGATTGATGCATTTATCTCAGTGTTTGAACACAACGATGAGGGTGTTACTGCTGAAAAAACGGGATTCTAACACATCGCACGAGTATTTTTGACTACACGGGTCCTCCCGGAAGGGTAATTTATCTGGCTCCCGTTCCCGTCTTTCCCCTCTTCTCCTTACGCGCCCCCCGGCCGCAGGCGCGGCTCCTCGCGGGAATGGGGAGCCCAGCGCCCGCGGGGACCACCGGCCCCGGCACACGGTGGAGCTGCCCGTGCCCCAGGGCCGTAAGGAACCTGTCCTGCACGCCTGCACCCAGCCTGGACCACGACCGCAGCTCACCGCAGGAAACTAAAGCTTTTAACGTTGTTGTTTTTTAGGAAGATGCGAAAGGCTTTCTGCTTTAACCAGAATTAGTTGCAGTGCCACCAAATAACTGACCCAGAACGGCACCCACAACAAAATCCTGCGGTACTTCACCGGATTCTTAGACAAAAAGATTCCGGGAGCGTCTGGCACGCACTACGAGCTGCTTACGCTTTCCCGTAGCCTTCGTCAAAGGAGGAGGTTCACCTCTGCGCCCCCACCGAAATGCAGCACCCTCTCCCCTAACTACAGCTCGGGAAGTCTGTCACACAGGGCACCCGCGGGGTTACCGAGACTCTCCAGTGAAGGGAGTGGGGCGCCGGGCGGCGGAGCTGCAGAACACGTCCGGGCGCCCAGCGGCCGTACAACGGGAAGGGACACCCCGAGAGGGCTCCGGGGACCGCTCCTCTGTCCTGCTGATTTCTGGGGGGAGGCTCTCCCACCACCGGGCAGGGACGACGGTGCTCGCAGCCCCAGGAGCTCGGGGAGCTGGCGCACCCCCCCCCACCGCGCCGGGGAAGGGCAGGTTTTGTGTCTGTGCCGCAAAACGTTGCATTCTTCAAGCAGGGAAAGGATCCGTCGTTTGCCAGCCTGCAGTCTTGACTCACTCGAGATACTTTCCTCTTTGCATATCTGTTGCTATGAAAATTCCCCTTCCGGCATATAATTCCCTCTACTAACTTTTCTTGCTTAGCAGATAAGACAAAAAGTATTTGGAGAATCTGATCAGTGAGATCTTATTTTTCTCCAGGCACTCCTCTGAATTGAATTCTAGATTAAGCATTATTTTAAAGAAACACCCCTTCCTGCCTCCTGCCCCCAATCAATGCGGAACCGGAGAACGCTCCCGAGCCAAGGAATCACGCTGTATTTAAAAATTACTCTTTGGAGCGTAACACTTCTAAATATACGCCAGAAACTCAGAAACAAAAATCACAGAAGGGGAACGGCCGTGTGGGTTTTCAGCACAGGGTTGGGAGGGGAAGTGGTTGAGTCCTCCTCCTGTCCCTGCCCCCGGATGGGAGACTCCCAGAAGACCTCCCAAAGCCGTCCAAGTGTATTTTTCATGGGTTTGGTTTTGTTTTTGTTTTTTCAAACGGCAAGTGGCCGTAGTAGGTGATGGGCACTTTGCGGCGAGAGGCAAGGTGACGGAGACGCAGGAGCCGGGCGCCCCCGAGCCCGTGTCCCCGTCCTCGCCGTCGCACCCTGCCGCTCGCTCGCGCCTCCGTCCTTTCCCACTTACTAACGAAGCACCGCTCGGCTCACTACAGGCTTACGACTGATTTCCAGCGTCCGCGCCCGGCAGCTCTCCGATGCAGAACATCAGCATTCAAACTACGTGTCTGAGCGGGTTCACTTACCTAAAGCAAGCAGGGAAAACAGAAAATTAGTACAGACGTAGCAACTTGGGCACAAAAGCCTGGAGGAAGGCAGTTTCCCTGCCGCGCGGCTGCGCGAGGAGCAGCCGGAGGAAGGCGAACGACAGCTCCTCCCCGTACGCGCTCAGGACCGGACACCTCCTCCCAAGGGAAGGGGACGGTAGCAGCGGCCGCCGAGAGGGCGAGGGGGTTTTGCGGCACGAGTCGGCAGCCCTTCTCCTGCTGCTCCAGCTCCACGAATTCGGAAGCGGACAACTAACTGCTTAAAGCGCTGAGGACCAAGCTTTTGCAGCCAAGGTAAGCCCCTGAAGAAGAGGAGAGGTTAATAAATACTGAAACAACCTTTGAGGCCTTTTTATTTATACCTACATACATATTAGCACAGGGATTTGATGAATAATACTTCTCAAATCGCTCCTACGAAGTTAACGCTCCGGAGTATTAACTTCTCTGTGCCTGAAGGAAACGGGTCAATTTTAATTCTTCTAACAATTCTTACCGGCACAATAACTCGCGCGTCAAGGCGCCGAGCGCGAGCTGCGCCCCCGCCTTCGGAACGCCCGCCCGCCCCAAGCCCCGGCAGGCGGCTCCGCAGGCAGAGGCTGCGCCCCCCACCGCAGCGGAGCCACCCGGGGAGGGCTCGCTGCCTCACGGCCCGCAGAAAAATCCACTCAAAACCAGAAATAAAGGAATTACAGTTATGGGAGCTCTCGGCTAAGGACACTCTGAAAAACGCCAAGACGTTTAAATAGATGCCTTTGCCAACACACCTTCTCGTCACTCGCAATCACCTCCAAAAGCGCGTCTCCATGGCTGGTGACACTGAGACCCCTCTCCCGCCACGGGGACGCTGGCGAACGGTAACGAACCCTGCGAAACGCTCCCAGAGCAAGACTCGGATATCCTCAGTATCGGAAAACGTCTCAATACCTCATCCATTAGATGCGTTCTCTCTTGGCAAAGCTTGTTTGACCTTTAGCCAAGAGGAGAACTTTGGCAGGTACCTTGAGGTCTCCTCCTTTGGAGCTTTGGTTTTGGGGTTTTTTGCATTCCTTCTGCAAGTAACCACCGGAAAATGCAGCAAAGTGCGTCACGCAGAGGAAAAATTGCCATTGCTTAAGCGTTGTGAGCCATGTGCACAAAGAGATTAACAGAAATTAAAGCAGATATAAAAAGCTGCCTGGACAAAAGTTTCCTTAAATATAATACTTCAAAGGCCACGTGTGTTTCAGCGGGCGAGAGGAGGAAGGCGAGCGGGACGACTGGCAATCACCCGACTGCATGGACAGCAAACCAAGGCCAACCCCGAAGCGAAGGCGCTGCGTTCATTAAGGCTACGCGGAGGGAGGGACAGGGCAGGCGCGTGTCCAGCCCAAGCCCCCTCACCGGGAGGATATTCTCACCCTTCCAGCAGTCGGAAGGCTGACGAAACACCTATGGGGGGAGTTGCGGACGCTGAGGGACAGGGCGCAACGCGTTGGTGCTTTTGGGAGGATGCTGGGATGATGCTTCCTCTCGCTTTCCTTGTAGAGAAATCGCCCCGGAGGTCGGTTCCAACTCTGCCCGCCGGGGGAACAGCCCCCGCGCCACCTCTCCGTCGCGCCCCTGCAGGGCTTCGCGCCGGGCAGCCCCGGGACGCTGCGAGCCCGCGGCCTCGCGCCTCCTTCCTTCCCGCACCTGGGGTACCGCCGGCGCCGTAGCCCGTGTCCTCAGGGCCACGCAGACAGCGGGTTGTTGTACCTCTGCGCCACCTGCATCCTTCCTCAGGCGCTTCTTTAGCGGAGGGCAAAGCTAAGTCGCGGTGGTCCCCGCAGCCCCTCACCGGTACGCCTCCAGCGCACCCAGTATTACCCCTTCATCCGCCTCCCGGCAGCCCTCCTCCGGAGGTGCCCTCCGGGCATCCCTGTTGCCCGCCCCACACTTCAACGGCAAGGAGCTAAAGCAAACTCATCCGCGCGGCAGCAGAGGGAAAACACACCAAGAGGAAAACAGATCTCACCTCCAGATACCCGTAAGCAGCCCGCCCCCGGCCGTCCTCAGCGCCAGGTAACGGCCACCCCAAGTCACTCCCTCCGGCAAAGCTCCGAGCGGCGGCGGCAGAGAAAGGCTCAGCAGGAGCTCCGGGGGGGCCCAGCACCAAGCTCCTCCTGGCACCCCGCGTTCGCCGGCGCGGTGAGCCTGGGCCTGCCGCCCGCCCCGCGGGAGCGCCCAACCCCCCGCCCCGCGGCACCGCCGCAGCGACGCCGACGGCCCGCGGGCTGCTGCCACGCGTTTCGTTTCTCGCGCCGCAATTACACATAGTAATTACATATTTAATTGCTGCGCATTAATAACACCTCAGCCTGTAATTACGACTTCTTCGTGTAAACCTAATCAAGGAAAACCGGCGTATTTGCATAAAAGTTGTAACGCAAAGTATAATGATTTCACTAACAAGACGTGGATAAGAATGCATATCTGTGACAAACACTTTGTGTCAAGAAGAATAGAAAACGATTTTCTTTCCTGAAGATTATTTCAGGCCCATTTAACACAATCTGTACCACTCCGTTGATGTGCAGTATCTTACACACATCCAGTCATATCTGGATAATGTTCCTGACTTCAAATAAAATTTCATTACTATATTTAGTTATAGAACGCTTGGAAATGGTTGCATTGTTAAACTTAATAAAAATTGGAATTTGCGAAGTATTAGGCAATCCTCAGCGCCAATTTTTCTCCTCGCCGTGCGAACGCCGCAGCGGTTCTACCCCAGCCTCCTCGCGCCGCCGTTTACATTACGGCTTCGTTTTCACCCATAAAACAAGCAATTAAGAATAAGTACAACTGCTTTGGAGTTCCCGAGGCCAAAGATAAAAATAAATTGGCTTTTATAAATTTGCTTTTCGCAACGGTAAAACAAAAAGCAGTGCTAATTATCAATAATTTGTCACCGCTAATTTAGGCAGCCGCGCTGACGGGCACGCACCGGGATCCTTCCGAGCCACGAGCCAGGAGGCAGAGCCACGCGCGGGAAGGCGTCTCCCGCGCAGTCCCAGCAAACTGCGGCAGAAGGGCTGAACACCTGCAGTGGTTTGACCGTCCTTTGCCCGGGGCGACGGGCAACACCCACCCGAGCCCCGGATTCGCCTCGCTCGCAGCGCCTTGGCGTGAAGTTGACGGCCCCGGAGTTAACGCCCTCAATCGCAATTTTCTCTGGAGGGCAATGATGCCGTAAGAGGAGGTGGGGACGGCAGAGCCCGCCCGCAAGGGCGGCGGGACCAGGGGCCGCGTCGCCATCCACCGCTTTTACGGCAGGCTCTCTTCCGCTGAAGAGCAGTACGAACTGCTCGCGCGCTGGGATTTCCAAAGGCAGCGTGGTGGAAACCCTTTAGATCCTCTGAAGCGAGGAAATCCAGCAGCAGCGATTCTCCGGAGGTGGTACGCCCCTGCACTTGCTGGCGTCCCACCTCCGCAAAGCTGGGGACCGCCGCTCCGCGCGGCCACGGACCTCTGCTCGTCCTCAGCACCGCGGGAAAGGGCACAGAACTGCTCTTACACCACCGTCCCCTCGGCTCCCTTTACCCTCGCAGCTGCAACATAAGGGAAAAGGTAAAAGCCGTAAATCAACGCTGGAAGCGAAGCCAAATTTCCTCTGTAGTTATAACAAGACCTCCTATTCCAGTGGACCGCAGGTGATTTACAGGCGATGCTCCCCCCAAAGAAAGCAGTTAGGCGGCCCTGGGATTTAAAAGGCTGATTATATATTCTTCCATACGGAAAGCATCCTCGATTTCTCACTTCTTAAATGTTATTTCCTTTCCAGGTACAACCTCTGCACATCTCGTCTCATCTTCCCTAGTCATTATCAAGCGTGGCTACTTAGAAAACCGCGTTCTCGAGGTAAACAGAGAGTTTCCCAGCAGCACAGGTAAGAGGCGGCAGAATGAGTTGGCTTTTTTGTATGCCGCTATGTAATTCTGAAACCTATATTGTAAAGGCAACAGCTGTACGTAGCATCTGGAGAACTTCACTGCCTCAAAGCGCTCCCAGGACTAAGAGGAAACGTGCCAGTTTCCGCAGTAGGATTTCTACGGGTTCAACAGGCTTTATCTGTCTCCTTGACAACACGCGGTACGCCTCAGTCATCACGTTCCTTAGCAATTAAGAAGTTCATTTTGAGCAAGAGGTCAGGACAAGGCAGGGACAATTTCTGCCCCCAGCAGGACCAGCTCGCAGCAGCCCACAGCGCCCGGCCAGGCTGCGCGCCCCCGGCCCGACCGGAGCGTGCTCCTTCCTTTAGCTACGGCGACGAGGAGAGCCACCGCTGAATTTCAGACGGTCTGCGGGAGTACATCTCTCGCGGAGAATTTCACTTTAATGTTATCTATCGCTCCACCTGCCCGCCTGTTTAAACACTGTAGCCCAGCCGTCTTCTGAGAACCCGGTCAAACAATTAGCAGGCAACATCTCCACAAACAGCACGGCTCGGGAGCGCTCTCCGTTATCGAAAAGCTGCAAGTAGCAGCCCAGGAGGAGAAAATCCTTCCCGAAGTCTGCATCTTTGGTCAATCCTCCGCCCGTTCCTCATTAATCCCCCCGGAACAAAGACGTATGGAACGCTACCAAGCATTCCTGCCGTGCCTACCAAAATAACTGGACCTCGCTACGAAACCGGCTGTGAAGGCGGAAGGAACACCCTCAGACGGCGACGTGAAGCAGCACCATGTCGGCAGAAAGAGGAGTCCAAAGCCAGCGATGGACCTGAGTGGAGAGCGGAGGGGACCCGAAGCGTTTGCCCCTTTTATTGTAGCAAGACGCAACTCCCGGAGAAGGGTGAAGCGTGTCCCGGACGGGCCCATGCCCCAAACCCGACGCGGAGAGTCGGCCGGGCTGGTGGTGACGACCCAGATCCCACTGGGCCTTCTGCTCCCAACGGCAATGGCAACGACACCTCCGTCCGCGGCAGATGAAGCGCTTTACACCATCTACCCTCACCTCCCGTGTTTGTGTTTTGCCTATGATGAAACCGCGCGTATAATGCAGCCATTAGTTCATCAGGGGAGAATTTAAACATGACATACCAGTAATTAAACTGCAGGAGAACCTGGCTAATTCACATCAATGATTAAGAGCCACTGCAGACTAGCAAATTTTACAAGCGAGTGAACATGCAATAAAAATCTTGCTCATTTATTTTGACAAGTGTCACTTCACATTAAAGGTACGCTCCAGCATGAACTCCGGTCCGCGAGCACAGCTCCGTTCCCAGCGCGGCACCTCGGGAAGCCCTCGACTACCACAACATTTTGCCACGTGCTCAGCCTCACCACGAGAGCCCGGAGAACGCCGCAGGAACGCGCTGAGGACGGGGGGAGCCCGCAAGGTCCCACGCACGAAATCCCTCTTCCACCCACGCATCCCGAGCGGGCAACCCGCCGCCCCCGCTCCGTGGCGGATCTGCGCCCCGGCACCCCCCGGCACCCCGAGGTCTGCACTGCCCCGCAGTTCACCGCCTGCACCCGGGAAACGCGCTTCGCCCCTCAGACGCTCGCTAATTGCAATGGCTGTTGCAAAGAAAGGGATAATTGATCCAATCTGTTTTGTTTACAGCTTCCTACCAGAAAGACGACCGTGTTTCTGCAGAGCATAATCAATTTCAAAACATTTAATTTTTCAGATGACACACGTCCCTGCTGCTCTTTTTTCCTTGTCCATTTGCCTTATTAAGGTCAAACCCAGACTCGGGACGAGGGAAGGATGCTTTGGCATACGCTGCTATTTCCCGGGGAACGAGCCTCCAGGCCGAAACGCAGGAGCGCCACGGGAGGGGTCCGCTCCTCCCGGGTTTATGAAATATGCCGGGAGGTATTTCTGGGTTTATGAAAACATGCTTTTCTTAAGGCTGTGTTTCTTAGCTCCGAGTTATTCCCAGCGAAAGGGGGGATGGTGAGGAGGAACGCTGCTTGCTCGCGGCAGACTGAGCTTCGAGCAGCACTCGGCTACCTGTTTCAAGACACCACTGGAGTCGCAGCGGGAAGTACGTGGTCCTCAAAGCCGCCTCCAACGCTCGGGAAACACAAGCTCTGCCACCCACGGAAGGTTTGCCAGGTCACCCCCAAGGGAGGCTGGCTCGGGCCGCGTGGGTTCTCGGTTCTCTGACATTTAGACATAACGGTCAGCGATTCGGGGCTGCTTCTGCTATACGCTTGCCTAAAAGTCTTCAGAGCTCTTCCCCCGCCAGCGGAGGTTCCCTTCATTTGGATTCTGGGGACGGTTTCCGCGAGCGCGTGTAGGAAGTGATAATCTAACTAGTTCAATCGTTTCTGACTCAGCTGCAGGCTGGTACGGCTCCGTGTGTCAGGATGCTCCTACTCAGTCAAAACAAGCAGGGAACCGGGAGCCAAGAAACCCCTCCGCCACGATGACGGCACAGGCACACTATTCAAGTTGGCGTGGAGACCTTTCCAACGACGAGGCCCGCGTCCCCGCGTTTTTTATTCTGTACTTCAGGGGAGCCGTCCCCGTTTGCAGAAGGAGCCCCCTGTCCCAAACGAGACCCGCGAGCGCGCAGCCCCGCGCGCGCTTCCACCTCGGGAGGTTCCCAGGCGCGCCGGGGAGAGCCGGCCGAGGGGCAGCGCCGCCGCCGGCCCTGCCAGCCCTCGCACGCCAAACCGCCTCTGCGACCCGACGAGCGGCGCTTCAGAAAGCCGAGCCGGATTCCGCTCAAAAAACCTCATTCGATGCTCCTGCCTGAACAAATCGTGCAGCTTCCCATCAAGCACTTTCATACCGACGTACTTGACGACTTCAGAGATCCTTTAAAAAGAAACATGTTGCAAGAGCCCTGCCAACCGCAAAAAGGCCTGGTGACTCAAAAAGATCAAATCTGATAGAAAAAAAAACCACTCCAACATTTTTTACACAAACCATTTGAAGTCACAAGTTCAAAAATTAATATTTTTACATGCCTGCTCATAGGCAGATGCCCCGAGGTTATTCTCGCAGCCTCTGTCTACAGCTATCTTTGCGGAACGCTTTGTCTTCCCCGCAGTACGCATCCAGGCAATTACCTTCAGGATTTTGCTACAGGCATTAGCCGCTTTGAAAATAAACAAATACACGTTCAGAAACAGACACGACTAAGGCAGGTGAGGAGGGGAGGAGTTCACAAACAGGATCAAAGGCAAATATCCCGGCGGCGCTGCCGACGCTGCCCTCAGCCCTTCGCCGGGGCAGCGCACGCTCCGGCACACGCTCCGGCACACGCTCCGGCACACGCTCCGGCACACCACCCGCCTGTGGCCGCTGGTCATCCTCGTTACGCCGCCTGCAGTCGCTCGCTCCGCCCGGCTTTATGTGGGTGCGGAACGGCGCAGTTATGTCAGGTGCATAAAACACACGGGACCTTATACTCAACTCTGGAAGCACCTGGGACGGGGCGCAGGGACCGCAGAGCACGCCTCGGCACTCCAGCTCTGCCGAGGAACGCCCTCCCTTCCCCCCCCGGCAGCGCGGGCACCACCGCCGAGACACGGGGGCAGCCCCGGAACGGCGCCGGTGCCACGGAGCGCCCGAAGCCCGGCCCGGAGACGGACTGCACCGCCCCCGCGACGCTCGCGTCCCGCCGGGCAGCCCCCCCGCCGAGGAGGCTTTCGTACTAAAGCCATAGCGCTACGGAAGCACTTTGAGCAACACGCTCGATGTCCACCGAGACGGCTCCAGCTGCTTTGGTTGTACGGAATGCCCCTGGCGAGCTCGGACAAGGCATTCCCTTAGGTTTGACACCAGACTACTCACCTTCCATAAAACTCTCGCCATAAGGTTTAACGCTGCTGTAATGTTTACCGTCAAAGCTCGCCGGCTGCTGTACAACCCAATCCGAAATGAAGATGAAGCCCAATGGTTAAAAACCACAGTCCTCCCAATAAGCTTCCAATGGCCGTGTTTCGGGGCAGCTTTGCAAGCGATGGAAAGCTCAGCACGGGCTACTGCAGCTCTGGCGGAGCGGTTCCCACCCACGCGAGCTGGTCTGACTCGCTCCAGCACAAAGCAAAAGCCTTTCCTGTTATTTTCTCCAGCATTAAGCTCTGGGGCACCACAAGTCCCTTTGGCTTTCTCCTCCTGTGTCAGACATCCCGGCTCGGGAGAACCCCCACCCGCGGCCGAAGGCCCGGAGGAGCCCAGCGCCCCGACCCGCTCAGCACAAGGGCAGCGCGGGCGGTGGAGGCCGTTACGAGAGGGGATGAGGCTGAAAGTCCTCCACGTTCGTCACAAGACGAGGCCGCCTAACAAGTTTAAACTGCTTGGCCGTACTTCAGAGCTAAAGCCGGTAGCCTTTCGTATCACAAATTCCCGGCTGCCCTGTTCTGCACCCGGTGTTTATATGGTACAAGGCAACACTAAGTCTTGCAAAATATTCCAAATTGCTTTCAGAGGGGTAAAATGAAAATAGAGACAGCCACCGGGAGACTTAAGCCCGGGATCTGCCAGAGAAAAATAAAAAAGAAGGATTAACCCTCTTCATTGGCAATTTAAGAATAGTAGTAATTGAAAAAAACAAAATCTCATTTTCAGCCTTTAACCCGGGAGGAATAAAACTGTGCTTCTCGTACAGTACTTTTGTCGCTCCGTCCACCAAAGCCTTTCCGACAACAGCCTGCAGCTAGGATCAATAGCTCATTTTTAACGTAGCTCTCACAAACCTTTAACTCCCTTTAGTACACACTCCCGGGCAGCGCGGCAGGCGCGGGCACCGGGGGCAGGGTTTACCGCGCGTGCCGCTCTCCCGCCAGTCGCCCCGCCGGCGCGGAAGGCGGGCGGCCGCGGGAGCCTGCCGGTGCGGGTGGCAGCCCTCCCCCGGCAGCATGGCCGGGCCTCCCGGGTCCCGCCTCGCGCCCGGTTGCCCGTGAATCGCAAATCTCCAGGCTGCCCCAGCAGCTCCGCGGGCCGACCGACGGGCGGCCGTCGGGAAGCATCACGGTCATCTTGGCCATCTTGTTTGCTTTGCATCAGAGCACTTTAAACTCCCGGTGGCATTGGCGCTCCGCAGAACGATTCCCTCCACGCAGTTCTTCTTGTGCAGTGTCCAAGCCGCAGTGATTAATCATTCCTGCTTCCTCGGCTGACATATCGAGGTGGGGAAACGACATCCTAAATGAGCAGAGCTGATTACCTGGGAAAGCAATTCTTCAAGATAGCACAGCTAACTAATGGCTCCATCTGCTACAAAAACACATTCCTGAGCCCCAGAAGTGGTGTCAGGATACAGCTAACAATTTCGTCGCATCTGCCAAATTTGAAATTGTTTGTCACAAGTTGCCACAAATAGGTGGGGAGCGCTTCACCTCTTCTTGCCATGTCACCTCGGGAAGCGGGGAGTCTCTGTCCAAAGTCTACAGCGACCGGGGACGGGGAAGCTGAAGGTCAGATCTGGACTGAAAAAAACAGCTCTGACATTATATATTAAAGGTTTTGCCAGAACAATCCTACTTTCCGTCTCGCCTGTCCCCGTCTCCAAGCAGGGCAAACAAACGTCTGTCCCCACGGATGGTGGCGCCGGCGCACCCCAGTGAAACGCGCGGTGGCAGGGACGGTGCGCGACGTGTCCTACGGGGGCAGCCGCGCCGCGGACGGAGCTGCCCCCTCACCGTGGGACGCCCCGAGGAGCGGCGGCAGTGCCGGCACACCGTTCCGCGCCGCACTGGAAACGGCCGCCCGTTGGCCGACAACGCAGAGGTGCAGGCGAGGAGCCCCAGCGCCGGCTCCGAAACCCCGGCCACCGGCAGCCACATCCAACTGCCCCCGTTCCTACCCCAGCCAGAAGCACTGCTACCGCGGCAGTAAGAAGCCAACTCGTCTTCAAGTCAAACCAAATTTTAATCAGGGAGAAACCACCCAAAAAAGGCAGGGGAGGCTGGCCTCTCGCCCGCCGCCAGCCCCCCCAGAGCGAAGCCTCTGCCTTCACCAGGCGGCACACACCGGCTTTTTGCAATACCCGTAATACCTCATAATTAAATAACTGACGTGCTTGCCTCTTGTTTTGTTAAAAAAAAAAAAAATTAATAATCTTACACTCAGGAACTCCAATTCCATATATAAAATCAGACGAAAAGCCCCCTGGAATAAGCTCCAGGGAGGACAAATACGTATATTACAGTCTTCTGTGGTCATTTAACAATACTTTTTTACCAATCCGATCTAAGACACAATCACTTCTTTGCAGATTCGGAAGAATTTGCAGATGTATTAAAGCAGCAAGCACACTGCTCGGCAGGCCGGCGTCCCCCTGAGGCCGCGGGGGAGTCCTGGCCCAACTCCGGCCGCCTGCAGAGGCGCCAGTTCCCGCGAGGGACCACCACCAAGTTAACGGGAATCCGGTGCGAAAACCCTCTTACGGCTTCAGCTGCTCAAAGCTGACTTGGCGACTACGGGGACGAAGTCAGGACGGGCTTTTATCCGTGCCCTCAGAGGCACCGACTGCCTTCGCTGCGGGGGGCGGCCGCTGGTGGGGCTCCAGCAGAGGTGTCCCGCAAAGCGGAAGCATCGCTACCCATGGACGGATTACAACGCAGTGCCAAGCAACAACTAAACGCATCACCGTGACAGAAGGTATTTCGTAGAAGACACAGAATACCACACGGAGAAAGCCCCTCGGTGCCTCACCAACCGAACGCACCTCAAGGCGTATTCTTGAGCTTTGGAGAAAGCCACCGCGGAGCGCCACGTCACCTCGCCTCTTCGCGAAGCCCAAGCTCAAGGGGGCACTACCACAGAGCTTGACAAATCATCCGACGGTCCTCTTGGCAGATGTTCCCTCCACCTACATCCATCCGCCTTCCTTCCTTAATCAAGGCTCTTTGGTTATCAAGGTAGCCGTGCACCAAATTTCCCAAGCAGACTCAGCTATCCCCACTGTAACGATGGTTTTTTTTGCTTTGGGTTTTGTTTGCCACCTTTTTAAAGAGGGTATTAAGAGAAGACTTCTGGAAAAAAAACCCCAAGCACATTAAAGAATGTCATCAGGTCTAAAGGCTGGTCTTGGAGACCCAGGTTCAGAGGCTTCCTTTGGATAGTACGCTCAATCCTGTCATGAGACAACCTTGGGTGAAACAGGGAAGTTAAATATAACGTTAATGCTCCAGCAAAGCTGTTTATACTGGCGCACCGTCTCACCAACTCACATCACTGCAAACCCATCAAAACATTAAGATATTTTAATACTTCAAACCGCCTTGCTCTCCTTCGCTTCGCCGCTACATCCTCAGCTCTCTTCGCGGCGCCCGCCCGGTGCATCAATGTCCCTGAAAAGCGTGCCACGCTTCCATCACGTGTCAGCAAAAGCTAGGAGCTCTAAATTAGGGCCGTTCGAGTGATTTGCTGGCTGTGTTTTATTTATTGCATTTGTAAAATAGGTAAATTACCATGGTATCCAGTTGAATGATAGAAGTTCAATCACTTAAGAAATTAGCCCATTAAACGGAGAACCACAAGACCACAATCTCGGATTTGCTTGGAAGTGCACTTCCAACCTGATTTAATAACCTCTTTGTGTTAGTTGCTGGCTTTCCAATAAGAACCGGAGGGTTATACGCTTCTGTAATTAACATAAGAAAACTGCACGGGCAAAACCATTTTCCAAAAATTACTTTGCTTCTATCTAAACAAATCTGCCGAGTTCCCCTCTGCCTCAGAAGGAGGGAGAAAAACGCCTCGGGAGCAGAGATTTCATAATTTCATTCAAGAGTCACCATTCACGTGTCGTGCTGCTGACGGCTAATTAAGTTCTCCCGAGGTAAAATGCCCGTAACGTTTTAAAGTTGCTTCCTTGTTTTAAAAATCTCGACTGATGTTTCACTTGCGCGTTACTAATCAAGGAAAAACAACTTACATAGGGGGATTGAGTTTGCTGAAGCTGGAACCCCAGCGCCTTCGGCACCCTCGAAGTAGGTCACCAACCAGGTTTGGGCTTAATTTTGCTCAATTCTGTTTCTTGGCACTGACAGCTATCACCCTGGACACAAGCACTTACTCTGCAACTCGGGCGATTAGAGAGTAAACCCCATTTTGCTTCGTAAGGACAAAAGATGCGGGAAGCTGAGCGAACGCGACGGAAGCGGTGAGACGGAGCATCCCTCCCCTTCCCTCTCTCCCCGGCGGCTTCTCCCACCCCGCGCACACCCGCCCCCAGGCCAGCGGTCCCGAAATGCCTTTCGCACAAAGGCCCCCCGCGCCGAAAACGGTTGGGTTTTTTTATTTGAAATGGCTTTAGAGCAAAAGCCCCAGGATCTGCGCAGTTGCGGAGGACGGTCACAGCACCTTCCTGCAAAGTCATGGCACGCAAAGGGTATTTCCCACCAGGAATCGGGTGGCTACGACAGGACGGTCATGTAGAGCTATTTCCAGCAGACTGCAACATACACTGCAAAGCGTGGCACAACAAAATCTGTTCCCACAAGTTCACCTCGACAAACGCATCAATTTCAAGCAATTCGGGGAGGCTCATTTATTCCTTTGTATTCCTATGACCAACACTATTTCATACCCAATACACGGCGCAGCTACTACAACCGCCGATACCTATTACCAGCTAGATCCGAGCAGATTAAACTAAAATAATGATTCGAGCAGATAAACGTTTCAAGCCAAAATTCACCGGACACCCGAAAGCAGCCTTCAGAGTACCGTGTGTCAGATAGATCTGCCCGGTGCTTTGAGAAACGTATAGAGCGAAGAGAAAATATACCGAGCCGCATCTCAATATAAAAACACCAAAGCATTATCACAATAGCGTGTCCACAACAGTTATTGCAGCAAAGTGCCTTTTCTTCATCTTCTGGAAACCCATGTAGATAATATTTCAACAATAAGCACACATTCCTCCCTGTGGTACAGACACATACAAAACGCATTAGGAGCGATGCCAATAGCTGAAGCGCTTTTCTCAGTGGCTCTATTCAGGCGAGCGCCTCGCAGGTGCCGCAGCGCTTTCCGAATTCAGCTCCAGCGGGAGCTCCGAATCAATACGGCTCCTCGGCCGTCATCCAGCCTAACTAAATCACTCCAAGGGCAAGCCCTGCCGAGTTATGTGACCGTTCCTCCTCCCGCCTCGCCGCGCACGGCGTGCCATAAACCAATTCGACTGAAGGTAACGCAAGCTCGGGGGGAAATGGAGCTACGAGGCGAGACGGGCACGTGCTACGGACCGCTCGCCACAGGAGAAAGCGGGGTGGGCGCCCTACGGTCAGGAGGGCACGGGCGGCAGGAGTCACCCACGCGGCCCACCCTGCCCTCTCCGGCCAAGCGACCTCGTCCTCCGCGCTTGCTGGCTCCAAAGGTCGATCCCAGCAAGGAGGAGACACCAGCCAGCCGCCTGCGCCACAGCCCTGTGCCACCTCGAAGCTGCCGCAAACGAAAGCGAATCTGTTTACTTTCCCAAATCAAGGGAACGTCATGTCCTCTTTGCGGCGAGCTATTCAAAGATGGTTTTCACACGAGCCTGTCAAAGAGAATTTGAGGTTTGTGGGTTATGGGTCGTGCGGCAGGAGATTTTTTCGGGTAGCTGGTGGAAGTGATGGGGCTGGAGGTTGTTTTGAAGTTCTCTGATTTGCTCAGATTTCCCCTGAAGTGACCTGCAAAAGCAAAGGGGAGAGGGAAGAACTTGTGCTTATTTTCTCTAGTTTACTGCTGTCAAAGACACCTTAAAAGCTTTCAGAGAGATTTCTCCTCTCGTTTTCTTTCTCCGCGTTGTAAATTCAGGTCATGCCTGCATTTGAAGATTATCAAAAGGCAAACTGGAGAAACCGTCTTCTCTACAAAAGCGGCAGAGGCGACGCTTTCATGTCCTGGGGGCTTCACCGCCAGCACCACCACCAGGAGAGTCCATTGTCCCCGCTCTGCTCAGACAACACAAAGCAAAGCACTGACGATCTGCCTCGCAAAGGGGGAAAACCAGAGGCGGCGGGGATCGCTGGCACCTGGAGAGGACGGGAAGGGAAAGAAAAGCCGTGTGCTGCGGGCCCAGCAGCCTCCTGTTTGCGCTAAAGGCACCGCGCCGCAGCCGGGATGGCACGGGAGAGCCTGGGCAGAGCCCGCTGGGTCAGCTCTGGCACTGCGCGCATCCCGGGAACACAGCCCGGAGGAGAGCGGCGGTCTCCAGTCGTAATCAAGGTGCGCTAGCCCAATCCAAACGCGGAGCAAGGACAGGACCCGCTCACGGCCACGAGAAAGGCACAGTACGGAAACACGGACGGCGCTGAACCAGCGCTCCGTGAGGAACCTCCTCCTGCCCCTCCGCCACGCTGCAGCCGGCCAAGCCCCGGCCGCCGGCAACGCGAACGCGGCTCAAGGATGCGCAGAGGACACTCCGGCCGGCCTTTGGCGTCGTCTCCTCCCTGCCGGGGACAGGGGGTGCGCGAATTCTTTCCCCTGAAAACACTCCATTATTTTAATAGGATTACGTTTGAGATTGACAATGTTTAGAAGAGTCCCTTGGATTTATTAGCCCGCCAGCACTCCGGGTAAGTAATGTGAACGCAAAGACCTCGTAAGTTTAAGTAAGTAACTGGCAGAGAGTCAACTCCCACCCTCCACAGTTTTAGGCGCAACGCTAACTTTTGGAAACGAGTTCCCGAACTCAGCAGTAAAATGCCTAACGCCGCCTCGCACCTCTACCCTGCCCTGCGTACCCCTTCCAACAACCGTTTTGCCCGTTACAGACACACAAACACAAGGGCAGAGGGGCTGAAAACCGCAGATTAGTCCTCCCCCTTTAAACGTCCCACGGTAAGAGTAAACCGAGTCATAAACTAACGGAACGCGGAGTCCAAAGTGACAGGGACTAGTGCAGCTCCTCTGCGCAAGAAATGGCACAAAGTACGGCACAACGCGGCCGTACGTTTAGACCCAGAAGTGGCACTGCAGAGGGACGCGCTCATTCTTGCAGAGTCAGGTTGTTTAGTCGAGGGGGGAAGGGAATTAATAAAAAAGTCCTAACCGTTGTTTACATAAAGCTTGACACACGCAAAGCCCTGTGCAAACATTGACCTTACCAGCGCTCCGAGGGGGGCACAGCGTTGTCCTCTTTCTGCATCAAAGAAACCTTTGACGCCGGTGCCGACGGTGGCACAGCGGCTCCGGCCGCCCCTGCTCACCGTACATCACCCCCCCTCTACCACCGGACCTTCCTAACTGCCCCGGACCACCCCCAGTTCAAAGACACGCGGGCCCACGACCCACACTGCCATAACCGCGCTGCGGGCCTCCGGCCCCACAGCTCCCACCTTGCGGATGAGAAGCCCGCGTCCAAAGACTGCCGCGGGCAGCGGCAGCCCCGGCGCCTCCCGGGGGTAAGGGAGCGCCTCTCCCAGGCCACCCTCTGTCACGCCAACGTTCTGAGCAACGCCAGCAGCAGCAAGGCTGCCAGCTGCTCCTGAAGCCTCTTCTGAGCTTTCTCCCCTCGAAACGCCGCTTCCCGGCACCCCGGGTTGCGAGACACAACCAAGAGAGGGGGAAAGCAGGCCACCCCTTCCAAAGGCTGCGGCGCTCCTGGAGAGGCAATTTAATGCTCGCTTTGTGCTCAAGCTGGGGGAACCAAACGGAGGAGAAGAAACATGCACAGGCATTATCCCGCTGGCCCGCAACCAAAAAGGTAATTAAAAACCTCCCCCTGAACAGGTGGTCAACAAAACCCACTATTAATGCCTCCGACTGCCAAGCAAACGTCTTCCAGCACGCTCGCTGTCGCTGCGAGCCCCTGGGACGTGAAAGCCCGTTCCTGTGCTCCGGCACCCGGCCCACGGCAAAAGCACCGCCGACCCGGAGACGCGGGCCGGGGCAGGGGGAGCAGGGTCCGGCCATGCCGGGGACGGCGTGCTGGCCACGGGGCTACCACAACACCTGGCCGGGGCGCGGAGGAGGCCGGGAGGCAAAGCTTTGCACGGCCAGTCATTTAGGGAGCAGAGGGCCAACGCGGCCGCCCCGGGGGGCCCACAGCCTGACGCTGGGGGAGTTATCCTCGGCAGACAATGCACTGCACTCAAAGAAAACAATGGAACCAGTCAGAGGTAGGGTGTCAGAACTGCTCGCCAGGACAAAAGAAACGGTGGCCCGAGTCCGACTCTGTGGCCACAGGGCAACAAGTGGTTTGATCCACAGCGAAGCCAATGACATTACAACACTTCAGCTTTTAAGGAAGAGGTCTATCAGAAGATTGCTGTCGCTATGAAATTTAACCAGAGAGATTTATTTTCTTGCTGAGGGTGGCACACTGTCCATGTGATTTTAGGCCTCTGTAGTAAACATCCTAAAAATATATCCTTTTCCAGCAAATCGCATTATTTGGGCCGGTATTTGCTGAACTCCTTCGCCTCACTGGCCGAGGTCTCTGGAAGGGAGGGACAGGCACATCCCCTCAAATCCCACCCAGCAACTTTGCAGCGGGCGCCTCTGCGGCAAGGAAGGTTTAAACCTAAGAGCTGCAAAACTTAAAAATACAAAACCTGCTCGGGACAGCTGAGCACCTGCAAAGGCTGCCAAGGAACGCTTCGGGGTCCCTGCGAGCGGAGGATTTTCAAAACTAAATTAGAAATTATCTGAAATACGCCTGGTCCTATCTCAGAAATAAAGATAATAGTTTTCGGCTCCCTTTCTATTACCTCGGGTGCTTATACCAGAAGGAATTTCATTTGTTCAGATGGATTTTTTCAAAGGCATAAGTGTATTTTATTCCAAAAATGCCACCCGCTAAGCTCGCCCAGTTCTAAAAGCCAGTTTATAACTGGTATTAACCTTGCAAGTGTTTTGATCATTTTTTCTGCCGTTTTTCAAGGGGTCCAATTTTCCCAGGGAACAGGAGCTGTATGTTGCTGCCTGCAGAGCGACGCGGGCAGCGGAGCTGTGCTGAACGCACCCGGACACCGTGGGCACCGGCACCCGCCGTGGAACGGGCCCAGCGGGCACCTCTTCTAACCCCAGTGACTAATAAGCACTAAGGAAAATTCGATGCACTGAAATAAATCCTACCGCACCTTCACTGAAAAGTGCATATATTTTAATAATCCTTCTCCAACTTCATGCCAGGGCTTTCTCCTAAATAGCAATTTCAGCAGCTTCAGGGATTGTAAATATCATTATCCCGAACCTGGAACTGCATCTCGACCGCGTGGTACCACATTGTTTGTGAATGAGGAGGACACACCTGGGATGTTTGGTTTGGGGTGGGTTTCTGCCCACCCCCCCCAGTTTACCCCTCCATTACCCACGCAGAAAGCCGTTGAAGAGCTACCACCCCACCAGATTTCCCACTGAAATTAAGGAATATCCGCATCCTAGGAGAACGCGGGGAAGAACCAAGATCTACAAAGCCAGAAGATGCTCGGGAACGTCACTGTGCTCCGAG
This sequence comes from Vanellus vanellus, assembly GCF_965231255.1. Taxonomy (NCBI): domain Eukaryota; kingdom Metazoa; phylum Chordata; class Aves; order Charadriiformes; family Charadriidae; genus Vanellus; species Vanellus vanellus. The sequence continues at coordinate 8,636,752 of NC_138926.1, read as the reverse complement.
ACGGACTCCGAACCCCACATTTCATCTCCTCCTCCCCTGTGCGCAAGCAGGGGCAAGCCAGGACGCTGGCACGGGCAGAAGCACGCAAAGGGAGACGCTCAACAGACAACAGCGTGCTAAGAATATTCACCCTGCTTTAAAGGAGATAGCAAGTTCGTGAAAAAATCCCCTCCGGGAGCAAAATTTAAGGCATGTTCATCTCCAGTGTTTCTTCTGAAGGAGCTGCCTTAGCCAACTGGAGCATCTTCATCATGTCAACAGCAGCAAGCAAGGCACGCGTCTCCAACCAGCCTAGCAGGCGTCCAGCGCTGCAGCTGCTAAGCAGCTCCCCTTTTCATATGTATTTATATGCATATACACGTATCAACCTGCCGAAGAAACAGATAAACAGTTCCTGCAACTGAGCAAGGTCATAAAAAAATACATATAAGCCACTGAAGAGCGGCGTACCGAATGTAAAGCTTAGTCGCTCGCGATAAAAATACCTGAACTCCCTTCCCGAAACAGCTGATGAACCGTCCGAGGAAAAGGCAGAATGCGACGAGCACGAGATCGCTGCGCTCACAGATCATACGCTCTTACGATCATGCGCAGCTTCGTGAGGAAACGGCCTCCGCCTGCGCGAGGGCAGATCTCCCGGCAAAGCCAAAGGGCCTTCAAGAGCCAAGCCCGCGCCAAGAGGGGACTGTCAACTTCTCCTAAGGTTCCCTCAAACAACCGCACAAAGGCCCGACCACCCGCACCACACCGTCACGCTTGCTCGCGGAAATCAAGCTAACGGCTGGGAACCCCCCATCCTCAGGCGGCACAGGACTTTCGTCCCCGTAACAGAGGGGGCAAGAACACTTACGAAGACTTAGTTGAATGTTGTAGCGACCCAAAGCCACGACCTTTACTGCTTTCTAAGGAAAACGCTAAGAGCAGCTGGCAAAGCTTGATAATGCTTAAGCCGCTGCGCGCTGTGTTAACGCTTGCAACGAAGCCGAGGGTCTGCCAGCCTTTAAACCGCAGCCGCGTGGCAGAAACCGCCGCGCCGCCAAACAGCGAGGAGCCCACGCCGGCCTACCTAGCTCTAATCCGATAAGCAAAGCAAGCAGGGCAACACCACGTCACTTCCCTTCAACTTCCACGGTTCGGAGAAGAGTTTGCCTTACTTGGGGCTGGAAACATTGCAGCTGGAAGTACAAGACGTACCCACCGCCGAGGTACCCGCAAGTGCGGGAGCGCTGGCACAGAGCCACGGGGCAGCCTGGCCCAACGTTCTCCTAACACGGGCACCTTCCCTAAGTCAACTAGCAAAGCCGTAAACAGCCACCGCGCAGAAGCCTGACGAAAAATACCTTACAGAAACGCACACATTAAGGCTACAGACCGCTGGGTAGCTGCCAAAAATGATGGAATACAGTATAGTTTACTTATTTCTTTTTAATGGCTCCAACATCCCACCTGAAAAATGGGTCCTGGAGCTACATAACTGGGGATAAAAATTAAGCGACAGTTGCCATTTGTCACCACGGAAGCCGATCACACACATTTCTCATAAAACCATGCAGCGCACAGCTGATCCTCCGTTCCCCCCTCCCGAAAAAGGCACTGCGGAATACACGTCTTAATTGTAAGAATAATGTAGTATAAAAGTATTTTATTATACCCCAGTACAAAGGTGTTTACTAGACCAGGTACGACGGAGCTGTGTGGTTTGCATCCCGCTCTGGACACCCCCGTCGCACACTCGTCGCAGGCTCTCGCCCGACCCTTCCCCTTCTCAGAAGGCACCAGAACGGTTTCCCAAACTTCATGCCGTTTCATGGTTTTACCGCATCTCTCCCTTCATCCCTCTTTTCTTGCGGCCGATGGGGGAAAATGCCATGTTAGAACCAGAAGGAGCTTCTCCCGCCGCCGCCACTGCTACAGCGCCACCGGTAACAGCCCCAGAGCCACGCCTGGGCGGGCTCTGCGAGCTCACCGCAGCGGAGGGCGCCCCGCTCAACGCTCGCCCCCGGACTCGGCGTGTCCCATCCCTTCCTTCCCTGACCCCGGGGCAACGCCAGAACACATGCAGACTCTTTCCTTTTTCTTGCCGAGCGAATTCCCGGAGACTCGCCCGGGCCGAGCCCCGTTCCCCGACGCGGGGATTCCAGGCACCCGGCCCCATCGCTTGAGCCCACGTCTAAGACGTGACACCAAAGAAGGTCAGTTAACGCCTTCTAACACGTAAACAAGTTCTCAGGGGACTGGAGCGAAGGGAGGGGAAGAAAACGACCGGGTTTATGTGCAGATTTCCCTATGCTGTGAAGGCACTTTTTTATTTCGTTCCCACACAAATACAGCAACGACAGCTCTCCGCTGGGAAGTTACGCCTTTATCTCCTCATGCGCCTCTCTCTGCGCTCTCAAAGGAGGCGAGGAGGTATGGTGAACGCTGACTTCTTTTTTTTTCCAATCACAAAGCATCCCAAAATAAACATGAGAAGGCTCTGAACGACAAAATATTCTTAAGTACTTGACATTAAGTTCCCTCTAAGAACTACCCAGATTGCACATTCACAGAGCACTGTAATTCTTCGCACATTTTCCAGGCCACATTTCCAAGCGTTTGCACAGTTTATTCCAAAATATTGTGCCACACATTATACCACCGAAATAATCAACTGCTTGGCTGGACACACAAGATTTGCTCATTTTCTCTTTTCTGTCCAAGTTTCAGGTGATGTTTCTACGCGATTTTTTCAGCCAAACCAACAATAAAACCATTTCCTAAATCCCCTTAAGAGTTTGAACTATTATCCGCTTCACACTGAGCATCAACTCCAGAAACCTCGTTCTAGGAGAGTCTATCAGAAGCAACTCTGTGGAAAGTCAACTTAATTCTTCCAAACTCAACTACAAGAAATCTCCAGCCTCACTGGGGGGAGAGGGAAGAATAAATACATGTAAGCGTATATATGTATGTATCTCCCCAGGTTGCTCCTGTTTCAAAGGAGGTTCATCCTTAATCCAGGAGGACCCTCGGTTGCACTTAGACAGAAGATGACGACCAATTAGTACAACTCAACGGCGACGTTTATATGGTCTGTAGATTCACTGGTCAGGCTCAAGCTCTGAGGCAGACAGAAAGTTCAAAGGTATTAAGAGAGACCGTTAGGAGAGGAGAGGGGCCTCAGGAGCTCCTCGTGCAAAGGCTGAAGAACCTGCGGAGGCAGGAGCGATGTGCTGCTGAAGTGCCAACCGCCGGGAAAATCACACACGGGGCCGCCAGCATCACTGTGGGGACCCGCTCGTGGGGCCGAGAGCCTGGACACGGGCGGCGTGGGCTGCAGCGCCACGGCCGGGAGACGCTGGTGAGCCACCACGGCGAGCCCTGGCGCCCACGGCAAGAGTGTCCTACCGAACCCAGACAGCGGCGAGAGGGCACCGCACTGCTGACCCGGGTGGTAAGTGCCGTCAGACGCTTTGCCTCGGCGGCATTGGTCTGTGTGCGGCTATGGCCGCAGGGCTGGTTTGGTTTTATGTACAGAGGTTTACTGCCACCTTATAAAAGAAGGATTTCCAGAAGGCAAATGGACCGATGTCTCAAAATAGAGTGTTTACATTAACGCTTGGCAAGCAAAGCCCTGCAAACATAGATGAATAGAGATAAGCTATAAAAACACCACGGACATTTACTTGCTGGAATAGTAGCTTGTAATCCAATTTCAAGTCCTTCTGCCAAGTGTTACACACAGCATCTCTGTGTATGACGATTCCAGCCCTCGTCCCCCACCGCCCCTCCGCGGAGAGCAGCCAACGAGAAGAAACGGCAATTCAGAAAGAACGCTCCCCCTAAAAAGCCATTTAAATGGGAAGTTACGATCTGGCTATATCGGAACCCACTGTCCTTCCATTTGTGGAAACATTAAAAGATCGGGAAAGGGCAACAAATACTGCCTGGCAGCAGACAGGGATGCCGCAACGGGGGCGGAAAACCGAACCTTTCCGCACCTTTCCGCTGTTAATGGAGAACAAAGAGCCCCTCCCTACAGGTGAGGGGCTCACCAGAGCCCCGCTGATGGAACTACCGCCCTGTAATTAAACTCGGCCGCTTGTTTCCCAGGCAGTACTCAAAGAGCGAAGCTGCAGAACGCGAGAGCGGCCGAGGCAGCGTACCCTGGAGGAAGCGCGGCGGGGTCCCCAGCCCCCCCCGGAGCACTGCCCCCGCCAGCAAACAGGGGGAAGCTCTGCCGAGAGCCCACCGCCACCGCCGGCTGGAAACGCCGATACTTTGAAAATCTCGATAGAGCTTTAAGCAGGGGAGGGGGAGGAGGACAAAACTACTGGTTTCCCAGACCGGCGCGCCGACCGGCCATCCCCGGCGGGGACACCCTCTGGAGGCGACTGAAGCGGGAGCAGAGCCCGCCAGCCAGCCCTCCCCCGCCGCGGCTGGGAACGCCGGGCGCACCGGAGAGGTTCGGTGGGCACGGCACGTACCGGCAGCGGCGGGAGGAGGCCGGGCCACCCAGCCCCACCTGCTGACCACCAGCTTTCCCGCTTTGGAAACACTTCTAGTGGCGCAGGTTACACTGGGGTTTGGTGGTTTTAACGCACGAAGGTATATTTTTAAAACTTCTATCTAATTTCATCTGATGCACGGGAAGAATTCCTCGTCCATTCGATTTTAGCTTGGCACAACACGGGAAAGATCCATAATTCAGTTAATCACTCATCATATAAACAAAGAAACCTCTTGAGAACCAGAGAGCAACACGTACATGTATTTGCAATGCATAAGAGGATGTTTTTTTTAAATGGCAACAATGCAATCTATTCAGAGTGAAGAGTCTGTGAGGCCAATTAAATACTTCGGGTTCCATAATTATAATTGCGGTAATGAACGGAAAGGAGCATTACAGCTCGCACAATGCGGTTCCTGTTCAATTCAATGATTCAGTTCTTGTCTGCTTTCAACTAACCTTTTGTGTCTCTTCGTATCAGATCCCGCAGATTACTTTCAGAGTATAATAAAAATATCCCCAAACATCCCAGGTAATGTAATACACTAAGCGCCCTTTGATGATGCCTACATGCAATCTACAGAAGGGATTACGCACTAAAGGGATAACGTTCCTATTTATTAGTTTTAGACCGGAATGAGAATTCAGAGGGGCTCAGGCCACCATCTGAGCACCCTGGCGAGCCCACGATGACGGTGAAAAGCCGAAAGCTGATCTTCTGGGGTGTTTTGAAGTTTTCTCCCCCTTTAGAAGAGCTCTTCGTGATCGCCCCTCGCCTGGGAAGGCGATGAGAGTGAAGGACTCCTATAGCTCATCCACAGCTTTTATCCGCTGTGTGCCTGCAGAGATCAGCTTTGGAGGTTGAAGAGTTACTCCCAAAGAAGTTAACCCAAAACTGCTCCGTTTCCACTTAGAAAAGTCAGACATATGTTTTGCTTGGTTGGTTTCGCGTGGTTGGATTGGTTTTTTTGTCAATTATTCCTACAGTTCCCCTCATCTCCATGCCTATACTTTGCTGCATTCAATATCTTTTCAGAACGAATCAGGAATCCCTTAATGTTTCGGTATTTCCAAAGACACCAGAGCTGAGGTAGATCCCCCCCCCCCCCCCCTCCCCGAATTATCATCTTTGATAAACCCTCCCTCCTAGCCAAGATGTGGTATTTGGCATACAAATGTATTTTCATATCCTCCGACACCCCCACCCGGAATTCCCGACAGTTGGCCGGGGGGTGCCAGAAGAGAAGGAGGCAGCAGAGAAACACGGAGGCAGCCGCTCCATCCCCGCCGTTTCACGTCGCTGCCCCACTCAGGCTGGGTCGGGCAGGCTTTCCCCGCGGGAGCAGGGATGGCGTTGCTCTGGAGCGGCCCGGCAGGCAGGAGGCTCGGCAAGCACGAGCGCTGCGCCGCACCGGGCTCCACGGGAGGGAGCACAGGAGCTTCGTCCCAACGCCACAGTGGTTTCAACCCGCTTGGAAAAGCGGCAGCGGACACCGACCCCGGGCGCTGCTCCTGCAGGCACCTCGCGCTTGAGAAGGAGCTGCGATTTCTCGAGTCACCCGCAGTGCGCCGCTCCTCCGTCGCCCCGATCTAAAGACTGCTGACCATGGCTATAGCCAACCTTTCCCTTCACACTGAACCAGTTAGCACAGTCAAATGTCTCACCATGAGCCCTGCCTCAGCCAACACCGCGCTCCCGGAGCGCGCCAGGCAGCCGCGACCAGAGGGACTCAACGGCAGAGCAGCACAAGGATGCTGGAGGAGACATTTCGGTTTCTCTTTTTCTTTAAAAATGCATCCATCCAGCCACAATTCACTGAAAAGGATCGCTTCCTCGCTCCCCCCAACGGCCATGAATCTCTTTAGAGAGAACATTACATTACACCCATAATAGGTTTATGCAACACAGTGCATATTTGATATGTTAGTCATGTCTCCAAAGCATTCCTTCCTCCCTCTCCCAAGCTTCAGAGAAGCTCGTTCTCCCCGAAAGACAAAAGGGTTAACGCTGGGCCAGAGCTACACGTGCACTAATTTCCCCATTTGTCCCGAGGAAATGAAAACAAGAGATTTAAGCAAATCCGGTTTTATGAATTCAAAACTTCAGACGCCACTCGCCAGACAGCAAAGCAACATCCTCCACAGATTCACAGACAGAGGGTAAAGGTAATTTTTTTGATGGAAGGCCCCAAAAAGGCAGATCCTAATCTGGCCGAGTAAAAAACAACTCTCTTTGTCTACAACAAATGGGACCTGCAGTACTGTGGCACTACAGTGATTTATTACAAACCTGAGGAGACAACGAAATCCACCTCCTTCCTTCGGATTACATCCAAGACGCTTTTGGACTGTCACTGCTCATCAGAAGCTACTCTGAAGATGCCATCGCCTTTGCCAACAAAAGCCCTGTACGTCGTGGCAAAATACAAACGCTAGCTGGCCCTCTTAGGGGATTCCTGCTTTCTTTTCTCTCCGCTACGGATAAGTATCCCACGGGCGAAGCAGCGCACTCCGCCTGGGCCACAGCTCGGGTGGGAACACGGGGTTGCCCCCCGGGTTGCCCCCCGCCAGGGCTGCGCCGGGGGAGGGCGGCCAGCCCGCCTCTCCCCCCACCTAACAGCGCCGAAACACAGCTTTTAGAGACCCCTCCGGAACCGCTGCCTGCCCCCAGAACTTCAGGAAACCCAACCGCACACCACATCGACCTGAGCACGCCTTCCAGTTACCTACGCTTGCAGCCGGGTTCGTTCGTCTGCGGTATTTTTCAGAAAGAGACCCATCAAAAGAAGTCTCCCCCCCCTCGCCTGGTTGAGGCTGGCTCATCAAAGGCCACAAGGAACTCTGTAAGATCACTAATTACTCGGCTTTCACACTTACCGCCTTCTAAGGAATGCGACTCAGAGAATTTGTCATCCGGAATTTAACAAGACTCACCAACAGCCGCTCGCAGCGGTGTGTTTGCCCGTAATTAACAGGGACCTGTAAAACTCCAAGGCTGCCACAGCCCGGTCTGAGCGCGCCGACACATTAGTTGACATTTCCTGTTGACTGAATTAAAGCATCTTTTAACGAGGCTCACTTCAAAACCATTTTAAATCCATTTGCTCATGTCAACATCAATGTATTCGGCATTATCTACCAATTAGTAAACCGGAAAGTATTCTTTAGATAATCTAAAATCTCAGTAAAATATTCAACGTGTCATTCATTTACTACAAACTGCCCCATAAAAACAAATTACTGGAACCAGCTGTCACAAAGCAACAAGTGTCGAAGGACAGAGCGCTTCTTAAACCTGGGGCTTGCCACAGCGCGTCCAAGGCGTCAGCGTTAGCACCGACGGCACGTCTCCGTCTCCCGCCGAACGCAGCCATTTCACGCGCCGCCCCTGTCCCGGAGGAGGGGCGAAGCCACCGCCGGCGTTCCCGCCGCCATCGTGAGGACGCAGATCGCTCCGTCCGGGAGCGCAGAAGGACGTCCCATGGGCAGAGGCGAGAGCCGGGGAGGGTTCGCCCTGCTGCAGGATGCAGCCTCCGGGCCTTCCCCTTCCCGCCCCTCGGAAGCATCCCGGCGCTGAAGATGCAGCACTGTGAAGGACGACCTGAACGGGGCATCTTCGCCGGTGCCCCGTTAGGGCAGCCTGGCCCGCCTGCCCAAGCTCGTTCCAGACTGCCAGAGGAAGCGGTGGGAAGGTATTTTCCACTAGACAAGGCTGGCAGGGATCTCGAGCGGCGCTCTCCTTCCGAGCCAAACGCGGCGAGCGGGTGCCAGGCCTGCGGCTGCGGAGGGGCAGGCCGCCAGCCCGGCCCGGGACTGCTCCCGAAGGACGGCCACCCCAGCCCAACCCCCGGCAGCAGCAGCCCTCGGGCGAGCGGCCCCGCCGCCCGCAGGGCCTCACGCACCGCAGCCGCCCCGGGGAGGCCGCCCCACCAGCGCCCCGCCAGCCGCGGGGCCGCAAGCGCCAGAACAAGGACTCCGCGCGCCTTTGCAAAAACATCCTTTTTTTTTTTTTTAAACTCACAAGAGGAGAAAAAAAATCCTTGTTTTTCCCTAAGTTTTGCAGGCAAAGGAAGGGTGGTTCGGAGGGTGGGGGTTGGGTTTTTTTTAATCTCTGGAGTGTGGCAGAGCAGTAAATCTTGCATTATGCTCTGAAGAGTGTCAGGTTCAGGCTTCATCTTGGTCTCCGATTAGACTCCCGAAGCAATGAATCTTCCATCACCGAGGCCATTACCAACACAGTTTTCCTTCATTTTGGGCTGCTTCACCCCTGATTGTATTATCAAACTCATCTCCCACCTCCCCCGGCTGCAGCAGACCTCCGGCCTTTTCCAGTATTCACCGCTGCCGCCCAGCGAAGCCCCAGCTCAGCAAGCGGGAGCTGCCACGGCCGGGCAAGCTGTCCTACGCAACCCGCCGCTCTCGCCCTGCGCCACCGTACTCTGCTTTCTTTGGTACGGTACTTGTCCGTATTATTTGTCCCTTTGCTAATGAATTTGACAGGTCTCTCCAATTTAAATTCATAGATTCAGGGAACGGTTTGGGTTGGAAGGGGCCTTGAAGCCCCCCCAGTGCCCCCCCCTGCCCCGGGCAGGGCCACCTCCCCCCAGCCCAGGCTGCTCCCAGCCCCGTCCTACCCGGCCTTGAGCACCCCCAGGGATGGGGCAGCCGCAGCTCCGCTGGGCAGCCTGCGCCGGGGGCTCACCGACAAGAACTATGCTGCATTTTGAAAGCTGTTCCACTTAAAACCCCTGAACCCTGGCAGAACCCCAGCCGTGCATTCGAGAGGAGCACCCTGGAGAAGAGACGGCACCGGGGCTGTGCTTGAGCCGTGATGCTCGTGCCGCATCCCCACCTACGCCCCGGCCGGAGGGACCATCGCTGCAGGGAGCTGCGGGCGGTCTAGGACGAGCTCAGGAGCCCGAGTCCCTCCTGCCCCAATTAGCACCGTCACAGCAGGTGCAGACTAAGGAGCCGGCAGGAAAGCTGAATGACTCCTACAAGGCACGGACCCTGCGACGAGGGCCGTACCTGAAGAGCGCTTAGGTCTTTGCCCTGGATTGAGGCTGATGAAGCCCACCGCAGCCATCTGCCACCGCAAATTAACGCTACAGCAGCCCAAGAACGAGACGGTGACCAGAGGAGGAACGTGGGTGGACACGGGCTTGAAACGCGCGGCAGTAGACAGGGAGAAAGCCAACCTTTTGGATCGCGTTGCAATCCTGTGATCGTTAGGACCTCAAATTACTGTATGCAAATTGTGATAATTTAAAGGCTTTTACTAAATTCCAGTAAAAGAGTCCATGAATATTGAAAAAACACTCAAGTGCCAAGTTAGATGACAACACTCAAAACACACTAAGGAGATCTGATCGTAACAAACCAGTCCCGTGAAATACCGTATCTATCATCAACTTTTTAATTACCAATTGATCAACATGTAGACAGTGTAATAGCTTTCAGCTTTTAATTACTGAACTATCAAAATTCCAACCAAAAAAGGAACCTCCAGAGATGAAACTGTAATGCTTGATTATTCATTGCTACATAATGAATGATTTGTTTTTAAACAAGATGTCAAGTTCCTCATGTAATCCATCTGGACGTGTGACTCTGCAAAGCTTCCACGGCCCATACTAAGTACTGGGAGTTCCTATTCTCCCTCCTCTCCCGGCCCCACGAGTGAAGATTTTTGGGGGGGGTTTTCCCCCCCTTAAGGCAAAACACTCCTGAATCAAGGGGCTGAAAGGCAAACGGACTGCCAAACTGCGCTGCAAATCCAGACCAGCCACTCCGCCTCCCACCAGAGGGACAGCTTTTGCCTGGGAGGGAACAGATATTCCTTCCAACTTCTCCATACTCCCCCCGAAGCGGCTCCAAACCCAGAAATACACCCACCGAGCAGCGGGCGTGGGAGCGCCGCTTCCCAGTTCACGCGTACCGTGCTGTTTGGAGAAACCAGCGCCGTAAGAACTGGGACGCAACTCCCGGGTATTCCTCACTTAGCCTAAGCCCCAGCGAGATGTAGAGGGCTTTAAATGTTAGCATTACACAGAAAAGCAGAAGAGAGGCTTTTAATCTGTGCCCTAAATTCAGCATCGAGTGCACCGCGCGTGGCTGGTGGCCGCACACCCCCTCGGCACGGCGAGGTGCGCGGGAACCTCGAGCCACTGCCCGCAGGTCCACACACCACGCGACCCGCTCCCCCCTCCCCGGGGCTTTTTCACGCAATAACCCATTATCACCTTAAAGTACCTTAAAACTTCAAAGTACACTCCCCCAAATTTTCATTTCCATCAGTCGAATGTGCGAGACCCGCGGATGCCGAGCACGGCGAAGACGTGCCCGAAGGCTGTGGAGAGCCCTCAGCAATGCCCCCCCCGCAGAGGGGTTGGCCAAATCCCGGCGTTTCGCACCCGGAGAGACGTTGCCTAGAAATAGTCGCTTGCAAATGCGAGGGGTCTAGGCAGGTACGCGAAGCGTTCGGGAAGCGGTGCTGTTAAACAACGGCAGTTCAAGCAGAGCGTATTAGTCAATTAAAAAGAAACGAGGAGCAAATAACAACGCGTTTGCTCCCTCGACCCCAGTGGCAGCGATTCCCATCCCCGGCCCCCGGTGTATAACCCCACAGCTGTTTCCCACGCGCACCATCCCCAACGGCCTTTTCCACGCACCGGCATCTGTCTCCCCCCCTCAAAAAAGGGAAGAACCACCTTTTCTGTTTCCTTCGCTCCGTGACGGGAACCCCAGTTGTCGCCAGACAATCCTTCCCCGAGAAATTCGCCCGCCAGCGGGGGCTTGGCGTGTGCGCGGCAGCCACGGGCTCGCCGCACGCGCTCCCCCGGGAAGCCGCTCGCGCGCGTAGCTTGTACAGACTCTCACAGAAGAAACTCAGTAATCAGTCCAGTAGCTGTAAGCACTTATGACAACAATATCTATCAACACTTACATATTTACAACTAAATCATGTAAATACAAGTCAGCTCTCCTCCGCATGCTGATAATCCGGACAAGTGAAGGCTGAGAAAAAAGCCACTCCAAGAGGCGGCTAAACACACAAAATCACGTGAGGTGCGAAAGGAGTGCGGAGAGCACTCCGGAACCGGCGACGGCAGCGCGAAAGCCCAGCGCCGGCGGAGCCGAAGGAGGCGCCGCGGGCCGCCCTGCCCCACTCCGCGCCCCACGCCACGCCGCGCCGCGCGCGCACGGCAGCTGCCCTGCACCCGGCCCCTCTGCCTCGGGATCCCCGCCTCTTCCAGAAAAAGAGGGACGAGTTGCTTCAATACCTACCCAGGGCTCTTCACGCTCTACCTGCCTTTGGAATTCCTTATAATCCTAGGAACCGATGTAAAACGAAGAGAGACCACTTTCAGAGGTGCTTTTTTTCTGCCTAAGATTTACCCCTTTATTGTGCTTATGAAACTGCCAAAAATGACTCTTTAGTTGGTTCCTTCAAAGGTAACTTCTGCCGAGGTTTAGGCAAACAATTTCCTAGACGTTTATAAATCAGCTGAGCAGGGAAAAGCTATTCCGTAAGCAATCTGATTGTTTGGGCACAACAAAACCACGGAGTTATTAAAACTTTCACACTGTTTGGATGGCATGGGTAAGGCGCCAGATGACCAGGCTAAAAATAGCTTAGTGATCCTTGTTTATTTACCGCGGGATCGCTTCAGCCGCTCCCCCCTTCAGGCAGGGATTCGCCTATGTGGGTCCAGCCCTGCCCAGAACGCCAAACAGCTCAGAGCTTTGGGGGGCGGCGCGCGGGGGGGGAGGGGCGGAGGCACAACGGAAGAAACGGCGGCGGGCGAACACAACGGGCAGCCCGCGAAATATTTATTCTCGCAAGGAATTAAAAAAGGGCATCGTCCAGGAAACACTGACATCATGCTTACGGGGAGACCTCACCGAAGACAACCTCCCCCACCTCAAAAGAGGAATGGGATGGATAGCTCTATCTGACCTCAAGGCAAAATCGAAAAAGTACCCCCGAAAGAGACAGCTTTATCCGAGACGCCACCCCGCCCCCCAGAGCCGCACTCACAAATGTCACGTCACGTTAGCGTACTTGAAAACCGGAGGTCCCGTTTAGCAAAGGGAGCCTGGAGGAGAGAGTCATCGTGTAATCGCGCATCCGAAATTCTCCCAGAGTGATTTAAAAGCGACATCGTTGGGTTTGCTATAAACCCTCTGTTTACAAGGCTCTGTATGTTCCTACACAGCAATACATGAATTGCCTCCACGTATTTTCTCTATACCTTGTCTACACGTTTCTCCCCCTTTCCCTGAAGATGTCCAAAGGGAAGAGTGTTAATCTCCCATCTATCCCGCTTTAATCTTTGCTCTTACCGAGAAAAGATGCGACTGCGCTTCACCTGCTGAAGCAGCGATACCTGGCAGTTACGGATTCAGGGAGAGTTGATTAAACGTCTGCGTTCTCTTACAGCTTATATGGAACGATTAAGTGCCTAAGACCCGTAAATCGGAGGGGAAGCTGTTAATGTGGACAGAGCTCAGAAACCTCAGCGTGGGAGTCACTTTTAGTAGTTCTGTCTACCAGGTTAATGAGTAACGTCGCTTTGGAGCCGCTTTCAGAGCAGAAGCTGAGCAAGGAGGAGGAAAAACGGTCCTTAACTGCCACAGGGCAGAAAACAGCGGTCGCGTACACGACCCTACAGATACGCTCTCCTAACGACACAGCACAAGCCTTCATTTGGAGCAGCGGGTAAACTGTTCGGAATCAAAGGTCGGAATCGAAAACTTAAGCGAGAAAGCAGAAGGAACGCTCAGTTTTTATGCACCCAGAAGAACCTTTCCGTGCATCCACGCTCCAGTGGCGACTACGGCCAAGAAGCAGGAGCCGGTCGGATGGGTCCTGCCCCCTCCCTACCATGAGGCGCTGTAAGCATCGGCACGGGCCGGGGAGGCCACGCTGCCAGACCAACCACCCTGCCCCGGGCAGGGACCTGCGCTTCCCCCCGGCCCCGAGCACGGGCGTCCTCCTCCTCCTCCTCCTCCTCCACGAACCCAAGCGCTCCCACCCATCGATTTCATTCCAGCCCCCCTTGGCCGAGAGGCGCCAAGGAACCGCCCAAAGTTCCTCCGGACTCTGCGCAGCACCGTAAAAAATGAGGACGGCCAAAAACTTCCTCTGCCTCGAGAGCGGGAGCTGCTGTCGAGCCGAGCGAGACCCTCCCCGACACCACGGCAAGCAGGGCTTGGCGTCGTTTCGTTCCCGCTGCACCCCTCCCGGAAGGGCGGCTCGCTCTGGGCAGCGCTGAGGAACGCCAGCCGTCCTCCACGGGCGGCGTTTGACAGAGCTGACGCTCGCTCGATGACAGGCAGTCACGGCCTTCCACCCAACGCCACGAAGCCCGGTCAGGCTGTCATCGGGAAACGATAACGAAAGGCGGCATCGCTCGGGATCTCGGCACCAACCAGATAGCGCGCCAGCCAGAAGCCGTGCCCCGAGCGCGGCAGGAAAGGCGATCCGGGCACCAATGCGCGTAAGGAGCTGCTGACACCCGACACACGGCGGCATCCTTTCGCGTTAAAAAGTGCCTGTGCGGCGCGTGGCAGCGCCTGTCCCCAAACCAGCCGAAGACAGCAGCTCATTCTGTACGGGCTGGGGGAAGCAGGAGGGGCAACCCTTGGGAGCTTCCCTGCTCCTACCGAGCTTCCAGTGTGGGAACCTCCGTCCACGCTAGCTGATGTGGAAGAAGGTACCAAAGAGGCAGGTAACGGGAGCGCTAACTGATAGCCCAAATCACGTTTTCAAGCAAAATAGCTCAGAATGCAAATCCGAACCAAACTAAGCTCCAACGGCAGCTTTCTAAATGTATTTCAGGTCTTCATGACAATGAAACCGGTCAGAATTAGCTGGCCGACCTCATGGGCTAACTCCAGGGAGCGATAAAGGTTTCGGCATCTCTCCTGTGCGCTGAAGCAGCTGGGGTTTGTCTTTGTCCAACATCAGCCTCGCCGCGTCCACGGCCGTCTGTGGCATAACAAACCCCCTCACCTGAAGCAGTGCTGTAAAAGACGCGGTTTAGCACCTCCCGGGGCGGTACTGCTGCAAGCGAGCCATCTTATCTGCAGTGCCCAGCAACAAGTTCGGCATCGCCTCCTGCTTGAGGCAAGCAAAGAAAATACTTGCCGTTCTTCTCCAAACCTCAACCGACTGAGCGAGCCCATGCCCAACGCCTGAGCAAACACAAAGGCACTGCAGCGTGGCGGCCGTGGGGGCAAGCGCCTGTTCCGATGCTACGGAGCGCCGCAAGCATCGAGGACCAGCCGGGGTGGGCACCCAGGCGCCTCCAGCCACCGCAGGGACGTCCCTGCGCGACGAGGAGAAGTCTTTGGGGTCGAGTCACCAACCAGAGCGGCGGCTCTTCCCCCCGGTCTGACCCAGCCGTACGAGTCAATGGACAACGGGCAGCTTTTGCCCCAAAGGTATCCCACGCCGGGGCAGCGGGGTGGGCAACGGCTTCCCAGAAAGCCACCGTGCCTTCCCAAGGTCAAGGATGCACCAGTGTCACGGAGCGCATTTCGGAGAAGTATTACTGCGATAAAAGGCACAAAGCGAGAGTGCGCTCTCTGCAGTTCGCTAGGGACGAACGTTCCTCTTCTCAGATAGAAAATAAGGGCCAGGAGGGCACGAGACGCCTTTATTTGGCTGTATTAGCCCAGAGGCGACACGTACGGCTCAGGCTGTGCAAAGAAAGTTTTCTTCCCGGCCCCAGTGGAGCAGAGCCCGGCTTTGCCGCAGCCCCGCGCCGAAGCTCAGCATCACCAATACTCGACAGTGCTCTGCGAGGGGAGCTGCCAGGCAGCCTCATTTAAAAACAGAAAAGCGGCAACAAGCAGTTTCTCATGCTTGATCCGATTACTCTGATCTCTCTTTTGATGCCGCAGACTCCAACTCGTACTTCTATTACTGCGGGGGGGAGCAGGGGAGGGAGAGGAATGTCACTTTGCCGCTTGATATGTCTTTCTTCCCTGTCACGCTTCGGAGAAGGGATACACACTGTGGAGTGCTGGGATAAGGCGGAGGAGAGGTCCGGGATGCAGCCACCTCCCGGGTGGAGACGTCACGCAGGCTGGCGGTACCGAGGGCCCCGGCAGCCACCGCCCGCAGCGACGGGGGCCTCCGACTGCTCTCGCCGAAGCTCGCCGCGTCCCGATCTGGTCTCACGCTGCCCATGAAGAGATCACAGCCATAAAGAGCACTACTGCGCTACGAAACAGTGTGTTCCTGCATCACATTTTGAGGCGCCTTAGGTCCAAGCTCACCAGCGTCGTCACGTTTTGGATCAGCCCGTGAGGGCACCTTTGGGAATGGGGAGACCACTGCCGGAGGGGACCAAGCCCAGAGACCTGCTGATGGCTTGGGGAAGGCGATGACATTTCCCTTCTGGCAGCAGACCTTTGAAGAGATGGTAAGGCAGGTTCAAGCGCTTACTAACCCCCCTAAAGAAGGGCCCAACAAGACGAAGGGGGTTCCTTGGCAGCCGTGACCTGAACCCAGGGCTTCGGGGACCCAGCGCTTGTCGAGCCCAGCTGAAACTGTCGGAGGCAACGCCGGCCCCGCGGCCGTCCCTGGCTGCGACAGCTCGGCTGGCATCTCCCCGGCCCCGCCGGCAGAGGCGGCCGTCCCCCACCGCTCCCACGCTCGGCCGAGCGCTCCAGGCAACGGGGGACAGGCGCCGCAGCTGTGCCGTCCTACCGAAGGAGGAAGCCAGCGATGCCACCGCCTGGGGCACACCTCACAGCTGGCCGTGGCGGCCAAAGCACGCTTCTCGCACAACTATTCCCCGCTGCCAAACGTACACCTGGGTTTTACAAAGCGCTCGCCACCACGCACCGGCCACGGGCCGATTTCCTCTTCAATATTTGCACTTGAGCGGCATTGCTGCTGAGGGGAGGGGAGGGAAGGGAAGAGGAGGGGAAGGGAGGGGAGGGAGCGATGCGCTGTCGAGGCAGGAGCCACAAAAATAGGCAGCGCTACTTCAGACGGAAAAAAACCAAGCCAAACCCATCACGAACCTGCCAGAAGGCAGCACCTACACGGGAGACTGCCGGCACACGGACAACACCGAGAGGCTGCCAGCATTTATCCTGACGAAAAAAAAACACTCCAAAAAAATCAAGACTCGAGATTTTTACAGTTCAGCTACGGCCCACAAAAGTTTTACATTTCTGAGCAGAGAGATGTGCTTAAGTGTCACTTTGATCCTTTATACCGGCATCTTAATGGGGTCTCGAGTCTTATAATAGACTCACCTTGAGAATCCAGCAAGGTCAGAATGGTTTTAATACTCAAGCCTTGAAACCACAGACAAACGTAATCAATTAAAACCAAACCATAGGGTAAAAATAGCCCTCTGGCCCAACCCTATGAGGGGACATCATTGATTTAAAATAACTAGGCGTGCAGGCCAATAACAGCTCCCGGCACAACCCAGTCCGGCGTTTTAAATCCAACAAGAAAGCAGCGACCCGACCGCGTAGGGCGGGCGAGCAGGCGGCAGGCGCGCAGCACCAACCGCGAGAACCACCGCCGCTCCTCCCGTATTTCTATCACTCACAGTAATGCATTTGGGATGGGAGAATGGGATTGACCTGCAATTCGGGTTTCCAGCCGCCCCGTAGCGCCGCGCGGCACAGCCTGCAGGGCTCTGCGCAGCCACCTCCCCTGCCGCACGGCCGCCTCGGGCAGGAGCCCGCTGCGCAACAGGGCAGGAGAACCAAGTTCAACGGGTAACGAGCACGCGAGGAGGGAGGAAAACTGCTATTATGGCGAAAAGGGCTGAGTGAAAGCGGGCGGCTACTAGTTGCCCGCGGGGGGGGGGGGGTCGTTGGCTGAGCCAGCCCACGCCACCCGCGGCCGGCGCTCCCTCTGCGCTCGCAAATTAAAAACTGCAATATCTAAATTCAGCCCATGGCTCAACCGCAACCGCCAGCTCATCGCGGAGCCGCATGGGCCAGCCACCACGCACCCAACTGCCAAAGTTTTGATTGAAGCCTCGTGGGTTCTCCTTCCAAAACCGCCTGCCACACATGCAAAAAGCCTCCTCTTTCAGCAGCCCGCTCCCCTCCAGGCCGCGCGCAGCGGAGCCCCCGAGCCAGCACCGGGCGACCTTCAAAGCCTTCTGCGGCGGAGCTCCCCATTAACCGCAACAGCAGCTGCTGGCTGCAGCCTGCAATTAAATCCCCAGGAAAGCAGCTGATTTATGAAACTTAAACAAGTACATACCACTCCTAATTACAACATTCCACCTAGGGTCTCTCCTTCATTGCAGGTTTCCAAACACAGCCTCTTTACTTAGCGCTGGTGGGTTTGCACCACCAGAGAACGGCACACAATATTCCCTGGAGAAACAAACACAACTTTTTTTTTTTTTTTTTTTCCTTCCCCCTTCCCCCCCGCCCCCCCTCCCTGTAGCATCCAATTTCTCAGAGGAGATACAGATTGCACGTCCAGCTTTGCCTGTGCTCTTAAACCAGGGCAGAAGTATTTAGGTCCTGGCCGGGTTCCAGCCGCGGGGAAGGCTGCGGAGGGGCAGCCTGCGGAGCGTGCCGGAATGCCGGCTCCCGGAGCCACGGCAACTCCGCTTGCTGGGTACAGGCAGGACAGAAGCGCAGCCAGATGCTACCAAAAAAAACCAGAAGAGGTACAGGTTGCCAAAGCCCCTTTTAAAAGTATGACAATAATGCCGGCTTTTCTAGAGATTAAACAGAAACATCCAGAAAAATCTGCCTACGTGCAATGTCGGGAAGCAATTTTTTTTTTTTTTTTTTTTTTTTTAAGCAAACGCATTCTGAGGAGCATTTAGGCGGTCACTGCAAACAGAGGGCACATCCAGGCTGAGAGACAGGTTTTGTTCCGGCTGGCCTCAGGCGGAGGCAGGGTTAAAGCGCTGACCCATTTCCAGCCCGGCCGTGGGGCAGCGCCGGCTCCGCGTGCCATCGCCCCACCAACGTGTCTTTAGCTCTGGTGCGGCGCGCCAAGCCACCGGGGGTTACCGAGGCAGAGCTGCGCCGTGACAAAGCCCGCTTTATTTGCACACCCAGGACAGACAGCGCAAGGCAAACAAAGCCAACGGCAAGGCAGCATCGGCGCAGCAGCCGCTGACGAGGCCGGGGCTCCCGGGGGAGCCTCCCTTCTCCGGCCACCTCCGCGAGGCAAGCGGCGGCCGCCCGTGGCAAGGAGCATCCCGGCGGGCAGCGCAGGGTGGCGGTGTCCGTCCCACCAGGGGTGCTGGCGGCCGCCCCCCCCGTGCAGAGCGTGCGCGGAGCCCGGCTGCTTCCCGGTCTCCCCATCCCCGGGACGGCGGGAGCCTCCTTGGCAGTGGTTTCCCGGCCAGATTGCCGTGCTTACAAACCTGCGCTCAACTGCCTACACGCAAGACAAATGAGCCCAAGCTGCCACCCAGACGGATTACTTTATTTACCAGCCCCTTCCCTGCAACGCTCCTCCGGCGTCTGCGTTGTGCGCAGAACGCGACCCGGCGTTTTTCAAGGCAAGAGCTGAGCCGAGCCCGAGCGCAGCCGCCGCCGATCAGAAGCCTTCTCGCGCTCGCATACCGGCGCTCCTTGGAAACTCGCTCCGCGTCGACAAAGGAGCCCGGGCTCACGCAGCCTCGGTGGGAGCGCTCGCCGCCCTCGGGAGGGCCCGTCTCTGCCGCACGGGGCTGCTTTGCTGTCGGCGCGTGGGGGGGACGGCAGCCGCCGCCGCCACCACCACTCGGCCGGCCCCTCGCACCTCCGTGCCTCGGCCGCGCCGCAGCCCCACGCCGTCTCGGAACGCCTCTCCCGCGGCTCCCCGGGAAAGTTATTCTTTCTAAACTGCCGGGCGACGCTGCTCTGCACCGTTAGGCAGATGCTGCGTTCCACCCCAGCGCTGACCGCCCCTCAGTATCAGCCGAAAGCGTTGCTCGGCTCTCCCCCGACTTCGCAGGGGTGTTATGAAGCGTAATTAACCGTAAAGCATTGAGATCAGATAAAAAGGTGCCACAGAAACGCACAGATTCATCTCGAGTTACCGTCTCAGTCGAAACCGAGTCCAGGCGTTGCCCCTCCCTGTTCCAATTAACCCCACGACCGGCTCCAAACCACGCTCTGGGCCGCGGGATGCCGCCAGGGCAGCGATACGGCACTTGCACCGGCGTGCCTCGGGTGGCAAACTGAAGGCGCTGCCATCACCACCAGATGTTACTGCCACAACCCTCCTTTTCTCTTCCAAGACGACGGAGCTAACAAATTGATAGCTTTGGAAAGATGGGGGGAGAAAAAAGAAAAAAAAAAAAAAAAAAAAAAAGAAGAGTTCTTCAGCCTTAATGAAATCTCGTCTAAAAGGCACGAAAGCAGGAGGTCTGGGATTGTATCCTGTGATTCACGACAGAGCACCAAAGCCACGAGATAGTTATCTTCCACCACCGCCGTCGCAATCTCAATTCACACCGTGCAGTGCTTTCCACCCTTGGAAAACTTCAACTGCAGGGGTCAGGCACAGTCGCTCGAATTCAGCATCCAACCCTGCTTTTGTTTCTCTTCAGCCGCTTCGCTGTGCCGCGTCGCCTGGTCCTGCCCGTCAGCCGGAGGGCGATTTACAGGCTCACCCTACCGGAGGACCGGACCAGCCTTGAGTTAAAAACCGCTGCTGGAGAAAAGGACCGGACCCGCCAGGCGAGGTAGCAAGAGGCAGACAGCAAAACAAAGGAGGAAGGCGGCTCTCCCGCAACGGGGCTTTTATTTTCAATCCGGGCGTCTTTAAGCGGCGGGGGGCGCGGGTCCAAAGCGGGGGGCCGATCGCTACGCCCGCCGGGAACTCCACAGAAAGCACCTTGCGAGGAAACATCTGGAGCCCCGGGAGGGAACGCATCGAGCGCACGCACATCTGGGCGCCGGCGAGCGGCACCCAAGCCCCACGGCCGCCCTCCGCGGCTCCCGGCTGCCGTCGAGGGCCGAGCCCGGGGGCCGCCCTCCCGACCGGTGGGAGGATGCCGATCTCTCGCAGAGGGACACCGAGCTGGAAATGTCACCGGTCCCCGTCCGTCCCCCCCCTCCGCCACCATCCCACCAGAAGGGGCACTGGGGAAGCCCGGGGAAAGCGCGTCCAGCCCGCCCGTGAATAAAGCTCTTTGTTCGGCCGGGCCGCCTGCTCCTTTATCCCCCCTTCCCCTATTAGCGACACTCAACGCGCGGCTCAATGGCCCTCTTGTTCTTCCCGAAGCGGCGCGGGCAGACACCGCCGGCTCCCGCGGCCGCGCCGCCCCGCGCAGCCCCCCCCCCCCCCCCCCCCCCCCCCCCGCCGCGACGCACCGCGCACACAGCGCGGCGGCGGTGCGGAGGGCCGCGGTCCCCCCGCAGCACACGGCAGCGCCCGCCGCCCGCGGGAGCCGCGCCGGCCCGAGGGGCGCCCGGGCTCGCCCGGGGCTGCGGAGGGCGCCGCGCACCGCCGCTCGTTAACGCTCGCTGCGGCCGAAGCCGCCCAGCCGAGCGCTCGCCTCCGGGGGCGCCGGGGCTGGAGGCGACTCGGGCGAGGCGCCCGTTAGCCACCGCGGGGAGGGAGGCGATGCGAGCGCCGGGCAAGTTGCACTCGGATTCCAACAGGTTCCCCGCTCCCGCGGGCGGCGGCGCAGCTCCCCGCGCTCCGGCGTCGCCCCCCCGCCCCGCTCCAGCACCGCCGCCCGGGGCAGCCGCCGCGCAGGGAAACACCGGGGTGGGGGGAGCGGGGGGGGAGGGGGAGGAGGGGGCGCGCAGAGCAATTACTTTTTAATTGGGAGGCCGCTTGATGAGCCCGCGGGCAGCGGGAAGAAGCCGCTTCCATGGCAACCGGCAGCCGACCGCCCGCGCCGCCCCGACACGCGCGGCTGAGCCCGCCCGCCGCTCCGCTCCCCTCCGCTCCCCGCCGCCCGCTCGCCCCGGGCTCGCCGCGCCCCGGCCCCCGCCGCGCTCCCCGGGACCACCGTCCGGCGGCGGCGGCGGCGGCGGCGGCGGCGGGGGGGGGGGGGGGTGCACAGCCCGGACCCCGCCGCGCCGCTCCCGCCGCGTCCCCCCCCGCCACGAGGGTCCCCCAGCCGCCCCCCCCACCCCCCCCGTGGCTGCGGGGCGCCCCCCCGCGGGTGGGGCGGCCGCCTCCTACCTCTAGGGATGATGGCGGCGGCGGAGAGGAGCAGCAGGAGGAGCGGGAGGAGGCCCGGGGCGCCGCCGCTGGCCGCGGGGCCGCTGGGCTGGGCGCGACCCGCCATCGCCGGCACCTGCTCGGCTCTGCCCGCCGCCCGCCGCCGCGCGCGCCGCTAATGAGATGCGCGCGCGTCAGCGCGGCGGGGGCGGGGCCACGCTCGGGGCACGCCTCCCCCAGTCTCCGCCCCGCCCCTCCCCGCCGCGGCGCCAGGGGCCGGGGGCAAAGTGCCGGGCGCGGCGCGGGGCGCAGGGGCGCGGCGGGGGGGGACCCCGCACCGCGGCGGGGCGGGAGGGGACGGGACGGACCGGGACAGGGCACCCCACCGAGCAGCGGCGCTGAGGCTTGGGGGGAGAGGGGAGAGACGGCGCTTCAGCAGAAAAGCCAAAAAAAAAAAAAAAAAAAACCCAACCAAAAAATACCAACCGCCTCAGAAAAACAAACCCAAACCAGCCACATTTCCCACGGCCACCGCGGAGGATGCGCGCATCAGCCGCTCGGTGCCTGTCCCACGGCACCCCCCCCCAGCATCCTTCCCCCCGGGGGCTGTGTGTCCCGTCTTGTCCCCCCAGCATCCTCCCTCCGTCCTTCCCGGGTCCCCTCTCCAGCATCCTCCTCCCGGCCTCCCCCCCAGCGTCCTCCCTCTCGGGGTCCCCCCGAGCAGCACCCCGCCAAGCATCCCCCTTCTCGGGGTGCCCCCCCGCCCGCTCGGGCGGCCCCCGGGCCGCTGGAGGCGGTGTTGAGCCTTCCCCGGGCGCGGGGGCGGCGGCCAGCGGGAGCGCGGGGGGCTCATTAACCGCAGCCCGGAAAAAAAAAGAAAAAAAATTAAAAAAAAAAAAAAAAAAATCAACCTTCTCTGCTGATTTTGGTCCGTGCAATGGTTTTGACAGGGTTTAAACTGAGAGAATTACCCGGTAAAGCCCAATGGCTCCCCCGACTGCCGAGCCGAGCCACAAGGCGTGGGGAGCAGGGGGGGCCGGGGGGGGGCCGGGGGTTATCCCAGCGGGGAGAGCCCCCCCGCCTCCCTCCCTCCCACCCAGCGCGCCAGAAACACCGGGGGCCCGCACCAGCGCCAGCAGAGGAAACGCTGAGGATGTCACATATTTCTAAGGTTATTAATTAGGTTATTCGGAGTTAACCTGAGGCAGGTGAGTCGTCAGTTTAACTTATCATCCTGCTCCTGCCAAGCCTGAAGTTAAAACCGCTCCGGGCGAGCGTTGAGTCACATCGCCCGGTTGGGAAGAGCTCTTGCTCACCGGATGGCGAAACCGGGCCGGTTTCACACCAACGGCTCCCGAGAGAACGTCAAACACTGCTCCTTCGCGCTGGGTGCGGGGTGTTCCCGCTCCCGCCCCGTACCCCCACCTCCCGCAGGACCCTCCGCGCCGGAGCGCGGCACGCTCCCAGGACAGCAAGCCTCGCCGCCCCACAGAGACGCCGAACGACTCCTTCCTTCCCGACCAACAAGTGTTTTGGGCCACTGTAATCCTCACGATTCCCTAACTAAGCCGGATTTACCCCCGGGGTTGTGAGAAAGCATCTCTTTGCCCGGGACACCAAATTCCCGTCTCTGCGGAAGGACCCGAGTGTGGCGAAACATCACCTCGCTCGGGCTGGAGCGGCTCTGCAGCGAAGCGCCGTTTGGCGCTGCGGCGCTGGGCACCCGGCTGCCCTCTTCGTCTCTTTTTAATTACGTGGGTGAGGCCCTTTTGTGCAATATCGTACGTTATGACCCACTGTGGCTCAAACATCGCATTGAAAGACAACCCGTATTAACTAAAAAGGTTTATAATAATTTAAGTATTCATAGGGTGCAAAACAATAAGTAGTAGGAAATACAATTTGCATAATAAATATCAATATCACAACAGCTAAAACAAACCATGACAAATTATCTGCCGCTAAATGACCAGGAGATTATAGAATGCAAATTGCAAATCCTGAACTCTAGGAAATGACTTCCCTAACCTCCTCCGCCGCGTTCGGCAGACAAAAAGGGACTCGAGATGTACTAAAACTGGCTAGGTTCCTGCTGGAAACATCTTATTGCATTCCATTATGCATCAACTTTAATTTCGAGAGGAAAACGATTTCCTCTGTCCTGGAAGCTTAGCCTCAGATTATTTGTCACAGCGTGTTTAGCAGTTATGATATGGAAGCGCGAGCCCCGTTGGCAGTGATTGAAGGCTGCATTAAATCAAGTCACAGGCAGCCAGGGACAGCCGCTAACACGGGAGCGGCGGGGGGAAGGAGGGTCCGGGGGGCAGCGAGGGCTGACCTGACCCACAAACACGGCTGATACGACGGCGGGCATTACACGACAAGGTTGCTCCCCGAGCAACACGTCCCGCTGACAAGCGGCCACTCGTTGCCGAGGGTGGCCATGCCCCGTCCCTCGAGGGATGCCGTCGGGCGATGAGGCTGACGGCAGCCCTGGCAAAGCCTGAGGGCCATCGACACCTACAGCCGCCTCTCCAGCGCCGGCGGCGGGGACCGAGGAGCCCCGGTGTGCCCCGTGCTCCGGTCCGTGCTGCTGGCGCGCCGGGCTGGAATGCCACAGCACCCTCTCAGCCGGCCCGTCCCGGGACCCAGCGGCATGCCGCCGGCTGCGGATTTGTTTCACGTGGCCCCCCCGGGAAAGATCGAGTTTCCTCCTCGGCTCTGACGGGGGTCACGAGCGGCAGGAATTTCTCCCAGGAGCCATCGCCCGCGCCACTTGCGGAGATCCTTCAGATGTGTCATTCCCTCTCCCCCCCAGCCGCAGTTTAGCACATCTCAAAGACCAGATGGTGTTTTTGCATTTTAAAACCGATAATCAATTGTTTGCTAATGCAGCTTTTAAATTCGGGAGCAGAAATGAACTTAAAAACGAGAACTCCAATCTGTGGTAGAGCAGAAATGAACTTAAAAACGAGAACTCCAATCTGTGGTATAGCTGCAGAGACAGAGCCGAGCCCCACGGATGTAACCACACTCGAGAGGTGTGTGCGGAACGCCCGATCGTGCTTCTCCTCTGCCTTCCCATGGCGCAGCCGTGGGGCGGTGGTGCCCCGCGCGGCGGCAGAAGCCAGCCCCGGGCGCGCGGACGGACGGACGAGCTGCAGCCGCTGCCGCCGCAGCAGGCCGGGCGCGGGAAGGGTCCCGGCGCGCTTCAGCGCCGCTCCTGCTGTTCCCGCTGCTGGGAACGGCCTTAGAGGGTGCCACGACACCCGACTTTCGGCTAAACGTAAGGAACTGACATCAGCGACGTCCATCGCAGAAGCAGCTGCAGTGGAGGCTGTTTTCAGACGGGTTTACAAGCCCAACCATCAGTTGCCTCCTCTTAGTTTCGCAGAGGGGCAAAGGGAGCCAAGATGACTCACTAGCCACAATGGCCTTCCACCGAGTCCCCTAGCTTTGCCATTCGCTCCCTCCGCAAACATAAAGGCAGAAAGAGAACCTAAAGAAGCCCGAGTGTGCCGCCCTAGAAAGGGACGGTAACACAGAAGGCATCTAACTTTTGCGGGTACTGTGGGACTTTCTGTTCTTATGCAGCTCTTTGAGCCTCAGATTAAAGGTGGTATCGAGACTGAGACCAAAAAGTTTCCTGCACGAATGGCAGTGTTTGTTCGTGCTACGTATTCTGTCAAGAGAAATAAAACAGTTGTCGATCTCGGGGAAAGCGGCGGCTCTGAAATTTTCAAAGAGCCGCATGCGATTTGAGCCACACAATTCACACTAAAGCCAGCGTGGGGCGAAATCCTGTGTAACTCTTTGAAAACGGAGGAGTTTGTCAAAGGGAATCTGGAGGAGGAATAATCGAGTTATAGCATTGCAGATTTAAGGGCTCGCCTGAGAGGTTCCGGCACGTCCCGGGTGGGCTGCGTTCCCCCCGCCAGCGTCGCCCCATACCTGTCCCCAGCCGGCAGGACCCCCGCGCTCTCCTTAAAGATCGGGTAAAAATGCAAAGCCTAATTTCCAGTCTTTCATGTACTGTGACAAAGTTGTCATTTGCTACGCTCTCCCTCTATAAATTTAGGGCTTTAGTTACAGTACAAATAGCTCCCAATATATTTATTTATCTGCCTTCCACTGCCGCGAAGAACAGATTTGTCCAAAATTGTGAAAGGTGTGAAACGGCTGCCGGAGCACCCCGCAGAACGGCTGCCGCCACCGCCGCCGAGCACAGAGGGAGCGCCTTGCCGCCCAGCCCCGTCGCGGCCCGGCGCCGGGGCACCCCGCTCCCGCTGCGCGTTTTGGGGGGACGCGGAAGGCGCAGGCAGCCACGCCGAGCGCCGCCCCGGCCCTCGCGCCCTGCAGGGACACGTCACGGGGCGCGCCGAGCGCGCTCCTGGGGACAGGCGGCTGCGCGCTCCCCATGCACACCGCACACCCCCCTGGCAAAGCGGTAACCCACCCGCAGCAAAACCCCCACCCCTGGAAGGGGCTGCCCTGCCACAAAGCCACACGCGTCCCAAACGGCCAACGCACGGCATCTCCCATCCCTGGAGGTGTCCAAGGCCGGGTTGGACGGGGCTCGGGGCAACCTGGGCTGGGGGGAGGTGGCCCTGCCCGGGGCAGGGGGGGGGCACTGGGTGGTCTTCGAGGTCCCTTGCAGCCCAAACCATTGGGTGATCCCCAGGGCCCCGGAGGAGGGGAGCACAGCGTGCAGGCAAGGAAGCGGAGAAGCACAAGCGTGGCCGAGGTGCCGCAGCCACTTGAGAGCGCGCGCTGGCACCGCCGAGCGGAGCGGCCGTCCCCCCCAGCCCCCGCGACGGGGCGGGAACCGCGGCGCCAGGGCGGCAGGCACCCAAGCGCAGGCTGCGCCGGCACCCCACGGGTTTCCCTGCAGCCTGCCGGCACCTCTGGCTGTTCGGGGTTCGTATTGAAAAGACGGTACATTTCACAATGATTCAAAAAAAAAAAAAAAATACTGGTGCCAAAGTAATAAACGAAAGCAACGTTTATAGCAGAGTATAATATGTTGACTTTAATCCCCCTGGGACAAACACCGCGGGCACTCACAGAGACCACGAGCGCTTGCTGAGAGCAATAGTGTAGTCTTTGCAAAGCGCGTATGCTGGGCACCCGCTGTAAATACAATATTTTCATTTATAATTTACAAAATTTTCTCCAGCACCCACTGGATATTTGCATTTGCTTTGTCTTTTTCCTGCATGCAAGGGGGGGGGGGGGGGGGGGGTAAGGGGGGGGGGGGGCTGTTTTTAAATTTTCATTTTTGTTTCGAGAGCTAAAAGATTAAATTTAATTATTTTTAAGCCACAAGTGTGACAATAAAACAAAAAAGTCTTTTGATTTTGGAGAAATCCTATTGAGGATCTGAAGGGCTGTCATCAGTGCAGCATCAGTCTTCATTATCTGATTCTTTTTTCAATTGGCAGAGCTTTACAGAGAACACCGCTCTTTCAACAAAATGATAAAGGGGTATTTGAAATAAACAGAGAGAGTCCCCAGCCAGTGAATACCTCAGATTGCTGCGGACTGTGACTTAATGCTAACTCCTGTGAACTCCGGCGTTTTATCTTTTAATAAAAAAGCCATACAGATGGGATTTTTGCTGGGCTAAAACCTTTGTTAAAAAAAAAAAAAACCAAAAAACACACACAAACCCTGAGGAACAACAGACACTAAAAGTATAAGAGTTCTCTCTGAGCAAAGTCTCTCGCATGCAGTTATTCGAGACTGTCCAAAAAAAAAGAAAAAAAGAAAAAAGCATTTCCGTGGCACCAATGATGGCAACGGGGCCATCACCGCCCTGTGCCCGCTGCCGGCACGCTCTGCCCCGCCGCACCGGGGTCTCCTCCCCGCCGCAAGCCCGGCGCGCCGCCGCTGCTGAGGGACACACTGTGGGCACCGACCCAACGTCACCCTGTGCTTAGCGCAGCGCCCAGCGAAGCTGCGGCCGCCGCAGCACCTCGGCACGACTGCAGTACAAATACAAACCTAATTTTAGGGGAACGGCGTGCTTCTGCCCCTCCACTGGGAGGGGTGCGCCCGGCCCGCGCGCTGCTGCGCGCATCAGCCGCTCAGGCGGTATTATTTAGCGCCTGTTAAGATGTACGCGCAAAATGTGGATCGGTTTTCTATCATCTGCGATAAGTACAACCGGAAAGGTGAAGCGCCCGAGTCTGCTGAAACAAGATGAAATATTTTCAGATGGTTTTAAAGAAACCCCATTATTCCCGAGCGTAAGGATAAAGCACGAAAAATCTAGCCAGCCTGGCTCCCCTGCCGGTCTAACCTTTTTACTACTGGGTAATGAGAAATAAGCTATAATTTAGATTTTATTTATTTTTTTTTTTAAACACAGATCCAATTGAGAAAGGAAGGGGACAAATCATTTTATAGTCTTGCATCATCTTTCCTGCAGATGAGTCTCTAATGCACCCGCGCCATAAAACTCAGGAACTGTGCCCTCTGCATGTTGTTGTGACAAATTTCAAATCAAGAGGGTGCTTGAATTGGATTTATTACAATTGGAAGACAAGAAATTGTAATCTTTATGAGCCAATGACACAGAGCCTTATAATAAGAGAATGAAGTATCATTTTAAATGTAAAGCAAATTAGATTACCGGGGTCAAACCCTTCCACAGAGACATCATGTCTTCAGAGCGCCTCTCGCATTTGACATCCTCTTTTCAGGTTTCGCATTAGCATTTAAGTGTTTTTTAAATATGTTTAATATTCTTATAGGAGAAAAGTGCCTGCAAAAGTCAAGACAGGGAGATCACGGGGAGGAGGAGGGGGGGAAGCAACCGTCAAAACAAGTGCCATGGGCAAGCGCGGCCCTGCCGCGGGCGACGGCTCCGGCGCTGCGGGAACCGCTGCCATGGGCTGCGCTCGGTCCGCCCGCGCTGCTCCCGCTCCCGGCCCGGCACGCTGGTGGGTGTCGCGGCAGCAGCCGAGGGTTCGGGTTCTGCCGGGAGGCACTGGGCAGCTCCCACCCGGCCAGCACGCTCCACACAGGCACCATGGCAAATGAGTTGGGGTTTGGGGTTTTCTGTTTGTCTGTTTCAGACGAGCCGCTGGGAAAAGCGCCCTTCTGATCCCATCAAAAGCAGCATCTTCCCCACAACAAGGAGCCTCGTGGGTGTCGTCTGCCCCACCTGAACACCCAAAAACCCAGCGTGGATGCCGGTGGCCGGGCTCCAGAGCAGCAGCCCGTCACAGCGGCGCTGGCGAGCCGTGGGTTTTGGAAGCATCCAGAAGATGCAGAGGCACCGTTTCCCTGGGCAGGAACCAGAGTGTCCCCAAGTCCCCCCGCAAGGCTCGCTCGGTGGGGACAGGGACCGGAGTCCTGTCGCAGCTTCTGCTCCTCGTCTCCACAAAGCGAAGCCAGTCGGGTAACTTCTAGGCACACCAGCAGATCCAGTAGGATCATCCACTATAAACACGCTGCTGCCGCTAAAGGAGCGTTTCCCCCTGGTGCCTCGCTCGGACGAGCCCGGCTGCTGTTCCCTTCAGCATGGCCCTCGCCAGGGACACCTCGGCTGCGAGAGGCGGCCAGTCCCACAGCTCCAGGTCAGGCCGAGAGGCTGAAACCGCTGTGGGTAAACACCTGAGCACACAACGCAAAACTTTGGCTGTTCCTCTGATTTGAGAGACTTCATGTCTTAATCATCTGTCAACACCGCATGTAGCCAAGCAGGTACAGAGGAAAGGGCTCCCAGAAGGGAGACAAACATCGCACATGAAAGGAAGAGTCTTACTTCGCCTAGAGGGAATTTCAAATTAGGTACAACATTACTTCAGCTTTCACTGTCAAGAGTGGTTAGATTCCCATTGACTCCCTTTGTAAGAGCGGGGCTCGCCTTTGAAGGCTCCACAAACATCTTCACCTTCAGCTGACGCTTGCTAGCGCCCGCTCCTCTTTCGCACCGCCACAGCGCTTCCGAAGCCGCCGCCGGGGGCCGGGACACCCCATCTGCGGCCGCGACACCCCATCTGCGGCCACCGCTGCGCTACGAGCCGGACTCTGCCCCTCGCTCGCCCCCAGAGCGCTTCCCATCGCTGAGGACGGCGCAGGCAGCGGGGGAGCGCAGGTAAGGCGCCCAGGCAGACGGGCCCGAATCGCCCGTACCGCCGGTGCCGGGACACGCGCCGGCTCGCGCAGCCCCGCGAACCAGCGCCACGCAGCTCCGCCAAGCTCGCAGCCCTTACCCGCCCGCTCCCTTCCGCCAGCCCTGGCTTCCAGCGAGAAGCACCCTTCTTTTCATCATCAGAAACAGCTCCAGACCGCGGGCGCTGGAGCAGGCTTGGAAGGGAGACAGCCTTTGCTTACGGACAAATAATAAGCAGGAAAAATCCCGGTGTGCACCTTCATCGGGCTGCAGTACAAAGAGCTCGGGAGAGCGTCAGCAAAAGGAGCCCAACCTAATTCTGTTAAGCAGAAGGCTGCGCCTGGCTGGGGAGGCAACAGGGCCCGGCCGCGGCTGGGGGAGGGCAAACCGGGGCGGCCCGAGCTTCAAAAGGGCTGGGGACTCTGGAAATATCGAGAGGACCGCTGTGCTGTCAAGCCCCCGGCTGGGACGCAGGCGGTCTCCACCGCCGAGCTGCCGCCCTGCCCCGGGCGCCGGCCGGCCGGGAGGCAGGAGTGCCCGGGCACCGGCTCCTCAGCCTCCCGACAGCATCCTGCTGACCTGCTGCGGCTCCCGGCAGCGCACACGCGGACGCTCTGCGCACGCAGTCGTGATGTCCCCAGGAGGTACACGCGCACACCTGTACGCACACACAGTGTTTTAAACGCGCACCTTAGCCCAATAATTGCGGGGCTTTTGTAAGCTTGTCTCAACCTGCCGACAGCTACAGAGCAAAACATAATTCGTTAACTCTACTCGAGTATTACAGAACAAAGCTGGAACTCCCATACAATTATATTTTATCTCAGAGCAAGGTGAAATCATTAGATATTAGTGAGGTGCAGTGGCATAAAAATGATGTGTTAGCGGGGGTTCATTACATTGTATTTTCAGAGCCAGGAAGATCAATGCGTTCATGCATCATGAATTAGTCTCATGCCTTCGTCTTCCCTGCTCTCCGGAAACCCAACATGATCTATCGCCGGCCATACATCATTGTTTCGGCATTGCACGTTAATGACAAAGCTGCAGTTTCCACTTGTCAAGCTGACCAGCTGCATTTTCCTGCACGAGACGGAAAAATCCAGAGGAGGAGGAGGAAGAGGGTCATTCCTGGGCCAGGCTTTGCAGTAAATTTCAGCCCTTCAAACCTCTCCTTTTTCTCCAGACCCATCGCTTTTATAATCGGTGCCTCAATTCCTCTCCTTGCTTATACCCAAGGCTTGGAAGAGCAGAGGGAAACCGGAAGAATAAACCCATTAAGCGGTTTTGCCGAGTCCCCTTCTGCCAGCGCAGAGCTTCGCCTCCCTCGGAACACGGCCCCCACCGGGGCTCGTGCCCGGAGCAAAGGGGGTCCCGTCACTCGCTTTAATGGCGGAGATCCTTTTGTTCTCCCCCTACCGAGGCACGGAGAAGGTACCATTTTCCCAAACGCCTGCCAGCGTGAGCCCGCTGGAAGAGGCACCTCTGCTCTCCGGTTATTCTCCCTCTGGGAGATGCTGCCCCCCCCGCAGCCCGCCTTCTCTCACCGCTGGCCAGGCCAAAAACCAGCTCTTCTCTCCCGACTCATCTAGCTACAAGTTTGAGTCTTGCCTTTCCCCTCTCAACCACCGACACGTCTCCTGCAATCCATTACCGGAGGCAGAAGTGAAGGCGGCGGCAGTTGCTAGGCTTCCCCCACCCCCTGCTCTCGGCGCCCCCGGGATGGCAGCAGCTGAGCCGCCCGCCACCGTCACAGGCGCGTACCGCCCCCGGAGCGCCTCGGAGATGCTGTCATCCCCACTTCACCGGCAGGGCACCGAGCTGGGGGGCAGTTTGTCCAACCCAAATAGAAATTACGGCAATACAACACGTGGCAGCTGCATCTCCCTCGCTGAAACTTCCCCGTCTCCGGAGCATCCACGCTTTTACCCTCAACTCGTCCCAGTTTTTCCAGTGCAAAGACTGGGACCTCCGTTAAGGAAGAATGTATTTGATGCAAGATTGTCCTCCCCTTGCGAACACCGGCCCAGTGCCCACAGGGAAAAGGAGATATCCTCTCCTACGCCCCACAGGGAGAGCAGGAAGGGCCCTTTCTGGGGTTTCCCCGCCGCGCAGCGGGCGGACCAGCCCTCTCGCAGGGCAGCCGCTCAGAGCTCGCCCTTGGCCCCCGCGCTGGCCGCAACAAACTGCAAACCCGCACGCCACGCAGGCTCGGGGGGGCGAGCAGGGTCCCCGTCTCCGTGGCTGCCCACACCGTACAGCCCCGCTGCGCCGGCAGGAACTGCCCCGGGCTCCCCGCTGCCCGGCGAGCACAGCGCGCCTCTGGGCACACGCCGGGCACGGCTCCCGTATTATGATTATTATTATTTTTAAAACATCGATCAGCAGTGTTTGAAACATGACAACGTGCCAATACTTTTCTTGTTACATGACAGATGACTGCAGGGATGCGGGGCTAAGGCTGCGCTCTCTCCTTATGATTCACTAATGCTCCCGACCCCGCTGACAGCTGGCCGAGCTCTGTAGGGCAAATCGTTTCCTTCCCGGCCTCGGATGCTCGCAAGGCAGCCATCGGGCCCCGGCTGGGGGGTGAGGCCCCTCCGACCACGTTTGGGTTGTAGGACAGCTTGGTCCCCCGATGGCTGCAGCGCGGGAGAGGGACGCGCTGCTGCCGGGCTCTCGGCACCCCGGTAGCAGGACCCGTGGCACGAGGCGGGTACACGCCAGCACTGCCCATCCGCGAATATATATATCCCTTTCGATTTAACCGGCGGTATCGCCCATGGGACAGCCCCACGTCCCCGGAGCAGGGCTGGGTACCGGCCCCTGGCCATCAGGAGGGAGCCGTAGTTTTCCCGTGCCCTCCGCAGCCTCCCCGCCAGCCCGGCTCCTCCGCCAGCTTGCCCGCAGCACCGGGGCCGAGCCGTGCCAGCCAGTGCCCTTGCCATGGCTATTGACAGCGGCGAGCGGGGAGCCTTTCAGTGCCTCTTTGTTGGTTTTAGACAACGACTGTTGCCAGAGCTATTTTTGCTTCCTCTCCCCCGCTTTCCCCCTCTCTCCAGCGCTGGGGCTTTTTTTTTTTTTTAAAAAAAAAAAAAAAAAAAATCAATGGGCTTAGATAGCGTCGTACTCAAAGTGACCTTTCGAATACCAGCCAGAGCCAGGTCATCACAAATTGTGCTCTCCACCCCCGCAGAACATGAAAGCCTTTTCATTTCTGTCTGCAGGGCCGGGGAAGAGCGCGGCTGTGTTTTGAGGACATCTACTTTGAGCCTGCTCCTGGCATTAGCCGTACCCGGTGGCTTCGTGCCCTGAGCAGCAGTGTCGCCCCAATGCGACCGGCAGCATTATCTGCCGCATCCTGATTTTTTGGCCACCCTATTTTTGTGCTCTGAAGAGCAGCCGCGAGATCCAAGTGAAGTCCTGGCACTGAAAGCCGGCGCGGCCGCATGTGAAAATCCAGACAAACCTGAATTTTGCGAGCTGGGGCGTCTCTGCAGGGGATAGGCAAGCATCCCACTGAACGTGCCTGGTGGGAAAGACGCGGCTTTGAAAGCCTAGCAGCCTTTGCGGGGCCGTCATCGGGCAGGTATTCTGTGTACTGGGGAAACTAGAAGCCTCCCTTTCTCGCCCTCCAGTATATAATTCTCAGATGCACCATTGAAATCCCACGTCCACCGCGTTACAGAGCATCGTACCGTGAATTACACAAGCGCAATGGCATCCCATGCCCTGTGCCCCCGCTTTCTAGGTTAGAAGCAAAAGTCACTCTCCTAGACCGAGCAGACATTAAAACAGAAACCATTTTCTCCCAGTGAAACGTTAACAGGCGGGATCAGTGCTCCGACCGCAGAGCAGGAGGTGCTGTGCCAGAGGAGCCGTACGCGGTGCGGCACAGCGCCGTGGCGGAGGGAGGGCAGCCGGGAGGGAGGCGGGCGCGGGGCTCGGGGTCTGCGTGCCCTCCGGGCAGGACCCCCTGGGACGGGTTTTTCCTTACGGAAAGCAAAGGTTCGATTACGCACGGGGGCAGAAAAAGGGAACCTCGCCGTGCAGAGAAGAACACGTGTGCCCTGGCAGAAGGCCGGCCAGCGCAGGCTGCCTGCGAGGGGACGGGGGGTGGCTCGGCGGGCTGGACGGTGTCGGTAGAGCTGGCCACGGCAACGACAGCCGCCGGCCGCTTCCAGCCCGGGCAGGAAAGGGCAGGAACGGCGCAAAGCTCGGCCTGAGCAGGAGCATCTCCTCCCCACGCGCTCAGAGGGAAGCGGTAACAAATCGCTTCTATTTCTTTAAACCTCTTCACTGGTGGACTTTGCCCTTTGGAAATGTAAAGGGGGAGTCAGCGCAGCACTAACAGCGCTTTAAAACTATCCTCTGTTGTGGCATCACAGACAGCCCATATTAAACAAATGCAACTACAAACGCGTTCCTTAACAGCAATGGCCCAATACTCGCTTCCCAGGACGCGTTCATTAGCGAGAAATATTTCAAAGCGCGCTGTTTGCCACCAGCGCCGCACTGACTTTTGCTCCCCGAGGGCCGATCCCCACGGCGCGTGGCAGAGCAGCGCCAGGGAGGGACGGCACGCCGCGGGGGGCCGGCCACGGGCAGCCCCCTTCACGCGGGGACCGGGGGCAGCACCGACCCGCCGGACATCTGGAAACCCGCCGTGCCGCCCCGCCGGGCTCTCGCCAGGCAGGGACGATAATATTTTCATATTCTTGTTTTTCCCACCTCCAAACGCACACTGGACGCGTAACTACTCTCGACAACACCCCAGTCCTCCTCTAGGCTCAGATGCTGTGGCAGCCCAGCTCATTAGCGCCCTCCAATTAGTCGGCAGACCAGAAGAGAAATGTAAGCCGCGCAATGGAAAATGTATAGGACAATATTGACGCAGTTTGGAAAAAGCTGTTTGTTCTCCACAGTGGGCATCCTGCTCTTCCAGTGCAAGAAATCCATCTTCCGCTCTGCCCAGAGTGATTGGTTTTGTTTTGTTTTTTTTTTCCATTTTACTCAAAAAAGATGCTTAGTCTAGTATTTCTACTCAAAAGTAAGGATATTCTTGCTTTTTCATGTGTGGAGCTTAAATGACTAGCTCGCTAATTATTTATTTGACCATTTAGGCTTATAATATCTGCAAACAGGTTTCAATTTTCTCAGATTTTCTCATTATTGGGAATTATTCAAAAAGACATCGTGTCG
Organism: Vanellus vanellus; assembly: GCF_965231255.1. NCBI lineage: Eukaryota > Metazoa > Chordata > Aves > Charadriiformes > Charadriidae > Vanellus > Vanellus vanellus. The sequence goes on along the minus strand of NC_138926.1, from coordinate 8,601,817 downwards.
CTACAAAAAAATCGATGGCTTTGATCATATTTCCTTTGCAACTGTTCGATGTTTACAATTTAAGCTGTATTAAATTACAATTGGCTTCAAAGGTCTGGGTTTTATCTGGGCTTATTTGCTTGGAGACTTGAGGAATCAGGCAGTTAAAGCCGAGACTTGTCGGGCTTGATACCAGCCGGCTACTGGTAAAGGAAGCAAATATTTTAAAAACGGGGAATTGTGGGGAAAAAACCTTTTGCTCGGCAAAGATGGGCAAGAACAAGCCCAGAACCGGGCAGAGCACTGGTGAAGAAGAGCTGGCGAGTGACGCTGCTCAGAGAGATGCTCCGGGAGCGGCTCGTGCCGGACCATCTCCGGGAGCGGAGGGGCAAAGCTGGGTGCGCTCCATGGGGAACGTGCGTCCCGCACCCCGCTGCTGTCCTTTGCCCGGCGGAAGCATGCCGCACACCTCGCAAGCCCTGCTCCTCACCCGACGGCGAGCCTCCGGGCTGAGCGGAGGCCCCCACTGGCCACGGCCTCCCAGCCTGCCCCCCAGGGCGCGGGGGGGTACGGGCGCAGAGGCGAGACCCGTCGGTCCGCGAATCAAGAGGAGGGCGGTGAGGAACCCTCAAGGTCGGGCTCTGAAGCCGCAGCTCGCGGAAGACGCAAAGCCTGCTCTGGGCATTTCTTCCTATTCCAAAGCCTCGGGGAACACAGGCTGTAGCACAAGGCACTACCGCGCTCCATAAATACTTCGGAGAACAAAACCCGGTCTCGATTGTGGCAGGGACCTGGCTCTCCTTGCAGCTCAGCCACCATCCTCTCCTCCTGCCGGGCTGGGATCTGGCCACCCTGCACGTTTTAAATCGACGCACGTGGCTCGCCTGCCCCCCGCGCAGCACCTCGCGCTCGAGAGGGAGTCACCGCAGGCCACGAAGCAGGGGTGAACCTCTGCCTTTGCTTCTCAACGCACCTCTTCAGCTTTTCTATGTGATTTGGCCTCCGCTGCTGCACGCGCTGGAAGCGCCCGGGCTCTGCTTTCCTTCAGAGATCCTTCACAGCACTGATTTTGACTGAAGGCTGGAGGAAACAAATTCCTTTTTCTCGGGCATTGTGTTAAAAATACCTTCAGCTGCGCGAGGAGCTGCTGCCTGTTCCTCGCTGGCATCCTTCTCTTTCAGACCCTCTGCGCTGGTGGTTAACGGGAACAAAAGGGTGAGTGTAAATTGAAGGGACAGTGCTGCAAGCGAGCTAAATATAAGCGCCCCAAGAGCCGCCTTTGCCCGTCCGGGAGTTGTTTGCTGCCGCCTTCCTCCTCCCCCCGACAAAGGGACCCTTTCACGCGCCTCCTAAAAAGTGCCACCGAGCACTCGGAGCGCCTGGTCAAAGGGGACGAGATGAGGACCGCGACGCACAATGGCTTTTCTCCCAAGTGCCTAAAAAAAGACGCGTTTTACTGACCGGGTGTGGGAACGCTGCTGCGCAGCCCTCGTGAGGCTCAGCGCGGGCCGGTGGCTCCGCGCACACGCGGGGCCAGCCGACGAGCGGCGCGGTGAGCAGGCTCCAAACTTGAGGGGCTTTAAGCGCTTTTGACTAGGCGTTTCATTTCAGCGCAAGACGCATGCGGGAGATCTATTATGCCTGTCAGGCGGGGCCGCGCCTGCAGAGGAGGAGGTAGGTGATGCCCAGTGACACTTGCTGGAATCAGATTTCCACATTGTTTGAGTAGATACAGTTCCTGAGCTCCCCGGCTGTCCTGCCTCATAAGCGAACACGTCTCCCACCGCCGCGGCTTTAACTTCGTTCCCCAGGAGGCCGCGGAGCCCGGCGTGAGCCCAGCAGAGCCAGGCGCGCCCCGGGGCCGAGGCTAACGCTGTAATGGAAAACCGGGTGGCCGGAGCTGCTCCCCTTCCCCGGCGCGTCATCCATCATCGATTCCGGCGGGGACGGCACAACAAGCTCTGGGTCGCAGCCAGGAGATGCTCTCCCCGGCGCGGCCAGGAGCTTGCAGCGCCCGGCAGAAGGCGGGGGCTGAGCGCCTTCAGACGGCACATCCCGGGGGGGGATCTGCTTCCCAGCCGCTCTCCTCAAGTCAGCAATTTGTATCGAGTCTGAAATCCCCACGTCGTACACAGGTTACTGAGGTTTTTTTCCTTCCTCTCTCCTGGACAAAGAGCTCACTGGAAAGTGGTATTTCCTAAACAGCCATTTATACCCAACGCGTTCGCATCTCAGAGGCGGGACCTCCGACGGCAGGTCGAAGCCCACCACCGAGGCAGCGAGCGGTGCCTGCGGCGCCTTTGAGCCGCTCAGCCCGGGCGCCACGAGCAGCACCGGGTGCCTGCCGGCACGGTCGGCGGTGGCCCCGGGCGAGAGGCGCCGCACACACACAGGAGCGCGGCGCAGACAACACAATATTTACGGCTGATGTCAGGCTGGGGCATCCATGAGGATGCATGAGTCGCTGGCAATGCAGCCCTGCTGTCGGTGCAATAAAGTACATAAGCCCTTATTTTTCTTAATTATTCCTGATATTTCACCTGTCATGTTGTCAGCTTCCTCTGAGAGCAACGATAAATAGCGCTTCTCATCTCACATCCTTAGGGAAAGCTTGCTATTTATTCCTGTGATGGGCAAGACATCATGACTAATTAGGAAAAATGGTGGCCCGCTCGCACCCCACAGCGGAAGAGTGTCATCAGTTCCTGCTCTCAGGGAAACCGGCGGTTTTTCTCCCTGGACGTTCAGCAGCTGCCCCCAAGGCATTCCTGTGCTGCAGCTCGGGAGCCGGAAGGGATGGAGAAGGGGTTCCCCCGTCCCCCGAGAGCGCCACACCCCGAGGCTTAAATCAGGGAGATGAAACGGTAGAATAACTCGATTTTCCATCAGGAAAGTGGTCGTAAGAGGGCAGAGGTATCATCGGACATGCTGCCCAAGAGACAAGCTGTGTTAAACAGCGGCATCCCCCTTCGCCCCGCTCAGCCCCCCCCAGGGGGCAGGCAGATCAGCCCCCGCGCTCCCGTCATCCATCCCAGCGGGGGCAGGATGTGCTCCTCCTCGTCTCCTGCCACCACGCACCCTCCCATCGTAACGAGGGGATTGAGATCAGCTCTGGAGAGGACAACTGGCACGGGAACTGCAAATACTTCAGATTAAAAGTAAGCAAAATTAATTTAGAAGTTGCTATGACCACAGAAGAGAACACCACTCGCTGCAGCTCTTAGATCCACGCCGAGCAGCGACGGGCACGGCAGCCCTCCTCCCTTCCCTTCTCCCTCCCGAGCCCGGCGTGGATCCCCCCCGGCGCCAATTGCCGTTGCACACAGGGCAAACCGCCTCCGGCAGGCGCAGCAGCCAGGCTGGGGTGGGCCAGCGGAGCAGGGACCGGGGGTCCGCAGCCCTCCGCGCCCCCCGGCAGCAGCGGCGGGTTGGGGAGCAGCGAGGCGGTGGGGAGGCCCCTTCCCACGGCGCTGCGGCGAGGGCCGGGCAGAGCCGGGAGGGAGCCTTTGGGCTGGGCAAACTAATGGGAACAAAACTATTGTCACTGTCACCTCAGCGAGCATCGCCGAGGATTTTCACCATCTCGCGCGCGCTCTCCTGTCAGGTGAAAGCTGTTTGTTTGCAAATTCTACCTCTGGGCAGCGGCCCCTTCTGAAGAAGGTGTCAGACTGAACCCAGGCAGCCAACGAAAGAGAAGAGGTGCGTGGGGGGGTAACCTCCTCACAAACCGATGCAAAATAAGGAAGCTCAGCCAGCAAATCTCGTAACTGGAAGTGTAAAACCACACATGGGCACACGCGCGGCTCAGCCTCCCCCTCAGCCCGGGCTCGGCGCCGGCAGAGCAGCCAGCCTGCAGCAGCACAGCGTTAACTGGGAGGGAGCCAGCCCCCCTTACGGGGGCGAAACGGGGCGCAGCACACCTCCTGCCTCAGTGACTCATTTCTCCAGGGTCGCTCTCAGCTACGGTGCCGAGGCCACCGGCTTTGCCTGTATTCCCACCCATCCTGCTCCGGGCTCCTGGCCACGGAGCACTCCCACCTTACGGAGCTCCCGGGGGTGAGCAGCTTCTCCCCAGGGCCGGGAGGGAGGCGGGATGGACAGGACAGCGCTGGAAGTCGGGAGGGAAAGCGGCGCGGCCATCCCATTTCATCACCAGCGCTGCCTTTCCAAAAGCAGCTGGGATTGTGCCGCTGCTGCCCCTGCGTAGGGACAGGTAGCTGGTCAAGCCACGCGGGAACCCCCTTGACTGGCTATTACCCATGCTGGTGCTGGGAACGCGGGTTAAAAAGGGACGCGACTTGGTTGCAGTTCCCCATTATGCCCCTTGAGATGAGCAGAGGAGGACGCACGGGGCTGCTGTTCCCGTTTCAGCTGCGGGGACCCAGCGCGAAGGGCTCCGGAGGGACCGGAGGGCTGGGAAGGGATGCTGCTAACCCGGCTTTCGGCACTGTCCTTGGCCTTTTACAAGCCACAAGCTCGAGACAGCTTCGGGCAGCGGTTCTGTTAGGTGGCAGCCAGCGTAAGCTTTGGTCCGAAAGAGCCGCCCGTCACAGGCAGGCGCCCATCCCGGGCCGGAGCCGCGCAGGAGCCCCACTCATCGCAGCCGCCCGCGAGTGGCGGCTCCCGCCATCTCCCTTTTTCTCACAGTGATTTTAGGCTCAGTGCTGCTTCCCATATGCCACCGATATTCCCCATTCATAAAACTCCGCACCTCACTCGCATCTCCGTAGAGACGCCGTTTATAGAAACAGCCAGGCATCAAGCCCTGTCTGCCAAGTATTTTCCAGAAACCGGGAAGCCTCCAAGAGTCGTGAGAAAACACGGAAATAATCTCTTTGGGAGCGCGGGCTGGCAGGCGGCGGGAAGATGTCCTCTCCGGCTCTCTCATCCAAAGCCAGCCGGGCCAACAGCCGCGTGGGCCTCGCGAAGGACCAGGGCGCTGCCGCCCAGTTCTCGTTCTCGGGGTCAAAGCGGCGACTGGCCACAGCCGGCACCGAGTGCCCGGCCTGCGCTCAGAGCATCCTGCACGCAGCGCTCCTGGGGCCTCTAGATGAAGGCAGCAGAAGACAAGGAAACAGTTTCTTCCTTAGGAAGGGGAGGCAAAAAGGGGGGGGGGGGGAGGGGGGCAGGAATGATCTGACCATCCAGCAGCCACAGACACGTCCTCGCTCAGCAGAGGCTGATGGAATTCCTGCTTGCAGATACAGTTTCTTACAGTAGCCCGGTAAATTAAATTAAAGCTATTTACTGTGTATTTACAGGCTTACAAATAAATCTCAGGAAGCTTTTTGCTGAAAGAGACAGGGGGAGGAGGAGAGGAAAAAAAAAAAAAAAAAAAAAAAAGAGAAGCATTTTCTGGGCCAAATATAATAAACAAGGCCACAAACCTCCCCATGATTACTTATTAGCTAAGGGAAACGGGAGCTGAGAGTTGGTACGCTTGGAATAATGCTACATCGAGTGGAGGAGAGCAGCATTTCGTTCTCATTTGCAGGTAACAAGAAAGAAAAAAGCAAAATCATCTTTTTTATGTAAGGAAAGAGCTCTCCTGAGCCTGCATCTCCAGCCTGTATTTGCACTGCTGCCTTCATTTTAACTGAGTGCTATGGGTCAATGGGAACCCTTTCAAGTTATAACTGCATGATCTGCCCAGCCTATAATGGGAAGCCGGTGGGTTTTGTTTGATTTTTTTTTTTTTTTTTTGTTTAAGTGGCTGATTGAGTTCTCTTTGTTTTGTTTGGTGTGTGGTGCACAATGTAGCCCGGTGCATTAGTCAGGAAAATCAATAGCCGCTTCGAAGGGGAAATTTAGAGGCGAACGCGGGGACTGAGCCGAGAGGAGCGGGGAAGGGAGGTGAGGCGAGGCGGGGGGCCGGGCGGCAGAGACCCTCCGGCAGGGCGCCCGCTGCCCGCGGCACAGCGTGCCGTGCAGCACTGGCAGAGCGGTGCCGGGCCACGGCGACGGCGGCCAGCGCGAGCCTGCGGCACTGAAGCCCGGCAGCCACCGCGCCAGGCACCGCCAAGGCAATCGGACCGTTCCCCTGTACCGAAACCCACAGCTTCAGGAGTCGCGAGCAAACTTTGCGGCTTCGAGGCGCGAGTCTGGCACGCAAGCATACTTTCTGAGTTATTTGGAGTTTAAAGCTTTAGGCTTTCTCCTGGGCCCGCTCCGAGTCAAAGGCTGAGGTTCCTGCTCACTGCCACCCTTTTCATAAATGCAGAAGCCAAAGGAGAGAAGCTTTTAAAAGCTCAAGTGCCCCGAGAGTCGCCGCGCTCGCAGTGCCACTGGGGTATGATTTTTCTTTCCAGACAGAGATTGACGCTGATGGTTACCAGACGAGGGGCAGCGAGCCCGGCAAGGCTTGAGGCTTTGCCACGCGCCGCACGGGCAGCCTCTTCTGCGCGGGGGCACAAGGGCCCGCGCACCCACACCACCCTGTGGGCAGGGGACCGGCGCACATACTCGGGGCATGACGCAAGGAGCTTCAAGGCGCACATCCCAACCTATAGCCTGTAAATGATTAGCCCTCGCCTAATGAAGCTCGGATTCGCTGGTGGTGCATTAACCAACGAACATATGGCCTTCCTGACCCCAAACAGCCCCTCACCCTTGCATTGTCGGGTTTCCCAGGAAATCCGAGATGAAAAGCTCATATTTTAAGCCCCCCTTCACAGGCTTCGCCTGGAGCGCGGGGAGGCAGTCACCGTGCTCGCTGTAAGAGTGCCTCAGGTGATAACACAGCCCGGGTGTCCCATACAGGGCACAGGAGCAACGTCCATCCCGTCTCCAGCAGCTGCTTCACCTGCGCCGGCAAGAACACCCCCTCCCCGACCTCTGCTGCGAGCTGCGTCCCAAAAACCTTCGCCCCCTCTCCCCCCTCGATTGTTTTGCGCGAGTACGAAGTCAGAGCTAAATCAATCGCTCCCCAGCACTCTGCGCCAGCCCGCTTCCCGCGCCCCGCTTGCACCTTCCCTGCTCGCAAAGAAAAAGTAGCCGGGCTAATCTATAAAAATATTTTGGCTGCCGTGTTTGGCAGCCCTGGACTTCTGTTTTTCTCTTAGATGCCTGTGTCAATCGGGGAGGACAAGAATAGTTTACATTTGCTAGCGGTATCATTACTAACGACGTAGCGGGCGCCACTTGGCGCTTTGCCGCACACCCAGGGAGACATGGCCTCTTTGGACCTCCAGCTCCTTTCTTGCGCAGCACAGAGGGTCTCTGCGCAGGTTACGTGGGGAGCTCTCTCTGGCGGGGGGCGTTTGTTACTCAGGCTGGTGGCCGCAACGAGGTAGTCATCCGATTTGGTGATAACCAGGCTCCCGCAGCTACGCCTTCAGGCAACCGTGGGGCAGCGAAGCCTCCTTGCTGCCGCTGCGGTCGCCGGCCGTGGCCCTGAACTACGAACCCGGCGAAGCTGGGCACACGCAGGCGATGCCAGGGACGGCGCTGCCGCACCCCCACGCTCGGAGCGGGTCTGGAAGTGCCGCATCCAGCAGCCAGCACCCCCGGGAACGGGAGCCGGGGGCGAAGCGGCGCCTTTCCCCCTCTCTAAGGGGCTGTGCCGGCACAGGGCTGGCCGCGGGGCCGGGGCCGCAGAGGGAGCGGGCTGACGGCTCCCTGTCCTCCAGCATTACATCCATCAGTAAGAGAGGCTTGGCACCCACAGCTTCCCTGGATGAGCTCAGCACATTCAGCAGCGCTAAAGAGCTTGTTAAGCAATCCCCGGGTTTTATGCTGACTTCTCCTACAGCTCTTCTAGATGGCGGCAGAGCTGGCACCCGTCCTAAAAACCCGGCGTCACTCTTGGCTTCTTACTCCATCAAGCACCATTAGCTCCTCTGCTTGTCACAGCTCCCGTCCGGGAGTCAGACGCCCCGTCTGGGAAGGCGGTGGGGTGGCACAGAGCCCCCCGCAGCTCCCGCAGCCCGGCCCCGGGGAGGCAGGCGAGGGCACGCCGCTCCGGCTCCTGCTAGCCACACCGGCTGCTGGCCAGGCATCGCCTCCCAGCCAAAAAAACCTCAGCCTTGTTTATCCGCTCCCTGGTGTGGAGTAAATAACGCGCTGCCATAACAGCCAGTATTTACTACGCTGCGTATGTACCTGCTACCACTATAGGGGCTGACGGCTTCTCACTCTTAATGCAAGGAGGAAGGACGGTGACCCTGAACACCGCCAGCGACCCGTGCCCCGCACGGGCATTTCCGACAGAAACATCTCGCGCGGGAGCACGCAGAGAGAAGACAGCACCGTTCCTGCAGGAGAGACGGCGACGGGCTCGAAACCTGCCCCGGGTTTGCGTTGCCGCGGCTGTTTCCGGCGGCGGCGCATGCGTAACGCAGAGCCCCCGCTGCACCGGGTGCTGTACCCACCGGCTGGTGAGCGGCGGTAATCCAAGCTTAAGGACAAACAGCTGGTGATTAAACAACAGATGGGAAGGAGGGAAAAGGGGACAGATTTCTGCCCCCTTCCCCGGCTGTGGGTTGTTTTTTTTTTTTTTTTTTTTTTTTGTTTTTTTTTTTTTTTTGTTTTTAATCTATTCCCCTTTCAGAGAGAGAATGCAGAAGAAAAGGGAAACCCCCCAAATGCACAGTCAAAGGCAAAGGAAGGTTTTATTTTGCACAGATGTTGGGGAACGGAGCACTTCCAACAAAGTGTTACAGCCTCGGGGGAAAATGAGTACTTAAAATAAAGCTCTTCCTACCTCTTCCCCAAATCTCTGAGAAAGGCCGGAGGTCCCCCAAACTGTAAATTCTCCCGTGCCAAGGCAAGAATCTGCGCTAGCAAATGCGGTCTGCCCTAAGGAGCCCGGCTGTTTCAGCCCTGATGCCTCGTCCTTCAGAAGATTTTTTCACTTTTAAAAGAGCACAGAAACCCCCTCCTCATCTTCAGGTCTGCAGCGAGTGCCAGGGCTGCGGCAAGAAAAAGAGGCTCAAATTCTGGGAGAAGCAAGATGCCTTAAAACAACAGCCGGGTACGGCTCCTCTCCCCGCCGCCCTTCTCGAGATTGCCTCCCTTTTGGGTTGCGCAAGAAAGGGGGGGGGGATAAAGCCGGCGATGGTTTTAGTTTGGAGCTTTCTCCCTTTCCTGCAAGAAGAGGCCTCCTGTGCAAATGAACACTATAATAAAGTATGCAAGATAGGCTTCCCTTTGGAAATGGGAGATTAAAGTCGAGGGATCATAGGAACACACGCAGAAAGCAAGGCTGCTGCTTCTTCCCCAATTATTGTGCACTCTCTGCTCTATTTTGTTGACCTCGCACATTTCAATCAGGCTTCAGCACATCCTGCCTTCACCTGCTACGAATCAAAACCTGGAGGGCTCAGATCTCCCTGCGAAGGAACCCTTTGATAAGCTTGTTACGGATGCCAGGCAGCTCGGGGGGGGGGGGGGGGGGGGGGGGGGGGGGGGCTTCTGTAGAACGCCATTGCAAATTTATGTCGTCACCCAAGAAAGTTGTGGGATTCACTTGGCAGCGTGGGGGAAGCAAAGGGAGCCGAGGCGCTGCTTCATTTGCCGCAGCAACAAAAGCCGAGAGAGGAGCGCGCTCCCCGCCAGCCACAGGGCCGACGGGAAGAGCTGCTTAAGTCGGAGCTAAAAAAAAATAATAAATCAAAACATGGAGAAACCGGGGCACTCCGCGGAGGGTTCAAGCCAGAAACATATGGCGTTTTCTACCACATTTGGGTTGTCAGGCAGCCAAGGATCTCTGCTGCTGCTGCTGCTTACTCGTACAGGCTTTAAAGAAACACCGGTGCCCGTGCCGGGCGCCGAGCGAGGCAGCCGGAGCGGGTTGGCACCCCGAGCCCGGCCCCGTTCCTTGGCCCGGTAGCGTTCCTTTTGCCACCATTCACCCGTCTTCCCGCTTTGCAGTGAAATACTGCATACTCACTACATGCATTTTATCGATTTGCCCACCAGGAAGCTGTTATTGGAGGCAAACAAGCGGCGCGCAGGCTTTGCGGGGCGTTTCAGGCTCCTCGAGTTGCCAGCAACCTCGCTCTCCTCTGAAGCCGTCCCCGCACAGCCGGCGCTCCCGCTCTGCTGGGCGCCAAAGCCAGTGGAACAGAGTCGGCACTTTGCCACCCTCCCAAAGCTTCTCCGCCTCGTGGAGGATCATTTAACCCCCTCTCCCCACCCATCAGCCGTTTTTCCTCTCTCTGGCTCTCTCCTGGAGACCCCCCCGCTCCCGGCTGTGCCGGCTTTGCCGGGCAGTGCAATGGAAGTCAAACACGAACCCCTTCAGGAGGGGGAAAACTGCTGCGACACCAACGCCACGAGGGTTCTCCAAGCGTCAGCCTCCCCTCGGGTATCAAGAGGCCACAGATTTGGGGAACTTCAGTGCTTACATCGCGAGCTTTGCTGCTCTGCTGAGGGACACCCTCACAGACTCAGTCCTGCACGTCACACCCAACGCTGGTGAACCACCGACAAAACGCTCCGTGCGCGGCAAGTGCTGTCCTTCCCCCCGGGTTTCCCGCGCAGGTCTCGCGTTCCAGCGCGTCTCGGGTCCGACCCTGCTCGGGCTTGCGAGAGCAGCGCTCGCAGCCCCTGCGGGGCTCCTTCCCCGCTCCCGGGGCCGCCGGGGGCTCGCGCTCGCCGGGGCCAGACCTGCGCGCGCAGCGCAGCCGCTGCACCGCACCGCGGGGCTGTACCTCCCCAGCAGCCGCCTCCGCGCCCCCACGGATGGCTCTGCCCACAGACAGCTTAAGCGCGCTCAGAGCAGTCGGGAAGGGTTACGACTACCCCATTCCAGCTGTGGGTCGCAGAGAGTTTAGACAAGCAGCGTCCCAAGGACGGGACTGCTCCGCTCAAGCACTCAGACAGACTCTCCCACCTCTGGCAGGTCCCAGTGGGTGAAGCCCACTTATTTTTCACGTGCGTGATAACGTTCTGGCAGCTGGGCTGCTCGGTCTCGTCCCCCTGCACAGCTCCACGGGCAACGGCCAGTTTCCCATGCTGCTTTCCATCGTTGTGCAAAAGCCTTCCTGATATTTCAAGCTGTTCCCCCACACCTTTCCTCGAGGTCTCTCCAGACACCCGTGTCCAACAGCGGTGTATTTAAACGATGTGACAGACACCTGACACGCGCCGTTTACTGTTTTACCCTCTCGAGGAAAACTCTGCGTGCAGAGTTGGGTTTCGGTAGGTTTAAGAAAACCTTCGAGCCTTTCTGCCCGTTTTTCTCGCAAGAGCAGCGAGTCAGGCAAGCTGCTTTATGGCCTCAGAACGGCTCCCTGCACCCATCCCTGGCTGCACGGCGCCATGCCCGGTGCCCCACAGGTGCCCCACAGTGGGGTCGGTGTCCCGAGCATCCCGCCCCCACATCCCGCCCCCCCTGCACTGCTCGCTTTCCCCCTGCTCGTCTCTTCTGCGGGATAGAGTTTATTTTTATGATGAAAGACAAGGCTGGGGTTTATGTTTTTACATGAATGTAGATGCTGGCTGACAGACTCTATCCACAGTAGTGAGGAAATTCAGTCCCTCCGGCGCTGGGTGGGATCACCCGGCGCATGCAAACTCCGCGCAGTAATTGGAAACATTTGCTGCCGCAGCTCTGCGGAGCCACGGGGGCACCGGGAATGTTTTCCTTCTCCCCCAGGGTTGTTTCACGGAGCTCCAGAACCAGAGGCTGGAAGAATTTAGTAGAGTTCACGACCTCTACAGCCGAGCAAACCCAGCACTGCGGGGATTTTTTGTGTACTGAATCGCTTCTTACCTGACAGGACTCGCGCTTTTCAACGCTTCGCTCAAAGAGCCGCTCTATTCTTTCTTTAGCTGACACACAGATTCCCCGCTCTGAGCAGCGAGCTATCCCTGGGCTTGCTTGGAGCAGCTCGCTCTGATAATAAACCCAAGCATCGCACGCACCCCGGGATGCTCCGCGCAGAGCTCGCACCCAACACCCCGCACCTAATTTCTGTGTCCTGCCCTTGCGCCGAATGCAACCCTGACCTGGCCCGGTGGCCCTCGGTGGCCACCGCCGCACTGCTCCTCTCTAAGGCCCCACCGCCCCCACGGCTGCCGAAGCCGGGCGGCAACCCCTAATTTCCCACGGCCCTAGATGAGATTGCGGGGTAAGAGCAGCGCCAAAGGCCACAGCGACTGAAGCCAGCGGGCAGCACGAGGCTATTTTCCACAGCACGAGGGAAGGCACTGGCGCGTTTGAACCTGGCAGGCGTCCTCGGGTGGGATGCTCTGACCCGCCGCGCCAGAGAGGCTACAGCATCGCGCCGGTGCTCGGCAATATGGAGCCCGCACACACAAACACAAATATTTAGCTACAGGGTGGCTGTTTTCCAAGCACAGTGTTTCCTCTCCAGCCACGGCAGTGGCTGAGCCCGGGGATGCCAGCGGGCAGCGCGCAGGGTGACGGGGTGGCAGCGGCAGAGCCGGCCGTGCCCGCAGCGTTCCCCGGCGCCGGCAACGCAAACAAAGCGAAAGGTTGTTCTGCTTCTCAGCCCCCGAGACCATACGGAGCCGAGGCATGATTGCGTTATTCCTACTGTACTGCAGCAGAACCAAACAGAAAGCTGTAATAACCTACTCGCAGTACATCCCTCAGCACAGCGCACAGAGCAGGAAAAAGAAAAGCCGCTCAACAAAAGCGTGCTCGAGGAAGCCGTGCTTCCCAAGGTGAGCCGCGCGCCACAAAGCCGGGGCTCTGGGGTCGGGGTCACGCATGTTTCCACGAGGCTGGGGGCTGAAATTCCTGTGCGCGTTCTTCTCTCCGCTCCCTCCCCTTTCGGGGTAATCAGATTTGTGTCTGGCCAGTTATAGGGTACGATGGGGTTTGGTACAGGCTGCCATTGGAAAGCTATAAATAGAGAAGAAAAAGTGATTTCGTATGGGATCGGCGTAAACAGGGCCCACTGGTGTGCCCAGATACCGCCGACGGACAGCCTGGATGCTGTTCTCACCTCTCCCCCGGAGCGGAGGGTGTCAGTGCCCGATGACTTTTGGTTTACATCTTAGGTATCCTTAGGAAAAAAGCAGGAGAATCGTGGGCTGCGTATAATTTCCTGCTGTATACTGCTGTAATGGATAGGACCCGCGTAAAGATGGGTAATTCAGCTAATACTCCAGCTCCGGCCCCTACTGAATGGGCAATATCAGACTACCGATGCAATGAAAATCCCAAGGCAGATTCAGAGTCAGAGACAATTGTTTCTGACTTCAACATAACTTTGCTTCAACCACAAATGCACAGGCCAAATGCCAGAATAAGCCTTAAACTCGCAGATGGCCCTGTATGAAACGGCTTTAAACTCAGCTTCCCTGGTTCTTTCCACCGAAAAAAACCCATTGAGATCAAGAGAAAAGGCATTGCCAAAGCCAGTCAGAGGAAGGGATGCCTCAGTAAACGGGATGCAGGAGCCAGCTGATGCTTCCAAGTCCTCCCCCGAGAAAGCAAGCTGCTTGCAAACAGATTTGCAAGTAGGGAGGGAGGGGGGGAAAAAAAAAAAGGAAGGAAATCTGTCAAGTTACTCATTCAGGAGACATTCAAAACAGCCAAGCTACAGATCTCTCTACGCTCTGCAACGCACTGCGGAAACCTCCCAGTGTTTCATCTGGGGCTGGATGCAGCAGAACCATCAGCTGATGCATCCTCAGAGACCCCCGTGCCGCTCCGAGGGCAGTGACGAGAGGGGTGCGGGACAAAGCGGGGCTGGGAACGGGCAGAATGAGTCCTGTCCCCTGTGTCCCCGCTACCAGTTAACAACCACCAGCTTTGCCCTCAGGAAAGCCGCTCCAGCCCCTCTCGGTGAACACCCGCAGGTTCGTGGCAGCACCTTCCCAGTCCTTGTTCAACCTCGGGAACACCTGAGCGCAGCAGTCGCACCAGAGGCGATCCAGCGCCGGCTGGATCGCCCTCCTGTCCCAAGGATGGAAGTTTATTAGGCTGTGGCCCACATCAGAGTTATTGTGCTGTGTTAAATTTATTGGTACTATCTCACCTCATTAAATGCTTAAATAGACCTGACAAGACAGAAAAATGGGACTTTAAAAAAAAAAAAAAAAAACCACAAACGAAAAGGATGCCGGTGTTCGCATGCTTTGAGTCACCTCTAACGCCACAGCCTGCACGTCAGGGACGGACGGGGCGCAGCACCCCGTGCGGGGATGTTTTGCGGCACAGCGAGCCCAGGCGCCCTTCCCAGAGAGCCCCATCCCTGGAGGAACAGGCTCCTGCATCGCTCTCTAAAGCCCCGCGTGCCAGAGAATCCCGCCTCGCTCTGGCCAGCCGGAGCAGAAGGTCAGCATGAAGGAGAGGGCAGAGGAGACAGGATCCGTGCCGTCCATGCTGTTCAGCTCGGCTTAGCACGAGCCGAGCCTTTTCTCCCCACGTAGCCAACAGCAACAGCTCCCGGCACCCGCCCCCCTTGCGGCGGCAGCCGTACCGAGGGGCTACTCAAAACCCTCGGGGAAGATTATTTAAATATCCCATTTGTTCTGTGCTCTTAACCTTCACTGCGATTACCTGCCTCTTTCACAGCGGCGCAAGGATGCGAGCGCCCGGAGCGCCCTGCGGGAGCCGTGGGCCGGGGCCAGCGGCAGGAAGGCAGCCAGCGCCACGCCGCTCCGCTTTCCCCCTCCAAACCGGCATAATACCACACTTAATTTTGATTTAGTGGGACAGCTACAGTATAATGGCTGCAGGAGACCATTATCCTGTGACAATGTTCTGTTCCACTGTTATTGCTTCATTAATTAAGTACCAATTGGCTATTAATTGCGGGAGATATTTATTATGGGAGAGAATCAGTTACCAAGTAGTTAAAGGTCAATAAGAGGTTTAGCCCATCAGTCGGTGTTTGCACGGTGATGTAAATACCAGGGGCGGGCAGGGAAGCACCCGCTCACTCTGCGCCCGCAGAGGCCGCAGCATCCCGCCGCCATCCCACCCGGGGCTCCCGGTCCAGAGCAAACAGGGCTGGGGGGGGGGGGGGGGGGGGGGAAGGAGGGCAGCAACCGGCCGCTCTTTCACCCCCGTGGGATTACGAGCGCGGTGGAGGGAAAGCTGCCCCCGCCAGCCGGAATGAACCTCTACCCCCCCGGGCAGGACGCAGGGCTGGGATCTGACCCGGAACGCGGAGGCAAGGCAGGAATTGCGGCGCCCCGCAGGCTGCCGGAGCCGCCGGCCCCGTGCCGCAGCGTGGGGCAGGCGGGCGGGCGAAGGGTCTTGCCCTGCTCGCACAGTTCGCGGCTGGAGGAGCAATGAACGCAGAGTTGTGGATCCCCAGACGGTGCTCAGCCCACTGGAGTCTCTTAAGGAAAAGCAGCGCCCGAAATCTTCGGAGTGAATTGTCACAGAAGTATTTTTATTTGCCTTCGGAGACCCATCGCTCACTCGTGCAGCCCTCTGCAGTACCCTTCCCCGTTCCGGCAGAGACACGCACGTGGAAAACGCCACACTTAACTCCAGCGAGACGCCTCTGATGAGCGCAGACATCATTGTCACAGACCAAACATCTCCCAATTTAAGTGACAAGCCATGCAAATTCCAGCTAATTGATATCGGGTCGCGTTTTGCGCTCTTTAGGCTGCTCTCCGCCTTTAAAGCGTACTTGAAAGTGACTCGAGGCTCATGTGTTTCGAACCTGAAAGGAGCTTCAGTTAGGAACAGGCTGCTTTTCCCGCAGAAGAGCTCAACTCTTACAATGACGGGGAGATTATCTGAAGAGACCTTCGCTCTCATTTAACAAATTAAATGACTAGATTTTCAGGAGTTCAGCATCTGAAGTACTACGCTGTTTTTGAAAAATCTGGCTGTAAATGTCACCACGCTGGGCCTTTTAGAAAAACCTGACTGCAGTAATGGTTGGGAACTTTTGAAACCCAAATCCGGCACGCTGTTGAAGCGCTGACCCTAAATCGATCCCATTCAGGAGCAGACACCCATCTTCGGATGTGAAATTTACTCTCTACCTTCATTTCTATTTAAAGTGAAAGCTTTATCAAAGGAGGAAAATAATCAAAGGGCCGAGCATCCCTTTCCCCTTCGTGTCTGATTCCACAGCACCGAAGGAACCGCACCGCACCGGCTGCCGCCCCCGCAGCCACCCGCTCCCTCTCGCTGCGCCCACAGGCACCGCTGCTCTTCCCGGCACGGCTCCGAGGGCGGCGACCCGAGGCCGTCACACACGGCTTATTAACACCGCCACGGCCCCTGCGTAAATTCAGCACACGGGAGCAGAAGGTGCCCTTTCCTTCACTGAAGCCGAAGCGATGCCGAGTGCTCTCCGGTCCCCAGCAATGGGCTAAATAACCTTCCTGCAGTTTTTTTCCTGAAGGAAGGCGGAGGTAAATCTGTAGGGGAAATAAGACACCTTGATGTAGCTCATCTCTGGCTACGCGCATACCCCAGGAGTCCTGTCTGCTCAGCCGACTGGCAAGAATGAGCCATTAGGGCCATCGGTGCTGCAAAGGCAGTACAGCCGCGGAGGGGAGAGCCGGAGCCTCATCGCATCCTACGGAACACACAGATCACACAGGATCGTGTGGATCAATGCTGTACCAGCTCAGTCCCAGTTCAGGAACGGGTATTGCAGGCGGCAGAGAGGCCAGAAGCAAAAAAATAAAAAAAAAAAAAAAAAATCAAATCACGGGATAAAAGCAGAAGAGAGCAGCTTGGCTCTGGTTTCGGGTTGAGTTTGTAGCCTCGCTTCAAGTTCTGCATTTGCTGCAAAGATGGTGAGGACTTTTGGGTAGGGACAAGCTTCCCCCCGCCCCGCTGGGTCTCCCTGTGCTCTGCGCTTCTCCCCAGCACGGCCCCGGGCAGGACAGACGTGTGGAGGCCGCGGGCTGCCGGAGGCAGCAGAAGGCAGCAGCCGCCCGCCCCGACGCGCGCCGAGCGGGCTCCGCTCCTTTCTCTCGCTGCAGCCGCCCGACTTCCCCTTCCAGCCACCCCAGGCTCAGATCGCTCACTTCTGCCTTCTCGCAGTTGGCCATTACCGTCTCCCTCTTTTGCAAACGTCGCGCGCGCCTTTAGCGCGGAGCCAGGAAACAGCTGAACACGGCAGCTGAGGGGGGGCTGCAAAGGCGACGCACTCATTTCGGAGAAGAGGGGCCCCGCATCTGTCCCTGGCTGTGCCGCTGGCCCCACACGTCGTCTCGGGCCGGCGCTCCCCCCTCGGCGCTTCACCTGCCTTTCTTGTCAAACGGGCAGAGGGTGGCCCTAAAAAAAGAGCGCCGAGGATTCTCAGCATGGCTCCCGCTGCGCCCTGGGTGCGGGGGAGGAGGATGCCGCAAGCCCCCCGGTCCAGCCTCGCGCTTGTCACAAGACGGTCCCTTCCCTTCCCGCGCTTCCCCAGCCCGGAGCCGCCCTTTGCGAGGGCACGCCAACGTTACACCCCAGCGCGCAAACCCACCCGCAAAACTCCAGTTTTAATACGCAGAGAGTAAATTCTTTAAAAAGTGCCCCAAAAAGCAGCTGCACGCTGCAGGAAAAAGGGCGGGTTTGCGTATCGAACAATAATAGCAAGACATTATCAATGTAGGGCTGTGATTGTGCCATATAAAAAATAAAATACACACTGGTTAATCAAAGAACTACAGACACTTTTAAGTAATCCCAACTCTGGCTTTGCATAACTCCATATACTGCCAGCAGCACTCCCGTCGACCACAAGAGACCATCATATACATCAAAAATTCTCCTTTAAATTTATTTTCTGTAAAGATTGGTCTTTTGAACTGCAGTGGTGGAAGCTTAAGGGTACAAAAATCTGCCTTTTTTGTCTCTCCCTCTCGCGGAGGATGCTGATCTGTGGGGAAAGTGCTGCCACAAGCTTCTGTGCCTTGTCAAGATACCCGTCCTTTTCATGGATCGCTTCTCTTATCAGCCACTTGATTAAGACATTCAAAGGAAGAAGGTGAAGGAAGGTTGTGCAGCAGGAAGGAGGCAGCGCCAGGCTTCCTCCTCCTTGAAGGCTGCGTAACAACTGCCTGCTTGCCTGCCAGGAGCCCGGCTACCGGGGAGCCCGAGCAGCGCCCGGAGCCCCTCACTCTTGCCTGGAGGGTCCCCGGCAGCTGGCCAGAGCCGAGAGGTGCCAGGGCCAGGCAGAGCCGCCGCCGCCGCCGGAGGGATCAGAGCCCCCGGGGACGCCCGGGGGGGTGCTCCGGGACAGGTGCCGGTCTACACACGGGACAGCGGTACCCTCGGGAATTTTCCAGCCCTGAACATCCCTGCCGTGCCCGGCGGAAGCAGTACCGCGGCAGAATTAGCTGCTGGGATAATAAAGCCGTCCCGGCGCATTAGAATGTGAAAAGGGGGTTTATGGCTTCATTGGCCAAAAGCGTCAAAAATAGTCATGGCCTTAAGGCAACAGGGCGGCGTGCTGGAAGCCCTGGGGGTCGGGGGCTCCGGGCTCAGATGCGGGAACTCTCTCGGAGACAAAAGTGGGACATCACTGCCTCGACTTCCCTGAAACTCGCCTTTGTACGCAGTGCTCTTTACATTGTCAAAGAACTTCATAAAAGTTAAATTAAATACTTACACTTCCCCTGTGAGACATCAAAGCGATACTTATTGTGCGAGTGGGGAAAGCAGAGGCGGCGGCAGAGCCACGACCAGATTTCAGAGGCGTGTTTAAGAACATGCACAAACACATGCCCATTGTAAACACGTAGTATAGATGAGGCTTTAATGTGCTGTACAAAGCCTTAAGCACACCACATACCTGCTCAATCCCGGGGTGCGTTACCAAAGGCATTCTAACAAAAACAATCAAAAGGTTTCAACTTCTTTTGCACGGAACATGTTTCGTCTGGACAAAGAGACGAAGCGATTTTCTTTTACAGAAAGGGGGAGGCAAAGGAAAGATGGCGGCAGCGTGGGGCCTCCCGCCTGCCCAGCGCTGCCCCGGCACCCCGAGGGAAGCAGGCCGGCCGGGAAAGCGGCAGCAGGTTTACCCGGAGGAAGTCCCTTCTGGAAAATCAAGGCCCGGCCCCGGGCCAGGCTGTGGAGGCCAAGGTGTGGGACTGCCATTCGGCAGCGCCCGGCGGCAGCGCCCGGCACGGCCGCCCTCAGCCATGAGTCAGAGCGCGGCAGATAAAGCCCGCAACGCTCCCTTGCTCTCCAGCTCCCCACGGAAGATGCTGGAGAAGATTAAGAAGTGGGTTCGGTTGGCTAAAATCTCCGATCAAATTCCCTGTAGACGATCCAGACTCCCCAGCCTGACAAGTGCATTAAGGAGGGGGGGAGAAAGCACATCCCGCCAGATGTATTTACCGCCTTTAATAATTCATCCTTGCGTATGCAGCCCGGCTAGAGCGCGGTCCCTCGGAAAGCAAAAGCCTTTCCGACTGCACGGATTCAGCTAATGTCTTCATAAAAGGTTCTCAACCAGACCTCCTCTCCACATCAACTGCACCAAAGGAAAACTAATAGCTCCAGCTGGCACTCGTTGAAAAGTCACTTAATATTTCACAATGCAGGGAGCTTGGTTTAATGGGACACGTTGTTTTTCCCTAAGCAGTTGGAAAACCCCTTGACATCATATTAATAACGTCAAGTTTTATTGGCGCTCTGATTTGAAATGATATTAAACTTTTCAGACTGTCTCGACTGAAGTAGGAAGCTGTTAAGATGCAGACAGTTTGGATAACTGGAAAAATAATAGGTCTTGTCAGCCACTTCTTCCAGACTGCAGGGGAAGGATGTAAAAATCGGGAATCGGGCATTTATCCTCTACGCTAGCTAGATGAGAAATGCGATTTCTCAATATGAACGCTGGCTCGGCATGGAAGACGCCGTGCCCAGCCTCCGGCCAAGGGAATGCAAGTCATTTCTGTAGCAGCTGCAACGCAAGCACAGCTGTGTATCGAAGAAAACACCTTTGTTTCCAAGCTCTGCAACCGATACGAAATAAACCGGGGCGTAAGTTGTGCCCAGAAGGAGCTCGACGAGCCTGGCGGTGCTGCAGTGAACTGAGCCCAGGCATCTCCTTTCTGCCGCAGACACAGGCGTGCGCTGCCGCTGGAATGTCCTTTCATGCGCCTTCTATGCCTGCAGCTTGCCTCCGCCTCTCCTTCCCTAACACACCCTTAGCTCGAATCGCTTTCTGCGGTAAGTAGCGGCACATGAAAAAAAAATAAGTCAGCTAAATGTACGATAAACTGGAAAGACGCGTATTATTTTCATATACATGCTTCCAGCTTGCCTGCTGTCAAATGACTCTTCATTACCAGTTTATTCTGGACCAGTGGCTCAAAGAACTCCTGTTCTGACAACCAAACGCTGCTCAATGCACCTGAAGGACGGTATTTTAAATTGCACCTTTTGTTTTGCATGACATGAAGTGGTGATATTGCGACTGGGTTTATCGGGAGGTTGGAGCAGCCCCTCCCCAGGTCCAGTCTACAGCCTCTGGAGCTGATGGAATTTACTTTGCTCCATTAAGACGGTGCAGGACTCGCTATGGCCGCTGCATGCCAAACAGCCGGCACAGCCGCTCCGAGCGGAGGCTGCGCCTGTGCCCGGTGAGCTTATTCAGGGTATAAATTGTCCTTAGACCATCTAGGCAAGTCTGCTCGCCCAGGCTTTCCGCTGCGGCTCGGGCTGTGTTTCAAACCAGTTCCGCTACACGGACCGAACGGACACACCGCACCGACCTAGAGGAAGGGTCCCTCCGGCCAAGTGCTTATTTCTGACCTGATTTATAGAAGGCCTTGCGGGAGTAACGTTGCAGTTACAGGCACTTCACCCATGTGGGTATTTCTGCTGCTCTTCAGACGTTTCCGAGGCAGGTCCCCACCTCAGCACTCCCTTCGCATTCAGCTGCTCTGTGGGTCTCCATCGCCCGGGACCCGCCCCAGGGGGTGCACCCGCCCCCTCCTCCCCACAGCCCTGGCTCCGCATCCCGACATCCCACCCTTATAACGTGCTCCACGTCCCTCCCCGGCACCCCACCCTTCCCGCGGGCTCCGGCCACCGCAGTGCTGTCCCCGGCCCTCCCGCTCACAGCGGCCACAGCTCCCGCCACCGCGCTCCTGCGGCCGCCTCTCTGCTGGAGTTACTGGTTTGAAAAGGCAGCCGCTCGTTTTGATTATTTCCCACAACCCTGCCGTAAATCTCATTTCAATCATGGTTTTCCACTTTAACAGGTGACTAGACCTATTCTTGCTGACAGAATAGCCAAGGAGGAAACTCGAGCCCCGTTCGGGTGATTTACAGGACAAGCTTAGCTTCCCTCACGCAGATTCTGGCCTTGACTCTGTGTCAGATTTTATCAATTAGCAATTAACAGTATAATGGACACCTCTTAAAAAAAAAAAAACCCAACCACCTCTTTCCAGTGATGTCTGTTTGAACACCCCGAGCAGTTTGCTCGCTGATGGGCTGGAAGCGCTGCCTTTCGCCCCGAGTGTCATCTCCCTCTTCCCCCGCAGCCCTCCGCCCTCTGCTTGTCGCAGTGTCACCGTCCCCACCGAGGGGCTGCGCAGACCCACGCCGACGTCCCACACAGACTTACTGCAACTGCTCACCGGGCGCAACAGTGAACTGGATGCGAGAGAGCCAGGGGCAGCCCCGGCGTGTGGGTCTGAACACCTCAGGCAGCACCACAACGCAAGGCAGAGGAGGAGACCGGGGGTATTGAAACTCTTCTGACGCGAGATAAAGGAGGGAGGCATAACGCTCACCCCCAGGGAGTTTCAGGCCTGATAAGACCGGCGGCGGTCCCAGAGAGATGCCATATATCATGCATCACCCCCTTAATTGGGATGCACCGCGGACTGCAGTGTCTTCAGGTTTGTGTATAGGCAGAGACACTACCGTTAGCAAATTTATACAGCCTCCTTCGCCGGCGCTGCGCTGCTCCAGAAAATTAAACAAACTCACGCTCAGTGGGAGAGTTATAAATAAGCGACTCGCCCACTCAAGAGGTTGATCCTGCTCCTCTCTTAGGCAAGAGAGACACGGAACTCCTCTAGCTCTCCCCGTGCAGGATTTCACGGGAGGATTAGAGCCCTCCCTTCGCTCCCCGCGTGGCACAGGCTCCGTTAGTTCTCGCAGGGCACAAACCGGCAGCAAGCTGCACATCTGCACTTCTCCAGCCGTGGCAGACCGAGGCACTAGTCGGTTCCCTGAGGCTGTCGGCAGATGAGCTTAAGGTCAGCCCAATCCCACCCGCAAAGCCCCCACCAAATCCAGCCCCCGCTTCTCCTGGGGAAGCGGAGTGTGCGGACCCACCGGCAGGGCCGCATGGAAAACCCTATAGACCCGCTGAAAGGAGACGTCTTCTCATCCCGTGCAGACAGTGACGGCATCACACCCAAACCCATTACCCCTGAAGTTCAGTACGTCAGAGCCATTCCAGAGAGAAGCGTTATTAAGAGTCTGAGGTTAAGAGAAATTACTGTTATTTGGTTTATTTCAAGCCTATTACATGTTGTTTATCGGGGCAAAAGTTAAAAGTTCGTATCAGGCTGTGCCGGAGGAGCGGCAGGGATTTTCACAAGTGGCTCACGAGGTTCGTCGTCCAAACTAAAGCGCTTCCAACAGCATTTTTAGAAAGCAGTTAGCGTGCAGCCCCCGAAGGTCGGGCGTTGCTCGGATAGCTCCGTTTCAGACCTTAAACTTGATGTTGCTGGTCTGTTTGCAAAATCTTGACCTGCAGTTTCAAATGAATCGTTCAGCCTAACCTCCACGTCTGCGATTACCGGCACAATCAAAGCCGCCCATTTGTCCTATTAAACCAGGCAAACAAACATTTTTAGTTACATACATCAGGCTTTACGCTTGTGAATAACCGCAGGTACGAAACCACGCATGCAAAGTGGGGAAGCTGATTTATGAATGCATCATCTGAAATTAAACTAAGTGCAAATGAAAAGACTTTTGCAAGTGCTCGTCTAAGTGCCTGGAAATGTGATAGGGCCCGGGGCTGTTTGGCTTAAGAACGGACTGAAAACGCTTGGCTTGCTGAGTTTCATTCTCCGGGCGCGAGGGGAGTGCAAACACGCCTCCGGGAGGTTCTCGCTGGGGCTGGTGGGCTTTTCCTCCCCACAGAAATATTAAAGAGTGGTCCTAATTATCATCATCCTAAACACCGGCGTCTTTGCCAGGGCGCTGTATGGCACAGGCACCACGGCGCTGCGCGGCGGGACGGCACAAGGCCATCGACAGCCTTCCTCCGCGCATCCGCCCCCATCCCTCCCAGGGAATTCGGGCGGCCCGTGGGCACTGGGCACCCCCCCGTGAGGGGGGTACGGCCCCCGGGAGGGCAGCACCCCGTGGTGGCCCGTTGCGGCACCCCGGTGGCCCCCGGCACGCTCCGGTGCAGGCTCTGTGCCGGCCGAGCAGCGGCGTCGGTTTCAAGAGCCCCCGACCTTTAATAATCATTTCTGCCGTTATCGGAACACTTCCTAATTCATCCCCTTCTGTCCCTGAAAATCTAAATCCTATTTAAGTTAATGCCCTTCATTTTCATTTATAAAGACAGATACAAAATAATTATTTCCTATCTCTGCTGTTTCCTTATCTTCTGTCCTAATAATTCCTCGCTGTCTCTCTTTCATCATCTGTCTGCAGTACAAGAAACTTTTCTGTTAGTTAAAATATTCTGTGTGTTCATTTTCCTCCTCTTTCATATCTCGCCGCTTCTCTCCCCCTACCTGCCCTCGCTCCCCCCTCCCCGTCCTGCCACTGCTTTTCATGCTCACCCTTCACACTGATCTTCACATCTTTCCGGTGTTTGGATTTCAGCTTGCAATTTTATATGCAAATTCCAGCAGGCCACCTCTCCCCGCTCTGCCTTTGATATCCCAGTGGCCCTGCCTGGCTGGAGTGTTTTGCATAAGCAGCGGCGCGCGCAAAAGGACGGCTCCATCCTCGCCCCTGATGAAAGCGGGCAGGCGAGCGGGAACAGATGTGTCTCCCGGTGACAATTTGATTAAAAGCGAAGAAAGGTGGTTTGTGCGGGAGAGCAGCCCCGCGAACGCCGGGAGAAAGCCAGCCCCTCCTGCGGCGGGCGAGGGCCGGGGGTCCGCCGGGGAGCTCGCCGCCGGCAGACGCCGAGCCAAGAGGCAGGCAGGGCTTCAAGGCACCGCCGGGGCCGGTGCCCACCACCTCTGGCCCCGCAGCTCCTCTCGGCGCTCTGCCAAAGGACGCGCATAAACAACTGATGGTGACCGGGCACCCTCCGCATCATCCCGCCCGCCTCAGCCGCGTCCGCCGGGGCGCGGGTGAGCCCTTTCCCCATCAAGGCAGCCTGCGGGGGTTTTGAAGCCGATGTCCTCCCAGATTCACCGCAATTACAAACATTGGCCCTGGCGAAGTCAAATCACAAATGCCAACAGCTCGAGTCGTTTCAAGTCCCTAAATCGACCCAGCAATACTTCAGAGCTCGCTTTTGGTGGGTGGCTTACGGGCCACCTTCCTGAAGATGTTTATACTCGTTACATACCGCTCCGCGTTGACACAAATAAACGCTTGTTGGGAGTGTGCGTGTCTATATGCATTTATTAAATCTGTTTTCTCACCGTATACATTGTCAGCCCCCGGTACGGTCTGTTTGTTCTTTTCTCACGTAGCGAGTTACTCTTACATTAGCTGAAGAGTGTTTATGTGTTTGCAATCAAAAGAAATAGGATTGTAAGTGTTCAGAAATTGACAGCAGAGCTCTGAGCGTCTGAGATTCCCAAAATGCATTTCTAATGGCATTTCCCGAGAATGGCTTAAAGCTTCGCCTGGTCCTTCAGACTGTGGAAAATGCCGCGTTCTCGGCGGCCTTCCGCCCTTCTCTAGAACCCCTCCAGCTTCCCAAAGACGCTAAAATGGACTCAAAAGCATTTAATTGCGGGCAGAACTTTAGAGCCCTGGTAACCGTCCCCGGCAACCACGTAGCTCTGGCAAGAAAAGAAAGAGCTCAGTCTTGCGCCGTCTAGCACGGAGCGATCACTTCTGATAAATAATTTTGACTAGTGACTCATCAGCAGCCTATGCAGGAAATATATATTTAAACCTGCGCAGCTTAAACAATTGTTAAAGATGTCAGTTTATCGTGCAGACAGTTTTTATTGAAAGAAGGAGGAAAATATCATTTTTTAAATTAATGAGAGCAGACCTTATCTCGGTTGCTTTTACTACACTGTATTTTGGAAAAATATTCTTTTATTGTTCACAATTGCTTCTCTTTGTTGGACCCGCACGCCAACAGCCACATTTCAAAAGACTTTATAAACAGTAACCAACAAAACCTCAGCGCTGGGAGCTGCGAAAGCAACAAATGCAGCAAGATTGATTCGCTCGCCCCAAGTTATATTAAATCAAGCCAAACTCGGGAGCGGAATCCCGGTCTCGGCTCCCCCGCTGCAAGCCGCAGCCGTTCCCGCGCCCCTGCCCGGTGCTGCCAGCCCCAGACACGGCAGCCCCACCGCCTGCGGGAACGCAGCCCCCACCACGGCTGCCCCCCCTTAGAACAGAGCATTGCCCTGCACATTTTACCCAGCCGCGCCATTATTGATGTTTTTAGCCGCTGTTGTCAGGTCTCGGGTCAGAGACGGAAGTTTCCCCCTTCCTTCAAACTCCCGAAATCACTCCACCCGTTACGTGGAGGCTCGTGACACCCCATACACGCCCAGAGTGTCCGATCGCAGGCTTTGATGGGGTTTATTACCCCCAGGAGGAGGCGAGAACGGCAGCGCCACGTGGGCAGGACAGCTGCTGCCGTGCGCCGGGGCCGGGGGAGACCGAGGCGCTTCAGCCACCGGCAGACGCTCAGGTGAGGTGGCAACGAGGCGCCGGTGTGGATTGCCATGCACGCGGGGAGCAATCTGGGAGGAAAAGCCAACTCTTCCACCATATGGGATTTTAAATTAATCCTGTCAGCTCAGCCAAAGGGGCTGCCACCCTTACAGACAGCTCGCTGAAAGCTCTTGCTCGGCGGCGAAGGGGAGGAAGGCTCCTGCGGCTGGGACGGCCGTGCCGCGGGCATGGCTCCCGCATCCCGCACCCCGCCGGCGGTACCGCACCCTGCCTGCTCTCCCCACCGCAAAATGGGGACCAAAGAGACGGGCGCCTTCAGGGGAGAGCGTGAAGGCCCTGGGCAACTCGGAAATTAAGACAGGTTTAAAACAAGCGAGATTCCGGCTTTGGGATGGCAACGGGTAAGAGGAGGCCAGAAAAGGGCAATGGATGATCCATAAGAGGGAAACTGGGACTTCTCCACCGTCTCGCAAGATGCGAGAACCGGGGCTTTCAATAAAGTCGGACGGGAAGAAAGTCCAAGCTGATAAAAAGAAATACTTCTCCAGTAGGGTAATTAAGTTGCTGACGTTATTGCCACAGGAAATAAGGACAAAAGCTTAGCAGGACTCCGGGGGGGACGGCCTGCTCGCACGGCCACCGGCAGCACCCCGGCTCATTGAAACACATGGCAAAACGCTGCCGAGAAGCATTTTAACCGCCTCTTTCACGCTGAAGAGCACCTTGGACTGCTAAGAGACCAGGACGAAGCCTCCTGCACGGGGCAGATAATTACACATTTATTAACTTGGCCTCGAGTTTCACGACAGAAGTGTAACGGTGACCGCAAAAGCGGCCCAAAGCCCACTGGAAACCGCGCGGGCGATCCTGCCGAGCGGGAAGGGGCCCGAGAACGTGGCCCAGGCTGGCGGGGGAGCGGAAGGGACCCTGCGGGTGTGGGAGCCCCCGCACCCTCCGCCCCGCGGCAGGGGGAGATGCCCGCTCCTCCCCCGTCCCTCCCCACCCCCAAGCGGCTAAATCAAGCCCTAATGGAGCGGCGTGAAGCCGGCTGCTGATGAAAATCCGTGCAGCCGGGGACGCTTAAAGGGCTAAGAGAACTCTTCAGCCAAGTCCCTGCTGTGCTCTTTTCAGGAGAGGTCCTTTTAACTCGGTGCTATTCCCAGACCATTGCACTGATTTAAATGTTAACACGCTCTCCAGGATACAGGCACCTCCCGCACGCAGAGGCGGCGGGAGCCCAGGCCGGCAGCAGCCCGGGGGCTCGCAGCGCGGGGAGTGGGTGCCGTGGGGCCCCCAGGCTGCCCCCCTCCCCCGGGGGAGGGCAGAGCATCCCAGGGGAGGCACTCACTCGGGAACAGAAGCACAGGTGCCAAGTTGCAGCAGATACTGACGGTATTTACTAAATACATATGACAAAGTGCAACATCGGTCAAAAACAAAAGCAACTGGGAGAAAAAGCCACTCCGGAAACAGCCAGGAAAAACGTGTGGGGAATGTACACGGAGATTTGAGAAAGCTCAAGTCCGGGACACAAATCCCCGTTCTTTGTCCTTAACAATAGGGGATAAGGTCTGATATAGCTTGCCCAGTTGTGATGGGGGGATCTCGCTGCTTACGTCCAGCTGGAAAGATACCATCTCGTTGCTGATTACCTGAGGTTCACATCCCCCGCAGCAATTGCACAGCAGTATCAGCTTGCCGCGTATTTTCTGTGGCAGCGAAGGGGCATGGAAAAGCCCCGGTACAATATAATCAAGACATTGCCCGTAGGGGCATCACTGTAAACCGTGCTTTCATTCAAAGAAAAGGGTTTGAAATAGGATAGGAAGGGGCAAATCCCGAGCGCAGGCACAGCAAGAGGAGGTGAGAGGCTGCAGTTTCTCCGTGGAGCCGGGAACAAGCTCACGGACGCGAGCTGCTCGGAGATGAACACGGCGAGGCATGGAGGACCGGGGCTCAGTCCCCTGCAGGGACCCTGCCGCGGGAGGAGCATCCCACCACGAGCTCTTAGAGGCAAGAAAAGGCCTTTTTTCCCCTCCCTGCCTCCCGCGGCCACGCTTCTGCCCCGGGGACTCGCCGTGCCGAGCCGGCAGGCGCAGCACCCGCTGGCACGCCGCGAGGCGGCTGCTGCTGCTCTGCCTGCGCGACAGCGTGCTGTCGGGGTGGGGAGGGACATCGCAAGGGGTGTCGCTATCTGGAGCTCTGCAGCCCCCTCTCAGTGCAAGATTTCCCCGTCTCTTCCCTCCTGGTGTCTGCAGCGGCACGGAAAGCCTCTGAACAAGGCTCTCTGTAATCCAGAGGTGCTGCTGCCCATTTGGGCTCCGCGGGAGCTCTGCCTCTCCACTAAATCCCTCAAGCCATCTCCAAATCACCTAATCTCCATCTCCACCACCGCCCTCTTTCCCGTGACCTTCCCCCTCACATACAGTATCTGCGGGCTTCCAGATAACTCCCTCGCATCCTTATCTGCAAGAGTATTTTAGCTCCTGCCCTGGCATCGCGCTCAAGCGGCAGCAGAGACATGCAGGGAAGGCACCGGGAGCCTTCAGGAGGGGATGGAGAGGAAGGCACCTTTTCAGCTGCTCACCTGAAACCTCACCGGCACCTTCAGTTTTGCAGCCAAACAAAGAGCATGGCACCAAAAGCCAATCCCTCACAGCCACACTAACCAGTCAAGCCAGTTGCAGGGTCTGCAGCCACAGTCTAACTCTCATCAGTAACAGCCCCGAGCTGTGGCACCCTCCTGGATCTGCACCGGGGTCAGCGGAGCAGGGAGGTCACCCCAAAATGCCCCAGCGCTCTGCACCCCGGGGGCCCCACATAACACGGCCATTGACGTGAATGGCCACTCCGGTGCCCGTAACGCCCTGAAGGTGGCAAGCAGCTCAGCTCTTACACTTGGAAGATGCGCAATTTCTAAATAATACGGAATTCCCGGGTCCTGTAACCCTGCTTTTACTTTGAACAATAGCGAGCTTCCCCCAGAAGTTACCCAGTGTAAACAGGCACCATAAAGGAGACAGATGTCGATTCTGGTGCGCTAACGAGCAACACCGGTATTACACGGGGCGGCCGGGGCACGGGGGCGAGGCCTTGCTCCACCAGGGAGAGGAGATGGCGGGGGCGCGGGCAGCGAGGTGACGGGGAGGCTGCACACCGGCTCTGTGCAGAGCTTCAGCCTCGCGCTCTCTGCGGCTAATGAATGCTACAGGAGGAGAGGGAGGAGGCAGAGGCTGGAGGGAAATGGAGCAGAAATTAAGGCTGCCATCTCAGATATCGTCTGCCTCTCCCCAGACAGGCTCGCACGGCCATGGCGGCACAGCAGCACCCGCAGCACCGGGGCTCGGCTGGAGCAGGGGCCGGGGAAGAACCGGCCAGAGCGGGCACCCGAAAGGGACGGTCCCAGACTCAGAGCCGCACGCCGAGGAATCCGTGTTCGGCAACACTCCTGACTGGAAAGCAGCGGGCGATACTGGCTCTGCTGAGCTCCGCCGGTGCCTTTTGTTTGCTCTCCGCCGGGGAGGAGGAATCCCGGCTCTCACCCCGGCGTCCCGCCAGCCCTGCCCGCGTCCCCTCCCTGCTCTGCATCCCCCATCGCGCCAGCGGCTGCGGCACCGGCTCTCCCGGCCCTCAGCACTTTACAATGTCCAGCAACAAATTGCCGCGGCGCCACAGCCGAAGGAGGTGAAATGATGAGCTCAGGATCACAGAGGGAGTCTGTACACTGGGTCTCCCGGGGCGGCTCCGGCGCTGTCCCCGCAGCTCGCCCTCCCGATCTCCCCGCGGCCGATGCCTCGCCAGCGGCACTCCCGGCGCCCGCCGCAGTTCCGCGCCGTGGGCACGGCTTTCCGACAAGCAATCACATCTTGGAGGCTCTGGCATTTTCTTAGAACACCTCAAATTGCTTTTTTTACACCTCACTGCTCAGTGCCAACCCCAATTCATGTTATTTGTGCATTTGCTTAGAGAACATTATCTGATCAGTCACCCCGCGAGAGGCTGGGGAAGAGGCTTCAGCTCCTCCCTGCCACCGAAGCGGGTCGGGCACAAGGGAATCCATGCAAGTACCCTGTAAAACACACTGCACACGGGAAGGCCCTCGGTAGGGTCCCGAGCCCCGGCTGGCATGGCCCAGAACAAGGCGCAGCCGCCCCAGGAGATGACGACAGGGTGCCGAGCATCTGCTCTCCAGCTAAGCAGGGTCCTCCTAATGGAAGCAAATAGAGACAAAAAAGCATTTGGCGCATTTATGTATATTCCCTCTGCTGGCAGAAGCTGGAAAAGGCACCACCCAAAAGCCTCCTGAAGATGCTGGGACTTGTGAAAAAACATCTACAAATATATACATCCATGTACCCCTGGAGCTGCCCAGCGCAGCAGCACACACGGGCTGCTCGTGGCCATGTGGGCACTGCCGGTGCCCACCAGCACCGCGCCTGGTCCCTTCCCTCCAGGGAAGATGCGCGAGGATAACCGCATCACCTTGTGAGCTCTGTCCATGAAAAGCATTCAGGATGGCCGGCCCGGCTCAGCGACGCGGAGTCAGCCTCACCATGCCCCCCAGGCCCCCGACCCTTCGCTCTGGCCACCTCAAACCGCACCGACAGGCGCCCATAGCCCTCGGTTGAAAAAAAAGGTGCAAAAATCGCTACAATTAATGATTTTATATTAGCCCATCCCTCCAAGCTGTTCCTTCCGAACCATCTGCACGTCCTGAAATGTGAGGTTTTAGTCATAAATGCCAGGCCTCATTTTGGAAATGTATAAGCTGTTTTGCTTCCATTACCTGAACAGCTTCCAGATACTATAGCCAGGCATTCTCATTCTCTGAACTCCGCCGCGAAATGGCACGATAAGCTGCACGATACGTAGCTCCCGCACCACAGACGCCGAATATTTCGCAGTTCCAAAGAACTTCCTCCTTCCTCTGACAGAAGCCAGGTATCCAGCGACTCAAACCCGGGAGTCCATCTGCTCGAGCACATCGGGGCACAGACACTTTCGCGGCAACAGATTAGGAGCCGTACTCAAGAAAGGAGACATATTTCGACTCCCATATTGCAGCCGCAACCCCTGATGCACTATCAATTAAGAGCAGCAATAATTACAAATGGAAAACTGCAGACCTCGGAGCAGATAATGTGTTTCCATTAGATTAAGTAGTCATAGAAATCAAAAATAAAACCTATACTTCGGCTAATTAAGCCCACTCACCATCTGATTAAGATGTGTTGTGATACCATGGAAAAGCACCAAAGAGCTATTGTAAGTAAACCAACACAACTGGGTATTAATATTATATTCCTTGTCAGAAGGGATAATTGATCTGCCTAGAGGTTAACCAAGATAATTACTGCAAGTTGACAACGCTGTCAACTCTGAACCTCTTGCTCCATGCAGCAGCATCAGGGGGAGGAAAATTAAAAAAAAAGGGGGGGGGGGGGGGGCTAAAAGAGGCTAGAAACGTGCCCCAGGACAGTCCTGTGTTTCAGACCTGGTACGTGGTACTATTGAAACAACCTCGCCGTTCATCTGACCTGAAACAAAGCCCCTGAGTCCTTGTTGATCTTCTCCCCCGTTCTCAAACCTTTACTTCTGCTCAAAGTGCTGTTCAAGAACAGCTGATTTGAGGTTCTCTAAAAATAAATCCCTGCAATTCTTTCACCTTTGGGGGCGGGGGAAGAACAAACCAGGCTTTTTCAGCTGGCTGTGAATCATTCCTACCAGGCCAGATGCTGCGACTAATCACCTTTACTTTGGAGAGTTTGGGGCCAGGTATTTACACACCCACCAGCATCTTTGAACATTTAGCCCCGAGCAACCAAATCCAACCGCTGTTCTTTGTTCTGACGTCATATCTGCAGCAGCATCCGCTGACCCGTGCGTGGGAAGGTAAATCTGGGACAGAACACACCTCGCTATTTCTTAAGCCTCCCCCTCCAAAGGTGCAGGTCTTGCCATCCTCCTTCTCCCTGCAGCGGAGGATTTAGTGGGGAGGAATTCCCTTCGGCTCTAACCGCTGCAGCCAACGCCTGTGATGCTGCTGCTCCAATTTGTTCCACGTGCCTTCAAGGCACATCCCCGGTGACTCAAGTCAGCAGCCCGGGACTAGCATCAGAAAGCCCACCTGCATCCGCCCACCCCAAAGGACGGGCAGTCCCACAGAGGTGTTTCCTGGCGGGAGCCACCCCGTAGGTGCGCCAGCCTCCTGGCAGCAAGGGAGCTCCTGGCGAAGAGCTCCGTGGGGCTGACCGCTGCTTGGAGAAGCCTTTTGGGAGGAGCGACTCATTGCGACGAAGCTCTAGGTACAAAAGCATGTCATTCAGGCTCTGACCGGAGAATGCATTTATGTCATGGGATGAATTACTGTATGCAGAGTACTTATTAATGGTCTGCTGTCAAACCCGAAGGATGTATTTGCCGGGGACACTGCCGAGGTCCGAGGTCTAGCACTACTCAGTATTTTCATTCATGACCAAAATGACGGGGTAGAAAGAATTATGAGATTTGCAGACAACGCTGCGCGAGGAGTGGCAGTACATCAGAGGATGAGTTTAGGATCGATAGGGATCTGAAGCTGGAAATACAATCTGAAAATCCAGGGAAGCTAATGAACTTTTAAGGTACGGCTTGAAAAACAAGACCGCGGAAGGAGCCCGGGGTTACCGCGAGTCGCACACTGAACACGAGCGAGGAGCACCACGGCGCTGCACAAAGGCATGCTCGCGGGATGCCTGTCCCGACACGCGCTTTGCAAGGCACGAAGGAGCCGTTCTGCCCTGGAACGACATCGGCAGCAGAGCCGAGGCCGCGAGGGGCTCTGCGCCCACTTCTGGGCATCTCCCCTGAAGTGTGTCCTCTGCTATTTTATTTAAAGTCCGTGTTTCCGTGAAAACTGTTTACGGAAGAGCCACAAAAAATAAAGATAGAAGGGGCACGACGGTGAATTTAATTCAATATTCAAAGATTGGTTTTGGCATTATTTACTCAGACAGGACTTCAAGCTTTGGGTTCCAGGTTTGGTTGTTACTGTGGAAACCAGCTTAACGTGGATGTATAAAAAGAAAGGGCTCGTCAATTAAATAATTTAAACAGTGCAATAAAACCTCGGGGAACGCAACACAACAGGTTGTCCTGTGTTTAGGATTCTCGGTGCCGATGCTTTGCTCCGAGAGGCAGGAGATAGCTGGGAGGCTGGGCTCGCCTGCGAGCTGATGGCTGGGGCGCCGCCGGCCTCCGGGACCCCTGGAAGCCCCGTCCCTGCTCGCGGGGCAGCCGCCAGGCAACACGCTGCCCGAAAACCCGG
Organism: Vanellus vanellus; assembly: GCF_965231255.1. Classification (NCBI taxonomy): domain Eukaryota; kingdom Metazoa; phylum Chordata; class Aves; order Charadriiformes; family Charadriidae; genus Vanellus; species Vanellus vanellus. Next base: position 8,568,824 of record NC_138926.1, on the reverse strand, counting down.
CGCCCATGGAGCGGGAGCGGGCTGAGGCGCGGGAAGGAGTGCTGCAGGGCCCGAATCCCGGTGCGCGCGCTGCGTGACCTTGGATTGGCTCTGCGCAGCGTTGGGTTTACGGCCGTCTGTGAAGCAGGAACACTAATCCTCACCTGCCACCTTCGTTCATGTTTGCAAAGGGCTTGGAAACCTCCCGGTGCAAAGAGGAGTCAAATAGTGAAAAGCGTCATTCAACCCCCCCCACCCCCTCCCACTTGCTGGGGGAACGGAGAGCCAAACCGCTGCTCAGAATAGCGTATCTGAGGAAATGTAGATGGAATTTGAGGTCAGACCTGGATTTACACCTCATCAGCGTTCAGCAATGCCAGGACACCGCTGGTTGGGGGAGGGCACGAACGAAAAACAGCGAGCGGGAGCTACCGCTAGCTGGGAAACCCCGCGCAGCTTGCCACCCCCCCGCCCAGGGCCACCATCGCTGGCAGCACGGCCCCTGCACATCTGTCCCTCCGGGAGCAGCTTAGCCAAGTGCCCCGTCCCCTATTTTTAGAGAGGCACATGGAGGAGATTAAGGGGCCCTTGGCACGTCACGGGGCGATGGGACAGCTGGGATGACAACACCCGTCTCTGCAACAAGAGCCCGGGTCTTCGGCAGCTGCCCGGGGCCCTCCTGTCCCGGCCCAGCCCCCATTCCCAACAGGAATTCTGCCAACCCCGTTTGCTTCAGCATCTGCCGTGGCGCTGGGAGAGGGACGGAGGATACTGGACCTGCACTCGCCACAGAGGTTATTTGTCTCACCTCGCAGAGCAACTAGATCAACAATGTGCTCAGAGGAGCTAAGGGCATGTTTGACAGCCTCCAGAAGGTTTTCTGTCACGCTCTCCAAAGGATATTTCTTTGCTGTCCGAACACCACCATCATTATTTAGCCAGTGCCGGAAGATGGATCTCCGTTGTGTTTCCTCCTGTTACACTCACTGTCCTCACTCATCACACACCCGTCAGCCCCTCGCTGTGCCGGCTGCGAGTCCCGCGCTCCCGAAACGAGTTTTCCCATCCGTCAGAGCAGGATCGGGGTAAGATCTATATCCCCCCGTGACCGGCTGTTACACCCGACCCCGGAGAGCAGCAGTGGGGACAGAGCTGACGCACGTCAGCGTCAGCAGCAGGTGGGTACCCCGTACCCCTACTCCACTATCTTTGTTGAGCCTTACTGGAAGGCCATCCCACGCTCACACCCCTCCAAAACCTCTTCAGCAGAGGAAGACGAGGCACGACCGGAGGGAGCATCCTTGCACACTGGCGTCTCTCCCCAGACATTTCCCCGGAGCTCAGCTCTCCTCAACTGCCAAAATCCCCTTGGAGCCCAAACAGGACATCCCACAGGGCAGGAGGGCACCGGTGGCCAGGTGCTGCCTGGGCAGAGGGCTGCGGGCAGGGGGCCCTACCAGCCCCCCCGGGAAGGGGGACGGTCCCCAGCGCCCCCCGGCAGCACCCAGGGGCACGCACGCAGCAGACGCTCCCTCCAGCAGGAGCCGGCTGCATCGGAGGAAGAGGAACTGGCAGCCAGTGCTTTTAATTGAATAATTTAAACATTATTGATTTTTCCTGCTAGCTGGCAACGAGGCCCAAACCCCAGGCAGACCAGAAATGATTAAAAAGTAGTCTCTCCTCAGATAACTAAGATACCATTCTCCTCCAGCGTGGAAGCAGCAGATGAAACCCAAGCAAGCTGCTGGGTCAGCTTTGCTCCCAGCAAGAGGGGACAAGGGGAGGGCAGGACCACATCGTCCCCACCTGCCCACTCCACACAGACAATCAAAGGAAGCCGGAGGAGGTTTAGTCACAGGTGAGCTGTCACAGCTCTCGACACAGCGCTGAAAAGTGTCCCGGCGCCGAGGGCTACGGCAAATAATACCTCGAGCATCTCCTAACACCCCAGTTGCTGTGCAGGCAGCCAACACGCGCTTTGCATCGGCAAATCCCAAAGGCTGAACGGGGAGCGACAGCGGAACGGTGCTAAAGGGATCCGTAGGCTGCCGCCGGAGCCGGGACCTGCCAATGCGCCTCGGTCCCCGCTGGCGTGACAGGCGAGGCGGGTCTCCAAAAGGAACGCGAAAGAGGGCAGCGAAGGGCTTTTCGTGCTCCCACGTAGGAGAGTCGTGCTCTAGAATATGCTTGCAAACGCGTAAGTCCCCTTGAGCAAAAGCAGTCTAAGCAAGTTATTCATGCGTTGGCACAGCTCGTGCCCCGAGTGCAGCTATATTTTGAAGTGCGAGCGAGCTGTAGGCTGGCAGCTCCTCCTTCATGTTGGAAATCCGCAGCCGTGTAGCTACGGGGCTCCAAAAATCTCTCTCGCCCCGCTTCTCCCTGCTAAGGGATCAACCATCTCACGGTCAGCCTGCAGAAGGGAGGACAGGACAGTGAAGTATTTCCCTCTACAAGAAGAGATGAACTTGTTATAAAACAGTTGCCAATGCAGTGATGAACAGAGCCGCATCCCGCACAGAAATTGAAGATGCACTTTAATGGCTTTGCTATTGATCCGAAGATGGTGATTTTGCCTTTGACATCGGAGCATGCGAAGGGAAAAGGAAAGAGGCAGCTCGCAGCCCGTTCCCCAGGGCTTGGCTGCCCAGCACCACGTCCATCAGCTGCCGCTGTGGGTTCGCACGAGCCACCACCCCGCAGCAGACCCGGGCTCTGCCGTGCCCGCTACCACACCAGACTGAACCAAGCCCTGCCGAGATGTCAGACCGCTTCGGGTTCTTCGTCCCTGAAACCGCATCTCCCAAGTGCATCTCCACAGCTGTGGCACCCAGACTCCTCGGAAAACACACAAGAACCATCCCAGGAGCAACAGTAACTGAGCAGCTCAAACTGCTCAGGGAGCTGAGGCCTCTTTCTCCACGTAGCAAAAGAAAAAATCATGAACTTGCAAAGCTGAAACTCGGTTCAATATCAAAATAGTCCCTAAACTTCACGATACTCCAGCTCTGGCAGAGAGGATTTAACAATCTTGTACCCCCTCCCCTCCCCCCTCCAATAACCCGGAGTTTCAAGTTAATTTTCTCTTTTCAGTTCCTCCAGCCTCCCTAAAGAGAACAAGTGTGCCAAATGGACCAGCATATCAGGGAATCTTGATGCATTTAAATAAGAAAGCAATTAAACACTGTAATAAGGGGGGGAGGGGGCAGGAAGGAAACTATTCAAGTGATTTCAGCATGACCTTAAAGCCTTCCACTATTGTAGCTGAGAGCATTAACATTTAGCAAGTCGGGCTGACTTGATCACAGCACCGGCGCCCACCCCCACCCTGCACCCAGCGCGCCCGGGGGGCCCTACAGAGGTGGGCAGAGCCCCCAACAGCCTCGCCGTGCTCTCTGCGCCCCAGTGGCACGCAGGACCTTCCCCAAACCCACAAATCCCATCTTTTTTCCTCCTGGCTACTTATAAAGACTGTTTACTCATCATTTGGCAACAGGAGAAAAGGAGGCAGCGCCCAGAGCAGCCCGTGCCGGGGCCACCGCGAGGGGCTGCAGCAGCACGTGCGCCCCCGGAGCGTCCCGGGGGGTCCCGGGGGACAGCCCAGCGCACAGCCCGGCTGCCGCCTGATAGCCACCCACCGCACGTAATGATAATAACAAACGACTTGCACTTCCACGGTACTTCTAACAAGAGGACTTCAAAGCCCTTGGAGATTCAGAAGGCCCTGTGACACCCCTAACAAGTACGTTTTTAGTCTCAGTTTTATGGATGAGGAAATCGAGGGTAGGAAGGTGGAATAATTTGCCCGCGTGACAGCGGCAAGGAAGAAAAGCAGCAGCGGCGGCGGCGAGGAAGGAAAAAGCCAAGAGCTGTGTCTCAGCCCCCCCCGCCCCAGGACAAGGCTGCGGGAGCCGCCTCGCTGCCAGGGGGGCACAGGGCGCCCCCCCCTCTGCAGCCGCGAGCCCCGAGAGCCCCGAGCAGCCCTGCCCGCTCGCCAGCCCCCGCGCACCCGGGGTCTGCCTTACGAGGAGCAAGAGGGCACTTTGCAGCGATTGCGTGGGAAAAGGGCTTTAACGAACAAGTATTGCGCAGGGGTCATTTTTTCCTGCAGCAGCGTATCAGCCAGACAGGGGGCCGGGGCCCAGAGGCATCGGCTGCTTCCCCTCATTTAAACGAGCTGCCTTCAAAAGAGCAGGGCGGAGGGAGAAGGGCCGCGCACACCGTGTCCGCTGCCGGAAGGGCCGAGGCGCCAGCACCTCCTGGGCGCAGCCGGGGCGGCACGGAGGGCAGGCGAGGGGAAGAGAGGACAGAAATAAAGATCTCTGCAGAAAGGCTGGGGAAGAGGAGGGCAGGACAGCGGTGACCCAGCGCACAGGATGCCCGCGAGCATCTCCGTCTCCCGAGCCCGGCGAGTCGCGTGGCGAGGCTGCGGCAGGGCACAGCGTCCCCGGCCCCCCGTTTGAGCGGTCTCATTGACGAGCCTTGTCATCGTTCCTCAAGACTAATTTTTTTAAATTGCAAAATCTTACAGAGCTATTAACCTCAAAAGAGTTTAACATATGGCAGCACAAGTCTCCCTCTTACCCTAATTATAAGGCTTGCAGTAATGGGGCTGTCTTTTAAGTTACAGCTGCTATGCTTTTGGCTTTTCGCTAACATTACATCCTATTAAGGAGCTACATTTAATGCATGCAAATTGCCAGAACACAGAGTGCTTCGGACCAGCGAGGGGATGCATTTAAGCAACAGCAGCAATATCCCAGGGTCAGGCTCACCCTGCTGAGAACTCCCTATGATCCATCAATCAAACGCCGCTCATTAATTAACTAATTCATTAAATATCTTTATAGATGAAGGTTCATCAAGGCGGAACATTGTGTTGACAGCGACGTCCTGTCAGCACTTAGTGGTACAAGCCCCCCCCCAGCCCAGCCCAGCCGCCTGCCCCGCACTCACCGCAGCTCCCCACAGCGCTCACGGCCATCAGCTCCCAGGGAAAGAGTTGGCCCCACCTCGGCCACCCCCTTATAAAGCCCCTCCGGCTGCCCCACAGCTGCCGGCCATTGCCATCAGCCCTCCCTGCCCACCCAATCAACCCCCCCGCCCCACCTGCCCCCCGGCGCATCGGAAAGCCGCTCTACAGCACGCAGGGCTCTTTGGGGGGCTTGGGGTTTTTTGAGGAATACTAACAGAGTTTGCAAGTAAAAATAAATACTCGCTAAATAATTAGTAGTAAAGGCAAGGCAGGGCTGCGGGGCACTCGTGGAGCTGGGGAGTGGGACTGGCTGGGGAGGGGAATGGAAAACCCCACCACCGTGCCAGGTTTCGCACCGGGCGCTGCCGCGGTGTTGGTTTGTGCCAGACGCAGCCGTTAGCTGCAGTGGGTGTCGCGGGTAATGACAGCAGCTCTGGGCCAGGTACTGCCTGGAAATGCTGTCCACAGGGATTTTTGGGAAAGCCCGCCTTCACAGTGAATGGCATTTTCCTATCGTATAAATCAACCCACGCAGAGATGCACGTGGAACTGCCGCAGGTGTAGCTGTTCCCCAAACACCCCCGGCCGACCCCCCCGGAGCAACGCGGCTGCAAGTGCCCCCGGGACCCCACCTCCCCGTCACCCCTGCCGTGTACCCCGAAGCATCGCTGCAGACAGCCCCTCAATTAACCGTGTTTCTGCGAGCCGCAAGCGAGAACCGCGGCCCTGGCTCCAGCCCAGGGGCTAATTTACTTTGGGAAGCCTGGAGTTCAACCAGGCATATTAAAACGGCGCGGGAACCGCTGCCAACCCCCTGGTCTAGATGGGGCGCTCCGACCTGGCGTGGGGCGCTCCCCTTTCCTGCGGGAGCCGGGCGCCATCCCGCTGCTCCACGGTCCGATGAAATCTGGCCGCTGAAGCCCCCCCTGCCCTCGCCCACGAGCCCCCCGCCCCACGGCAGCCGGAGGAGAGGCCGTGCTGCGGTACTGTGCAGTAATGGTAACCTCAGCAGCGATTCCTGCTCCCTGAAGAAAAGCCTCCTGGCTCCAGTGCCACAAGCTGTAATACTGAAAATGGCTGTAAATTTGAAAAATTGGCACATTGTAGTCCAACAAGACAATTTTTGAATTGCTCCATGCAGCTGTGCAGTTCTGGGCGCTATGCTGCCTGCATCCTAAACTGGGAGGTGGAGCATCTTCTCAGCTGAAAAAACCAGTCTTGGTTTGGTTTTGTCCTTTCTGCCCGTGCAGAACCTGCGTGCTGCTTCTCGGTGACGCGTGGCGGGAGGAGGCCGGGCTCGGCAGCCGTGGGGGCAAAGGAGGCACGGGCGGGGGGATGAAAGGTCCTGGGGAGGGAATGCCCTACCCTGTAGCCTCCAGCCCCCCAGGAGCCCGGCTGTGATGTTGGCCGCAGCCGCAGTACAGATTGCTTTGCCCGTTGTCCAGCAGCGTGGGGCGAAGGCAGGGGGTGTCTGTGCACCCCGCAGGCTGCGAGGGAGGGAGCGAAGGGTGGCGCGGCTGCGGGAGCGGGCCACGTGCTTTTGGGAGAGCCCAGCGCAGCGGCGCTGAGCGACAGCCCCCCGTCAGCCGCCGTGAACCTGCCGGGCACGGGGCGTCGGGTGGTCCGACGGCAGTAAGGGTGCTGGGCACGGGGGACCGGGGAGCGGAGCGCGGGGGGAGCCGGGGGCACCCGGAGCCAGGATCGCTGCAGGCCGGGGGGGGACACACACCCGTGTAACGTCCCCGCTAGTCAGAGCGTCCGCGTTGTGCTGGACCGCGAAGCCTTTCTGCTCCTGGGCTCTGAAGAAAGAGACAAGATTCCAGAACAAATAAATTGTGGCAAGATGAGAAAGCGAAAGAAAAAAACAAATCACTATCTGGCCTGCGGGAGGAGGGGAAAAAACCAAACCCTCATTTAACCGGCCCTAATGAACTACTTCACACATCGTTTCTTCTGGTGAACAAAGAGTGCGGAGGGTTTGTGGACAGTCTCTGGAAGTCAGGCACCCTTCAGGAGCCACGCTTGTACTGTCGTGTGGTTCTTCTGGGAAGCCAACGAGACCGGCTCATTAAATTTTACTATTATCTCTGTAGCCTTCTGCATTCTTTGATTAAAGTTTAATAACTTGTTTGGTGGCTTTTTCCACCAGAGGCGGAGCCTTGCCCCCTCCTGCCTGCAGCCCTGCCTTCACCGGGGGGGCAGGCGGCCTTGGGGGGCTCTGGGGTAGGAGGCGGCAGGTTTGCAGAGGTCTGAGGGACCCCCGGGGGCTGCCTGTCTCCAGGATGCTCCCCTGCCTGCTTCATCCGCGCCGGCTCCGGCCGGCTCTCCTGGGAAGGGTCGTGCTCATCCTCTTGCCCCAACACCCCCCGGCTCCAGCGGGACCACGGGAATGGCTCTCTGGCAGTGCCTGCAAACTGCCAGGGCTCTGAAAGCCCTGCTGGCAAAGTCCTTTCCCTTCTTGGTGGCCATTGTCAGCCGCGATTCCGCCATTCCGTGATGTCTGCCTGCAAACCAGGCTGCCGGCGGGCAGGGGCACCTTCCCGGGTGCATCCCTGCGCCTCCGCGCCCGCGCAGCCTCCGCGCACACCGCGGAGGCCCCATCGGATGCTGGGAAGGTAAACGTTAAGTCTGAATGAGCAGAGCTTCGCCGAGGCGTTTGCATGTGCATTGGAACGCGGAATGGCCCGAAGCTGTTTGTCTGAAGAATTTAATGAAAACGCTTTGTTTATTGCGGAGTGTTGTAGGGGTGAATTATAGGTGTACGCAATGCCTGACAAATGGAGCGCCCTTCTGTGTCCGCTGCCTGCGGGGTACCGCTCACACCTACTGGTAGCGATGACAGTAAAGGCGGGAGCCGGGTAAAACACAGTCTGAGCTCCGCAGCAGCACAGCAATCTTTGGTCACTGGAGGTGATCCTCAGGGTCGGGAGACCTTCTCCTGGCTGTTCCCGGGAGACCTCCAGAGCACCTTGGTGCATAGGTGGGACTGAGGAGGGCTCTGGCTGTGCAGCCGCCCGCCTCCTCCATGTAAAATGAGCGACCGTGTCCAGGAGGGATGCTCTGAGTGCTGCGGGGGGGGTCCCTGGGGGTGGCGGGGGGCAAGGGGCCGCAGGCTGGGCACCGCGCGTGTCCCGGGCTGCGATAACACCCCCCGCCTCTGCCCCGGCATCTGCCTCTCCGTGGCACAGGACGGCTCACCAGGATTCGGGGGGTTCAGGTAAATGGGGGTTTGTAATGGGGAGCTACCACAGAGATCCCCCTCCTGCTGCCGGGGGGGACGTGCCACCTCCCTGCAGAGCCCTGGGGACAGCCCGCAGCACGGCGCAGCCCTGTACCGCCCCGGGGCAGCGCACACGGACCCCGTCGCTCACCCGGCAAAGTTTCACTTGACCCCCTTTTTGTGGAACTACAATACACCTTTCTTCTCTTTCCCCTTCTTCTTCTTTTTTGGTTTCTTTTTTTTTTTTTTTTTCCCAAAAGAATCTGAAGCCATTTTCAGTATTACAGCTTTGGCTGCATAAACCAGGGGGATTTTCTTCGGGGAGCGAAAAATTGATTCCGAGGTTTCCATTAAGTCACATTAGCACAGCACGGCCACTTTCAAGGGCTGAGCTTGGCGGTGAGCGTGTTGTGAAAGAAATGGGGCGTTTTCAATGCCCGGCTTCAGCGGAGTTAAGCTGGAGCAACCCCATTAGGCTGCTTTTACCGTGGGGCGTGGGAGACGGCCTCTGGAGAGCGGGGAGAAGATCAACCGCTCACCGGGACAGTGCTCGGCTAATACTAGGGCAGCTTTTCCCTTCTGCATCCCTGCGGCTGAGGAGACAAAGGCACAGGGCGCTGGGGGCTGGCCAGGGGTGCCCTGCAAAGGGGAGTCAGCTCCTCGAGCGGGAAAACGGCCACCGAGACCCTCCCCTGAGCGTCCCCATCGCCCCATCAACCCTCAGCGCTGCCCTATCGTTTCTCCTTCGATTCCGCTTGTGCCCTGCCAGGTCGCTCGTGTTTCGGCTGCGCTCTCGGGAGCGGAGGTTGGCGATAACCCGTATTGCTGCAGTGAGAGGGCGATGCCCTCGATGCCGCCCGGCAGCGGCTCGCTGAACCGGTGGGCTGACTTCGGGGCACTCCCCGACTCTCTCCAGCCTCTCCTGCTGCAGCATCCCCGCTCGCTGCAGCCCCCGTCCCCCCCAGGTGCCGGGAGACCCCGAGCCCCCAGTGCCTTTCGCAGGGGGCAGGCGCTGGCAAGGAGCCGCGCGATTGATACCGCGATTATGCCGTTGCACCGTGGCACCGCAGTAATTGTGCCAGACAGAGCTGCTTAAATACCACCAGACAGAGTATTACTCACATGAAAATGAGGCCTTAAATGTCATTATTTGTGTCATTATTAATAGCCCCTAATTGTGTTCTCTAATCATCATGAAATTATGTTAATATTAATATTCACATCAAAACTGCCTAGGGAACGAGGAGAACTACTTTTTAGAAAAAAAAAAACCCACACCCTACCATATGTCAATCCCCATTAATGTGAAACACTTGCCTTGTGCCTCTACGAGACGGGCTGCCAGGCGGGGAGATGCGGGGCGCTGCGGGGGGAGTTCTCTGCACCCCGAGCCCTGGGAAAGGCTGTGCTCCGCGATGTCCCGGGGGCGCCCGGGCGCCTTTCGCGGGGCTCGTCCTGAGGCCGCAGCGCTGTCTCGTAAGGAGCTGCGTTGCTCTGGGGGCGCTTCCGACCAATCTGTCAGAGGGAGCAAAGCCGGATTCTTTATTTGCACACAGAAATCTCGGAAGAGGCAGGAATATCACAACGTTTTGTAGCATTACTAGCTTTTTGTACATATTTTTCCTCTATTAAGTTCACTCTTTTCATTGTGTTCTTGCAGCGTGAAAATCCACCTGAGAGAATGGTGACAGCATGAGCCCACCAAGGAAATGTTTGGAAAAAAGCCTCCCAAAGGCATTAATTTTAATGGCTGTTGCTCAAGAGCTGAACTCTGTGGATGTTAAGGACATTTGGCACCCTCTACGATCATTATCATTATTGTAACGGGTCCACTGAGGTACATTTTAGAAGCCTTTACTGAGCCACAGCCCCATTACGGCAGGTGATATGCCCCCACGCAACGAGCAGCAGGCTTTGCCTCCACCACCTTCCACTCCGGAAGAGAAGACGTCCAGGAGGAAGGGGGTAACGGCCAGGTGGCAGGGAACAAGTTTTTTTTGGGAAAAAAAATGGTCACGAAAATAAATCACTTTCTCTGCAATTTTCCGCATTCCATTTTCCAAGCAGCTCTGCTTGCAAGTATCCAAATGCCTCACTTAATAAAACAGAGAGGGTTCTAAGTGCCAAACTATTATGGCTCGAGTTAAATATAACTCGGAGCATGAAAATAACTCCAGCGCACCCGTACAGGGGGCCGGCAGGGTAGGGGTGTGCGAGGACACCTCCGACGCTCACGTCCTGCCCGGGACCGGAGACAGGGCCCTGCCGGCAGCACCCCAGCTGCCCTGAGGCGGGGATGGGGCGCGCTCGACGCTGCCGAGATGTGTCAGCTTTGGCCGTGCTGCGCGTCCCCTCTGCGGGCAGGCGGGGAATGGGCTTTCAGGAGAGGGACGAGCGCTTGGCCGTGCTCGGGTGCTGCCGACCTGCATACGAAGGGTCAGGATGAGGCCAGAGCATCCTTTCACGGGGCACCTCTGCCGCGGCGGGATGGCGATGGCACAGCGTTGCAGCTCTTCCGCAGCACCATCCTGCCCGCGTCCCGCCGAGGGCACCCCTGGCCCGGCGTGGGACGCGGCTGGGCTGCGGGCGGTGGCGGGGAAGGCGATAGGCAGCGTCGCCCGGGGGCCGGGCAGGGTGCCCAGCAGGGGCAAGCAGGGCTAGCTGCCTTCCCTGGGCACCCGCTCGCCCAGCCGCTGCCCAGGCCGCCTGCCTTGGGGACACCGAGTCACTTCAGAGTGTGCTTTCCCCGGGGGTGGGGGGGAGGGAGGGTGCAGGGGGATGGAAGTTTGCGAAGGCATTTAACACTTTTGTGGGAATGATTTTCCATAAAATATTAATGACGTATATATAATCTAATTGACTCCTTAGGGCAATAACCTCTGACAAAACGGCCCTGATGAGGAGATAATTGAGTGTGTTGAATTGCGTCCTAAGAGAGCTTAATGTTGACAAGGTCCATTGTGCCGTGATAATGCCCCCCTTTTGTCAGGTGCCGGGGCCATTAGGAGAGACTTGGGGGGGAATAAATCCTTCGCCTAACTCCTGTGTCCGATTACACGGGTGGCTTTACAAATCAAAGGCAATGTTTGCATCCTTGGGGGGAGGATGCAGGAGCAGCGGGGGGGGGGGGGGGGGGGGGCAGCAGCTCCTCCACTCGCTCCTCCCCACAGGGATGGGGATGGGGATGGGGATGGGATGGGATGGGGATGGGATGCTGCACTCACCTCCTCAGCCAGCTGCCCGCAAATGAAGAGATCCCGGGTCATCTGCGAGGCAAAAGGATGCGATTCCACTTCCAAAGCATGCTGTTCCTTGCCCCCGCCTCTGCCCGGTTAGTGCTGCCATGTGGTAGAGCTATTGCACGGCCTGGGGCTTGGCGTCGGCACGGTGGGAGCGAGAGGGCATCTACATGCAAATCAGTCACTCCCTAACTCGGTAATTCTGGATTTCGAGGCTGTTTGCCGGTGCCTGGCTCAGAACGGAGCCGTGGGGCAGGGAGGGCAGGCTCCTACACCCACAACTCTCCCTGGAAGCCGCCACGGGCGGTACCCAGAGCACCTTTCCCGCTGGGTTCGGGTTTCCCCATCCTAACCCTGTGCCATCTGCGTGACAGCCAAGCGGGAGTTCTCGTTGCACTTCAGGTTAATTGGGGATTGCACAGTCCCTGGGAAGGTGCGGGGGAACAGGGGGAAAGGACGGGAAGCCCGGAGCTGCTCCTGGGTGCCACGGATGAGCGCAAAGCCCGGGAGACGCTGTTTTTCCCCAAAGACAAACGTCTTCTGTGGTCTCTCCCAGACGTGCACGTATATGGACATTCAAGAAAGCATTAATGTAAACCACCATTGATTTCAATTTATATTAATACACTGTGCAGTGAACTGAGATGGCTGATTCACAATCCTCATCAGATTTCAGTGCGCTGGGTAAATCAGATCCCTTGGTTCGCTGTAGTTTAATTATAAGCAAATTGTAAGTGAATTAAGATAAATCGAATTAGAACCGCTCTAATACTGAATAAAAACACCCACCGAGGAGTCTGCGAAGGTTTAACTAATCCACTTCGAGAGGTAATTTGGATGCACGGGCCCACGTGTCCCTGACGCTGGACCGGGAGCCGGCTGCCGGCGGGGGCACAGGCGGGAGCGTGGCCTCGGCACCACGCGGCGGGACCCACGCTCGCCCCAAGGACCCCAACCCTGGCCGGGGAAGAGGGCCGGCCGGTTTTGAGGGCAGCCAGCCACAGGGAGACGGGGGCCAGAGCCAGAGCATCACAAATAAGGTTGAAAGTGGGGGAGAAGAGGAAGGGGAGCGGAGCGACGAGGCACAAATTGGAAGCCGGGGTGGGTCTGGCTGCTGCTGCTGCTGCTGCTGCTTTTTTCCCTCCCGGGGAAGTGTCATTTGTACAAATTGCCCGTCCGTGCCAGCTTGGGAGAGACCTTACAAGGGAAACCTGGAGCCTTCCCCGCTTTTCATGTGAGCGGATGCCCCTTTTATTTCTGAGCAAGGAGTAAGTGGAGAAGAAAGGAGCCCCTGTCAGCCTCCAGGAGACAAATTGCTTCCTGCAGCCCGAGGTGGCTCAGCTCTAACAACCACCCGTTCCCGGAGGTGAGCCGCGGTGCCCCCGCGCTCGCCAGCCTCGCCCCCCCCCGCCGCCGGCTTTTAAATTGAGCCCCAGATAAGTAGCTAACCATCCTTTTCATTTTTATCTGGCCGGAATGATTTACTGGGCCGCCGTGTGAAAGTGCGCGGGACTCTGCTGCTCAGGCGGCAGAAAACACCGTGCTGCCTAAGTGAAATGACCCCGCCGCTGCCCAGGGTTAAAGATATACGCGGTGCTCTTGTTCGCTGCCTCCTCTACATCAGATGGGCTGTTATCTCCCCGCGCGCTCCTCTTCCGAGAGGGAGGTGGGCAGAAGGGGCCACCGGAGGACTGCGAGCCATAAAGTTATTAAAACAGTAGAGGCAACAAAGCGGTGCGGATTCCCCGCTGCTCTGACATTTCCAAAGGGTGAAAGGTAAAAATGCAGGAAGGATCTCATGCTCTATAAAAAACACAGGCCGGGGCTTTTCGGTTTCTGCCTGGGCTCTGGAAGCAGCTAATTAAACGGGAGGGACAAATCCATAAAGCAAACTTCAAGGCGGCAAATAAAAGCCTGGCCCAGCGGGGGGGCAAGGGGGCTGCGGGAAGGACGGGAAGGACGCCGGCTTTTCTCCTTTGAGCGTCCTTCTTTCGGGGAAAGTGGGGAGCAGTGCTCATGGCAGCCAATTCGCAGTCGCGAACAATTCACCCTGGCACCGAGCGCCGAGGCCGGGAGCCGAACCACAGGGGAAGGTGCCATCAAAGGCAGAGCCGCACCGGCGAGCGGCACGTCCCCGCACGCCCGCCTCCGGTTCCTCATTTACCCACAGAGCCCAATGGTTGCTGCCCCGGCTCGCTGCCACCCCGGGCCCCGTGTCCTCCCCAGGCTGGCACTCGCTGCCATGGCCCCGGGCTCTGCGCTGCTGCCTGCAGCATCCCTCCGGGGCTGGCGGGGGCCGGCCCCCCGCCGCAGGGGGATTACGGAGGCGGTGGGGACGGGGTGCGCTGCGTTTCTGCGGGGGCCCACACCTCCTCAACGTCTCTCTGCGCAGACAGGTCCCCTCGCTGCCTGTCCGGGGTTAGCTGCCTGTCCGCCCACGCCCTATCGCTAATGGCCTCATTAGTTAGGGAAAAGGGTTGCTGAAGTCAATTTATAATATATAATAGTGAAAAACAGCCAAATCAATACCTCTGCAGAGGCAGGGGGAGACCTGGGGGAGGGAGGGGGCCCAGGGGCGAGTTCTGATGACTGATGAGCTTTGAAACCCCACTCCCCGCATCCGGGCTCGTCTTAAATATGCGCCCTGCGCAGTCGGTCCTGGTGAGAGAGCCCGCACTCACCGCTCCCACAGCTCTCCCACTGCCTCCGACCGGCAGAGCATCCTCGGCTCCTCTGCCCTCCCGCCGCCAGCCTGCTTGGGCTGCCCGGCCGCAGCCCGGGGCGCGGGAGCACAGGCTGCCTTGGGTCCAACTGCGCCGGGAAGAGAAAAAAAATGATGTAAATGGTTCACCAGTCTTTCCATTAGAAACATCCCATAATGCCACAAAGGTAACAAGCTGGAGAGGCAGGCTTGGATGAGGAACGCAGCGGAAGCCATCCACGGGGGGAGCGACAGAGGGTTCCCTGTTCTGGGGAGACTGTAAATCGGGGAGGGATTTGTTCTTTTGAAGCACGCCCGAGTTCACGGGGTTAATCCGCAGCCGCCGAATGTCCGGGGCTGAGCACTGAGGGATCCCAAAGGTTCCTTCTGATCCGCGATCCAAAACCGCAGCCCCCCCGCGAGACAGGCCTCTCTAAAGCCGCCTGCCAAAGACCTCCCTTTAGCGGTGATTCTTTTTATAGCTGATTTCTACCCTGCACACCCCGTGGTTTACAAGAGCATGCGAGTCGCTGGCAGGCAGCCTCTCCTCACCCTGTTTTGCTCCTTTCTCAGCTGGCTCCCATCGAGCTGATTTCCCCCTCCTCCTGTGTTTTGCCACCGACTCTAAATCGACGCATCTGTTTGTAAGAGGAGGAGCGGGAGCATCGCCTTTGGCTTCCAGCGCGAGGCATCCAGCCCCCGCAGCGGGGCTCAGGCGGCAGCGCGGGCCATGCCCGAGCGCTCTCCTGGCGGCACCGCTGCCAGGCCGCCCCAACCACCGTGTTTGTGTAGGGCCTGCAAAACACAGGAGTTGGAAAAAACAACAGCAGAATGTTAAAGGGGGGGCGGGAGGGGGGGTGAGCTTTCCTCATCAAATTACGGCAACGAGAGGACGTTTTCAGCTGGGTTTTTTTTGTCTTCTGACTGTGCTGAGAGCATCCTGCCGAGAGGAGTGATTCCCCGGCAGCCCCCATCCCGCCTGCGGCGCACGGCGGAGGGCTGCCCTGACCCTCCCGCGGATGGCCCACCTCCTCCGCCCAGAGGCCTCCGTGTCAGCCCTGGCTGGTAGCCACCAAGCCGCCCTTCCTCCCACCCGACGCATGGGTGGCCGGGTGGCCTGCGGGGAGCGGGAGCTGCCAGCGCTCTGCCGAGGGGAAATGAAGACCCGGCGGGCTTTCGCCCGTGCCCTGCGTTGACCGGGGGATAAGTTATGATCTCCCATTTCCAGTAAAGCCTCTGGCAACGTGCTGCCCGCCCCGGCAGAAAGCCCGCGGGCTCCTGGGGCCCGAGCGGGATGCCCCGTGCCCTGGCCCATTAGCTGCGTAGGCTTAACGAAGCGGTTTCCCCGTTGCCCTGCTTATGCCCACATCTCGATTCCGTCCTCCCTGTCTCTCACCATTCTTTTTCCCCCATTATAAATTTTGCATTTTTAGCCTGCTTGTCATATTTCCTACCGGATTGGGTGTTTAATTAAAATCATAATTAAAATTGATCTCCTCATTAGCATGCACCTGCTCTGCTGCTCGCGTCCTGGCATTTAATTATACGCTGAAGATGTCAAGTCTGACAGGCGAGAACGAGACCCCGGCCAGCAACCCCTGACAGGACTTCCCGGTGACAACATCTGGACGCCGGGAGCCCATCTGCCAGCACGGTCCCGCCGCCGGGCAGGGGGACGTGGCCGCTGCTGGAGCCTGGGGCCGGCAGCCCCGGGGGGGCCGGCAGGGTCCGCAGCCCCGGCAGCCTGCACACCGAGCCTGCCGTCCCAGGCGTGAGTTCCCTGCCTCTTTTCACAGTGTTTGGGAACGGCAATGAGGTGCGGACCCATCGGTCTGGAGGGAGCCGTCTGAAGCCTTGTGCCGGCGGGAGCAGCGAAGCGGGTGAGGCGGTGGGGTGATGCCGAGCCCCGGGGACGGAGGTGATGCCAGCTCATCCTGGCGGCGTGGGCAGGTCCGGCAGAGACCTGCTGTGCTGCCTCCAGCCTATGCCCACCGCCCAGCAGACCCAGAGGCCCTTTCCCGTGTCCCTGAAGACTGGCAGTGAAGTTCACAGCACCCCGATGGGGATATCGCACCCGCGGGTCTAACACCTCCCTCCTGGGAGTAACGCACAAGCTCGGGAGATTTCTGCCGCGGAGACAGGCAGGGCCGGGTTTCCTGGCTGGTACACACCTCCTCCTCCTCCTCACCGGGCTCCCCTCGGTGGCGCCTGTGGCTCCCGGCGGGGGCATTGAGATCCAGCTCGAGACCCGCGCCAGCGCTCCGCCGGAGAGCTCCGGCAGCCCGGGTTGCTCCCGCTTCCGTGGTGAAAACAAAGCTCCCCTCGCCTTACCTTTGGTTGGTTATTAATGGAATTATCAAAGCCGTTGCTGGTTCTTAAACTGCATCTGCTCCTTTCCCGGCGTGTTACAGGCAATAAAGCTGCCAAAAGGCATTTTTGGGGCCGTTATAAATGAGGAGTTTTATTCCCCTGCACTTTGAAAGTCTGACGGGTGTAGGTTCAGTGGGATTCACGAAACGATGAAAGCCGACATCAAACATACCCACCGGCTTTAAGGCTCTCCGAATGGCTCCTCGGGGACCCGGCGGGTTTGGTCCATACCCAGGGACCTGCCTCTCTTCCCCACTCTGCGCGCCGGAGGGATGCCTGGGCAGCGCCAACCCGCGCGCCGTCACCCGTCTCCGAAGGCTTTCTGATGGCTGCAACCCCAGCGCGGCCACGCCGAATGATGCGAGCGAGGCTGCTTGTCAAAGTGGCTTCTAATGAAGAGTAGAGAGAAGAGTTTTAAATCTCCCTTCCGTACCACTGCTCGTAACTGATCCTCGTCACTTCTCCCCAGGCAGGAGCGGCTGGTGGCACACGGCAGCGCGCTGGCGCGGAGCGGGGGGAGGCGATGGCGATGCAATACCTTAAGGTGTAGTTGCCCTTCCATTTTTATGGCTGCTTATAAGGCTGAGGCCATCAAATGCCAGATACAGAGACCTTCATGTGGCGAGAAGCAAAGCTGAGAGCGGAGCCCAGGCTGAAGCTTTATGGCACCCGGGCTGCCCCGGAGCCGGCGCCGTTTGGGCGTCAAAGGGGGAAAAACCTGGGATGCTGCGGCCACGCGGGAGGAGGGACCCACCTCTGCAGGAATAAACTTCACACACGGCCAGAGAGTGAAAAACGGGCATTCCCAGTTGGCTTTAAGGACACGTAGAGACCTATAATGGTAACAACAATTTAAAAATATATATTAAAAACCACCAATCCAGCCAGTAATAGCCATTCGACTACTCCTTAGAAAGACAGTGAGTCCCATTAATCATAAATACGGCAGCTGAACATTATGAAGAAGGATACACGACCGTTAATAGCCAGACACCAGTACAGCATCCCATTGGGGAACATTATTTACGAGGCTATATCGTTATCAATCCTGCTGGGAAAAATCCCGCCACACGAAATGAGATAGAGGAGGGCTGCAGCGTACGTGGGATGCGGTGGGGGGTAGTCACGTCGAGCCAGCAGCCTATATCACCAGCGATGGACACGGGCCAGGGATGCGGCTCCAGTATCCACCCTGCAGGACAGAGCAGGATTACTCTGCCAGATCCCGGGGTGTTTCATTTGTGCAAATTCTCCGTCATTTTAATGAGGTTTTGCCCGAGTAATAATTCATCGGCCCTGAGTACAGGCCGGGGAGAAATGAAGTGCGGGCCCTCGCAAGGTCGCTGCGCTGGAGAGAGGGTGACATTGCACGGGGCCAGGCGCTCCAGAGCACAGGGTGACAGAAATAAGCCCGGAGCGACGCGCTGCTCTCGGAACGGGGCGAACCAAGAGCACGAGTGAAAAATGCAGCCTAAATAAACGTTTGTCATTTGAGTTCTAATTACACAATTACGTAAATGTATGATATTAGTAGTCAAGAGCCTGGAGTTTTCAGTAAAGAGTCCCTTAAGTAAATAAACGTTTTCAAGCGATTACATTATCGGGTAGAGATTTAAAAAAAAAAAAAAAAAAAAAAAAATTGAAGAATCGTGCAGGATTACACCAGAAAACAAGGGGGAAAAACCAAAACAGAGCAGAAAAAGCAGCCGTCGGAGAGATGAGAGTAGGGCGGTAGCAGGCTCCGCAGAGAGGCGGTTTGTCCTCGGGCTGCTGCCGCGGGAGACGGGGACCGCACGGCGAAGGCCGCAGGACCTGCAGACCCTCGGTCCAGAGCAGCGTCTGGGCGCCTCAGGGTCTCTGCGAGGGATTTTCCCCTCGGGCTTCTGGCGTTCGGCAGAAAGCCGCTTCCCTCCGGTTCCTTCTCCAGGCTGCCGCTGTGGCTGTACTAACGCGAGGACGTCTTCCGGGCAGCTGAGAGTCGGAGGCCAAAGCAGCCCGCCGCCTCCCTGGGCTGCCGGCAGGCTCGGCATCCTCCCGCGGGACGGGACCCGGCGCCCGCCCGGCCTTCATCCCCGCGCCGAGCCGGCTCCCGGGCAGCGCAGCCCGCCTAGGCCAGGAGCTAAATATTCATGGAGCAATTAGGCAGTTCAGATTAGCGGCACGAAATGACAATTCCATCTAATTATAAGAGATATCAGCTTGAAGATGCCACACAAGGACGTCAGTTGCGATGGAAGTACAGAATATAAATAAATATACGTGTGTAAAAACAAACAAAAGCTGATCAAAACAACCAAGAACAACCCCCACTCCCTGCATTGCATTTGATAATTAAATATTTATCAGAGGAGAGGAAGTAAAACCCCATTTACTGTTTGGGGCCTGTTGCAATCGGTCTTTTAAAAATCCTTTGCAATTAGTTTCTTCCTTCCTCGGAGACGAGAACGCCGAAATAGTCTTCAAGTCCGTCTTGAACAAATTGCAGAATATTTTCTCGCCTGATTGGTATGTGCGTGCGCAAGTGTCTCCAGGAACTTTCTTTCTTTAGCGTGGATCTTCCTGCTGAGTGTCCTTAATGACGGGTTGCCATGGGTTCTGCAAGCCGGAGGAATCACGTTGTTAATGCTTACCGTTAACCCAGGGATTACCGGGAGGACGGCTGCCTACATTCCCTTTATCCTGGCTAAGGGCTACAGAGAGCTGCGCCTAAACAAGACAAATCAATCTGAGCTCCTTCGAGTCAGTTTTTGGGGCAAGGGCTGCCTTCACCGCTCATCCGATGCCGTCTGATTTCGGGAATCCTTATTACGGACACCACTCCACTAACATCCCTGGCATTAACCACCGCTTAGGATGCGAAGCGCTGGCGGGAAGAGGCGAGAGCGCGGATCGCAGAGCCGTACGGAGATGTTCCTGCCCGTCGTCAGCCGCAGCAGCGCTCCGTGCGGGCACGGGCTCGCCGACCACCGCGCCGCAGGACGTGGCAGGTCCTGCCGCTGGCGTGGCTTCAAACATCAGCCCAGGCCAGCAGGGACACGGGCTCCTCCGGCAGCGGGAGCTGGCGCAAAGCCTGGGCCCAGGGCGCCAGAGCTCTGGGAGAGCCCCCGCTTCCCCCTCCGGTCTCCAACATCCAGGATGCGGAGCGCTGTTATGAAATTTCACATCGGAGATAATTGCATTAAGGTAATTGCCACTACAGCATTATTTTCCATTCCTAGGAGAGGATGAGAGGAAGGCAGAGTGCATTGTGTCTGCGTTAGCAGATTAATAATTGCGGCCCTTTGGAACAGCGCTAGTTTGTATAGATTCACAGCTGCCGGATCATTACGAGGCAAACTCAAAAATACCCTATAGGAGCAGTATACTGCGTGCCGCGCAGTTTGTTTCCTCTGCTGCTTGGTCGTGGGTTCGCTACGCTTTCATCACATTCACAGCTTGTTAGAAATAGAAAACATTTACTACCTGAAGAAACCGAGAGCCGGAACCGCGTAGAACGGCAAAGCGCCGCCGGGGATTACCTGGCTAATACCTTTGGAAGGAAATATTCGCTCGGTCACAGGAAGGCTTCACGCTCCTCCCGGCAGCCCCGTCCTTGGGAGGCGCTCTGGCTGCGAGCGGGAGGCGGCCCGGCCTCAAAGTACCCCCCGCGGCGGGTGAGGAGGTCTGTGGAGATCGTCCTCCGCTGCCGGGACACAGCCGCCGCTGCAGCCGCTCCGTTTGCTGCAAAATAATTTAGGAGAGGGAGCGGAAGGCTCCCATAGCCTGTTGAAAAAGATGAATAATTTAGGGAAGCTGGATGAAATTACCAGAGCGGGTTAACTCAACACCACAAAACAGATAACATAGAAACTCTAATGATCCCGTAGCACGAGGGAACACCGGTTCTGCATCCCATCTAGTAGAGCGCATCCCCTGCCACAACCACGAACAGCGTAGCGTGGCCTCACGGCAAACCGGGAGGAGGACGTTGACCCTGCACAGAAGAAACCGCTCTCTTTAGCTCTGCTGCCTGATTAGAGCAAACTGAAAAATAAAAGCATAAACTGTGAACAGAAAATTAGATTGATGAATTGATTTCAATTTTCCCAATCTGGGATGTAACACGGCAAAGAGTTCATTTCAAAGCAAAGAGCTCTGTCTTCCCTAATGGTGTCTCTTTCATATATTGATTAATGTCTATATAAAGCATACCATCTAATTTAGGACACAGTAAAACAATATTATATTTCTTCTGCAAAGCACCTTAAGGGATTTAACACAGAACATTAGCGTAAAGCAAGTACCGGTTATTCACAGGCGGCGTAGCTGGTATAGCAGACCACGGGGAGGACGCAGGTTATTTTGGGAGGGCAGCAGGTACGAGGATGGATCTGCACATCCATCCATCCCTCCCTCCATCCGTCGCTGCTCTTCCCGCAGGGAAAGACCAGGGGACCGGGAGAGCCCAGCTCCAGCATGTCCCAGGCATCTGATCCCAACCGCGCAAGGGAAGGCTACGCAGCACAGCGAGTGGGATGACGCCGAATGCTGACGAAGCTGAGAGAGCATGCAGGAGCCTCCCGAAGGGGTGGTTGGGGGGGCCCGAGGTGCCGCTGGCCCCGCCGCCCTGCACCGCCTCCGGCAGCGCGCTCAGCTCGCCCGCACCGGGTCAGCCATCCTCGCAGAGGGACTTCGGATCAAGCTCTAAGCTCCGTAAGTCCTTGTCAGAGCCACGGTGCGCCTGCACAGCCTCATGGCTTGACCTCCGCGCATCGGAAATTATATTCCAATCTCTCTACAACACCCAGTGGAGTACCAGGACTGAACACCTACAACCGCTCCGCCAGGGAAAGCGGATGACAGCTACATCTGTAATACCCAGCAGAGGAGAGGAGACCACTTTCACTCTTTTTTTCTTTTCTACATATGCAATTATAGTGCTGAGCATTATTTGGATTTGCCTGCGCAGCTGCGGCTGTCCTGCAGTGTGCTCCAGCCAAATTACATTTCAGAAATGACATTTCTACTCACAGCAGCACAGCCTGGCTCCCCTCTGAACGGTAAGGAGGGGGATGTAATGGCTTTAGCATTTGTTCTTCCAAACAAGAAGCATTTGCTCTTGCACAGACGTACCCAACCCGCCACGCGAAGGGCCGGCAGGCTCCGCCTGGCTGCTCTGCATCCGAGCTGGCTGCTCTGCATCCGAGCTGGCCCAGGCACATGGCTTGCAGCTGGAGGGCCGGGGCAGGAGGCACCGTTTAAATAGTGGTAGCTAATCTGGCCGTTCGATCTATTCATTCCCATTTATGCCGCTCCGTCTTGTTACCCATCCATCGAGGCTAATTACACCAAGCTCGTCATCTGAGCATCCGATGCCCTCTAACCATCTCCGCACTGTCAGCAGAACGCTTACAAACTTTGTCGCAGCGTGGCCCGCGGCAGCGGCACCTTGCTTGCCCCGGCAGAGCAGCACGCCGAGCAGCAGACTGGGAGTCCTTGCCCAGCTCTTATTTAGGCACAATAAAGTAATCGCCAGGGTGACGATGCGTTGTCAAGGATGATTTTACAAATTATCATCTTCAGAAGAGCTGTGCAGCACCAAGGCACGTGTAGTGAGGTCCTTGCCACGCTCACCATTAAATTACCTTTCCCCGCTGCCATACTAATTGCTAACCCTTGGCAGAAAAAGCGCTATCGTTTTTTCCTTGCTGTCAAAACAAAAAACAAATCCTAAATCCCAGCCTGTGTTTCCAGCAGCGTTTTATCTTTCCGCTGCTCTTCTCTTGAGATTTATGCCTCCTGGTCCGGAGGAACCCGCAGTATCCATCCCTACCTGCCTCTTGTCTATTTAAGTGGCAAGGGCTTGTCAATGCGCGGAAGTTTCATTGATTTACTGTAAGATGCGGGATGACGCTGCTGCAGCCGAGGCGCCCACCGTGCTCCCGTTCCGGGTAAGGAGCGGTTCCTCGCGGCGTGGCAGAGCCCGGTGAGGCGCTGAGAGCACAGCAGGGCTGGAGCGGCCGGCGGGCAGAGGGGGAGAGGGGAGGCGGGGGGGGGGGGACCCCGCTGAGACGGTCTCCGAGAGCACCCTCAGCTGCACCCCAGCGGGCTCGGCCAGCTCTGCTGCCCCTGGGCGAGGATCGGGGGCTTCTCCCGCGCTCCTCCTGCCCCGCAGCAGCAGGTGCTACCGGGGGCCGCAGGGTCTGCGGTGGCTCGGGCTGGAAGGACTTGGGGATAAGTATGTGTTTGTTTGTTTTTACAGCTCCTTGCAATCTTCAGGTGCGCTGGCCCCATTAAAACAGAGGAGCGGCATGTAAATTGCTGGCTGTATTGCAGCGTAATGAAGTATTATGTTTCCCTCGTTGCTGCATTTCATTGTACAGAATCAGGAAAGGGAATTGGCCTGAAACAAGCTCCCGCTTTACTCCTAACAAACTGGAAAGGAGAGCAGAATCGCAAACCTCCTTTTCTTTCCAGGCTGGGGAAAGGGGCGGTTTGGCCCTGGGGGCTCGGAGGGCCGGAGAGCCCCCCGGAAGCTCCGGCACCACGTCGGGAGGGAGGGGCGATGCCGGACGCGCTGGAGACGGAGCACGTGGAGAAGCAGCGCCGAGGCTCCACGGATGCGTGTCTCCTCCAGCAGACAGCAGGCACTGCGAGCATGGAAGGGGTTAGAAAGCTCGTGAGCTAATTCCAGTTAATAAATGATTGATGCTGGCATTCTTCAGGGCGTGTTTTAGGTGGGGGGATCTACCGTGGTTCTGAAAAGCCAGAAGATGCGACGGGAGAGCTTCTGCCTGCTGGAAAAGGACGCATTTAGACCCTGATGTTTTCATGCAGCATGGATTTGATATCCCCATGCCTTGGACTATCCCCTGCACCCCCGCCTCGTCGGGGCGCCTGGTGCCTCCCCGGACAAGCGTCCCTGCGCTCCTGCGTGGGCACATGCAACGCGGCGGGTGAGACGAAGCCCTCCCCGCAGCCGGAGCTGCAGCCTCGCCACAGGATGCCGCTTGACGACCCTGAGACCCCCGTCCCTGGGCTGCGCTACGGCTGGTGGGAATCCCCCTTTGAAAGATGCCGCTGGCTGCACCGCTAACGAACACCGTGTTGCCAAAGTGAGCTCTGCAGCGGTATGTTCTGCGCTGATGGGGCTGTCGGCACCCCGCTCCTTTGTTCTCTCTCTGGCTGCGTGAGCGAAACGGTTAAAAAGCCGTGAAAAATAAAGTCCTCGAATTTAACTTTTCTTTCAACTTGCAGGCAGCCTCGGAGGGGTCTCTGGTGAAAACACCCTCTGCTGTCACCTCTCTGCAGGCTCTCCCCTGCAAAGCTGGCCACCTCCTGGCCCCTTCCCAGCTCTGCCTTCTCCTCCCCACCGAGCTGCGGTGGGCAGACGGCCCCGGGCCCTTCTCCCCATCCTCTTCACGTCAGGGATGTGCGGGATCCTACATGCTGCTCCCGACCCCTCCGAGAGTCTGACGTGGTGGAAGAAAAGTGCCCCGAGGTCCTCCGACGAGACATTTCAGTAGCCACTTGATCCTCTTTCTGCTGAACTTACTGGGAAAACTCCTCTCAATTTCAACAGGAGATAGATAAAATGTATTACTGTGACCATTACGTATAAACACCGGCCAATTTAGTAAAATTCATCTGCGTTGAGTCCCATCCCTGTGTAGGGAATGAATCAGGTTAGCAGCTACAGCCCTGGGCTTCCAGCAATCCCCACTTCGATAATATAAACAGAAAATTGGAAAGGAAATGTCATCTCAGTGAGTTCATTCCTGAATCACACCTTTGATGAAATACTCTTTATAAACCCTTAAACTGCCTGAAGCCATTCGCCTGAAAAACGTGACATTCCTCCTAGGAAAAAAACAATTAGCGCTACAATTAGCTTTCCAAGAGGCAGCGATAAATAATTGAATTCTTTCTTTCGTGGGGAGGGCCGGCGACGACAGTTCTCAGTTCCTCGTATTGACAGCAGAGGAAACAGCCCATGAAACCGGTCATTTGCGGGGAATTTTGATCTATCAGTTGCGAGCGGGGAGAACAAGAGAAGCATGAAGGACCAGATTAGCTGTCAACCCTCCGTTCGCTCTGCGGCGGCAGCCAGGGGCAGCGGCCGCAGCAGGGGAAGAGCCACGCACCGCCCCGCACGCACAGCCCCACGGGCTCCCCACCGCCCGCTTCCCGCGGCTGTGCCCATCTGGATGGGCACCCCACAGCTGGCTCCCGGGCCCCCCAGCTGCCCGCCGGCGTGCCAGCGCGAGGAGAGGCCCTGGTGGCGGCGATGCCAACGGGCTGCAGCATCGTGCAGCCTCCACTTCATCCCCGCGGCTCCGGGCGCCGAGGGCAGGAGCCAGCCCAGCTTCCGCTCCGGCATCGCCCCCTCCGGCAGCCGGGAGGGAGAGGAGGGAGCCGTGGCACTGGGGCCGTGCTCCAAGCGGCCTTTTTCCCAACTGATGGGACAGAAAGAGCCCGAGAGGCCCGGGGCTCCGTCACAGCTGCGGGCCCGGGCCTCGCTGCGGCATCTCCGCATCTTTCTGAGGGCAAGGACGCGCTCGCAGCGTGGCGAGAGCGCTACTGCCAGTTGCACCGGCGGAGGTATTTGCGGGGAAGGGGAGGTATAGATTTGTCTCTGCCGTTGAGAAACGAACTAGTACCAGCAGCGCAACTTTAAGTTATGAATTTCTGGTCAATAACCTGTTCGCATTGATTCCCCTGCTTGCGGTAACGCACTGATTAAGAGAAAGACAGCTGCACAACCGAGCGCAAACCGTCTCTCCTGGTTTGAGCGACACAGGACTAATTTCTTTCAGTAATTCTATTTTGCAGTAAAGTCTCCTCTAATGCTTGGGAAAAAAACACACTTTTAGAAGACTCTAGTGTCTGAATTTGTGAAAATATCTACTTTACAGCCAGCTATGGTGTGGGAGTTTCAAGGTCTCAGTGCGTTGGAGCTCGCCAGGCGTGGGGCTGAGGAGGAGCACGACCCGGGCACTTGACCCGAGCTGCCCGACAGGGTTAGTTCATACCATCGACGTCACATTCACTAGAAATTAGAAAGTTTGCTGAGTTCTGTCTCTTCTACGATGGCTGTGATCCTGAGAACATCTTGCCCTGGTGCCGGAGCCCCGAGCCCTTCCCTTCCTCCCGAAGCCGCAGCGCTGGCAGTGTCCCACATCTGCTGTCACTGCTGGGAGTGCACAGCTTCTACGGATAGAATGGGCTGAGGGTAATCCTCATGTATTTTATATTGGTATGGGGATCAATTCTGCTTCCTTACGATTATTGATGTTAATTGTTTAATCTTACTCTATTAAATCTGTTTATATTTCAACCCTCAGGTTTCTGTGTTTTTGGCGGTTCCCCTTCCCGGCTGGGGAGGGGCCATGGGGCGAGAGAATGACTGCCTGAAGGACGACAGATTGTTATGAGTTCCTCAAACCGTGCCACTGTGCTGCTGCCTTTCGCAGGGCAGAAGGGCGGCCGGCGGCTGCTCGGACAAGCCAGGCTGGCCGCTCTGGGCACCTCTTGCGGCGGGGCTGGCGGGCTCCCGGACCACGCTCGGCCGGTGGGGAGTTCCTGCTGGAGCATCGGGGGGGTTGCACGCCTCCCTCCCACCGAGCACACGCTTCTTCTTGGCCAAAAAGTCCCGTCCCACGGCCGAGCAGAAGCCAGCCCTTTCAAACCTCACAAAGAAACGCAAACCCAGGGGGAAAAAGGCCAATGTTTTCAACACCTATTAAGGTGTAGCTTTGGCACTGGCAGCTTGGGACCTTCTCATTGTGTTGGAGCGAGCTGCTCTGTGCCTGCTCTCTCATCTGTCGGCGCATTCATTGGCTTTCCCTCCGCTTCCATCCTTCCCTGCCCTTTCCAAACGAGGAGAGTGAAAAATACATATTTTGCCCCCTTAACTACTTTCATCTGAAATTAGAGCTCACGTTGGCTGACCCCGCTGTGGCTGAGCCTCAGCGCTTTCTGTATCGAATCCTTCCTGTAAAATTTATTAGATGGTGCGGCATTACCCTCATAAAAATGCAATAAATGGCCCTGTTTGCATTATACGCCATAATGACTCTAACCTAGTGGCATTCTTAGAAAGCCCTCTTTAGAAACAAAGGGGGAGGAAAAAAAAATCCACCAGAAATCTTTTGGATAATTAGATTGCTGGAGTGCAGGAACCTTTAAAATCACTTTAAATCAAAGGAAACACAGACTTTAAATCAGAGCTTAACAGCATTTGGTACAGTTGCAAAACTTGCAGTCTTGCAACATCTCCTTTGCACCCTGTGTGCGCTAACGGTGGTCGGAGGATGATTTTCGTGCCTTCCCCTGCAGTCCCCCATTTGTTCCAGAAAGCTGGCAGCCTCCCGGGAAGCTCTGCTTTCCTCCCGCTCTCCCTGTCCATCCTGGGCTGGGGTAGGGGCTGCGTCTTGCGCCGTGCTCATGAGACGGGGGCTGCTCTGCGGAGGGTCAGGTGGGGCACGGCGCGCTAATACGGTTGGTAGGAGATGGACGATTTCTCCCTGCAAGACAGGCCGTGAGGTTTCGCGCGTGGGGCATTAGCCTGGGCACGTGGGTGGGTGCCTTTGCCTGGGGCACTGCCCAGCGGTGGCACGTACGCGGCGGCATGTGTTTGAGGTGGTGCGTGCGCAGTTATTAAATAGCCGCTGGATTTATTTGCCTCATTTCTCTTTGCTGAGCTGGAGTTTGCCCAGCGCCTTCTGAAATTTAGCTACAAGAAAAGACAGTATATTTCCTGACGCCTGTATTACGTATGCTATAAAATTTTTGTCACGCTGATTTAAAAAGAGATGTTGCATTACTTACAAAATATTTAGCCCTATATGAAAGGAGTCAAATTTTACCGCATTTGAAATCAACGGTGTAGTGCAATATATTCTGCTGGATACGGACCGACTTCCAATCGCTTGTCTTTTCATAAACAACAGCCGCGCCGATGCACACAAACCAGGCCAGGGATAACTGCAGCTCTCACCCGGCCCGCGCTGTGCAGGAGCGGGGATAGCCCCAGGGGACCCCTCCGGCCCCACGGCAGCACCGGAGCAGGGGGTGGGATGCTGCGCCCCGCGCCGGGAAGCCCGGCTGGGTTTGCCAAGGGCAGGAAAGCTGAGGCAGCCAGAGCATCCCCTGGGCGCCTTCAGAGACGTGCTCCCCGCGAGCGGCCTCTGAGCTGGAGGGGGCAAACCGGCTTTCACTGCGCCTCTGAGGTCTTTCTGGAAGTCTCAGCACAGATTCTCTCCCCTTCTCTTGATATCCTTAGCGTCGCTGTAGCCCCTGCCCTGCAGGCAGGGATGCTGGGCAGCGCGGCCACGGGGCGCACAGCGATGGGCTGATGACAACCAGGATAACCTTCCTAAAACTTCTGAGCTTAAGCACGCATTCCTCCAGCTCCGGTCTGGGAGCTGGGAACCTGCCCGTCAGTCCATTGCCCACCCGTGGTCGCGGGGGCTGGTGTGGAACCGCCACCGCCCCCCCACGGTCCCCAGTGATGTCCCGCGCGCTGTCCGGTGACAGCCCGGGTAACAGTAACGTCTGGGAGCACGTCGGGTGCTCGCAATAAAGGGCTTTCAGCTTTGCTAAACGCTTTGCTGCTGCTCTGCTGTTTCCCTGACCTGGCAGCCATTTATTGCTCTTTCAACCGCTCGCTTCTAAACATTATGGCTTAATTATATTTTAGGAAAGCAGCACTTCAGAAATATGGAGCTTGCTGTTTCAGTCAGGATGTGCATTTACTTGGCCCTCGTTTCTTTACCCGCTAAAGCAATTCTGTCTCTACTCGACTTCATGGAGTTAAGTTATAAAGCGGAGACATGAGAGCCACAGCGGAGGAGGAGAAAAGCACGGCTGGGGTACGGGAGAGGAGACGGACCTTGCACCGGAGGCTGCCACAGACCATCCGCCCACCCGGTGCTCCTCTCCTGCCGGGCCGGGGGGGGACACACCTGCACCGAGCTTCTCCCAGTTCTCAGCCCCCTACTGCGCGTGCCCCAGAGCAGGGGAGCACAGCCGAGAGGTGACGAAGGGGACGGCGGGTTTGCCGAGTCCCTGCTTGTTCCCTGAAGTACAGTACGGTCTTGGATCAAGCCTGGCCCTGCGAGCCCACGACCGCCTGGGAGCGGCCAAGCCCAAATCTAGCGCAGTAACTGGATTCGCGCCTGCGCTCCCGGGGGCAGGGCTCCCGTCCTGTAATTTACTCGGATGGTATGTGGAAATGAAAACAAAGAGAGCATGAAAACAACAGCTCGCTGCTCTGCAAGGCCAGTAATCGAAAACTCCTGACACTAAACAGAAATGAAAATGTTAATGGCAAACACCCAAAGCAAACGTATTCCATATGCAAAGGATCGCCATAGGCTGACAAATACAAATGTTGCCTTAGCTACAGAGAAACGCAGAAACGCTGCAGCAGAGAAGAAAGGGGCCGTACTCCCCACCGAGGGCGGTGCGGCTCCCCGGCACCAACGCCTCCCCTCGCTCTGCCCGGCCGGCAGCAGCACGCGGTCATTCCTGCGGCACTGTGGCCGCTCCCGCTTCCTACCGACATACCGCGACGCTTGGGAAGAGGCTGGCGTAAGGCGAGGGAGCCCGGAGCCCTCGGCCACCTCCAGCGCCGGGGCAATGAGCATTCCCCCTCTGACCAGCGCCTTCCAGCACAGGAGGGGAAAAAACAGCCAAGAGCAATATCCATTAGCGCGGGGCGTTCGCTGCCGCCGTGAATTACTGCCTTGTTTGGAGGAGGCATGCCATTAATTTCTCCCGTAAAAGTTCTCAAGTCGGAATAGGAGGTGGAGGCTAACGACTTAAAAATAATACACAGAAATACAGCAAGAACACCGAATGCCCTGTCGGAAGCCCAAGGGAAATTAGCCTAATGCTTGGCCGGTGTTGGGCAGCAAGGGGATTACTCTTCCCCCGGTCCCGGCTGCTGCCACAGAAGAGTTTAGAGCACTTTGTCTTTTACGGCTGCAGCTCTTCATGGCTCTGGGGGGTTCGATAGCCGTAGCAGTTCCTCCTTGTATGTGTCTTTGCTGTCACGGACAAGAAGATCTGGCAATTAGGGTACTAACCTGGGACTTGAGAAACCGGGACGCGGTTCAAACCTCTGCTCCTGGGCAGCTCTGCTGTAAAACCACGGCCGTACCGTCTGGCCAAGCCCTGGCTCACCGGGGCCAACCTCTCTCGCAGCCACCAGACCCGACCTTTGGTCTCCCCCCACTTTCCTGAGACGCAGGACACATTTTTTGAAACTCCTGAAGGTCTTTCTCTTTTCCCCATTTTTTCCCAGACTTGCTGCACTGCAAAAACGGGCAATTTTCACACTTCTTGGGTTTCACCACAAGCATTCCTTCCAGCTCCATCTGTGAGCCTTAATTAGTGAATTTACTGACAGAAACTTTATTAACGCAGCATTTAGCTCTGCGGGCAGCGTCTTGCGCCCTTCAGAGCATCCTGTTCAGCAAAACACTGGCTCTGGGGGCAGCCGAGCCCCTGCCAAGGCGGTGGCAGTGCCCGGCACGGCTGCCCTGGGGGGGGGGATGTTGCCTGCCTGTGATTTGCCTGCCCGGGGGCCAGGAGCACCCACCCCTGCCCCGGTTTGGGTGCAGGGTGGTGGCAGACAGTCAGGGGAGGACAGCGGGGACTCAGGACAGGGTCTGCACCCTGATGGGGGCGAGCCAGGAGGAGCCGATGGCAGCTCCTGCTCCCCTCCTTCCCCCCGCTGCTCCTGCTCTGCGGGAAGCGAGAACGCTGTGGCCACCGTGAGCCATGGCCACAGCAGGTCCGTGGCCAGGAGAGAGGGGGCTTTGCCCTGGGGAAACCGGGCAGGCGGCTGCTCCGGAGCTGAGGGGCGAGCACCGCTCCCCTCTTCTTGCTGTCTATTCCCAGGCGAAGGCAGGGAGGGACCGGGGATGCGCAGCTGCCGGGGAATACACCGGCGGTGGGGAGAGCCGCAGAACAGAGCCAGGTACCCGCTGGTACCCGCTCCATCCCCAGCCGGCCAAGGGGAGGGCAAAGCCATCGCTGCCTGGGGTGCTCTGGGGACCCTGGCGGTGGGGGCCACCACTCAGCCCGCCAGTGCTCCCGGGTTCTCTGACGCCACCACCTCTCTCTCTCACCCTCTGCATCCACGTCCGAAGCGTGCCGCTGCGCTGGCCCGAGCCAGGAGCCGCCTGCGATGAGCGGGCACAGGGGCAAGGCCAAGGTTACCCCCCGGAAACCAGCTGTGTGGGACCGCACAGCCCAACATGTGCCCACACGCCAGCTGAAAGCAGAGAGCAGCTCCTGCAGGACAGGCCCCCGAAACGACGCTCACAAGAGGCTTAACCCAGGGATCCCACTGGATCTTCCTTTTTCTTTCCAGTTTTTTCTCCTTCTAGGTTTTTTTTTTTTTAAAAAAAAAAACATTAACCAGAAATAAAAGTTAAATGTGAAGTCGAAACAATAAGGCATGGAAATAGCAGAAATAACTTAATTAAGTTTTTAAAGATTTCCATGCTTGAATAAATTAGCCTTCCTGCAAATGTCACAACAGTCAGAAAAAATGTGTAATCAATGGAGCACAATGTTACTTTGCTCTTTATTTAAATGAAAGCTCCGGTGGTGTGTTTCTCCCACCACTTCCCCGAGCCGCCCTCTCTTCCTCCATGCTCCCACCGCCTCTTTCCCCGCACTCTGAGCTGCTCCAGGGAAAAAAAAGCTCCAGAAACTCAAACATCAGCTTTTCTCTGTAGGGGCAATGAGCTGGAGAGGTTTCGGTAGCTCTCCTCCCCCGAAGCTGCTGAGGGGACCGGCACCGTGGGGAAAGCACCAGCGACCCCTGCCCTGTGCCGGGGACACGACCAGGAGGGGGGACGTGCCTGCTTTTTTGTCAGTTAGGCAAAAAAAAAAAGGCAGAGTCAGGGGGGACGGAGGGTGTTTTGCTCGGGAACACGCCAAAGCTTCCCAGTGCCGCTCGGGCCCCTGCCCATCCTGCCGCCCGCAGAGGATGCTGCTCCCAGGATGGGAATCCGCTGGAGACAGTTTGGGGGAGAGCAACCAGAACAAGCAGAGTTTAAAGCACTGATACATGATAAAAGGGGAGGGAATTTGGCTTGCTTCTTCTAGAGGAGAAAGATGAGGGGAGATGTGCAAACAGTCTTCAAAAATTTAAAGGAAAGCTCTGAAAAGGAAGAGCATAAGCAGGTGTTCATGTTTGCTGTGAGGATGACAAGATAAACATAAACTGCAGCAAGGAGCATTCATGTTCGACATCAGAAAGGCACTTCCAATGCCAAGGCGAGCCGGGCCTCGAGCAGAGCGAGCGCCCGGTGAGCGCTGCTGCTGGCGCGGCTGTGAAGTGCTGGGAGGGGCGGTGTGGGGAGGGTGTGGAAGCTCCCTGTCCCGGGACAGGCTGGGCGAGCGGCTGGCGGGAGCGGTTTGGGTGGGAAGATGGAAGGTTGGAGCCGGGGACGGATTAGACAACCTCGCGGGGTGATTGCCCAAGCCCACCTTTTGCAATGTCGGTTTGAATGCGGCCAGCGTGCAGCAGTGGGAGACGCAGCGCCTCGAGACTCCGGGAATGGGTTAAAAACACGGTGCTGAACTGATGGCTCCGGAGCCTGCCTTGGTTTTTCTGTTATTGCCGAGAAAAGGCACGGCGACTGGACAACAATTACCTATCAGAAATAGACTCGGGGCATGGCTATAATTTGCCTCGGGCGTCATATGGGCATGGAATAATAGATGCTCTCGGTTAGTCCAGCGGGGGCAGATCTGACCCCCAAACCACAGCAGAGCGCAGGGCTCAGTGGTTTCTCCTTCCTCTGCTCCCTTGAGCGCTGGAACCACGACAGGACACCAAGCGTCCCAGTGGTGCCAGAGCCCGGCTCTCCCGGCATTCTCCAAGCAGGTGGCGGGGATGCGCGTTCTCAATCTGCTTCCAATCCACTCGGATAACGATGAGGGCGAGCTACCGAACTGCTCTCTGCTCCGCCGGGAGCCGAATCCCGAGATGGGAGCGCTGCCGTCTGTTAGCTGCAGCGTGACATGCACTTTCTAATACAGTGAATCAGGCTCGTAAGGTATTGGAAATTCTTCTAAGACCATTTTGATTGTCCTCGAGGAATCAGTGGCCGGTGCTGGAATCCCAAGAGGACAAAAGCGGCTGCCAGATTAAAGTAAAGAGAAAGGATTTCTCTGCTTTGAATCAGCAGCCAATTAAGTTTTCAGCACAATAAAAGCGAAGGGCAAACTGTTCGACTAATGGCTGATCCCATTACCGGCGATACGGCGCTGGGCTCGCGGCACTGGGGCAACCTCCCAGCCCGGGCTCCAAGGGGGAGCGCTGGGGACCTCCTAATGGCTCCATAGTTGCCTGACTGATGAGAGGTGGTTGACAAGCTGGGGAAAGGCTTCCCCGAGATGTTGCCACCTTTTTTTTTTTTTTTTGCCACCTTTTTTTTTTTTTGCCACAGTCCCAAATAGTGTGTAATTTGACTGGAGATGGGAATGAGCCCGCACTGGGCTGTAGGAACCTGGGTTTACAAGGAAGCCTCGTTGGACTCGGTCCCTTTGGCCCATTTCCGGTGTGAAGCCGCATCCATGTCCGGCTGCGGACACTGTGGGCGCAGGGTGCGGTGTGCTCCGGCAGCAGAGCCGGGGTGTTGGCGATGCTGGGGTCACAGGCAGCACCCCGCGGGCAGCGGCGGGCAGGAGGGGAGGAGGAGGACCGGCCAGCTCTGCCGGCGCTGCTGGGAATGGAGGACGAGTGACACGGCGCTCCCCCGAGCAAGCTGCCTGGGGAGCCCACAGACGCGGTCTGGGTATGAACGAGCAGCTCCGGTCAATGCAGCGCGCAGTAGGTGAGGCAAAACGTCCTGTGGACTAAAGAGGTTTTAATTTACGGCTCTTGATTCTTTGCTGAGCTTAAAGCTTTGCAATGACAGAACATTTCTTTCCGACTCTGCCCTTCGCCCCCTTCAAGGCTACTGAAATACATACGATATAAAGAGAGAAGATAGATCTCCCGAGTCCTCACAGATTGTTTACCAGAAAGACAAAAGCCTGCAAAGTTACGTGTGTTAATTGAAGATAAATCTTCCCTCCCCTTGCAAAATTTGGGACGATTGTTACTAATGACCTCTTTGGATCTGTGCCCAGGATGCGGAGATATCATCTCCCGGTCCCAGTAATGAGGTTGCAACTGATCCTGAACAAATGGCAAAGTTATTTAATAATTATTTCGGAAGGTCTGCTCATGACCTTTCAGCTCGTCAGGATAAGTAGTGCCAATTTATCACCAGCACCACGTGAAGGGGCTTGATTATTCGAGATGTTTTTCCTGGCAGGAACTTGTTCTTCCCCCCCGTTTTCCGAGCCTTCCAAGAGATCCACCCCCTGCGAACACAAGTTTGACGACTGCCCGGCCGCGGGTGGCCGTGGGTTTTGGCCTGGGGCCAGCGGCGTCCCAGGAAGGGCAACAAGTGCAAATTGCCACTGGACAAGAACGAGGTGGATTTATTGAGCGACCTGGG
Source organism: Vanellus vanellus (assembly GCF_965231255.1). Lineage (NCBI taxonomy): Eukaryota > Metazoa > Chordata > Aves > Charadriiformes > Charadriidae > Vanellus > Vanellus vanellus. The sequence continues at coordinate 8,534,830 of NC_138926.1, read as the reverse complement.
CTGGGGGGAGGTGTCCCTGCCCAGGGCAGGGGGTTGGAAGGAGATGATCTTTAAGGTCCCTTCCAACCCAAACCGTTCTACGATTGCATTCCAGCGGAGCTGCTGGGGCACGGCTGGAAGAGGAGCCGGCTGTACCTTGTCCAGAGGGCCTCTTTGGTTCCCCGCGGAGCCCAAAACGTCAATTTTTATCACGGCAAAGGGTGTGCACAACACCCACGGGAGCCGAGGGGGCACTGGACTCTGGCTGCCGAGCATCGCCTCTCCGGGTGGGAGCACAGGTCCCTTCCCCCCAGCATCCCAACGCCCGCCGTGCCCGGGACCCGCTCCCCGCTGTGAGGGTGGGGGGTGAGGGGGGGACGGCGGCGGCGGCGGGAGGGGGGACGGCAGGGGGGAGATGCGCAGTCCCCGCTCGCCCAGCGGCTCGGGCCGGCCGCTGCCCTGCCTCTGGCTGCTCCCCTCCGGGGAAAGCCGCCCAAAGCCTCTTACAAAACCGCCTTTAAGCGCCCCTCGGCTGTCCTGTTTGTATAACCGTTCGCAGGCAGCCTTGCCTTTCATTTCCTTAATCTTAAATTGCATCAAAAAGGCAGAGATTAGAGGTAAAACCTCAATAAAAGACGGAACAAAAGCCTCTGCCCACATTGGATTCTCATACCTAGCTTTGCCGTGGTTTTTTTCTCCTCTTGTCTGACAGGCTGAGTAGCTGAACCTTAAAAAACTGAAAAAACCCCCTAAGATTAAAACACTATTTAGAAAAGGCCGTGCCAGTTTGAAATCACCTGTGGTTCATACATTAAACATCAAATGTACATTAACTCTGAATTATGGTCATGAAAAGCAAATCCTTTAATACCATTTTCTGTGTTCCACGGGCTGGAGCTTAGCATTAATCGTCCTGTTTTTTCACAGCCCAGTCAATGGAGTACGACTTTCCTGCCTGGTATTATTCCTCCGCCTTCGGAGGCGTTCAAACATTCCCGCCCTGGGAAGGAAGAGGCGTGCAGGAGAGCAGAAAGCAGAAACGAGCGCGTTGGCCGTGTGCCTCTTGGCCGCCGCCAGCTCCGCCAAACATTTCCAAGCGGCGGTGGCAGCCGGCGGTGCTCTGCTGGCTGGTGAAGCCGATTTCCAAACGCCAAGGAGATGACGCTCCCCAGTCCCGCGAGCCAGCAAAACCGTGCCAGGAGGAGAGGGGAGACCGGAGAAGTCCCGCCCCCCCCGTGTGCGAGACCCCGGAAAGGATGCAGGAGCATCGATGCCCAGGGGATTTCCAGGGCGCGCTGCAGAAGCGATGGATGCTCCTCGCCCATCCCCAGGAAGAGCAGAGGGAGGGAACGTGTCTCATTCGATGGGGCGAGGGCTGCAGAGTGCTCAATTTTGACAGCGTATCAGCTTTATATTACGTTTGCGATGTGTCTCCTCAGCACAGAATTGGGTTTACGCTTTACAGCTTGAGAGATTTGCCTGATGGGCAACGCCGCAATAAATAATAAATCCCAAACTGCAGTCCGCTCCTAAAATAACACAACAATTAAAGAGGAGAAGAGCCGGGGTGACAATGAACAGGAATAAATCGAGGCATCGATACAGGTTACTCAGCTAGATGTCCTCTTGGGCGACGGTGTTTTCCAGAAAGAAAACAGTGTCTTGAAATGGTACCTGGAAAGGCAAAAGCGCAACCCCCCTGTGCCGAGTGGATGGAATTCTCGTCTCAGGACATTGAGGAGCCATTCCCGCCTCTATTTCCGACCGTTACTGAAAGTTGTCGGAACTTGTCCTGCTTTTCTCGTCTTATTCTTCTTATTATTAATGTGTAAATAAAGCACCCCAGGAGTGTTACCGGCACAGGGAGTCTAATACTGGGAGATTAAGTTTTGAGCATAGAACAGGGTGAACTGAACCCTGCAAGTGGGCGCAGGTCCCATGGCGCGCCGGGCGGGCAGGGGGCGGGAGGCGAGGGGCCGGGGAGATGCCGGGGCACCGCCGGGGTGCCTGGCACTGTCCTCGCTGCCGCCGTCCTCCCGGAGGGTCCCCAAGCACGTTGCAAGCCAGGATCGAGCTCTCTGGTACCCCGAAGAGGCGCAGGCAGGCCGGGCACGGGGGAAAGCAGGTAGGCGAGACCTGCCAATTATTTTGCTCTAGCACAAGCCACCAGCGGGGAGGAATATGGCCCGTTTGCTTCAGCCCTCGTAAAAGCAAGCAACACAAAGACCTTCTCGGCACAGGGGTGCAGCATGGGCGCTTCCCCGGCAGCGAGGCTCCCGAGCCCTCCTCCTCCTCTACTCAAGCCCAGCTCCCGCAGCGGGACTTTAACCTGATTTATTTTTTATCTCCCGAACATTTACTTTCTCATGTATAAATATTGAGTCGCGTGGAAGCTGGAGCACAGGCGCGATGACAGCGGCAGCACTCTGACAGAGTTATTCTTAAATACAAGCTTTAAGAATTATGGAGCTCGCAAGATCTTTTATTTCTCAGTCTAATTCATTTTTTCATTTGTAAGAGGCGTAACAAAAACGTTGCCTCCGAGTTCGCTGATTATTTCCCTCTGCCTAACCACAGGCAGGGACGGGGAAGGAATCATTGCTTATAAATGGGAGAAGTCTTCACGCGATGCGTTAAGCGCACAGCCCCTCAGCTCCCCGAGCGCGGGGCAAAGCCTGACCCTACCAGCGCGCTGCGGGAGGCCACCGGGGCAGCCCCAGCGGCTGATTTGGGGGTGCCCGCTCTGAAAGCGGTCACAGCCGCGGTCATTAACGCTGCGCTGGAGCAACAGCTTCTCCCTTTGCCGGAACCGCTGCCGTCTGTCCTTACTTTGTGGCATCCCTTCCCTTCCCCTCGGAAGGAAAGGAGTACCGCCGGGGGTGCGGCAAGGGGGGCACGCGGCAGGCGCAGCGTTCCCGAGGAGGGACGGCCCCCGTGTTTCAGCCTAACGAACGCCGCTCTTTATGACTGCTCCGAGCGAGGCGCTGAGATTTCATCTCCGGCCTGTTGCTTTCCAGGAGGCCCAACGCTTTGTAATTGCTGCTCATAAAGGCAGTGGACAGTACTGCCAAGGAAAATAACTCCTAGCTGTACATTTTAATAATAAAAACCAGCAGACCTTCGCTTCTCTATTTGGACACGATGCCCCAGAGGAAGCCACGCGCTGTTGGAGCCTCACCTGGCCTTGCAGGAGGAAAAGCACTTGGATCAATCCTTCCTGCAGATTGCCACCTCTGAGGCATTCCCGCTCGGCCACCCAAAACCAGAGACTCCCGACCAGAGACTTGCTCTTTTCTTTTCAGATGACAGGTTGGAGGCTTTCACCGCCATCTCACCAGTTTGCGTCCACCCTAAGGCAGTCCTGACTGAAGACGGTAAACGCGAGACGCCTGTTTCCCAGCCTCCGTGAAGCGGAGGAAAATTCTCCACAAACCCAGCCGCTTGCACGTTATTAGCAGTGTCTGTGTGTGTATATAGATTTATTTTTTAAACCAAACTCCATGGTTATTGGGGTCGGGGGGGTGGGGGGGGGGGAAACGACACCTAACCTTTTTTAAGCAGAGTTTTCTTTCCAAACTGAGGTTTTTCTTTGCCTCAGAAGTTTCCGTGGGCAGAAAGATGTGTTTGCTGATGGGTACCGCGAGCTCCGCCAGTGACTGAGGAGCCCCTCGTGTAGGGGAGCATCACCCCCCCCCGGCAGCCCTCCCTGCACGCCCCGGCCCCGGGCATCCCGCCCACACTTTACATACAAAATACCCTCATAGCAAAGTTGTCATTTCATGCACGCCAGTCATTTGAAAGAGGGGGGTTCCTTCCCTTTTTACCCGCCTGCACGCCATTCCCTTCCCGCCAGCTCAGAGGAGAGCTCTGCTGCTGTAGCAAGTTCGGCGAGACGAGAGCTGTCGGACCCGAGCTGGCGGGAGGGAAAGCACACGTCCCCGCTCAGACAAGTGCTCCTGCCCGCGGGGACAGCTCGCCCGCCGGGAGAGACACCTCTTTTCGTAGTGTTTGATATGGCTCCGATATGCTGATGCCATGCTACTGGCAATGACACGGGATGACTTCTGGGAAGCAAAAGGCGACCCCCCCGTGAGGTGCCTGTGGCTTGGGGCTGGAGGCAGCCAGGGCTCCCCCGGCCCAGCTCCGCACGGGCCTCCCCGCAAGATTGCTGGGAATGAGACTGTAATGGGAAGAGCAGTCAATAATTCAAGGGTTATTGATTGAAACCAGCTCTATTCTTTTTTAATTTATATTTTATCCACTTTTTTTCTACCTATTTTATTTTTTCTTTCCCTTCATCTGAGGGCTCCGGGGCTTTCTCCCCTGACAACAGCCCCTGCTCACCAGGGCTGGCTCATACTCAACTTATTTTCTCCCACGCTTTAAATTGTCCGGGTAAGTCACGTGGCACTTAGAGAAGCGGAGGACTGCCAGTGCCCCAGCAAGGTGACAATTCAGCCAGTCGCCGGCTGTCCCCAGCGCCGTGAGCAGCCCCGCTCTGCCGCTGGCAGGGTGTGGGGGCTGGCAGGGCAAGAGCCGGAACCATCCGGCAGCATCTGTGCACCGGCTTCATCCCGTTCCCTCTGCTCCGCGCTCCAATTCAATTATCTCCTCCCCATCCGCTCACCTTGAAGGCAGCGCTCGAGCTCCCCGCCACAAGCAGTTCAGAGCTGCGATGGCCACAACACGACAATTTTACCCTTCCTTCTACAAATCGCTCCTCGCACGTTACATTTCATAAGATCTAAACGACCCATGGCTCTTCTCTTTATGTTTTCCTGTCTCCCAGATGTGGCTCTCGCTTTCTTAACCCGCGGTTTGGAGTACGGTCCCGTTCCCTTGCCAGGCAGGAGACTGCGCTCCCCTCGAGCTCAGCATTTCCAAATTCTTGTTTTGTCACACCGCTCTGTTGCTAATGAGCTGTTCCTGATATGGCCATTAGCTATGCAAATTAAGAGAGTGGATTCAGAGGGTGTTTTTTACCTGGAGAGAGAGAGGCTGCTCCCTTAGCACGGGAGATAATAAATCATGCTAGTGTTTTTATTAAACTGCACCTCTTACGGGACCTGGTTCTCTGCAAATCTCCACTGCGAGCTGCAGCGGTACAATCAACACCTTCTGCAAAACGGGACTGGACAGTTGGGCAGGAAAGAGCCAGACCTACCTCTGTTTTAATTAGACGAACAAATAAAGTGTGATGGCTAAATACCCCGGGCAGCCACAGGCAGCCTGCCGGGGTGCGGCCGGCCTCTGCTCTGCCGGCGCTTCAATCCCCCTGCCTTCGCGCAGGACCGCTCCGCGCTGCGGGATGCTCGGCCGGGCTTCGGAGCTGCTGCAGGCGCGGGGATGGATGCTGCAGGGGAGGGGATGGATGCCAGAGGTGCTGGGATGGACACTGACGGCGCAGGGATGGACGCCGCAGAGCATCCCCTCGCCTTCACCCCCGCCGCTGGCAGGGCTGTGTCGGGCACGGTGCAGCACCGTGAGCTCAAGGCTCCCGGCTCTTGGCCAGCTCGGCCTGCTCATGGCTGAGCCCCCGCCAGCTCCAGAGCACAGGCTAAGGTAGCTCTAAAACCACACAGAAAAGAACCTTTTCCACCCATTGCAGCGTTAACTGCTGCTTTGGAGACTCATGCCGCGCCGCTTGGCACCGGGGTAGCCCCCGGCAGGGACGGGGCTGCCTCCTCCCGCAGCGGCTGCTGGCCCTATACCGTCTCACCGCCCTTTTCCCAGTCACCATTGTCGCCTCTGACGCTGATGTTGCGGCACCGTCCCTGCCAGACCCGCGCACCCTGCGCTCCCGCAGGCGGGAGCTGCCCGCATCGTCTCCGAATCGAGCCCGCAGCTCTGGCTCACGGCGGCTCCGCGTTCACCCACAGTGCAAACAGCACACAATGCAGCACCCGGGAAAGGACGGGGGTCCTCTGAGCCCCCCAAAACCGCACGGCCCCGTCTTGGGGTGTCTCCGGGTCCCGCCAAGCACACAGCCGATGCCAGGCACCCCGCCAAGCCGTTACAGGAAGATTAAATCTCAACTTTCACGTATCTTCAAGCCTGGCTAGCTTGTTGGAATTTATCCCTAAAGCACTTATCCTGCCTTTTCTTTTCATGGGCTTTAATTAAATATCTCTTTGTTTAAAGGCAGCCGCTGGTGCCTATGAGCTCTCCTGTGCTTTATCAGCGACGGCGAGGCGATAACTGTCCAGAATCTCGCCTGACCTTTCCTCAGCCCACAAGAAACGGCATTCGGTGGCTTCGTTCTTCTATTCTTTCGTATTATCTTCTGCTTTTTCTACTCTCTGCCGCATGCTAAGGTTTCTGATGGCGACTGATGAGTTGCTGTCAGAAATATTAAGAAAAGAACTTAAAATATCGCTGGCAGTTTAACAGCCTCGAAAGCAGAAGGGCTTGACTCTCGCCGGCCATCGCAAGCAGTCGCCAAGAGCACGGAAGGTCAGACTTTAATGAACTGGCGAGAATTAAACAGAAGAAATGAAACTGAAAGGTGCCCCAGTGGCTTGAACCGAGTTTAAAGCAACTGACCTTTGGAAAGAATGAAACAATTTCGCTTCTTAAATGTTCAAGGGCTGTTTTTTATTTCCTCCTTGGCAGCCCGATGCTTCTCGGATAAATGGACGTGCTGGCGGGACCAGCAGCGCCTCGGGAGCCAGCTCCAGGTGCCGCACGCAGACGGACAGGAGGAGGACACGGCGACCCTTCTCCTGCGCCCCGGTCCCAGGGCGGCGGCACCAACGCGCCGCTCCAGCCGCCGGGCAGCGCGGCGACAGGGATCTCCTCCGGGCCGCCTTCGGCATGGAGAAGAGGACCGGTGCTGCACCGGGCGGGCGGCACCAATACCTTCTGCCTTAGGGGCTAAAGCGAGATTTCGAGAGGTTTTCTGAAGTAGTGCCCGGGCGGCAGGGGCTGGCACGGGGGCGGCCGCGCGCTGGCACGGACAGCCGGCCCAAGCTGTTAGTTTCCCCTGTACCTTTCACGGGCCAAACAAACAAATAAATGAATAGGTAAAAATAATAAGGCTGTTTTCTTGCGGGATAATTGTTTCAGGCAGTTATTTATTAATGAGGAGAAACAACATGTCAACAGACAGCGGGTCGAGCTGTAGAACTAATGTTAGCGAAGGCACAGGTTAAAGCGAGCCGGGGCTGCTGTCACTCTGCATTTGCTTAACTCTGCGATGGCCGATTAATTACCGCCCTTTGGATGTGCCCGTCTGTGGGCGAGCGGCATGGCCAGCGCCGGGTCCCTCTTCCCGGCCGAGCCGGCGCGTCACCGCGGCAGGTGGGATGGGGACGGGACTCCAGCACTGGCGAGGGTACAACCGTGGCGGTGGGGGAGAAGGAAAACCTTCTCCCGGCTCCAGGGCAGAAACCTGACAGCAATCCAACCCCGTGGGGCAAAGGCAGAGTGAGAGCTGGACCCTTTACGGGTGCCTTGCGTACCCAGCTTCGCCTCCCCCAGCCCAAAGCTCAGCTTCTGACATCTCCCCTGGTTACTGGGGGCCTTGAGCGACCAGGGCGCCTAGACGAACCAGCGCGACGCCGGCTCCTGGCCCCGTGCCTGCTGTGCCAGGGACGGCCAGCTCCGGTACTCGTGCCCAGTCCCTGGCCGGGCTGGGGACCGCCGGGGCGCCCGGCTCAGCCGCGGGGAGGGTGGCGGATCTGGCTCTGCCGCACCTGCGAACGGCTGCTCCGCTCTCCGCAGGCGCTGGGGGACGACGAGGACGGGGATGCAAAGTTGGTGAAATACAAACTCTCATTGAAAATATTCCTCAGCATGACGCGCATCGGCAGCAGCACAGTGAATAAATCCATTTTAATGGAATTATCCATTTCAGTTCCCAACTTAATTGAGCTTTGCCCTGTAACTTAGCACAAGGGTGCCTCTCTTAATTAACCCCATGCAGGCTGCGGAGTGTTTTACCACCGCTTACACACACATCCAAAGGTTAGTTTGAGGGCCGATACCTACGTGACATGATTTATCAGGGTTTGAGAGCTCAGCTGTCACCCGGACAAGCGTCCCTGTTTGTATTCGGCAGCGTGGGATATGAAATCGCACAGTTGCAGAGCGTGAGGAGGAGCTGCAGAGTCTGTCGGTGGTGGTTTACGGGACGCGCTGTCAAGTGCTGTTACCGGCGATGTGTCTTATGAGCAGACCCTAAACAGCCAGAGCCTCACCGAGCAGGGACGCGCTCCGGCTCCGACCACCTGCGCTTGCAGGTAAAGGTAATACGTTGCACGCTAAAGGTAATACGTCAGGATGAAAACCCACACTGCTCTTAGCAGCCCTTGCCCCGCCTCGAGAGCTGGGAGAGCCCCACACGTGCTGGTCCTCAGCTGGAAAAGTTGCTCTAGCTGACAAGTTTCTCCCTCAAACGCTGTATCTCGTGCTCTCGGGGGGCAGCTAAGCCCAAGGAAGCCTGTCCAGCTACTTAATAAGTCATTGAGGATGTGTAGTTTAATTAACTTACCCAAAATTCCTCCTTTCTCTTTCCCATTTCTGCTATTAATATTTTTCTCTATCTGATAATGCAGCATAGCTAATTCTTTCTGGCTTTATAATGAACGATGCCGTGATGAAAAAAGGTTAGCGGTGCTTCAGGCGGCTTTTAATTATCCAGCTGAGCAGGTAAAAGCACCGTATTCCCTGCTTTCTCCCCCTACACACAACACCTTGGCTCAGCAGGTAACTGGGGGGGGAAGGGGGGGTGCTCCATCTGCACCTCTTTCCTTTCCAGGGGAGGAGCCCGCGATGCTCGCAGCCCCTGCCCTTCCCTGCCAGCACCACGCCGGGGCCCAGGCGCAGCCTGCACCCGCTGCGGCTCTTTGCAGGGGGAGAAGAGGGACAGATTGCCGTTTTCCACAGCACAGACAAGAAGCCGGGATGCAAAGGAAACTTCTTCCCCTTCTCCCCGACAAGCGGCACCCCGGCTGCGGGGGAAGACACGTGCTCGTGCCGCCAAGGCCAGGGCGGACGGGGTCTGGTGCAACCAATAAATCGCACATCTACACAAGGCCGCATAGGCACAGCGGCACTTCCGTAAATCAGAAGCAACTCGGCGCAAAACTTTTTCGGGGTGTAAATAAATCACTGCTCGCACGAAGTAAATTAGGTGCCTGGAATAGGTGTCGAGGAGCGGGGCGGGTAAAGGGGCTCGGCGCGAGCAGCCGCGAGAGGAGGGGAGGCACGGGGAAAACGCATCTATAGCCCGTGCCTTTCAGCGCGGGGAGGGTGGCGGCGAGGCGGCTCCAGGAGGCGATAAACCAGCTGGGCTGTGGCACCCCGCTCCGGCAGCCTCCCCAAGCCCGGCACTGCGGCCCCTGCCCTCCCCGACAGCATCCCCCCCGGCCCGGAGCCGCATCCCCCGGAGCAGAGCCACGGCACGGGCCGGAGCGCGCGCCTCGCCTGGCGAAGGCTATTTCGGTCCTCGCCACGCCGCGCGGGATTCATAATCTCCTGCAATGACCCATGAAAGCAGCCGCATTACACGCTTTCCCGGCGAGCGGTTCTTTATCCTGGCGTCTGCCGAGCTATTTCTTTCCAAGAGGAGCATGACCCTGGCGGGGCTCTCCGCCCCGCACCCGCCAGCATCGCCCAGGCGGGGAAACTGAGGCACGGGTGGCCGGCGAGCCCAGCCTGCCCGAATCAGCGCCGGGGGGGTGGCCCCCTCCTGCCCCCTTCCCCAGCGCCCTCCCCACCACACAGATTTGTTTTCCTGCTCCAAGTAGTCCTGAATGGAAATGTCACGAGGACAATCACCATGGTGACATTTCAGCAGCTTCGTAGAGAGCGACGCAGGAAATGAATTTTAAAAATCCCCATTAAAAATGGAAGGGCAAAAACAATTTTCTGGTGGAAATTTGTTTTGAGAGGGTTTATAGACTTTTTTTTTTTTAAAGAAAAAGCTCTCTCCAGCAAAGAAAGTTTGTAATGTCCTTGTTTTTAGGGTTTCATTTCTTAATGAAAGAACAGACCTCTTTTGAGAGGGATTTTTGTGTATGTTCTTTGCACAGAAATTAAACTTCGTTGAACCATTTACCTTTTTTTTTTTTCCTCTCTGTAAGAAGTATTTCATATTTGGCCGCAATATAAGGTCATTGCATACAATGGAAATGCTTCCAGCACTGAAAAATAAACAAGGGTGTTATTTTCATATGATGGGGCCCGAAGACAAGAGGGGAAAACATGCACTGCAGCACGAAGACAGGTAATTTGAAATATTATATTCAATCCGCTAACATTAGAGAGCATCGATTAGCGCCAAGAGCCTGAAACGATGGGCAGGACTGCATTAGTGTAAATGGCATTATTTATTTTAGAGGTCGCATAGGCAAGAAAACTTACGATAAACCTTCTTTGCTCCAGCTAACCTGTTTGGGTTTGGTTTTTTTCCATAAAAATATAAATTGGAAGGTATTGGCCAGCTGTAATAGAGCGGCAGCGCGTACATTTGCAATCGGGTTGCTCCTGTTTTGGTATTGCCTATCACCTCTCCTTTTCCGGCGCACTAAAGCTCTTTCCTGAAGACTCTCAGCTCCACGGGACACCCACGTGCCACCACCATCGGCCAGTGCCGAGCGCTCGGGGACACCCAGGACGGGGACGGACACGGGCTGTACGGCACCGGCGCTCCCCGGGCGCTTTGAATGAGGAGCTGCTGTTTCCACCTAAAAAAGAAAAAAAGCCGCCGTGGCATCGGCATGCCGGCCCGGTTGGGCCGGACACGGGCGCTGCTCCGGAGGGCCATCCCAGCCCCGCGTTTATTCTCTGAGCAGGCGCAGAGCTTGGCACAGCCAAGAGAGAGGCGGGTGATTATTTCAGTCCCTTGTTCCTCCGACTGGCTTGTGCATCACAAAAGAATGCTAATGTTCGTGTCTTTATGAAAGCACTCGAGTTCATCAGCTTTGCAAAGAAGAGAAATTAAATCAAGATTTAATTGGGATATGCATGTTTTATTCATGGTACTATCCACAGGAGAAGCCAGACAGCTGAAGGTAAAGAGGAGGGGGGGGGGGGGAAGAAAAATTCTTTTGAAAAGTTGTTTCTCTCTGATTAAATAGAGATAGTTTCCCACTTCAAAGGGAGGGCTCCTTTAATGTATTTTAAATGCTCAAATGTACTGTTCGGATGCCTCCGTGCACCGGGCTGGCCAGCCCCCTCGCTCCCCTCCTCCCCGCGGCCTCCCAAAGGACCCGCACGGCGTGCCTGGGCACACGTCCCCGATCCCTTCGCGTGCCTCGGCCCGAGAAAGGCACCTCCTCCGGCAGCAGCTCTCGTGGCACCCAGGGTGACGCCACCGTCTCGGCAACCCGGCTGGTTTTTTCCTCCTGCTCGTCGCCTGAGGCCATCACCCGCGTCCCTGCCCGGTCCCGTGGGGCACGCGGGGCAGCCCGTGTGAGAATGGGCTGCATGGCACAAGAAATCGGCCAGTTCGGGTCTGGAAGGCACATAAGGAAGAAAAACCCGGCTTCAGTTTTCAGATCCACCTCCGCGAGTCCGGCGGCGAGGAAACAAAGCGCTTCTGCCTTTTCTGTGGCCGCCCCAGGAAGCGGGGAGAATGACTTTCCTTTTCGCTGGCTCGCTTCTGAGAGAGCGCCTTCCTTTATTTTCACTTTGCGTATTCTCGCGCGTCTCCATTTTCAGGGCAAGGGCAGGTGCCAGTTCAGCAGTAGCCGACGCAAAAGCCCGGGTAGCTCTGGGGGGAGTGTTTCCAGCCGGCTTCGGAGCTGCCCAGCGCAGGGACCCGGACTAAAGCCCCACAGTCCCCGTGGCCAAAGGCCCCTAATTTGTCCGTGATGCTTCCTCCCCTCCAAAGGTTAATGCAGACACACAGTGGGGACGGCGGAGGAGGCGGGAGAGGGTGCGCAGTGCATCCGGCTCAGATGGGACAAGCTTCATGCCAAGCGGGTGCTCAAACACAGCCCTGAAATGGATGCTCTTGAGGCAGCACTGCCACGATTCCCCCGCACACCACCGGTCCCAGCACTGCACACGGGAGCTCCCAAGCTTGCAGTGTCGACTGGATCTCGACAGGGCCGGGGAGGGCACTGGCCTGGCGGAGAACAGCCACCGTCGGGGTGCCCCGCGCTCTGCCGTGGCTACAGATGGGTTTTCTCCTTACTGAGACACATCTCTGCTGGAAACATTTCCCTCTTCTGCCTTTCCCAGCGCCGGGTTACCGCCCCATCAGGCGGATGAGAAAGGCGTCCTTCCCCAGGGATGCGGCTGGGGGATGCAGCAGGGCAGGCGCCCGGCGGCGGGGGGGACCGGGGCAGGGAGAGGGAAGCGGGATGCTGGGGCCATGCAGCTGGGGCAGGCAGAAGAGGATGGAGGCCGATGGAGGGTGGGAAACACGATGCACAAGAGGCACAAAAGCAAGGCTTTAAGGACAGAGGCAACTTCTGGTTCGCTTCATAGACTGCAGCGTGTATGCGAGGCACTGAAAGATAGTGGCTGTAAGGGAGGAGGGGGATCTGCGAAGCTGCGGTCGTGCTGCTCCTGGTGGGAATTTTTCTATAAAGGACCGATTGTTCGGCAACAGCGCCTGACAAAAATACAATTGGAAAAGTGGAGGATCAAAAAAAAAAGGAAGAAAAGAAAATCTTCTCTGTAACTTGTGCCCTTCAGAAGCAGCCCCTGTCGCGTTCGGCGCCTGGCGGAGCCGCCGCTGCCTTGGGAGCCTCAGGTCTTTGTTAAGAAAAGGACACGAAGAGAAACACGAGTTCTCCCGAAGGCTCATTATTCAAACTGCTCCAGACCCGGCGTCACAAGTGCCGGTGACTTTGGAAGATGAACAATCTTATCTCTTGGGTGAAAAGGACCATTTGTTGTTTACTGTCCGGGACAGAAAGCTCACAATAGGCACGAGAGGAAACTTGCAGAATATCTGAGCCAAACTTGCCGCGCGATGTGCGGAGGGGAGCGAGGGGGGAGCGATGCTGCTGGCCGGCGCGGGGCCTCCCCGGGGAGGCACTCCCCTGTGCCGGGGCTCGGGGCAGGGAAGGGATGCTGTCCCAGCAAAGGCAGGGCAGGCAGCTTCCAGGGGAACAAATCCTTCCTTAGAAGTTATCGTCGGTTTCCACTGAGCGAGCGATGGGCAAGGATGCAGCGGGAGACGCTGCCACAGCAGTCACTGCAACAACTTGTGAGCTTTTCTCCTCAAGTGAGCCAGCCCAAACCTGCCCGGCCGCAAACTAAGCGATCACGAGAAATGCTTACTTTCTCACTGACCCTGTTTGGGCTGAAAACAGGCAGCATCGCACACTGCGGGATGAGGGGTGCCCCCTGCGCCCGCTTTCTCTCCTGCCGCCCCGGCTGCTGCGGGTGCGAGTGCCGCGGGCTGGAACACCGCATGACAGAAATCGGCTCCTGCGTTCGTCCCTGCCGTACCCCAAAGCCTGGGCTCTGCCGGAGCCGCCTCCGCGCGCAAATCAGACCTCCAGAACTCTGTTTAGCCTAAATGTTTCAAGCTCTGTGCTTTTAATACCGTCAAAACAAGAGTGCACTGTTATTCCTTGTTGCATCAAGAATTGTACACATATAAATGTGCACATGGAGCTAAAATATATCGCACGTGGCATGAAACATGTAATTCATTCCAGCAACTACATAAACAGCTCCTCCAAGGAAACGGCTCCGGTTCCCGAAGAGCACAGCTGGGACGCGCGGGGAAAACCTCGGGCACAGCGGGGAGGCGGGAGAGAGGGGTTTGAAGCACGTGGAAGGGAAAAGGCACGATGGTGGTGTAGCTACAAGGGGGAAGATGCGCCCTACACCTTTGGCCGAGGGGAGGAACGCTCGAGCTGAGCGCCCTCACGGCCCTCCAGAGCCAAAGCCCAGCCAGCGCCCGCGGCGTGCGCGCCGGCGGCAGCAGCCCTGCCCGCCTGTCCTGGGGCTGCCCGGGGACTCGCAGGCAGGCGCTTGCCTTCGTCCCGGGTTTATGTTGGAGGCTGCGGTGCCAACTCCCTGCTCAGCCAGGGCACGGCGAAGAGGGGCTTCGCGGGAGCGGTGCGATCCAGGTCCCGGGAGAGAAGGCGCTTGGGCAGAGGCGAGACTCATCACGGGCACAGATCTAATCAAGAGAGGCTGCGCACCCCCTCTCCCCCCCTCCTGAATGGCATCTCTTAATGATAAAAGTCCCCGTGGTTTATAATTACCAGTTTGACAAGTTCATGAGTTCTCCGTTAATTATTATAATTAGCTCTCGCTCAGTGAGAATGCAGGAGTTTAACAACAATATTAACAATGGGAGAATTATTACCGAGAATTAACTACAGCGAGTTGACGAGAAAGGGTTCCTCCTGCCTGCCTTGGCTGCGGAAGGACCGACAGACTCGGGTCTGTGGCACGGCCCCTGGCCTGGCGCAGGGCCAGAAGCGCACCCCGGGAATTTCTTTTAACAGCCGCTTTATTTCACATGCTCCGCAGCTGCCGAGCCGAGAAAGTCGTAAGAGCCGGTGATGAAATTCCTGCGCAAGCCTTTCCTCCCGGGAGTACACAGCACGAGACGCTAGCCTGAGCAAATATTAGAAAAATATCAGTTTTCGGCACCCCTAATTTGCTGAAGATGAACGGATTGACTTCTCAAACACGACGAGATCCCGAACAGATCAACACGGCTCAGCTTTCTCCCTAATTTCCGAGTTCAAATGTATACAAAATGTTTATCTGAAGTGCAGAAGAGCTTAGAGAGGCAAGCTGTGCAAATAATTAGCAATCTTAAGCGCCTCCACACCTGAAACAGAAGGCCGGAGGTTTTTGTGGTTTGCTATTTATTTTTTGTATTTAGTCACACCTTTGCAGAGCAGAGGCAACGACCGAGGGCCTTCGGGGACTGGTATTACCAGCAGAAAATGACTTTTGATGCCCGCGTAAACGGGCGTGGGACCAGGGAGCCCTCTGGTCCAAGCCTGGGCAACGCCAACGGCCCCGGGGGCAGGAGCAGCCCCCGAGCCGTGGCCCGGCTCGATCGCCGCCGCAACCCCTGGCAAAGCCTCTGTGAAAGGAGGAAAGGCCCATGGCCCGGCGCCGGCAGAAATTCGTGCACGAGAAAACAGGCCCAGACCTCCAGCGGGGCTGGTTGCCTCCCCCGGTCCTGCCCGGAGCAGGGAAGCTCCAGGTTTCTTTCCTTTGATGGAAACCTTCATTTGCTTTTCAGACAAGAGGCGTTTCTACACACTTAGGCTGCTTGTGAGAAATGCTCCATTTCAAATACATACACAATCTCAAATACATACACACACTTTTTTTCATTTTTTTTTTAACTGTAAACAGGTTTTGAAGAAAAGATCAAAATCTCAGCGAAATATTTTGAAGCTGTTGGGATGAAGCGCTTTGCTGTACACGATATGAATTTCCTCGGAGTAATTTCTGTTTGAGGGATTTACATTTGCTTTTACATCCCAAAAGCAGAAGGGGGGCGGGGGGGAAAAGTTGAAGCCGCAAAGAGTTTTTTCGGGCAGCGCGGCCATTTCCCACCTTCATCGGCTGAGGGAACCGGGACGGGCCCGGGAAAGGCGGCGGCACGCGAAGGGCTGGAGCTGCGGCGGGTCCCACAGCCTTCCCTCCCCTGGCCAGTTCCTCGGCACGCAGCCCTTTCTCCCCGCTTCCCCCTTCGCGTCAGTAATGTATTCATGAAATTCCCCGGGGAATAAATTCTCGCAAACATCTCAACGCCGCAGACAGAGGTAAGAAAAAGGCCCCAAACGAGTCAGAATGTATTTTGCAAGTGGAAACGCAGAGACACAGAGGAGGAGGCGGCGCGGGGCGGGTGGTGTTCCTGCCTGGGAAGGATCCATTCTCTTCCCAGGGAATTATTAAAGGTTTCACGCCGGGGAATAAATAATTTTAAGTGGAGGAATCCCTTTTGCTTTGCCCTTGCAGAGAAATCGTTGGTTAGCAGGAGCACCGGTGCGGAGACGCCGGGTTACTCCTCTCCCTGAGCCTTCTGGGAAACTCCTTTGAACACTTACAACATCAGAGCATAGGACCTGATTTGTTAGACAAGCCTGACTTTATTATTTTTTTAAAAGGGGGATATTATCTTCTGCCTCCAAAGGAAAGGGGAAGAGGAGAAAGCCACTGATACAGAGGGAGGTAGAGACAGACACAGAAGCTCATTATTAAACAAAATAAATAAAATATACTAGCAGAAAGTGCGTCTTGGCTTTATTACTATATTCTGTCCTCTAAATATTTCATTTCCAACTAATGCACAAGCCAAATGGAAAAATTCGAGCAAAACTGCGCTACTTAGAATATGCTTAATTATTGATTCAGCCAGGAGGGAAAAAGAGAAGAAACAGAGGGGAAGAAAAGGCACGGAGCCGCTGCCGACTCCTCCGTCCCGGAGCTGCTGTTCCCAACCCGGGCGCTTCCCCAGCCTCTCCCCGGGGGATGGGAGCTGCCCGCGGCCCAAGCTCTTCCTCGGGCGCCGGGTGAGGAAGAGGAGGGGAGGGTGGACGCGACGGGGCAGCCGTCCCCTCGCCCGGCACGAGCCCCGTGCTCACGCGAGGCCTTTCTCCAGCCTCACACAGCAGCACGGCACCGGCAGGACACGCGCTCGCCGGCTCCTCTGCCCCGCCTGGCCGGGGCCACCTCGGCTGACTCTAGGGTTTTGCTGAGATTTTTATAGGTTTTTGTAACCGGAAATGCTCCCTCAGGGGTTAAACACTGATCAGCGCATTAGGGTAAAGAGCCTCGGCACCTGCCAGCATCCCCCCTCGCGGA
Source organism: Vanellus vanellus (assembly GCF_965231255.1). Classification (NCBI taxonomy): domain Eukaryota; kingdom Metazoa; phylum Chordata; class Aves; order Charadriiformes; family Charadriidae; genus Vanellus; species Vanellus vanellus. The sequence continues at coordinate 8,518,102 of NC_138926.1, read as the reverse complement.
GCCCCAGCACCAGCCGCCTCCAAGGGCACAATCCACCTGACTCGGCCTCTGCCTTTGGGCTGACCCCTTCTCTGGGACCACCGAGGCTCCCGTCGCGCCGGGGCCGCGGAGCCGCCCACGCACAGGGCAGACGCGCTGAAACGCCAGCGCCCGTCCTCCGAGGGGACAGCCCGGAGGAGAGCAGCCCACCACCATGGCAAGGAACACTTTCACACCAAAGGTTTGCAGTCCGGGGTAGGAGACCTCACGGAGGGGTCCTGCCTTGGACGCCTCTCCCAGCCCACCGCCACGCAGCGACTCACCCCAGCCGTCCTCAGCACCGTCCCCAGCGCCAGCAGCACCAAAGCAGTCCCATCCCCGTCTGAGGCAAAGGGAGCTACTGCTCTGCACCAGGAATTTATAGGGAACGGGGAGCAGCTGGGGCTGGAGTTGACCAAGCACACCTGTGCTCCAGCCACAGCAGGGACACCGCTGGGGAAAGGAGGGGAAGGGGTGGCAAACGGGAAATCGATGGCAAGTTAAGGCTGGAGAGAGCTAACTGCAGCGGGAGGGAGTTTTTAAGTGTGGGGGAACCGGATTTATGCACTTGCACCGGGCTGGAAGTCTCTCAGACAAAGCAGTTTAACGGTGCTGCCATTTGCAGGGAGAAAAACTGAAGCCGGAGCGTGTTTGCAAATGCACTCCGGGGACCCAATTTTCTTCCCCTGCTGGGATAAGTCCAAACCGCTCGTTCGGAAGTTACGGGAATTGCAGAGGAAAAACAAAGGGGGAGAGATGACTGCGGCTGCAGAGGAGCACAAAGAGCTGCCGGGGCCGAGGACGGTCCCCCGGGGCAGTCACACTGGGGCACGGGACCACCAGCCCCCCGGCTGAGGGGTGGCGGGAGTCTTACCAGCCTGCCCAAAGACGTGCGGCAACCCCCTGAAGTTCGGGCAGAAATAGCGGGCGTCATGCTGGCTCCGGCGAGGTGCTTGCTGTCCCTCCCGGCAGGCGTTTGTTGAAGCAGACAACAGTTTGGGCATTGTTTTCTCCTCCTGTTTTTTCCCCCTCTGTATTTATGTAAAAGTCCTTTTTATTTGGTCTAGGTAATTTTTTGTGAACATCTTGTGGTCGTGAATGAAAGCTAAAAACAGTCTCGGACACACATCCAGAAGCCGTTTCTAATTCACACCAAAACGTCCCCCTCAAGCAACCAGTTCAGCACCTCGCTCCTCACCTGCTTGTCCATGCCGGCACCCGTAACCGCCCCCCGTCTCCGACTCCGGAAACCACCCACCTTCCCATATTCAAATCCTTTCTGATACGCTAATTTCTCCCGCGAGACATGGGTTTATTACAGGCACAGCAGCCGGTTGAACCCTGAAATTAGCCTTAGCCGGAGTTTCCTGCTGCCCTCTCCCTCCGGCGTGTTTGGCCTCAAGCTTGTACCCACACTCCTGGGCATCCCATCCGCTAACTGAGACTCTGCAGCCCCGGGCACCCTTGAAAACACCCTTATCCCCAGGCCCTCTGGAAGCTGAGTGCTGCAGAAGGGTTTACAGCGCCCTAAAGAGACCGAAGAAGCGGGGGGCGTCACCGGCGGGTCCCACGCAGGGGCCTGGGGAGCATGGCAATGCCCAGGGCGAAGCGGTCGGTGTCGGCATGCCAAACGCGTGCTGTCCTGCAGCTGAGAGGGGGGACGGCACGCTCGCGAAGCGAGCTGCGCAGTCAATTAGGAATTTCACTGAAATTTCAAATTACGGCCCTTTTTTTTTTTTTTAAAGCGACAGAATTATGCCGTGTTACAGAGAAAGTGACAGGTAATTTGGGACACTGAGGATTTCTCGGGCTCTATAGTTAATGGGGAGTTTAGCACCAATTCCTCTGTAATTTGCACTTCTGAGAAACCGCGTTATTATAAAGTCAGAAATCTCAAGCACTTTCAACTCCGGGATCTGCCAGACTGCCGCTGACCAGGAACTGAGGAGGCCCGAGTCCACAGGTCACCCATTTCAATATCTGAGGCTGGGTGGCTTCCAAAAACGGCCGCTCCAACGGCGGAGCCGAAAATTGGAGGTGACATTCAGAAGTCTCTGAAAATTATAACCCTGACTTCCTCCTTGAAAAGCTTATCTGAATCCTGGCTTATCCTTTGATGAGGTTACTGAAAAAGCATTCTGCTCTGAGTACTTGGAAGATAACAGGCAATATATGTGAGCCGGTGCGCTTCTCCCCGGGGGGAAAACACTATCGAACACGCCAAGCACGGGACACTAATTAAATGGTCTGAATTATGCTGGACACTAAGGTCCCGGGGTGGCTTGGTTTAACTCCTTCCCGTCCTCGCGCACCCGGAGCAAACGTGCGTGCTCATGCGGGCGGGCGCCCGGCAGGACGTGCTCCCGCGGCGCGGTCCCGGGCATCCCGCTCCAGAGCCCGGCGCGGCCGCCCTTCGCGGGGCAAAGCCCCTCCTGGGGGAGAACGGCCGTCTCGGATCCCAGCTAGTGGGGGAGCAGCCTTAAGGAGCCCCTCAGACCTTCATTAATTAAATGGCACCCGGAGGACAAGCCCGCTTCTCTGCGGGGCAGAGGCTCAGCCGAGGCCCTGCCTAACCCTGCCCATCCGTAACGACGTGGCAACAGTGAAAGTTTTGCTTAACTTTAAGCAAGTGCTTGGGTTTCCTGGGTGCTAAATCCCTGGTTCTGAGCGAGCGTCTTCCCGAGCTTCAGGAAGAAAGGAAAAGTGAGCGGAGCCAGAAATACTGTCATACGGGTGAGGAACGGTGAATTCAGTGACGCTTAATGGGCTGCCAAAGGGGCTACGGCAATGGAACCAGCGCTATTTGTGAGGGGAAGTAATGGGGACTCCTTTATAAAGTGGAGCAGCAATCACGGCTCAAAGGGTGGGGAAGAGGAAAGATAGTGCACTGAAATACAAGGTATCGTGGCAAAATCGGTAATAATTAATTATGGTTGGCGGGCAAGTGCATTCGCCCAGTGCAGGGGCTCGTTCCCAGACAAAGCTGCCTTCCTCCTCCTCCTCCTCCTCCTGCAATCCCCTGCCGTGCTCCTCTGCACCCAGCGCAGCCGCTCCGTCGGGATGCTCCAGCTTTGCCTCTTCTCTCACGAGCCTGTAGCCCAAAAAGGAGGGAAAAAGAACAAAAGAGTTTTAATGGCGTAATTTGTTTTAAAATTAGCTGTCTCTGAATGCTGCCCCAGCCCCCAAAACGCCAATAATTGTTGTCTGGTTCCCTGCCATTTCCCCAGCCAGCGCCTTCAGCGTTTCAGGCACTGCTGCGTGAGATTAGTGGGGAAGTGTTTTGAGTCCCCTACATCAAAGGGATTGAAAAACTATAAATTTAACAGAATGTATTATGCAGGTGAGGGGAAAAAAAAGCAAGTTCTGTTAAAAAGGACGTCTCATTTCTCCTTGTTCTGGGGCAGGGCTTAAGGCAGCTAGTATGTCTCTGGGGAAAAAGACCCTATTTAAACAAACGCAAGCCCACACAGCCAAGAGCTGGGAGAAGCGCCCAAGTTCACTGCCCGTGGGGAGAAGCGTTTGGTCTGGGAAGGCGGTGGGAAGGTGGTGGGAAGGCGGTGGGAAGGAGGTGGGAAGGCGGTGGGAAGGAGGTGGGAAGGCGGTGGGAAGGCGGTGGGAAGGAGGTGGGAAGGCGGTGGGAAGGAGGTGGGAAGGCGGTGGGAAGGAGGTGGGAAGGCGGTGGGAAGGCGGTGGGAAGGAGGTGGGAAGGAGGTGGGAAGGAGGTGGGAAGGCGGTGGGAAGGCGGTGGGAAGGAGGTGGGAAGGAGGTGGGAAGGAGGTGGGAAGGCGGTGGGAAGGCGGTGGGAAGGAGGTGGGAAGGAGGTGGGAAGGCGGTGGGAAGGCGGTGGGAAGCCTCAGGTGGCTGGCACGGGCACAGGCAGTGGCGAGGCTTCTGGTGCACCTCTCGGAGCAGCCCCCAGTCTCGCATCAGGTCCCCTCCCCCGCACGCAGCTGCGTAAATAAAGACGGAAGGAAGAAGGGAAGATGAGAAATGAGGAGGAAAAGATGCGGCCCGTAGGATCAAAGGTTTGGGCAATGTTTTGCGAATTGCCCGTGACACGCTGCCATCGTTACTCCATCCCTGCCCGCTCGCCGCCGAGGGCTCTGCCGGCCGTGCCGCGCGGGCCGGGGCCGGGGCGATCGCTGCCTGCGGTGGCCGGGACAACAAAGCCCAGCAGCGCCGGGGGAAGCTCTTCAAAGGGCCCCTGCCTCGAGAACGCTGAGCGTTATTTCCACGGGCCTTTAAACAGAATAATTCATTAGTCAGCTCAGAACAATCAATATCGCGCGCCGACAATTTATACACCGACTCTGTTTACCCAGCAGACCCTCTTTGATAATATTATTTATGATTCTAAATAACTCCATCGGTGTTCAATAGAGCTGGGAGGTACCTGGGGGACTGGGGCACAATCAAATTATGAAGACATATGGTTTACTCAGCGCTGGAAATGTTCAACTGCATTTCATTGCTGTTAGTCCTGCCGCAGTACCTTCCCCAATCAGTTATACAGCCTCCTTAATAGCGTGTGCTGGATGGGAAGGCTTCTTCAGGGAGAGGGCTCTCGCTCAGCCGACGGAGACATGTGGCTGTAAAGGGAATTTTACGGTGGCTATTTCTGCCTTCGCGGAGCTGAAGGACACGCTGGGCGGCTCGATGCCTCCCAGGCCACCGTGGCAATTAAACTCCGGCATCGCGGAGCAGCAGGGAGAGGCGGCGGCGGCGGCGGCAGGGCTCTGCCCGCGAGAGGGGCTGCGGGCGCCCGGCTCCAGCCCAGAGCTCTCCCGGGGGCGCTGCTGCCGCGTATGCGTCCACTGATGCATATGTGGCGCGGCACGCTCCCCAGCTCTTGGCGGTATTTATGTTCGATGCATACACCGTGTACGTTTTAATAAAGCGCTTCTGGTATGCCCACGAAGCGGCCAAATGCTGAGTCATTATTATCGACAGAACATCGCATAAGTACTCTGCTGAGCTTCCTCTGGGCTTTGAGGGTGTATAAAGCCAACGCTAATGCTATATTGCTCTATAAACTCTAGTCCTCCCTGCAGAGAAGCAATAATTAATCAGACGATGCATGATACGCAACAAATTAAAAAGATAAAACTTCCCAACAAAAATTATGGGACTAGAGAGACGCGGGCTGTGCTTTGCAGCGAGCTGTCCCTGGCATCCCATTTCCCTCGCTCTATTGGCATATAACTTACCAGGGCCGGATCCCGCGAGCGCGGCGAGGCAGCCAGCCCCGCCGCTCCCAGGCGCTGCCCCAGCGCGCCGTTCCAGCACCACGCACACCAGCCTCCCGCCTGGTTTCGGCACGTCCTCGGCATTCAGGCTGCGCCGGGCACAGCCGTGCCGTCGCGGGGAGCCGGGACCGGGATGCGAGCGCCGGGGACACCGCCGCGCTCCTTGCCAGCGGGGCAGAGGAAAGCCAGTGCTTTGCTTTCTGCTTTTGAACGTGTCCCAGAGACTCTCCCCGACACTGATCCTGCTCGTTCCTGGCTTACAAATAGCCGAGGCTATAAAATAAAGTGATAACAGTTATCGCTGTGGAAATATAATCTCTGAGAAAATCCCACTAGAGTAATAATTAAAACAGATACCAAAGACACTGACAACTCCGGATTTATTTTCAGGTTTCAGCTGTTTCTGCTACACGATTCCCTTTTGACAAATCAGCATCTCCTTTCCACAGGAAACCCAGACATTTCAGGACCTGTTTTTGTTCCCCTTGGAGCGGAATGGAGAAGTAAACAGTGACGATTCCTGCGCAATGGAAAGAAAAGACATTTTCAATTCGGGAACATCACGGGGTTTTCGCTTCCACCTTCCCGTGCAAGCCGGCTGTTTGGGTTAAAGCCCGGGTTCGAGCGGGCACACGTTTCGGAGGGGAAGCTGCAGGCGGCCCCCGTGCGCAGGCAGGACGCGCAGCACACGGCAGAGCTCTCCCCCTGGCTCCCGAGCCGGCAACGCCGGGCACATCCCTCTCTCTCCGCCAGCAGAGGATGCTCAGGGAAGAAGCCAGTGTGGGGGGCGATGTTTTTGCCGTTATGTAAAACACTTGGAAAGAAGTTTGAATCACCTCTTTGGGCAGACAGCTTGGTTCTGCCGCTGCCACTTCCCATCACAGCCACGTTCGGGCTCCCGCCCCGGCTGCTGTGAGCAACTCCCGAAACCTCCCTTCAGCCCCAGTCTGCAAAGAAAACCCGTCCCCGATGTTCATCGATTGCGCTGGCGGTCGGCAGGGTGTAACTGTGAAGTCCTCCTTGGAAGAGCAGCCCTGCCAGACCCTCGGGCCAGCAAGACTCGGATCAGGCAGAGGAGCCCTTCCCCACCCCTGCGGACTCATGCTGGGATGAGGAGCATCGCGGTGCACGCGGGAGAGGGGCCAGGATGGCTTGCTGGGCGCACAGTGGCCACCTACCCATGCAAAACCATGGGGTCCCCCCGCACCGGGCTGCCCTTAAGCGCTTTGCCAGGCTCAAGTGCACCAGAGGCTTTTAGGCTGCATGTATCACACTGCTTTTGTAGTTTGGATATCTGTATTTAGTTACCCTCACTTCCTTTCCTCCTTGACATTTATGAATTTTAGATGCATTTCACTCTGGAACTCTGAAGGGCATCTAGGAGAAATACTTGGTGGCCCCCGCGCTGCACTTCGTCTCCCGGTGAAGCTGCGCAGGGGACATCCCCTGAGGGTGGGCTTCAGCCCGCCTGCCGCGCCGTGGGCGCTCGCCCAACCGCGGGATGCTCGGCTACCGCGGGCACTGCCGTGGTGCTCTCCAGCCTTTAACAGGCGCGGGGGGCTGCTGCTGGCTCCGCGGCTGCCGGAGGGAGGGAGGGAGGGATGACTGGGAGCGGACGAAAAAACCGAGATTACAAGGGATCAGGGAGATGCTGTTAAAGTACATGGCAACTCACAGATGAAACAGGCAGCGGCTGCCTTGAGCTGAAGGCCAATTTGGCAGTGGGCTTGCGCAGGAGGGTTGTCAGAGAACAAGGGATGGGAGACCCTGCGGAGCCCTCCGGCTCTCCTTGCGCCAGCTTGTGGGGACGGGCTCCCGCTCCCACCCTCCTCACCCAGGTCTGCTGCCGTAGCACGCCGGGTAACGCACTTCTCAGTCCGCCTGCTTAATACCCCGGACTCCTTAAACGGCGCTGAATGTAGCTGAGTGGTGGATAAACATTAGTTTCACAGCTCACAAAGCAGAACTGCCGGCTACTGCCAGTCTAGACGTAATGAGTTCCTCCCGGGACCCCTGGGAGCGTTTAGAGTGGGCTCTTCTTTACCCAAGCTGCCAGTCAAGCCGGTGCCAGGGGGGAAGTAGCGCCGTTAATCTCTTTCCCACCATCCCAGCCATAGCTGAAATCCCTTCGAGCATGTAACAGTTTTATTTTAATGTGCTGTCCCACCGGCACGCGGGCAGGAGCGGCGTGGGCCACCCGCCCGCCGGCTTGCTGCTGCCTCCCCACCACGAGCCCGACGGGGGAAGCTTTAATTTGGGGGGGGGGGGGGACAGGGGGGGCGGATGGACGACACGAGGTGGGGACAAGCCGACAGGATGAAACAAATGACGAGGGAAAAGCTTTCACATGTTTTACTTTTCACCCAGGCTGGTGTTGTCACCTCCTTGGGTATCCTTTAATTAACAACAGATTGCTGTTCTGCGGAGAGAGACTAATTTAGCACCTGGAAGAGGAGCAAGGAAAGTTTGCTTGGCAGCCAGGCACCAGCGGCCGGGGACGTCTCCCACCGCGCCGTGCTTTCACGGGGACGCTAAATCACTTGTCAGGAGCTTTTCCCCAACGGCTGGAGCAAATCAGCTATTGAAGGTGATGTCATGCAGAATTTCAGGAGCGCTCCGATGGACTGGCCACGGCTGCTGCCACTTCCCCGATACCTCGGGTTCTCCTCTGGGAAGTGAAACACCACTCGCGCCCACGTCCGCTCCCCTCTTCCAACCATGAAAGAAATCCGCCAGAACATCAAGATGGGATGCTACATTCGGGCAGGGTGAGCTGGGACGGATCCTGCTTGTGCCCGGAGGTGCCGCCACCTCCCTGGGCTCCCACCCAGCAGGAGACCCAGCTGGGGAGGAGCCATCACCAGCAACGCCATCTCCCGAGATGCCATGTCGAGTCCCCCGGCAGCGAGCAGTGACACAGCATAGAGGGATGCTGCCCAGAGAACCCATGCCTGCTTACCAACACCCGGCGACTGCAAGCACAGGGTGCGACATCCCTTCCGAGAAACACCGGCTCCCAGAGGAGAGATGAAGAAAATCACACGTAGGATTCATCGATTTTTCCTCTCCAGGCCTCTTCCGAGAACAGGTTGGACGTACGAGATGGAAAAAAGGGAAAGAGCCACTGTCAGGTCCTTTCCAGAAGACCGACGGACTAATTGCCAAACTCTAAATATATCCCCGCTCCGCACGGCAGCCCAGGGCTTCTGCTGCCCCGTCCTCCACATCAGCGGAGCAGCAGAAGCGCAAGCGAGCCGCTAATCTGCAGGGACGGGCAGGGAGCCAGCGCGGACTTTTCCATCCCTAACCTCTGAGAAGACGGACACCTGTGCGTCTCCTCTCTGCCGGGCTGCATTTAGCAGCCGTAATTATACCCTTTCCATCTATGTATAAATAATTGGAATTCCGGGTAAAATGTTGGGTTGCTTGATTTACATCCCCAGTCAGTCGATAAGGTTGCAACAAGGATAAATCACGGCAGAAGTGCATACTCAGAAGATCCAAGAGGAAGAGAGAGAAACTTCTGCCCCCCCTCTCCATTACTCATGCTTGTTTATACAGCGGCTGGGATAGTTTTGGCACTAAATAAACATTGTGTGATTGCTGGAGTACTTTTCATCATTGTCCTAAGTGCCCGTGGAGAGTTGCGGGAAGGAGGCACTTGTTTCTCCTGACGACTTCTGTTTCCAGGCCACCAAGGACAGTGCCGTAGCGGAGGCTGCCGCTGGGGGTCCCGCTCCCCTGGTCCCCGCCTGCCCCCCAGCCTCTCTGCCTCGGGCGGGAGTTTTCGGAGGCACCCGGGCAGGGCCCGGTGAGAGGTGGGGAACGAGCTTCGGTTCCCCTGAAAACCCCAGTCCTGCTCCTGGAACGCTCCATCCCGAGAGCTCCCGGGAATTTCCTCCCTCGGGTGAGCTGCCTTTTTCTTTTCACGCCAGACCTGCAGCCGGGCATTCAGCGACAGCCCCAGCCTCGGCTGGGGGAATGGGGAGACAACCCCCCACCTTGCTGCTGATGCGCAGGAGCATCATCAGTCTCAAGCCAGACTGTCAATTGGTGTGCACAGAGAGCGGCCAGCATCGGGGGAACACCAGATCATCACTCATCCCACTCCCTCCCTGGCGTAACACCGTCCATCGCGTGGCCGGGCTGGGCACGGCGAGGCCAGCACCCCCCGCCTGCGGCTGGAGGGCCGACCCCGGGAGCAGGGCGGTAGGGGTTCAAGGGCCGAGGGTGCTTCCCAGTGTACTCCCTCCTCCCACTGGGACAGCGCTGCCGGGCTGCATCTCGAGGAGGTCTCCACCTGGCGCACGGTTCGGAAGGGGATGGTGCAGCCAGGGAAGAGCCACGGTGTGAACTGCGGCATCTGCATCTTCGGACAGCAGGCTGCGTGGCGGGGAGTGCAGCGGTAGATGGACGAGGCTGTCCTGGATGTTTTTCAAGTGGAGATTAACCACTGAGTCGGTTCTTTTTATTTAAGATGCCATATGTCTCTTCCCTCTAAATATCTCTTCCATCAGATACCGCTGTGATTCCCAGTTTGCCTTCCAACCCTGCCTTTGAGACACTCTTGCAAACACTTCATAAAACTGTGTTAGATTGGAGATGGAAAATGCTTTGAAGGCTCCTTCTGTCCGTTCCCCCGCGTACGTCACGCCTGAGCGTACCCGCAGCTGCTTCGTCCGCAGCGGCTGGGAGCCTCAGGGCCGCGGCGCGCCCGAGCGCCGTGCGCGTCTCCGGCGGGAGGATGCCACTTCTGGGCTCGGGGCAGAGCACTGGTTTGACTCTGGTGACTCATTTGATTACGCTGCAAATTCTCTTCTTCGCCTGCGAAATGGGGATAGCAACGCCATCCTTTTCCCCTGCTGTGAGCTTCAATATATCAAGGATTGTGAGGCACTTAATACTATGTAAATGGGAGACATATCAGCTGTGCCTCAGATAAATGAATTTCACTTAGATTGATGGGTGTGAAGCACTTCCAAAATTAGGCCTATTCTTCTTAAATCAAACAGTTTCCCCAAGCCAGTTCGGCTCCATTGATGTAGAGGAAGTCATCAAGCTGCGATTCATCATCGGGTTCAATCAAAGACCTTCAATACGCTGACCCACCGCGCGCTTCGCTTCCTCCTCTTCGCGGAGCCAGTCGGAGCGTGGCCAGGGGCAGCAGGAGGAGCAGCCTCCATCCCTGCGCAGGGCCTCCAAGGGCTGCTCCGCAAAGCCGGCGCAGGCTCTCGGCGGGACTAAAACCACAGCGGGTCTCTTACACGGAGCTCGGAGGCCCACCTGGGCATTTAAGGTCATCGTCACAGTGGATTTCAGCTACACAACACCATTTCCCCCAAATATTTGCCTGCTGGTCCTTGCCCGCGCATGGCTGAATTGGAAACGCATGAGTGGAACATCAGTACTCCTGAAATCCCTGCCTCGCTGCCGCGGGTCCCCGCACCTCTCCTGCAGCCTCCGTCGCAGGACTGGCACTGTTTCTAGGGATGAGGGCTGGAAAAGCAGCGCACAGCAACCCGAGTGCTTGCGCTCAACTGTATTTATGCCATTAAACGCTCTATAACATACAGATAATATCATAAAGCTGGTTTCATTCGGTTAGCGAACAGTAAATCCCTCTCGCACGCAGCAGCATCACCATCGCGCTACAGCGGCTGCGTAAGGCTGTAGTAAACCCTGCCAAGCCGCTCGTCGCAGCTTCGCGCTCGCCCGCGCGAGAGGGCCGCCCCCGTCCCCAGCCTCGGGGGCTGCCCGAGGGGAGAGGGGGCCGTAGGCAGCCGGTGCCTCTCTGGGGCTGGAATGTCTCCTCTTCTCTCTGCCAAACCCGAGCGCCTCCCGACTACACGTATCCGTCTGGTGTTTACGTGTGGAGGAGCTCAGCTCTCTCCAACTTTTTAACTGCAGATAATCAACAAAGCCGGGCAAATAATTTAGCGCGTATAATTTATTCTATGAATTTTGATTCTTTGCCCACAAGCAGCTTGCGCTTCTCGCAAAGGTATTGGTCCTACGAAATTATGCGGGGGAACTGCCGCCTCGGCCTATAGCGCGCTCAGCCGGCTGGCAGCGCGCGTTCGCCACCCCGAGCACTGCAACGCCGGCCGCTTGCTTGCTTTCCCTTAGGCGCCTCACTCACATGGTATTTCCCCTGCTGATAGCCCGGCAGAAATCTAACCTTAAAGGGCACCTCCGACGGGCAGAGCATTGTTAATAGAGCCTTACCCGCACGCCTAGGACAGCCGCGCCCAATCCCCGACGCAGAAGTAGGCATCCGAAGGCTAGGTGCAACAACCGGTTAGCTGAGTAATCGCCGAAATGTGGTCGCGTCATCCGCCTGTTTGTACCAAACTGCCCCATACTGTCATTAAATGAGACTAAACATACCTCGGAGCAGCAGTAAGCACAGCTGTGCTGTTTTTCCCCATTGGCAGAGGAAGGAGAGGATGCTGCAGCCTCACACGCAACCGCAGTGCCAGTTACGAGCTTGCCTGAAATTCAGATGCTGAAGCTGTGAACTAAATTGCATCCGCTTGGGGCCATTTTCACCGCGTGTCTCGCGTCCTTTCAGTCGTTGCCTGTGCCGCACGCCTCTCCGGCGCGCTCGTGCTCCCGTGAGAAGGTGCTTACCTGTCTGGCGTCGTGCACGGGGCTCCCTGGTGCACGGCAGCGGTGGGCAAACATCCATCGCTGTCACAGCGGGCAGCGGAGCCCTGGTGCTGTTCCCGCCCGGACCGCAACGTCCAGCAGCATTCAGCAACGTCCTCGTGTCAGACGGGCGTCGGAATAGCTGACGCGACTCTTCATTAACGGTCCTTCCAAGGTGGGAGTTCACCTGTTTGTGAAAAGAATGCCGTATCAGTGTGCGCCTGTAAATCATCCTACCGGCTCTGTGCTAATATCTTCATTTTTGCCATTGCCAGCGGCAGGGCGTTCAAACGGCTGTCACTCCGCAGATGCCCTCCGTCCCCCTTCTTTATCTTCTCAACATTGTGATCTTGTCGGCTGCAGGAAGAGCTACGGCCCTTCAAGTTAAATGTGCCTGCCAAGAAAAATGTTGATTTTTTTCCTCCACCTACCTCCAGATACCCGATTAATTCAATGCAAGGAGCGAGGACTTAAGGTTTGCGTGATTTTTTTTAAGCTGAATACAGAAACGTTGATGTAGAAAAATACCGCGGCTGTTAGAGCCGTCTTGTGACCAAGACAGCCTTAAAACGTGGTTTAGCCTGACTTGGCACACCAGCTTTTAGGGGCTAAACGGAGAAGTGAACTAATCCCAGGTCTTAATGAATAATGTTCAAATCCAACTTTCATTTTCAAATACGGCCATAGACTCAAGAATGAGTCACAAGGTGTTTGTTGTGCGGGTGAAGAATAGACAAGCCGGGAAGGGTATTTTTATGTGTTTGTGAATCATTGTATATGATATTTTCCTCCACTGTGCCTCTCAGTCCTAGCAGTTTTCCGCAGTGAAATCCATTCAGCTGTGCTGGAAATGTAGGCGCTTTATAGAAAATCTTTAATAGCGCTAGCACAAATGGATGGCTCTTATTTCCTCTCCGCAAAGAGGCGATTTGCAAAACCACTGCTAACAAACATTTACCCCCTTCCCCCGAGCCACGGAATAAAGAGCGACGGAGACGCCTCCCAGCCACGCGGGCGAGGCAGAGCCACCCACGGCGGCCGTGCGGCACGGGCACGGCGGCAGCAGGCGCGGCGAGGCGCGCACCACGGCGCTCCACTGCCGGACGCAGGGGCGACCGCGGGGAGGGACGGCGTGGGGCGCCGCGGGGGCGCAGAGCACTGCAGCTCCTCGGCCGCACAGGGCAGTGTGGAAACACGCTCCCCACAGCACGTAAACACGGGCGCGGGAACACATGGCTGCACAGGTGCCGGCGACTGCACAGACACATACGGGCGAGACAGGGAACTGCACGGATCCTTTCCAACTCTTTCCAACCTGGCTGGCGTGCCTGTTTGTTTTCTGCTACGCTCCTCTTGCCGGAATTTTTAACATTTAATTAGTTGAGCCAGCTGCTTCCGCTCTGCAAAGGGCCGTTTGGTTCTGTCTCACTCTAAACACGGGATTCTTTTGTTAGTAGGATCGATCCAGGCTCTGGCCACGTGGCACAGCCCGGACCCCAGATCCCACCGCCCTCGTCTGCCACACTGTGCCCGCGGCAGCGGGGTCAGGGACACGGCGGGAGCCGCGGGCGTTGCGGGGAGGTGCCAGCCGAGCCACCGCGGGCTCCCGCCTGGGCTGACAGCAGAGCAGCGGGCTGCGGCACATCTCCTCTTCACCCCTCTCGAGAGGATTGGAGCTGAGCGCTACCTTACGCTCTGCAGATTATCGGCCTTTGGAAACGGGGTGGAAACCGGAGGACTCACCGTGCAGAAGAAAGAGATTTCTACCCAGCGGTGGTGGGGCACGGGTCCCGCTGCCCTGGCAAAGCGGCTCTCACCGGCTGAAGCATAACCGCCGCCCGTCTGGATGAAAGATGCTGAACTTTTACCAATGGTGCCCAAAATCCCCCCTAGGAAAGGCACACAGGAGAGCTCCCTGGTGACAAGGGGAGGCTGCGTCCCGTGGGAACCCGCTGCCCCACGCGTGGCGGGCAGAGGGGCTGCTCGCTGGCACGCGGGGGCGGCCGGAGCCCGCGCCGGGAGAGGAACCCACGGTTGGCAGTGCCGGTTACGCGGCGACCCTCACTCGAGAGCAGACCGCCGGCAGCAAGCTGCACACCGGCTATCAACGTTCCGCTTTGCCAGCCTGTGTGAAACCCTCTGGGAAAACCACGGGGGGACCAAGAGGTGCCTTTTGTAGGGCTACAGGGTATGGGTGGCGCTCCTTACGCTTCTGTTACGGGCTGCAGCGCCCGAGGGTCGCTCGGACTTGTCTTAGCCCCGGAAGGATGTCACAGCCCATCCTTAAACCTTTGCCGAACTGCACGGCAGGCACGCAGCTTTAACCATTTCCTAGGTACTGAAGGCAGCCAGAAGCAACATTTGTTTTTAACGGGTGTAAAATACGCAGCGTGAAACTTGGGAGGGCCGGCCAGGCGGCAGGTTGCTCGAAGGGTGATGTCGTGCCCTTTCCTGGGGCTCTTCCCCCACGTGCAGCGTCATTCTGCGCTGGGGAGGCTCTGTCCCTCCCTCCTCAACAGCTTCAAGGCCGCCTTTCGCTCCACCTTTCCTTGGTTTTCAATAAGGTCTGCCTTTCCTTTTGGTCTTTCAAGCCTGGCCTTTGCCTTGCTTGCTTTGTCCTACTCCACGTGCCTGTGTTTTCTTTCTCGTCCTCGGTAGCTCGTGGAATTATTTTGTTTTAATCGTTTCACCCATTTCTCTTCAGTACGTTCCTTTTTGTCCCTGGTCCCTCCTTCACGTTTTCTGCCCGCGGATTTGGGAGGCTCCTTGCCGAATTGCTGAGGCCAAGCAGCTCCGGGGCATCGCCGCGGTGCCTTCCCCCGGCAGCCCTGCGCCGCCCTGGCACCGCTGATTCAGCGCCGGCAGAGATCCCAGAGAGACGCCGGCCCCATTACGGCGGCTGCGAAAGAGCTGGTTGATTGCAGGGGAGCCGGGATTTCAGCCTGGTTATCGCTACCGCTCATGAAAATACTTCTAAGGCCTTTGCCTTTGGAAAAAGGGCAGATTGCCTCAAATGTCAGGTGTCAGCAAAGCCTTTCTGCATCCCTAGGCGGACTCCCCGCTCCAGCTTCCAGTGACACAAAAGGACCCCGCGCGATTCTATTCATACCAGATGCGATCTCCTACCTTTAAAGCCGAGAGAAGTTTGCCTGAAAAGAGACACGTGAACTTTTTTCCGATCGTTCTAATCATTCCTTTTTCACCCGGGAAATAAATTTTTAATTGTTCTTATTCTTCCATATCACCTTTGAAACGGATTTGCTTTTTCACTGAAAGTCCAAGATAGAAGAACACTTAAAAGTTTTCAATTTTCAGACCCTGGCAAACCTATCGCTTCTGACATAAACAAGCAAAGCCCGAACATGTTTAATGAAACAGTTTGGGTTTTCAAAATGAATGGTTTTGTTTTGATCAAAAAGCCATTTGTAGCTCCAATCCCGAAGACGTTTTCCCAAAACCCATTTAATCCGGCTCTAAAAGTCTCTTTGCAGAGAGAGGTGCGACGTACGCTCGTTTGCCAGCCCGGATTTGGTCGCCCTCATTAGAGCTGCCAGGTGCGAGCCCTGGGCTTGGGGGGACACGGAGACACTGCCCGGTGGCTCAGGAGCGCCAAGGGAGCGCGGTGCTGATGGCAGGTTAGTCCTCTGATAAAAGCACAAAAGCAGAGCCCAGCAAACAGTACTGAGCCAACAATAACGGGCATTTTCCCTCCGTTTCCCTTCTCTGGTTGTCGGGGACCAAAACGTTATCATTTTCTCCCGTGCACGTCCCAGGCATCGCGTGGCCGACCGCGGGCAGTGATGCCGGCCCCGGCCGCACCTCCCGTGGCGGGCACACCTAGCACCGGGCTCGACAGCCCTTGTCGTTATGAGCTAAAAAATTCATTTCTCGCAGGCACTGACTGCAAAACTGCTGTCCCTGCAGTTGCTCCTGCCAGCAAACTCATTAGCACAGATATTCATTGGGAGCGAACGCAGAGGAGAAATGAAGCCAGCCGCCCAGGCGCTACCGACTGCGGCTCCCGGGGAGTAGTGGTGGCTTTGCCCACGTGTCCCGCTGCCCGCCCGCCACACCAGCCCCCGGCCACCCCCCAGCCCCGGGCACCGCGGCGCAGCAACGGAGCCGGTTGCCGCTGTGGCAGAGCGACGGTGGTTACCCACCCCGCTCCTCACGGGCAGCGTGGGAAAGGCGGCGCGGCCGCGCGCCAAGGTGGTGCCTGAGGCTGGTGCCTTCGTCGCTGCAGGGCTACACCAGGTACCAGCTCCTTCCTCCAGCACCGTCGCGCTTCGAAGCATCTCGCTAAAAGCAGGAAAAAAGAGCATTAAAGCCAAGTGGAAACAAAGCCAAGAGGGTTCGGCAGGTCTGACTGAGGAGGAGAGATGAAGGAACATAACGCATCGGCCTGGGAAGAACAGAAAGGGGCAGAGGGGAGATGTGGAGAATAGGAGAAAGATAGACAAATAGTAGTAATAATAAAAATAGCGTTATTTATAAATTGCCCGCTCGAGGGCTCCGAGGGACCCAAGCAGACACTTAACGCATGATAATAATAAACAATCATAATTAAAACCTCATAAAACACGTCATGGGAAAAGGAAGCGAAATATTCTAAAGCTCTTGAAATCCTGCAGAGGACATAAAATAAAGGCACGGGGGAAAACTTATCCGAGGTTGACCCAAAATATATCACAGGCAGTAATGGGTTTCTGCCGAGGAAAAAGCGATGGAGAGAAGAGCGGCTTAGGCTGGAGAGAAGGGAAGATGCTGCTGCGCTGCGCAAGGGCCACCAGTGCCCCGGGAGGCGCCGCAGCAGCAGCAGCCGCCCCTGCTGAGATGGCGGACACGGGCTCGGCCGCCTGCGAAAGGGCGGCTGTACGGCCAGGGACAGCGCAGGGCCAGGGGCCGTAGCAGGGCGGCGGGCAGAGAGGAGCCCCGGCACTCCCTCCGCACCCATCCTGCCCCCGGAACGCGCTGCTCCCACTCCGCGAACCCATTTGCTTTCAGGTGCTCTCTACTCCGCCAGCTCTCCCCAAACCTGGGATGGCCTTCCCGGAAAGAGTGGGCATCCAATGCAAACGCAGCAGGACGCCGTTCAGTGATGTGGCACCGGTAGGCTGTGTCATGCTGTCCCCAACTTCCCGCGGCTCGGGCTCGGGGGGGATGACGCCTCCTGATTAAGAAGTGAGAGACAAGCGCGAGCTCCCGCTCTCTTCCTGCGCGCGTCTGTGCGTGTATGTGTGCTCAGATCCTTCTTGTATATTCTGCGGAGACAGGAGTCGCAGATCAGGGGAGTCTAAAATGCAGCACGACTGCAGCACATACAACGGGGAGCGCGCCAGAATGCCTCTGACAAGTTACACCAATTATATACCAGTGATTTGTCACATCTGTTAACTCATCGGTTTGCATTTCAGGCAGGCGGCTATGCCTACAGATAAGACGGCAGTGGGAAAGCGGGGCAGGCTGACGGTGCAGAAGGGCGCTGTTTGCGCGTCCGCGCCCGGCGCCGGCTCCCCCCGCCCCGGGATGACGCTCCATAAATATGCATGCAGCACGGCGACGGGGTCTCTCCGCGTTTTGACATGTATTATATGTTGGAATAACTCCGAGGGATTTCTGCACAGTATAATAATGAGCGTGCCCGGTAATAGCCGGCTCTGGGAAAGGAGACAAAGCCGGAGTTACCGCACCTGCGGTTTAATAGTTGGCGAATTGTGATCTTAGAAAACCAGCTTGCCCTAACGACATCAGCCGTACAGTGAAAGCCCCTCGTCTCGTTTAAGCCGGGGGATGTTTGCAGCCAGAGGACTCTCAGAGGATACGTTTCCTGACAGCGAGAAGGTCACCCAGACCGAGCGTGCTGCTGCGTGCTTCTGCGGCACTCAAATCTCCCTGCCCGCCGTTCGGCACTGCGATACGCACCGAGCATTAGGGATGGGGAGGCCAGCCCGGGAAAGGCTCTTCTGGGGGCATCCAGTCGGAGCACAGGCAGAGCGTCCCCCCTCCCCTCGCCTTCCCACGTCACGGGATGTCGCCGGTTGCAGCCAGCACCCTCCACCTCTCCCAAGGTGCCCTCGAATCCCGGATCCGCACACCGAATGTAATCGCACAGACACGGTTTGACGGGGTACCGGTCCACCTGGGCGGACACCTCGCCCCCGGCAGCAGCCGGTGTCCCCTGCTTCAGAGGGAGGTGACACCGTGACCGCTCACAGAGTCACCTGGGCAGCCGTGTGCCGCGGAGGAAACCCTTCCCGACCTCCGCAGCCGTGAGCTCGCCACCCTCGGCGTGGGAGCTGATTAGCCTTCTGTCTGCTGTGCACCCGTACAAACGTTACTATTGATCATAAAATTAGGCACCTCCTCTTTACATCCAGCTACGTGCGACTCCGTGACCTCAGAGAGATGCTAATTCTGCACCCGCCGACGTGCCGGGTGAGGACACGTGTACCTGCCCCATCCTCGAGCGGTCCCACGCTCTCCCGCGCTGGTAAAACAGGCAGCATCCACCTCTCCTTCTGTTCACCCTCTTCTCAGGTACTGGGGGCGGGGGTCCTCAGCCCCTCTCCTCGCCCGACTAGAGGCAGGACACCTTTTCCCCGGGCAAACCCCGCGGCCGCAGGGAGAGCCGGGCCGGGGAGCGGACCTGGCCCCGGGGGTGGGATGAAGGCACGGGCACAGGCGCGGATGTTTCCAGATGAACCCGTCTCTCCCGCCTCTCCCAGGGCAAACAAACAGGTTGCTGTTGAGGGTTTTTAATTTCCTCTGCCACAGAGCGGCCGTGTGCCTTTTATACAGAGAGCCTTTAAAGACTTTGGGAAGCAATTCCAACGTTTTCTATAGGTGCGGGGAGATAATTGAATGCTTTCAAAGAGCGCTGCATGGCAGGGAAAGTTCAATTTTTGCAGCGCGGCACATCCTGCATTCACTGAGTTTTGTGCTTCGGCATCATTCCCCCCCTTTCCTTTATTTCCTAGAAGCTGAATCCCTCACAGCGTTTTCCTGTGGCTTCTCTCTGCTGAAGCACTCAGGGGCGAGAAGCAAGAACAGACTGAAAGTCAAGCAAAGCCCTCGCCGCAAGACAAACAAATAAGTAAGTGGAAGCGGGGACCGCTCCGCCTCCTGCGACGGGGAGGAGCGGGCGCCCGCCCCGCACGCAGCACCCACCGCCACAAAGCCGCTGCCCGGCTAGTGTTAGCCCTAACATTTCTCCCGTGAGAAGGCAGCAAAGCAGGGTGGTGGTTCTCGGGCAGTAGGATAAACCCGCCCTCGCTACTGCCTGTCCCTTTGAGCAAGCAGCAGGTGGGAACGCTCGGGTGAAGGTTACCAACAGACTGGAATTTAAAAGCAACCGGCACCAGAGGATGATGTTTCCCTCCCCGAGCTTCCCCTCGTGAGGGGCAGGGGGGACGCAGGAGCTTTGCAGGGGAATTCGGCTTTTGGGTTCCTGGCTGGCCACGGCTCTGTGCCAGCTAATCGCATCCAGCTTATCTCTGGTCCAAAGAAAAGGCTGATTTACATCTCGTTCCTATTGGAAGTGGCATTGCTTATGCACAGCCGCACACGTACTTCACAGGCTTTGTGCCGGCCTCTGAAACGGCAGAGAGACTTCAGCACGAAACGAGCCTACACAAAAAACAAACTGTGTTGTATTTAAAGATTCCTTAAGTCATTTTAATGTATTTAAATCTTAATTCACGTTCTCAAAGTTCATTTTCACTACTCTAATGTGATGTATTTGACAGAAAGATGAATGACATTATTAAAGAGCCTCTCTGGCAAATTTCAGTAATAAAATCTTCCTTTCCCCCCTGCTTCTCTCCTTTTCTAGACACATAAACCTTCGCTTCCTTCATCTTCAAAGACCGTTTCTGGAAGGGGCTCCAGGACACCACCTGCATCTTTCCCATGCGAATAATTTAACCTTGTGTGATGGCATCGGGGTGCCACGGGGCAGGATCTGGGTGAGCGACACCCAGATGTGCCCTCCTCATCCTCGCTGGTGCGAGGGTGCGGGGGGCTGCCCAGGCTGAGCCTTGCCGTCCGCCATGCCAGCCCCGCACAGGCACCCTCTGAATTTACACCCTGCTTCCCCCTTCCCTATTAATTTATCCTTTCCAGCATGCCGGAGAAGTCACATACATTAATCATCCTGACTATTAAACCATCTCCCCTAAATCATTTTCCGCTCTGGCAGCCCTTCGCCGCGAGCACTGGCCAGCCCCTCTCTCCGCTGGCCGCGGCGCCCCAGCCGGGACGAGCGGGCTCCGCATCCCACCCTCTCCGGTCCGTCCCCGCCACCGCAGCTGCTCCAACACAGACCCCGAGGGCTGCCCAGAATCGGGCTCCACCGTGCGCGCGAGGACCCCGAGCTGTGCCGGGATGCGTGGCCCGGGAGCAGCATGTGCTGGTCCTTGGCTGACATAGATGCAGCTTAAAAATAGAAAAAGTCGGATAGAAATTGCCAGGAGAAACTCCGGGCTCGGTGCGTGCTTAATATGAAATATTGAAGAGACGGCTCAGAACAGAGCTGTCGGCGCCGTGGGAGTTGGAGATGGAGCAGAGAGGACAGCTCAGCTCTGCCTCTCTATTTGTTCGGCCGTACGGAGGGAGATAATAGAGGGAGAGGCTTTTGGGGTCGCGGCTGGGTGGGGAAGCAGGGGAATCCCCCTGCGAAGGGGGGCTGGAGGGGGAATCCTTCAGCTCAGGCGAGCAAAAGGCACCGTGGCCCCCGAGCGACTGCCGAGGGGAAGCAAGGCACGCGGGCAGCCTCGGCGCCGGGGGTCTCACCCGCCCGCCCCCTCCAGCCCCGCCGCATCGCCCCGTGCCTCCTGTTCCAGGCACGTGAGGGATTCTGGTCGCCAGGCTTCTGCCTTTGCAGGTTTTGCTCTTTGCCCTGAACAGGAGGAATTTCGCTAACTTTATCTTCCGAATCCCAGCACGCAGAAGAAAGGAGAATAAAAACGTGTCACGACCTCATCTGCCTGACCTCAAGCAGCGGCAGCGGCAGGCTGCGGGCTCCACCGCCCCCGGCACTTTTGCCCGGGTGTGGAACAGCGGCCGAGGGGCCGGCGGAGCGCGGGAGATGGGTTTCCAGCAGAGCTGGAGGATGGCAAGAAGAGCGGCGCGTCCTCAGGGTCCTGCCCCGGTCCCGCAGGTCGGGGTGTTGGAGGGGGACTGCAGGTGAGAAGAGGAAAACGGCAGAAGCAACGGCCTGGATTTTGCTCAGCATTGTTTCTGGAAGTGGATATTGCACCCTTGGCTAAAACCTCGCGTTGGGTGTTCGCAGCCCTAAGCCACTGCCGCACGTGGCCATCCCTCTACCGTGGCCGCAGAAGGCGGCCGTGCTCTCTCTCCTTGCTGCCCTGCTCCTCCCAGCAGCTTTTTGCCGTAAGAGCGAGGCACTGGGGGAGTCAGCCCGGGGCGGGTACAGTCGCAAGCCGCCCCGCGGGGGTCTCGGCGTCGCGCACATCCGCATGAGAGCGCGGGCTCTGCCTGCGCTGCGCTGGGCTCACGCTGGGCGGGAGGCCGACCCCCTCTGCAGAAGCATCTCGCTCGCAACAAAGGGGAGATCTTCTGCTCTCTGGCTGTTTAGACTCTCCAAAGCTTCAGTGATCTACCTAGATTAGGCCTCAACAAGCTGAATTTCTGCTCCAGGTAGTGCAGCTGCTCCTCGCTGAATAAAACATGCCGTTCACGCTACTGCGCCCCAAAGACAAGCTCCAAGGATTCTTTTATTTCTTCTTCTTTCTATTCAGGCACATGCTTCGTTTTTTGGCAAACACCTGCAAAGAGAGGCACCCCCTGTTGCTCCTCTCGGCTTATTTGGCGCAGGGAATGATGTGGCTACTTTAATAAGCCTCCCATCGCTCGCCCGGGAGGTCCGGGGCGCTGGCACCCGCACCGTGAGAGCGCCATGAGCTCCCCAGAGCCACCAGCGGTTCCTCCTCTGCTCACCTGAGGAAGCACCGGGAGCATTTCCAAGGGATGCGGCGCCCACGGAGCAGCACGGGGACGGCGTCACTGCTGACTCTGCGCTCCCGGGCTGCCCCACTCCGATTGCTGCCTTGTGCTTTCCAGGGCTGGGGGTGAGCCAGCGGCAGAGCCAAGGCAGCCTCCAGGCTTGTTTGCCGCCCGCCGCGTGCAGCCGCCTTGACGCCTGAGCTGAGGTGCCGCAAACGACCCGGTGCGGACGTTTGTACACCTTCGGGCCGTTTAAACCGCTATTCATTCCCATGGCTGCTGGTACCGTTTAAGCATTATCTACCAGATAGCCAGAGGAATTTTCTGCCTGTTATATTCGGTCCAAGCTGCCCGCTCAGAGGCTCCCAACTTGCCATTTTCATTTACTTACGGGGAGTACGGCCAGAATGGATTGTTTCTGCTTTGCGCTCAAGTTTTTAAGTAATAGAAAAATGACAATCAATTAACAGCGGTGGCAGCGCAGCCGCAATTAAGCGGCCGGAGAGCGCGGGCCCCGGGCGGGATGGTACGTGGGCCCGGCGGAGCAGCACGGCTGGCGGCAGCCCCTGCCCACGCTCGCCTGCCTGCGCGAGGGGGAGCGCGTCCCCGGCTGTCTTTGCACAGGCACCCGCCCCTGGGCAAACGCCCTCCCGTCCGCCGAACTCGCCAAGGAGCTCCGAAAGCCCTCTGCAGCACTAGAGCGAGCGCGAGCCTTTTTCTACACAGGCAGAGATCTAAGTTTGGCACCTGCTCCCATAATGATATAGCAGATCATTACAACTTGTGACATCCCGCTATAAACAGAAAGCTGTAAAACCCTGTAATTTAGAAAGCTGGATCAGGTACTCATGTGTTTTGCATAATCCAAGAGACAGTGGGTTTCAGGCTGAGTTTTCCTTTTCTTTTTCCCTTTTTTGCTTGCTTTCCTCACCTTCCCTTCTGGTTGACATGGTTACGGAATCCCGAGGGTGGGGTAATAGGACACGACAGATGCGTTCGGGTAGACTCAGAAATCCACCCATGCCTCCTGGAAAAGCACGAAAAGCACGCTGTTTAGAGGCAATTCAGCTGCTTTGTCTTCTTGCAGGTCTCCCCCTCTCTTTCTTATTTCCAAAGAGGCATTTGCATGAAGACATCGCCTTCTCTCCCGAAGCCTTGTGCCCGCTGCTGCCCTTTCCCTTCCCAAACCCTTAAGTCTCCGCTTATGCCGCCAGAGCCGCTTCTGCTGCGACCCACTGCTATGGCAGAGGAGATCTGGGGGGGGCGGGGGGGAAATAACCAGCGGCGGGAGCAAGCAAGCGCTTACAAAAAAATAGATAGATGGAGGCAAAATTGTTCCTAAATTGAATGTTTTTCACTGTTCTTCCAAGCAGTGTCTGCAGTACTTTAGGATTATTCTCTCCCGGGGGGTGCTCATAAAAGCTGTAAATACTCGGAATAGCTTTCGAGGCTAGCCTTATGACAGTTCAGTTCTCAAGAAAATATATGCTAATGTGCATCGCCGTCATTATCCGGGAGACCTCGCCGCAGACGCTTTTGTGTCTGCGAAGAAAAGATTTCTGATTGCTGGTGTTTTGCTAAAAGTTAAATACATCCAGGCTTTGAAACACACTGCGAGCGTTCCAAAGCAGCAAGTGCCCGGTGTTGGCTCCCGTCCACCGTACCCCAGCTCCGGGGTTTGTTTAAAGGCTGCGGATCAAGTTTTCCAAGAGCTCTAAATCCCACTGGAGGTGGATGGGAATGGGATGCTGTGCTGCACCGCATCCCTCTGGCGGCAGAGAGCCCCTGTGCCACGCGCTGCCGTGACTCGTGCCCCACGTGCGCTGGGCAATGGCATGACCGCTTCCAGCTTGCCGAATTTCAGAGCTGGGAGTTACGATCTATTTTCGTAGGCTTTCTCGTTCATATCCGTGCAGCTTGGGCAACATCCCTCCGAGCCCTGCAGAAAGCACAGGATTCAAACAAGTTTCAGAAAGCGGGTTTCTGTAGAAAGAGGAGCGGGTGTTTCAGCTCGTGCACACGTGGACTCCTCGCTCCATCACCTGGGGCGTTTTGTACCTTGTCATCGGCACTGACATGCAACAAACCAGAAACAAGGCTATTTAGAGGTTCGCATGCAGTATGGTTCTTAAAAAAAAAAAAACCACCATGCTCACGTGTAAATGTCAATGGGACTATGACTGTAATGCAGACCCATACTACGCTATTTTACTTAATTGAGGCTGAAGGCACTGGAAGGGAAGAAAGAAATAAATCAGGGAGCCGTGCAAATGGAGGCAGCACAGCCCCGGCAGATTTACCGCGCCTGCTCCGGCACAAGGTTGTCGGAGGTGGCCTGACGCAGGCTGGTGTCGCAGGCGGCATCCACACGTCCTCTTTATATCGGCGCCGGCGGGTGAAGGAGCGAGCAACGCTG
Organism: Vanellus vanellus; assembly: GCF_965231255.1. Lineage (NCBI taxonomy): Eukaryota > Metazoa > Chordata > Aves > Charadriiformes > Charadriidae > Vanellus > Vanellus vanellus. Next base: position 8,493,811 of record NC_138926.1, on the reverse strand, counting down.
GATGCGAAGGGCGGTTCGGACGGAACACGGCCACTCCGGAGGCAGCGCAGCCATGGCTCGGGGATGTCTGCGGGAAGAAGGGTGCTCTCGCCAGAACAAGAGCCCAAGCCCGAGCCCAAGGCTTGAACCATCTTCCCGTCTGAGATGGGTTTGCAGCTCCCCTTGGTGGAGGGAAGCGGGGGGACAGGGGAGAGGTGGTACACCACTCGGGGAAGGGCTTTTAAGGTCCCGAGGAGAGAGAAGTCCTCGCCATCCTGAAAGGCTCCCCAGAAGCGATTATACCAATCCAGAGGTCTGCAGCCTTTGGGGATACTTAGATCGGTGTTGAGTGTGGGATGCTGTTTACAGCTGTCTCGGTACAGTGGTTTCTGCAGTAATGATATTCATTCGTCCCAGGGGAAAAAAACCAAAGGTGCTGAGCTTGCAGGGCAGCCCAGTTCCTCCTGGAACCACTGCTGGGGGGTCACCGCTCCGGGAGAACCGGGTCTCGCACGAGGTCTGAACCAGCCCTGAAGTTCCTCTCTCCCGTTCTTCTGAAGTGTCCTTTGCTTTCAAACTGTGTTTATCGCGGATGATTGATATTTGACATTACAATGTACCAGGAACACGCACAGCATCACTCCGCTGGGATGTGACGCTCTTCCCGCAAACACATCCATCAGAGCTGCAAGTGCCACCCTGGCAAGAAGGCAACGGAGGAGCCGTGCCGGGGGAGAGAGACGGGCTGGAGTCCCAGCAGGGGCCTCGCTGCGCATCTGTGGGTTGGGGAGCATGGGGGGGGAAGGTCCCCGCAGTCACGGCGCAGCCCCTGCGGAAAGCCTTTCCCGGCACGGCACACCACGCCAGAGCTGTGGCACCGCTGCCATCAGCCGGGCTGAGGGATGCTGTCCGCACTCCACCGCCCCGGGCTGCGACCGCCCTTGAAAGATGGCTGAGAAATCCTTGAGGAGAGCGGGGGGAAAGGGGGGCTCCGGCGTGCTTGGCTTTGGCGGCCGAGGGGAAGGAGGGAGAGCAGCAGGCGCGGGAAGCCAGAACCACCAGAGTCTTCAGCGGGCGGAGATAACGGGGAAGTATCGATCCCAATTTGCCTTTGCTGTCGTTTGAGAGGCGACGGCTGGAGGACCGTGTTATCTCTCCGATCCGCGCCCGCGTGCACATCAGGAAGAGATGGGATGCGATTCATTAAGCAATTCTTCTAATAGTCCCGAGGTATAAGAAGTGAAATGACCTCAGTTAAATAATTTGAGGGCCTGATGCTCATCGCCAAACGACACCTCTCGGGCTCCGGCAGGCGAAAAGGCTCTTGTGAAGGTGTCGCTTCCCGGCGCCGTGGGAATACCGCCCCAGAGCACGGAGAGGGCAGAGACCGGCGGCAGCACCCGCCAGGCAGCATTCAGCTCCACGCAGGACGCGGGGGCTGCCCGGCATTACCAGGGCCGCATCGATTTCTGTTTAACTTCCCATTTATTACAATGCTGTGGATAGAGATTAACTTTCCTTGCTTGGTATTTATTATTGTTTCACCTGCTTTCAAATGGCAAGTGAAGGCGCTTTGACGAATGAACCGAGCCTGCCCTCGCCCCGAGGAAGGCGCGCTCCTGCACCTCCCGGACGCGGTTTGGATCCCGAGGCTCTCCTCGGACCCGACCGAGCAGCAGGCAGCACTCAGACCACGGCGGCACCCCCTCCCCGGCGGTTCACGCTCCCAAAGCAAATCATTAATATGCAGTTCTCTGACGTACCGTAAGTCACTTGCGGTGAAGTGCTGCGTCTAATTGATTTGAGATGCATCAGCCGAGCCTCGCGACCGGCTCTGCTGGGCCCGTATGTAATAAGCGCGACGTGCTGGAAAGAGGGGAATTACTCTTGACACTGGGATTATATCTCTGCCAACAGCATCAATATTCTATTAAAGATATGTGATAATATAACACTAATTACCAATTGAGGGGCCATTAAAGGGAGCCTACAAACAGCAGTTCGATCTCACCTTTCAGATTAAAAACACCACAATGATTTCCTGTTCCTTGTACTTTATTTCTGTGTTTTCTGCCCATGCATAATGCAGCAATGCAAATTGCCAGCGAATACCTAGAAGATTGCTGCCTTCACCTGCCGTCCAGGGGCAACGGCGTCCTAAGCCCGGGCCGAGCCGGGAAGGAGATAAGTCATGTCTACAAGCCGAGAACAGGGGAGAGAAAAAGTCCTCTCCCATTTCCATTTGGCCGCGTGCCTAAGGGCAGTGTAGGAATGGCCGCGACTTAGCAAGGGAGGAAAACGCAAGTCGCCCGGATGAACCGGGACCAGCCCGGCCCCGCAAAGCCGCCTGGTTATTCTGAATTCAGCCTGTGGAAGAAACACAGGTTTTCTTTCCACGGTCCTACTTCGCTCCCAATGCTCCCGCCGGCAACAGGTTCACTGAAAGCAGTGGAGAAGGTGACTGTAGTCGCCCTCAGGCTGAAAGCCCCACTGGGGCACGAGTGTCCAGCACGGCACCCAAGGCTCCCCAGCGCTGGCACCCCTACGGCCTCTGCGTGCAGCACCTTAACAAGACGTTACAAACTCCACTAACCCCGAGGGGTCTGGAGACCCCCACCCCACTGCCGCCCTCTTCCCGCTGCAGCGCTTCGTGGCTGCCAGACCCCCCCTTCCCCGGCCCCATAAGGACAACGGCCGTGATTTACTGCTCCTGCAAAAGGAACCGCAAGGCTCGAGTATTCCTGGAGCAAGAACAAGCTCGTTAGGGTCTTCCAAGGCTCCTGCGCTTAAAGATGTTTGTCTGATTTTAAAGATGGGTTTTTTCCCTTTGTTTTTTCCTAAGGCTACGGAGGGCAGACAGCCTATGACGGCGGTCACGAGGTTAATGAAATTGAAACAACAAGTATCATCTCCAAAGAAACCTCATACTGCAGGGGCAAATCTGATCCTGCCGTCAAGCCTCAGCGCTCAAAGCTGCGGAATATTTTGCAGGATGAGGGCCTGAAAGACAAAACCGGACCCCTGGGGCATCCCCGCCAGCACCAGGGCATGGCAGCAGATGCAGCCCCCTCTCAAATTTAGTTACCGGTGAGAACAACAGGAACATTATCGCTAAAGAGGGGATACCTTTCCTGCAAAGAAACATGGGAATTAGAATCTGCCTCCTACTCCCAGCTGATGGCATCGGCACGGTTTAGCTCAGAGCAATCCTTTTGGAGGGCAGTGTCGAGGAGCACACGTTCAATAAACGTCTAACAAAGGACCAAGCGGATCTCCGCAGGAGGCTACGGGAGCTGCAGCGCCGGTGCTGCCGTCGCCTCTCCGGGGCGGCCTCGGCAGAGGGAACTCCCCGAACATTTGTTCTCCCGCATGCAGCGGCGCCTGCCAGCCATGCATTATTTTAATGAGACACAATAATATTCTATCAGTTCTACAAGCTATAGATTGAAGCCACAAAGAGAGATCATCTGAACCTCCATATGATCAATCTTGTCAAAACACGTTCATTTAATCCCTTACAAATGAAAAGAAAATGCGTTTAAAATGTCATCCTTGGGGTCTGGGAGCCAGGTTCCTATAAATCAGTCTACCCAGGTAAACCGTATTATTTAGGAGCTGTGTGACCGCAGACGTGCCAAAAACACTTTTGAACTAGGCACACGAGGTTGACATCATCTCAGACGTAAAAATCGTACGCTTCTTTGGTTTGTTTTACCTTTCTGTGACTAAGCGCCACGCAGAGGTATACAGGGGAGAAGACGGATAGACGGAGGTTCCACGGGGACGCACACGACTCGCGGTGAAGCAAGCGCACAGGTAAACGCGGGGACTAATAAGCTCACAGATCTGACGAGAGGGGACAGCCACGTAAAACGTCAGGCGGTACCTTATTCCTCCAGGGGAGCCGAGCCCGAGCCCGGGGAGGCAGCTGTGCAGCAGGACCCCGTGCCCACGCGCGCCCCGGGGCACGGCGGTCCCCAGCCCACGGCGCTGCGGGGAAACACCGGCCCCAGGAGCAATGCCCGGGGAACACGCAGACGCCCTCGCTTACAGCAAGGTCACAGCTCTCCAGCAACAAACACAAAGAAAATAAGCAAGCTGGGACCATTTTCTGCTACACCTACGGCAAGGACTGACCTCGCAGCCCAGCTCTGGAGCTGGGGGCAATCAGGAGCAGCAATTTTCCTGGTACCGCCGGGCACAGCGCCTCACCTCCTGCATCTCATTTAGCTTACGGGCTTGCTAACCTCCACCCTTGCCAAAGGCAAGCTGTGAGGCGTCCCCCGACATCCAAACCAGCTGCCCTAAGGAACTCCACGGCACATCCCACAGCAAGTACCCCCAGCTGCGCCCCCAAGACCTTCTCCTGGGGGACGCAGGTGCCGGGCTGGCCTTCGTTGGGTAAACGTCCACACACCCATTTAACAGAAAAGATATTTGACAGATATGACAATGGGCAGGGATCAGTTGGGTTCTTTATCGGTTCTGAAGGTGCTTATATTTAAAACAATTTGTTAGGCTCCCCATGATTTACTGCCACGCTGGAAAATGGGGCTGAGTATTGATTCTTCGCCTTTTCTATTGCAAATGGGTGTAATGTTTTATAGTATGTCAGAATAATAGCAGCGGGCACTTTATCAATGTCAAATGTTAAAAATGATCAGCTATTGTGATGTAGGAGATTAAATATGAAAGCTTGATGGGTATATAAAAGCAAAATGGCAATAATAAAGGGATTTTTATGTTCAACTCGTTGCTCTCCCAAATCTACCTGGGGAGCTATTAGAGCCAATTGTGCTGATCGCTGACATATCACCATGGGTTAAAGGACAGAAAAGTGCTGGGTTTGACTCCCCCGGGGTCTTTATGTGTTGCTGGGCCGATACGGGGGCTGGAAGTTGAGCCCTGCCCTTCCCTGCCAGGGCTCTCCGCAGAGCTTCGCATCCCTCCGAGTGGCACATAGCTGCCAACCCGAGGCTGGGAGCTGGGACATCCATCTGGCACTGCAGAGCCGAGAAGCCTCTCGGAGCCCTTCTCTCCCCTGAGGGGACGAGCCAGCAGGACCAGAGCTGCTCCAAGGAGGATGGCGCGACACAGCAACCCGGGATTTGGTGCAGAGTGAGCCTAAGGACTCCCGGCGTGGAAAGCCAGAGGGGTTTAGGGCTGCCTGCGCTACGCAACCAGCGCAAACCAGACCAGAAAACCATGTGTTTCTCATTGTATCCACATTTCTGTAAGCCAGACAAGCAAATTAATTGCCGAGTCACTTAATGTATCGATTGGAAAGGCTGAGACGCAATAACTAATGCAAAACGTTCAGCTAGGACGTGGCCCGGGGACCTGTTGAGAGCCACAGCGCTGGGCTGCGGCTCTCACGAAGACCAGGTTGCTAGACGCGAGGTCCATCTACATGGGGTTTTTTAAACTCAAAAAGGGAAGACCTCTCCACAAGGATTTCATCAAGACAAACTGGCCCTTAAATTGTTAAAATCTGCAGCATAAGCATCTGTCAAACACCTCTGTTCTCCACCAAGCAAAGCCCAGCGAGCTGAGCTGGTTTAAGCTGGATGCTAAAATAGCTGCGGGAGAGCCAGCGGCGGAGAGGCAGAAGAAGCTGCTTCGAGAGCAGAGAAGAGCTCCCCACAGCACAAGTGCAAGGCGGAAACCTCGAGAGGAGCCTGGACCCAGCGAGCGCCGAAGAGCCTCACCTCCGTGCCCAACACCGTGCTCACCTCCTGGGCTTGCCTGCTGCCCCGCGGCCTCCGTCGCCTTGTCCAGAGAAGGCACTACAGGTCTGCCAGCAGCTAGCTTGCTGGAGCCCCGTTATCAAAAACTGCTAAAAATAATCCATCCTCTCTCCAGCGCGCAAACCTGCCCCTCAGCACTCAGAGCCCTCTGCGCCCCCAGCACCGGCACTTTTATAGCCATGGCAAGCCCTAATTCCTCCCAGCCTGTCGGCAAATCCCCGCTCACGGCAAACAGCTGTGCTCCTCTGCCAGCCAAGGCTGCCCTTAACTCCTTCCCCGCCGGCCCTGCTCCCGCAGCCTGCGGGCACCCCGGTGCCGGCCAGCAAAACTCCGGAGCAGTGACACTGGAGAAAGCGGCAATTTGGCTGGTGAGGGTCGCAACTGGCTGGACAGCTGGAAATGAAGAATCCTACCCGGTGGAAAACCACCACGCCGGCGTTGTTGGCTCCGGAGCTGGCCACTGGGCACGGGCAGTGGCTCGAAGCTAACGCAAGATGTGAGCGCGAAATGGCCGCTGCGGCGCACGCCATGGACCACGGCCGCTCGCGGCGGCTGGCAGCGGCAGGCTGCGGGGACACGGGAGGCTTCAAACGCCGATTCCTGGCGGAGTGACAGGTCTGGGGCTGGAAGCGAAGCCAGGCTCCTGCCTCCTTCCCCAGGAGGAGTGCCAGGCAGACGCCGCGCTGGCAGACGCCTCTGCCGCAGACGAGCCGCTCCCCGAGCGCATCCCTCCCGGCGCCCCGGCGGGACGCAGCTGCTGCGGCTGATCCGTCCCCCGAGCGCCGGCGCGCTCCCGCTCCCCGCGCTCCACGCCGCCGAAAAAAGCGCCAGCAAGAGGAGGAACAACTTTCAGAACTCAATCAGGAGACACAACTTCGGCTCGTAATCATTAATAGTCTCAGCGACACTTTATTACAAAAGGAGGTGTAAAAATAAATAAATAAGAACCCAACAATACTTGAAGCCTGGACTCCAATTAATTTCTTTGAGTTGTCGTAAGCAAGAGGGGAAAAAATGCACAGGCAGGACAAATGTTCTCCTAATTACCTAAACACTTTATTAACCAATGCTAATTAAAGCATTTCTTGGAGTCTGACAAATGTCTGGAATTAGTCAATTTAGAAGTTAGTTTTGACTCCAGCAATTTATACAGCGTTGGAAAGTTACGGGGGGGAAAATATCTTTCAACTAATGTTTTTTTATTAAAGCTGACAGCAATAATTAGTTATTTGCTACTAATGGGGCGGCCCCCGGAGGGAAATTTGCTGAGATGGATGGCTTGGGCTCGTGCCAGCAGTAATTGGTCTGAGCCTTGGTCAGGCGCTGGCAGGTTGTCCCGAGCACAGCCGCTCCGCGCCACCTTCCGTCCCCGCCTGCGGGCGCCCCGGCCGGCTCCGCGCCCGCCTTCAGCCCACACAAGTCGTGCTTTGGAGAGAGAGCCGCCGAACCCCAAGTTCGGCAGGAACAGCAGCGACTCGCTTTCTCCGCAAATGAGGCTGAAAGTCGGGAATTGCGGCCGCAGGTTTCCTGGGAGCGCCTCTTTTGCCGGGAGGAAGTGTTTTGTGCGGTGCCGGCCTGGCAGACAGTCGTCACCCGAAGAGTGACGAGCCACGCGCTCTGAGCAGAAGTAATGCACAGTACAAACTCCATTTGCTTTCTTCCAGGGAATAACTGATCGCCTTTTGCAAGGGCCGTGAAGAGCGTTGGGCCTGAACGTAAAGCTTCGCGCAATGAAGAGGAGGGGTGTGATGCTGAACGGTTTCCACAGCCTTTCACACTGCTGTTTCTCGTCGACCCCCAGTCGCTGGAGGCAACCCACTCCAGCACTTCTTAAAAGTAGGCTTCTAGTTTCTACCGGCGCAGAAAAAGCCCAGAACATGGGAAACTAATGAGCTCCGTGGATTCAGAAATCAGAATGCACAGAAAGCGGATCCAGATTTTCTTTTCATCTCATTTTTTTTGAGCCCGACACGTAATTTTGGATGCTTGGGTTGTCAATACCTTTTGTTTCTCACCCTTCCCATAAACTGCAAATGATCCAATTACAGAGGAAAAGGAAGAGAAAAGGGGGAAAGCAAGAGAAATGGCATAATCTACGGGCAAAGGAAGTAGCTGAGATGAAAAGCTAACGAAAAGACAGATGCGTCACCACACAGATGAACTAAAGGGTATTTGGCGTAGGGCTCGGGTCTCGTCCTTGGCCTTCCGCGTCTCCGCCCGGCCCACGCTCCTTCTCCCAGGCTGAGGCTGGACCCCCGCGGCACCACGGGCGCCGCCAAGGGGGGCTGCCCCCGGCTGCCTGCGCCGAGCGGCACCCCCACGCCGGCCCCGTGCTGCAGGGACGCCCGTCCGCGGGCTTAAACACATCGGCCACGTTGCAAAACAATCCCGCACGCAACCAGAGAGGCTCTGCAGCCTGACGTGGGAAGAACTATTGGCCTGCTCTTCTTTTTTTTTTCTTTTTTGCAAGAGAGAGAGGAGAGAAGTGCCATAGGCTGAGAAAGGCGCTTAAACCGCTCTGGCGAGAGAGGTTAACCGGGCAGCCTTGACAGGTATGCTAACGCTCTGCTGTTTCGGCTGGAGGAGCTGACATTAAAAGGCCTCGGTTAAAGACAGAGCTCAGCGGCTGAGCAGTGTAATGAGGTGTTCCACATCGCCCGACCTTGTAGGAGCGATCGCGGCTTTCCCAATGTTTCGGGTTGGGTTGCCTTGGCCGCTTGCTCCCACGCCGGGTCGTGCTGCCGACCTGAGCGCCTTCGCCCTGCGCGGGCAGCCCGGCCGTGCCCACGCCAGCTGCACAGTCTCTCCGTGCCCCGACACCTCTCGTCCCGGACGGGAGCTCTGGAACGTGAGCGCGGACCCCGACGGCGCCGGTGCCCCACCGCGTCCCTGCCGCGCGCCCGGGGGAGGGCTCGGCCTGGCACAGCGTTTCCCCGTCCGCTCTTGGCCTTCTTTACACCCACTCCTCCGGCAACAAATGAGCCTGCCGCGCTTTACCAACAGGCTCCGGGGACTCGCCCCGCGTTGGATAAATAGACATACGAGCCAGCGTGCATTTAATACTGCAAAGTGCCGGGGAAGGGCACAGCATGCAGCGCTTGGCTCGACTTGCGCGCCGTGTTATTTACAGGTTGCTGCGTTCCCGGCCGGGAAAGCCTCGGGGTCTCCGTTTCTCTTTCCTGGAAGCTGCTCGCGGAGGCACTGCCGGCCGCGGTGGCACCGAGGAACAGGCGGCTGCGAACACCACCTCGGGTGGAAACAGGCACAAAGGCTGGTTTGGAGCTACCCCGGGGCCCGGAAGCCCAGCGCCCATGCGTTTCAACCTGCCTTGGCCACCCACGGCACGCGGGAAGCCTGAAAAATACCTTAATTCAACTTGGGTGGAGCGGCAAGAGCACGCCCCGGGCGGGCAACCTCCGGCAAATCCCTCGCGAGAGCCGGGGGGTTCCCGGGGCTGCGGCCCCCACGCATCCCTGCATCCCCCCGCTGGGAACCCTGCGCTCCCGGCTCCCCACGGGGGTCCCTGGCGCCCGCGGAGCCCTGGGCACACCAGAAAGGCAACTTAGGAGCAGAGAACCCACTTTATTTTAAAGCTTTTAAGAGAATATTGAGAAGAATAGAAAGGGGGGTTTGATCTTTCTTTTTTCCCAAACTCAAATAAAAAAAAAAGCTTTTAAAATAAATAGCTGACAATGTCTCTTATTTGAGTAATTCTTTGCCAGCAACAAATGTGTCACTCTAAAGTGCTTTATTTAGAAATAAAAAAATGTTGTTCTTTGTCGAGCGCTCCGCATTACATCAAGTTAAAGGCTGGAAGCGAAATTCTCCTCCTCTTGCCGCGTACCCCTCCCCGCTTCATACATTCATATATTCTTCTATAATCTGATCTAGGTTATAAAAATATAAAAAAAAAAAGAAAAAAATAGAGAGACATCTGGCTCTCCCACACATCTGACATTTCCCTTTATGCCTGGTTTAACTTTTTTATGACTGCCTGGGTTCGCTTCATTGGAGAATTTCTCCCTTCAAATGAGTTTCCTGTTTTATGTTAGAAATTTTCCTTTAGACAAACCTGGTAATTTTTCAAGATAAAACGTGTACGTTTTAAGTACTCAGGAAGTTTAAGGATTCCACTGATGGGGACATAAATCTGAGTTTATTCACGCCGGAGTCCCTGTGTCTAACTGATCCTTTTAAAAAGGGAGAGAGAGGCAAGAAAGAGCCTGGCATATTTTTTACTTGTTTTACAGTAGGGAAAAAAACCACCCCAAACTGTCAATTCGGTGAGTAATTTGTTAGTGTCTGCTCACACTTCCAAGACTTTACGTGCTAATGCCGGGGGAGGCAGCACTCGTGCTTTCTCGAGCTTCTACTCATTTAATAGACAACGAAGAGGGGGCTGATGTGGTCCCCCCGCTATTGACTGTTGCGGGGAGATCGGCGGGGGTGCCGGGGGGCCGGAGCCCTGGCGCTGCTGCGGGTGCCGCTGCATCCCTCCCGGACCCGCCTCATCCTCCCTTCAGCCCCCCGCTGACATCGAGCCCTCGTAACGCAAGGTCACGTAACAAATAAAAGCAGGACGAGTCCTGTCATTGGGTAATAAGGAGGGGAAAAAAACGATCAAAACCAGCAGAGACTTCAAAGACCAAAATTATTTCTCAAATAGAGCAGGGGGAAAAAAACCCACCCAAGCCCACCAAGCCTTATCGCAGCGGAGAACAAGCGCTGTGCAAACACGTGGGCCCGCGCGTGGCATGCAGGTTGTTTTGAGCAGCCGGGTGACATTGTCGGGGAACCTTCCATCGCGCCTCTGAAAGGCGCTCGCAGCACCGCATGAGAATCACTCATTTGTGTCACCACAGACCGGGGAAAGATGCTGCCGAGGTGGTGTTTTTTTTTTTTAAAAGGCAATGTCCCCAGAATAAGACCTTCAAAGACGGATAAAGCTCCTTTCTGAAAGGCATTGAAAAAAAGGCAGGAAAGCAAAACTTCAGGGAAGAGCAACAACCCGGGTTTGGAGAGATCTCCTCCTCCTCCTCTTCCTCCTCCGCCGCACGGGCAGCCAGGAGCAGCGGAGGGGCCAGCAGCACGCGCTGCGGGGGGCAGGGGCCAGCGTTTCCCCCTCCCCTCTCCGCGGTTGGCAGCTGAAGATATATCCATTGCTTTTTGCTGGTTAGCTGATTGCCAGCGGTTCAGCAGAGGAGCGGCCAGCCCCTACCCTCCGGCTAATTCCGCTGATCGTTCGGGGGAGAAGCAGCTGGGGAGAGGCTTCTTCTCACAAACACACTTCCATTTTCATCCCAGTTCCTCCTCTGGGAACAAAAGATATTTTCTGCTGGGGGTGGAGGTGGCTGCGTGCCCCCCCCCCCCCCCAGGACCGGGGCGATGCGATGCCACCAGGGCCCCGGGGGGCTCCCGTGTCCCCCTGCCCACCGCAGAGTGGCCTTAGGCGGGGGCTGGGGGGGTCTTGCAGACTCAATTCCGGCAGAGGCTCAGCATTCAGCTTTCGTCCAAATGCCTAATTAAATTTTCAGAGCGCGAACTGCTCGGGATCCAACACAAATAGCTGCGGAAGCCAGAGGGGAGGCAGGGAAAGGAGGGAGCTGGGGGGGGGGGGGGGGCCGGCAAGAGGAGGGAGAAACCTAAAATAAATAAATTAATTAAACAAATAAATAGGGGAAGAAATAGCAGAGGGAAAATAAGCTAAAGCCACCGGCAGCCCCGGCACTCATTAGCAGCGGGAGAGGAGGGAAGTGTCTCGTTGTCTGGGGCTGTCATCCTTCATCCTGACGAGCACTTAGAGAGTCGCGACCCCTTTCAGCATCTCCATACAGACAATCAGCCCCTCGCATCGGTCACTGCCGCTCGCCCGCCGCACCGCCGCCTTATTACAGGGATAGGCGGAAAGAAGGATATTATATCCCCGGGCAGCGTGGGGTGGGGGCAGGCTGCTGCCCACGCCGCCCCTCCTGCCCGCAGCTCGCTCGCGCGGCAGAGCTGGGCAGGGCAGAGCGGGCAGCGAAGGCCAGAGCTGCCATCCCTGGCCCCGCAGCCCCCGGGTACCCCCGGCCCCCCGGGCCCCGGCAGGAGGCACGAGGAGCAGCACATCTATTTTTGCACATGCCCACGCGGCGCTGGGCCGTCTCCAGGAGGCCGAGCTGTCAGCAAACAATGATTTCAGCTGGGTTTAAAGGGAAAAAAATCCAGTGTCATCTGCTGGGAAGGAGCCCGGGAGCAGTCTGCGGAGAGGCGGACAGACGGGGGGCTGGGGAGGCGGCCGCGGCGAAGGAGCAGTAGAGGAGAATTTGCAACCCGATGCGTTTTCGGTGCTCCGCAGACTGAAGCTTTCAGCTCCCCGGCAGCACAGCTTGTTACCTTTCTGCCTGAGCTCCCTCTGTGCTTTATTATAATTTGAAAGTGCGGTTAGCACCGGCGAGAGGGGCTGCGTTGACAGCCCCAGCGCGCTGCCTCCGGCGCGCTGCCCTCCCGCGCAGGTTGCCGCTGCTCCTGGCGTGTTTGCCGAGCGCTGACGACGGGCGCATCGCCGCCCGCATAACGGGAGCAGCCCCGGCTCGGCGGGATCGTCGCCCAGAGGGAGGAGAGCGTGGCAGTCCTGGGTTTGCTGCAGCCAGGGAAAGCCCGAGGAGCAAGGGTGAGGGGCAAGCGGCCAAAAGCCCCTTGCCTAATTAACTTGGCCGCTTGATGACTCAGCAGCACAAGGAAGGCACTTGCCCAAGGAGGAGACGCTCTCCAGAAAGTTGGGGCTGGTCAGCATCGCCCGGTGAAGCAAAATACTAAACCAGCCCTGGCGCAGGCTGCCCCGAGAAGCTGCGGCTGCCCCATCCCTGGAGGTGCTCAAGGCCGGGTTGGACGGGGCTGGGAGCGACCTGGGCTGGGGGGAGATGGCCCTGCCCGGGGCAGGGGGGGGCACTGGGTGGCCTTCAAGGTCCCTTCCGACCCAAACCGTTCCCTGATCCCTTCCACTCAACCTGTTGTGGTTCACATCGGGGACAGCTCGTGTCATGCCAAAACCGGCACCACGTGCTTCTCAGCGCCCGCTCGCCTGGCAGCGTCCGTCCCTGCGCCGGTCACCCCGGGGCGCTGGAGCTCCCGTGCCGGGGGCTCATCACGAGGCGGGACAAGCAGTGTCGGTGCTCCCTCTTAATAAAGCAATGGCATCGAACACACCGCTACGCCTCTGGATTTTCTCTGCAAACATCGCTTGTTGCCGGGAACTCGTGTTCCACTGGACTGTTTGCTCCTCGTCAACACAGAGGAAAGGTGGCCGGGTGCTTCGACACCTCTAGAGCAAACAGTGCGCAGTTATTTAAGCAAAAAAAAGCAAACACATCTTTCACTGAAAGGCGGAGGGGGAAAAAAAAGGAAAGGCAGGGAGATGCCCGTACGCTGTAGGAAGGTGCAGAGCATCAGCCCCAGCCGGGGCAGCCCGCGGTCCCCGGGGAGCTGTGCTGCGCTCGCGGGCTCCTGCCCCTTCTGGGGAGCCCCCGCTCCGGCCCGTGCCCCGCGTGGGGTGTCACAGCCCGCGGGCGGTGCCACCCCAGTGCCACCCAAGTGCCACCCCGGAGCACCTCAGCCTCGGAGCCGCTGCGGGTCAAGCTTTTAGGTTCTATTTATTTATTTATTTCCCTAATTTTACTATAGCAGAAATTGAGTCTCTCTTCCAGTTTCTTCTGATTCCGTAAAGGCATATCAGTTACACTGTAAGTCCAATTTATTCTTTCCTATGTATTCATTAAATCCCAGTTAGTTACTGCATTATTTAATGGCATTGATGATGTAATTAAGGTACAGGCAGACATTAACAACCAGAACCGTCAGGGAGGTTTAGGATCCTTTACTGCTCTGTTCCCAGAGTTATACGGCTTCTAATTTCATAACCGTTACTCTAACCGGTAGGTTCAAACTGCACCCCCCACGCATGCTGAACAGCCGGAGCCCAGCTCCAGAGCAGCCCCGGGCGCAACACTGCGCTGCCCTTCACCTCGGCCTCGCTGCGGCACCCCCACGCGCGTGAGGTGTCCCCCGGGATGGCATTGGTGCTTTCTTTGCTTTGCTCAATGTCCTCCACCCAGCTGCTCCGCAACACAAACTCCTAGAGAGTATTTTCTTAGTACAAGAAGGCCCATGCTGGCTTCTTCGGAATTAATCCCGATTTACGCCAACAGAAGAGCTCTAGCCCCCTCTCACATCTGTAAGCGAGACGCGTGAGCCTCAGGTTCCATAACGGGGGAATAATTATCTCGTTTGACTGCTGGGGGCTGGAATAAGAGGAGGAGTTTGGGAGGGTGTGCAAATTACTCCGAGATTCACAGGTGGGGCAACGTATTGTTATTCTTAAAAGTGCATCAGCTGCAAAGACGTGAACACCTCTAAAGCGCGTGCCTAACCCAATTTTCACTTGTGAGCAGGTAAGTTATTCCAGCACAGCAGGGAGGCTTTAAATAGCCAGTAGTCCTGCCCAGGCACTTTCCCCAACAGAAATCCTCCTTTCCCCCCCTTACACTTAAATCCGCTCTGGACCTTCCACTTCTTATCCCCTGGTGGAGGGGAGCGTAAGCCAGCGACGCCAGCCGGGGCACTCGCACCTTACCCCCGGCTAACATAAAGGCAACACCAAGGGCTTGCCAGCCTCCCTAGCAGCGGAGTGGCTCCCTCCGCCTCGGGCTCGCGGAACCCCCCCGGCGGCTTCGGCTCCTACGGGCACGGTGCAAACGCCCCGGCAGACGGAGACCTGCCTGCTGAAGTTCGCCCACCACCGGGAGGACGGAGGGTGGGCTTTGCAAGCCGAGGAGGACACGTCCCTCTCCGCGCAGGGCTGGAGCAGAGAGAAGCTGTCACAGGGCAATGTCCCCGCTGGGCGCGGGCGGCCGCGGCTCCCTCCCCGCTCCCGCAGCCCTGGCACCAGCCCGGCGCCGAACTTCAGAAGGCTTTGCAGGACAGAGGTGAAGCTATAATAATAACTGCCATTGTGTTAAGAGATTGCTTCCTGGCGCCTTATCTGCCCGGAGATATCAGCAGCCGGGATCTTATCACGCTATAATTACCAGGCCTCGATTTGCACTAATTGGCTCTCTGGAGTAAAGTTACCTCCAATCTGTGTGTTATGGGTGCTCAGCAGGCAGCGATTTACAGCCCAACAGGTTACCTGGGATGATCCGAGGAGGATTAGCTGCAGAGACCATCAAGGCGGCGAGGGCCAGGGGTGTGTTTGCAAGCTCCCGAGGAGGGCAGCGCTCTAGGGGAAAAAACACGGCTTTTGGGAAAAAAACATGGCTGCGGGCTCTGCTGCCATCTGCGCACAGCCCGGACCCGGAGGGCAGCGCAGGGCAGCTCATCACTCTTCCAGCGGCTGTTCTCCGCGGCCGGATCCTGCCGGGAGCTGGGCTGCAGCCTCCTCTTCCCGAGGTGCCAGCCCTTGGCAGGAGCCCAGCGCCAAGCCCGCCTGCCGCCTGCCCACGGTCCGTCCTCACCCCAAAGGCCTGGCGTGCCTCCCCAGGGCCAGCTGAGGTCCCGCTGCCGTGCGGAACGTGCAGAGCCGTCGGAGAAGGTCCCGCGTACCGCCGAGGGCGGGCAGCCGAGGAGGGAGGCTGCCGAGCCAGGCCCTGCCTCCGCGCGGTAACTAGCGTGCCTTTGTCTCTTTGGCTTCAGGTGACATTTAGCAGGTCAGAGCTTGGGCCCCTGAGTGCTCCAGCA
Source organism: Vanellus vanellus (assembly GCF_965231255.1). NCBI lineage: Eukaryota > Metazoa > Chordata > Aves > Charadriiformes > Charadriidae > Vanellus > Vanellus vanellus. Next base: position 8,478,371 of record NC_138926.1, on the reverse strand, counting down.
GCGGGATAAAGACACCGGTGGGTAATCGAGATGCCGCTGCGCTCCGGCGGGACTGGAGACCGCACCGCCCTGATCCGAGCGGGTAAGGAGGGCAGCGACGAGGGGGGTCCCACGGCGCACCCTCCTCTCCCCGTCTGTTTGTCAACGATCTGCCTTTGGGCGACGTTTGGTTTGCGGAATGGGATAAGATAAAAACGTGATGGCTTTTAAGAGGGGATTGAATCCATACCGGGGGTGGGCGCACTGCAGGAAAGGAGGGTTCCCGCGCCCGGCTGCAGCACGGGGGGGCTGGACGGGGTCTCGGGGAGCACAGGTCTGTGCCTCAGCACTGGCAGAGCCCTCGGGAAAAGGGCCCGTAACCGGTCTCGCAGACCCTCAACAACTGTTGGAGGCTCTTTGCCCTCCCTTGGCGGCCGGTTCCAGCATCGCTCCCATAGCCATCTAACGGCTGCCTGGCAGACCTGACTTCCACTAAGTTCAACCGATTTCTTCTCGTCCCTCCCCAGTGTCCTTGGAGTGGCCAAATGCCATCTTTTCACACCTTTTTTCTCTTTCTAAAATACTGTATGCGTTGGAGGGCGGGTACCTCGTGAACAAGCCCGCTCCCCTCCCTCGCAGGCCACTTTTCCAGCGCACTCTACCAGGAACGCGGCTGTGTCCTCCTATCGTGGACAAGGTCGTACGCTCGACGCTGCCCGCTAAAATAGCATCATAAAATTGCCTCACAGGAGCAGGACGCTCCTGCTAATCGCAGCTTCGCTGGTTTAAGTGCTGCTGGCCCAGTTTCGCCGCTCCGCTTCCCACCTCTGCCAGTGCAGCATTGTCAGCAGAAGAGCGCAGAGCAGGCGCGGGTTCTGCGAGTTCATTGCCAGCAGCTGCATTTCGGGCTTAAACCCCGACAGACACAGAGGCTGAGGGAAGCCCAGGCGGGTGCCGCTCCCCGTCGACCATCAGCAAAGCCGAGACCCTTCCCCTTCTGCCTCGCTCTGCCCAAAACACCGCTTCGCGCCCTGCAGGAGCCGCTGGCCGCAGCTCGGCCGGCCGTACCCCAAAACAAAGCACACCGCGTAAGCACGGGAAATTACCGTTCTGTTTTACTGCTGTTGCAGCTAAAAAATAGAAAATAAGAAAATCATAGAAGAGAAGCTCAGTTAGGGATTTTTAAAAAAAACAAACAAACAAACCCGAACCACACGTTTTCTCTACTAAAATGAAAACGCCTCAGAAAATCACAGAATCATCATCTGGGCGACGGGAGCCGGTAATGCGGAGAGGGGGCTCTTGCCCGGGGCAAGAGTTTTGATAACTTCCTAGCTAGGGGAGGCTGTTAGCGAATCTCAGCTGGACGATGTATTTTCACCCGGCTGGATCTTGCAGCCTTGTTACATCATTAACTCACCGCGATAATTTTTCAAGAGGGGTTTGTTTCATTTCCTTCCTGACAAACCTCCCAGGTAAATCTCTGCCCTTTTTTGTTTTCCCAGGGAGAAGAAAGTCTCCGATTTTGTCCTGTGGGGCCAAGACCCGGGCCAGCAGGCGTCGCCCGGGTCCGTGGCTCCTACGGCTGAGCAGAGCAAGGGCTCAGCCTGGCGGGGTCTGGCTGCCCCGCTCCCCCTCCCCTCCCAACGCCGGAGCTCCGTCTGTTCAGGACAGGACGCAAGCCGAGGCGCACCGATGCCGGTGCGGCACCGGCCGCCCATTTGCCGTGTCCTGCTCCTTAGGTTTACACTTAAATCGACAGACTTGCGGTTTGAGGAGAAATTTTTCCTTCAGATCACATTAACAGCAATCATAGTAGTCTTACTTTTTTTCTTTACATCTAAAGAAATTCCTTGCTATTGCCAGGGCCTAAGGTCAATGCTTTCCTTTCTCCCGCTCTCAGTGCCACACATCTGTTACGTTTCCCTTTCTCTATAGATCTGAAGTTTGTAACAGGCGCCGCGAGATGTTCCGTGGCCTCTGGTAAATGAAGGTTTTCTGTAAACTCCTCTGAACTGTTGTGTGAATGCCTGAGATAATGGAGGACTTTATCCTGCCGCCGCGCTCCCTCCTAGACGCGGGAAGAATGGCCTTTGCCGCACCGCTAACAGGTTGGGGTTTGGGGGGGTTTCTTTTCCCTTCAGCTGAGGACTTGGCAATTTGGTGCTTTTTTCCTTTGGTATTTAGTTTCAGGAGCCGAGCGCGCACAAATCCAGCAGGCAAACAAGACCTGCGACGTTGGGACCGCGTGGGCGTGCGTCCAGCTCGTGAGTGCTGTACGTCTGGCCAGCTTCTGGGCTAGCAGACCACTGACAAAAGTAACACCGCTCATATTTTTAGCCCTTAGCAAGTTATTACCGGAAAACAACCCTACAGCCACGAGTTTCCCGGGGAATCTAACTGCTGCTCTTGCATCAGTTTGAAATGAGTTGCCTTTTAATTCTCTCAAGCCTCCGCTTGGTCTTGCGGCACAGGGAAGGATAAATATTGCTCCTACTCCAGGAAACAAAGCGGCTTTCGCTGAGAAAATATTCCTGGGGGGGAAATTGGTCTGGACTGGCTGTTAAGGATGACACAGGTACAGAGGGAACATCTCTTCCGAAGGCTTCTCCCCCTCCCCGCGCCCCGTCCTGTCTACATGACTCATCCTTGGCTCGGAGGGATTACTTAAGAGTGACAGGGGAATTTGATCTCCATTAAAACCAAATCATTTGTCACTCTGCGAGGAGCGGTGACAAGGAGGACAATTAGTGGGAACGGGGAGGCAATGTTTATGATGTAGAGCCTTGTCCATTAGTCAAGTGTTTATCGGCGTGGGTGTTTGCCCATCCCTGAAGGGTAATGAGAGTTTGGTGGGGTCATCGAAAGGCCTCTCCATCCTTCTCCAGAGCCTCAGCTTTCATTAAAAAGACCATAAAAATAAAATAATAAAGTAGTCCTCCGGCTGTCACTTCCAGCAAAGGACTCCTCAGCAGCAAAGGGGACGTAGCTGATGCCGCCTCCCCGCCTGCGTTTGCAGAGAGCCTGGCCCGGGTTTGCCGGGGGAGAAGAGCAGCAGTGGGGTGGGCAGGAGGATGCCCCACCTCAGGCACTTGCCGGGGGTTCGATGCGTCGCCGTTCAAGGGAGTGGGGAAGGCAAGACGACGCAGCCGTGCCTGCTGAAGAGCCGCTGCACCGTTAATGCTTTTAATCCTCCAGCAGCACGGAGCCATGGGAGGAGTTTAATTTCTTTAAGTGTAGATTCGGTTGACGGGTTTGGGTTAGGAAATAGATTTCTTCCAAGGGGAACACAACTGCGGGGTCACCACAAGAAAGCACCTTAGCGGCGAAGGCACGTCCTTCCTTTCCAGGTAGCCCGCTCTCCCGCTCCTCTCCTGTTCGGCAAAGATCCAGCGCTGACCTTTTCCATTTCTTTCTTCCAGTGGACAGAGGCATTTCCCACGTTTGGCATATGCAGCCATTCTGCTCAGATGGAATTTCCCAGCGAGGCCGAGGCCGAGACCCGGCCTTCCTGGGGACGTGTCCCATTTTCTGCTTTCTGCTCTAGCAGAGCTAGCGAGCCTTCGGAGCTCCGGCGAGGGATGCGCCGTACCGCGCTCTGCCCTCAGCCCAGCTCCGGCCCTCTGGTCGGTTTTGTTAGACTGGTGGGCGGATGCGGGACTCTCTGATCACCCGGGATTACGGCGGCATTACGAGTCTTCCCGCAGAAGCGATGCTCTGGATACAAAAGTGGGTCATGTACGGCGGTGTGCTGGAGACGCTCGGCTGCACAGGGAGAGGGGGAGGCCGGGGGACCTGCCCTCGCGCGCTGCAGACTCCGGCGCTCCTGCCCCCACCGTGCTTTTAATACTGGGAATTCTCCTTGGCGCGCTTTCGCAGGGCTGTGCGGGGAGAAAAGGCTGCCTATGGAAATGGAAGATTTCCTGTTTCCAGAGATAACCGAGGGGGGGGGGGTGGTGCGGGAGATCATGGCACGAACCAGCTTCTCCCCTGCCCAGCGCTGAGCATCTTCCCTGCCCCTGCACGCCGGGGCGGGAGCTGCTGGGAGGCGGGAATCACGCCCGGCCACGTCCCCATCGCGTATTCCCTCAGATGTGTTCTGCTGCTAATGAAATAATGTAGGAGACATCATTCTCCGTCACTTCCCGTTACACCCGCCCCGTGCGGGAGCCTGCCAGCACTCCCCTCCTTTGCGAGTGTAACAAACCTCTGCTAAAAAGAAAGGCCATTAATAATAATTACCCAAAAAGAAGAAAAAAATAAAAGCCTTCTCTTTCTCTCTGTCTTTTAATGAGCCCTAAAAAAATAAGTTTCTTAATTGAAAAGCTTTCTACTTTGGAGACAGCACCAACACTTCAGAGAAGTCCAGAGCGCTCCGGCAAGTGAAGATGAAATGAAGGAAGGTGTCGGTGCCTTCCAGGGGTGCGAGAGACAGACCTCAAAGTCAGGGGTCGCACCAACACCGTCACTGAAATTCAAGGAACCATCAACAAGGCACTAATTGGACTGAAAGGAGGCGGCAGGCGGAAAGAAACAAAGCAAGAAAACAGCTTTGGCACAAACATCACTAGAAACAAAAGTTGAGGCAAGCCAGAGGAGCACCTCCTGGCCCCAGGAGAGACGCAGAGCGGGACCCTGTTGGGGACCCCCCCGCTACCGCCTGTGCCCTTGGCAAGGAGGCACGGGGCCGGGGCCGCTCTCCCGCCTCCGCCGGGGCCGTGGTGGCTCTGCAGGATGAGCTACCTGCCGGGGCGGAGGAGAAGCCGGTGCGTGGTGTGGGAGGATGCACACGGGTCCGTCAGCAGCACCTCCCCCTGCAGGGTCTTATGCAGCAGCCGTACTTCAATTTAGAGCAAAACTCATCGAGGGCAGGGAGCAATCCGCTCTCGGCTGGAAGGGGCGGGAGGATTTATGAACCCACCTGTCTGGCGGCGAAGTGCCCTCCTGGTAAATGGCTTGTCGGCCTCCGTTCATCTCCCTGCCTGGCGGTGGGGGCTGCCGGGGCTGCCGAGGCGGGGAGGGAGGGGGGAAAGGGTAAGAAGAATACAGATGACGGCAGGGACGTTGGCAGGGACGTTGGCAGGGACGTTGGCAGGGACACTGAGCCTGGGGCGATGCTTGCCCTCGGTTCCACGGGCCGGGCCGGGGTATTGACCCCGAAGGATGACAAGGGGCCCCAGGGGAATTAAGTTAAACTGTTGTTCTAAAGCAGGAAGGCCGAACCCCCCGAGCCATCAGCACGGCACACGCTGTACCAGACTGTTTCCCGTTTCCAGTTCATAACCATTAAGCTAGAGCTTTGTCTGCTGGGCAAGACAGACCCAAGCGTCTATCGCTCCAAGTGCTTTTCTGAATGGGCCATTGAGAATTGCCACGGCCACAGAACCTCCGTAAGTTATGGTAACTCACTTCCCCCACCACACGCGTACCCGTGCGGGGTGGCCTTTCTCCCTGCGACGCTCAGCGCCTGGCAGCGGCCCAGCCCCGGGCAGAACGCGCTCCCACCGAGGCTTGATCCATCGCCTCTCGCACTTGGCTACTCGCTCCCCGGATTAATGAGACGTGGGATGCAGGATGCGGCAATGTGCTCTTCCCAACGGCATCGATGGGGCCTCTCTCCCCGCGGGCAGCCGAGAGCCAAGGCAATAGCCCTGCGTGCCCGGCGCATCGGGGCACCCTACGCCCCACGCTGGGGAGCTGTGAACCGCTACAACTAGTCAGAACATTTTCAGAAAGCGCAATATTACGAAGAAGATAAGAAGAGGCAGGGTGGGCTCAGCACCCAGACGCTTCGCCGCCCCCCTCCTACCCCTTTCCACCTTTCCAGTTTAAACTATTTTGTGCCCTTGTTTGGATGCAAGATATTGCCCAGGACATCTCAAAGTCCTGCGGAGATGTTGCTCGCGTGCCCAGTGCATAGCCATGTCTAACCTTGACCTTAATCTCGAAGTGAGTCTCCGGCCGGCCTCACGAGTCTCAGCAGTCTCAGAAGTGAGTCTCAGCAACAGGCTGGAGGGTGCTCATCCACCTCCACGCGGGCGTTTTGCCTCCCACTTCCCCACGCGCTCCCCGGAGTCCGCTCCAGCTCCCGTCGCGTCTCTCCCATAATCGTAGCTCTACCCACTCACTTCAGAGGCAGTGCAGGCTTTTCCCGGACTATGGAGACAGGCTGTAGCGCTTCCCCAGCTGCGGATCTTCGCCGCTCTTCCCCTCCTTTGGGCTGGCGAGGATCCGCTCTGCAGCGTCCGCTCCCGGCGCCCCCGAAGATGAGCTGCTTTCCCGGGTCACCCGCTCCGGCTGTAGCCCAGCTGGGTCGCTGCGTCCGCGCTGGGTGCTGCGGCTGCGGCTATATTGCGTACTTACGGCATAGCGCATGGATCGTTACCAGAAGCCCAAAGTATCCGTTTCACTATTTTTACGCAGGCAAATGCTTTTCTCCTCAGACGCCACAGCTCGGCTGATACACCCTCGCTGCGCCGTTCCTTAAAGCAGCTCTGCAAATCAGAGCACAATATTGCTCAGATAAATGGTTTAAGGAAGAGAACGGATACAATAGTCTGTCTCGAAGTTACCGTTGGGCTCTACCTCCCAAACTGGCTCAGAGAAATTAGCGGGAAGGAAGGAAGGATCAGACAAAATAATAAACCTGCTTACCTGCTCATTAATTTAATCTTTTCCTTTTTCTTCCCCTCTTCTAGCCTTGTGGTTTCTATAACTGCAGAATAACTAGAGAACAGCAAAGTCCTAGATGAAAGGGAGACTACGTCTGGAAGCACAAAGATTAAAGGAGAGTTTTTAGGATTAGTCTTTGATTATTATTTTTTTTTATCTTGGGTCTGTGGTGATTATTCCTGCTCCTCTCCGAGCAATCCTTCTGGGTGTATCCGAGGGAGCACACAGGCTCTCCAGCAAGTTCTGAGCGTTTTTCCAAGGACATGACAGTGAATATGCGTTACCAGCGGTGTGGGCAGCCGGAGCTCCGCGCGCCTCCGGGACCGCTCCTCTTTTATCTGCAGCTCAGCAGGACGCAGCCTCCTCCCGAACCTGGAAGCCCCTCTGACTCACGCCGCTTCTCACAGCCCTACAGAAACAGGAGAGGCAGGAGACAGAGGTTTTTTTTTATTATTTTTTTTTTTAATTGCAGGTGAACTGGAGGTACTGTGATCTATTTTGTGCAGGGTTTGCTGCCGGCTGCAGGATGATGTCCTAGAGAAGCATCCTGAAGAGGACAGCCTGTGTTTTTCAGGGGCGCGCAGCTGGCGAGGCTCGCACCCAGCTTACCTTTGCCCCGGGTTTTTCCCCAATAGTTTTGCATTTGGAACCCTTTTGCACGTCAGCCCCGTTCCCCACCCTCCTCCCGTCCTGGTGCTGCAGCTGGGCGCCTTCCCGTCGGGCAGGTGACTCAGCGGCCGGGAGTTCGCAGGCTGTTAGGCAAGCAGGGAAGGCAAAGCAGTTTCTAAATCCCTCGGGCTCAGATTTATGAAAGCGGGACGCGGCTGGGCCGGTGGGAGAGCCTGGCTCCGCGAGGCAGCAGCTCCCAGCCGGGAGGGCTGCCCCAGCCCAGGGAGGAGCGGGGAGGTGGGCGCAGGGCTGACCGGTCTTGCGGGGACATCTCGCAGCGGCGCTCCTTACCCGCTCCGCTGGCACCGTCTCCCGTGGGAAGGTCCAGCCCAGTGCGAGAGGAACAGATCCCAGCTCTACTCGTCTAGAGGGGGACAAGAAGAGGCTGCTTTGGATAAATTCCTGCAAGGGACGCACACCATGGCCATGCATATACGTATGGGATTTTATTGGGAACAGCTTTTTCCCAGGGAATTGGGCTTTTAAGCCCCACCTGGACGGCAGGCTGAGCGCAAAAAGGAGGGCTCAGGTGCTGGAGATGAAGAACCAGAGCGAGTTGTGGGGCGCAGGTGGCCGTGGCCGCAGCAGGGCAGGGGGCAGGGTGGGGAGGAGAGGCTCCCAGCCCAGCCCGTGCAGACGGGGCAAAGCCGAGCACCACCGCTTCATTAGCTTTTATTTAGCCAACATCCTTGGAATGTTTCCAAAGCCAGCGCCAAAACAAACAAATAAAGAAGGAAACCCAGGTGAATTTCCTTGCTAAAAAAAATAAACAGTTTCCTTGCTAAGGAAACCAAGCAAAGGGCATCCCCGGGAGCCTGGAGCACTGCCTGCCCCGGCTGAGGCTGAGCGACAATGGCACGGCGCGGCACGGCTCGGCGCGGCACGGCACAGCTCGGCGCGGCAGCAGCCGCCTCCCCCTCGGCCGCCTGCTCTCTCGTGCAGGGGAGAGCCGCCACATCAGATCAATGAAGCATCGAGACGGAGAGAAGGCTGAGCCGGGCTCGGAGTATGATTTATGATCTCGCGGACGGTCTGAAGTGGTGCGGTTGGGTTTCTTATTGCAGCGGCCTCTCGGTGAGCAGCATCCAATTAGGTGACCCCCTAGGTCTCCCTATTGATTTGGGGGGGGGGGGAAGGGTGTATTTTTCTCATTACACCTTCGGCAGCGGGGCCGGCTGGGCTGGGGCGAGAGGCCCTGGCAGAGGAGCAGCCCCTGGGGGCGCAGCGGGGCTGCGCCGGGCTCGGGGGGCACCGGGAGCCCGGCAGGGCCGGGGGGGCTGCAGGCACAGCCGGGCAGCACCCCCTCGCAGAGCCTACCTGGGGCAGGTGGGTACCCGATGGGTACCAGTCCCCCTCCGGCCGCACGGCGCTGCCTGGCCGGCTACCGTCTCTGCTGCTCACGATGTCCCCCGGCCGCTTCGGGCCAGGCTGGGCGGTGGTGTCACCTCTCCCTTCCATGAGAAGTCCTCCACCATGAGCCTGGGAACATAAGGTTCATTTCTCAAACAGTTCTACCTCCCCCTCGCTCGTTAAACAAAGGAGCGGGAAGAGCCCGAGAAGACAGAGTTCGTAAATTAATCAGCACAGTTTTCTAACGAATGCCCTTTATGTTTTACATAATAATATAAAGCTTTATTCAGAGACAACAGCCTCCTACATCAAAGATCCCTCTCTCCCATCCTGAACTTTTGAGCCCTTCTCCTTGCAATTAATGCAGGAAGATCTACATAAAGTTACAGGGAGCAGCTTGCAGATCGTATCTGGAGCGAGGAAGCAGCGCTGGCTCGGCTCGGCTCGGCTCGGCAGGCAGAATGACGAAAGCAGCTTTGCTTGCTGCTCCCCGCCTGCAGGGACCCGCTCTGCCTTTGTTCGGCCGCGCGCACGTGCGTAAAGGCGAAATTGCTGGAGCAGCCACGGGGACTGGGGCTGCCGTGCTCTTTATCCCACCGAGCCGGCATCGCCAGCCAGGAGGCGGCTCAGGGGAGGAAGAAGTTTAATTTGATTCTACAACCTCAAAGCCTGGAAAGCTTTGCATCGTGCACTGTGCAAATACAGCAGGACAGGCTCCGGTGCCCTTATTTACACCGCTCCTTGACCCGGTCTCTTAGCGCTTTGGGAGCTCGCTGCAGGCTACAGCCTGAGGGCACATCACCAGGGGCACCCACCCCAGCCCTTCCTTAATTAACGGGGTTACAAAGCTTTGCCGGGAAGTCGGACAGCTGACTTTGGAGGAGCACACGTGTGACTCGCGGTTGCTGCCGAGGGCTGGGAAAGCGACGGCAGCAGCGGGCACCGCTGCCCTGCGCGCAACAGCCCGGGAGCGAGACCTCCACCAGCCCTCCAGCCCAGACGAAGACTCCCGCTCCCTCCTGCGCGCGGGTCACCCTCTCGCCCAGCCCCGGCGGTGCGGGGACCATGGCTGCGGGGACCTCCCGAGCCCCCCGTGCCCCGCGCCGGGAGCTCCCCCCGTGCTCTCGCAGGCTGAGCTCGCCCATGGCTATTCTTGGATCTCTGCAAAATGCTAATTGCTGTGCCTGACCTCCCCGGGATAACAAGGGAAAACCTCCCCTAATTACCACTGCAGTCTGTGGGTGAGAGAAACCAAATGTTGACTGTAGAACGGCTGCACTTACTGTAAATTCCAACATATGCTGTGGAAAAACGCCGCCTAAATAAGGCTTCAGAAGCACGGGGTGTTTAAATAATAATGAATACCCACTGCTGTTTATTACAGCACAGAAACGTAATAAAAGGCAAAGCTGCGGCTGCGTTCCCTCCTCCCTAGCGGGACGCCTTCCCTGGGCGGCAGCGGAGGAGCAGGCGGAGCGGGAATCCCGGGGACACGGACCTGCGGCGGCGGGAACGCCAGGTGTGTGCACAATACTCACGGGCATTAGCAAGGAGCGTCCCTGCCAGCTCCGCACCGGTCACCGCCCGCGTTTTGCCAAGGTAGAGAAGGTGCCAAAGGGCGGGGGGGAAATTTCCCGCCCCGGGCCGCGCTGTAAGACACGATGGGGAGGTCAAGCACGCCGGGCTTCCGCGGACGGACGACCTCTCCTGCTTTGGGGGGCGCTGAAAACAGGGGGAGACTGAAGGCATCGCGATTCGGGAGCTGGAGATACAGGTCCCGTGCAGGGACAAGGCGGTGGCAGCAGCGAAAACCCAAGTGGCTGCGGTGTCCCTTGAGGGGACCCTACGGGGTGGCTGTGGCAAGGACTCGCAGCCGGGGAGGAGATGTTCTCCAGCACTTCTGGGTTTCTGCTGGTCACTTGCGGTAGTCCAAAGCATATAAAATATTTATCTGCTCCTAATTAGGAGTAATTACCACTTAACCTAGAGGAGGGATGCACCCAGCGTGCCCGGCAGCTCAATACATTTACTGCTGAATAGCCTCCACTGCAGCTAATTAAAAGAGGAGGGCTCCTGGCCGCCTGGCCTCTTGCAGGCTTGCAGGGGAACGGCCGAGCGTGGCTGTTTGAGCCTCCTGTGACCGAGCCGCCGACACTCCCACCGAGGTCTGCAGGCTCCGCTCAGGGGTGCCCGAAAGCAAAGCCTCACCTGTAATTTCAGCGTGATTATTCCCTCGCCTCCTCTCTGATTCTGCTCCAGCTCAAGACGTTCTTCCCTCCGTCATTTTCTGCCTCCGAGGAGACCTTCTTGCCCGGCTCTGTCCCGCTGGGAGTGGGCTCGTTGCCGCTCCTCGCTCCCTCCTGGCCGCCGGCCGCACGTTCGGGTGCGCTGCTGCAGCCGCCCCGTCCCCTCTGCCGCTCCCCAGAGGGCTGGAAGGATGAGAACAACGTGTTAACAAGATGCCCGATCAATATTTCTTCAATCAGAATTATATCAGGGAAAGAAGAAAAAAAAAAAAAAAAAAAAAAAAGGGGGGGCTCATTTACATGGTTATGGCTTTCCTGCTCAGAAACCCCCCCAGAAGCCCCCGGTAGGTCGGGTCTGGCTTTGCTATGCCTGCTCCGAGCTGCTCATCCTGTGCAAAAAGCCCCAAGATGCAATCGAGTGGGTTTTCCCGGCCCAGCTCCCCAGCCCTTCACTCGCCCCGCGGGGCTCAGAGCTTCCCGGGCGCGGGAGGCCGGGCAGGACAGAGCACCCCGCACGGGCTGCCGGGCCCTTTCCTGCAGCTGCCGAATTAGCAGATTGATCCCAAAGGCACCCGTCGGGAAAGGGATGCTGCCCACCGTTCCCCTCGCACCCCTCGGGAATCGCTGCGCCCAGCGATCAACTTTTGCACGTGCAAAGGGCGCGCGCTGCGCAAAGCCCGGGCACGGGGCCCTCGGCACCCCCCGAGAGGGATGCTCGGCGCCGGCCTGGCCGCAGGACCCCCCGGAGCAACCCCTCAGCGCAGAGGGAAAGCAAACCACGGCAGTGCCTCCTCTGCCTCGCACTGCGCATCTTCCTGAGGGCCTTCAGTAGTAAAAGCAACTGGGGGGGCTTCCTGCCCGACCCCCAGGGAAAACCCTCACCTCCCGCTCCACCCGCAGCCTCCGACGTAGCCTGAATGAGCAAACACGCCTTGGAAGGCGCCCTGCAGGTCAGCAGCCCTGCACTGGTTTTGATCCGAGTGAATTCCACACTTGGGGAATTCGCCTGAAAACTCAGGCTGGGAAGGAAACAATTCTCTTGTCTGCCAAAGAAAAATAAAAATACTAAAGTCCCTCTCAGACGGAACCAATAATTCAAGATCCAGAAAAACGGCAGCGAATGAGGACGCAAACCAAGGCACTAGCTCAAAAGGAGAATGTAACTGAGGGATGCTTAAATAACTTTTCTGCGAAGGCTGTCACTCTGTCCCGCACAGACCTACCGGGGATCGTCCGCCCAGTCCGTGCCAAGCTCTGCCCAAGCCCCAAAGGGACAGGAAGGATCCCCCACACTGCTCCATTTCCTCTCCCCCCCTTCTTGAGGAGAACAACATTGGGCACCTGACTGAGTTACGAGGACTTACACAGGTTTGGGCAGAGCCGTGAGAAACGTACTCGTTTAGACGGGCCCGCGTGCACAGCAGCTCGGGGAAAATACTGTTTTCTCTCTGCGGCACTGAGGTTAGAGCAGCCCGCGGAGAGACGGGCTGCGCAGCTCCCCGGCACGTGGGAGGCAGCCTGCGTGCCGCTGCCCGCCTCCCAGCCCCTGCCACCGCGTCCCCCCGCCAGCCCTCCTTTCTGTCCCCGCCAGGGCAGCGGGCGATGCCGCGCAGGGCAGGGATGCAGCCGCTGCCCCGGTCCCTCCGCCCGCGGCACGGGCCACGCGGACAGGAGGTGCTCCTGCTGCCAGTTGGCTGTAGGGCGTCAGGGCCGCCTCGGGCCCCTGCCCCGGAGCACGCAGGCAGTCCCGGCGCCGCTAATTCAGCCCTTCGGGACAAACCCTCGCATCGGCTCATTCCCGGACCAGCTGCTGCCGACAGACAAAGGTTTTCAAACCTTGCTGGACCCAATAAACAGCTGTTCTTCCCCGCTCCCGGCCATCAATCACCGCTGACAGCCTTCCCCCCATGGTCAAGAGTGTGCTTTTCACCTTAATTTCTTAGAAGGGCTTTTTCGCCAGTTGGAAACTCATAAATACCACTTTGCAAGCTCAGGTAGGGCTAATGATGGATGGCTGCTTCACAGATATGCCAGAGGCTTTGACCTAATTGTCACTGAAATACTTCCTGATTAACTAATAGATAAAACCCAATTAAAACTTCTGCTCTTCCCATAGTCCCTGCCGACTACTTTTTCCCCCCATCTCAATGTGTTTGGAAGCAGGCGCAGGCGAGCTGGACCCGCTCCGGACAGAGGAGGACGCTCTGCCCACCCCCCTCCGTGCAGCCACGGGGGCTCCGCACGGCCTCTGCAGCGAGGGGTGTCAGGAAGAGGCTCCGGGGAGGTCCCGGGGCACCCAAAGAGGGTCCTCAGGTGTCAAACCCCCCCGGAGAGGCACTTTAAGCTCGAGGGCGGTAACAACTAGCAGGGCACATTTTACTCCCCCTGGTTTTCTTCCATCTTTCTTCCTACACTGAATAGAACCACTGAACAGAAAAGCTTCTTTAGCACATTTGCTTTGATGTGCAATAAGTTAATTACTGTAATAGGTTCATCCTTCTCCCCCAGTACTGAATCATGTAGAACATCCGAATAAATTGTCATGGACTTCCTCATTTTGACTCAATTTATTCTTTCAACAGACCTAGCAAGAGTATTTCTGCAGAAGGATTTGTTTAAACTCCACTTACCCGGTGTATCCATTATTACTTGTTCTCCCAATATCCACCTCGGTCCGACCTCTGCGGGGAGGGGGCTCACTGTCACCCCGGTCCTGCAGCCGCTCGGCTGGGGGGGCCCGTGGCTCCCTAGCCCACCTCGCTCCTGGCCGCGGGAGCCCTCTCCCAGCAGCAGGGTAGACCCGTGCCAGGGAAATCCAGCACCTCATCGCACGTTTTCAGTATCAAACCCCTCTGCCCCGGAACAGCAGGCGAGCGGGCGGCGTAAGGACAACACAGAAAACGTCGCCTGGAGCAGGATTCTGGCCGGGTTCTCCCAGGGCTTTGGCCGGGCTCTGCGGCCGCTTCTCAAAGGGCTTGTGGCAGCTCGTGCGGGCGAGGGGCTCACCGCCGCGCTGAGCAGTACGGCGAGCGCGAGGCAGGACAGCCTACGGCCGTCACCGTGGCACCCTCCGCTCTCTCCCAGGCAGGGGCTGCACTGGGGCTTCATCTGAAATGGTAGTGCGAGGAGGGCCGGGGGAGCCGCGGCCGTTTCACAAGGTGACACGAGAGCCCAGGGAAACTCAGTACCTGGCTGCGACTTCCATCTTTCCCTGGTTCTTCCCCCTCCCCTGGTTTTCTTAAAATAATCTCCAGGCAATGCATTCAGTCCCGCTGGGCTGCTTTATATCACTCACAGTGTTTGCCAGTTGACTCTCTCCCGCTGAGATCAAGTCTCTTATCAGGGATTAAGCCTGTAGTTGAGGAGCGCCGCTCTGAAGTGTGCTGTCGGGGCCGGCAGCCGGGACCGGCAAGCCCCGCAGAAGTCACCGGTGCCCGCGGGACTGAGAGCGGCCCAGATGCGCCGGCAACGTCATGGCCACGGCTGAGCCCCACGCTGCACAAACGGGCAACGGTGGGCATCTAACGCAGCCCCCTCCGAAAAAGAGGGAGTGGTGAGGACGCAAGCTGAAGGAGCCTGGAGAGGCAAAGCAGAGCTGATTCCGTCTAGCTGAGGTGACATGAAATTCTCTGATCTCCCCGCTTCCAGGAGAGAGGATCTATAGGAAAGACATTCCCAGTGCAGCTCGGCACCTGGAAGAGGGCTGCAGCAGAGGGTGGGAGCAGAAAATGGATTTCTCTCCGCTCCCCACCGAGCTGCCGTGCTTCCCACGCTGCCGCATCGCCGCCCGCCCCAGCGGCGCCAGCCTCCAGCCTGCCCTCAGCGCTCACACAAAGCCTCCCGACAAAATACACTTAAATAGCCATTTTGTTCCGGAAACTATGCTGAAAATCTCAGGAGGAAGAGATTTGTTAGATGTACTCCAACCCAGAGGAAATACCCTGGGCATGCAGGCGGGAGGCCAGCTCTCAGGCCGCGAGGTGCCCATGGAGGTGTTTGCTCTGTGTTTAGCACTGGGAAAGTCTCCCAGCGGGTGCCCCCGATTTCCAGCCCTGCCTGCGTGCGGCGCCGGGGAAGAACCAGGAGGAGCAGGGCTGGGCTCGAGAACACGGCAGACGCAGTTTCCAGTGGAAATGCACCTACGAAGAAACACCGGGGCACGGGGTGGATGGGGACGCCCGCCCCGGGCAGCCCGCAGAGGGAGAGGCGAGCGGGGCTCTCACCAGCAGCGTCGCGGTACGGAGCGCTCCTTCCCAGGGGAGACGCGGTCACGCCGGGCTTTGCTCAGCCTCCTCGAGGAGGTTTCCAAGGCGAAGGCCGGTCTGCGCTTGCTGCGACGGCAGCCGTCCTAACACCACCCCTTTTGGAAGCCTGCAGCGGTTTACCTTCGGCACGGTCCCCAAAAATTATTTAAAAAACCCTCACACACAAGGAGAAAAAGACTGCAAACGTCCAGGTGAGCCGGTGCTGCAGAGGAGGTGAGGAAGGGCCTTTCCTGGGGGGACATTTGCCCCCAGAGAGGAGGTCCGTGCAGCAGCTGGGGCAGAGCCGCATCCCTCTGCCCAGAGAGCTCCCGGCCCGCCGGCCCCATCACGGCATCCCCCCAGCACCGCTCCCGGCAGGGGCAGAAAGCCCCGCGGCACATTTCTGAAGGCAGGACACTAAGCTGTGATATTTTTTCCCATTTGCTGCCCTTGACCCAGCTCCGCAGGCAGGAGCAGCCTGACCTGGCCCATCACAGCTGTTGTCACCTCTGCGGAGCTGCTCCGACCGCAGCACGACAGAGGGAAATTGGAAGGAAGATGGGGGTGCAGAGAAGGTCTGCAGCTCCCGGGTGGTAACCGCACATCAGCTCGGCGTGAGCCGGCGCGGCGGCCCCAGTGACCTTCCCGCCAGCGCAGCGGGGATGCAGGAGCTTTGAGCCTCGCCCCCGCGCTGCGCTCGGCGTGAAATGAGCCGCCAGCCGCCTGGCGGGACCCCTCGACAGAGGGTTTGGCCCCCTCGCCGCCGAGGAGCCGGCTTGCCCCGCTGGCGCGGCTGCCCGAGCCCGGC
The DNA here is from genome assembly GCF_965231255.1 of Vanellus vanellus. Lineage (NCBI taxonomy): Eukaryota > Metazoa > Chordata > Aves > Charadriiformes > Charadriidae > Vanellus > Vanellus vanellus. The sequence goes on along the minus strand of NC_138926.1, from coordinate 8,462,403 downwards.
TCCGCAGAAGGGGCCATCAAGGCTGTTTGCTGCTTTACACAGGCTATCATGTGCTGTGTCGCAGCGGGGGACTGTAAATGACTTTATAGTTATTGTTCCTCAAATTGGACACCCCCTTGGAGCTTAGATAATATGAGATGAAACAGCCTGCGGGAGGTTGCAGTCAAGTGGAACAGTGATGGAGGCTTTTTTTTTTTCCCCTTCCCAAGAAGAAACACTCCACCTATTTACTTCTCCTCCACACCTCCTCCTCCTCCTCCTCCTCGTCCGCCTGTCAGCGTGCGGAGCAGAACCACACCTGGCAGTGACAGGGGTGAGCACGGCTATCATCGCCCAGCAAACCCAGCGCAGACGAACGAATTGTGCATGTTAGGACGTGGAAATGCAGCTCTGACAGCGAGCCCCGAAGAGGAATGGGAAGGGAGAGGGAGGATGCTGCGGTTCCTCACTCCATTTCCCACCGACGCGGGGTTTGCAAGGAAACGTTATTACCGGCAAAGCAGAAATATCAGCTCGTGTCATTTGGCTTCGCAGAGCCGGTGTAAGCACACGGGTGCTGAAGCAGAGAGGCAGAGATGCTGCTGGAGGGAGCGGGAGTGGAAAGGAGGCTTTGAGGTGAGAGAGCACAGGGAAGGAGCAGAAATAATGAGGGATTCGGGGAAGGAGGATGTCAGGGCTTACAGCCCTGCCGAGGGAAGGCAGCTTGTTACGCAGGAAGGGGGAAGCGGAGGCCTGGAAGAGAAAGGAAAGGGCATCTGAGAGCAAAGGAGCCCCTGCAACAGCCTCCGGCGAGGAGGGAGCGGGCTGGACCAGAAGGGACCTGCACGGAGATGCTCAGCCCGGGCCAGAGAGATCCGGAGTCGAGGAGCAGAGAGGGACGGGGGGAGAGGGCAAATGGCGTGACGGGCAGGACTGGGAACCTGCAGGGATCCCAAGCTTCCAGGCACATGCCCCAAAATCACAGAGTGGAAGAATAAATGAGAAATAAATTTAAAAAAAAAAAAAAAAAAAAATGACTCTAACAGTGGCATTCCGTATGTTTCCCAAAACGCCGTTTGAGGCCAACAGCCCCACCCGATAGGGGAGAGTTTCTGGGGAGCGCATGGGACCTCCCTGAAGGCGTTTTGCGGGCAGGTATGCAGGGAACATGCATCATTTCTTTTAGGGCATATGGATTTGGGGGGCGTTTTCCGGGCGCAGCGGAGGTCAGTAACAGGTATAAGCTGGCCGCGTGTCGGCACGGCCCCGGCCGAGGGAAGGGCTGGCTCCGGCTGCCCCCGCGGCCGCTGCCGGGAGCGCGGTGGGCACGGGGCCGGCGGAGGTTTGGCAGCAGGGCCGCCGGCTCCGCAGCCTCGGGAGCGGAGGGAAAGCTCCCGACCGCCGGCGAGCGCAGTCGCTCTGTTTGCCTTTTTCCACAGCAGATCTGATGATTTAAATTAGGTCTCGATTCTTGTTTAAATTATAGTTTACTGTTCTGCGCCCCGCTCAGAAGTGAATTACCTTAAGCAGCAGTATTAATAACACGGTTATAATTAAGCTTCATTACTGTAGGCAGTTTGCTGAAACAAATTGCTTCTTCATTATTATTATGGCACCTTTGGTAAAAAGACATTTCCCCAGAATGCGACCTTGATGCTTTATATAGCAAAAGCTGGGAGATGATAGAGATGTAAGGATGAATTAGCATCTTTTACCTTCTATATCAAGCTCATTAAAAGGAAAGCAACTCGAGTCAAAACCAAGCAGCCTTGATGGAAATTTTAATCTGAGCGAAATGGATAATGAATAGGTTTGAACTTTTCCTGACATTTTTATGGCAGTGCTTTATTTATATTATGCTTCTGCTGAAACATAAATAAATAAAGCAGGGGCGGGGTGGAGGACGGCCCGGGGACGGGCTGCCTGCCCGGGGGCGGCCGCAGAGCCTGCCGGCCAAGCCGGGGCCCGGGCAGGCCACCGACCCGCTCCCCCTGCCACCAGCGCCGCCTCCCCGCACGGAGCGAGGCGGAACCCCGCTTTAAAGCCCGCTGTGGCTCAGGACAGCAAAGCTCCCGGGTCACCCCTTCCAGCCCCACGTGCTTCATCTGCAGTCCCCAGAGAGCTCACTCCTCTCCCCCTAGCAGCTTCCCGGGGGGCTGCTCCCTCCAGCGACCCACGTCACCCTCCGTTTAATTTCCTGGTCCATTTCGCACAGCCGTAACGGTGCCGTAGGCATCGGCATCCCCGTCAGCAGAAGACCCCGACACTCATTAGCAAAGCCTCCTAATGCCTGCAGGAGTTGGGGCCGTTAATTCCTGGCAGTTGCCGGCCACCACAGCACGGAGCGGCGGTGGTGCAGGTTTTCACGAGCTCTCCCTCCCTGTCCCTGCCCAACCTGAACCACAAACACCCGCTTTCCAGAAGCATTCAGTGCCAAAACTTCACCCAACGCCTAAGCTCCCCCAGACTTGCAGGGTCCAAGGGTGCTCAGCACCCTTACAGAGAGACCCAAGGCGCTGCTCTAGTTTGGCTCCACCACCCCAAACACAGATCCTGTGGCAACAGGCAGGGACCGAATCCTGCTCTCCTTCCACCGCACCGTTTTTCACTGCCACGATACAAAAGCTCTCCTGCCAATGCTTCTTGCAGGTGATGCCTGTGTTGAAAACACGTCCCCATCCCCACCGACCATCCGCGAGCAGACAGCCCTTGGGAAGAGGAGGGCTCGTCTTGCGGTGGGGGCAGAGCTGCCGGCGCCCCGCGGCACCCGGGAGCCCCCCGCCGAAACTCGCACCCAGGCAGCCCGGCGAGAACTGCTGCAGCGCAGCTCGCACCTCGCTTTCCCCGCAGCTATTAAAACTAAGTGAGACATTAATTTCTGCATTGTAAGTGCTCAACAACTGAAACAGGACGTTATGGAGGGGATGCAAATAGATATCCAGAGCCTAGAGAGATAAAGGCAAAGCCGTTTCGGAAAAGATGATATTAAGAGCATAGGGAGAGAGGAAACAACCTGTTTAAGCACTACATCAGAGGGATCATTACGGGTGGGAGAAGGGGACACCGCCTGAGCACAAACATGGCACAGCGCATCCAGAGCTGGGTGATTTGCTCAGCTCAGCCAAACCAAGAGAGACGAGACAAAACGAGCTCAACTGAAAGAGATAACCTTTTCTCTTTTTTCCTGCCCCCGAAAGAGGTCCTGAGCCCCATCCCCTCCCTGGGGCATCTCGAGCGGGTCACCTTACCAGGACAGACTCACTCGCTCCCTGGAGCATCCCTACCGGCAGCCGCTCTCCGCAGCCAGCCCTCAGAGGGAGCAGTGCTGCTCGGCCTCTCCTTCTCTGCCATCCAAGATACCTGGTGGCCCGTTGCCAGCAGCAGCAGATAATTAGCCCTCAATTATCACCACTATCACTCTCACCCACACCACCTGCCAGTCCATTTAGCGGAGCTGCAGCCTCCCTCCGCCTGGCATGGTCCCGGCCCCCCGACAGCCTGCCTCCAGCGGGGCACACGGGCCCTCGGGGATGGGGACTCCCGGCTACTAGAGCGAGTTGCAGCGACTCTGGCATGCACCGCCACGCTAATAAGGGAGAAAATACTGCACGTACCTTATGGTAACCTCCTGGCTTCCAAACAGGCCTCGAGAGCCCCCCAGACCCATCTCTGCTGGCCAGGGCTGAGAGGAGGGGGGGGGGGGGCAGGAGGGTGCCCCCCATCCCCTGCTCTCTGCCTCCAGGACTGGGGGAGCCCTGGGAGGAGGTGCAGCAGCTCCTCTCAGCTCCCGTCCCTCCTGCTGAGAGCAGGCTGCCCCTAGTGCGCTCCCCCCGCCCCCCGCCCCGCTCCCACCCCTAAATAACCAGGGAGCCCGTTCCTCGCCTGACCCCCCCGGCACCCCGGGGATGCCTCCGGAGTGTTGGCTCTACCCCTGCACCGCAGCTCTCGTATTCTGCGTGCAGGAAGGCCACCGCACTGCCAAGAAAATCTCCCTCAGCCCAACACATCAGCAGTTGCCTCTGAAAACCTCTCCGTCCTGCCACCCTTCCTACAGCTGCCCTCACGGCACTGCCCGACCGGTGGCACGTGTCTGCATCGGCTTCGGCTTCTGCCTCAGCGGCACCGGCAGCCCCGGGGACGCACTGCGCTGGCCGCACGGGGAAACGCACCCTGTCTGACCCGGCGAAGCCCGCACTCCAGCTTTAACGGCCCTTCAAACTCTCATCATTTGCTTCCACGCGGCTCCCAGCAGCCCTCTGTGAATGGCTGTTAGCGTGCAATTATACCACCTTCTCAAAAGGTTACCGACAAAAATATTTCTCCCCACTGTTAAATGGGGCATCTGTTGGGTCTGGCCGTGACCTTTAGCATGACAGGATTGAACGCTGTCTCTGCCGGGGCTCTGAGCTCGCCCAGACCGTGTGCCCCGACGTGTAGGGGGGTGCAGGGGCTCGGCCCCCCCCTCCCAGCGCAGGAGCAAGGGCAGCATCTCCCCTGGAGGGAGCCGGACCCCACTTCCCTGCCCCGCCGGCTTCAGCGCCGTGCTGCGAATGCGCCCATCCACACTGAGTGTCCCCTGCAAACGCGTAGCGCCGCCCATTGAACGCGTCCCTAGCGCAGGTGGGAATCCCTCCTGGCCCTGCTCCGGGGCAGCTCACCGACCAGCGTGCCCAGTCCGGGAGCCAGAGTGGTGTGGGATCCACCGGTGCGGGTGCCAAGCGCTCCTTAAAAACGATTTTCCTGGGGCGTTCAGCCCCGCAAGTTGACAATTGGGCTATTATGTAAGAACTTCCCTCTCTAAATTCGCATCCGAAATCTCTCCCCCTCTCCGCACATGCGTGCCTCCGCGTGCGTATGTACACACACTCATTAAACAAATGCTAGCTATCAATTTCACTGAGTGCTTATTCTGATAATAGCTATATTTATCATTTAGCATCTCTGGATGCGGTTCAAGTTTAAAATCTATTATGGGTATTATGATATTTAATAACTGTGTTTTATTTTGAAATGCAATAAAAAATAAAGATAAGGAGATTTTTTTTTAAGCCCCCTCCTGGGCTCTGAATCCATCTCTGTCACTGACACGCTGGGTGACCTTGGAGAGGTCGCTTATTCTCTCCGTGCCGGAGCTTCTGGATCGCAAGATGGGGATAATCATACGATCTGCTGCCCGGGGGTGTTGTGAAGCCTCCTTCTTAATTAATGTTCATAGAGTGATTTCATCTCCCTAGACGGAAGGGGCGAGCTCTTGTTGGTGTCTCATCTGTGTAGCCGGACCCCTCCGATGGGCTGCCACAGCCGAGCAGTACAGGATGGGTGACTGTCCCCTGAGTCGCACTGGGAGAAGGGACAAGGTAGCGATGGGGCCCGGGATGGGGCAGGGCTGTGCCACACATCCCCGTGTTCACTCTCCCCATACGTGCCCGTACGTGAGAGCATCATCGCTAAAGCTTATGCCGGCCGGACTGTCCCCCAGTCCACCCCTAAGCGGAGTGTTTCACGGCGAGGCAGCGGCTGGGTGGTGGGGACAGAGGCTGGGAGGAAGGATCAGGGATGGAGCGACCAACAACCACCTCTGACCACCAGCCAGCACCTGGGAAGGGTGGGCACGACCTCCACCATCCCGGCGGGGCCACCCTCCCGAGGATGGGGACGCAGAGGCTACCGTCACTGTTGCCATTGCGTGTCCTTGCCCGGGGAGAGGATGGAGCCAGCCGGAGGCTGTGTGCCGCAGTGCCCACCAGAACCCCTCTCTGTGTCAAATCACCTTTTGTGCTTGCGTGGTGATTCACCTCCCTTGAGCACCCGGCAAACGTACCCCTTCTCCCCCCGCCGCCTCGAGGCAGGAGTGATGGCCACCATCAGTGTATAGCCCTGTCCTCGGGCACTGGCAAGGGCTCGCAGCACCCAAATTCCCACGAAGCATCTCAGAGGCTGCCCGGTGCTTTGGATGCCGGACACCTCCCCGCAGGCGGCCAGGAGAGCCCGGCCACCCAGTGGGTGGTGATGCCCCATGGGCTGCCCAGTGCTGCCCAGACTGGGAAGACCCCCAAGGCCGGTTTCCGAGGTGCAGCAGGGCAGAGAGCATCGCTCTCCCGCACCGCTTGTCCGGCCGTGGCTGATCAGCAGTCGGCACAGAGAGGCGGTGAAAGGAGGAGACAATGCAGGAGGAAGGGCCGGGGCGATCTTTTCCACCCGGCTGCCAGCCTCATCTCGGCGAGCGCTCCTGAATAGCGACGAGCCGCCAGCGTCGCTTTGTCTGCCTTATCGGGGCCAGCAGCCGCCATGCCATGGTAACTGCAGCCTCGGGAGCCAGGCGTGCCGCGCGGCTCGCCGGCCTCGGGCAGGAGCCACCCGCCTGCCTACTGCCACCAGATAAGGTCACCTTCTGCTCAGGCTCCTCTCCCGATCTCCAGCCTCGGTGGCAGCTTGCTGGGGAGGAGGAGAGCCCGCCATAAAGGTAGCGGTGGTGCGGGATGCCACGGGAGCTTGGGAGGGAGGGATGCTCGCGGCTGTGCAGGTGAAGGGTGCGGGGCTCCCAAACAGCCTGACGGTACCGCTCGCAGCCTGCTGCGGGCACCGGGGGCTGCCCAGGGCTCACCCCAAATGCCTCCTGGCGTCCCCTCCCTTCGGCACCCTCCCGCTATCGCTCGGCTGGATGGATCCTTTACCCTCTGCTTCGAGCACGCAGCGCAGGAGCAAAGCTGTGACCTCCCTCCCGGCTCCCGTGCCCCTGGTGTACATTTAAACTTCAGTAGAGCCCCGGCAGGCACTGCCTCTCGCCGCCCCGGCGCAGCTCCGGCACCGCCTTGGAAGACGGGCATCTCCCACAACGACACGAGGCGCTGCCGCCTCCAGCTGGGGTGCAGAGCGCCCTGTATGCCCCCCGCCAAAAGCGCGAGAAACCTCCTCAGGAGAAAGCGCTACAGACAAGTTCCGAAGTCGGTCGCTATTATTATTTTATTAGTAATAACAATCCACTCCTTTCAGCGACGTCAGCCTTGTTGCCCCCGTTCCCTGCCCTTAGACTGCACGGTCCAGCGGCCTTATACCCTTCCACCGCAGAGTGGACAAACAATTTGCATAACTTAATTAAATTTACAGTAATCTCCACCGAAGTCAGCCTGTAAGGGATGGTGTGTACACGGTCTTAAAGCAAATCACGGCTAGTGATGAAAGAGCCTATTTCAGTTAAGTAAATTATGAGGAGGCGGGTGATGTCCTCAGTATAATAATTCCATGTGAATTATTTATATGGAATCTGCAATTACACTGAGCAAAACAGTGTTGTGCGCATAAAGCACACTTAATTATCCAACCACCTGTTAGGCGCGCCGGCGCAGCCGACGGCAGCGTCCCCCAGGAATTACCCGGGGAGCGGCATCCCGCGGGAAGGCAGCGAGGAGGCGGGAGGAGGCGGGACCCCGCCGCAGGCGCCGGCGCTGGGGGGAGCGGGGGCTCGTGGAGCCCCCACCCCGGGCAGCCTGCGCAGAAGGGGCAGCAGCGCAGCAGGCAGGGAGTTTTACGGGGATCCAGGAGACGCTCCATTTCAGGTCAACTTCAAGTGCTTATTTCCACCCTGAGAAAGGTCCTGTTTAGGGTTTTTTGGGGGGGGGTTGGGGGGATTTTTTAAAGCTAGTGCCCAATAGACAGTTTTAAATAAAAAATATTACCTGCTTGCATCAGTCCCTGGGGAATTTCACGGGGCAAAGAAACTCACTTCAGCAGAGATCCAAGGCAGGAGTTAACCCGGCTCCCAAAAAAGGACTAATCCCCTCTCCTCCCACCCCCGGGTCCCCACTTCACGCTCTAACGGAGGTTTTCGCGGTGATAATTCCACTTTTTCGGTCGAGTCAGTGACCCGGCAGAGCATGTGCTTTCAGCCCATCAAAGGATGGACCAGTCTTGAATGTTTAATGGAAAGAAATGAGTGTTTTTTTCTTTAAAGATTTACCATGTATAAATGTATGAGAGTATTAAAGGCAACAATTAACTTTATTGGAAACTTTATATTCTCCAGCCTCATTAGAACTGCCAACAAGATCTATTATTAGTATTACTATGCAGATAATGTAATAAAAAGGGTATTTAAAGTGGATAGTTTTGCACAGAAATAAAATAGCTTTTCTTTTTCCCGTTCCTTCTGCCTCTCCCCCTTTTGCCCTACGCTGCGTTGCGTCGGAGACCCGGACCAAGACCCGAGTCCTGTTCAGTCTCACCTCCCGCGCTGCCCACCGGGCTCAGCCCCCACGCAGGGAAAGGGACTGCGCCAGGGAGCCTGTGCTCCTGCTCCCATCCTGGCTTTACCGGTCGAAGATCAGACAGTCTGTCCGTCTCTGGCCGTGCTGGCGAGTGCCACTGAGCCGGGGACTGGTGAGCGGCGAGGGAGGGCCAGCCTGCCCCCGGGGAGGAGGAGGAGGAGGAGGAGGAGGAGGAGGATGCTGAGGCTCGGCCGAAAGCGCGCTGCCCAGACAGCCTCCTCCCCGCTCACGGGACCGGTTCGGGTCTTGAAATCAGCCAGGTTTCTTTACATAATCCCAAGTGCTCATTAAAACAGCAAGGACAGAACAAAGGACTGGTGGGTTTTTGCCAAAGACGACCCTAGTAACCCCAAAATATTGTCCCCGGGCTGCTGGAACGGGAATAATGTAGATTAAGAAAGTCTTTGGTGGCATTTGCCTTTCTGCAGCAAACCTGTGAACTTTTTATGGAAAAAGACATGCTTCATCAGCCTATTTATTTAATTAACCCCCCTGCCTTCTGCAGGGAAAAGCGTCAACGGAAAAATTCCTCCTGCCCCCCCGTGACTGCAGAGGAGCAGCAGCGTGACCCTGCTGTGCCCGGCTGCCCGGGGGGAACGCTGCTCTGCCCGGGCTGCTTTGCGTCCTTCAATTGCTCACCTCTCCTAATGATGCCCAATTTTCTTTCTGTTTTGTAACACATTTACATTTATCACCCGGGACGTCTGCTCTTCTTGCAGGGCTTCCAATTTCAGTGTTGTCATCCCAAAGCTTCCTTTCAACCAAAACCCTTCAGAGCAACAGGTAGCAGTGGGAGAAAAGGCAGCCTTTAAAGAATAAAGAAACAAAAAGGTTTTCTTTTGTGGCACAAATGTCAGGGCGCCTTCTCCTCTCACTGCGGTTGTGCTTTGAGCGATAGTTTAAAAAATGAAGTCAAACCTCACGGCAGAAGCAGGCTGAGTCTCCAGCTCGCCCCTGCCCCGCAGCGGCGCCGTGGGAAGGTGAAGGGACGCTGCCAGCTTCGCCTCTCCCGCACCTCCGGGAAAATCCCGGGGGAGCAGAAAGCGCCCCGCTTGGCGCGGCCCCAGGAGCCCGGCGGGGCCGCTCGGAAACGAGAGCGCTGCGGCCGAAACCTGTAAGCCGCTGGCGAACAGTAATATTTCAGCTGGCGTCAGTCCCCGAGGCGCCACCGCACGGAGCGAGAGGTGTTCGGGGACCCGGGACATGGACTCTATCATCATAAAAAAGAATCTGTTTAATTTGTGGGTTTAAATTTTAAATAACTGTTGGAGCAGAGCTGCTCTCGGCTCTCGACCCAGCGCTCAGCTGCACTATCCACATTCCGCTTCTGCGGGAGTCCCCAGGGGGGATTCAAATGCCATTTAAATGAGCTCATTTCTCCTTCCTTTCTTAATGTTCCTCCAGTGCGGGGCAGGGGCAGGACGGCCCGTCCTCGGCCCCGGCTTCCACTTGTCCCCGCGACGCCCCCGGGACGCGCGCAGCACCCATCGTCCCCGCGGGGACCGCCGCCGGGGCGCACCCCGGGGTGCCGGGACGGCGTAACGCGGGGCAGCGGCTTCTGCTCCGGCAGACCCAGAATGGGCGATTCGGTTCAGAGGGTCTCCTTCTGCCTCTTGCTCAGCGCCGAGGCTGGATGCAGTGGTGGCGGTCGCTGGCTCCAGCGCGGCTGCTCCTCCATGCTTTCTCCCGAACGGCTCCGGCTCCCTGCCTCATGCGCCTGGGCGCTTTCCATCACGCTTAGTACACCCTGCAGCCTAAGTAACGGAGAGGAGTCAAAGGACCCGAAAGCAACGATTGTAATAAATAACCGCTCGGCGACCGCAGAGTTAATTCTCCACCAGGGTCTCCTCTGGGCCACCAGAAGAAATGGCAGAGGGAGAAGGGAAGAGAGGCGACGCCTTGCAGCGTGGTGTGTGGAGGACTGCCTGGAGGAGAGCGGCCCTCCTCCCAAGGCTCCCTGCCCTTTCCCGCTTCACCTCCTCCCCCAAAACTTTAGAGAAATAGCAACGACGTTTTTTAGAAGCTCTTTGACGTGGCGCCTAGGGTCTGGGATTTGGGGACGCTCAGGAAACTGTAAAATGTTGTAAAGAGCACCCTGTGCCAACTCATCTCTTCCGAAGGGATTGTCCCAGAGGGAACAGGAGCACCACATCTTGGACCGCCCCAGCTCTCTGCATCCCAGCCTGCAGCTCCCGCCGCACCAGGGTCCTCATCCCACACCCGTGGAAACCTACGCAGCTCAGAAGGAGCGCGTGGAGGCATTGGTGTGGCTGCCCTGCTGACGACACGCAGACCGCAAGGTCTTCATCCTGCCTCCTCCTCCGAGGGAGGGTGGCAGAGGATGCTCCGGCTGCTTCGCTACCTCCCAGCGCATCCTGCTTCGCTGGGGAGCTCCAGCTGGTTTCCCAGGCACCGCCACGGCGCCGGGAGCGCCCCGCGCTCCCCGCGAGGTTCCGAGGCTGCGGCGGGATGCTGCGCGCAGCCCCGTGCAATTATCTGTGGAGAGCGTGGCTGTGCTGATAATTTGTTAGCTCCACACATATCTCTACTAATTATAAATCTCAGCTGAGATTTGCATTTTTATGAAATGCTTGTGCTAGAAATCTTTATAAAAAACCCGTACATATTAATTCAATCTAATCTCGGTCATTTCAGGTTCCATAAGAAAGCGTTTTCATAAAGCTACAAAGCTAACATCTATAACTTTTCAGTTTCCCCAGAGAGCATACCTCCGCGTTAAGTTGTACATTTATCTTCCGAGACGGCGCTTATAATGAGAGCTGACGAAGTGCGAGCCCTCCGCAGCCCAGCGTTGGACGCAGCGGCCCAACCTGCGCCCTGGAGATGCCCGGCCGCGGCCGTGCCCGCCGAGCTTTGCAGGGGGGAAGGTCAGGGGAGATATTTCCAACATTGTTTGCCTTCCTGGGCTGTGGGACGGAGGCAGGAAAGCCCGCCGGGGCTCAGGTGTCCCCGCAGCAGCCACTGCTCCTTCCTCGCGCAGGGCACCTCCGTCAGCCTCACCCGCCTGCGCGAGTCACGTCCTATGCTTTGCTTTTTAGATATTTTCTGTTGAACCCACGACAACGGCCCGGAGAAGAGGAAGAAACACGGCGCGCGAGGCCCGGGCATCTCGCGCGAATGACACTCTTCCCTTTGGTGGGGACTCTTTTAAGTGGGCCTTTCCCAGCCGAGGCTCAGAGCCAGTAATTTCATCAGCAATTTGTATCTCATTCAAAATGCCTTTGTCTGGAGTCAGGGGGAAAAAAGATTAACTTTTCCTGCCTGAAATATGGCTGCCGGATGCGAGGGAATAGAGAAGGCAAATAAGCAAAGCAAAGTTAAGCTTTGTGTATAGAGCTGGAGGCTTAACGCTGCAGATTACAACAGCAGGCGACCAGCAGCTCCAGCCTCTGCTGGGTAGGCTGCGCAAAATCCTGTTAAACCGCAAAGGCGCTTTAGCTCCAGCTCCCCGTTTCAGAAACGATGGAGCCGAAATCCCAGGCACTGACAGCCCCCGGGGACCGGGAGCGATCTTGCCGAGGGGCAGGAGGAGTCCGGGAGGGCTGAGCCGCGCCGAGGGCTGCGCGGGGGCTCCGAGCCCGTCCTCCCCCCCCAGCACCGGCAGGGAGCTGCTCCTGCGCCTCGCGCCTTTCGGGCGGCGACTAATGAAGAGCGAAGCCGGCGGGATGAAAGCGCGACGGGAAGCGGAGCGGGCTAAGGCACGACGCAGGCGAGCGCCCAAAACACAGGAGGAGAAGAGTGTCTGGGGGCAAGCTCAAGGAAAGGTCAAGAGCTTTATTTATTGCCTTAAATAATTTATTACGGGCCCACCTTCAAAGATGCTGTTGCCGAGTACAAAAACAAAAGCGGAGAGGTATCAGGAGCGGGGGCAGAGGGAGCGGGAGGGCGGCAGGCAGAGCCGCGCGGACGCTGGGAGAGCCTTCCTTTGAACCCCTCCTTCGGACCCAGCTCCCTCAGCATCCGCCCGATCTGCCAGCGAAGGCAACAGATGCCGGTGAAGTTTCTGGCCATTAGCTTCTAATAAGAAACTAATTAGCTAATTAGTTCGTGTTTGATCCTTTGGACTGGGTTCTGTCTGTGTCTGCAGACTCGGGCTGATTTCAGCCCGTCTGGGTCCAGCTGAAGGCAGAGCCGTGACCTCCACTGACTTTCGGGGCGGGAGATGGCCTCTGCGCCATCCCGCGGGCAGAACCCTCGGTGGCGAGCGGCTCTGCGCTGGCGACGCGGCTGCTGCAGCCCGCCTCCGTCCCGGCAGGGTGGCACCCGCGCCGATGCCCCCTGCACCCAGGACCCCGACCTCGGGGGGCAGGCGGCGCCCACCACCCTCCCAGGCGAGGGCTGCCGGGGCGACAGCCGGCACCGTTTGACCAGAAAAACTCTCGCTGTCACCTCCTTGGCCTCGTTTTCTCCTCCCCGTGGAGCGGTGGGCTGTGGGGCTGTAAGCCCCCGGCCCCCCCCGGGGAGCCGGGAGATGGCCCGGCTCTGTTCTGCTCCGGGAAGATGAGGGCTCCCGGGGTCTTGCCAACACCCGCTGCTGTGTCGCGAGGGTTCCAATCCTGAGTCTCCCAGGACCACACGAGAGGGAAAACATTCCCGGGGTAGGCGGCACAAACCCGGCGCTTGGCCCAGGCTGCGCTCAAGCTCGCTTGCCCCTTCTTTTTTGCAAAAAAACCTGCCGGAGGCTCCTCTTGGTCATCCCTATTGCCGCACGGGGCCGGGAGGCGCCGCGGGGGAGTTCCCGGCTGGCCGAAGGGCTTTTCCATCGGAGCAGCCCCCGCGCTGCCGGGGCATCCGGCCACTGCCGGGACACGGGGCCGGCTGCAGCCCGGACGGCGCCGGACACACGGGCCGTCCAGGGGAGCCTTAGAAAAGCAGCCAAAGTTTTGCGGCTTATCCAAAGCGATGCTCCGGTCCCCACGAGGTTTGTCCTTCACTAGGAATTAGAGCCAAGTTTCCAGTGCTTTCCTCCGCCATCTGCCCCGGCTTTAGTTGAAATGCAACATTTTACTCCGGCAATCAGTAGGTAATCTTGTCAGCATTACTTAGAGAAGCTGGGTCCGTCCTGCCCATCTGATGCTCTGTGCAGCAGAGGGAAAATCACGCCTCCCTCTTGAAAGGAGGGGAGAAATTAAGGTTGACTTTGGCACAGGAAAACAAGCAATCCAGAGATGACAATGTGCCACAGGAGCTTAAAATAAGCATCAACTAATTCAAACAAAAACAAATCTGCATTGAAAACAGACTCTTCCCCAGACCACATCCCCACTTTAAAGTGCCTTTGAATTCTCCCCGGTGCATTTAGAACATGCTCTCCCTTCACAGCCTCCCGCTCGCTTTGTTTTGCTGTTTGGTAGCAGGCAAACGAGGGCTGAAGTTTGAAATGATGATCTCTTATTAGCATGCATGCAAATGCTAATAAATAGCTCTGCACGCTGCCCCGGCTCCCGGCGCTCTGTGCTCTGCCCCGCACCCCTCCCGCCGGCGGGGGGCAGGCGAGCGGGGCAGGGGCAAACGGGCATTAAAAACACACGCGTCTGCGGTTTTTTTCCTAGCAGCATAAAAAGCAGCTTAGCGTGGGGGCATGACCTGGGCCGTGAGCTTCCGCAGCTTCAGCTCCTTCCCTGCCCTGTCCCGCCTCTCCCAAGGTGAGGGGCTGCGGGAAAAGCGGCTTCCAACGTCAGCAAAGAAAAAAATGCAGAAAATCGGGTGGTGATCCTCAGGCGGCAGCTGACATGCTTGAAAACCGCCCCACCTCAGCTGTGAATGGATATATTTGGGGTAACTGGTGGTTTGGTCCTCAAGGACCCGCGTGCGGGTACACTGGCGGGCCTCTCCTCTCCCCTCTCCACGCAAAGACTGACACCGCTTATGAAAAGAAGAGTGGGAGAAAGGGAGGGGGAAATCTCCCCGCCAGCTCGCCGGCAGGCCAGCCAGCGGCTCTGCAGCGTGCCCGTCCCCTCCACGGGCCGCCGAGAGCTCCTCTGCGTGCCACGCGGGAGCCGGCCTTGATAATTAATAAATCTTGCGGAAGGGAGCGGAAGAGGCTGGCGGATGCGCAGGCGCTGCCGGAATGGGTGAGGGTGGGCACTGAACGGCTGCCTCTAGTGAGCGTCGTGTTCTTTACGTGCCGCTCCGTGCGGGGGGACGGACGAGGCTGACGGGTCAGGTCCCGACCTCCAACCTCGCATCCCCGCGCCGGTGCCTGAGCTGCCCCTTCCCCGGGGGTCGGGGGCACACGGAGGCGTGGAAGGCGGCAGAGACGACTTCAGCCGAAGCCGCGCACCGCCCGGCCGGGCCCCGGGGTGCTCCGTGGCCCCGCAGGCAGGGGGCGGGCAGGCAGGGGGGTGCTGCCCGCTTGCTGCAAGGGAGGCTGAGGGCTTCTCCTGCCTGGCTGCTGGTTTGGGGGCAGATTATGGATTGTTTGCTATGGAATTTCAAATGATCGCTTAAGTAGCTAATTAGCTCGTAGCAACTTGGAGCAACCTGGGTGTAGTGTGTATTTAAGTGTTTAATGCTTTTTTTTTTCCTCGCTCTTCCTTTCTAATTGGCATTTAATTAAAAGAATAAATAAAAAAAGAAAAGCAGCTTTGCCCGGGCTGCTTGGGTTTAAATACGAAACAGTTTGCTCCTCCTGGAGAAGTGCTGCGGCGCGGGCTCCCGCAGCAGAGGCGAGGCGGAGGGGGCGGCTGGGGGCCGTGCCTGGGTGCGGGAGCGGAAGGCGACCTGGCAGACCTGCGGGGACCCCGTGGAAGGAGGGAGGTTGCCGGCGCCACGCCGCCTTCTGCCAGGGGGTCACTTCCAGCAGGAGGAAGAGCCGGACCCCCCGCGCCGGCCCTTTGCAGCTCCCGCCGCTGACCGGCCGGGGACGGTGCCTCCCTCTCACCTTGTATCCTCCTTCCTCAGCACTTTTTCCAGCGGAGACCAGGACTTGGCAAGGCTCCGCTTGGCTTCTCCCCGCGAAAGCAGCCTCCGTGCCCCCGGGGAGCCCGAGAGGGGATGCTCGGGAAGGAAACGTCCATTAGCAAAGCACTCGATAACTTCTGCTTTCTGATTTATTGCGTTCCCTAATGTCTGAAGATCGCCCAGCGCCCTGCCTTCCTCTCTTGGCGAGGGCGGAGGCGCTGGCTGGCCGGCCAGATGAAGCTATAACAGCTTCGGGAGCGCTCTGGTGCCTCTACCGCCGCTCCGACAAGGATGAGGCAGTCCGGAGGAGCTCCAGAACAAAGCGGTGGTTCCAAAGCCCTTCTCTCCAGAGGCATAATTACAAAAGGGGAAGGAGGAGCTCAGCTCCCCGCCTGCCACATCCCCCGGGAGAGGTCCGGGCTGTGTCCGGGGCTGTCCCTGGTCCCCCAGCGCCCCCCACCCCAGCGGGTACGGCCGCGTCCCCCGTCCTGGGGGCGGCCAGGCAGCAGCTCTTGGAAACATCCCTGCGTGAGGAGGGAGAAAATCCCGGCTGCGCTTCCCGCAGTGGCTGACCAACCGCTCTGAAAAGTTGATGTCCAGAACTTTAACTTTCCTCATCTTCATTAGCGTTTGGGTGGATTTGATGCAAAACATAGCAAAAGTGCACGCCTGTGAATACCAAGCGTGTTAATAGGTTAAAGTAAATCTAAAGTAACATTTGAAAGCTGAAAGATGAAAGTAGATCACAGGGCAAAGATCAAACAGTCTAGAACCACTTCTAAGCCTTTTAGTGCTGCGGATTATTAGCATTTGAAAGTGAAGAGCATTAGTGAAAGAAGAGGACGGGGGGCACGGGAAGGAGTTTCTGTTGTGCAGATAAAAAGTGAAGTAAGTGACAGTGCAAGAGGAAGAATGAAAATTATCCGGCTTGTTAAGCGCCACACAGAAAGGCCGCGTACAGGCGAGCGCACGCACACCAACAGGGAACCACCGGCTTATTTTTAGGTGGCGGGCAGAGGCCTCGGGCTGCGGCTCCGCTGGGACGCTTCCCGGGAGCGCTCCACGCCTGCAGCCGGCCCCGGGGGGAGCGCCTCCGGACCCGCCGGAGCAGCAGAGCCGAGGGCTGGGACAGCTGCTGTCGGGCACCAACCGCTCACAGCTGCCTGGCGTGGAGGCACGCCTTCAAAAAAGATATTTAATTGTACAGTTAACTAAGGCGCTTTATTTCCTACGGAGAGCTGCGGGAGGAGCCTCCAGTTTGTATCCCCGGGCAAAACCGGTGTGTTTTTCAGCAAGGCCGTGACGGGCAGGAGCAGGGACGGTCCAGCAGCCCCGCACGCGGTGGGGGAGAGGGGAGCCTGGCAAAGCCCGGGAGAGAACAAACAGCCAGAAGGCAGCGGCTGTGCTAAGAATCCTGGTGACCGCTAACAAAGACGTTCAATACGGGAATATATATATTTACAGCCTTTCATCTGCACCGAGAGCTTCCCCCGCTGGCCAGCTACCCTCCCCGGAGCCGCAGCCGCAGCCAGGGTGGGAAGCGCACGGGGGCTGGGGACAGCCAGCACTCGGCTGTCTGCGCCCCCCGGGGGGAAAGGACTCGGCATCCCCCAGGCACCCGGAGGGCTGCGTCTCTTCCAAAGTGCGGGGCCCTTGGGAAGAGTCCAGAGCTGGCTGCCATTCCCCTCTGCCTTCGCCCCACCTCGGGGAGCTGCTGCCCGGGGCGGGAGGGATGCCGCGGTGGGATGTTCGCAGAGATGCTCTCGCACACCCGCAGGCACTGGCAGTGCTTCCCAGCGCCGGGAGCGGCTGGCATCCCTGCACCCCTGCGTCCACACGCCACGTTTCAGCTGCAGAACCTTCTCCCTGGTGATAACCCATGATGCCGAGATGCGCCTCGCAAGGAGAGCTTACAGCAATGGCAATTAGAAAAGACAACCCGTGTTGCACTCGCAGCCTGCACCAGCCCGCTCCAGAGTCGGTAACAAAGGAGCTTTTATGTCACGGTCTTTTTGCGCAGCACAATTGCCTTTTAGGTTCTTTCAGCTAAATGTGGTATGACTCCAGAGTGGAAGAAGGCTCAACTTAGGTCACGCTGGTTTAACTTACACCAGCCAGCGTATATTCCACGGGAATACGTATGCTTCCGCCTGTCCGTGCCCACGCAGTGCCCACGCTCACCCCGGCAGCTCCGCAGGTGCGTGGAGCGTGGGAAGGGAGCGGGGCACAGGGAGACCGGAGCTCGCCCGGCTCCGACACCGGGAAGGGGCCGCCGGGATGCGGAGCCTCCGACGCATCCCCAAAGCAGGTTAATCTCTGCGCTTGGGAGCGGTACGACAAGGGCAGGGAGGCAGAAGCCGCTGCGAGGCAAGGGCCCTCGCCCCCTGCCCTGCCCCACGGCTTCTCGGCATGGAACCCGCAACGTCTTGTTCCCCCTTCTGCCGATTTACGTGCAGCAGTAATTGCATGCAATTCGGCCCAACGCAGCGCACAGATAGCTAGCTCACATCACTCCTAAACACAGCCTTTTTCTTTCATTTAAGGGTTGCCGAAAACTCTCCTAACGTAAGCGTTGCGGGAGTCCGTTAACTAATGTTTGCAAAAGCTCCCTGTGATACCGTCCCACGTGTATTCATCCGGTTACCTGGGTACCGGGATGAAAGCTGCCAGGGTGGATAAGACATTCGCCGATCCCCAAATAACAGGTAAGCGGCTGCCCTGGGTGGAGTTTGTCCCAGGGAGAGGGCAGCGCGGGCGCCCGCCCCGCCGCAGCCGCGTCCCCGGGGCAGCGCCGGGCCAGGGGAGCCCAGGCACCGGGGCAGGGCATCACGGGTACCGGCCCCCCCGCACCTCCGCTCGGCTCGGGTGCTCGGCTGCGCGGCGGCAGTTTCAAGCAGTGAATTATGAGAGAGGAGAGAGGGAGAAAGCGAATGCCATATCTATTATATGCAGCCTTGGCTGTAATAAACAGTGAAGCTGACTGTTCCCAGAGGGACTTGCTAATATAGGAGATTGATTCACTGCAGTGTAACCCCCCAAGGGCTTTACACACAACTCTGACTAAACTTCCTATAAAATCAATCCAGCCTTTTCACCACTTTTGACAGGGTGTTCTAATATTAATCTACTCCCCTTGTCAGTCAGCTCCGCTAACAAAGGCTCTAATGATCTTTAACCAGGCACAAGAAATACTACACAGGTAGGGGGAGGATTCCTGCATCCCTCCAGAAGGGAAAAATCCATCCTTTGCATAGGTGAAGGACTTGCGTCGCTGCCGACAACAACAACATTGTAATAATTATTAATAATAATAGCGACGAAGATGCAAACAGCCTGCAAGGCAAAGCTGGGCCCGGGCGATGAATGCGTTTCGCCTGCCCCGGGAAGGCACGTGCAGAGCAAGGATGCGCCTCGGAAAGATGCCGGGGAGGAAAAGGCGCAGGGCACGGCGGTGCCGGTGCCCAGCGATGCGGGTGACAGCGCCTGGGAGGCACGGCAGCCTGATGAGCACCCTCCACGCCATCCGGGCTGCGCTTAGCCTCGGGCGCCCGGAGGAGACAGAGTTCTGGTGGAAGAACTGTAAAGCACCTGGCCCCTCTGATCAAGCCCGGCACAGACTATTCCCCTTCTCCTGCAACGTTTCCACATCTCTGCCTCACGGCGAACTCGCCCTCCCTGACAGTTCGACAGACAGCAGCCCACCTCGCCTCCTTCACGCTGTAATTAGGCAAGTCCGCAGGCGCGGGCGGCCGGCTGCAAACGCCTGCCGGGATGGAGATGCTCCCGCTGCAAGAGGGGCCCAGCACGCCTCGGACCCTCTCCATCGCCTCCGCTGCCGGCACGACACCTCCCTGCGCGGCTTTGGGTACCGCCGATTTTCCACCCCCCGAATCGATTCTCCCCACCTGCCTCGGCCGTGGCCCCAGCGAGGCGCGACCCCGCGGGAGGAGGCTGCCAGACCTCATTCGGAGGTGGCGAATGGGCTGCTTCTGGTGCTAGATGTGTCTTAAACACAAATTAGAGACTGCGGCTGGATTTTTTTTTAAAGCAGAAATAGGTGTTTTCTAGCGTGCCCGCTCCTCCCTCGGGCAGCGGAGCTGCGTGGCCGTGCCCCGCATCCCCCGGCCCCCACAGAGCATCCCTCGGCTCAAACAAAAGCACCGCTTGGGATGCAGGCCAGCGCTGGGCGGATTTCAGCCCCGGCCGGGGTTTCTTTGTTGGCTTTGGAAGCAGCGGTTCACCGAGAGAGGAGGCACGTGCGGCGGCGTGCTCGGGCGCTGCGGTAACTATGCATTTTTTATTAAGCAAGCAAGTTAACGGGCATGTACAACGCATGCAACTTGTCAGCACGCTCGCTGCTGCCACCTCCGATGATGACGAGGCAGCTGCCTGGGGCTGGAGTAAATTACTCATCCTCTCCCGCCCCGCTTTGTGTTTTCGCTACTATTTTGATGACTCTGCTCCCCCGAGGACTCGGCTGCGGGGTGCCGCCGGCGCTGCTGGCTCAGCCCCAGCGCTGGGGGCATCAGGGCTGCTGGCTGCTCCCCCACGTGCTCCGGTGAGACGGATGTTCGGCCTCGCGGGGCTTGTGCGGCCGGCCGGTCCCCGGGACGGGAGGCAGGGGACGCCAGCTCGCCGCGCCGGCCTCGCCATCTAAAAGCCATCTGCAAAGCTTGGGAGGGAGAGGCTGCGCGGAGCCGGGCTCCCGCCAGCATCCTCCTCCCTCCCTCAGCCTGATGGACGGTTTGAACGGGCAGCGGCAGCCCTTGGCTTCGTGCCTCAGCCCTACCGCTCCCGTTACGGCGTGGGGCAGGGGTAGGGCAGATTTTCCGGCGGCCTAAGCCGGCCAAGCACTGCTGAGCTCCACGGGGCCGAACATGCAGGCCTTGGCTTTGCTTCAATTCGACAGAGCAGATTTTTAAAGAGAGACGCTGGAAACCAGAGGAGGGAACTCAAAAGGGATCGCCATCTGAATTGAGCTGGGGGTTAACAGGCCCCCCCCAAATCTGCAGGATCCCTTCAGTCTGCTTAGCTATATGGCAAATGGAATGGCAAATATTTACTCAAAACTGATGCCTTGCAGGCATCGTTGGGAAATCCCAGGGACGCTGCCTAAGGATCACCTCGACGCCTTTCGCCGGCAAAGGAGGTCCTGAGCGGGTATCACGCTAGCCAGAACGTTACAAACAAGTCTAACGGTTTGCTTTGCTCCCCCCTCGACAGAACTCTCAATTCTGTATCTTGCAAATGTGCTTGGAAAATGGATTAGCCGCACCAGCTGCTCGCTGCCGTGGCAGAGCCTTTCCCGAAGCGTTTGTAGTGGCTCCCAAGTGTTATCCCCCTGCCCTGCCCTGCCCTGGCAGGGCCCCGGGTCGGCGGGAGATTAGCCGGGCTTTGTAGCCCAGGCACAGGGTATTTCGCTGCGATCGGTCACAGCTGCCGCCCCTCGCAAGTCGGGAACGGGGACGATTGGCATGAGGCTGGTTCGCTTTGCTGCAGGCCTTGTTTTGCAGCAGGATGGCAGGAGAGAAGACAGGAGAATCGCAAAACCAAACAAACGGGTACATTAGAGGGATTTATCTCGCCCGCCCGGCGGGACAAGCGTCTGCTCCTGCAAGCCCCGGGCGGCTCAGCCCCCCGTGGGAGAGGGCATCCTTCTGCACCGCACAGCCCCTTCCGAGTCCCGGCTCCGCGGGAGGCTGGGGAGCCCCGGCCAGCACCAGCCATCAAAGAGGATCACTTCTTATTTACAGGTAGAGGAGCCAACAGTTTGTCCCGTGTTTATTCGGCGCTTGGCATAGCAACGTCCTTGCACAAGGCTATCGCTGATTGGGCCCCGGGGGACCGAGAAGCCCCAGGCAGGAGAGGCGCCATGGCCACGAGCGCCTCGCGGCCAGCCCCCGTGCCGGGACGTCGGCCGGCGCCTACCAGCACCCCCGGCTGCTCGGCGCCTCTCCCACCTTCATCTGCCATGCAGACGAGGAGCCATCCCTTCAATAAGCTCCCGAGGACACCCATTAATAAAACGCTACTTATCTCTCCGTGCTCTGAAATCGCTAGGTGGGCAGTGCATCGTAATGGAACTTTTAGCTCAAGTAGCGATGACTTTGACCATGCAAAATTACACTCCATTCTGGCCAAATTAACTAGGTAATGCCTCGCATTAGTGTAAAATCCTCCATCAAACCATGAAGGCTGCCGTTAAAAACACTCAAGGCCAAAAAAGCATGGTGGCGGGGGAAGGAGGTCTGCTCGGTTCGCAGTCCCCGAGGCCGATTTTCCGCCGCCCCGCGCCGGCCCGCACGCGTGGGCAAGGGGAGGAGGAGGACGCGCATGCCCTTGCTGGGGGGCGGCAGACCCCGCCTGGCCCTGTGCCCCCGTAACTCGGCAGGCGGGCACGGGGAGCTGGCGGTTCCTGGGTGGCGCAGGGAGCCTCGGCAGCTCCAGCAGGAGATACCTGGAAGAAACCAAAGCGCCTCAGACGGAAGGATGCGCAGACATCAAATGCGGCTTAATTAGGAGAACACGACTTTCCCATTAACGCTCCCCATCCATGTGACACCGGCAAAGGGAAAGGGAAGAAACTGCCAAAGAGCTTATTTGTTTTGCAATTACGGATGAAATAAAAAATTACTTGGTCTAATTAGACCTCTTTTAGTAAGAGAACCATGCAAAATAAACTCCGTTTCATTATCAATGCCAGCGCAAGTCTCTCTTGCGCTTTATACGTTTAAGTGAAAATGTGGAAGGTCAATTTGCTATGTAAATATTCGCAAATTTGGCTAAACTAAAATGATTACCCTAATGTGTATGCAAATTAGCTTAATTGATAACGACTTCTCTCGCTAACTTTAAAGAAGGGGTGGGGGGGAATTATTCCAATTGTGACAATCCTCTAAAGCGTTTCTTTGCCCAATGAAGAAACGATATCTTGACAAATTAAAGAGAATATAATGAAATCAGATTAATTAATGCTAAGACCAATTAGCACATGCAAAGAGAGAGGGAGAGATTTGCGGAAGCAAAATTCACTGGAGAAGACTATGGGAATTCATCATCTTTCATGAAGACATTTACGCACCTTCGTTTTCTGCGCAGGAGTTCTTTGCTGGTACGAGTGCTTTGCTTTGCAAGCGGAGAGTTTGGCCGGGCGCTGGCAGAAGGAAACCAGTCTGGAGGTGATGGGGGCTTTGGGGGATGAGCCCCTGGGTGCCCACGTCGCTGGAGCTGCAGCCGGGGGCTGGGGGCGGGCACTGCCTTCGGGCTGGTGCCAGCCTCCCCCGGCACGGTGCGGGCAGCCGGCGGCTGGACCAGACCGCAGAGAGCCTTTCCTGGCGCCAGCCCAGCGCCAATGCAAAACGCCTGACCCTGGCACATCTCTGCTCGGCTGCCCGCGGCGCGCGGGGAACATTAATTACACCGAAACGGGAAGCGGCAACTCAAAACTCTCCCTGCTACCGCTATAAAACTCACATGAAGTAATAAAAATAATTACCAGCAACACCGTATGCAATATCCTTCTGTGTCATCTCTCTCCTGTTGGTAATAAAGCTACCTAACAAATTAACTGTAAGGGAGGGCCCGTTTATTTACCTTGTAATTAGACCGTGCCGGAAAATGCTTCATGTGAAACGCATCACAGGGGGGTGCAAACCAGGGAGCGCCAGCCTGCGGCGGGGTCCCCGTGCGGACACCGGCAAAGCTCTGCAGAACTGCGGGTAAGCGGCACCGAGGGAGACCCCGGGACCCTGCGCCGGGACCCCCCCGCCGGGACCCCCGCCACAGCGAGCGCTCGCAGCGCCCCGACGGTAGCGCTGCCGAGGGGCTGAGCGGGGGGCTGGCTCGGCACCGGCACCCATCCACATGCACCCGGCTCTGGAGATTTCCAAGTGACGTGTTCGCCCCCTCCTGCAAGGCCCTGTGCAAGGACACTTTTTGCTCCATGTATTTCACTGCGGTCAAATCTGTACCGCGTCTCCCGCGTTGTTGGTACCTTTAGAGCACCTCATCGGCATCGTGAGCGAGGACAGGAAGGCAGCAAGCACGCTGCCCGCACAGACACCCCAAACAGGGTCTGTATTTCCACCCTCCTTTTTTTTGCCACCCTCTTTTCTCTCTCTTTTTTTTTTTTTTAAATGGCATTTTGTCATCTACAAAGACAAGCAGCAAGGAGAGAAAAGCTCTGCCTTTAGATCAGCGGCAGCAATCTCTCCTCACTCCATTTTCCCGGGCGATTTGTTAAACTGTAAAACATTAAAGGAAGGACGGAGGGGGGGGGGAGATGTGTTTTTCTGACTTTGTCTCTCATTTGTTAATTGTGCTCATCAGCGAAAATCATTCATGGCAGAGACGGGGGAGCGAAAAAGCCCAAGGAAGGAGCTGATCATATGCAGGGGAAATAACTCAGATGTGAAAATACTTCAGACTGGGAGATTGCACTATTTATTCACACAAGTGTCCTGCTGTGCTTCAGAAATGCAGTGATTTAATGAGCTGCTGCAAAGGTGTTTGTTATTAAGGAATCCTGTCTCTGGTTATTCTCCCCCATGCGATGAGGACGGAGCCGGCAGAAGTTCTGACTCGGCGCCTTATTAAAGATTTAGAGGCTCTCCCCTCCCGCTCCCAGCTCCGAAGCGCCTTTTGAATGCGTTCCAGAATTAAACACTGTACAAGCCGAGCGGGGGCTTGTTCGACGCAGATGCCGAGCGAGAGTTAAGAAGAAATTAGAAAGGCATTTGTGTTAACAGATGTTCCTCCTCTCTGCCTTGGATCGTTGGCGAGCGGGGCCGGCGGCGCGGAGCCCGGCAAGAGCGGCAGCCCCTGCCCAAACCCGCACGGTGCCTGCGGAGGGGACGGGGGGCTGAGGAGCCCCTCGGGCTGCCCCAAATATCCCAACGGGCCGCAGAGCCCGGCACAAGGATGTGTATCCCCACCGGTGGCTCGCCCGGCTGGGGAGCGACAGCAGAGCCCTGCACGCCTTACAAAAATGAAAAATACCCCCTGGGAGCAAAGCCACGCTGGCAAAGCCATGGAGAAGGACGTCCTCCATCCAATTAGTGCCCGCGCACCGCGCCGCCCACCCCAGCCCGCTCCCCGGGACCTGCCGGGATGCGGTGCTGTGGCCCACGGGGCCGTCCCACCACCCCGGGCTGAGCCGCCGAGCCTCCCGGCCGGCCGGCCTCCGTCCGTCGCGCTGCGCCTCGGCAATCACCGACGTCCTCGGCAGCAGGGGGGCTGAGCTGCCAGCACCCGCGCCCGCCCCGCTGCCGCCGAGCACCCCAGCGCCGGCAGAGCGGGTCACCAAAGCCACCCCGCCATCGGGAACGCAAACCGACGCTAAGGCTGACGGAGGAGCCTCTGCCGCAGCCCAGACCCCCGGCGGTTTTGGACCCGCGCCACGCGGCCCGGCTGCTCCGGCTGCTTGGCTGAAGCGCAGCGTTCCTCCTTTCAAGTCGCTCGAGCACCGCTATTACTCCGAGGCTAAGCAGCGCTAATGGAGAACGCCTTCCAAGTTTCATTTTCCTCAGTAATGGAAAATGCGAGAGCGAGATTTCAGTCTGTGAGCACTTCTCTGAAAAAACAAATATCTTTATTGGCACTGGACAGCCTGCCAATCAGGCACAAAATTGCTGGCTTCTCTTTCTCTCCTGAAGGAATGCCTCTGCATACAAAGATACCGGAAAAACTTCAGGGCCCGGAGGATAAAAGGGCCTTCTCTGCCTTTCAGTGGGTGATTTGCAATGCATTGCTTCAGCATAATTTCCCATCTCCACCGCGCACAAAGGAAGCTCTGTTGCTATCTGTGAGTTTAATAATTTCTCTTCCCTACACCTTGCATTCATAATGCATCTTTCGACACCTCGGCTCCTGCTCTCCAACTGGGCTGCGGCTCTGCCTGAGCTCTCCCTCTTAGTTAGAGCTAAAGCGGTAATAAAAACAGAGCCTTAACATTCAAAAGACATCTTGAGCCAGGGAGCGGGCGGGATGCCGGCCTGGAGGAGGGGAGCGGCAGGCGGCACGGACGGCCTCTCCAACACCGGCTCCCGGCACAGCGACACCTCAGCCCGAGAGCTCTCCGGCCCCACCGCGCGAGCCGCCCCCATCCCAAGGCAGCCGGGGGCTGGAGGGCACGGCGGGCCCCCGGCTCCCGCTCCCGCAGCGACAATGATGGCTGAGGAGCGGCAGCTCTCGAGAAGCACATCCTTCTTTACCCGGGCGGGCTCCGGTACCTCCCGAGCCCTTGGGGCACCCACCCAGGGCCCAGCCGGTTGCATGGTTCTGTCCTTTTGGGCTCTCTGGACCACACCGAGCAGGTCTGCGCCATCCCGAGAGGGAAACTGCGGGAAACTCCTCACCACCTGCTTTCAGACCGGAGGATTTGCATAAGTTATTTCCCAAAGCCTCCCATCCCCACGAGACGTATTCTTTATCCATTTAGCCGGGAATGCAACTATTAAGAGCCTGTAGACACACAGCATTTGCAAAATTAGTACAAGAGGCTCCAAATAATCCATAAATCCATCTGTTACATGAGCCACGTCTGATAGTTTCTTCTCCCTTTAGCTTTCCAAGGGGAAACGCTACAGTTCCTCTAGCAACGGGCAGCGAGCGTTTCTCGTGCAGCCCCGGCACGAACCCCCCGTTCCCCACCCGGGAAAGGTGAAGCAAAGAGGTGTCCACTCTGAAACTCATGAGCAGTCGCCGCTCTTCAGCCAGTGCCCGCATGGGGACCTCTGCGTTTGTGGCATGAAGTAAACGTCTCTTGGCTTTCACTCACCGGCTCCTGACCCTTTTATATCGAAACACATCCAAAGGCTTCTCCCGCATCAGGCAGGAGCCCTTTCCCAGCCGCCGGGAGAGGAAGCTGCTCTGTTATCTACCAGGACAGTCCTCACCAAGTTTGGCCGGGGTCCCCAGGGAAGCGAGGTGCCCACGCCACCTCGCCTGCAAGCATCCCTGGACGCGCCGGTGGTGCTGCTCCCGGCACTCGCCCCATCCGGGCTATTCAGCATGGGATTTGGGCTTGTCCCCTTTCAAGCCCCCCCTTTCGGGGGGCAGCAGTGGAGCAGGTTTGCGGCGGGGGCCAGTGGGGTGGAGGAGAGCAGCAGCCCCCAGCAAGCTCCCACCCGGGGCGCAGAGCCAGGCCGGTCCTGGGCCGTGCAGGGAAAGCCCTGAAAAGCCGCCCCTGCCCCGGGCAGCAGCTCTGCGGCAGCCAGGGCCCCCCCAAAGGCGCATGGAGCTGCGGCGGCTCGCAAGGAAGCGTGCGTGGGACTGCTCTGCACAGGTACAAAGTTCTGCAAAAATGTTAAATTATTCATCCGCTGGAGCTCTCTCGCCCTCTGCTCGCTGTGCGGATGGATCGTTAATTATCTCCAGTATACAACAGAGGCGGCCGAAGACACAGCCGAAAACAGGAGGAGGAACTGCCAGTGCCCCTCGCCCAGTCCCCCGCTTCGCCGCCCGCCCGCCTGCAAGCGGGACAAGAGACCGGTCCCGAGGAGACCCCCAGCCCAAACCAACCCTGCGCAGACCGCAGCCGCTTTATTTATTTATTTTTGGTACAGTTCGGCTTGTAGCACAACTGTACGCACATAAATAATTCAGACCACTAAAGACTGCTGCAGAGGCAACTTTCCTGGGGATTTAATGTTCGCATCCCTCGCATTCCTGCCACAGCAAAAAAGAAAAATTACAAATTGATCTACGAGACCCGACCCCCCCTCTCCTACTCCTTTGGCAACGCCGGCGGAGCCCTCGCCGGGCCGCGGGCAGGGGATGGCGAGCTGCGAGGCTGCCCGGGATGGCGGTGCTGGGGCCAGCGGTGCATCACGGCACCGGGTCCGTGCGGCTCCTCGGAGCCCTTGGTCTCCAAAAAGACCCCAGATGTGCTGGGGCTCAGGGGACCCCACACCACCTCCTGCCTGCTGCAGCATCCCGCCGGGCTGCCCGCTGCCCAGCCGGAGCGGCCGGTCGTGCCGGGGACTTCTCCTCGCTCCCTCCTGCTCCTGGGGCCTCTCGCACAGTCCTTGACATTTTCCTTCTCAAGGGGCAAGTCCCTGGTGCATCCTCACAGAGTAATTGTGAAATTATTATGGTTGGTGATTTTAATTTAAATTGGATGGAGAAATGTTGTACTGCGGCTGACTCATTTGCTATGGATTTTCACTTAACCAAATTGATTAGTCAACCAACTAGACTTAACTTGAAAGTTGTAATCATTCATTATTAGATCTAATTTTCACGTCGCTCCCAGACTACATTCGGAAATTGAACCGCAAAGACTTTAACGAAGTTAGGGCGGAGGACCTGGAAAACTTTGGGCTGCAGTGGCCGGTGCCAGCAACGGCGTCCCCTTCCCCGGCTGCAGGAGAAGCAGCCGGGCTGCCAGAGAACGACCACGAAACGCAGCACCAAACAGGCCCCTCCCGTGGTTTATAGGGCGGCTCAAACAGTGAAAGGCCGGGAATTCATGAGCAATAAGCTCTTTCAGCAGAAATGCCTTGCCTGACGATACAATTCTCCTGCTTGCGCCCAGTCTTGCTCGCTGCCCACACGCACCCCGGGTGCTTTCGGCACTGGCTCGGTGCAGAGCGGAGCCAGGACGAGGTCGTGGGGAAGGAGGGCCCGATCCAGACCCGGCCACACGTCTGCTCCGGTGCTCCCTGCCCCTCTGCACAGCTCACAGCACCAGCACCCGTCCTCCCCGGGGACGGGAGTCCCTCACACGGACGCGATGCTCCGCTCCCCTCTCCCCGCCTGTGCCTGCATTTGAGAGCAGCTCCGTGGAGCTCTAATTACCGCCAGGCACCGCAGAGGCCACCGCCTCTTTAAATAAGCAGGCTGCATGCCAATTAATACCTTTAATTAACAGTAAGGACTTGCTGGAGGGACCGGGACTCGCTCTCCCAGATGGACTCTCTGCCTGTTGGTCTAAACGGCACGGCTCGGCTCTGCTAGGGCCGGCTGGCCGGGACCCGCTGCCGAATCACCCGCCGTGGCCTGCCAATTAAAATGACTGCAAGGGAGGCGATACCTCGGGCAGGACAGCCGGACAGCCAGCCGGCACAGCCCGGCCTCCTGCAGAGCGGGGGAGCGCTGGAGGGCTCGCAGCAGCCCCGGCACCAGCGCCGGCGCCAGCCCCGGCAGCCACCCCAGGGAAACGCCGCGCCTGGCCGAGCACCCGCGCCAGCCCTGGCAGGGTGTCCTAGAGAAAGCCCTTTCTGAGCAGCTTCCCGTGCTAAGGAGAGGCGGAGAGCGTCTCCCGTGCGGCAGCGCCGCGCGAGGGGCAGGCTGTCCCGGCCAGGCAGCGGCGACGGCGCAGCCACCACCTCCAGGAGGCGGGTACCCCATGGCGTGCGGCTCCCCACCTCCCCGGCCCGATAATTGCCGGGCGAGCAGGTGCCGGAGCGGGCCGGAGGGAGATCCTTATTCAAAGCAATGTACGTCAACGTCTCCAAAAGCTTTTAACGGAGGCCATTATTCCCACCCTGAGAATCGATGCATTTTAATTCCCTCCGAGCTATTTGTTTGGCTTTGCTCCTGTTTTTCAAACGCACGAGCCGCGTTAAACAAAACAAGGGAGCCCTGCAAGAGAGACAGCGCACTGCATTTTCCCTTGAAACTACTGGAAGTTCATTTTCAAAGCAGAGCAGTTTTCTTGGAATCAATGCATATCAACCAAAATCAATAGTTACTTTACGCAGATGGGCTGAGACACCTAAGTGATAGCGCTCTACGGCATTGGGACCCAAAT
This sequence comes from Vanellus vanellus, assembly GCF_965231255.1. Classification (NCBI taxonomy): domain Eukaryota; kingdom Metazoa; phylum Chordata; class Aves; order Charadriiformes; family Charadriidae; genus Vanellus; species Vanellus vanellus. Next base: position 8,433,483 of record NC_138926.1, on the reverse strand, counting down.
CTATATGTTTTCCAACCAGTCAATGCATTTAAGCAGCCCCTACTGTCTTTTCACTTAAAAACAATCCGTTTGCAGACCCGGCGGTCCCTGTCCATGCAGGCCGGTAATCCCCGCGAGGCTTTGGGGACCGCCGCGGCCCACTGCCCCCGCCGCAGGCAGCCCGGCCGGGGCGCCCCGCACCGGCAGCGCCGCGCAGAGCCCCAGCAGGGATTGCGAGCTTTGCAAAGCCGAACAAATCCCGCACTTAGCGACGAGTCCCGGTCGTCCAGCTCCCCCTCTCAGCCCGGAATGAGAACCTCCGCTGAAGAGGCATGCCAGCTCCTGACCACTTCCATTTCCACTGACATTTCAGAAGCTTTTTCATCTGGCTTTGCTCTTCAGTAGCGCAATCACCAGCGCGTCCAGGTGCGCTGGCATGAAAGGCAGAACGTAAGCATATTTTTGCAGGACAGAGCCATTCAATTTAGTTGAAAGGCTCTGCCAAGTGCAGTGCCTTTAAGGAGAGAGAACTGCGAGTCCCACTCGTCCCAGATAGTGGGGAGAACTCCAGGCAGGGAGACCGGCCAGGGCTGGCGACCGCCATCAAATGCTTCTGTGATGTTCAGAGGCAGGCATTTTCCTTAGTTCCCCCCCCTTCCTTTTGCTGTATGCAAATCGCTGCTCTCTGTGAGTTATTAGATAACAAAGGACTGTTTTCTCTGCAGAGGCTTGCTTGTCTCTGAGCCTTGCGAGAAGGATAATTAAGGAGTGCCGGAGGAAGCCGCGCGGAGGATCGCTTTCGCCCCTTCCCCAGCTGTCTCCAGGAGGAAACCACAACAGGTTTCCTCCACCAGAAACACGGCTGCGTTTTGGGTGGGGGGAGCAGAGGACAGCATGGGCCCCGGGTGAGCTGTCCCCACGCATCCCCTCCGCCGGCAGGACCTTGGGTGCACACCCCGAAGCCTGTCCAAAGCACAGCACCTCACCCCCACCTGCATCCCGGCAGCGGACACCGCGAGCTGGCCGTGCCACGAGCCGCTGTGGCTCTGCAGCCCCTTCCCTCCCTCCGCAGCCTGAGGGGCTCCCGCCGAAGCCCCCCTCGCCCACCGCTGGGCGCCCGGGCCCCTCTCTGGCAGAGCATCCTGGCGGGCCGCATCCTGCCCGCAGCCGGCCGCGTTGCCATGGAGAAGATTTCTGTGCCACCAGCGACACAAAGGAGACGGCGCGTTCCCTGGCTCGCTTGGGATTCAGCGCTAATGAGGAGGAGGAGAGCGGGAAGAGGGCTTGCTTTCTGCCTTCCTTTCTTGCAGGAATCGCAGGAGAAAACAATAAAAACACAACCAGGGCGGGTGGGAGGGGCTCAGCCCCCCCGGGCAGAGGAGGCAGCATCTGCAGCCGAGCAGCCGTGGTTCTCGCTCGCTGCAGGGCGACGCGGCCCCGTCGGGAACCATCAGCGATGCAGCGCAGCCAGCGCCGAAGCAACAGGTCACAGGCTCTGCAGCAGCTCCCCTGAGAGACCCCCGCCCCCCCGGCCATGCCCTCATCCCGGTTTTGCAGCCCCTTTGCACACCGTCTGTGCGAACAGAGGGAGCGAGGGGCTGCGCCTTCACCCCCTCGCTGTCGGTGTCTGCCACCATGGCGTGGCTCGGGCGGGTTTGCCGGGGACGGCGCCATCCCCGTGCCACCTCTGCCGGGAGCCGGGCACAGCCAGCCTCTGCCATGGCACCGGGGCTTGCCAGCATCACCGAGCAAACGCGGCGCTGCCGGCTTTCGGGGGACGAGGACACCCCCGGGGAAGGCCGCGAGGAGGAGGAGGAGGGCGGCTCACGCATTGTGCGCTCCCCGGAGGGGCAGGCCGAGAGGCGGGATGGGAGGCAGAACAGAGGATAACGCACGGCTCTGGACGGGCTCAGCAAAGCGCCTCCTCTGCTGTGCCACCATCCGTCGTCGCACGTCCATTAGGCTGAACCCGGGGAGGAGGGGGCGGGAAGGCCCCGCTTTCAGGCTAATTAGCCAAACCCAGCCCGAGCCCGACGCGCAGACAGCAGGGGAGGGTGGGGGTAAGGCGATGGCGGGATAGTCTGGCCTATGGTGATGGGTAGACAGGCAGATAGCTGTCGGCACCCCCGGGGCAGGAGGTACGGCAGCAGAGCAAGGGCTGCGTGGCCCCAGAGGCCCCATAGACCCCTTCTCCCCATCCCCTCCCAGGAGCCGCCGCAGCCCCGGAGCACAGCAGCTCGGCTGCTCTCCCACCCCCTCACCTCCGCCTTTGCTGACCCGTGGGAAACCCAAACCCAAACCAACCCCGTCTGATGGATCGCACGAGTGCAAGCAGGTCCCACAGCTCATCCCTTTACCCTTCTCCCACCCTCCGCACCCACCACGTCTTCGTGCCAGCCCGAGGACGTGCGGGGGCTGAGCCAGCACCACCGGGGTGAGCGGCATCCCGGGCACCGCATCGCTGCCCCCGCCATCGCTGCAGCCCGTTCGGGTTCATAAATTCTCATTTGCTCTAGACCGTTTGATTTTTGAGCATCTCCCAGACACTTCCTCACTTTACTACAATTGATGGGATCATGTGTAATTTGTAAATGATATTAAGTGAGGTAATAACACTCTGGGAACCGAGTGAAAATCATAAATTATTAAAAATTACTGCACTGAAATGTTACTACTTTGCTTTTGTACCTGACTGATGGCTCACATGCTGTCTTCTCTGCCCTCGAGACCTTCAAACCCACTCTTCTCCATCCATTACACCTCCACGGAAACCCGATGGGTGAGGCACGGGGTGAGCCAGAGGAGCAGCTTAGCCAGCACTTTCCTCGCCGCCTCAACTTAGGAAACGGTGCTAGAAAACTCACGAGACCTGTACGGCAGACAGCGTGGCCACGCTACCACTGCGTTAAAAAACCCTCTCTCTGCAGCGTGCCCCCGATCCTTTCCCGTCGGTAGAGCTCTAGTCGTATTTCCAGTAAGCGCGTTGCCCCGGCTGCCCCGTCCCCCAGTCCCTCCCGCGCCAGCCCATCCAAGAGCGGGGGGAGCAGCCTGCGCCCTCCCGCCCGACACGCGCCGTGGTCAAGCAGCGGAGACCCCGGATGGGCCGCTGAGAGTCACGGTCCCCTCCCCACCCTGGCTGGGCTGGGTGTCCCCGGCAGTGCCAGGGCGTCATGGGACAATTGGATTTTTGGGGGTGAGATTGCGGTAGGAAACTGCTAGCAACTACAGCAGGCGCAGTATGGTGCGGGGCAGGCTGCTCTCACCGCCGTGCTGCGCCGCGCCGCCTGCGCAGGCAGAGCGCGACTCCGCGGCCACGGCAGGATGCTCGAAGCCCGAGCTTGCGACGCTCTCGGCGAGGGAGCACGCTCATGCATTTTTCAGGCCGATCAATGCAGCCAGGCACCCCGCAGACATAATGACTGCATTGGCCTGAATGCAGAGACGGGCTGGGCGAAGGGCTCCGAGCCTGGCGTAATAGACACAGCCCTGGGAGAGCTGGGCATTATTTATAATTTAACTTATAATTTGCTGCTCAAACCTAGTGGTTTGAAGTGGTTGGATGTCGGCGTGCCTTTGGAGAAAGGAGCGGGACGGGAGAGGAGAGCGCGGCACCTCCCTGCTCCCCAACCCGGGGCGTCGCAGAAGCTCTTCGCTCGGGTTCTGACCTACTTTGCATGGCAGAAGCAGCCTCCACCATTAACGAAAGAAGGCAAAATTGCAAAATACGTCCCAGCAGGCTGCAAGAATGCAGAGCCAGTCGCTCCGCACAGCAGTCGGAGGCAATTTGGGAACAATGCTGCGGGAAACAATCACAGACCTCAGCTCCCATCCCCCCCTCCCTCCGCACTGCAAGGGGAAGCCACACTGGGGGGCACTGGGAGAGGAGAAACCTGCGCTGGGGCAGCTTCTCCCTCAGCCTGCAGTGTCCTGGTGGTGCTGCCTTGTCCTCACTCCTCTGCTGGCCCGCAAACCCCCCCCCAAAACGAAACCGGCAGCGGCGCAAGGGCCGTCGAGGGGTGCCAAGGGCAGCGCGCTGGCGACAGGAGACGAGGCGGCTCTGGGTGCTGGTAGCGAGGCAGAAGCGAGGTTACTATAATAGTGTTTTGTCAAAACTTTTTTTCTCCTACGGAAAACAAGGTTTTCAATCAAACCATTTCTGGTTGAAAGCAATCTGCTTCCTTTGAACAGCTTTCCAGATCCAGCAGTTTGGGCCAAAAACTTGTCACTGTTAAGCCAGCTCTTTTCTCATCTTTCAGCAGACTGTTTTTTACTTTCACCAAAGTCATAAACCGTACTCTGCCTGACATCAGGCAGGTCATAAGCCCGTAGCCATCCCAAACGTTATTTCCTTGAGTAAGGTATTGGAGATGTCCCTTTTGCATTTGCCGGGCAGCCCCGCGGTGGCTCCTTCCAGGGCTGGGCCAGGAGCATCCCGGGGTGCTTGGGCTGCGGGCACAGACCGCCAAACTTTTAAGACTGTTTTTAAAACCAGCACCACGGAGCAGGGCGGAACGCAGGCACAGCTCGCCGGTTGTGCCGGTCTGCGGCGGGCCTGGCGCGGGCACTGTCCGTGCCCCGGCAGACCCCAGGCGAGCCATCGCCCACGGCTGCTGGCTGCCCGGGAGGGTGGGCAGGGCAGCGGGGACCCCGGGGACGACCCTCGGGGGGTCTCTCCCCGGCTGGCTCCCCAGTTGTCTCTTCCAAATGTTTCCCTTCTTTTTATTTCCCTCTGGACGGAGCGCCTGCACTGCAAGTGGGGAGATGGGGGGGTCCTGCCCGCACGAGCGGAGGCGTGAAAATGCAGAGTGATGAGACTGTGCCGGCAGCTGGAGATGCTGCCCAACCGAGTCCCAGCGAGCCCGGGCGGCGCGCGGCGCTGTGAGACCCGCGGCGGCTGCGTGCACCGTCGGAGGGGCCGGGGGGACGTTGCACGCCGCCCGTTTTAAGCCCAGGCTGTCGCATCAGTGCGATAGCTCGTAAGCTGTCAAACCGCATTTTCGGCAGCAAATTGCTTTTATAATTAATTTAATTATTACAGTGCCGAGTTTTTGTGTTGGCTTAATAAACGTAATCATGTTTTGCCCTCAGTCTCCTTCCCTACGCCTTCGACTTCCTTTCGTGAGTTGGGCACTTTGAGGAGGGGGAAAAAAAACCCAACAGGCGCAGGCTGAGTAATTAAAGTTTCAATTGTTGTCACTTGTTAAATGGTACACGTTTTAATTATCCTGCGAGCACGCCCATGCGTTCACGTGACCCATGGCTGGCAGAAGAGACCCCCCCAGCCCCAGCCCCAGCACCCCACTCGCTGTCAGGCGCAGCAGCCCGGGAATTGTGCGTTGCCATGGAAACCGGTGATGGGGCAGCTCACCAGCTCCGTGCTGCCGCTGGTGTCGGCAGAGCTGCAAACTGCCTCCCAGCCCAGAGGGGACCCCCAAACCGCTGGCGAGCCCTGCGCCGAGGCCGGCTCGGTCCCTGGGGACACCGGGTCCCCGTCTGCCACCGCAGGGAAGATGCTCGCTCCCATCGCAGCCCTGCACCGGCGCTGGCAGCTGAGGGACCCTAGGGACCCTGTGCCATGACCCCCAGTACCAGGCAGGCTCTGGGTCCCCCCGGACAAATCGGGGTGCCCAGCGGCAGATCCGGCAGGGAAACATCCAGCGTTGAGGAAACAACACCCTGTGAGGACACGGCCACTGTCCACGGAGAGCGGCTCCGCGGCTTAATTGCCCTCATGGCACCCGCTTTCTAACCTGGACAGGGGGATGCTGGCAGACGCACTCCACCCGCGAAGATGCCACGTTTCGGGTTGCCGAGTGAGACCTATTGCTCAGGCCCCTTTCAATCCCACCAGCGCCTGCCGTGCCACCCTTGCCGTGTTTTAGCTTCTCCATCCAAAAGCTTTGGAGCACCAACTCTGCCGCCTCCCGAAACCAAAGAGCACTACATCAGCATTATTACCTTTATCAAGCAAACTTGTAATCTAATCAAAAAGATATCAACGTAGTTTGACAAGATCGATCTTCCGTGCACCCGTGTTGATTGGCATTTATTATATTACCTCCTTTAATTTTTTATTAATGAGGTCCCGTATCAGCTCTTCCATTATACTGCCCAGGATTGATGTCAGCCTGACAGACCCGTAATTACCCACGTTATCCCATTGCCTCGTTGGAAACGCTGGCATGGCACTGGGTTTCATCCAGCCCCTGCAGCCTCCCCGGCCAGGGCACCCAGCGAGCAGTGTGCCCGCTCCCGGGGAGCCGCTGTGCCAGCGCAGCCCGTCCCCCGCCGGCAGCTCTCTGCCAGACGCAGCTAGCGGGGCTCTCTGTCCTGTCGTCTTATTAATTCCTAATTTCCAATTTGCGGGAGGAGAGAACCTTAGCCCTCCATCACGCTAGCCCAGCAATCACAGCGATGAGCCAAGTATCTCTGGACAGTCTTTAATTTATTTCCCGGCGCACACGGACACTGCTGAGAGACTTGATGGCACCAGCTTAAACATAATAAATTACTCAAGTACCAGAGATTAGTTAATAAAGTGTCAAGCGCCTGTAAAGTGCTGCTTTGTCAAAGATACAAAATATTCCTCTGTTTCTCCCAAGATAAATAGCTCCCGCGGAGGGAGGAGCACCCCGTCTCCCACGGCGCTGCTGCCTCCTGCGGGGATGCTCCCCGCGCAGCATCCCTGCCCCAGGAGCGCAGTGCCGGACGCGGCCTGCGCACGGGGCATCCGTGCCGGGCACGGGGCTCGCCCCGCCTCTCCCCATCCTCCTGGCCGGCTCCGGCGCCTGCCCGCTCACCAGCGCGGCCAGCTGCCTTGCGGACAGCTTCTGTCCTAAAGGACACGCGGTGCGATGGCTGCCCAAACTGCTGGAGTCCCCCGGCGTCGCAGGAAACCTTCTGCTACCTCAAGGACGAAGCCAAATCACCGTTCAGGCTGAAAATTCCCTCTGACTGGACGCCGTTTGGAGGACGTCCCAGGCAAACAGAGCGTAAGAGGGGCCAGCGGGCCGGCGGCTCGCGGCACAGGCTGCTGGGCACTGCCAGCCTGCACGCCAAGACCCGCCGGCCACCGGGGCTGCAGGTTGAGGTGAGGGGCACAGCAGCGAGCCCCCGGTCCTGCCCTTTGGCTTCGCACTCGGATGTTCCCACGAACACCAGGGATGCGGGGGGAAGCCCCGGGCAGAGCTGGCAGCCCGCCACCGGGGCCGGCATCCCTTCCGCCCCCTCCTCGAGCCCCACGTCCCGGGCAGAGCCTCCCGGCGGCCCCGGGAGATCGGAAACCAGAGATGAAGAAACAGTCTGTTCCCAATGAGTGGCGTTGGAGGCTGTGCGTGAGAACGGAGTGATTGGCAGCTCCGAGGTGTTGATGCAACGCCAGAGCGGAGCTCACTAGGTGTTTTTGCACTTGTACTGCTTGATTTAATTACCAGGCAATGGAAAATGCAGCTAGAGCAGAGTAATTAAAGAGTGAGGTAGGATTATTTGGGAGTAAAAATATAAAATATTCTGCAGGGAGCTACCGGGAGTGATCCCCACCACTGCCCAGGGCTGCCCTTGCGGTGCCACGGGCAGGCTGGGGGTGCTGCTGGGGGCGCCGATGGCTCGTGCTCTCCCTCGTTTCATTGCCCAGCAACAGCGGTACGAGGAGAAGATAAGATATTCAATGAGGCTTTCAGATCTCCCATGTCGTGACCAACTGTCTGCAGGTTGTTTGGGCTTTTTCATTACCGAGGAGCTCCATATTTAATCAAAATGTAAGAGTGATTTCATACTGCCTGAAATGTGAATCTGCACCCGTCTGCCTCCCCTCTCCCCACCACAAATCACCCTGGCTTTCGGCCACGCCGCACACCGAGACAGCTCTTTCTCTCCCATCTCCTTTTGAGAGCGACAGTGCTGAATTTCCCTTGTCAAAGCGGTTGTATTTATCCCATTGGTGCCTATCGCTACGTCGCCGGCTGACTCACACGCCCGGAGATTCATTCCGCTCCTATAAAATAACAAATGAGATGAAGGGTTTCGAGGAAAGTTTCCTTGATAGGCCGGGCTCGGCTCCCGAAACCGCATCCCTCAGCTGCTCGCAGGCAGGCGGAGACCTTCTCACGGGTCTGGTGGAAGACGCCGCGTGCCCGGTGCGGGGACAGAGCCCAGTCCCGCTGGGTTTCCACAGGGCACCATTCCCACCGGCTCGTGAACTATCCCATATATTTCTTACAGTGTATGTATACTACATACATAGGGGAACGGGGACTCTCCCAAACCGGGAGAGACATTTCCAGTGTAAGCACTCCGCGCCTAACCGAGCAGACAGCCCAAGATGCCCCAACCTGCTTCTAGAGGTACGCGCACGCCACGGCAGACCCCGAGCTGCGGCATAACCCGCCCGTTTCATATAGATTGAAATAAACGCAGGAATAAGCCTGAGGCTCCCGCAGAGCGCTGCAGCATCCCCCAGCTCCGCTCCATCGCCCCCCAGCTCCGCTCCATCGCCTCCCCGCGCCGGGACCCCGCAGCAGGCGGGGAGGGCGGCGAGGGAGAGGTTTCCGAAGGCTGCTCAGACAGAGCCCGGTCAAAGCTGAATTTAGCCACCTGTGGTTCTCCTCTTCCCCCCCCGGCTGCCGCTGGCCCTGCGGTGTTGCTAAGCAATGGGGAGAGCAAGCCCAGCCTCGCCTGCCCTGCGGACGCAGATAAACCCCACCGGGCTGGAAAGCGGTGCCCTCAGCCCGCGGTTCGCGGGGTCCCCGCATCGCCCCGCGCCGGGTGTCTCCCCTCGCCCTCGGGAAAGGGACCCGCTGCCGAGCCAGCCCGCACGGAGGGGGCTGCCTCTCCGGCAGTGCTGCTCCTGCGTGCCGAGCCTGATTTCCTTCTGGGCTTTAAACTCCCTCCATTTGGATCAATTAGAGTATTGACATGGACACGCTGTAGATCAAAACTGCCACCCCTGTTTACACGGTGTGTGACTCCCAGTCAATAATCCTTGTCGGAAAGATCTGGTGTATTTGCTCGATACAACCTTTGGGGCTGGGGAAACCACCGGGGCTTGAAAAAAGACCATTTTAAACAGGATTTCCTTATTTAAGCTTTGGCACAATAACAGAGCCACTTTCCTGCTGGTGTTCCCTCCCTTGCACAGAGGGCGGGCGGCACCGTCTCGCAGGGAGAGTCCCGCTCCTCCTCGGCACTAATAACCCGTTAAGGAGCAATGCCCGGGAAAAAGGGATACGCAGGGCACCAGGCATGCTGCCACCCAGCTCGTAAAAGCAGAGGGCGGCCAGTGCAAAAGTGCTGCTTTTATGTTCTTTACGCAACGCTACAAGTGTGAGTAGACGCTACGGGTGCAGACAGGATCCCCATACCCACGGCGGGCTGCACGCAGCCAAATTGCCCGGAATTGCCCCCAGGGCTGCCCTGCCACTGGAGCAGCACTCGGCGGTGCAAGAGTAGCTGGCGGGGAGGTTGGGTCCAGCAAGGATCGGGGGCTCCCGGGCTCCCATCCTGCCTCTAGCGGCGGGGCAGACCTTTCTCACCCAGCCTTGCCTCCTCCTGCTTTCCCAAGCGGATGGAGAGCTGTGCCGGGGGATCCCCGCCGTGCCCCACTGGGAAGGCAGCCGCCGAGGGGCCGGGGAGCTGGGGACGCAGCATCCCACGGGAGGGGATGGGGCGCTCCCGCCATGGGTGCGATGATTCCCACGGGAGCGGGGAGCGCCGCCCCACGGCACCGCGGGAGCACAGCCTCGCCCAGCGCCAGGGAGCCCCAGGGGCCGCCAGTCTCCGGAGAATTTAGGAACAAACTTTTTGTGTGCGCAGCATCTGCAGGGATAGACAGATCATTCAGAAGCCGAAGAAACATTCCCTCGCTGCTCGGATGCTCTTGGGAAAATCTGGTCCAACATATGCAGGCAATTAATATGATACCAGAAAAAAAAACAAAAAACAAACAAAAAAAAAAAAACAAAAAAACCACCCAACCAAAAAAACCTCCCCCAAAAGCAAACCAAAATAAAAGCAAAGAGGAAAGGCAGCCCCAGCTGACACCATTAGCATCAGGCTGAGGGAAGTGCAAGTGCTGCTGGAAGAAGTCCCGTTGTTATTCTGCGTTTTCAGCCCAAAGGCTGAGACAGGAGCGCGGTGGGAGCCACCCGGCAAGGCGGGTACCCGCAGGCTCGGGTCCCCCGGCAAGGGCACCTGCACAAGCGGCGGTGCAGGCTCACACGGGATAACGTACACGGGCCGCCCCAAAGAGAGTTGAGTGACGATAATTCGTAGAGCTATTTTGAGTGGAAATGTCTCTGTCCGGGCACCCCTGAGCAGGGGCAGGCCCCTCGGGAAATGCTAGAGGAGGATCACTTCTTAAAGCAATAATCCCGATGGGATTAGCAAACCCCCGAATCAGATTAGCGCCAAAACAGCCCACGGTGAAATCTGGAGAATTCCAATCACATTTTTGAGTAAACTCCAACCAGTTACACAAGAATCCGTAATTCCCTTGTGTACATCTTTGCATGCTTCAGTAGAGTTTGTGGAGTCTATTTACCACATCTAAGACCAATTTCCTTCCCTTCAGATGCTTTGAAGATAATTGAAGGTCCTTGCATTGTCTGCTTTTGAATGTAAAAGCCGGCTAATGCCGAAATCGATGCTTCCCAGTGAATGCTGCCTCTCCGGCAGCATCGAGCGGTGTGTAACGCAGCCCTGGGTGACTGGATCAGCAGATCTTTGCCGGCCGGGCACTTTGTTAAGCAGAGCTGGCTGGGAGCAAGCCCCGGACCCTCAGACAGCACCAAACATATTGAGCTGTTAAGTCCGAATTAAATATTTAATAGCGAACTTTGCAAGGCCGTACCGTGGGGGCAGTCCCTCTCGGGGACGTGCCGCTGAGCGTGGGCTGTCCCGGTCTGCCCGTGGTGGTGCGAAGCGCCAGCCCTGCAGCATCTCAGCCCGCATCCCGCCCCGGGGACGCTGCTGGCAACGGGTTCGTGCTGCAGCACGCCGCAGCCTCCCACCATCACCATCACCGCGTCCCCCGAGAATGGGAAGTCAGGTTTTCCCAAGCCTGGGGTGAATTTCACATGAAGGACTGGTTTTCCATGCCAAGCCGCAAGTACCAGGCTCGCTTTGTTTCCAGACAATGAACATATATACCAGACTTAGTTGCTGTTGTTACCATCAGTATTAGAGCCCAAAGGCTCTGACTGACATCTGCGCTGGGCATCGCGCAGCGCCGGGGACGGAGCACGTCCTGGAGAGCTCGTGAGGACGCCAGGCAGGGAAAGGCAGAGAGGTGTTGCGGGGCGGTGGGCAGCAGGGAGCCGGTGCCGGGCAGGGGATGCCAGCCCCAGCATTGCCGCCGCGACACGGCCGCTCGTGTCCCCGGCTGTCCCGACCCCTGGGGATGCTGCTCCTCCGGCAGCACCCTCCCATCCCTCCAGCATCGCCCGCGCTCCCCCCGAACACCAGAAATGGCTGCCATCACTAAAAGCAGGACAGGTGACATTTATAATTTGGTTTTATCGCTTGAAAAATGCAAATGAAACGGTAAATTATCCGAGGCTTTTCGTGAGAGGCACACGCAGAGTGTGACTGTGAGACGCGGGTGGGGCAGAAGTCCCGCTGGGACAGCGGCCGCCCGGCGCTGGGCTGTCCCAGCGGCTTTGGGGAGGCCAGCAGCCCCCAGGCAGCGCGCACCAGCCGGCGCAGAGCTTAGATCTAGAGAACACATAAATCCTCTGGAGGTTTTGAATGGCAGCGGAAGAAAAAAAAAAAAAACACCCTTTGGGGAGCTGAGCTGCCGTAAAAGAAAAGCTTTGAGAGGGAGGAAGGACCAGAAATGTCAGGCTGGAAATGGATTGAATTGTGCCACAGTCAATAAAACAAGTGACCCTCGTGTGCAGCTGTAATGGGGCGGCGGTTTTGGTATTTAATTCATAGACTCTCTCCCTCCACACGCGCCCGTCTCTCCGCTCCCGGTACCCGCACGGCAAGCCGGACGGCACCGAGCCCTCCCACCTCGTACCCGCACCTCCCCGGCCGGGATGGGAACGCCGCTTGAGGCCAATTACCACCTTTCTCATAATTGTTCACTTGCCGGGCGCCCGGAGCGGCCCCCTCCCCTTGAGCCCCCCCCCCCCCGCGCTTTTCCAGGTGCCTGCCTGTATCCGCAGCTCCGTTTCTTTATAACTTCCATAAAGTTTATTGTGCGGCAATGAAAACTCATTATTTCACCTGAGCCTGCTGGATCATAATGATCCGTCGGGCACGTTTACGAGGGCGCTCGGCTGGCCGGGCACGCCTGTAACGAGCGGCTCCCTTTTATTGAGTTACCGGCCGAAGGAGCGCACGCATAACCCAGAATCGCTGCAACAGGGACACGTGCCGGCGCCCTCTCCTCGGATGGGCTGACCGCCCCCGCGCCTTTCCCCAGGGGGTTATCCCCCGCGGCAGGACAATCCCTCCAGGGCACCATAGCGCCTTGGCACGGTCCCCTCCCCGAAAACCTGACGCTTTCCCAGGAGCCTCTCGGAGGCCGTGAGAAACGCCACCTACCCTTTGCTGTCGCTGGTGTGAGACCCGGGGGCGGGCGGAGGGTCTCGGGAAGGCGGCTGCCGCTGCGTCGCCGGCGGCACAGGAGCACAGAGGCTTCTCCAGCCCTGAACAAGTGGCCCTTTCCCCTCTCCCTGCGATGGCATTTGCAATCGCACATGAAGGCAGGCGGCGTATGCAGAAAAGCTCTTGAAACGCAGGGCATACAATTTTAATTATGACCAAGTCTGACCCAGATCCTTTCGCATTTGTACATACCTGTTCCCGGCAATAACACCCTTGTCCTCCTATGACTAAATTAAAAGGTTTGGAAAGTACAAAAGCGGTGCGGAAGCTAATTGTATTCCTAAAAGACACTTAGAATAAGAAGATGAGTTCAGCTTCCTTTTAATTATGCAGAGAAACCCGCCGGAGCTCCCTGGAAGCTGTGAATGCTTTAAGAGCAGCCGGGCGGAGGGACGGCGGGCAGGAAGCGGGGCTCGAACGCCGCAGGGCCCGGGAAGGGCTGCCGGAGCCCTGCCACAGGCTCTGCCGCCGCCGCTGCCCCCCGCCACGAGCACCGCGCCGCGGAGCATCGCTTGCCCCCGCGACGCACAAACCCGGGACACGGGGATGTGAATGTCTCGCACCTCAGTATTTGCGAAGTGCCGACCGGAGCCTGCTCTAAAGCCCGGCGTGAGCGTCGCGCAGCGGAGCCCGGCGGCCCTCGGGAAGGGAGCCCAGCTCAGCCAGGAGCGCGGGCTCGCACCGGCCGCCTTGATTGCCCCGGTCCCAGCCGCGCTCGGGGCGCCCATGGCATCGGCGGCCTCGGGGCTTTTGTGTGTCTGTGGCTCCGGCACCGTAAGGGCATTTTTAACCTCCATCTTCTCCTCCTTGGGCCGGCGAACAGCTGTTTAACAAAATGGATCTGCGCAGAGCAATAATTTTGCTGCATTACTTAATATAGCTCTCGGCTAAAGATATAATTGAGTTGGTTAACTAATCAATCTCTCCGTAAGCATAGATTTCATTTTGGTGCCCGTTTACAAGAAAAAATAATAACTATAGAAAGCCGGCAGGCTAAAAAGCGGTAGCGACAGGGCCAGGGGATGCTGGAGTCAACAAGGCCCGAGCCTTTACTGGAAAGGTGCTCCGAAAAATGCAATGGGTGGGAAGCAGCTCCGGGCAGCGAGCTGCCGGGGCCTCCGCCAGCACCCCCGGCGAGTTTTCCAGGGAAGCGGGAAGCACGAGAGGGATGTTTCTCGGCAAGGCCGGCGCAGGCGGCTGCAGTTACCTGGCTGTATCTGGGCAATTGCCCTTTCCCGGGACGTACGGTTCCCACGCCGGGGCAGGTCTGAGGGACCGGGAGAACGGGACATGCTCCCGCCCGGCCCCAGGGAAGGGCCACCGGCCTCCGGTGCCCCCAGACGGTGGCTACAGCCCCCCGGAGCCAAGCTGCCGTCGGCCAGGTTGCCGGCCAGCAGCCCAGCCTGCTTTCGGCGGCGCCGTATGTCTGCCGTTTCCCCTCCAACAGCACAGGCCGCTGCCGCGCCGCCGCTCGCGGGCACGGCGGGGCGCGGGGAGCCGAGGCAGCCCTGGCCGCGACCTCCTGGGGGGCCCGACCCACGAGCGCGGGGCGCTCCGGCAGCGCCTGTCGCACACGGACCCGGCCAGTCTGTTAGCAAAAGCCCTGCCGGAGCTGTTGTTAAAAGCTTCCAAAAATAACCCCCTGAAGCATCTCTGACTCAAGCCATCTAATTCAGGCTCAGGATTGATCCTCCTCCAACTGTTGTTTCACGGTGTTAAAAGCAAGATTGATTGTAAATTTATGTTGTAAAAGTGCATCATTATTTCAGCACATTAATGCAGCGCCTTTCTGTGCAAATTGATGTTATTTTTATGATGTTGTTTATGGGCTTGAATAATCGGATTGATTCTTAATTTCTAAGGCACTGTTGGGAACACGAGAGGAGACTCCGAAGCCAGACTCCATCCCGGCATCTCCACGCAGGTCTGCGGAGCGAGGGGAAGGAGCAGGACTCGGGATGGCAGCGCCTCTCAGCCACGGTCCCCCCACTGCGGGGACGGAGTCAGCACCCCAAACCAAGCGCTGACGGCCCCCGGGGCTGCCTCGGCCGCACGCCGCGCATCCGCATCTCAAGCAGTGCTGAGCTGGGAAAGATTGACACCACCACCACGTACCCTCGGAAGTCTGCAGCTCCCCGAACAAAGCCGGGGTGGGAAGTCAGTTCCCCTGGGGATAGATGACAATATTAAGGCCAGGCGGCCGGTCGGCGCTTGACCACCGCAGCCGGCAGCGGCACGTGGGGCCGGACACGGCTGTGACGGCAGCACAGCCCGGCAGCGCGTCCCTCCCCACCCCCACGGCAGCCCCCTCCCTGCCCGCCGGCAGCGGGGCCGGGGCTCGCGGCGCTCCCCGAAACGTGCAGCGGCACCGGGGCTGCTGGCCCGCAGGACCGCCAGAGCGGTTGCCATGGCGAGCCCAGCGCCTGGGGCCAAAATACAGATGTTGAGCAAGCAGGGGCTTGCGGAGCATCGGCGTGTGCTCCGATTCGGGCAGCCTGGGCTCGCGTTGGCCGGGACAGGTTCGGGATTGCTCCCGGGGGGCTCGGCGGCTGCGGGAGAGGGGGAGAGCAAACAGCTGGAGGCAGCGACGGCTTCAAAAGGCGCAGCTGTCTGCAGAGCCAGCATCTGCCTGCGGCCAAAACTCCCAGCCTGCGAATATTCCTGAATATTCTGGCGCTGGCGAGGCTCCTCCTGCCCGCGGACCCCCCGGCGGGGTCTGGAGGGAGGGGGCACGCCACCTCCCCCCCTGCCGAGGGCCGTGCCCAGAGCTCCGGAGGAAGGGACGGAGGGGTCACCGCAGCATGCCCTCGCAAGAGCTGTCCCCTTGTTTTAATTGATTTCCAGATGTACAAGCAAATCCTGCCGAACTGCCAGCCGCGAACAATCAATTCCCGCGAACCCGCCCCCAGGTCTCCTCGCTGGGGGGCTGTTCCCCTCCATTTCATACCGCGCTTTTCCTCCGCTGCTTCTTCTAGCCAAGATATGACAGACACAGAGGGTGAGAAGCGGCTGCCTCTGCGGAAGAACTTTGTTACGAGGCCATTTAAATCATTCTAATTACTCCAGAAACACACCATTAACTTTTCCAATGAGGTCTGCAGAGGGGAGAAAGGGAAAAAACGTATAGATACATCTAATGTATTTTATGCAGCTTACAGGAATAATGCAGGGGAATAAGACAAGGGCAGAGAGAAAATAAACAGGCAACGTAATGTCCTGACATTAGGAATTCAGAATTCATTAGAAAAGCATTGATTGCCACGGACTGATTTAGCACAGAGCGTGATTCTCAGGAATACAGTAGAGCCTGCAGAAACGCATCGTAATTCAGAATTACTCTTAAAAAATAACAAGAAATAGCAGTACTGTAAGGAGCTATCCAACGCGCTGCTCCTGCTCCCTTCTCCGCCCTGGCAGGATTTTGCCGAGCTCGGCCGGAGGCGAGGACTGCCCTTGGCAGGACCCCCTTGGATGGGGCTGCTCTGGCTTAGAAAAAAACAGCTTCTGCTTCCTAGGATCAGCCCAGATCCCATATCGTCCGAGGGAAACGTCCCCCTGGGGCCCCGCGGGGCCCCGTGCCGGCCAGCACCCATCCCTCTAGAAAGCACGCAGCGCCCAGAAGAGCGATGTTAGCGGAAACGTGTCGGCTGCGGCACCGCTGCTGCTCGCAGGGAGCTTCGTGGGCCCAGCGCCACGCGCGCGGTACTTCAGCGCCCCACCAGGAAACCAGATTTCAGCCGCTCGTCATTTCTCACTTGTGCAAAATTAAAACAAAAATGAAATGCCCCACTTAGCCAGTCGTTTCCTGGGGATTTCGGTCCAGGCTGGCCCCTGTGTGGGTCATTACTTCCCCGGAACGCCCCCGGCTGCGGGAGGCAGCTCCAGGCTGTCCCCAGAGCACAGGGCACGAGACGAGACTGTCAGCGCCCGGCGGGGGGACACTCACTGCACGGCTGCTCCTACAAATAGAATTCATCCATTGCCAGGTGATAGTCGGGTGCTCTAAATGGGCATTTCAAAAGGTTTAAGATGCGAGTTTCCCTCTTAACCCCCCGTCCGGGCATCGCCGGTCGGTGCTGCCCGCTGCCGGGCTGCGGGCGCAGCCTGCCCGTACCCCGCCGGGCCACCTCCCGGCACGGCGCTATTCGGCGACTCACCCCAGCGGTGCCAAAACACACCTCGCTTCTTCACATCCCATTTTCAGACCGAGATTGTGGGGTGCGCTAATAAGCATCATTCTTCTACACCTTCCCTAACTGTTAGTCACGCCTCTCCTGCGTTCGGCGCCCCACTGTTAATTAACGTGCTTTTTCACAGCAGCGGATCCCGGCGGCCGCGGCTGGCAGACCCGACCCTCCCCCCCAACTCCCGAGGCGCAGCCGCCTTTCTTTTTGGGTCAGGGAGGGAAGACGAGCCAGCGCCGATACCGAATCCGGCCGGCCCCCGGCGCCCCAGCGAGGATCAGCGTCGTCTGACCCAGCTCGGGAAGAGGCACCGCAAGCATGAAATGAGATCTTTACAGAATAATTACGGGCTGTTGTAGAGGAAATAAATCCCTCATCACGAACAGAAGTTGGGGGGGGACCCAAACAAAGCCGGGAAGATGCTGCGTTCACCCGGGAGTGTGCAGAGCACCCGGGAAGGGTTTGATGGGCTCCGCCGCCGTGCCCCAGAGCAGGGAACCGCGGGCAGGACGCGGCTGCCGGGGCTGGAGAGGGCCCGGCCGTGCCCCCGCTCCCCGCTCCAGCACCTCGGCGCTTTGATTTCTCACGCTCAGGCGTTCGGCTCTCCCACAAAGGGCTTTGCTGGGCTGGAGCAACCCGTTTCCCACCAGCGGCAACATCCCCGGCTTGTTTACGTTTTACCCTTGACCTGCCTCTAAATATTTGGGGCTGCATTTTCTGTGTTGGGAAACACAACAGGAATCCTCTCCCGGCGCGGGGGATGCTCGGGGCCCTCGGGGAGCTCCAGCTCTGGGTCTCCTACCCAGTGTCTCCGCCGATTTTGCCCAAAAAGTCCCAGCCTGCAGGAGTGCCGGGCATGCAGAGGCGGGCAGGGAGGCTCCCGCTCCCCGGGCAGAAACCCCGGGGGGAGCCCCCAGAGAAGAGCAGCAAGTTCCCGGCTGCTCTGCCTATGCCCCGAGGTTTCACGGCGCCCACCTCTCCCTCCGCCCCGCAGAGCAGCCGGAGCCCACCCAAGGTCACACCGCCAGGTTCGGAGGCATCGTGCACAAAAGTAATTGTGTAATTAGCGTTAAGCGTGCCGCTCCTGCAATTAATTATGTGACTTTAATCAAGAAAAAGACAAATCACCAGGGTTTTTAGAAGGGATATAAAAAAGGAGTTGTTAAAATAACGTTTTTCTGGTTCCTTGAAATCTATTCCCCTTCAACGAGGGCACAAACGAGCGCCCTTTGACGGCTTTAGGAGTTCGGGTGGGGATGGGCGGCCCGGGGGTGGGCAGGGCCCCCACCCAGGGGGTCCCGCAGGGGCGGCAGGGCCGCCTGACGGGGATGCCGAGATTTAACAGACCGGGCAAAATACCGGGGGAATCCGCTCCCTCTGAGGGCGCCGCAGACCCCGGCGGGACAGCCCGGCGGCAGGGCTGCCCGCTCCCGGCCCTCGCCTCCCGCCGCAGGGATCCCATCCGCCGCGTGGCTTCGGGCTGAATAAGCCAATCTCGTGCTAAATGGAAAACCGGGAGATCTTGGATGTGAAGAGACACTTATTTATCCTTTTACCAGACGGTCTAATGAATAATTTCATGTTTGCAAAAGCTCATTTTGAAATTTGAAGACAAGAGATATATTGCCAAGACGGCTGGGAGACTGCGACATTAATTTTGTGCTGAAAGATTTACTTAAAAATTAGATTTTACAATTTTAATGCCTCCATTCTTTTCTTTAAATAAGCTGTGAAATGCAGTTAATTAGACTTAAACCCTAGAAGCTTAGACATTTGGGCTGCAGCGTAAGCTACAAAAGAAAACGATCTTTTTCACTTGCAAATTAAATCTAAATTCATTACTAAACCTCCCTTTGCCCATGCGCCAGCCCAAAAGCTGCCGGGCTGCGGGGCCGGGAGCGGAGCAGGGCGGGGGGTTCCCCCCAGCGCGCGCAGGGAAGGGCAGACAGAGAGCGAGGGAGGCAACAGCGAGGGCTGGACTCGGCGGCCGGGCGCCGAACTCCGGCGCTGAGAGAAGGGCGGAGGGGTTTATACGGGCGGGTGAATGGCGGGGAGAGGGCGGGTTTCCACCCCACCGCCGAGCCAGGGAGCGAGGGTCCCCTGGAGCATCCCCGCCTCTGAAGGGGGCTGCACTGGCGACCCAAAATCACGGCAGGCGGCGTTCAGACCAAGAGCGATCGCTCTGTTTGCGGCTGCAATAGGTCCCCTGGGACGTGCCTTTTGGCTGCCTGCAGTCGCTTTCCATTCCAGGGACACTAATTAATTTTCCAGGAAATCAGGTAATGGCAAAGACCCCGATAAATTCAGCCCTGGCGGTTCACAAACAGGCGGGAAGGGAGAGGCGCCCGCTCCCCGGAGGCAGGGCTGGCGCAGGCGCGGAGGCGGCAGCAGCCCCGGCCGAGACGTGCCCACGGGGGCTCACGGGTCCCACCCCAGGGGGGATAAACCCCATTCCCGCCCATGGCAGGGGAAGGCACCTCCGGAATCAGCACCAAAGCTTCGGTCCTAACGCAAGAGAGCTGCAGCTTTATTCTCCGCTGGGCTGCATCAGCTCCGGCTTTTCATTGTGATCCTTCGGAAACACTTCGTTATTCTGATATTTCCCATTCTTTGCTGTGACAAGGTTCATAATTTTATATGAAAAAGTCCTTATAAATTGAAAAAAAAAATCCGCCGTCATCAAAAAACATCTAATTTCAAAACTATGAAGGAGAAGAACATCAACCCAGGTGCCTCCTCCCTTGGTGCAGGCGCCGCGGGGAACCCCCAGCCGGCCGCTCGCGCTCCCATCCCGCTGCGGGGGCAGCCGCGCTCCCGGCCCAGCACCCACGCGACAAACTCACGCCCATTTCTAACGTGTTTTCTTTCCTGCAGCCACCTCTGCTTTTGCATCCTGGCTCTCCAAGGCCACAGAAAGCACATTTTCCAGCGGAAGCACCCACGAGGGCAGCAAGTTAGAAGCAAGGCCCAGGGCGGACGGCGCACGGAGCGCGGAGGGGGGCTGCGGGACGCCAGCGCTGTAGAGCGAGCAAGGCTCACTCCCACTCCCACGCTTCTGTCCACCCTTTACGGAGCAGCACAGGGGCACGCGCCCCGTGGGGACCACGTGGCAGCAGCTGCCCAACCGCTTCTTGATTATTCCTGGCTAAATTCATCCTTCACAAAGATTTGGTGGGGGGAAATAATTGCAAGTAACGCTCAGATTTGGGAGAGCTGTATCTCCCCTGCTGCGTACAGGCAAAATCCCATGTCTGCGAGAGCGATACCATCCCACCCTCCGGCATGCCGAGTGCTCCCTGCCCCCCCAGGAGGTGGCGGGCACTGGGGACCGGCGCAGCCCCGAGTCAAGAGGAGAGAAGAGGGGACAGCGAGCATGCATGCCCGCGAAGGAGGAGAGAGGCTCTGCGGCCGCTGTGATGAATTGTACATATATATACATACACATGTACACACACAGAAAAGTCCCAGTGCGGGGCCTGGGTGGCAGGCACCGGCGAATTCCCGCCGGTGCAGGGATGCGAAGGTCTCGTTAAGGAAATGGGAGGACGGGGAGATGATGCGGCGTGTGTCTTGGTAGCTTTTGTTGCTTCAGACGAGCCTGTCCTGCGTGCGTTTAAGCAGGAGCCAGCTCCTGGGAGGCACAGGGGGTAATTGGGAATAGCCTCCAATAAAAAAAGCATCTCAGGGCCCCAGGGAAAGCCTGTTAAAATACGAAATTATGAATCGTGTTAAACTGTGGAAGACAAAATGATGTCTCTGTTTAGATGCTGAATTTACAGGAAATACCAAGTCCTCCCTGTGGCTGCTGTTGTATTTATTAACACTATTTGAACACATCACAGAGCCTGCATTCAAACAGGCTTCCAACAGCAGCAATGCATCTTGTCCAGGCGCCTCCAAGAAGAGGCTGCCGAAGCCCCCAGGGCTTCCACCCCCGGCCCAAAGCCTGAGGGACAACTCTTCTTCATGCCCTGCCTTGGGCAGGAGGTCCTCCAGCCCCATCCCCTGCCGCCCACGTGACAGCCATTGATCCCCTCCGATTCCATCGCCTTGCCAGAGATGACAAAGTACGTGTTGTAATAAGCGTGTCGCTCTAAGCGTGCCCAGGCCGTGTGTCAGCATCGGTTTGCGATACCGGTGGCAGAAGGATCTCAAGATAATAGGAGCCTCTTCATCTTCAATGGAGCTGGATGGGAGCAATTGAATGTCTGCGGAAGATTACAAGCAGTTATGGATATTGCTTGTCATGCTGCCATCAGCAGCCGCCTTGTTCAATTGACTGGGCGCGTGCATTTCGGAATGGGTAACGCCAGAGATATTTACTGTGGCCAGCACGAGGTGGCCGTGGCCCCGGGGAACGGCAGGGCAGGTCCATGCAGGGCGGACAACGCTGCCGGCCGGGGCACCCCGAGCCATGCCGACAGCCCGCCGGGAGGATGGGGCCGAATAAATTACCCGCAAAGCCGCCCGCGTACACGCAGGGACGGTTAACCAATTAGTGCCTTTGGCTACGAGCCAGATAGCAACTGGTTAATTACTGCGCTGTCGTTGCTGCGATGTTAGGAGGCAAACACGGGGTTACGTGCCATCTGTCTCCCAAACCCAAATGGTTAACCAGGAATATTCATTTTGTTCCTATTAAGTATAATTACCCTCTAATCTGTAGGAGCCTTTTATTTCTATATAATTACAGGATATTTAACAAATAAGCCGGAGTAGGGTGGAATCGGCAGAGGGATGGGGCTGGGAAACGAGGCCACGCAGGAGCCGTTTAGAAAGTCACAGAAAAATGTTTGGTTTTCCTGGATGAACACAGATGTGCTACAGGAGAGGAGAGCCGGGAGCAGCGAGCGTGAAAGGCCGGGGAATACTCGGCAGACCAGAAAGCCGATACGTCTGTACTGGCCACTCTTTATCACACCTTCCTCGCACTGTGTATCTGGTGCAAACACAAAACCGAGGCTCAGCATTCCCCCCGCAGGGCCACGAGGCTGCGGGGGCTCAGACCCGGGCGGGAGGAGGAGGAGAAGGAAGGGGTGAGACCGAGCGCTCACCGTCTGCTGTTCCTGGGGCGGGCTGAGACCCCGCAGAGGGGCCGCTTCTCGCCGTGGTGGCCACCCTCCTCGGTGAGTTACACGGAGCCCGGGTGGGAACGCCCCCGCCCGGGACACATCCCATGCCCGCCCGTCAGCATCCTCTGCAGAGCTCTTCCCGCGCCCCGGGGCGGGTTACGCTGTTAATATTTATGAAGCTCGGTTCCCGGGATCACAAGATAATCTTTGCCTAATTTACAGCCCCGATTTCCCCCTCGAAGAGCCCAGCTATTTATTTAGCTTGTATATTTATCGCCTCTCTCCCTCCCTTCCTTGCCGGCACGGCTGTGGGAAGAGGCCCCGCCGGCTTACGCTTCGGCACGAGCTGGCAGCAGGACCACGAGCCTGCCCGGGATGGACACCGCGTCCTGCCTCCTGCACCCCATCTCCGCCTGGAGCGGTGGTGTGCAGGACCGGGGCGCCGCGCCGGGAGCGCCGCTCAGCACCGACCGCTGCTGCCGCCAGCAAGTGCCGTGGCAGAGGCAGGAGCGGCTTTGCTGTCTCTTAGGAAACCGGCTGAATGAGCTCTGGAGCCTTCCCGTGCCAGTCCTGCTCGGCCTTCGGCTAGGGGCTGGCTCGGGGAACAGTCTGACGGGCATCTCACCTGGTCGCTTCAGCCACTGTTCTCCACGCTTCGCCTTTCTCCGGGGAGCTGCAGCGGAGCCCCAGCGTCCCCCTCCTTTCATCTGGGCAGCTCTGCTAAAGATGCTAAAGCCCACAGGCTGCTCGCTGGGCACCCGCCCGTCTGTCCCGTCCAATCCCCCTGAGTAAGGGGAAGCCCTGCCACCCCGTGCCCCGGGCAACCTCCCCTAACAATCACAAGTCTTGATTTACCCAAAGGAGGACAAGAGGCAGCATTTTCCACACGTCCTCAGGCTCGCAGCGCCACAACCAACCCAGCCTTGGTTTGGAGCGACACCTCTGCTGTCAGCAGAGCCGCTGCCCTGCCTGCACCACGGCCGGCACGGGGAGCTGTGCCGCTCGCCACATCCACACGGCAGTTATCAAACACACAACTGAAACACCTGTAGCCAATCGCTGCTTTAAAGAAAAAAAAATCAAGGGGATAATTGCTTAATTTAAAGTGATTTATTCCATTAAGTAACTCTCTACCATAGGCCTTTTTTAGATGTTCAAGTGTATTTTTCATTAGTGCTGCATAATAAAATAATTGCAGACACAGGACGGAATTTGTCTTCTTTTTCAGAAAATTGTACTACAGAAAAGCACAGGTATTTTCTGCCCCTTCCGCTCTCTTTCTGCCGTGAGCCGGAGGATGGCTGGGAGTGACAAGGGCGAAGTTTCAGACTCCCTGCAAGACGGGGACCTCCCTTTTCCCCGGGACGATGCCCCGAGAGGCTCCTTCGCCCCCCGCCCCTGCTCAGGTCTCGCCTCGCAGGGGTGCACATGGACGTGCGCATTGGCGACACGGGCGCCCGCTGCAGAGCACCCACAAGCGCTGGGAAACGGCCGATGCAACGCGCATGGGAGAACTTGGCGCAGGCAGCGGGGGCAGAGGCGAGGATGAGGATGCTGCGGCCGGCGGGAGCAGCCCTGCCTGGCCCAGGCTCCTACCGAGGGATGCTGCAGGCGCTTTGGGTCCGAAACCCGAACCTGCCGGCCCAAAAACGAGGAGAGGCAGCCCGGGAAGGGCTCTCCCGGCGTCACCGCCCGCCGCCTCCCCTCGGCCAGCCAAGCAAAGCCCGGCCGCGGCCGCCGCAGCGCCGCGGAGGCAGTGAATGGGCTGAGCTCCCCCTCATGGCCCCGCAGCAGCAGTGCCTCCCCGCCGCGGCCCGGGGGGCTGAGCGGGGGGGACGCCGAGGGGCGCGGGGAGGGGACGCCGAGGGCGCACTGCAGCCTGGCAGCTGTCTCCCGGGGGAGCGGAGCGGAGCAGAGACGTGCCCGCAGGGCGGTTTGGCAAGGGCTCGGCGGCACGGCACTGCCTTGGGCAGGCGGGTCGGTTGGTTTCCGTGCTGCTCAGCCCGCTGTGACCCCTCGCCAGCCCTGGACCATCCCACCCCACGAGCATCCTCGTCCATCCCTCCCTCCGCAGGTGTCGGGACCGCAGGATCCCGCTGGGGCAGCATCAACGCCAAAAGGCAATCAGGTTTATTTTAGAAATGCTGAAGCATTTGGCAGTTTTCATAATCTTTTCCTCCACATAATCTTGGCCAAATCTATTTGCCAAACTGAGTCTCAACCACTTAGCAGCACTGGGCCTTCCCAATGTCAGCGGGGAGCTAATTTGCCAGGTTTCAAGCAAAACACCCAGTCTCCTACCTTTAGTCACCAGCTGCTTTCAAGAGCGCACCTCCTCCCTGCCCCTAGTTTCTCACAATTTATTCTGGGAAAAGGTGCCCAGCGCATCTCCAGACAGTTTTTGCAGAAGGACAGCGAGTTGGAGTTGGGCATCCCACAGAAAAAACCTGCAGCTCTGATTTTTCCGGTAAAGACAAAGCGGAGGAGCAGGCAGGTGCTCCATGGAGACAGCCTCTCCAGAGCGGTTCACGCATGCATTGAATTTAATAGAGCTGTTTGTTTCCCAGGTACAGGCTGTGCCAGTGTCAGGCGGCATTTGAGGGACTGGTGTTGAGCCTGACCCAGCAAATCTCTCCTCTATTGTCAGCCCCGCGTTTGTTTCTGTGAACTAATTGGGGAAATGAGCAATCCCATCAGAAGGGCAGAAGCGGGGAGGGATGAAGTCCCAGCGGCATGCAGCTGCTGGC
The DNA here is from genome assembly GCF_965231255.1 of Vanellus vanellus. Classification (NCBI taxonomy): domain Eukaryota; kingdom Metazoa; phylum Chordata; class Aves; order Charadriiformes; family Charadriidae; genus Vanellus; species Vanellus vanellus. The sequence goes on along the minus strand of NC_138926.1, from coordinate 8,408,892 downwards.
GACCCGAGACACCGCGGTCCTGCTCCAGCACAGGGCGGTGCCGGGCGGGCAGCGAGCGTCCCAGGCAGCGCTGCCGAGGAAAGCCAAGATGTTCCTCGGCATCTCAAGAAAGGAGCAACCTCCCTGCATCCCCTTCGCCTCCCTCATTCATCACTGTCGCATCTGCAGAAGGTTTTTACTTAACCACCAATTTACTTCCAGTTTGACTAGTCTCGGGCTGGAGCATCTCGCGCAAGCTCGCCAAAGACACCGGGGCTGCGCCGGCTAATAGAAACTCCCATCAAAGTACGTCGGTCGGGCCAGAGAGATCCTGGAGGGAGACTGCAGGCCACTAAAATATGCAAGTGGCTGCAGTAAACATCCCTTCTCCTCCTCCTCCCCGTGGCCACCGCTGGGGCCTTTGAGCAGTTTAAATTTATATATTTGCCTTCTGGATTGCCCCGTCTCACCTTGGGAAGGCAACAAAAGCTCTCAGAAACAATTTATGGGGAGCTAACGCGGAAGGGCCGGCAGGGAGGGGGGCAGGCGTGGGGAGCCGTATTTCTCGGGGAGCGGCTCCCCGCACCGTGTAAGCGTACCCTTGCCGGTAAGGTCATATTGCAGCTGTAGATGTACTCTGGAACAACAATTACTCTAGATAAGAAAAATCTAAGTGGATAAAGGGACAGCTAATCAGGAGACTACAAGCCCCCGAATTGCTCCTGGAATCCATATTGATCTGAACAAGATATCAAATGTAAAATAAAGGATTTTGCTAACTCCACAGGCTGCTTCAGCCCCTGCAACCTGGCACCGGACCAGCAAGCGGAGGAGCCGGCAGCCCACAGCTCTTCTCCCAGAAGATAAAGCCTCGCCTGCCCCTTCAAAGGCAGAAGCTGCTTTTTCAGCTTTTGCTCGTGAAAAGCACCTCCCGACTCCCGTTTCTCCACGAGCCCCCGAACGGGGCAAGAGAAACAGCTCCTGCGAGTGTCCCTCCTGCCTGCTGTGCCCTCTGCGGAGGCGAGCCCACCCAGGGCAGCTCTGTCCGGCCAGCCACGAGCCGGCCCCTCTGGGGACGGGAGCGGGTGCCGGGCCCCCCCAGCTCCAGAGCATCTCCTGGCAGATACACCCCTGAAATCCCAGCCCAGCCCACCACGAGAGAGGCAAACCCCTCCGTCTTCTTACGGCCGCGATTCCTTTCAAGCGGGCACGTCCTACAGAGGCGTCAGTTTTAAACTTTCCCGCTGGAAAAGAGCCCCAGCGCTGGCAGCCCCGCAGCAGCCGGTGCCCCAGGCGCGTGCCGTACCCTGCGGAACATTCCTCCTTTCAGCCCTCACCCTCCAGCCCTGTAAATCACAAGAATGGCTCTCCCTCTGTCTTTCTACCCCTTTCCCTGTCTCCTTGCTTATTTAAAGGGCTCTGGCGACTGATGCCCCCCCCGCTCTTCTCATGCTCGCTCTCTACCTTGAACCACGAGCACTTTGACAGATGGATGGAGAGCGTCGCCTGGCTTCGACAACTCTCCCATACACGCTGACGAAATACGAGGCGGTAATTCCTCCCACCGCCGAGTCACAGCAGATACGCTCCCTCCAGCAAGAGCATCCGCCCCTCCAGCCCCCACCCCCCACGGGAATATAGGTGGGTGAAGGGCTGGGCTGGCTTTCTGCCCCCGCCAGCAGAGATCAGGAGTCGGCACACCGACATCGATACACAAACACCAACACAAGCGGGAGGAAGCCGGGGCCTTCACTGCCACCATGAACGCGCTGTCGGCCACCATCAGGCTCCGGGGAGCAGAGCAGCTCTCGCCTGGCAGCCCTGCAGGGGGCTGAGCCCCCCCAGCGGGGCCGGGGGCCGCGCGGTGAGACACCTCCCAGTGAGGTGAGCGCACGGACGGCCCTGGCTATTTGCCGGGGGACGCTCCGCTGGCCCAGCCGATGCTCCGTGCCCTGCACGAGGTGTGAGATTTCCACCTGCACTCAGGTCAGCATCCCCCACGGTCCCTGCTGGTTCCGGAGGAGCTGGTCACCGCCTGCACGCTAGCAGGCATGCGGTCACGGCACGCATCCCGCTCACAGCGCATCCCCTGGGACAGCCCCAGGGAGCCTCTCCCAGCCCCGCGCTGCAGCCGCCCCGCACCCAAAGCCGAAGGGAGCAGCTGGGGAGCGCGCCAGCCCTGCCCTGGGGCTCCGGAGGAGGATGGCAGCAAGGAGCAGAGATGGATGTCCTCCCCAGCCCTGCGGAGACCACGCACGGCAGCCCCTGAGTTATGTCTCTGAACCACACACCGCGCTCTGCTTCTGCATCGATTTAGTAGGGGAGTTGGTTTATGCTAAACAAACATTGCTTGATTATTAAAAGCATATTTATCGAGGCTTAGCAGCTCTGGTAGGAGAGACGTGGCTGGAGCAAGTGCCAGCAAGGCGAGTGCTCCTCCTTGCAGAGCTGCCGGTGCCGGGGAGGAGCCCGTGTCCCTCCAGAGCAGCACACGGAGCCACCACCGCCAGCGACCTGGGGCTTGAGCCAGCGCAGAACATCCAGTGTCTCCTTTTCCCACCCACTCTTCGCACCCAGCGTCGGCCAGCATCCGGAAAGGAGGCGGCGAGGGCCGGCGGTGCCCCGAGGAGCGGGACAGGGGCTGAGGGGCAGCCGAGCTGAGCCGCCAGCACCCTCCGACGGGGACGGGACTGAGCACCGTGGACCTGCGCATGCGGGGAGTCGCCTTCGTCTCTGATATTTCTGCCGCAAGACAGGGCTCAATGGCGGCTGGAAGACCTCCTTCCTTCAGTATTTAACCCAGCTGTCCCTCCCGCCAGGCTCTGCTCAGCCTCTGCCTTCTCCTGGTCCGGGTTGAGCGACCGCAGGGAGGAGGTGCGGGAAGCCCCCGGGGGGGGGGGGCTGCCCTGCCGGCTCCACAGGAAAGCATCTCTCTCCCACTTGTGTTTTGATGTTGCTATGGTGATTGCCAAGCGATAAATCTTGATTATTATTGCCCAGCGCTTTCAGCCGCAAGCAAAGGCAACCTTTCCCGAGCCGCCGGGGTGTCTTTGTTTCCGCTCCCCACCCGCTTTTCTGTGCGAAACCCTCCCTCGCCCGGGCACGCACCCCCGGCAGGTCCCGCTGCGGAGCAGCCGGGCCCCGGCCCCGCGGCGCGGGAACAAGCGCAGGCAGCACCGCCGCGCTCTCCTGCCTCCATCCTCGGCCGGGGAGCATCGCCCAGGGCATCGCCTGCCCCTGCGGCGCCCACGCCCCTGGCAGCGGCGTGCCGGCCACTTACTCCCAGGAGAGCTCCTGTCACCAACGTCGTGTCGTTTCCCAGCCAGCTCTACACCAGCAAATCCTCCTGCACCCACGGATTCACACGAGCATCTCCCAGATCAGTTTTGCGCTGTTTGCCCGGCTCTAATCAATACCGCTCAATCAGAGCGCCGAGAGAAGCTGGGGGGTCTAACAGGCAGTTATGGGCCCTCCCGCTGTACCTGCGCGTGGGAGACGCCCGGGCTGTCCCGCTGTTCCTCCAGCCAACAAACCAGCACTAGAAAGCTGGGCTTCGGACCCCCAGACTGCATACGCCCCCGTTTCAGAGCGAGCTCCGCTGTCCCTCCCGGACAGATGTCATTTGCAATGTATATTCTGGGCTGTGCTTTCATCTCGGTCCCTTTCGTATTTTGCCAGAATATTTCTCTGTGTAATTTCACCCAGGGGGAAACGGGCGTCTGAAATTCTGCTTTTAAAATTCCCTTTCCTCTGCATCCCCAGCTCTCTCCCATGCTGGCTCTCTGCTCTGTGCCGGCACAGCCGCAACTGGCGGTAAATCTATAAGCCAGCTCCCTTCCCCTTTGAAGTGCAACCGGCGCTGCTTGGATTCCCTGACTTTTTGCTCCTTTTATCTTCCCTCCTATTTCACTTGTGGATATTCAGATCCACAGATTACATTTGTCTTCCAAAATTGCTTTCTCAGTCGGTAGCTCCTTCCCCAGCTCATTCTTACAGGGTTTGTTCAGTCGCTTCTGCAAACCGTCCCGTTCCTGCTGGCTCCGTGCTGCGGTGACACCAGACCCCTGGCCGAGCTCGGACGCACCCCGGGGACCGGACCCCCACCCCGATGCCGTGCGCCCACAACCAAGCTGGACAAGAGGGGAGGAGAGCCCGGGGATGCTCCAGGACCACTCGCCGTCCTTTTGCCTTCCAGCAGCACCCGTCAGGCAGCGTTGGGAGGCGCCGGACGCTGCAGGGGACATCCAGCCCAGGGACCCTGGATGGATCCGGCCCCGGCTGCCAACATCAAAGGAAGATAATCAGGGCTGCGCGCCGCTTCCGGGGAAGCAGATGCTGCTGCGGATGCTTTCTGCTACCCGTGTCCCCCCCCGCCTCGCTCCTCCAGCTCCCTTTCATCTGAAAAATCAGTAATTGAATTAACTCTCCAGCGGGGACGGGCTCCACACGCCGTGCCGGTCAGGGCTCGCCTGGCCTGCCGCCTGCGTGCCACGGTGGCCAGGGCCCGGGATGAGGAGGGGAAGAGGCCAGGCGGGCAAGCGAAGCTCAGGTGCCGGGCGGTGATGGGTCAGTCCCGCAAAGGGGACGGGACAGGTGCAGCCACCTCCCACCCCACTCCGCAGAGACCCCATCCCGCACCCCCCGCGCCGGGACGGGGCTCCGCGGGTCAGACCGCCCAGGGGAGCCGCAACGACAGCCAGCCCAACGTCTCCATCCATTTATCAAAGCTCCAGCGGTTCCTCTTTCAGGGTGAGCAAAACAATAAAACACATTGAGCATAGAAAGCGGCATCCAGAACACTGTATTAAACGCAGGGAAAAAAAATAAAGTAGAGACCTGTTGGCTCATGCCATCTCTCATTCTACATCAAATGCCTCGGTCCCAGACTAATGGTGTTATGTAGACTGTTATATTGGTTCTTTGCTTTACGGCACTGTACATCCACCCCTAATGCGGGAGATTTATTCTCCTCTGCTCAGCAATTACTTGCCATATTGTCCTCGAACGCCACTCGCTGCATCGCACCGCCGTGCCCCAGGGTGTGACACAGCAGAGGGAAAACCAGGAGAGGGGGAATCTGCATTTGAGAACCTACCAAAAACCAGTCCCTGACAGCATTTGCTTGCTGTCCTGAAACGGGAGCTCAAGTCCGGTGCTGGCGCATCCACTCGGACCTCCTCTGTCCCCTCTGGTGCCCCGCGCTGCCGGGGCTGCCAAGGCGCAGAGCGATGCTGGCTCGGAAACGGGTTTATCGTCTGCAGGATTATTAGCAGGTGTGCCGGGATGTTTTGCTACAGAAGGATAAAGCAGTTCCTTCCTCAGCATCTGACTCGTCTGAACGCCTCATTTAAACATTTATCATAGGGCATGGCACGCGATCTTCCTTACAAATTGAGGTGTTACACAGCGCTGGGTGAGCTGACACGCTGCCGATAGCGCCGGCAGTATTTTGTCACCCTGATATTTCACATCGCGCTTGTGTCGCGCTTGTGACTGCTGTTTGTTCGGGAGGTGTAATGATCCTTTTTAAACAGTGCTACTATAATTAAAGTTTTATATAAACCTTCCTAAAGAAGGGGAAGGGGGAGAGCCATCTTTGAAACCTGCTTACAAAGGGCTGTCTCAGAGGGAGAGGGAGAGGGAGAAGCGTCGACGTGCTCAGCAATCACCGCCGCGCTGCGCTTCCCTGCGGCTCCGCCTGCCACCGCGCGAGCGGCAGCAGCCCCTGCCTGCCCCGCGCCCCACGCCGGCAGCGCTGCCTGCGCCCTGCCTGCGCCCTGCCTCCCATCCGCCGCCGCTCCGCACAGGCTCCTGTAGCCATTTCCCTGCCCCAAGCTCCCGCGGCTGCAAAGTGGGTTTTCCTGAGCATCCTCATGAAAAGCTCTTTCTTTCGGCACACGTTTCGCTGAGGCTGGAAGTGTTCGGGTGCTTCGCTGGAGTAGCCGAAGCTCTTGACATCGCAGATCCCGCGCCAAAAGCGCGTCTCAGCTGCTGTGAGGTGCCAAGGCCACCGTGCCCGGTGGGCCCGGACCTCACTCCGCGCAGGGCAGGGCTGCAAACGGAGGGGAGGCGACTGGGGCAGCCCCTCCGGCGCGATACCGAGTCCGGCGCAGGTCGGCTGCGTAACGCCCGCGCTGCAGCTGCGCTGCGGGCAGGGCCTGACCGGAGCTGCGGGCTTTGGAAGGTGCCCGCGCCACGGTGGGTGTCCTTGTCCTCCTCCACCGAGCGCGGGGAGGGAGGGACAGCACGCAGCAGCGCTTTTCCCAGGCCCCGGGGCGCTCCAGCTGGAAGGGGCTGTCAGCAGGTCGGTCCCGGGGCCGGCAGCACCTCACCTCCGCCCGCACGGGCCGGATTGACAAACACCCCCACGCTGGCACACGCTGCCGCCCGGGGGGAACAGAAACCACAGGCTTTTAAGTGCAGGAGGAGGGATTTACGGTCCAGTGCTATTAGCATTTGGCAGGACTTCCCCGCAGCATATCACTCAGGCACCGAAGCTCGAGAGATTTATGGGAGGTCGGGGTTGGGGGGGGCGACACACGTAATCCCTCATACCGTTGCACTAATTCTCCGCAGGCAGAAAAGGCTGCAACAGTGCGATGGGCTCAAAGATAAGCAGATTATCTTGTCCTGCCTCACAGAGGAGCACCGACCCCTGACTCGCTGAGCCCAGGAACAAGGCTGGATTAGCCTCCAGGAAGGGGGTTTGGCAGCAGAGGACAGAGGGTGATGCACGGCAGAGGTTCCCCGGCCCCTTCTCACCCGGCAGAACTCGCACGGGTCCTGCGAGGCAGACAGAGCTTCTCCCGCAGGATGGTTTTGGGGAGATGCATCATGTCCCCCGGCCTGAGAGAGGACCGAAAGCGATGCTGCAGGCAGGTGCTCACTGCCGGCACACACGTGCCCTGGGAGTGAGCGAATTACCAAAATCTAGGCAGGCAGATGCAGAAAAACAGGCAGCCAGGCTAGAAGAACTCCAAGATCTGTCCTCCAACAAAGCAAGTCAGCCCCCTCGGTCAGAGCGCGCGGAATTATGTGTGATAACACCCACTCCGTTCCAGGCAGACTCCAACTCGTTAGGAGTGATACATCATTATCAACCCGGGGAGAGAGAACCGCACGAAGCAGCGAGATGGACGAGGCCGCGACAAGGCGGCGCAGGTTGCCGCTGCCCCTCTGCTGTGGCTGCGGGGGCCGAGCAGCCCCTCAGCACCCACCGCCTGGGCTGCACCCCGGGGCGCCCAGCTGCAGCGCGGGGAGAGGGGCGGCAGCCAAAGAACCTGAAATAGGAATGTAAAATATCCCAGGGCTGCGTAGACAGCCCTGGGGACAGGCGGAACACCGGGCCAAGCCCGCGTCGCTCTGCATGCCGAGTCGCGCGCCTGGCTTTGGGGATCAAAGCGGCGAGAGCTCGCACGGTTTGGGTATTGGCTTGGCACTGGCCTGGGAGTAGGTTCAGCCACTGGGATTGTAAAGCCTGCAACAACAAAGTTATCCGCAAAGGGCGACTTTCAACCCCCTTGGATTTTTCTTTTTTTTCCCCTTTCCTTTTGCTTTCTGCCATTGACAAAAGGTTGCAGATGAAGATCTGAGGGAAGATGACCGTGAGCGCCGCAGAAGGGGAAGCAGAGCGCTGAGTCTGCACGCCCCGGTCCTGCACTGCGTCCCCCCACCCCGTGGGCCCTGCGAGGCTCCAGGGTATTCACCTCGATAATCCAGGGAAGGCCACGGCCTTCCTGAGCCGTCCATCGCTGCCAGGAGCTCCCCTATCCATTTCCCAAACCCCCGACTCGCCAAGAGGCTTTGATTTGGATCTTACCTCTGCTCACCTGGGGCTGAGCTGGTGGAGGAAAACACCGGGCAGAGAAAAACCCAGGAGGTTTCTCAACGCCTCGGAGCACATTTGTTACCGACAGACAGATATTTATTTATTTAAGCGTGCGACAATCCGAGTCAGCCTTATCTGACCAAAAGGCTTTGTTGATGAGACTGAGAAAAGCATCCCGGGCAGCAGAGCCGTCTCAGGGCGGCGTGGAGAAGCGCCGGCGCACCTGCCGTGGTGCTCAGAGACAAGAAATCACCTCGGAGTTCAAAGACTGGGGAAGGGGATAGTCACCTTGGAAACCGGAGCCGTGCCAAGACATCGCCGAGACCGGGCTGGTGCCGGTGCCCCCCGCGCAGCCGGCTGCGGGGTGCCGGGGGGACGATGCCGGCCGCTCGCCCGGCGGTGTGGTGTGTCCCACCCAAAGCGCAGGCAGGGCAAGGGCTGCGTCTCTCCAGGACAGTTATTGCAGCAAGAGGAGCAGCTTCAGGCTTCTGAGCCTAGTGTGATCTTTACAAAGTCACTTTTATTGACAGCTGTGGGGAGGAAGGAGTTCGCGCAGCCGGAGGGTGGCCGCTGGGTCCCCTCCTTTTCCCTTAAACACACAGATTGCGGCTCTGTCATCCAGTTCCATGAGCAAAGTGTCTTTGATGGGTATTTTGCTTCAATGCTACAGGCTAGCGTGTCCGCAACAGGCACGTGCTCGGAGCTTCGAGCAATGCTGCAAAGAGGGCTGTGCAGCCCCCGCCTGCCTGCAGGCGCAGAGCGGGGGGACGCTACATCCCCCACGCGAGCCAACGCCGAGCGCGCTGCAGCCCGCTGGCTACATCACAGCCGCCTGCCCGGGCCAAACATCAGCATATCGCTAATGAAAGCTCAGAGCCATCTCCCTCAGCTGCCCAATGACATTACGCCGGGGCAACTTTGAGCCGTAACATTAAAAGTTATCTTTCTTTCCCGCGGTAACAGAAAGCACAACACAGAGATGAAAGTATTTACGAGCCCAGAAGAACTCGCCTGTGGTGCGTTTGCAAAGCGTTGCTGGCGGCCGAGGAGGTAATAACACGTCCCTTAAAGCCAGCAGCCCTGCCAACGCTAAGAGGATCACAGCGGTCCCCGCGTGGAAGCGCCGGCCCTGGAGCCCCGCCGGCCTGACGCCCTCCCCCGGGCTGCCGGGGCTCCGAGCCCCACGGAACACCGCGCCCTGCAGGGGACACCAAGATTAAAGTTGTCCCTTCAAGTTTGTTGGCTTGCTCTTTCCCCGGCGAGCCGATAGGAATCATCTGCTGGCACAGAGCCCGACTGCTGCTGCTGCCTTTTCTATATACACACACACATATATATATATTTATAAAACCCCCAACTTGAAATTGATGATGCCTGATACGAAGCAGTTTGTCACCTGTGCTTTTATGATTACAGCAACTAAGGGGAAAAAGATGTCCTTTCAGATAAGCATTGAAAGGGGGGGAAAAAAAAGGAGCTTTCAAAGGGTCTTTGTTCTCTTGAAGTGCTCTCGCTCCGAAGCCCACGGATTTCTCAGAGCAGGGGGAGGAGGTAAGGGTTTAAAAACAAAATGCGTCCTCATTTTCAAACTGTTTCATATTACCAGTCATCAATTATGGAATTTGCCTTGACTAATGTTTCAGGCCATTATATCACCCTCAATGTTTGTAATTGGATCCTAAATTAGGATTAATTCTCAAGGAAAAGGTGCAGAGCTACACAGGTGATTTCTCTCTCTGGAGCTCTGATGACGTCCTCATTACTAAAATAATCATTTGCTTCTTAGCCTTTATACGGAGAAACCGAAGACCCCGAGGACTTTTCACGAGTGATGCTGGGCTGTGTTTCAGGGACGGGACAGAAGCCAAGGGCCGGCAGGGACCCCCGGGGCTGGCGAGGACGGCAGGGGGCTCTTACACCCCCAGGCTTGAAAGGGCACGGGGCGGTGCGAGGATGGGACTGGGGATATCCTCCCGACACGCTGCCCCACGCAACCTCTGCTCCCTCCCCGCGGTGCCCCGACCACGCCGGGGCCCTCCCGACGACTAGACAGTGAGCTATTGTTATTATTTATTAAACAGTCAGTGTGTTTCTTAATAGAAATTTCATTAGGAGCGTTAGGTATAGATAGTCACCGGCCCAGAACATACAAGTAATTATGTTTAATTATTATGCCTGTATATTTGCAATAACGATAGCTCCCGAGCACCAAGATTAAGGAGCGGAGTCAATTGGAACAGGAGCTATTTATTTTTTTCACCCTAACAGTTCCCCTCCATTCTTAATTGGTTTTCTCGTTTCCCAGCCCTGGGTAAGAGGTGGCAAGAGACACGGTGCCACGTCCAGCCCCGGCTAAGGCCCCTCCCCGCGCCTTTGGCTCTCCCAAGCAGAGGGCCGCAGGGCAGGGGGGTACGGGGAGCGCTCCCCCGGCGCAGGAGGATGCTCTCGCAGGGGGCAGGGGAGCACACCAGGCACGTCACACCTCGGCTCCTGGCAGACCCCGACATCGCCTTCTCATGCCCCTCTCCCAAAACACCAGGTATTTCACTGCCAAAGGGGCTTTGCGGATGCTTTGCTTTACCTTCAGAGCGCGGTTTGAGCCCCGAGCCGAGGAACCGGCACCCAGAGCAGGCAGGGCTCTGCCTTGTGTCTCCCGGCCCAGCAACCCGCCCCCCGCACGCCGCCTTTGCGCCAGCGAAGGGGACGCTGAGCGGGAGGGCACGGGCAGCACCACCCCAGCGCAGCCCCGCCGGCCCCGGCCGAGGGCGCCTGCCTCCCCTCGCACCTCCCCAGCTGCACCAGCCGGGAGCCCGGAGGAATTAGAGCATTTGGGAAGGAAAACAGAGCTACAGAGAGACAATGTTGAATGTAAATATCAGTTAAATATGCATTACCATATGCCTGCGCCTTCGCGGTCTGTTAGGAGGCAACACGAGCCAGTGAGAAGATGCGGGAGCAAAGAGCTGGAGGCTCAGAAGAGCACGCTTCTTCCCCGCCAGCCTGGCAGCCCCAGCCCGCGCCGGAGCCGTCGCTCAGGGAAATAAGCGGCTGGGGTCTGCTCCTGCCCTCCTCCCCGACGAGGGCAGCCCTCTGCCTGCCCATCGCCCGGCTGCGGCTGCGGCGAGGGAGCCCCTTCCCTTCCAGCGGGAAGGGGACGAAGCCATTTCCCCGCTGCCAACACGCAGGTGGATGCGCTCCAGCCATGAGGGATGCGATCCACCCGCGAGGGGATGCCCCCCCAAGCATCAACACCCCTGCCTGGGCGCAGGTCAGCGTGAACACTGGGCCCAGATGGCAACTGCGGCTGGCTAATTACACATGCAGACGATATTAGCCCCGAATGTTTGATTCTCGCTGGAGTTTCAGAGGGAATCAGACAGCGAGGCTGCTCGGGGTGCAGGGATTAGGCAAACGGGATGATTTGTTAGCAGGCAGTGCCGTGTAATTCCATCCCTGCTTTGCCTCTCTCATCCCCACGCCGCCCCCCTGCTGCTCGCAGGTCGCAGCGCTCTGCATCCGCATCCAGCCCCGGGCACGGCCCGGCTGCGCTTTGCGGGGGGTACAGCGAGGGAGGCAGCTCTCTGAAGCGGGAATCAGGACTCGCTGCGCTCCCAGAGGAGAGGAGGAATGGTGTGGGATATGACACATTCATCCTCTCCCCACAACAGCGGCCAGCCCAGCGTCGCACGCCTTCCTCACTGCCGTCTCTGGTGTGGTAGGGCTCAGCAGGGGACCAAGCGGGGGCGGGGGCGTTCAGCATCCCTTGCAAAAGCCAGGGTTAAAAAGCAGAAAAGAACCCAAACTGAACCCTTTAAATCCCAAGCCTCCGTTACCGACTGCCCCAACACCCACAGAACCAAGGGCCTGCTCCCCGCTCCCCGCTCCCGGGAACGCTGCCGCTATCCGCACCCTCAGGGCACGTCCCAGCCATCCGAGCAGCAATAAACGCCTTTCCCTGCAAAGGTTTCTGCGGCAGAAGTGGCCCTCTCCATTCAGGCTGTGTGGGCAGCTAATGAAGCCCGCACGATTCACGGCGCGGGGAAGGACAGCCACTCTCCCCGATCCACGCAGCATCATTAGGTACGGACCCGGACCTGACAGTGCCGCCGGTCCCACAACGCAATTATCCGCTTGCTTAAATTCCAGCACATTTTCAAGTGCTTTGGTTAATTGGAAATATATTAAATACAGGTTTATAAAAGTTAAACATGTACTTAAATACTTTGCGGAACCGCGGCGCAGAGCCGGGCAGCGTGGGCGGGCGCGGGAGGGCAGCAGCCCCGTCACGCTCGCTCACACCAGCCACGGCTGTGACAGAGGTACCGGCGCTGTGGTTTTGTCATTATTCGTGTGCTTTCTTTAGAGAGCTCCTTTTCTAGGGCGGTTCTGTTTAACCCTGCCACTCGACAAGCAAGAGCAAGGAAATTCGGCAAAGTTGGGGAAAAAAGGGAAGCTATTGGCCCAGCATGGCGTTACGGGGGTTGCAAAACCAGCCCATTTCAGGTTCTTTTCCCACTGGCCTCGTGTCTGGGGACCTCCAGAGGCACGTTCTCAGCTTTTCCACCCCAAAGGCTCCCTCCCAGTTTATTTAATATGAGATCTGCAGTGTTACGAACACGCCAAGTACCACGACACCCACAATGAAGCCGCCCGACTCGACCGCAGCAGTACAACACTGCTGGGAACAGGGGTCCCTCTTCGCCTGGGCAGCACCGCCGGCACTGAGCCCCTTCGCAGCACCCTGCTGTTCGCCCTGCCGCGCCGGCACGGAGGCTCGTCAGACAGGAGCGCCCAGCTTCTTCCAGCAGCGCAGGATTGCTCCTTTCATCCAGGTGATGCATAACTAAGGAAGCATGGCACGCTGGTGCGCGAGGAGACATCTGATATAAGGGTTGCCGCGGCACACAGGAAGTGTAACGCACAAATAGCTTTGGTTTTCACACCTCAGCTTTGTGGCCCAGGTTACGGGGAGTCTCTGGGACCAGCGGTGCTGGGCACCAAAGAACATAACTGACCATCACGGCATCAGTCGCGGCTGCATGGCGTGAGGACCACAGGGCAGGAGCCGAGCTCCCCAGGTCCTGCCCTTGCTCTGCGAGGATGCTCGCAGGAGCTGGAACAGGCTCTGGGAGAACGTGTCATCCCAAAATCGGGCTGGGGGAAGGGGAGTTGTGAGGACAGACCACTTGCTTCCAAAGCCACGTGAACCTGAAGTCCAAAGCAAAGTGTGTTTTGCCAGTGCCAGGGTTTCCCAAGCACCACACAGCCCCGCAGCTGGGCCAACGGGCAGCACTGCTCTCGGGACCAGCCGAGGGCCCCGATCCATCCCTCCAGCTCCACCGCACCTCTCCAGCGATGCTCAGCTGCTCTTGGATACAAGCGACGGGTTTCTAAAACACCCCAGCATTTCTCCAAAGCCTACTGAGCGGCTGTGCTGGTGGCTGCATTATAACGACGTACCCTTCGGTCCCCCACCGAATCTCCGTGCAGGACCCGCACCTCTCCCCCAAGCGCCCATCGACACTGCACGGCCGGGCCAAAGGGACGGCGCTGCCGCCAGCCTCGGCGGCTCGCGTCTCTGTGGTCTGCAAACACTTCATCGGGTTACACAAATAAACCTTTCCTGACTCACTCTCGAGTGAAGGGCTTTTAAGAGGTGATGGTGAGCAGGGAGAAAAAAAAAAAATCCAACCAAAAGATAGACTGCAGCGGCTTTACACTTCTCCCCAGGGAGGGTCATCCTTAGAGAAGCTGTTCCAGGAAAGCGAATTGACAGGCAATTACCGGGATGTCCAAAGAAGTCAGGTCCAGCGAGTCCCTGCAGCTCAGTAGCCACAAGCAAACGTCACTACAATATAGACACAGATTCACACGGACCACGTTTTGCTGTCCGAAAGCTCCCAGCCCTGGCTCGCACCGACGCGACACGCCAGTCCCCCTCAGCCCTCACCAGGACTTGAGTTTCCCGGGATCGATACCTGCCTCGAGCCGAGCGCCGGCGCGCTAGCTGGCAGTCACACTGCTCTGCTCGGTTGGTCTTGAACCGTGAGAGATGTGCTTAAGGGCCCCGGTGGGATCGATGCGCAGGCTACCCAGCCGCGGCAGGGACCGCTCCCCAGCACCAGGCGGGGACAAACCCCATCCCCCCTGTGCACCCCGCTGTGCTCCCCCCTCTGAAACCAGTGCCAAGCATGGGGAAGCTGTACTTGCCCCTGCCAGGGCGGTGGGCACAGCCCCTGCATCCTTCAGTGGACACCAAAGCGGGGGACGCGAATCACAACGTCCCTCGCCCACGCTGGCACAGGCGCAGCAGCAAGGGCAGGGCTGCCCCAGGCAGCGTTTACAGGCGAGAAACGAGGCTGTTCTGGCCGGAGAGCGCTGCAGCGTCTGACCTCGCTTTGTTCTGCTTCTCTTTGCAACTCTCTGCAGTTTTTTGGCCACTCTCCAGTTTCTCCAGCCATTTTTCAACTCTCCTTTTCCAAAGCGGGCTGAGGACAGCCCGGCAGCGGCTCTGCAGCAATACACCTCGCAGGGCGCGCGGGGGGAGCGCCCAGCCCGGGGGGCTGCGAGGGGCACCGGCGGCAGCGCTGCCGGCAGGCGCGGGGTGCCTGTCCCGCCCCAGCGCCTTCTCCTCGCGAGCCTTTTGGCAGGGACACAGCCAACTCTAATTGCAATTTCCATTCTGGTGGCTGCGCTCTGCAGGCAAAATAGGTTCTGTCTATATAATGAGTCACTCCTGAATATCAATCTGCGCAGGATAAAATGGAGACAATAGCTGCTTACATGCATAGTGAGTTAATTATGAGCATCTGCTATTAATCTTGCTATCAGACTGCTAATTGCTCCTTCTCCTCCACAAAGGCGTGCTGGAGGCGATCTTCCCCGAGCCCCAGCTCTGTCCCCGCAGGAGGTCTGGGCCCGCGGCCCCGCAGCTCCTGGCAGCTGGGAAAGCGTTCCCACGCCTGCTGTCGCACGCTCAGACCTCCCCGTCACCTGCGAGGGCCACCGAAGAGGTGCAGACCCCGGGAAAGCCCAGCCCTGGAGGAGGATGAGCGAGCTGACGGCCCGGTCTCTGGCCGCAGGGACGTCCCCATCTGACCGAACCCGCTCCCTGCCCGCCGCGGCTGTGGGGCAGAGGTACGGGTGCACGGCGCGGGACGGCCGCTGCCCGCAGGGTGCCAGGCTGGGAGGCAGAGCCGCCGGGAAGGCGGGTGGCAGCTCCCCCGAGGCAGCCAGCTCGGCGAGGACGCTGTCAGGCCGCGGAGATTGAAGCCTTTCAGGGGGAGGCTGGCGCACAGGAGAGATGTCGAGTTGCGCTCTCGCAGGTGAGGACTTGACATCTCGCGTGTAATGAGGAAAGAAATTGCATCAGGAGCATTTGGGGAAGATGACAGCGGATCAGAAATGCCTCCTTCTCCCACAGATTTATTTTGTCAACCAGTCACTCAGGGAAGCGGGAGGAAGGCACCGGCAGCAGCCAGGGCACTGGCAGGCTGAAGAGCCCCGGCCCCTTGATCCGGCGGGTGCTCAGCAATTGCTTTAGACAAACTCCTGGTGACTGCCTAACAGGAGAGCAGGCAGCACACCTCAATTAGCTGCCAAGCGAGGTAAGAGCCGGTGGTTGCCTCTCATTAAGGAGCTGGGTTGCTTCCCCAAAGCACGGGAAGGCACTGCTGGTGGAGGGCACTGGAGTCTGAAGCGATGGGGATCGGCAGGCGGGGGGCACTGACCCCCGCTCTCCATCCCACCTGAGTGGCGGCTGGGCAGGGAGGCAGCCAAGGCCGCTTTTAGCCATTACTAAGCTTTTCTCAGCTGAGGAAGGGCTTTGGGGAAGCTCAAACAACAGTTCCTGGAAAGGGATGCTGAGGACCTCATCAGCATGTGAATAAGAGAGAGATTAAATCTCAGCCCTGACTATTCACCGTGGGATGTAGGAAATGTTTGCTCCCGTGTTCTGAAAAGCCTCAGAGAAAAAACAAAGCCGAAACAGTTCCCTCCTCTTTGTCCCCATCCCGGCTGCCGCTGGACCGGTGCCCTTTGGGGTCCGGGCTGGACATCGTCACACCGCACGCAGAGCCACCAGCCCCCCGGGATAAGCAGATTTCATGCATCGGGCTGCGAGCTGACCCCCCCGAAGGTCAGGGAGACTTTCCAGTGGCCGCCCCCCGGGACAGCGCTGTCCCAGTGCCCCCGCACCTGCAGCGGGAGGCCAGGTCCGAGCGCAGCCCGTGCTCCTCACCGCCAACCAGTCCCGCTGTCTTCCAGCCAAAACCCCCGGCCTGAAGCTGGCAGGCACAATTTGCACAATACATACAACCTTTAAAAAAAAAAAAAAAAAAAAAAAAAGAAAAATGGGCAAACTCGCATGATTGTTTATTTTTAATTGCTTCTATTTCTATCTGGTTGAAATCTAAGTTTCTCAGCGCCTTTGAAACGCCATGGTCCCCCCTCCCAGGACTCCTGCAGCGGCTCCCCGTCCGTGTTGCATCTTGCTTGTGAAGCAGCGACAGCCGTGCCCCAAGCCCTGCCCCTTCCTAGCCACGACCCTCCAGACCCCGGCCAAAGGAGCCAGGGCACAGGGCTGAGACCTTGCCCGCTGGAAAGCGAAGGTGCAGCTGCCCTCTGGCCTGAGCGGAGCAGGCGGCGGTGCCTGCTCCATCCCTCCCTTGCTGTCAGCGCTGCCCACGGCTGGGAGGCAGGGAAGGTGCCATTCATTCCTCCTTCGCATCCCACCCTCCTGCCCCGGGGCCTGGAGCCTGAGCTCCCTCACAGGGCACAGCTCCACTGAAGCCTACAAGCAGCACCACGAAAGGCGGGGAATTTGGATATTTTTAAAACGCTTGGAAATCTTCCGCATCAATTTTCCCTTCTCAGTAAGCAGATGTAGCGATTAGGCTCTCCTTTCCACTACATCGCAAGGCTGCTTTGAGCAGAGCCTACCAGCAGTGTTTACATCGGGGATGCGAACGCAACCTCATCCACATGCACGGCAAACAGCCCAGCTGTATGACCGGAGAAACCTCCCTAAGAATCTGGCATCAGGATGCCATATACATAATATATAACAAGCATGTTTATCAGACGATAACACATCGCAGCTGCTGTTAAACGAGCACGCAAGCCTTGAACTGCATGGAAACTTCATGTATTATTTAAAATACTTTCCCATGAATCCTGTCAAATCAAAACCGGCTCCCGTGCCCATGAGGATCGTGGTTGGGGTACGGCAGTAGTGTCTCTCAATGCTAATGCCTGCTGTGCTGCCGCCGGCACGCTGCCTGCAGCGCCGAGCCCCTGCCCACCTCCGCCGGGAGCGCCGGCAGGTCGGGAACGTCTTGCCCCGTCTCCCACAAGTGCATGGTGCTGCATGGAGGACAAGGGAGCCATCCCCCAAGAGAGGGCTGGGATGCTGGGCTGAGACACCGGGTGCCCAACAGCACCAGCAATGACATGTGATGCATTTTTTAAAAAAGGGAATTAAGCCAAACTTCTCCAAAGCCCCTAAAATCAGCATCCTGCAACGCAAGGCACTGAAGAAGGAGGTCCCTCTGTTTCCCATTCATTTCGGAAGCCCGCAACTTTTGACAGAGGCTGAGGGACACACTTGGGTGCCAGCCCAGCCGTGTCCACCGCTGCTAACGGGGGGATTCCCAGGACTCGGCCAAGCCCCGAGTCGCACACTGGAGAAGACGGGCAGTAACACGCTATGGAGCCTGGCCGCCGGCCAGCCCGGACGAACACCCAGCTCCACTGCTGGCAAACACAGCTCGCATTAACGTCTCCACTACAGGATGGGCTCCGGTCCGGTTTGCAGTGGGTCCTGAGGTCCTCTGTAGTCCCGAGGAACTCTCCTCCCGAACCACGGGCCACTCTGTCCATGAGCAACCTCGACTGGTTTGTTCCTTGGGGCAAACTTACTTTCCTACTGCCTTATTTCTATCTCAATTCCTTCCTCTGGAGAATTATGCCAGGTTTGAGACCCTCCAAAGTCTTGAAAGCTTCAAGAAACACCTTGTGAAAATGCATGCTCTTCACCTCCCTGCATCTCCATTCACCTCTCTGCAACAACCCTGACACATCGAGTGACCCCCAGATGCTCTGTAGACGCTCAGCCCCCGCAGCGGCCAAGCAGCCCCGTCTCAAGCTGCTTCTGCCTCGTGCCCTGGATGAAAGTCAGGGGTGGCGGCGGCGTCCCCTCCCGCAGGCAGGGCATCCCTCCGCCTGCCTCGTGCAGCCTGCCTCGAAGAAATGAGGATTTCACACCAGCTCCTCCCAGATCGCTGCAGCAGGCACCGTGCGATATTGATCCCTGCTAATGCGAGCAGCCAGTTTGCTCAGGGCTGGTATAATTTGGAGATTATGCTTTAATGAACAGATGATGCATGTTTCAATATACAGAACAAGAAAAGTAATGGAGACTTCAGGCGGGTAAATAGGAAGCATAACTCTCGATGGACATTCAGTAGCGCCAGCTCCCCCAGCAGAAGGGCAGGCCACCGCCGACGTGGCCAGCACCCAAGTTTGGCACCCAAAGTGGGAGACCCCCCTGGGCACGGGCCCTCACCCCCGGGGGGGGGGTCCGGCCAGGAGATGCTCAGCAGAGCCACGGGAGAGGGTGCATGGCCATGGTGTCCCTTGAGAGCCAATGCCCAGACACCGCAGGGCAGAGACGGCAAGCAAAGGACCTCCGAGAGCAGCATCCCCCCCGGCCATGGTTAGGAAAGCCAATTTGCCCTGAAAATCGCACCAGGACGGGAGAGACCGCCCCAGAGGGAAGCGGCTCCAAGGGAAGCATCTGGCCACTGATGGGCAGCTCAGCAGCCCATTCCCCTTGGACGACGTTGCCTGCCCACGCCAGGTTTCTCTCCAGATTTTAGGGCTGGAGCAGCCCTGTACGCTCGAGCTCAGCAGGGGAGCAAAAGACAAATGGTTTAATATGTGCTAAATCCAGGCTCCAGCCTCAACGCTTACTTTTTTCTTCTTTCTTCTCAATATTTCACACCGCTCCAGATAAGAATGAATGCAATACTGTTATTAAAATCTTCCTCTATATTATACGCAGAGGTCGATGTGGTTTGCCCTGCTATCTGCATTTTTAAAGGTATTTCAAATACAGGCTTTCTTTTTCACAGGGAAAATAAAATAATCCATCCTCAGCTGCAACTGAGAGGGAGGCTGCTGCCAGGGCCACGCAGGAGGGAAGGATCTCCTCTTCCAGGCTGCATCTCTGCTCCCCGCTCTGCTTTCCCACTTGTGGACGGGAGCCACCGAGGCTCCCCCGGAGCGGTGGGGTCCATCCCTCCCCATTGCCCCTTGCTGCCGCATGCGCTGCGGCAGCAGGAACCGATCTCGGAGGCCTTTCCCACAAAACCCACCTCCCCCCGGCACACTGAGCATCGTGGCTGGCTGTCCCGCTGCCCCCGGGATGGGCCGGGAGGCAAGCACCCGCCGCCTCGCCCGAGCAGCGCTCCCGTCCAGCCTGGCTGCCCGCTCCGTTATTTCCCCTTCGGCCACCGGCAGATAGACTGGGAGAAGCAGCCGAGGGACTTTTTTTTTTATTTTTTCTTCTGGTTTGGGAAAAGAAAAACTGCCATAAATTTATTTACTTAAAGGATTTCTCACCAGAAAACAGCCCCTCGAGACTCCCATTTTCCGAGAGTGAATCTCTCACCTAATCACAAAGTGCTGCTATTTACTGTATCTGCTATCAAGGCAGGCAGTCTCTGTCCCGCCTTTCCTAACATCTATTTACCGAATCCATTTGCAAGTCTAAAATTTAATCAGCCAGGTTTCATCTTAGAGGCATTAACATTCAAATGGGACTCACTCTCAGAGACGGAGCTGGAGTAAACCCGCGATTCGGGGGGAGCCAGCACATTAATAACCGGCGCCTGCGAGCGGGGCGGCTCTCTCGCTCCCGAGTTGGGTATTCAGGGAGTTACTCGCAGGTTAGTCACAAGCAAACCCTCCGCGGCGAGCCTGGAGCCGCGCTACGGCGGCCGCGGGAGGCGGACACGGGCAGGACCAGCGCGTCCTGATGGGCAACACAGCATCCTCCCGCGGCTCCTCCACAAGGGACCCCAGCGAGAGGTAGATGATAATTAAAGCAGTGACCCACACACCCTCTTAGTCCCCCTTCTAAAAAAGCCCCCTTGCTTTGCAATAACCCCCACCTCCCCAAAATGCCAAGGAAACCCACTCAAGGGGGATAAAAAGGATCAGTCCCCAGCTGCCTGGCGCACGCCCCGTGGGAGGGATTCGTTAGCTAATGCTCATAAAGCACGCTTTACGGCCTGCCCTTCGCCGCGAAATGGATGGGAGGGCCGCACTTGACCTCAGCGGGAACAGGAGACAGTTGATGACAGAAGCCACCAGTATTTTATGGGAACCAGATTAACGGGCCCTGGGATGCCCGTAGGACGGCCAGAGGCCGTCTCAACTCAAAGGAACATACAGCTAACGCGAAGCAAGATTTAGCAGCTTCATCAAAAACAGGGGGACCGCATCTTTTGCGGAATTTCACTGGATTTTGGTGTGCAGGCAACTGCCCCAGCTCAGAGGCACAGAGCGATGCTCTGCACAGCCCTCGTCCCCACACACCTGCCTTCCCTGGGGGCGGGCAGCCCTCCCCGGGGACCGCAAGCGACACACGGACCAACAGCGAGTTTCAGGCCAGCTAAACTTGTTCCTCTTACACCAAGCATCAGTTCGTTAATTCCCCGGGTGCCTCGGCCAGGAGGAATCCGAGAGCATGAACTGCCATCTCCCCTTCCCCGTGCCTGGCCAGAGCCCGCAGCACTAATGAAGCGCCTGCTCCAGCTGATGTATCTAGGACGTCGGGCATCACCGGGGCTTCTTTCATTATCCTCACCTCTCACTGTCTCTAGCCCTGACAGAATTAAATTATTTGTACCACTTTCTTGCATATTTCATTAGATTTGCTCTGGTGCCTCTCGGTGGCACCTGCGGCAGGAGCCCGCAGCGCTCAGGACCCACCAGGGCTGGACGGAGGGGCCGGGGCTGCCGAGCGGTGCCCTTGGCTCTGCCCCGTGCCGGGGCCGGCTGGGATGCGCAGAGCTGGGCTGGGGAGCCAGCGCAGTGCGGGGCACCTGCACGCAGGCAATGAAATACCGGGCTCTCGGAAACGTCAAGCATGAACAAAGGTGATGTGATGGTTCATCCCTGCTCCGGCTCAGATGGGGCCAGCATGTGCCCAGGCGTGCGAGCAGGGATGCTCCGTCCAACGCTGCTGGGTACCGGCCCAGCAACAGCCTCTCTCCTCTGGAAATAACCTTTGCTGTGCTTTATTAGACACCATAAAAAGAAAGAGAGCGAGTGTGAGCGAAGAAAGGAGAGAGACATTACGCGTCTCACTGTGATAGCCTGCGATGTCTTCGACTCCAATAAATAAATAAAGGAAGAAATATTCCCCCGGGTCCCTCTGACATATCTAATTGATATCACTAGGGATCTTCCATGAAGCAAACAGGAATCTAATCTATTGCCTCGTACAGGCAAATGGAAGCAGCGGGGTGGCTGCCACCGAGCCTCCAGCTCCTGACAGGGACGCGCCTAATGGAAGTGGAAACCGATTACGGGCAGCCCGATATCCAAATAACAAATAGGGGGCCTGGAGAGACAGTTGCTGCACCGGTGTTGGAGGGGAACTCCGCCAATTCTCCCACCCGCTCACCGAGCGAGATGCCAGTTAAAATCCCGCGTGCCTGCAGGAGCGCGTGGCAGCTGCGGTGCAAACGCGCCGGTGTGTGCCCAAACGCGCCGGCATTCCCAGGAGCTCCGCTCCCGCCTCCCACCTGGTTTGCAGTGGGGCGCTGCCGGGAGCGGCTGCCCTGCCGGGGCAGCGGGGTGGCTGCCACAGGGCCAGGGGAAGAGCGAGGAGCACCCAAAACCACGGGAAAAACACCATTTTCCAGGGATTCCCTGGGAGAGGCGATGGAAAAGCAGAGGCTGAAGAGGAGGTGGGAAGGCACTGGAATTTGCCAGCCGTCCCCCTCCCTGGAAAGCGCCGGCACCACCGTGATCAGACGGGCTGTGCCGAAGGCTGGCTCTCGCCTGGCACGCCGTCCGGAGGAGCAACGTGCGAGCGGCGGCTGGCGCCACGCAGGAGCCGCACCTCCGGAGATGCCCTCAGCCACATCGGCTGCCACCTCCCACCTTCCTTGTTTAATTAACTCCCTCCTGATGTAGGTAATGGAGCTCTGGAGCTCTTAAACAAAGATTTAATCAGCCCAGGCTCTGCACTCGCAGCAACTAGCTCCCTTTGTTAGATTGGTGTGAAATCCAGGGCACGGCCAGCCCGTGACGACATCCTCACCGTTAATAGCTTCCAGCATCCTGCACGTCCCTGGATAGCCCGGCACCGAGTCCTCGGGACTCTCTTCTCCGCGCATCAAAGAGTCGCCCGGGTCATTGATTTTTAGCGCCATGCAAATCGAGCCAGCGGGGAACTGGCAGCTCCAGTGCATTATTATTTAGGATGGATAAACTCTTATCCCGAGTTCGCAGCACCTCGCCGAGGCCAAGGGAGGGTTTCTGATTTATCGTGATTGGTTTTAGTCCCGCCGAGGAGCCACATCAGGAAGCGGAGGGGAGGGGAAGCGGGCAAAACCGCTTCCATCACGAGGCCCTCGCAGGATAAGGGCGCTGTGCAGGAGCGCCGTCCCCGCCACGTCCCCTGCTCCCCTCCGAAGGGCAGAGTCTGTGACCTCCATCCTTGGCTTTGCAGGGAACAAAGAAATCATCAGAGCTGGGCACGAAGGTAATGCCTGACAAGCGGCCCCCACAGAAGGTACACCAGCGCACAGGCCCTCATCCTCGCACCCAGGCACCCCTCGCCGGGCACCGGCCGGCACCGGCACACGCAGCCCATGCCGCACCGCCGCCAGACGGCACGAACTGCGCCAAGAGTCCCTGCCGGGTTAGCAAGCGATCTCCTTCGGCAGCAGACGATGAACAAGACAGTGATGTATTGGCAGCAAGTAGGCATCCAAAGCCGCCCCAGAGCCCTCTCCCGCCCCAGCTCGCTCTGCCCCCATCAGCAGCTCCTTCCCGACCCGAAGCGAATTGCAGATAGATTGGCTCCCGGTAAATGGCAATAGCTTTGCAGAATGCCATCTTAATAAGTGCATCTCCCAGCCAGGGGTGAGAAGCAGCAGCTGAAGCACTGGCGTGGATGTCAAGTTACAAATGAGACATCCAACTGCTTCATTTATTAGAGGGAATCAATTCGACTTTTCATATTCACCAGGAGTTTCAGGCAGGAAGGACCCCATCAGCAGCCTGCGCGCAACCCCGCGCGCTTCAGCTCGATGCGGCGCTTGCGGGGGGACGAAGGGAATGAAAAATCTCTCACTGCAGAGCACCGCAGGAAAACACCAGTGCTGTTCTCCAAGGCCGGGAAAGGGAACAAGGAGGAGAGCACGCGGAACGCGCTGCGCCCGTCCTCCCCATCACCCCCGCTCCACGGGGGGCGACTCCAGCGGACCCCGGGGAATCACAGCCAGAAGATGGGCTGGTTTTGTGGACCACGGTTATGAAATACGTCCCAGACTAGCAAATGGCATGTCGGTCACTGAAAACATAGAACTGAATATATAAAAACACAAAAATCACAGAAACGTCCTAAATTCCTTCTCCAGCAAGCACGGCTGGCAGGCCGGCAACCGAGACAGCAGCAGTGCGGCACCCAAATATTGCGGGGGAGCCCACCAGCGCGTCCTCGGGCCAGGTTCGCCTCCCCGCAGGGTCTCCCCCCGCAATCAGCGCCGGCTGACGCGCAGCGCGCGGGGCCTCGTTAGGCTAAAGGGGGTGAGGGGCGAGAGGCGCCGGCTGCCTTGGCACGGGGGAGCTCCGGCTCTGCCCTTTAGATGAAGTTAACGGGTTGTGCGTGTGCATGTGGTTTAATCCTCCAAGAGCTGTAATTGCCACTGTACAAAAATATTACAGGTCACTGGAAGCAATTTAATGATAATAAAATTTTTTTAAAAAAAAAACAGGAAATGAAGCAGCTGCCATCCTTGATTTTCAGGCTTCTTTATCATGCAAAATCCCCCTGTTCATTTCCCCACAGACAATTAACTTATTGCAAGTGGAAAAAAAAGAAAATATAAAGCCCTCCTCATCCTCCCCTGCACCCCGTGCTTGCAGGCGCCGGGACAAGGACCGCCGCTGAGCCGGAGGGGGCAGGATGCGGCCCCAGCAGCCCTGAGGCAACGGTGCCAGGGCACCGCAGCCCCGCTGCCGCCCGCACCGCAGCACCCAGCTGGGCCCATGCCCTGTCCGGAACGGCAAGGCAGAGCCCTGGAGGCCACCCCGCTGCCTGCCCCTCTCCTCCCTGCCCCGCACCCCGACGCTGCTGCCCCCTTCCCAGCGCTGCAGGCTCCGGCATGTGCCTATGAAGGTCAATTCCCGCCATCCCCCAGCCAGAGCTGACCTCCCAGCCGCTTCCCACCACAATTCACGTGGGCACCCGTCTTCTCTGCCACTTTCAGCCCTTCTCTGCTCCAAGCATAAGGCCACGGACACACCAACCTTTTTCCGAGACACACGGAACACCGCATCGCTCGGCCAAGCGCATTGCTGGTCGCGAAAGTGCCCTGGAAAGGGGCACGACTGTCCCAGCCCCCTGCTTCCCTGCATCTCTGGTCTGGTGGCAGGAGGAGGGACAGCTTTCCCTCTGTCACACAGCCCAGGGAGGACCGCGGGAGACACCAAGGGGATGCTCACAGCCAAACCTCTCCCTCCATCCAGCTCCTGACACTCGGCACCGCCGTCTCCCACGCGGATGTCCGGCTGCCCCTGACCCCTCTGCCTTTCCCATGGGGCTCCCCAAGGGGAACCGTCACTTTAAAGTGCACCTAAAACAAACACGTAATCACGCACGTGTCTGTCTGTTAATTAACAAATAAATCAAGCCTGTCTTGCCAATTAAGAAAAGGGAGCAAGCGTTAGGCTCCTTGCAGGATGCCGTTCCCCCACTGCAGCGGATTGATGGCATTTGTCACCAGATGTGCGTGGGCACGCAGGGGAAGGGCTGCAGCAGCGGCAGCCACCCCCTCCGCCTCCCCCGCTCCCCCCAGCCCAGCTCCAGGCACCCCAGGGCTGCTCCCGAGAGACAGCTGTAGGCAAAGCACCGGGAGAACCCCACAGCCCCCCGAAGCCCACCCAGCATGGCAATGCCACGAGCACCGTGAGGGAAGGGATGACGCCGGGGCTCGGGACAGGCGGCTCAGGGGCCGGAGCGTGGCCCCGTGGCTTGCTGCCACTGCCGAGGCGGTGCCGAGCCGCACAGGAAAGGTCAGGCTGCCGCATCTCACCTAACACGCTGGCCATTAGGACGCTGTCATATCCTCTCCCAGACACTTGTAAAACGAAAGGGGAAGGAAAAACACCGAGCTAAATTAATTCTGATGACAAAGATAATAACAAGATCAGGAAACGGTGCAAAATGAATCCATTATAATTACAGTGGCAGCACTGTCGGCCCCAAGGTCTTCCTCCGGGGCTGCGGGAAGATGAGCCAGCACGGTGCTCCGCGGCGGGCGCTGGGCGCAAAGGAGGATCTGCTCCGCAGAGCGAATCGCGCTCAGCTGGTAGAAGACCCCTCCTCTGCCAGCCAGGGATGTGTCGATTCTTAGGAACAAAGGCGGCTTTAAAGCACCCAGCAAACTCTGAGCACAACATCTGCTTGCCATGGCGTTTTGGTGCCAGCCCCCCACCCCCCAACAGCTGCCGAGGCACATCCCGTGCCCAAACCCTGCCGAATCCAGGGTACGGCCCAAAGAAATGCAGTGCAGGGTTTCGGCATCACCGTTGGGTTTCGCGACTCCCGCTCCCTGCGAGGTCAGCGGCGCCAGAGCACGCGCTGGCCGTGATCCGCAGAGCCGGGTGAAGCACACAAGCCTGCCTCGCCAGGGCTACTCTCCCAACGACTAATTGATAGCGTTTGGCAATCTTTCACCTCTCTTCAGCCTCTGCAAACACTAACTAATTAACCTTCACAACCAGCGCTTGGCCAACTCTTTGTTGCCAATGACTAACCCCACACGCTTGGCCCCTCACTTGGCTCAGCTGACTGCAAGGGATGGGTCTTAGTGAATCGCTTCGGTATTCACAACTGCTCGGTGAACCTCTGTGTGAACTTATGGCGGTCTCCAGGCGGGCGGGGGGCTGCAGACCCCTCTGTGCAGCACATGCCAGCCAAGCCTTCGCCTGTCGACTTCTTACGGGCAGGAATAAACTCACGCAAACCCCCAGAGCACAAAAATCAGTAGTTACGGCTGCTACTAGAGAGAAGGGTGGCTCGGTCTGGCCACGGAGGGAGGCAGCAGCCGGAGCAGGGGGGCTTGCATCGCCGCCTCCGCGACGAGAAAGCGGCGTGAGGAGCAAGCCCTTCAGCAGAGCCCACGGCTTTGTGGCCTCCTGGTCCGGCTGCAGCAGCCCGAGCAACCGCAACGGGAAACAAGACTTTCCGCTGGCGCTGCTCCCCGTCCCCAGCATCCCTCTGGTCCCTCACGAGCCTCCCGCGTCTCCCTTTCCCCTGCAAACCGCACTCCCCAGTGACTCCCCTGGTGGGCAGGGCTGGTGCCAGGGTCCAGCAGCGCTCGGTGCCGCCCCAGCCCTCCTGGAGAACCTCAGGGAGCCCTTTGGGATGCAAGAAGAGCAGCCCAGCCGTGCACCAGCAGCCCCCGACTTCCCGGGGCCGGCAGCATCACCTCCCTGGCTGTGCGGCGGGAGCGGAGCGGTGCTGCCTGTCCCTGCCCGCGGCAGCTCCTGGCAGCAGGCTGCCGCCTCTGATGTCCCGGCCAGGGCCAGAGGAGAGCGAGCGGGGTCTCGGGGCCCTTTCTCCTGGTGCCAAGCAGGCACTTGTCAGAGCTAGGCAATGGCGACACTGTTATTATACATGGCCTCAAAGCCCATTCAAGGCACTGGAAGATGAATTATGTTTCATTTATATCAAAGAAGCAATCTCAGAGCCCATTTGTGATCAAATTTGCTGTCAGAGAAACTTTGCTTTATCTCATTACATCTGATATCTCTTGGCTTCTTGTCCTTGAGACTATTAAAGTTTAATGTCAAATTCGAGATGAAATGGAATCGTTGCTGTATCATCTCATCAGGACCCGGTGCGCCCCGTCCATCCTCGCGGTCCTGACAACTCATTACACTGGGGCAGCTGGGGGAGAGGAGGACGAGGGGAGGCAGCCTTCCTCCCCAGGGGCGGCGCGGGGGGGCGAGCCTGGCTCTGCAGGGCTTGTGGGCGCTCGCTCCTTGCCAGGCTGACCGGCTCCGCCGGCCCCACGCGGGGCAGAGCATCAGCCAGCCACCCCGAGCAGCTTTGCCCATGTGGGACCCTTAAAAAGCGAGGGGGCCTTGGGGGGTGAAGGGGAATTAGCAGTGGAAAGAGCTGGCCCAGCCCACCCCCCGCTCCTCGCGCCCAGCCGCGCCGGGCGTAGCGCAGCTGCGCACCCAGGTAAGCCCGGTGCTGAAAACCATCAAACGCGTTGCGCTTCGCTCCTTCGCGGACCGAGCTGGGCCTGCAGCACAGCCAGGAGTTTGAAATTCAGAGCCAGGCTGGAAAACGGGCCCCTTTGAGGCGAAACATCCTTTCCGGATCATTTAGTCTTTCCACAATCCTGTTTCCTGCGAAGACTAAATACCTTTGATGATAGGCTTTAGTGGGCTCCCGAGAGGCTTTCCTGGAGCTAGCTTGTGCAACCTCCCAAATATGTTGTGCAGAAGGGTCTGCTGGGTCTAGATTGAAGTTAGTCCTCCTTGACTGATCCATGAAAGCATTCAAAGCCGAACACACCGCGATTTTTCAGCTCTCCGGGAAAGTAACTCACAGACGCCGCTCTTCCCGCCTCCCCAAACACAGGCAACGGGGTTTCTGCCACCACCGAGAGGAGAAGGACGGCAGCAGAGCATGGTGCTTGCAAAACAGCACGGCCCTGCCTGCAGAGGGAAGGCAGCGGGCGAAGCAAGCAGCAGTGCCCCGCGTCCCCCGGCACGCACCCCGCAGCTCCCAGGCACGGGGACGCCGGACTCGGAGGAGAGCCAGCATTTCCCTGGGAAACCTGCTTCCGAGAAGGAGTTATTATCCATCGCGGGAGAAGAAAGGAAAAAACCCGAACAGAAACTTTCCGACAGAGTCACCAGCACAATCCCTCTGCAATCTCAAAGCCCACGGCAAAAGCAGGGGAGAAGCACAGAGACGTATCGGGGCGAGTTCTCCAGATACCCTCTCGCTTTCAGGCGCCCAACCTTCGACACTCTGGCTGGGATTTTCAAAGCAGCCGAGGGACGCAGAGGCACCGTTCCTGCCTCATTGCAAAAGTCTCAAGGAGTTCAGTCTCTCCAGATTAACAAAGAGAAGGTGATGAGGTGACTTGATCAAAGTCTTTAAATACCTACACAGAGAACAAAAAAAATTGATAATAGAGGGCTCTTCAGTCTAACAACAAAGGTGGAAAAAACCCAGTGGCTGGAAGCGAGAGCCAGACAAACGCAGACCAGACATCGGGTGCAGGCTTTACAGCGAGGGTAATTAAACACGGAAACTTAGCAAAAGGAGCCCCAGCCCCTGGGAAGCTGTAACCCCGATGGGGCGTTTGGGTAAGAAATCTCCCCTGCCACAGGAGAAGCAGGGCAGGGAACTTCTCCAGTCCCTGTTACACGGGATGGACAACCAAAGAGGTCGTTCTCTGGCTGTATAATTTATGGGAAAAGCTATTCCCTGTAAAATAAGGCAAGCTGGCTAGCTAGATCCCCTGGGTAAATAAATCTGGACACCTCTGCCCACATTGCTCCAAACGATGATGGAAGTGTGGTAAAAGCCGAGCTAGCCGGGCCAGACCGAGGGCCCGCGTGGCTGGAAGGGACCCCAGGTCCCGGGGCAATGAATCAGCCCGGACAGCCCCTCACGGCCCTCGGTTCTCCAGCCTTTGCGCAGAGCTGCCTGCGGAGATCAGTTCCCGTGATTTGTCATCTTGGAGTCAAATCGTTCAGCGCATACTCTGCGGGCGATGCCAGAAGTTGAGCGGGGCAGAGGAGCGCTCCGAGATGGGAAGCCGCCGCCGCCGCCCGGCTTCAGCCGGCGTCTCGCCAAGCCCAACTGGGGCTGCGCGTTTGTCAGCGCACGTTTAGCCACCGCAAGCGGTAAGCGACTACGCACCGAATGTAGCTGCGCTCCTAAGCCAGGCTTTGCCTTTCAAGAGGCAGCTGGGGAGAGGAGCAAGCGCAGCCCGACTCCATTTGCATCAGTAATTTAGCAGAGCGCCGATAAGCGGTCCAGCCCACGGGAGGCAATTCCCCGGAGGGAAGCGTCACAGCAGCAGCGTTGCACGCTATCATCGCGCCAGAGTTTAAGAGCCAGATCCCGTCGGCACCCAACGCATCACCCAGTAAGCCCGGTCCCACCGGCGGGCAGAGCCAGCCCTCTGTCTGCGGGGCTCCGCGCCGCCCCATCTCCCCCAGGATTACGGCAGGCGCCGGCACCCAGGGCAAAAGCTGCCGGGGATAAACACAAACTCCTTTCTTCAAAGCAGCAAGCGGCTTTTCCAGCCTGGGCTAAACCTCTGGCATCAATAGCCGCTAAACACATCATCATCCACACTTAAAAGAATCAACAGCAGCCTTCATTAGGGCACCCAGGCAGGGGCCAGGGCTTTGCTTTTGTGCTTTGCTGTTTTTAATGGGTTAGTTATGGCACTTCCAAAATGAATGAACTCCGAGCCCAAAACCCCCAGCTCAATTGTCAGTTATTGCTGGCAGTTTATCAGCATTAACTGATTAGACTCAGGATGATGGATTCCCCTGCCTGCGACTGGTGCGCGGCAGAGAAGAAACCTCCTTTCCCTCGGTTTTCTCTGTCACCGAGCAGTAATTGCCATCTCTAATTCTCCCCAGCCGCTCCCCCCACCGCAACCTCCAGCAGCAGCTTTTGTTTTCATCCTCTCGCAATCACAGAGAAATAATAATAATAAAATAAAATTCAAATGAGAGGGAAGCTCAGCCCCAGCAGAATTTAATTGATGATCATTACACTTTGGAATCTAAACTCTTTTAATCTCATTGTGTTTCACAGAGATGAATTATGAAATTACGGCCGGCCAATTATAGGTCGTGCCTTTGCTTTGCGTGCCTTTCAATCCCTCCCTCCCCTCCAAACACCCGGCTCTTGCCTTTGAGTGAAGGATTGACAGAAAAGGGGAGACGCTGCCCTTTCTTTTTTATCCCTGGAACATATTCTGCCCATGGGGGAAAGGCAGCAGAGGGGGAAAAAAAGGAGGGCTGGGGAGTTTCATCGATTGGTTCCCAGCAGTAACTGGGGATTGTGGCTCCCTACAGCAGCACCTCCCCCAGGGGCGGCTGCGCTGGGGGTCACCCGCCGCCTGGTGCCACCCGGGGTAAGGAGCAGCCCAAGGATGCACAGGGGATGCAGCTCCAGCATCCGCATCCCAGGGGATGCCCTCCAGAGCAGGAATGGCAGACACCTCGGTCCGGTCTTACGGGAACCTTGCAAACGGCCTCTCGAGGGGCTGTCACAGACAGATTTGGAGAATCGAGGCTGCCACCCAAAAGCAACGCCACGAGAGCGCCACGTGCCCAGAATGCAGGGCCACAGCCCTCCCCGGGGACAGAGGCGTCGGGGCCCGGGCACCCTCGCACTGCTCGCCCAGCACCGGCCTCCCCTGCAGCGCTTGCAGCGGCTGACGCCAAACAGGCTGGAAACCCACTCGCCACAGCCCACCAGCCGTAAGGCACAGCATTCCTGTAATCTCGTTAAGGAAACTTTAAGGGAGCCCGTTCCTCAGGGCTCTAATAAAGGTTTCATGCATTAAATTCCTCCTTGTTTTGTTTCATTTGCTGCGAGGATTTTACTATAAGTGGAGCTTCGCCTGCTGGGAAGGGGAGAGATTTAACGACGTTCGCCATGCTACGCACAGACGCGCAAGTCTCTCCCACGCTGTCTGCTCCACTTCGGAGTTTTACATCTCCTTCCCCGGCGCTGCCTTGCTGCGGCTGCGCTGCCGGGCAGCCCGCAAGCGAGCGGGGCTGGGTGAGCCCCAGCCCCCGCACCCCGGCCCGGGAAGGACGCTGGCAGCCCAGCACACAGCCGCATCCATGGGCGAGCGGCATCCTCGGGGGAGCAGATCAAGCCGGGCAAACTCAGCCCACGCACCAGCTCTGCCCCCTTGCTGGATGCCAAATGCTCCCCTCCTCCCCCATCCTATACTGCACAAAACTTGGTGCAACCTAACAGCTAATTCAGAAAATAAAAATAAATAGTGGTTGACAACTGCTGCAGCGCAACCGGCCTTTGAGGGGCCTGGCAGGGAACGCACCGCTGGAACCGACACAAAGTTCTCTCCTGTACCTTCCAGTGGGGTTTATTACAGAGCCACCTTCCTCTATATTTTTTTTTTCCTAGGGCTGAATGGGAAAATAAAGCCTTTTGCAAAATGTCACTTGAAGAAAAATACACGCCACCACCAGAGCCTCACAAAATAAATAAATAAGTGAAAAGTGATAAATTTTGGCTGTCTTAAAAAGACAGACCAGCATTGCTTATCAGCCACGATTTGACCAGATAGCTGCTTCAGAAAACAGACGCTGGGCTCTTTGTAATAAATGAAAGCAATAAAGCCAAAGTGCCTCCTCTGAGCTATAATTAAGCACCGCAGAGCTGGCAAGAGCCGTTCCCCCGCCGAAGGGGCTGCGGTGTGGGGAGCCTCCGGGGACGGGGCGCAGGGGGGCTGCAGGGGGTCCGGTGCCTCTCGGACGCTGCCCCTCCTCGCCCCAGAGGATGCTGCTGTGCGAATGCCAGCCCACGAAGCCATTCCCGCCTGCGAAGGCTGCTCCTGCCACCACCCGAGGCCTCGGCGAAGAGCAGGAGGGCGCCCAGGGCTGCGCGCCTCCCCGATACACATCCATCCCCGGAGCGGCTTTTCCTTAAAGAGGTGTCTATTTAACACAATTTCCATCACAAGCGTCTGCTTTGCATTTCTTCTGGCTTTATTAAAACTGATTTTCTATTTGCACTATACAAGCTGATCTGATTACATTTCCATTTTTCCTCTGAAGAGAAGGGGCTCGCTCTCCTAAGACAAAATGGAGATCAGGCTTGGCCCCCCCGCCTCCTGCTCGAGGGCTCTTCTGCCAGGGGAGCGGGGATGAGGACCGGCTTCCAGACTTCGAGCCGCGAGGAGCTCTGCTCCCCAGCATCCCGCATCTGTTTCCATGGGGACAGGGAGGCAGCGATTCAGCAGGCCTGATCCTGCTTTCGCCTGGATAAATACCAGCCAGGAGCCATTTCGGCAGAGGCGGTGGGTTTGCCTTGCAGAGCGACAGAAGGGGGGGAGTCTGGGCAGGAGCCTGCTGGCAGCCCCGCAGCGGGATGCCTACCCCGGCACCGGTCCCTCCGGGCTGGCAGCAGGAGCATCTCCGCACCCACGGGCTCGCCCGCCCCGGGGCGCAGACCCCGGGAAGCTGCAGGGCCCCCACCAGCCTTCTCCCTCCTACTTGTTCCTGCTGCCCATCCTCATGGGACACCTTCTAAACTCGCCTTCTGCGTGTCCCAAGAGGGTACTCGGGTCTGGCATCAGCAGGCAAAAGCGCCCGTGAAGCAGGTGCTGATAAATAGGTCAGCAATTCATCCATCAGCAGGGCTTGCCCGGGCTTGGCAAGGCTCTCGGGCAGCGCGACAGATTAAAGGAAGAGACATGGCCAAAGGCATGGGTCCTCCCGGCCGCTGGCAAGAGGACAGGCCTGCGGCCAGGGCTGGGGCAGGCGTCCCCGCCGCTGGGGCCAGCCACCGCAGCCCCGCCATCGCCGACCCCCTTTACAGGGATTCTAGGATTTAAAAGCACCGAGAAGTTTTCGTTTTGGATAATGACTTTTGCATGCTTTCTTTAATTAGGAAACATCCATTAACGCCCCTGCCCTCACAAGGCTTGGCAATTTCTCCCCATCTTCCCCTCTCGCTCCATCACCAACCTCGTGCGAAACCATTACCAGGATGATGCTTTGAAGTACCAACTTTATTAAGATTGATTCCGCCTGCCTCCGGTTTTGACAAGTCCAAAGCAAACACGCGGGGCCACGGGGAGATTTGGTAATAATTACCATCTTTAATTACTACTAAAACATCAATTGCTCTTGTTCAATTAGTATCACAGATCCAGGCATGGCAAATTCCGTAGCACAAAATAAGCTGAAAATTGATTTCTGAACACTTAATGCAGATCCGAAATTGCTAACCTGATAAGGGGCAATGGCAGAACAAGCTCACCGTCAGGGAGGGATCGCATGCTGATGTAATTGCTTCGGCGGAAGATTAATAACTTGTATACTTACATCTTGTACATCAAGTAGGAGTTACTCATTAGGGGGAGCGCGAAGAAGGGGAGAACACGTTAACAAGGACAGAGGCAATTAGAGAAGAAACCGCGGCAGAGAGGCTGGCGGCCCGTCGCCTCACGAGCGATGCCGTGGCTGGAGGGATGAGCCACGGCTCCCCTGCCCGCCGGCGGGATGCCACCCCCGATGGTAACGCACGCTCCGGACCCCCCACGCGGCTCCCCAAGCACAAGTATCCGCTTCTGAGAAGAGTTCGGAAAACCCTGGCAGGATCCGCAGCCCCAGTCCCACCCGAGAGTTCTCTTTCTCCATGGAAAAGAGAGGGCAGAGGGTTCCCCCCCCCTTCCCTGCTGGGAATTGCTGCCTCCCACGGGTGCTCGCTACCCACAGCCGGGCAGGCAGCACCCCGGAGCGCACCACGCTGTAGTTAAATGTTCTGGTGTAAGTGTTCATCTTTGAAAACTTCAAATAGCGAGGATTCACAAATCACAGCACCCCAGAGCGGTGGGGGCGGGAGGGCCCTCTGGAGCTCCCCCAGCGCCACCCCCCGCCAGAGCAGGGGCACCTCCAGCAGTGGCACAGGACACCTCCAGGCGGGTTTGGAATGGCTCCAGAGGGGGAGACTCCCCCCCTCTCTGGGCAGCTGTGCCAGTGCTCTGCCGCCCCCACAGGAGAGAAGTCCCTCCTCAGGTTGAGATGGAACTGCCTATGGTCACGTTTGTGCCCGTTCCCTCTTGTCCTGTCACTGGGCACCACTGGAACAAGACTGTTCCCATCCCCCGGCACCCGCCCTTGAAGGAGTGATAAACGTTGATAAGACCCCCCCCTCAGTCTTCTCTTCTCCAGACTAAACAGACCCAAAGTCCTTCAGCCTCTCCTCAGCAGAGAGATGCTCCAGTCCCTCATCATCTCCGCAGCCCTTTGCTGGACCCTCTCCAGCAGCTCCCTGTCCTCCTTGACCCGGGGAGCCCCGAACTGGACACAGTGCTCCAGATGTGGCCTCCCCGGGGCAGAGCAGAGGGGGAGGATGACCTCCCTCCACCTGCTGGCCACACTTTCTTTTTAATGCCCCCCAGGATGGCCAGCATTTCCTTCCCAGCTGCGCCTGGGGACCGGGGGATGGCGAGGAGGCGTCTCCTCCCGCCCCAGCAGCACAGAAGGTGCCCGGCTCCAACAGGCATGGCAGCCGCGTGTCCCCGTGCCCGCCCGCCCCCAGCCTGGGCTTGGCTGA
The DNA here is from genome assembly GCF_965231255.1 of Vanellus vanellus. Lineage (NCBI taxonomy): Eukaryota > Metazoa > Chordata > Aves > Charadriiformes > Charadriidae > Vanellus > Vanellus vanellus. Next base: position 8,374,474 of record NC_138926.1, on the reverse strand, counting down.
GCTTTCACACCAGCCAGGCAGAGACGGGGCTGGTTCCCTCACCTGCATCCCACGCAGCACAGCCCCCCGCCACCCCAGCTGCTGCCAGCACCTTGAGGGAGGCAGCTAATTGCCGTGGCGATGGGCAGAGGCATTTGCATAATGAAGTGTAGAAGGGATGTTTAGCTCATGTATTTTTTAGAAGGTTTATCTTTAATTTTATTTAGCTTAAGAAGGGCATGTCACTCAAAGCCGGCTGGTCATTTATAAAAACATTTCAATTGTGTCTGTGCGAAGCTGTCTCCGGGCCTAAGTGGCTTCCCGACCAGCCCCGAATACTAATGGGAATGGCCCCGGCACACGGGCGAGCGAGGGATGGAGCCCGCTGTCACGCGGCACACCAGCAAGGCTCCTCTCTGCTATTCTCAGGCACGATTTCCCGTGGAAAAATCTCTACCTTTCCACCTTGTAAGTAGCCCTTTTCTTTCCCTAGCCTCCCGAGCACCACTTCTGCTGTGGAAATATCAAGATTAAAGTATGGACTGCCTGTAGAAGCCCACGGGCAGTCGGTTGCAGAAGAAGGCTTTAAGCCAAGGCTGCTGGTGGGCTCTTTATGCAATTTAGAGATAGCCTGCCTTTGTTTGAAACAATGGGAACGCAAATTGAGTCAGCTTGACCCCCTCCAGCCCGTCCCGGGGCGCCCAAAGCCGTGGCACCCAGCTGGGGAAGGTGCCAAAAGCCTGCGGTGCCCCCGGGACCCCTCGCCCTTCGCTGAGCGGGAGCTGACTGGCACCGGCTGGGACCCGGCACAGCACCTCTACCCAGCTGCTTTCCCTTTAGCAACGGAGCCCTGCAGCAGCCCATCGCGGGGCAGGATTGGCCGCTGCCTTCCCAAAAGCTGCCTGTGACCCAGCACCTCCCAGCACCCCAAAGACAGGTTTTCTCTCTCCAAACCCCTGTGAGACGCGACAGGCAAGCAACTGGAAAGACACGAAGAGGAGCAGTTGCCCATTTCCTCAGCATATTTTCCGCTCTCTTTCATCTGCTCTTCCTTCCATCTTCCCTCCCGCACCACTTCACCTCCCACACCTACCCACAGCTTAAAAGGAGAAGCTCAGGCGGCGTGTTGAAAGCCAGAAATCCAGCGTGTGCCTTTATCTGTGCCACAGGTGGCTCCAGAGACCCTTCCCGCATTGTCCTTGGTCCCACACAACACAGCCCTTCTTTTTCCTCCCGCACTCCCTGGAAAGCTCTCGCAGCATCCATCCACCAACTTTGCCAGGGCTTGAGGAAGTTTCACAGCACCGTGCAACTCCGCAGCATCCCAAAGGGGTCTCCGCTGCAGGAGAGCGGCACATGCCCAGGAGGCAGCCGAGACCCCCGCCCGGCTCCCCACCGCTCCAGCCCGCACGCACGGCGGCCGGCAGTAGCTGGAGCAGCCTCGTAGCGTCAGAGGCTGTTCAAATGCAGAGACAGCACCGGGTATTTCTCAACTTGGAACTCACAGAGAACAGCAGCCCCTACTCAGGGCTCCACTTCCCCACTGCAAAAAGCCCACACATTTCTCTCTTTCTCCATAAAACCACCGCGTGCTGGGACGCAACTTGCCTGGGGTTCCCACAGCCGGAGAGCACGTCCTCCCGTCGCCAGCAGCCTCACGAGCCAGTCCCACCCAGCCTGGGTCCTGCAGCCCTGAGCTGGGAGGGGGCCACCTCTATTTGAAGGCTCTTGATTTGCCCAATTATCCCTGCAGCAGCCCTGGGCGCTAATGAGCAGAGCCCGGCTCAGGTGGGCAGCAGAGCCGGCGCTCACCTGCGAGCTTCTCCCGCCTCGCCGCTCACAGGCGAGCTGATTAAACCGGCACGCACAGGCACAGCAAAGTTGGAGAGAGGGCTCCAAACTAATTAGCACATGCTCAGCCGCTCATTACTATTATTACTATGACATTATTAATTTCCCCACCTCTCATCTGCAGCTTTTTCAGTCGCTTCGTTTCAATCTGCTTTAGCATCGGGAGATGGAAATGAAACCCAAGCATTTATCCCGGAGTCACGCAGCCCTTTCCCTCCTCCTCCCGCTCCATCGTGCCCGGTCCCTGTGCGCAGCGGGCTCCCGGCGTTCCCAGGCCGGGTCGGAGCTGGCGGTCGGGGCTTTGCTAACGCCGGCAGCAGCCGGCAGGGAGGCATCCCCGGCCCCTGTACCGGAGCCGGCGCACGCACGAGCACGCACAGGGCAGCAGCCGAGCAGGGAAAAAGGATACAGCAGCTGAGATACATTTGTTGGGAGTCATTAGCTACTCTCTGCGATCAATCTATTACCATAAACTTAAGCTTCCATATTCTTTCATTTTAAATGAATTTTCACATCGTATTTCCAAACGAGCTCTGCCTCCAGTCAGCTCCCATTTATCTAATAATGCTATGCAAATATTTTGTTATATTTCAATGAAATATGTCGAAAACTATTACCCAGTGCATTATCTCAGCATCAGCAGGGAGGCTCCGGTCCCTGCCACCGGCAGGCTGTCACTCATCCTGCCCCGAGCCAAAGGAGGGTGAGCAGCCCCCACCTCACCGCCACCCGGCGTGAAGGTCACCCGGGGCTGGCAGTGCTCGCCCGTGGCGGCAGGGGGTTCTCGGAGGGGGGCAAAACGCGGGCAGTGCCATTAAGCACGTGCCGAACTGCGCTCCCGGGGCAGATGCGGGATGGACAGGGCCACTGTCCCGGTACCCAGCCGTGCCTGCGCTCTTGCGGCTCCGTGGGGCGGCAGCAGCCCCCTCGGACCTGACCCGCAGCTTATTGCCGAGGGTGGTTTTGCTGGGCAAGAAGGACCGCCAAAACGAGCCCTTGGGGACCGCAGGGAAAGGCATCGCAGCCCCCCTTCAGCCGGGGGCTCCCCCGCAGCGGCGCTCCCCCCTGCTCTGGGTGCAGTGGGAAAATCAGACATTGAGAAGCAAAGCAGACACCAGCCCGCTCCCGTCTCCTTCGCACGAGCCCTCCCCACGTGGGTCCTACGAGCCAGAACAGCCTCATGGACACGGATTGATTTATTGATTACAGGCCCTACGTGCGCTCGCTAAGCTCCGTCAGCCTCCCTTCCCCCCGGCCACCAAAGCCCCGAGTCCCACCGCGGCGGCACTGCTGTGTAAGGCGTAACTCCAACCGGCACGTGCACAAACGGCTTTTCGCACCGCAGACACCCGCAGCCGTGCAAGGAGGGCTTCGTGAGGGCCGCGTACCCGGCACGGGAGGCAGAGGCAGCTCCTCGGCGGGTACGCAGCGCCGCTGCCGCCGGCCCCCGCTGCCCCGCGCCGGGGACGGAGCTGCTGCGTGCCCCGCGCCGGGGCAGTGCTCCCTGCGGGGGCTGCCTCCATCTCCGGCCGCAGGGAAGGAGGTTCCTGCCTGGCTTGGAGCCTTCTCCTCGTTCCTGTGACAGGAGCCTCTCTCTGTCTTTGATTTCCAGCAGGCACTGCTGTGGTACCAGTGCTACACGGCCTCAGTTCTCCTCCTCCCTCCCCTCGACTTGTTATTGCCAAAGAACACGATGTGCCCCCCCCCCCCCCCCAGCCCCCTCTCCTGATCTCAGAACCTGGCTTTATAGATTTTTTTTTTAAAAAGCACTTTTGTATTTTTAATTGGTATTCTGCAAACTCAGAGCCTTCCCTAAGGAGCTAGGATGTTTGTCTTCAAAAAGCCTTTTTTTTCCCCGACAGTTTTTTTAAAGTCCAAATTTTCCTGGCACAGATGAATGAGCTGCCACGTGCCCCACGCGACCTGCCCGCAGACGAGGCCGCTTCTCCCGGGTTCGAGCAGGAGCGTGAGGGGGGAAGCGAAGCAGCGCGGCGATGCGGCATCCCTGCCGGCAGTGATGCCTCTGCCCCGTGCCGTCCCCTGCCCGGGGAGCGGGCGCCTGGACCCCGTCCCCGCCACTGCCCGGCCTGCAGCCGCAGCCTCCCCCTGCTCACACTCTCCTGCACCGCCACCAAATTAAATAACTGCGACTCCCTTTTTATTTTCCATTTGACAGTAACGTATTGCAAATGCAGCCGGTTTTGACATCCTAATATTCAGGCTTGTATCCCTTGGGATAAACACGTCATCTGTTATCTGAGCAAATGACTTGTACCGGGACAGTGGGGAGCAGGAAAACGGAGCAGAGCATCTCACGAGCCCTGCCGAAGGCTGGGGAGGAATGTGTCCTCACCCTGCCAGGGAAGGACATCCCTCTGCCCTGAGCATGGGGTGAAACGGCTTTTATGGCCGCCACCGCAGGTCGCATCCCTGCCAGGGTGAACAGGGCAAGGCTGCGAGCCCGGCGGGCGCAGCCATGGTGATGAGCAGGGTGAGGGCACGGCTCCGGCTTTTGTCCTGCCTCCAGCTCTGCCAGGCTGCCTTTCATCTGCCGGGGGAAGCGGCCGGCACAGACGTGGTGCCTGTGCAGAGCCCTGCGACGGCGAGCCCACACCACGCACCTGAGCATCGCCTCGTCCGGCCGCCCAAGGGGCCGCCCTTGCGTCTCACTGGGGTCGACCCCCGGAGCAGGGGCCGCCTGCGGGTGCCGCCTTCGGGTGCCGGCAGCGTGGCCATCTCATCAACATGGCAACAAAGCACTTGTCACCAGGCTAATTGTATTAGGCAGGATCTCAAATGGCTAATTTCCTTTTGGTAATGAGTAAATCAGTGGCATCTCTGATATGTTTTTAAGGCACTTATACTAATAAAAGGCGGAGCGGTGGCTAAATTTGTTGTGAAGCCTTGTGACCCGTGGTGTTAGAGGCGCGAGAAAACGATGGCCACGGGAGCTGGGAAAGCAAAGGTATCCGTCTGCCAGCTCCGACGGAGCCCGCTCGGAGCTGGGAGCCTCGAGGAGAGGATGGCTGGTAAGCGGTCCCGCTTGCACCATCCCAGGCTGGGGACGCCCCGCAGCATTTCCTTGCTTTATCTGCAAGGACGCATTGCAGCCGGCGTGCAGGGCAGGCAGCGACCCCCGCGGCGGCTGGTGCTGCTCAGGCAGGCTCAGCCCGCCTGTCCCGCACACCATCCCCAGGGAAAGGATGGAGATGCTGAGTTTTAACTCCCCCATGGAGAGTTTGGGCTGTAACCAGCGAGCGAGAAGTGGTGTGGCTGGGTGCTGCGGCCGCGCAGCTCTCGGCGGCAGCGGTTGGGCGCAAGGCTTTGCCCCCGGAAAGTCACCCAGCTGCCCATTCAGTCCCCAATCGCTGGGAATTTTAGCCGTGGCTTTTCCTGTGCATGTTGCTTTTTAGACCTTAATGCCAGCTCTATCCACTCGCCATTGCTTCCCGTGAAAAGGTTCACAGGGCTTAGGCTATATCAAAAAATCCATTGATTATTTTGCTATATGTTTAAGGAATAAAAGTGCTGGAGCTTTAACAGCAATCCTTTGAGCAAGCAAGACGCAACTGCGGCTCGTGGCTGAGCGCAGAGCAAATGTAGGCTTTTTTTTATGTCTCTTGCCAACGCCGCTCTCCTGTTCTTGCTCCGCCGAGGAAATTGATTGCTGGATGCTATTTAATCAAAGGCAGGAGCTGATTCCTGACTATCCGCCCTCCCGCTGAATCTGACAGCCGAGCTCCCACCGGCTCTAATCCAGGTATCCGTGCGGCGCCCCCAACGCCCCGCCGGACCCTCCCTGTGCTCCCGCACTCCCCGGACCACCCGCATCCCCCGGCCACGCTCCTCCGCCCACGCCATGCCCAGGGCTGCGGCCGGACCCGGACCCGATGCCCACCGGGGCCGGAGCGGCTGCAGCACCGGCTGCCCGTGACGGCGTCTGCCCCCGGCAATTGCCGGGCAATCCTGGGAACAATGAGGCCTGACTCTGTTAGCTCCGGACAAAATGGCTTTTTTACAAAAAGGGCTGCCTGCTCGGGGTGACGGGTGGACCTGCGGCGGCGGGAAGGGCAGGAGACGCCGGGCAGCAGCAGGGAGCTGGCGGGACTGGGCTGCTGGTGGGGGACACAAGCAGGGAAGAAGAGGGTGGGTGGGCGAAGGGGTCCGCAGCCAGCTTAACCCGTGCCCGCCCTGGGGAGAGAGGCCAGGAGGGCTCCGGTGGGCTGGAGAACACCAGCCGAGTGTTTCCCGCTTTGCTCTCTTAATTGGCTTTTTGCTCCTCCTTTTTCGCGGCTTGGAGGGAGGAGATCCATCACCGCGGATGTTCTCAAGCCGCATCTCCCAGCCAAGCGAGGCCGAGGCGGCTGGACCAGGGCTCGCCCCAGCCCTGCCACCGGGACGTGCTGCCCCCGAAGCATCCCGGAGCCGCAAGGCGGCCTCAGCCCGGGCTCCTCGTGGGGTTCGTCAGGGCTGAGACGATAACCTCGGCCCTGAACCCAAACTGCACGTCCTCCCGCCCCGCGCTGCTGCCTCTCACCTTTCCCTGCCCCGGCGGGCGCTCACTGCAGAGGGGGGGGAGCTCCCAAGCTGCTTCACGTTAAAATCTGTGAGGTAGGAAGAAAGAGGCTTGGTGCCCATGAATATTCTGTAGGAGGAGATGGATTAGTGTCTGAGACGTATCTGAAGGGATTTGCGAGGGAATTATTTATGGTGGTAACAAGTAAGCACTCATTTAGCTTATATTATACATTACACAAACAAGGCATCGAGCTCTGGAAGTTAAGGCAGTAATGCCACTCTAAATTAAATTCATCAGTGCCTTAATTAAGATCTATATTTAGTTCTTAATTAAGGGGAGTGGCGCTGGGGGTTAGATGCTGCGCGGGGAGCGATCCTGTGCAGCTCCGTGGGCTGGGGGAGCCGCTTCCCGCGATGCCCCTGGGAAGTTTGGGAGGAAAAAGTTAACTTGGCAACAATGGGAACGGGAAAGCAGCCGGGGCCGCGGCTTTCTTCTCCCGCCTCCCCTGCACCCGCTTAATCAGTGGCTACAGCGCGCGGCTTTGATCCCAGAAATCAAACCCCCTGTCTGATGGGTGACTTGATGTTATGCTAATCCGGGTTGATTGAGCTGAGATAATTACACTTCATCCAGGTTTCCTGGGAGTTTTGAATAAATATTGATGCACAGCTGTCCCCCCGCTCAGGTACGTAGGGTGGAGAGCTCTTCCCCAGCTCCGGGCTTGCCTTGAGCCAGCGGACGGGCTGGGACTGGTACCGAGACTGGTGGTGGGCGGGGGCCACTGGTAGCCGCTGGTGGCCCTCCGGGTGAAGTAACCAAGCTCCCTCGAGAGCGCCACGCTCATTGTGCTGCCTCCTTCTCCACGGCGGCCCAGCAGCCGGCCACGGGCGCCTGCCTGTCCTGCCTGCCGCGCGAAACAACCATCGGGAGGTTTGGCAGGGCCGCTTCTGCCCGGGGGGCTGCGGGAGGTGCAGCGACGCGGGAGCCTCCGGTCTGCACCCCCAGGGCTGGCCGGGGGCGAGGGGCAGCTGCGGCCGGGAGCCCCAGGAAGGGGCCGCCTGAGCCAACTTGGGAGCAAAAGGGACGCGAGAAAACAAGCTAATCAAATTATACATTCCTAAGAAGCATTTATAAGCTGTGTGCGTTCTTTAATCTTAATTAGAAATCTTAGCAGCTCCTGCCGACTCTGTAATCAACGTTTGAACGCGGCTGACCCCCATCGCGCTAACCTTGAGAGTCTTGAGCAGGTATTTGATGAGGGAGCCGGGGAGAGAGCCGCCTTCGCCGCGCTCCTTGTGGCGGGGAAGCCTGGGGGTACGGAGCCCGAGATCAGAGCCGAGCGACGGGGTAATGATGAGTGTTACGGCTGAGCTCTAATTAAACAGCCTGCGCTGACGATTCCAGGAGCCCCTAATAATCTCGCTCATTTGGTTCAATGACATCCCTATTTGCAAATAAACGTGATTTCTTTGCGCTCCCCACCAGGGCAGGCGGCCGGGAGGTGCTGCCGGCACAGGGGGCAGTGCCGGCGTCGGGGAAATCAGCCTGGTCGGAGGTTTGGGGCAGCGGCGGGGTACGGCAGGAGGCAGCGGTGCGACCCGGCGCAGGAGAAGCCCTCCCCGGTGCTGGGATGAAGCGGCAAGCGGGATTCCCCCGAGCTGTCCCGTCCCCGGGGACAGGCCCCGCAGCACGCGTGGCGGCCTCCCGTCCTCGCCTGCCCAGCGCAGAGCAGTTCCCGCTGGAAGAAAACAGATGCCGGCGCCACCGGCGAGCCCGCGCTCCTTGGGAAATCCCTGTGTGGTGGGGCGCTGCCCGGTGAGCACCGCGTGCTGTACACAGGCCCTCCGCAAACACCGCCGTCTTCGAAGTTATTAACGGGCAGCGTTCACTGCCTCTTCATTAGCGCCGAGGACAAACAGAAAATTGTTTGCTGACTGCGGATTCCAGCTTGAGCTGAGCAAATTTGGAGAGGGATAGTCAAACAGGGAGCTGGCTGCCTGGCACATGCCAGGTCCGCTGGACCCGGGCTGCGCAGGACGCCGGGCTCGGGGCTCGCCAGCGTCCCCCCTCAACGGAGCAGAGCCCCACTCGGAGCCTCACCAGCTCTGTCTTACGGGGTGCTTGGGGCTTTTTCCACTCAGCTGATGCAAAGGCTGCCCTTGGCGGGGGGCAGGAGGAGGCGGCAGAGCCCCCGGGGTGGGCGCCTGCAGCCGTGGGGCCGCAGAGCTGCCCGGCTGGCGGCGCCGGAGGAGGAATGAAAGCCGTCCTCCCTCCTACCAGCAGCCGGGGGGGCTTGTTTTTACTGTCACTCGTGGATTTTGGATGCCTTCCAGGGTTTCGTGCTCTGCTCTCTCCCCACCGAGGAGCTGCGCGCTTCCCAGCCCACCCCCCCTGCAGCGTGTGTGTGTATATGTATATATATCCATATAAATGCAACAGGCTTACTTATAGTAAACATAAATATACACAAAGCTGCTCTATATTTTGTAGACGGAAGAAGCGCTTTCCCCCTGTCTGCGCTTTGCCAGAGGGGCGGGAGCACCAGCAGAGGGGAGAGCAGGGCCGGGGGCAGCCAAGGGCTGCTGGCCACCATCGGCAGGCACTGGTTTCGCTGGGAGATGCCGCTGGGAAGGGCTGGTCCGACATGCTCCGCTTCCGATGCTGAGGCTCCTCGTGGCGACCCCGCGCCGCGTCAGCTCTGCCGTGCCAGCGCCGGGCCCCAGCTGCCGCCTGGATTTCCACACTTTCTTTCAAGCTTGGGAGTAAACAAAGCAGTGGTAATAAATAAGCGAGCCACCATCCCGGGCGTTACTCGTGTAATTTGCAGTTATTTAATAGCCTCGTTGCGACTTTAAGCAAGGCAGCCAAAAATCCTTCCCTCCAAGGGGAACACTACGGGGCACTGCATCCTGGGTACCGCCATGCATAACTGCTAATAAGCAATAAAGACGGAGTTTTAGCAATAATTAAAGCTACCAACGGCGGGCTCCCATGTCCTCAGCATTAATGATCGCAGCCGCCCTGCGCAGCAGAGGAGAGGAGAGTTGCCCGTGCCACCGCTCACGGCACGCGGTGCTGGCGTGCCCGCTGCTGCCCGAAGCACCGCTGAAGCTGCCCCGCTCGCCCTGGGCAGCGGCTCCCCTTTTTATTTTATTTTATTAAGCGTCTTGAAAACAACAAGACCTCATTGCTGTAATCTGTTCCATCGATCGGATCGGTTAGAAACTCACGGGCTAATTAAGTTGCGTCCCTCCCTGCCCGCAGACGAGGAGCGGGGCTCAGCCAGGGCCGGAGCGCTGCCGGGGAGAGCGGTACCCGGTACATCAGCATCCTCTCCGGTCTCTGCAGAGTGCCCCGGTGTGGGGGGTGCCAACGGGAGACCCCCACGGGCACGCCACGCCGGTCCCTGTGCCCACTACCCCTCCCAACGGAGGAGGGAGAGGTGGGATGATTTGTTAGCATCTTTGCTTCTGGTCACGATAAAAATAAATAAATAAGGGGAGGGGAGAAAAAATCCCTCTGAACATGAGTAATGGCCCAGGAATGAGCAACCCGAGATAAAACTGAATAATAACATGTCAAAAACTACACGATGTGGGTTTTTATTCCCCAGCGGAGTTTCCTTCCTGCTAATCCATCACTGTAGAAGATGCAAGATTACTGCTTTCAGAAAAAACTCCGGGAGATAAATGTGAGTAAATTAGGGTTTATTATATTATTTAGGACGATATAATTTCAAACATCCCTTTATTAAATTATTTATGCCCTTGGCGGTGGCTCGGCTGGGCAGCAGCCCTCCCCGGTAGCATCCCCCCACGCTGGGCGGTGGCGGCGGTGGGCAAGGAGGGGACAGCAGCGGTGACAGCCTCGGCCGAGCCACGGCGTCCCGTCAGCGAGGCCGTCAGCCTGGATGGATCTGCGGGGTCCACGCTGTCCCACCCGGCTCCCACTCTGCCGCCCCCCGCGGGGCGGCATCCCCCGGGGCACCGGCGGGGTGGCAGCCCCCGGGAGCTCCCCCGCCGCCGCGCAAACGAGCCCCATCCCGCTGCCCTCCCCGCCGGCGCTTAAACAAGGTGTCGGGCACTTTTCTGTAAATTGCAGCAAAATTACAGTCACATCAATAATGAAAGGCTTGTCCTCCTGAGGGGAGGCTGGCAGGAACCAGCCGTCCTGCTGAAAGACAAATGTACCCTGTATTTAAATCCAGCGGCAGAGATGCTCGCTGCTGTATGGCCTTTCTATTAGTGCGCGGCAAAGCCTGGCGGATAGGTCAGCGCTGTCAGAAAATGAAAGGAGACGCAAGGCCGGGACAAGCAAAGCAGGTAGGGAAAGGTGAACTTTGTCACGGCGGGGAAAAGCAGCTGCTGACAGAAATTTAGCGTGCTTAATGAGCGACCCGGCTCCTCCGTGGCAGGCCTGACATCTCTGTTTTCCCAGGCAAGCGGCGTGGCTGCGCCGGCCGGGACCGTTGAGCATCCCGCGGGAGCCGGGCAGGGCAGCAGCGCCCGGGAGCCCGCGGCGGGGCAGCCGGGCTCCGTCTCGCCCTGCGCATCCATCGCCCGCGCCGTTGCCGGCTGGCAGGCAGAGCCCGGCGCCGGCACTGCCAGCGATAATGTGCAAAGCTCAGCGCGCTGCTGGGAGCGGCGGGGGCGAGCGAGGCTGAGCAGAGCTGGCGGAAAGGGATGGAGAAATCCTGCCCCAGTGAGGAGACGGAGCCGACTGAGTCTGCAAGTCCTGGTGAGATTGCCACTCTGTTTGCACGGCTGTTCCCCGCGCAGGGCAGCGGCCGCCACGGCCTCGGGTGCCCGGCATCAGCCCTGCCGCCGCCGAGGATGGCGCCCGCTCCCAGCCCTCCCCGCAGCCCCCTGCCAGCATCGCCGCCGGAGCCGAGGTCCCCCGCCAAGAGCAGCCACGTCCCGCCTGCCGTCAGGCTCCGCAGCGAAGGTAGCGGCCACGGCATCCCTTCTCGTTAGCTCTCCCCGGCCCCGCGCGGCCGGCTAACTAGACCAGAGCTGACAGAGGAGGATTACCCGCTCCCAGGAAGCCAGCGTGATTGTGTTTACTCCAAAACCTGGGCCGATTTAGTTGTCGGTGCGCATCATTAATCTTCTTCTACAATCCCTTCCCCATCTGCTCCCACTTTTTAATGAACTGCCACTTGCCACACTCAATAAAATCAGCGCTTCGCAAGGATCGCAGCAAGAGGGGGAAGCGAGAGGCACGGCAGGGAGGGAGGGGACGGCGATAAAGATACGCACTTTGCTTTGGGAAGATGCTGTCTCATCTACATGGGCAAACGAATCGCAACATCCCTCCCTGAGACACTTTTGGCTGTCTTGCCCCGAGCAAGTTACTAATAACCACATCAGACCACGCCGAACGCGAGCCTTACAACGCAAAATGTCAGGCCAAGTTTGATCCCAGCTACGCTGTTCTACACAATTATTTTCAGCACATGAATACTGCAGGAGGCACCGAGATTGTAGTTTTGCAGCTTGCTGGCAGCTCTGGGGATTCATCCCATATCAGGCTATTACCTTCTGATTACTTTCCTTGGCAGCCAACCTGTTCGGCGCTGGCAAATAAACAATGGGGGAGAGTGTGATTGGGAGCTTAGCTTTCAAATTACACTTTTCAATCATTTGTCACACCAAAGGTATAATGAGTGTTTAATACAAAACTCAAAAGACTATGAGGCTGGGGGGTGGCGCTTCACTTAGGCGGAGGATGCCGAGTTTGGGTGGGGCTCGGAAACTTCCTCTCCATTTCTCCGGCTTTCTGTTTGGAATCGTGGCCAGCCCAACCGGGCAGGACCTGCTGGAAAAGCCCCGGGCCCGTGAACCACACCGGGACGGCCCATGGGGGAAGGAGCCAGAAACCCACCCGGGCATCGCTCGGCAGGGCAGGACATGGCGGGTGCTGTCCTGACATGCCTACGGGGATGTCCCCGTCCCTAGCGATGGGACAGCTGGTGTGGGACGCAGAGCCACCCCCCCCGTGCTAATCCTTAAGCATTTGTTGCCTTAATGTTACTCGTGTTCAGACTATCTCATGTTAATGTGGATCTAATGTAGAAATCCATACGAGCTCCAGAGTCATTTGGTATTAATTAAACGCTGCCAGTATATTACTCGGATTGCTTTGTGTTTATTGCTGTCTGCAATTAGCAGCCGAGCCCCGCTCCGCAGCTGCAGTGCCCCCCCACGCAGAGCCCCCCGTGAGGCCGAGGGGGGCGAGCAGCCCCCCCTGCCCTGCCCCGTCCCCACGGCCGCCTCTCGCCCCGAACACAGCGTCCTGCCGCAGCCTGGGAGGAGAAGATGCTCTCGGAGGCAGAAGGGTGCTGCCTCAGCCCCAGCATCCTCCCCCGAGGTGGTTCGGTACTGCCTTGTTATTGAAGCTCGCCGTCCCTCTGCCCATGTGTCAGGCGAGAGAGAAGAATAGAAATCGCTCCTTAAAGTTCACAACCCGTCACTCCAGCTTTCAGAAATACAAGCAAAAATGGCAAAGCAGTAGGGGGAAAATCCATTTCTTTCGAGATGATCTTTCCCCGGAACATGTCCTGTTGATTTGCAGTCAAGGAAAGGCGAGTGTTTGTCTGAGATAGGGGAATCAGATCTGTCTAAACTCTACTCCAAACTCCCCCCTTCAAAAGAGCTTTTAAAAAAAAAAAAGCTGAGAGAGAGAGAGAATCTCTCCTGTTCGAAGCCCTTTCCTTCCTGGACGTGCCCCCTGAGGACCAGCGCTCCTGCCCTTCTCCCGCCCCGGCGGCACCGGGGGAACGGAGGCAGCGTCACCCCCGGGAGCGGAGCCGGGAGCAGAGCTGGGAGCAGGCTCTTTGCGGCTGGGGGGGTCTGGGCTGGATGCTGCGGTGCCCGAAGGCGCTCAGACCGTGCTCAGGACCTAGCCCGGGGCTCCTTATTAGAGACAATTAATAATTGCAGCCACCTGTGAGCCGGCCACCAGAGCTGGCGAGCGGCTGGGGACGCGGGGCCCTGTGCCGGTGCAGCACTGCCATCTCCCGTCCGCGCCGCCGTGGGGACAGCCCGGGGCTCTCCCACCCGTGGCAGCCCCCCCTTCGCGAGGGGGTCCCCGTTGGGGCTTCGCACCCCTGTGCCGCCAGCTCCCGCCTGCCGGGGCCGTGCGGCTCCTGCGCTTACCCTGCCCCGCAGCGCTGCCCCCCGCCCCGCGAGCACCCCCGTGTCCGGCTCCCACAGCGCCCCGCCACCAGCGAGGGTTCGCGTGGCCGGTGCTGCTCCCCACGGGAAGCCGCCACTCTCACCTGGCAGGGAAAGGGGAGATCGCAATGCAGCTCTCAATTAGCAAAATAAACTGGAGAAAAATAAACTCTTCATCAGAAAGGAAAGGGAAAAGAAAAAAGCAGAGTGTGACCTATAAACATCTGCTCATGTTCGCCTCCCGTTATTGCAGAGAGAGAAGCCAAAGTTATTTCAGGCTTCTCATACATCTGGGAAAGGTTTGGGGGTTTGTTTTGCTTCTTTCCTCCCCCCCAACCACTTTTCAGGCTGTAACAATTGAAAGGCCCCACGGAAAGGATTAGAGCGTAAAACCTCCCGGTCGTTATTTGCAGGCGATGTCCCTATACCCTCGCCTCCGAGGGGTATGCAGCGGGGAGGTCTGGCAGGTCCCGGAGCCCCTTTGGAGCCCAGGGAAGCATCGCAGCGGCGCGGGGGACGGGCAGAAGCACAGCGGGGCTCAGGGGAGCCACCTCGGCTCTGGGCACGGGGGTCCCCTTCAGTTCCCCCGTGGGGTACCCCCAGGTAGCTGCTGGCGTCCCGGGGGGCAGGGCTGTGCCACGCAGCAGCGCCGGCCGGGGCCCCGCCGGTCACCATTCCGGCACCCGTGGGCCACGCAGGCGGCCGGGGGTTTGCACTGCTCCCTGCCCTCAGGGCTGCCAGCCCAGCCGCAGGGATTGCCAGCACATAATAAACACCGCGTCTTCGTGCGTGCTCTCCTGCTGCCCCTAATTCCTCACCCGGGAGAGCAGCTCCTCACTTCGCTTCCCCGCAGGCAGCCCTTTCGGAGAGCCCCGCTCCCCACGGGAACACACGCCACCGCAGGGGGAGCAGCCCGGGGTCTCCCCGAGAACCGCCGGTCCGGCTGGGATACCCCGGGGTCACCCCGGCTGCTCAGCCGCGAGTTACCCGGGGGTTTGTCGGGGCAGAGGCCGATGCAAAGTCCTGCCTTCCCTTCAGCCGGGTGCAAGGGATGCTCTCCAAAGGGAGGATGGAGCGGCCAGCCCTCTGCATGGGAGAATGGGAAAGGCAATGAAGAACAAAGCCCAAACGGCGTGCTGTGCCGGGAAATCCTGACGGGAGCTCAGGAGAGGAGAGGGAAGCAGTTTGTGTAACCTTGGAGACGGAGACAAGGAGCCCGAAGCGGAGGGAGCGCAGTGCCCGGAGCCCCGGGAACGGGCAGCACGGCAGAGGGCTCGGTGCGGAGGGCTGTCAGCCCCTTCCCAACGCCGCCCCTCGAGAAGGGAGAGCCGGCCAGAGGGCCCAGGCACGCAGCCCACGCAGGGCCTGGAGGCGCACGAAGCGGTTCTGCAGAGAACCCTTTAGTGGAGAGGGAGCGGGAGGGTTAGGCAGATGAGATAGCGGAAGAAGAAAGAAGTGACGTGGGAGAATAAAGAGAGCGAAGCAGAGACGAGACGTTGATGCAGGAGAAAAGAAAAAAGATCAGATATGAAATACGAGGGAGCAAGGACAAAAGCTTTAAAGAGGCTGCACCGGCGCTCCAGCCACCACGACACAGCCAGAATTGTCTGTCTTGTTAAGCGCTATATCTGTTTTGATAAATCCTAACCATCATCGCACGCCATTTCTCCAGAGCAAGCAACGTCTGCACTTCCCTCGCAACTTGGGCTGACTTTTTCTTTGCTTACCTTTTCACCTCCCGCCCGGCGTCCAGGAGCGCGTCTGGGGACAGCCGCACGTCCCCTCGGCGGCTCTGGAGGGAGCGGGAGCCCAGGCCGCCCGGCCGCTCCCCCACCAACCCGACCACGCCACGCTCTGCAAGGGACAACTCGGTTAATGTCGGGCATCAAACAGCCCACAATTAGCTCTTGATCTTAATTACACACATTACTGATGAGCTCATCAACTTAATCTAATTAGTCTGCAGAGCTCAATTGCCTGTCCCTTTTTCTTAAATAATGTGCTATGTAAGCCTATTATCCCTTTTGATGACACCTGCTCGCTTACACGGTTTGTCGGCCGGGCACAGCACCGGCCGCCTGGCACGGCCGGCGCTGCCACATGCACCCGCGGCACACGCGCCCCCCACCGTCACCCCGCGTCCCACTCGTCCCCAGGGATGGGGGACGGTGCTTTTCCCAAGCGAGAGTGTGCCAGGCGCGGGGGGGCAGGCACCCCTTCGCTCAGCGCCAGCGCTGGCTGCGTCCCCGCAGCTCAGAAAATGCCATCGGGGGCTGGCAGTGGCCGTCACACCGCAGGGTCCCGGGGAGCCCCCCGTGCCACGGCCATCGCCTCCCGCGCCAAGTCGGCGCTTCCAGGAACCTGCCCTCACCCTCTCTCTGAGCAGGAATCAATGAAATCCCCTAAAAGCTCATAACTCGGAGGTAATTATAAGAAGCATCAATTACCCAGCGATGTGGGTTTCATGAATTCAATTAATTTGCATAGTGATCGATTCAGGCGGGTCCTCTCCGGGTCCCTGGAGGAAGTTAGGACATTGTTCTGCACGCTATTGATTTTACAATGTAAAACCAAAGCGCGCTCTCCTCTTATTCAGAGCTGCTCATTCAGCCATATTAACTTTCAGATCATTTATTTTTGTATGTCTTTCAACTCTGTTTGTTGCTATCACACAAATGCAGAGTATTACATTGTAGAGAATAATTGAATCAATACAGTCATGGTACTCTGGGTCTCCCAGGCTCGCAGGAGCGCGAGCTGGCAGGAGCCCACGCGCAGCCTGAGAGGGGTTTTTTTTAACCTTTCCAGTTATTAAAACGCTTGTCTGGCTACATATTAACTTTCTGCACCGTGCGGCTGTTATTGTTTCGCCCGTGTCGGCGTGGGAGACGCCGGCGCTGCGATGGATACACGGAGAGGCGGGTTGGCTCTCTGCGAGCATCCCTGCATCCTCGGTGGGGATGCTGCTGCCCGGCGGCGGGGCTCCGCGTCGGCACGGGGACCCGGCCAGCCCCGCTCTCCCCGCCAGCCCTCCGGCCCCTCTCCGTCCTTCTCGCTTGCAGGCGGCCACACGCAAATAAGGGACTGGGGAGAGGAAGAAGGCCCTTGAAGTGAAAAGCCACCGCATAAAGGAAGAATCCTCCTTCAGATTGAAACGGCTCTGAAAAGAGACGCTTTTTAATTCTGCTTTCCCTCCCACTGGGATATTAGACAGCTAAATAGCAGCGCGCCTGTTTCCTTCAGATAACCAGTTCCCAATGAGCACCCTAATTGTCCCCAGCCCCTCTCCGCCACCGTACAGAGCAGGTCATTTACCGCCCGGCACACGCAGCTAAACACAAATCCATTTTCCAAGGGAAATTTCTATTCTTATCTGGGCTCTGCAAGAGGGTTGCAAGCGGCCCCTGTTAATTGAAGCTTTGATGTTTGTTGGAGGAGGCCTCTAATCAGCTCCGCAAAGGGCTGAGATGCTGCACCGCGCCTGCACCCACCCGCGCCGGGCAGCGCCGGGCGCCGCAGCCGTGCCGGGCTGGCTGCACCGGGGCGGGCATCCAAATAAAGAACCGAAGGTGCACAGAAACACCGCCTCGGCCATGAAGGGCGGCGAGCTGAGGTGCCCCGGGGCACCCTGCGCTCAGCGCCGGGCTGGCGGCCAGGGCACGCGTCAACCTGCAGCGCCGAGCGCCCGCCCGCGGCCACTTCCCCATGATAAAGCGTCTCTTTAAGCGCTTTGGCTCGTCTTCTGCAATATCCTCCAGCAAATCAAGCATCCCCTTCTTGGGATGTTTTCAATCTGTTTTATGTTGATTTTAATTAAAGAATTTGAAACTGAACAAACAGTTCGTAGCAGGTGGCCATACAAGTGTGAAATAAGCAAACTGTTTTATCTGCCACAAACTCCACCAGTAAATTCCTTCAAATTAATCCCAGCCTCCGAGAGGCTGCTGACTCCGACTGAAACGCTGTGCAGTTTGGGCTCCGACATTCTCCAAATATTTGCCTTCATCCCGGCGCCAGGAGCAGGTGTGGCGGGCAGCGGGGATGTATGGCGGCTCCGGCTCCGGCTGTGGCGGCGGCAGGGCTGCCTGTCCGCCTGCCTTCGCTCACACCGCCCCGTGAGGGCAGGACGGTGGATTTCCTCCTGGGAAAAATTGCACTCCGGATTTGGGAGCGGCTCCTGGAGCCCAGCTGCACTCCGTAATGCCATCGGAATCAACCCCAGCCAAAGAGGAAGCCATCCTCCTCCTCCTCCTCCTCCTGCAGGGCAGCGCATCCTGCCCGAGCCTCCCTGCTGCCACCTGCTCTGCTCAAGGACCGTCCTCTGCCGGAAGAGCTCCCGCCGTAACCTTGACGGTACAGAGGCAGCGAAGGGCCTTTACCCAGGAAACGGGCCCCGCGTATTGACGGCCCCCTGGGGAGGGCAGAGGCGAAGCACAGATGCCCACAAGCTTTTCTTCTTGCAAGGCTGCGCCGGAGATGGCCAGGGGAGAAAAAAACAGAAGGGAGAGGAAACGCACGCACACACTGCTCTTCATCTCGCACTCCTGCCCTCTGTCAGAAATCTTATCAGCATCTTCAGGAGATCACGTTTTGCCGCCTGGAAGCACCGCCTCCCTCGCCAGCTGAAGGCGGAGAGGAGCCCCCGGCTCAGGCGGTGTCTTGGGTCCCGTCCCCTCGCCCCAGGGCACCCGGGGAGCAGGGGGACCTGGTGCCTTCACAGCGCGCCGACACGCTCCCCGCGGCTTGGGACGCCTCGCACCGGGGCACGCCGGTGCCTGCGAGCATCATCGCCAGCTGGCAAACAGCCCTGCCGCCAGAAAGCACCATTTGCATCTCCCTCCTCGTGCCTGCCCCGCCTGCTCCTCCCCGCGGCTCCCAGCGCGGCCGGGGCCGGGCTTTTAATGGTGTTCCTTTCGCGCTCTGTCTCCCGCCCCAGCTTTTTGTCCCACCGCCGTTGCGGGGAGGGAGGTCACGCCGGCGGTGGGTCCCACGGCAGGGCGCGGGGCATCGTTCCCACGGCGCGGCGGAGGGACCGCACTCCTGCCCACCGTCCCCACGCCAGTTTCCGTGGCAGTGGCAAGCACCGCTGCCTGCTGCTGCCGCGCACACGGGCGGCACGAGGCCCTCTGCTCCCCCGCGCCTTCCCAGGGAGGCTTTGGGGTGTACATCGCTTCATCTCCCCGCTCCGCTGTCCTGCCTGGTGGGGAGAGCAGGGACCGCTCACCCGGGCACCGCGGGATGCGGGCAGCTCTCACCCCATCCCTGCCACGGAGCCGCCGAGCAGCAGGCTCTCGGCTCCCCGCCCGGCTCCTTTCAGCAGGAGAGACAATTGTCCGTCAGCTCCTTTTCTCCCTGCAATGTTCAGAGCATGTTTAACATCCGATCTCTCCTGTTCGCCCTCCCCAACGACCCAGAGCTGGGAAATCAGAGCAGCGCTCCTGGTCAGCCCGCGCTCTCGGGAGCCTGCGCGCGCCCGCGCCAGCCGAGCTACCCGGATAATTACAAGATGTTCCGCTTTCCTGGGATTACCGACGGTGCTTCTTCTCTTCCCCTCAATAAATATGGATGCACAGCTGCTGCTAAAAAGAATCAACAAAAATAAAAAGGGGCAGGCTGCGAGCCCCGCGCGCTTCCCTCCCCGCACGCGGTCCCAGCGCTGCCTCTGGCCCGGGTTCAGGCAGGTTGGAGGCAGGGAGGGTGGATCGGGACTTTCCTCCCCAAATGCCAGGCTCAGGTGTCTGCGAAAACAAAACAACGCTAACGAATACATTGGGAAGGAGACAATATTTAATAGAGAATTAGGCAGCGCTCCCTCTCCTGCAGCCTCGCCCCAAAGTCTGGAAGGAGGCGTCGAGACTGAGCAGCTTCGACACCTTCCATGAAGGCATCACCCGAGTTCCTCATCCCAACAGTTCCTCCTGGCCTTTAAAGGCAATGATATGCTCTACTCCATATATTAATCTCCTAATCACTAAATTAATTTCCATCTCAGTTACAGCACATTCAGAGTCTATTAGTAAATCATGTCCTAGCTGCTTAGCAACTTTTGTTATAAGATTCCTATTAGATCGTGTTTCAAACTGACGGAGATGGAACAGCTATTATCTTAATAAGTTAAACATTAAAGGCGCTACGGCGGAGACGGGGAGCGCTCCTGCTGCTCGCAGCCCCGCACACACGCGTGCACAGCCCGGCGCGGCCGTGGCGTGGCAGGGAGCCCTGCGCCTCCCGCCTTCGGGGGAGCCCTCCCCGCGCCCGGAGCATCCCCGGGGCCGGCGCCGTGCCGCAGCGCACGTCTCTCCTCGCTCCTGAAGCCCAGGCAGAGCCGGTCCCCCGCTGGGCTTCATTTCAGAGTCCGGGGCTGTCGTTACAGGGAGAAAAAAAACAGAGAAGTGTTTGCTCACTCATCTGTGCACCGATTTTCATCCGATCCCGCAGCGCATCCCCCGGCACGGGGCAGGACAGGGGCGCGGGGCAGAGGGGCGCCCAGCAGCACCCGTGCCCTGCTGCAGAGATGCTGAGGACCAGCACAGGGATGGCGCTCGGCTCGGGGTGCCCGGGAAGCACGCAGCCATGGCCAGGCACCATATGTGCCCGGCGAGCCGGGGCGGGGAGGCTGCGCTGGCAATCGCTCGCTGCAGATTGCCTCCGCCACCCGGCCCTCTTCCCCCCTTCGCCGCGCCGCACGCCGACTCCTCCAGCTCATTGGCGTGAAATTTAATTTGCAACAATCAGCTGGAGGTGAGGCAGGCGCTGAATTAGCTCGACGTGATGCTCTCGCCTCCTCCCAGACCCCCCCCCGCAGCTGGCAGGCGGTGGAGGCAGGCAGCCCCCTCCCCGGCCACTGCCCGGCACCCCAGCCCCACGGCACCCCGGCCGGGATGGGACGGGACGGGACGGGACGCGACGCAGCAGTGGTAAGAAGCCGCCGCGCTCCTCCTGTCTGGTTACACGAGCGACGCAAAGGGTGAGTTATGGCGTGGCTGGATGCACACATATTCTGATAAGGAAGAATAATAACTTGTCAAAGATATATATGATATGTGTTTTCTTTCCAGACAGAATATATATTGGGATAATTCATCAACTCGCCTGGCACTGGCCAGAAGAGAGAGAGAAGAGAAAAAGAATCACAATAAAAAGAAGCCAACGTGGAAAGATCCCTTGGCATTGGTGCCCCCCCCCGCCGGATCCTCTGCTCCGAGCCATGCCTGCCTGGGACCTGCTCCGCTGGGTTTTGGCTGCAGCCGGCGCAGGGTGGGTGCTGCCTTCGCCCCGCGCCGGAGCCCGTGGAAGCACAAAGCGGTGGGAGCGCGGCCGTGCAGAGCGGCGTCTGCGCAGCGGCAGGGCTGCCGAGCGGGCAGCGGCTTTAGCAGCAAGCCGCCCTGTTTATCCAAAGAGGCCGCCCGAGATAACAGCGGCTTTGCCGTACCAAGCCCTAAATCCAGCTGAAACGCTACGGCAGAGCAAAGCGGCGTTCCCTCCAGCGAGGGAGGGAACGAGAGCTCCTGCCGAGCCGCCATCACCCCCCTGCGATGCCCACCCCGGCCTCCCGCGCCCCTGAGCCGCTCTTCGCTGCAAACCACGCGGCCCCCGCCGGCGGCCACTCAGATGAGCTGCGGCTTCGGCAAACACAGGCGGGAGGACAGGGCTCCATCCTTCGGCAACTCCCTGCTCCCCACACCGGGCACCTGCTCCCCGTTTGCAGGCAGCCAGATGGTGCAGCCACGGCACGCTCGCCACGGACGCACGCGCGCCCACAAAAACGGCCAGATTTCCCTCCCGTGAGCTGGGGGATTAGAAATAAAGCTTCTCGCCAATTAATTAGCAATTACTTTGTTTGAAACATAAACATGCCGGTAAATAAAAGACATTGCCAGGCGGAGTGGCACGGAGCTGGCGCGGGGGAAAGCAGCGGCTCTGTCCCCAGCAGGGGGAGAAGGGCTGTCACCCATCGGGTGCTCCAGCAAGTCCCCAACCCGCAGCGTCCCCTCCCTCGGTGCGTCTTTGCCAACGGAGGGTCCCCAGTTGCACCGTGGCCCCTGTTGCAGTGTCAGCGAGCCGGCGTGCACGGCCACTGCTGCTCCGCGGGGACGGCATGCCGGGGCCACCATGGTGCGCCGGGGACAGCCGTGCCCCTGGCCACGCCATCGCCGCGAAGAGGAATGAAATGCAAGAGGTGGAAAGAAACACTTGTTTGACCCAGGGAGAAAATATAAATACCCAAGGGTGCCGACACCCTGCGGCTAGCCCTGCTCCGCACCAAGCGGGCGCAACTGAGCTCCCAGGAGGAGCGCGGCACAGGCCACCGAGAGGCTGAAAGGGGGGCTGAAAGCTGGCACATCCCGATCCGGCAAACCCGGGGACTGCAGGAAGCTGCAGAAGGGGTTTGTAAAGTGATTTGTCAACTGACAAGCAAAAATATATTACCAATTTAGGACTGTGATTTGCCTGCAACTTTTTAATCCTTGAGATGTTGTTGAATAGATTAAAGTGTCGGCTTTGATCCATGCATTTGGAGGGAAACATAAATATTGCCAGCGCTTATCCTCCTGGTGCCGTTGGTGCTCGGCGTGCCAAGGGGTGAGGGGTGCTGCCCGGCCATGCCCTCCCCGCCACGCAGAGCCCACGCCGGTTGTGCAGGGAAATTTTGCCACTCGTTCTCCTTTGGCAGCTCCTTTCTGGCTACTCCCTGTCCCCCCGACTGACCGCCGCTCGCACGGTTGTGCTTGCGCGGCAGGAGGCGGCCGCCGCCACAGAGCATGAGAAGGGGCAGGATTTGGGCGGCAATCCCGTCCATGCTCTCTGCACGCTCGGCTGATCACGTCAGCCGCCTCCGCTGCCGGGCGGCGCAAGGGGGCTTCACGCCTCTCCCTCCGGCTGGCGGAGCAAATCCCGCTCGCGGGGAGCCGTCAAGGGGGGATACGAGCAGGCACGGCAGAGGCTGCCCCCCGCTCCCCTGTCTGGGGCTGCTGGGGACCTGCCACCCACCTGCTTCGGTCCCTCCACGCGCAGCCGTGGCGCAGGCAGAGCAGGCAGCTGCCCTGCAGCACGAGCGCGGGCTGAGCATCGCCGACGCAGCCCCGGGAAAAGCCCTGGGAAGGGGCCGGCTGTGATGGGGAAGGTCGGCTCCGCCACGAGACCACGCAGCCAGGAGCTGCTGCTGCTCCCCAGCGCCGCACCGCTCAGCGTTGCTTCTAAAATGCATCTGCCTCCTCCGTGACCTCCCTTCCCTCCGCTCCCCACCGCCTGCACCACAGCGGGGCTGCCGGTGGGCATCAGCCCTGGGTGACCTTTCCGCTTCCAGGTCCTTCTCCACATCCTCGCCTTTTGGCTGGGAAAACATCTCACTCCGGCTACTGACATCGCACCAGAGAGCCTCTCACAAGTGCCGGGCCCTATTTTTATTTGTTGCAAGCCCCCGGGAGCAGGCAGGGGTGAGCAGCGGGATGGAGGACCCAGGCAGCAGCATGGCAAGAGCGGATGCAGAAAAGGTCGGTGGGAAACAGCTCCCAGCAGCAGGCAATCAGCGCTCAGACAATAGCCCCAGAAAGGTCAGGCTAGCAGAGCGCTGACATTTTATTTAGGGGGAATGCGGATGGACCTGCCAATGTTTTAATCCTGGTCTAAAAGCACAGGCTCAGCCGGAGCGTGGGTGGTGGGGTTTGCTCGCACCGCTCAGGTGGAGACTCCATCAGCAAATGGATGCACCCGGGGGGCAGGACGCACGTCCCGGGGGCAGGACGTGCCACCGGCACCGGGACCGTTCCCACGCGCAGCAGCACCACCAGCCGCAGCCACGCGGGACATTGCCCGCTGCGGCGGCGTGAGCCAAGCACCTGCTCCTGAAACAACAAGCAGAGATCAACGTTCTGGGTAATTTTATGATGCAGAAATACGCAGCATAATTCAATTTTCAGCGAGGGAAACAAATGAATCTCTGCTTGCTCCCCTCTCATTTTTCCCCTCCTTCCCACCCTCATTTGATACCGCTCCATGTGGCAGCATCAAACGATCTTTGAATATTTTAGCTCCTGTAAAATATTTATATTCTAACACAAGGAAGGAAATCGGTCGCTTCCAAGCCATGTAAACATATGCCTTCTAACAGCTGGATCCCTGGCAGCGCTCGCCAGGCGAGGAAGCGGCTGGGCGCCTGCCGCACTCCCAGCTATTTAAAACACTTGGCGGCCGAGCATCACCGGGGAAGGGCAGGAGAGGGGAGGACCAGCGGCTCCAGCACTCTGCGACACAGAGGTGCTCCAGCCCTGCGCCGGGCAGCATTGGCAGGGCAGCCCTGCCGGCACCGCTGCCGACGGAGCGCCGCACGCCCCGGCAACGGCAGCTGCCTTTGCCCTGCCCTCCCCGGCACCGCAGACAGTGGGCAAAGGGGTGGTGCTGAGGGGGTGCTGAAGCCCCCAGAAGAGCGAGGGGAGGGCGAGGGCCTGCCCTCCGCCCGGGCAAGGCAGCGCTGTCTCCGGCCGACTGGAGATTAATTGAGGACTGCCATTAAAATGTCACCAAGAAAATTATTAAGTTAAGGTAAACCACTTCCACGCGTCAAAAGCAAAGGCAATCAGTCCCGAGCATGTCCCCCTAGGAAATTATGTGGAGTAATTAATCAAAAAGCTAATGAGAAATGTGTTTTCTTTCCCAGCCTAACACCACATCATATTCTTATTAGCCAAGGTTATTACAATAGTAATCATGCATGCTCCGAGTTCAAATTGGGTTTTTTTGCTCCACTGCCACCAATTTAGAAAGCCATTAATGGAAAAGATAAACCCCGATACACAAACCAGCCCTTTGTGTTTATTCACCTGGCGTGTGATAATCGCCGCACGCGACCTGCACCCTGCCAACATATGTTCGCCGTCACCCAATTACGGCCCACGGCGATGGGCACCGCCACCACGGGCACCGCCGCGGCCACCGTGCCTGCCAGACCCGGGGGAACTGCTCCTCCAGCGGCACAAAGCAGGCAGCCACCGGGCGCTCGCCCCTTCGGCGAATCTGCCCTGTTTGTTTGGGTGCCTGGAAGCAGGATCGGAGTTGTTCCGTAAATCTGGCTGTAAGTGGGTAATTTGCTCGGCACGATGGGTTCCCGCTCCACCCACCTCAGAGAGCAGCCATCTGCCAATCTTTCCAGCCCGAAAGTGCACAGTCAGCAGCCCGGCAAAGGGAAAACATCTCTGTTTGATATTCAGCATTAAATAATTCAGCCCCCTACAGAGAGACCGGGGAGAAGAATGAGTCTGACAAAAAATATAAAGATTCCCTATGCCGCGTTAAAACTGCATTGACCTGATTAGCTCGCTGGAGGGATGCTGAGCCACGGCGGAACAGAGCAGGGAAACCCCGTCTCGCAGTGACAGCGCAGCAGAGGCGACCGCGGTGGGGCAACTGAAGCGCTCCGCTGTGCAAGAGCCCCTTCTCTGCTTATTTTGTGTTTTCTTGCAAAATCTGGCCAGGAGCCATCGCACACCTTCCCTTGGCAGCTCCGCTGGCCGCCTCCCCGCAGGCTTCGTCGGTGAGAGCCGTGGGGCCGGAGCCCCCTCCTTCCCTCCCTCCCGCCCGCCCCAGGGCACCGCGCTGCCGCTGGCGATGCCGGTGCCGGCAGATGCTCTGCCCCCAGCAGCCCAGCTCCGAGCCTCCCCGCGCAGCTTGCCCCTCTGCCTGCCACACCGCTTCGGAAGCCGGCACGCTCTCTCCAGGATGTTTGGCAGCTCCGGCTTTGATGTGCGGATTAATGAGAACTGACACCGCTGGAGCAAAGCCTTCAGAAGCCCAAAGGCAGGGCCCGGGGCGAGACTGGAGGGGACGACACTCTGCGCGCTCCCTTTGATTGCTCCGTGCTCAGCTTCGCCTCCCGGCAGCGGGGCGAGGCGGCAGCTTCGCGGGATGGTGGCAGAGAAAGTCAGGCTGCCCAGGGCTGGCCGGCTTCGGCGGGTGCCGTGGCCTCACCGGGAGCCCTGGCCGGTCCCGCCGGGCACCATCACCGGGGCCGGCTTTGCAAAGGCACCCTGGCACGTCAGCCCATGCAACCACCAACATCCTGGTGAGAGGCAGGACTCGGGGTGCTGCGGGAGCGCAGGCTGGAGCCACGCAACGCTGCCTCCACGCTCGCGGCTGGCTCCCTCCTCCGCGCTGCCCACCCGTGGCACTGGTGGAGGTCACGGACACTCACCTGCAGCCCTGGAACAGCACCGGCTGACAAAGGGATGCGGTGTCACCATGTCCTCTGTGCGCTGCCTGGGATGGTCTCCTCCCTGGGCTGAGGACCCCACGGTGTGGCACTTGAGCAGAGCCGGGTTTGGCCAACGTCCCGGCACGGCACGCTTGCTGGCTCTGCTCCCGGGAGAGCTGGGGCTGCGGCGCACTCCGGAGCACCTGGAGAGAAAACGACAACGTGACCATCACAACGCCCCAAAGAGGAGCCGATGCAATATAATAAAAAAAATACCTCCTAATCTGGCAACTGAAAAACATCCTGATTAGGGGGTCTATAACAAACTCCCATCACGATGTCTGCCTCGTCGGCCTTCCCCTTAATTCTTATCCATACACACTCAACACTGTCATCCACACTGTTAAGTTCCAGACGTTCAAAACTGCCCCTAACGTAGAGGGCCACCCCACCACCTCTCCTTCCTTGCCTATCCTTTTCGAAGAGTTGGTAGCCATCAATTACAGCACTCCACTTGCGTGTGTCCTCCCACCACGTTTCTGTGATGGCACTATATCATAGTTTCCTTGCTGTACAATGGCCTCCAGCTCCTCCTGTTTATTCCCCATGCTGCGTGCATTGGTATAGATGCACTTCAGCCGGGCTAATCGTCCTGCCACTTTCTTGGGGGGACAAGCCCTAATTTGCACCTGATCATACTCAGACACTACTGTAGCTACCAAATTATCACTACCCCTCATGTCTTTGCTGCCACACAATTCACCATCCCCCACCATCCCTGGGACAGGCTGCAAGACCTTGCTAACACTTTTACCCAGAAGCACTGGTACGCTTCTCCCAGGCACCACTTTTATAATCCTGGTTTCATCCCCATCCCCCTTCAAACCTAGTTTAAAGCCCTATAGATGACCCCTGCTCATTCTTGTCCCAGGATCTTTCTTCCCCTTCGGGTTAGGCTTCCCCCACCCGTTGCCAGCATGCCTGGTTTCCCATAGATCAGCCCGTGGTCAAAAAAGCCAAAGTCCTGCCGGATGCACCAGTCTCGGAGCCAGCAGTTAATTTCCTGACTCCTCCTATTTATCCCCTCCTCATCCCTGCAAATGGTGGGATAGAGGAGAACACTGTTTGTGCTTCCGATCCCTTAACCATCCGTCCCAGGGCCCGAAAGTCATTCTTCATTGCCCTTAGACTTCTGGCACCTACCTCGTCACCACCTACCTGAAATATCAGTAGTGGGTAGTAATCTGATGTCTTAACCAGGGAAGGGAGTTTTCTCCATATGTCCTTAATTCTGGCCCCAGGGAGGCAGCCGACTTCCCTGTGGGATGGGTCCGGTCTACAGATAGGGCCCTCTGTTCCCCTCAGAAGGGAGTCACCCACCACAATTACCTTCCTTTCTTTCTTGGGTGAGGAAGTCCCGAGGCGTGGGGGTGAGTGCCCAGCACTGGGCGCCTCACTGGATGGATCATCCTTTCCATCCTCAGTCGCCTGGTCCTCGATTTCCAAAGCCCCATACCTATTCTGCGAGGGCAATTGGGATGGTGAGGGGGGCTGTGAGGGGTTCCGCTTGCCTCTCCGGGGAGGGATCTGACTCCACTCCCCCTTATCCCTCGAGCCCTCTCCTTCTGCCTGGCAGCAGGAGGGAAGGGGATCACCCGCTGCCGACGGAGCCTCTTCCTGCTGCCTCGGACTCAGGGTGCGGCTCCACCAGTCTATTTCATTTCCACAGTCTCTGATACTTCTTAACCTTCCTGCCTCTTCCTTGGGTTCGGCCACCCGCCTGAGCAGACCCTTTACTTGATCACACCGCGTGCAGGCGGTGTCTCCGGCCCCCCGCGAGCGCAGCGCCGGGCTCCGGCATTGCTGCAGCCCGAGACCCGCACAGCCGCGTGCTTTCGCGGGAGCTCGGTCTGCGCTCCCGCATTCTTTCTCGCGGCGGCTTTTGACCGGTTTGTGGCCACGTTCTTCCCCTGGGGCGGGAAGCCTCCCCCTGCGCGCCGATGTGCCTCTGCTCGCGCTCGGGCTCGGACGCGGGGCTTCCACTGGCCCTCCTGCGAGACGCTGCGCCCTGTTCGCCCCCTCCCGCTGCGGTGCCGCGCGGACGCCCGCTGGCTGCGCGCGCGCCGGCCGGTCACCGCGCTCCGGCACCGCCTGTTCGGAACCGCCGCGCCTGACGTCGTCTCCGCCCTCAAAAGAGCCCTTTACCGGCCCTACCCGCCGCGATGCCCTTCCCCAGCGAGGCCCTACCTGCGCCGGAGCGGGTCTCCCCGGCGACCGACCGTCGGCGTGTTTGCAGCCCGTTCAGAGCTGCCGCGTCTGCCGTTGTCCCCGCCCCCGCCGCCGCCGCAGCCCGCCCCCGAGCTGCCGGTTCCGGCGCGAGCTCGCCGCTTGTCCCGGCCACGAGAGCCCTCTAAAGAGCCCTTTACCGGCCCTACCCGCCGCGATGCCCTCCCCCAGCGAGGCCCTACCTGCGCTGGAGCGGGTCTCCCCGGCGACTCTGTATATAATCTGATTATAATCTGTAATTTCCGCTGTGGGGCGTTTACCCTTAGAGCAACAGCTGATTTACAGCACTGCACCAGCCCGGCCCCGGGGCGAAGCGGGCAGAGGGTCCCGCCGCACGCCGCGCTCGGTCACCACTGCCGGCGGCCCTCCGAGCAGCCGAGGCCAGCGGGGACACGGCCGTGGGCTTCGCGCCACCCTGGGACTACAGCCCGGGAGCCAAGGTGGGGGTCCTGCAGGCACGCAGGGGGTACAGGCACGCAGGCAGCGGGAGGAGGTGAAGCAGACCCCGGCAGGAGCCGGGGCAGCTCTCGCTGCCCGCAGGCGACGCTCGAGGGTCAGCCGTGCCCCTCACAGCCCCGCGGTCCCCGGCCTCACAGCCTCAGCCCTGCCGCCGAGGGGACCAGGCTCCAGGCAGCCGCGGAGGACGAGTCCTCGTCGCCGTCCTCACCTTCTCCGCTTGAACGGGAGCCCAGGCTGGAGCGCTGCGGCGTCGGGCTGGCTCGGCTGATGAAGTTATAATTTCTGAAGTTCCTCCAAAATGAATATGGATGCACATCTGCCTCCGCTTAGGCATAACAAACTGTTAGAGATTGTGTTAAATTATCCCAAAACCGTGTCCACCACGGACATCCCAACTACCCTGGGCACAGACCGGTTGCAGCCCAGAGCTGCCGGGGGATGTCCCAGCACCTGGAAGAAAGAAGTGCTGCAAACTATTAATTTTTCACCGGCATTGTGCCAATAAAGTCCTCCACAGCATCTCCTGGAGAGGAGAGGCCATTCTCTGGCAGGCAGGGCCACCGGGCTGCCCCGAGACCCCTCTCCATGTTCAGGGACACGGCGCTGTCCCCGGGGGGTGGCAGTAGGGCTCGGGGCCCCGCAGGGAAACTGAGGCACGGGAAACTCCCCAGGCCCCGCGTGCGCAGCAGAGCGGTGCCCAGACCAAGAGCCCCATTACTCGGTGCCTTGCTCTAACCACCAGATAACACATCTAAAATGTGTTTATTTCCATCCAGGCTGCTTTTTAATTTGATTATTTATCTCCCGTTTAGCCTTTGACAGATCAAAGGCTCGGCGGAGGGGAAGCGGAGCTGGGCTGCGCATGAAAATGAGCCTTGATACATAATTAATTAACATAAAACAGTTTCATTAGGAGATGGTGTTACATGGCTGTTTGTCTTAAAAATTTAAGCTGTGTAAAGAGCACAGGGGAAAGGCATCTCCCCACCGGGGGAGCCCCGACCCGGCATCGCCTGCGCCAGCCCTGCTCCCGCCGGCTCCCGCGTCCTCCCCAGGGAGCACGGCGACGGGCCAGAGCGCGGCCCCCGCTTCCTTAATTGCGTGCGATGTCTCCTACCCTTGATTATTAATCTGTTTTTAATTCTATTAAGAGATGGCCAGGAGAAAGAGTATCAATTTTAGATTAACAAGGTTATTAGCACTTAATTATGTGAGGTGTCTTTGTAATTGAAAAGGAAAAGAGGAGCGCCATAAATATCCCCAGCCCCTGAGCTCCTGGGGGTTTGCGGGTGGCTCTTTATTCACGAGGCTGTGGAACCATAAATATTAAATATCTTGTGGAAAAAAATTACAAGGCAGAGAGAGGATGCCCTCTGGATATTCCGGCGCCGAATGTTCTTGCATTTACAAATATTCATTAACTGGGATCTGCAAAGTTATTTCCACCAAGACTCGGTGAATGAGCAAGAGAGAGAGAGGTTATTTAAAAAAATAGTCTAGAGTAAATATTATTAGTAATTTTTATCTCTGCGTGTCCCTAATTATTCCATAATTAGGGAAAGTGCACATATGCATATACAATCACTAACCTGTCGGTCTCGGGGATTTTCTTTCCCGGTCCCGCTGTCGGCTGTGGGATGGAGCCGCTGGGTGAAGCGCTTTTCCCCCCAAACCGAAACGGGGCCGCCTGCACCCTGGGGGACCCCGCCACAGCACTGCCCCCCGGCGTGCCCCGCTCAAAGCCCAGGGCAGTTTGCGCAGCCATCGGGCTCTGCCAGGCTCCCGCGACTTGGAGCTGCTGCCAGTCAGAGAAAAATTGAAATGAAAAATCCCGGGCTCTTTTTAATTAAAAAATAATAGGAGATCTCAGCAGGAATCTGGTACAATAACCCGTCACTTGCCAGAACCTGCTTTGCTGGAGCACATAGTGGGGAGGAGCCACGTCCATCCTCGCCAGGACAGAGGCAGGGCGGCCGAGCCGTGGGCCGAAGCTGGCAGCCCTTGGCCGCCCACCTCTGACGGTCGCCTCTCTGGCCAGCACCGCCAGCGCCCACGCCACGGGCAAAGCCTCCCGCCAGCAGGCAGGGGTCGTGGGGGCAGGCGGTGTCACACACCGGGAATTAAGTTCTTAATCTTAACTAAACACATTACCGATCAGCTCATCAACAAAAATCTAATTATTATGTGTGAGGCCAAGCTTAATTGCTTGTCCTTGACATGAATAATGCACCACATAAGCCTATTAGCCAGTGTAAGCCTATTATTATTATTATCGTGCTCACTGTCAAAAGTATAAAAGTAAAACAGTCGAACAGGGGAAAAAATAATGTTGTGCAATTAGCAGCAAAATGCCAGACAAATAAGCTCATTAATTGTTGGAGGGAGTGAGCTCCGCCAGTCATTAGCAAGTGCCCATTTGGGGGCTGGTCAGGGGTGAAGCCTGGCCCTGCCTGCCGGGACGCCGGTGCCAGCGTGGCCGGCTGCGCCGGGCACCGGCAGGGACAGACAGCGGCAGGAGCATGCGGCAGCCCCGCAGCATCCCCGGCTCGCAGCCGCCCCGGCACCACGGCTCCTCCAAAAAGAAGGAACCAGCTCCCACAGCAGCTTCTCCGCACAGTAAGAGTTTGAAGTTGACTCTTGAGAGTTTGACTCAAAGTTCAAGCTCGGTGCTGGCGGCCGCAGTGGCCGGGTGCCATCTCTCTCCCACCACCCGAAACCAAGCACCGGCCCGCGCCGACCCTCGACCTCCCCCTAGACACCGCTCCGCTCCTTCGCATCGTTTGCTAATTAAATCCCACTAATGAGAAAATCAGGATGCAGGAGCCGGCTGAGCAACACTGCCTCCTGCGCACACACTCCTCCCGGACTTATCACTAGTCACAGGATGTTTACAATAATTTTTAATTTGCGCAATTATTAATCATTTTTCTATCTGCCTAATTTGCATAATAATTACTCTGCTCAGTGTTTGCCATGACTGTGAATGACAGTGTTTTAAATTAAATTAAGATTTTAATATTCATTTTTTTTGGTTCAAGCTAATCAAAGTTGCTGCTCAATGCCAAGACCGGGGCTGCTGCCCTTCCAGAAACACTAATAAAGAGATCCGCTTCCCTGTGTCAGCTGCTTTATCTCCATCACCCCTCTCATCCCAGAGGATCCCACAGCATTTTCCAATTGCTCTGCTGCCAGAACTGCTCAGACACAGCCACATCTGGGACAGGAGAGCCGTGGCGATGCGGGACGCAGACCAAGGGCGCCAGGACAAACCAGCATCCCTGGCTCC
Source organism: Vanellus vanellus (assembly GCF_965231255.1). Classification (NCBI taxonomy): domain Eukaryota; kingdom Metazoa; phylum Chordata; class Aves; order Charadriiformes; family Charadriidae; genus Vanellus; species Vanellus vanellus. The sequence goes on along the minus strand of NC_138926.1, from coordinate 8,342,732 downwards.
CTGCATCCAGATCAGCCATCCAGACATTTGCTGATTTGCACCAAGGCAATAACATAGAAGGATGCATACTAAAATGTTATAATCGCATCATCTAAGCTCTCCCATACTGTTACTTTGTACAGGTATGTTTTACCAAGAAAATATCTGGTAATAAACAAATCATAGATGCATTGCATAAATTCAGTATTGGAATGAACACTGATACGAGGTCCCTCTGGCAGTAACAAACACGTGCACCTCTATCTAAAAATCTTAAAACCGCAGCCTTCAAAATAAGGAGCAAGAGTAGAAGCTTACACTGTTTCCAGGTACTACAAAAAGAGTGTTGTGCTTAGTACTGGCATTAAAATGGCTTTGCCTCCCTAAGTAGCAGCTTCTGTTCCCAACTATCACACAAGCTAGCCAGCTGCCGTCTTCTGTTGCTCTGTAAGAGAAGCACACTCTCACCCGAGCAGGGTGGACAGGAAGGGACAAGCGGCTAACCAGGGCAACAACTCTCCACGGTAAGGTGAATTCAGTAATTCCACAGTATTTTTTTTTCCCCCCACATCTCTAGAAGCACTCAGATAAGTGAGAGCAAAAATGAGTATGTGTCAAATGCAACTCCACTCTTCAAGGCTGCAGCTGCCTCAAGTTACAGGAAGAAAAAGAAAAATAAAAAAAAGATCGGACCTTGGTGATAGAAGGGGGAAGTACAACTGGAAAACACGCACGACCGAAGAGCAGCCTTGCAACAGGCTGCAGCAAGTGGCTCTGAACTCTCGCTGCTGCCTCACGCTCCAAACCAGCTTCCTGCCTGACAGGCTGCAACAGGGCCCACGTGAGCAAAGCCTTCCCGACACTGCCTTTGCGCCCACAAAAGAAACGAGACCTGCTCAGGGTGGTTTCCTTCAGTTTGGCCACAAAAGTAAAAAACCACAGCTCACTCCCAAGAGGTTGTACAAACGATGCCTGTTCTCCATTCTTCTCCCAGCCTCAGTCGCTGGCTGCGAGCAGCAGTCCACGGTTTATGCACTCGCAAGCAGCCACAGAAGCATCTGTCCCCGAAGCACGCGGTGAAGCTTGACTGAGTACCCCATAAATACAGGCGGGTCTGTCAGCACAGCTAGGGCCCAGTAAGTTCCCACTTGTAGCCTGGATAGTTACCAACAGATTTTGAAAAAGGCGTTAGCAAAGCTCAATTTATTTGGCAGAGTCAGTCGCAGCCGGCGATGGCCGCAGCCGACATTATATCCAATCCTTTTACCGGCAGGCTGACAATTATTTCTCCTCCTTGCCACTGCCTTGGAAAAAACACCACCACACAAAATCAAGTAAAAAAAAGAAAGCTGTTATTTACAAGTGTACACACAGACTCCAGGACTGCTAGAAACATAACACAGCGAATAAAAAACAGGGAAGGAAGTCCCAAGACTCTCCCACTCCAGAGAAGACTTTGTCGTTATATTTCTCGCCCACAGCCCTCCTAGTGCTTGAGAATCACCGCAAAGAGCAATTCTGACGACTGGCCCCTGACCACTACTGAAGGCAAGGCATCTCCATGGAAACTGCTGGCTGCATTTAATACATGCTCCCTGGGACGCCAACGAGAACAACTGTATTTATTTCCACAAGTGCTTTCTCGCAAGCAGGGATTAAGGGAAGCTCTCTGCCTGGCCTCCAGCTCCAAGCCTGGCAAACCTGATCACCAGAGAGGGGTTACGCTTTGCGCTGAAGCGAGCCCCCAGGCAGCAGCGCGAGGGAAGCGCCAAGCCATCAGCACCACTGTGCAGAGAGAAGGCTGGGGAGACCAATCCGCCGCTGTGAGCTACTCCAAAATAACGGTCAGGGGAAGCAATCTGAACACCCTCCGTGTGTTTATTTCCACAAGAAAATGAGCCCCAAAGAGTCACGGGGGCTCCTGAAGATTCGCTGTCAAACACAGCGTTGCAGGTTGGTCTCTCAGCCTCTTGTAGGAGAGAGGCAGAGAGACAGGCAGCAAGCAGCTTCCTGCTCAGCCAGGGCTAGGAGAAGCTGAGCTTTACAAACTTCACTGCAAGCCGGTGACTCTGTGACCCAGAGGGCACAATAACCACACCAACTTGACAGAAGCCCTTTGGGTGCACTGGCAAGGACACGGGGAGGATCTGACCTCAGCCCACAGGCTAATCAGCTCACAGTACTAAGGAGTTGTAGGGTATAGATGCTCTCTGGAAGAACTCGAACACAGGTGAAACTGCAACTGAGTTCTGGAAGAGACTGACCTACTGGATGAGGTTAACTCTCCAGTGACCAAGTGTTCAGCATACTTTTACCGTGAAGGAAAACCTGAGATTTAGGACACCTGAAGACTTGTGACCCGCCCTCAGAGGACAAAGCATTTGGCATAAAACAACAAAGCATACAGTTTCTATGGTTTGTTAGAAGACAAATAAACGGACGAGAAACCACTGTCTGCAGCACCTTATGGGGGAGTGCGAGAGAGCAGAGATACTCCCGCAGGCAGCGGCCACCGCACCTCTCCTCCACGCTCAGCCACTGCGCTGCTCCAGGTAGCACTGCTGCAGTTCTCTGCACTCATCCTCTCTGGCTGACAGGAAAAACCTCTTTCGGCGGGTCTCCTCTAAACTCAGCCTTGCCTCTCAGAAGACGGTCCACCGGGATGCTGAATGCCGAGGATAGGGCTTGATCCAGGCAGAGCGAGCCATTCCTCACAGCTCTGGCAGTGACAGTAGGCGAACCTCTGCAGCATCATTTCAGGAGCGCTGCTTCGCACGGTTCTTTATCTGGTCTACATGTCCTCAACACTCCACTTGTACGCAAGCTCCTGAACTGCCTTCTTGTTGGCTATCCTGGCAAAGCGCTGCTGCTCAAATCCATTGGACCTACAAAGTAATACCGAGAAGACCATGGGCCACTGCACAGAAGCTTTTCTGAAGCAATGAAACTTTTTAGAGACATTACAAGTTTCCCACTACTTTTACTCTGGCACTGTTTCCACCTCGATCTGTGGTTAGCAACAGTTAGCATCTCTGAAGCTGTCCACACCCTGGCTGACAGCACCAGCCTTGATCCCTTCTGGCCCAGACAAGCACGTATTCATCACGGATGTATAACTTCACACACTTAACCCATTGCTGACAAATCTCATCCATCAGATAACTGGGAATCTTTACGCTGTGAACTCTTTGAAGCAAGAGCTCATTTATTTTTACTATTATTCTAACATACTATTGTATCAGGAACATATACCTGTCCACACCGTCCCAGCGATGCCCAGGCCATATATTAAATCGGTTGAGTGGAGGTGCTGGTCCATTGTACCTAGGTTTTTCTAGAAACAGAAAGAGCAATACAGCCGTTTACTACTTCAGCACAATCACACGGTCACATCGTCATCAACCTAAGAGGTATAGACAGGCATAATGCACAGGCTGCTCAACAGCCAACTACTGCTCACAGAGGAAACTTCCAAAGATACACTTAAACAAACTGGAATCAGCTGATTTTTAAGTCACTGGATACTGCTCTCCAAGCCAACAAAGAATAGTAACGGTTACTGGTAACAAGCCCATAATAGCAAATAGTGCTGCGCTACTCCACAAACTCCAGAGAAGCAGTCCTTTAGGACTAAGCTGCTCTGGCAGTCTTAGGCTAGCTATTGAACAGCAGCTGCATTTCTACACTGCCAGGGCCTTAAACCATATGCCGGCATAACTCAACATCCAAACCTTTCTTTTCTTTGTTCTCTTTGGCCTTCCTTTTTTTGATGAAGTCAGCCATGGGGTCTCCTTCTCTCTCTTGTTCTCTCAGCATTCGGTCCAGATCCTGATCATCAATATAACGGGCCAACGGCTTCTGCATCTCTTTTATTGCATCTTCCACATTCTGCTGCTGTTGCCTCCCCTGCGCTAGCCTGAAAACAAACACACAAAATTTCACCCCCACGCCAAGGAATCATTTACCGTGACTTGCTCAGTTTGCAGGATCGGTCACACTTCTGAACTTCCACTGTGTGCGCAGCATTCCCAATGCACATCCAGCAACAGAGGGAATACTTGAGGGGGTCTTCAAGACATGTGGAACACGTGCTGTCCTGGTCCCAGGCTCAAATTCAACAAAGTGATATACCACCAACACCACCACTGGAAGCAGTACCAAAACTGGGGTAAAAAGCAGGCAGTGGAGAGTCCTAAGCTGCGGGGCGAGGCCCAAAGACCATGCCAGGGACCTCTGGAGAACCTTACCCTTTTCCCCATTTGGCGTATTGCTCGTCTCTCTCGGACTGCGCTTCGGCTTTCTGCCTCTGCTCCAGCCGCTCCTGCGCGAGGTCCCTCTTGCGGCCTGACTTGTCGCGGAAAATGGTCTCAGAGTGTCGGGATTCCTCTGGAGGGGGCAGATGCCTCAAGTCACGTGTTTTGGAACATTTTGCCATCTCCAGACAATTCAGTGACTAACTATGACTCATTTCAACATTCCTTCCTTTTACTTGTTCGAACCTCTGAAAGACCTTATCATCCAACACCAGGCAGGATCACAGCTCTCGCTTTTAGCTGCTGCCCTGCACAGCCACACTCGTACCGTGAGCCCTTTGAATATCAGTCTGCTTCTTCAGACTTGCAGCTGGGGCAGATGGAGGAAAAAAAAAAAAAAAAAAAAAAAATCTCTCGCTCTCCCCATGATTTCACTGGCATTGCTTTGAAATCACCGTTTATAAATCTTTTATTTCCAAGGCTCAGTGACCCTACCCAAAGAATCCATCCGCATGCCTACATGCTGCGCCACAGGGATGCTCTCCAACAGCACCCTAACACGAGGGCCCAATCCAGCATCAAGAGCCAGCCGAAGGCAGAGGAAGAGAAAGTGAGCTGGTGCTCATGCAGTGTTTTTACACCCCTACCTTCCAAGTGCTTGTTATTTCTCTCGTGCCTCCTGAGCTCCTGCTGTTCCCTGCGCAGCACATCAGCTGACACCAAGCCAGCTTTGACCCCAGATGACATCACGTTTGCCTGCAAAGCAAGCAGAAATCACATTTACTGCTAGCCAAGAGCTGTCCAATGATCCAGAGGCGTAACGAGGGGACAGCCCGAAGCCAAGAGAGACATGTCAGCAGACACAGTCATTTCACAAAGCCACAGAGCTGGGCATCCTCAGGAACAACTTCCCCAGACCTCCAGAAACAGAGTGCACTGAAGTAAAGCTCCTCTCTCACACCCAACTCATGTCTCTTCTGATTGCAAGCAGAGGGTCTGGCATGGCTGCATACATGAGGTATATGAAATTTCTGCTCCACAATTTGTAAGTCGTTGGACTTTTACAGTTTTCTATCAAGAGGAAGTAATCTACAGCTTAAACAGAAAGATGAAACATTTACCTTCTTGGGAGAACCCTTAGCGTCACAGTGGCGAGGAGGTGAGAGGTCAGGGGGACTCCTCAAACTATGTTGATCCTTTCCAGACAGCAGAGTCCGTCGTGGAGGAGATAAATCAGAGTCTGAAGATTTGCTCTGATTCTGTTTGAGAGGACCACGCTTAAGGGAATCGCTGTGTGCATGGCCCGGCCTGCGGTCTGCATCGGAGGCGTTCCGGGTACCCCTCCGTGGAGATGGAGACTCAGAGTCACGCGTCAGGCACCTCTGAGGCGAGGCCACTGGCCTAAGCTTTTTCATGGCCGGAGAAGCACCTGCAGTAAAGACATACACTAATTAAAAATCATAGAATTAGACCGAATTAATTCCACAAAAGGAACAAACATGGTGGTGCATGAAGTTAACTCCTAGAAAAATCAAGACCATAAGAGATGACAAGCTGTAGGGAAAAGACAAGTATGTGACAAGAGTCTGTGAACTGTTTTCCTCCTGAATGTCTCCTGCCTGGAAACTGCATTTAAACTTCATTTTCCTTTCAGACAAGTTTCAGCCTTAGGCAGCTAACTCTTAGGTTAATTCTAATCCAGCTGACGGAAAAACAGGATTACAAGCACTAGCCTAACCAACAGAAATGGCAACCTATCCGTTACTGTTCTATGACTGCAGACTACTAATTCCACATCACTCACCTCTCAGGAGCATGCAAACATGATTGCAGAGCGGGCAGCCAGCAAAGAACAACACCGACAGAACAAACTTATGCACACTCACCTTTTGTTCTGCTCTGCTTTTTCAGACTAGGTGACCCAGTCCTCCTTCTCCGAGGCGGTGACGAATCTGGGTCAGAATCGTACCTCTTCTTCCGCGGAGGGGATAGACCCGGAGTAGACTGACGCTTCTGGTGCGACGAGGACTTGTCAGAGACACCATGCCTGAGCCGAGATTGGTCTCCTTGGACCCCCCCTGACTGTGACTTGTCTGTGGTTTTGCAGCCCTTTTTACCCATTGCTGAACTGCCTCTCTTTGGAGAGAGGTCTGGGGAGTCGTGACGCTTCCGTCTTGGGGGTGACGGGTCTGGGGAGTCGTGACGCTTCCGTCTTGGGGGTGACGGGTCTGGGGAGTCGTGACGCTTCCGTCTTGGGGGTGACGGGTCTGGGGAGTCGTGACGCTTCCGTCTTGGGGGTGACGGGTCTGGGGAGTCGTGACGCTTCCGTCTTGGGGGAGAGAGGTCTGGGGAGTCGTGACGCTTCCGTCTTGGGGGTGACGGGTCTGGGGAGTCGTGACGCTTCCGTCTTGGGGGAGAGAGGTCTGGGGAGTCGTGACGCTTCCGTCTTGGGGGAGAGAGGTCTGGGGAGTCGTGACGCTTCCGTCTTGGGGGAGAGAGGTCTGGGGAGTCGTGACGCTTCCGTCTTGGGGGAGAGAGGTCTGGGGAGTCGTGACGCTTCCGTCTTGGGGGAGAGAGGTCTGGGGAGTCGTGACGCTGTCGCCTGGGAGGTGATGGGTCTGGGGAGTCGTGGCGCTTCCGTCTTGGGGGAGAGAGGTCTGGGGAGTCGTGACGCTGTCGCCTGGGAGGTGATGGGTCTGGGGAGTCGTGGCGCTTCCGTCTTGGGGGAGAGAGGTCTGGGGAGTCGTGGCGCTTCCGTCTTGGGGGAGAGAGGTCTGGGGAGTCGTGGCGCTTCCGTCTTGGGGGAGAGAGGTCTGGGGAGTCGTGGCGCTTCCGTCTTGGGGGAGAGAGGTCTGGGGAGTCGTGACGCTGTCGCTTGGGAGGCAAGAGGTTGAGGGAATTGTTTCTCTCTTGCCTGGGAGGGGACAGATCTGGGGAGTCATGCCACTGTTGCCTTGGAGGTGATTTGTCTGGGGAGTCATGCCGCAGTCTCCTTGGTGGCAAGCTGTCCGGGGAGTCGTGTCGCTGTCGCCTGGGAGGGGAGGAGGTGGTGAAAACAAGAGTTAGATTTTTTGTTTGGTTTGCTGTCTCCAGACTGGAAACAAAAACCAAGTGGGACCTGTAAAGATAGCAGTAGGAGTCAAGGATGAAAACAACTTTCCGAACACGAATTCATACTTGACTCTGTACCTCCGTGCAGTAACCTGTGTCACTAAGCCACAGACTTCCCAAAGTAGATCTCAGAAAGACTCCAAGGCAACCTGTAAAGCTGTAATTTTAAAGTCTCCAGGGACCCTTGCGGGACTCAGACTACAAAACCCATTTTGTGCCCTTGTACAATCATCTTCTCCTGAGGAAACACATCATGCGCTCTCAGAGAGCCTGCATGCTGTGCAACTATGGAACATCCCACAGACGCTTTCAGAAAAGAGGCATGTTGTAATACCACCATCCTCACCACATTCCAGATTTATAGCAAGCCATCTCTCAGATTTCCCCAACGCTGTCAGAGGATGGCAGGACAGCTGTTTGCGTATCTTGCAGAAACCTAGAGAGCATGCTGTCTGCCAGTTCCACCCCCCAGGCAGAGGTTATTCAACAATGGAAATGGAATGCCTGCATATGCCGCTTCTCACATTTCACAGCAAACCACTTAGAAACTGCAGAACAAGGCAGACAATACCAGCAAACAAGAGTTATCCAACAGAAGAGTTTCTAGTTGGAGCCCCATACCTCATGTTAGATTGGGTGGGTACTGAAACATCCGAACTTTGTGAGTCTTCATTCTGGTCTAAAGAAAAACAATCAGAAAGTCACCACCGTTAGGGCTTTCCACAGTTCACGATCTCTTCAGCATTTCAAGAATTTTAATGTTTTTTAGCTAGTATTATTTTTAACTTGCAATGTCATTGTTTAGAGCAGTTAGACATTCAGGAAGAGAAGGTGGAAAGGCCTTGTCTCACCTCCTAAAAGTTTCCATTTAGCATTTGTTCGGAATTCCTCCATAAGCTTCACTTCATCTGGACGCTCATCAATAAATTCTGCCACCTGAAAATAAAACACCAGAGTAAACAACACATCTTTTTAAAAAAAAAAAAAAAAAAAAAAAAAAAAAAAAGAGAGAAAGAAAAGATTTCTACCTTCTAACACAAATAGTTGAGTATACCTGCACTGACAGGCAACTAACGTGTAACCATCATTTAGCTGCCTTCCATTTAGCTGCCTTCCTACCAGCAGATCTCAAAAGAACTTTCCAAAGCCATCGCCTTCAACGTCTATCTCTCTGCTTCCCAGGTTTCCAGCCTGTGCCACAAGCCACATGCAGCAGTCAGCAGGCGCTACCAATCACATTTATCTTCTGCCTTGTCTCAACGGCTGTTTTGAAACGGTGAGAACCACCGCATTGGCCCTACCACTTGCTTTTAGCACGTGTGAAAACGTAAATACATAAAGAGGCGGGTACTTTTACCTGCAGGGAGCTAATAAGACCAGGCAAACTCACCCAACCCTGCTGCAGAACCTACCAAAAGCGGAGGCAGCGAGAAAGGGGTTGGCAAGCGCTTCCCCAAGAGAGACACGCGGCGGACCATTAGAGGAATCGGTTTAGTTTGTGAAACCCCATTTTACATAATTCTCTACTCACCACAGGCATGTCCCCTTCCTCCTCCTCCTCCTCCTCCTTCTCCTGGACAGCGGCAATGCTATTCCAGCTGACATCGTCGTCCACGATCCGCATCCTGGGAGCGGGAAGAGGGGCCCTGCCGTCAGCCCACCGTCAAGGAAGGGACCCGCCCGACGGCTGCCAGCCGGCCCGCCGGTGAGGACAGGGATGGAGGGATTTCTGGCCTGGGGGGAGGAACCCGGCCCCCGAGGGGACCCTGGGGAGTGGCCCGGCCCCGCGGGACGGGGATAAGGGGCTCGGGGGGGGGGACCCGGCGTGCGGGGCCGTGGGGCGGAGGCCCACAGACGGGCAGCGGGGAGGGTCGGGCCTACCGCGAAAGGCCGCGGCTGGCGCGGGCCGCGGCCTCCCCGTTCCCCGCAACTCACCCGGTTCTGCCGGCGCCGCCCGGCGGCTTCTTCTTACGGCGGCGGCGGGGCTGGGCGGCCTCGGTGGCGGCCGGCCCGCTCAGGTAGCGCCGCAAGTACTCGGCCTTGGACAGCCCCTGCGCCGCCATCGTGCCGCCCGGCCGGAAGAGACGGCGAGCGCGAGGGGACGCGCCGCGCGGGGGGCGGGGCCGGGGCGGGCAGAGGGCGGGGCCGGGGCGGGCAGAGGGCGGGGCCGGGGCGGGCAGAGGGCGGGGCCGGGGCGGGCAGACACCATGACAACGCGCCTTCATGAAACACCTTTTATTTGGGGGTCGCAGTCCCGAGAGCACCGCAACGCGGCCCCCCCGCCCCGACACAGCAGCAGCGCGCCTGCGGGGAAGGCCCCGCCGCCGATCCGCGCTGCCTCGGGGCCGGAGCGGCTTCCCCAGGGCAGCACGCAGCTCGGCAACGGGAGAGGGGCTCCAGCCCCAAACAAATCCCGGTCCCCAGAGCTGTCAGGAGAAGAGGGTGAAGGGGTCCGGCTGCACCCAGCTACCGGCCCGAGGCTCCCTCTGCCTCGTAGCCCTCTGTCTTCATGTCGTTCAGTCCCAGGTCTTCGTTCTGCTCAAATGTACGTTCATAGCGCTCCACTTTCAGTTCCGGGTCCTCTTCTGGCGCGTACACATTCTGTGGGGCGAGATGGAGGTCTCCTTCACACCCCTCTTCTCAGTCTCAGGCACCAGGCACAGGCTTTAACCCTTCCGCAGTGCCTCAGCAAGGGCAAGGGGAGGGGGATGAATCTTGGCCGGAGCCCAAGGGCAAGAGTTGCCCATCACCCCCCAGTGGCTAGATGAGACCACCATATTCCCGGCCCTGGGATTGCCCAGGGACCAGACAGTGCTCCCGTGTTCCTTCCCACAAAGCCACCCTTTCCCCAGACAGGGGGCAGCAACCCACTCACTACCAGGGCCCGAAGGGAACCCTGCCCACCAACACACATCAGGGAAATGAAGAAGAAAATCCACCCAAACTGCTCAGACTTTGCAGAGTCCATCTTTCAAGTGTACAACACTGCACCTGAAGATAGCTGTTGCCTGCAGGGTCATCCATGATGAAGTGAGCCGTGGTCTTTCCCTCTATGATCTGCAGAAAGAGAGCACGTCCAGGCATTAAGGCTCTTTCTGATCATTCAGCACTTCTGGCACCAAGACATTTGCAGCACGCTGCAGGCAGTTCCAACACTTTCTTCAGTTAAAAACCAGTAATAGCTTGATAAAACAAGCGAGGCAGGTGTGGAACAGCAAGGAAAAGTAAGGCGACACTTGCCGAGGAGTTCAGTTAAAACATACTTCACAGCTGCAGCAACAGTAGCAAAAACCACATTGCAGAGCCCAGAAAACAAAGAGTGCACACACCTCTTGCAGTTTCCCAATGAACTCTTGCAGCTTTTCCATTTTGCTGGGCGTAGAGCTGTCCCCCAGAGTGAAGGGGTTTCTCTCAACCTGGAAGAGCAGACGCACTCACTCAGCCAGCTGTGAGACACCCGGCCCACAGCCGGGCCAAACATCAATGCAGATGGTCTGAGCTCCACCAGCCGGCAGCACAGGACCACTCACCAGGTCTCTGATGTCCTTCAGCAGCCCTTCCAGCGTGGTGAATTTCCCCCCCAGCGCTCCCATCCCCAGCTCAAACTCCAGCTCTGGGATCTCCACGCTGCAAGTCTCCGACTACAAGGGCAAACATGCCGTGAGTCCCTCCGCAGAGGGCTGGGCCCCGCACACCCAGCACAGGATGTAGGGCAGGTATCCAAAGGCACTGTACCTTTAGGATATCCCTCGTCATGTCGGAAGGGTCTGTAATCCGAAGCGTAATCCTGGTGCCCTGTGGTTCGATTGCTCCTCCAGACTTCACCTAGGAACACCCAGCAATCAGCTTCCTGGACTTTTATACTTCGATCACACCACAATGCTTTAAGAAGGCCAGCTCTGAGGTCACTCCAAACCTGGGGACGGTGCCCTAACCCAGGGGACTTGAGCAGGGCGGAGGTGGCTGGTTTGCACCAAACGGAGCTCTTCAAGACCAAATTCTCTCCCTTCACTTTTTTAGGAGGGCAAGTCAGAGCCAGCCTGACCTCGCCACACATGCCAGCCTCTGCACAGCTCCCGTTTGGGCTGGCCCCCACCCAGAAGCAAGGCAGCCCTACTATACCAGCACAACGCACCTCATGACACTGCCCATAAATCCAGCCTCCCTCCCAGCCTGGCTTCCCAAACAACCACATTGTGAAGCGGAGGCCAGGGACTCTGAGAAACACCTACCCACAACAGCATAGAACACCACTCCCTCTCCCCACTGCCCCCAAAAAAGGGTTTTCCATCTCACCTCATTTGTCCTGTGCCCACAGGAGTCACAGTTTGTGGCCATGATAATCACTTCCTTGAAATGGGGGATTTCTGGAGCAGACAGTCAAAGAAAACTCAAGGAAAGGAAAGTCTCAAAGAAGCAGCCTGTGCCCTCCTCGCAGCCTCAGTCCTTCCCAAGGCATTACAAGAGCTCGCTGGCAAGCTGTGAGCGGCACTGAGAGCTCTGCACCCTGACAGGCTCTATTAGACATAATTTATTCACCCTTTATGGGTGCAGGAGGAAGAGACCAGGGTCAGCACACAGAGTGACTCTCACCCCCACGCCAGCCTCCACGCAAACCCCTGCAGAGGGCACCGATCTGTGCCCACACCCCCACTCAAAGGATACGCACCAGCTTCATATTTGTGTTAGCTGGAGCATTGCACTCAGGGCAGTTGGTGTTGAACTGTAGTACCTGGGTGACAGGAATGGAAAGGAGAATCAGAAAGTCCTGGCCAGCCCTGAAAGCCTGTCCCACGGGCCAGTCACCCAGGCATGGCTCCCATTGCACTGCAAAGTCACCCACCTCATTCCTCAGATCATCTGCACAATCAGCTGGCTTCTCATCCAGCTCCTCTCCCTGCAAGAGGGGATACCAGAAGCAGCATGAACTTCTGTTCTTTAATTCAGTGTCTCCCAGAGAGCGAGGGGACCGATCAGCCCTGCTCCCCAGGCTAACACACACAGGCCCGCTGGCTGATGACACTGCAGCAGCAGCAGCTCCCCATTACCTCCAGTCCCAGCATGGCAGCCTGCTGAGGAGTCCTCCTGTAATGAGTGACCACAAGAGCATCATCCTTCTGCGGTGCATAAGGGTTCTCCACAAAGCTGTTCCCTGAGGGATCGTCTATGATCTATGGGAGAACCAAGCCTTAGGAATCCATCCCGTGCTTCCCCCGTGCAGAAAGGGGCTGCACTCTTGCGCATACTCACAAAGGTGAAGGAGGAATGTACTTCTTTCACCTGCTTTAGTTTAACAATGAACTCATCTATTTTACTTGCCACCTCTTTGTCTGTTGCCTGCAAAAGAGGACACAATGGAGACTGATGCCAGGGGCAGCCCAGAGCTTAACACAGTGCTGACAACAGCACAAACCAGAGAACCCGTAACACTTCTCATAAGCAGAGTGCAATGCCAATAGGCAGAGGGTGAACGAAATACGCATTTGCCAAGCAGGCGTCCCTGAGGAGCATCCCCTTGCACAGCATCTTACCCTGCGGACAGGCTGGTCCTGCTCCAGGCCCGCAACAGCTCTGTCAATTATCCCTTCAATGGTGGTAAGAACTTGGGAAGGAAAGAAAACAGAAGAGATGGCACCGTTAAGTAGACCACAGTGGTACTACCCACCCTGCCAGCTTGTACCAATCCCCAGCAGCCTCCGCACATTGGCCCTGTCAAGCTTATTTGACCCAATGGGCAGGAGGCCAGGTCCTTATCCAGTGTCTACCATGCACCCATGGGCACGCCAAGGGGCGCAGGCTGTGCACCCACCTCCCTTCTGGGTGAAAGCAGGGATCTCAAAGTCCAGCTCTGGAATTCGAGCCGTGGCACAGTCGGTCTTCACCACCTCCCTGTTCATGTCCTGCACACGACAGTCGAGGGGCAGCATTAGGATCCCCAACAGGACCACAAGCCCCAAGATGCTAAGTGACCACACTGGGGTACACAGCACCCACCAAAGCAGCAGCATTAACTCCAGCAGCCCCTCTATTTGCTAGCTATACGCAGGAGTGCACTGGGAACATGCACGTTTCAGGCTTTAAGGGGTTACTATCAAACAAATAACACTATTTCTCAAATGGCACAGAAGATGAACACTTTATTGCTCAAGCAAGACCAGCTTGCGAGGGACAAAGGCGCACACAAGGCAACTGCAAGGCAGCTGCCCGCCACCCTGGCACACAGGCAGTACTAGCCCCACTGCTGGGGACACAGAGGGGAGCCTCCGCTCACCTGACGGGAGGTGACAGCAAGGGTGTAGCGCACCCCCTGCTCCTGGATCCTACCCGCAGACTGGATCTCTGTGTTGGACCAGGAGCAGCTGTCGCAGGCGAAAGAGCTGACAATGATCTCTTTGAAGAAGGGGATCCTGGTGAGCAGGAGCCGTGTCACCCCCTGCAGCAGCGAGGGGCCTCGTGGGAACCTGAGTCCTCAGGGCGCAATCTCCCCCAGGCCCCATATTCCTGCCAACAGGCCCCCGGGACAGTCATTGTCCCCGAGCCCCCTGAAACACCCAACCTCCTCCCGCCTCCCACCGGCCCCCCGCCTGCCTCTAGCATCCCAGCCGTCCACATGCCACCGGCCCCCTCTTCACCCGGCTCTGGGAGGAGTCGCGGCCCCTGGCAGACCCTTCCCCGGTCCTGCCACTCATATCCCTGTACCCAGCCCTCGCAGGCCGCTCTGGCCCTGGCCCTGGCCCTGGCCCAGGCAGGCCCCCGTCCTGTCTCCCCCCGCAGGCTCCCGGCCCCCGTGGCCCCCCTCAGGCCGCTGTGGCCTGGGCCCGCCTCCCCCCAGCAGGCCCCGGCGGCCCCCTCACGTTGCGGAAGCAGTTCATGCACAGCGACTCGATCTCGGCCGGCCGCTGCTCGCCGTCCTCGGCGCTGAGGGGCCGGAAAAGAGGCCCTCCCGCTGCCGCTGCCGCCTCCATCGCCCCCAGCGCCGACATGCTGCCGCCGCCACCGGAAGCACTCCCCACCGCGCCTGCGCGCTGGGCGGTCACGTGAGGCGGGGCGGTCACGTGAGGCGGGGCGGTCACGTGAGGCGGGGCGGTCACGTGATGAGGCGGCGAAGCCCAGCCCGGTCAGCGATGGCGGCGCCTTTATTGCGGTTCAGCCTGAGCCGGCTGGCCCCGTCCCGCCCGGCCCCGCCGCCCCCCGCCGCCTCCCCCCGGCCCCTCAGCGGGCCTCGCCGCCCCGCTCGCTCAGGCTGTGGGCCAGGTCTCTCCAGAGGGCGTCGAGGCGGGCGTGCAGGTCCTCCACGGCGGGCGGGCTGTCCTGCGGGTCCCCCGGGTGGGAGGAGGAGAGCTTCAGCCTCATCTCCTCCGTCTCCTGGTCGAGGGCCCGGGTGAAGTCCTGGATCTGGAGGTACGTGTCCCTCCGGAACTCCTCCACCCGCCGCTGCACCTCCCGGGCCAGCTCCTCCGCAGGGGCCTGCGGCTGTCGGAGGCTGCCGGGGTAGAGGCTAAGCTTCACCTTGAGCTGCTCCAGGTTCCTCTGGATCTTCTGGTGGAGGTCTCTGGCATTCTGGGTCAGCTTTGCAGAGAGCTCCTGGATGTACTGGTTGAGCTTCTCTGGGCTGGCCTGGGTGTGAGGGACGACGTTTCTGTGCAGCTCCTCTACGTTGCGGTGGATCTCGGTCACCAGCCTGTCAGCGTAGGGCTGGAAAATGTCCTTCACCTGGTCGGTGTGGAAGGCGATCTTGTCGGCATAATGAGCCATGAACCTCTGCACCTCGTCTGCACCCTCCAGGAGCTGAGCCGTCGCCTCCCGGCTGGGCATGAGATGCCGCCGGAGCTCCCGGGCTTTCAGGGACACCTGGTCCAGGAGCTCCTCTGTGAATGGCTGCAGCCGGTAGCGAAGATCTTCCAGGTGCTTGCCGACCTTGTGGTGGACTTCGTCCACGTACGGGGACAGTTTCACCCTCAGGCTCTCCAGCTCTTTCCTGATGAGTTTCCGCAGGCTGTCCGAGTCATGGTAGAGCCGGGGCTGGAGGCCTCTGTTGAGGGGCGCCAGCTTCTCCAGGAAGTTTCCCATGTAGCTGACCCCATCCTGAATACTTTCCTTCAGGTTTCTGCACAAGACAGCAGATGCAGTTACTGAGCACCCCCTGACTTACCGCAGCATCTCAGCTATGCCCTAACACACCCCGAATAAAAGCTGTTGACAGCCACCAGGGCTGTTCCCATGAGCTTTTCTGTCTCTGGGGAAAGAGAGTGTGCTGGTGGGGCCTGGGGGAGCTTGCAGAGGCACCGCAGGCAATTACCCTGCATGGGTGCTGCAGGCTGAGCCCCCCCAGAGCAGCGTACTCACACTATGTCCCTGCCCAGCTTGCTGCTCTGGCCGTGCTCCAGGCTGTCCTTGTCGCTTGTCAGCTGGCTGAGGTACTCCCAGAAGCCGCTCTGTGACATCTCGGCCGGCAACACTGTGGGGAGGCGGGCGAATGGTTAGTTGGGCAGCTGTGGCACTGCCCACCCCCGGCTCTGCCCCCTCCCGCTGCCACCAGCCATTTCCCAGTGAGCTCTGCTCAGCACCCACCGGGTAAGGTGGCCAGGAGCGTGAGGAGAAGCGCAGCCTTCAGAGGCGTGGTCTGCCAGGCCAGCATGGCGCCGTGCTGCGGAGAGAGATGGAGAAGGGGCATGTTAGCTCACGCTGCAGTGTGTGTCTCCTCTCTGAGCACCTGAGGGTCGGTGGTCCCCGTGTTTCACATCCCCCTCGCTGCTTTCTGCAAGGACCTCCCTCCTGGGGTCCCCAGTAACACAACCAACACGCACGTGAAATGCCACCTGGTTCCTCTGGCCAAAGTTAACCACCTGGCTCCTGGTCGCCTTGTGTGTCCCTGCTGCAGGGAGCCGGCCCGCGGCTCCCTTTATATATGCCCAGCGGGAAGCAGAGGAGCACAGGCGATAAGGCGCATCTGCAGGGGTAGGCTTTTTGGACCTCACTCCGTGTAAACACAACGTGGAGGTCCGCGGACGTTCCTGAGAGGTGACGTGGGGGCCAGTCATCTGACTGCCTGCCGTCCCTTCGCCTGCCCCACACCACTCCCGTCCCACCGCCCTGGCTGGCCTGACCTCGCTGCAGCTGCGGGCAGCCTTAACCCCCTCGGTGCTGCGAGGCTGCACTGCCCTGCCTCTCCCCGAGCATCTCCCGGGCAGAGAGCTCACGCCAGAGCTGCCCGAACACCGGCCAGCCACCATCCCCCCAGATCAGCCCTGTTTTCCCAGCAATAAGGGAGCCCTCGCTGCTTGCTCTGCAGGTTTCTTGGGATGAGGCTGACCCTGCCCTTGCCGCTGACCTTTGCGTCGCAGAGCAAACGGTGGGTGGGAGCTGCCAGGGTGGCGGGGGGTGCAGTGCAGCAGGACAGGGTCGGGGACACTAGCTGCAGCTCGCCGGCTGGCTGCTCCCGGCACAGGGGCTCGCAGCCCAAACCAGGGGAAATGGAGCCCGGACCTCCAGGATGGGGCCAGGGTGGGTGCGGGAGGACGAGCCTGGCTCAGGCTGTGCCAGGGAAGGGTGAAACGAGCACAATGACCGTGTCTGCAGCCCCGGCAAGAGAGCACACCTTCCATGTGGGCTGCCTGCTTGCACACTGCCAGCTGCATGGCCCCGCTTCCCGCTGGGATACCAAACCCGCTGTGTTTTGATGTATTTCCTCTGCAAGTTGCCTTTCCCCCGGGAAAAAAAAATGGCAATGTTTTCAGCTCGGGTCTCATCCCTGTGCAAAGTACCAGCTGCTGACACCAGGATTTTAAATCAGGAGAGCACTTCAATGTTTGCACTGAAGCAACCCAGCAAACAGGGACCCACTGGGACCGACGTCTCCCCGCGGGGCCGGGCTGCGTGGTCGGGATGCGGGGCTGGGGTCCAGGCACCCTGTGGCCGAGGGCAAAGTCCAGCGCACCACAGGGGTGAAACTCCGAGCAGTCACCAACACTCCTCTGGCACCAAAGTCCACTCTGCTCCCCAGCCCATGGGGACGCGTGGGGTTGCCCCGAGCAGCCCTTCTGTTGCTGCAGCCCATGTGGGAAAATGCTCTGTCCGTGGGAGCGGTCCTCACGGGACACCCACCAGCAGAGTGGCTCGGGGTGCTTGCTGTGGCCAAAAGTCCCCTTTTCTTCTCACTGAGCTGGGAATCTTCTGGGGACAAGGGCCCTCTCCTCATCAGTCTGAGCCCTACTGCATCTGGGCACGGTCCCCGCAGGGCTGTGGGGTGGGGGGACAAGTTGTCCATCACCCACCCAGTGCAGCCTGCAGGGACCCCCCCCGCTGCAGTGGGGATGCTCGGCCATCTGCCAGGGGTTTGGCCCCTCTGGAGCTGCCTGGGCGCTGCCACCGAGGAGCTGTGGGACCCCGGTGAGGTGCTGTCCTGGGCCCTGACCCCACGCTGGCCGATGGGCTCACCCAGCTGCAACCTTCTCCAGCCCCCGTGCAGCACCTGCAGCCCTGTGCTGGTCACGGAGACCCCCACCCGCCTGGCCCCACCTCCGTTCCCTCTCCCAGGAGCCCTGGGACCCGAGTTTGGGGGTGATGCTCTCCCCTTGGAGCAGCTGGAGCGGGTGCCCCAGGTTGCCCGTCCCAGGGCAGGACAGCGGGATGTGGTGGAGGAGGAGGGACACAGACCAGCACGTGCATCAAAAGGGGTCAGTTTATTTCTGCTGCGGGTAGCGGCTGTGAAGGCTCATGGTGCGGGGGGACAGACAGCCGCCCTGCGCCCCCTCCCCCTGGCACTCAGAGTGTCTCAGTTTGCCGCCGGCTGGGCGGTGCTGAGGAAGGCGGCCACCTTCTCCCGCACCTCCTTCTCCAGCAGCTCCAGGTGGTCTTCTACGCCAGCAGCGCCCGAGTCCAGCTTCCCCCGCATCTCCTCCAGCCGCTCCACCAGCTGCCGCCCGAAGGTCTCTCCGAAGGGGGCTGCCTGCTGCCGGAAAGCCTCCAGCGTCTGCTCCACGCGCTCATCCAGCTGCTGGGCCAGGGGTGCCAGGCGCTGCCGCAGGCTCTCGGCGTCGCCGCTGGCCGCCTGCCGCAGCTCCTGGGCCAGCGGGCTGAGCTGGGCACGCAGCTCCTCCGAGCGGGCAGCCAGGTGGGTGCGCAGCTCCTCCGCTGCCCGCTCCATCTGCGCCGTCAGGCTCTCCAGCTGCCGGTTGAGGCTGTCCTGCACCTCCTGGGCGTAGGGGCTGAGCCCCCGGCGCAGCTCCTCCACGCTCTGCTCGACCTGTGCCTTCAGCTCGTCGGCCAGGGGAGCCAGCCGCTCCTTCAGGCTCTCCACCCCGCCATCGATCTGCTGCTGCAGTCGGTCGGCGTAGGGGCTGAGGGAGGCCTGCACGCTCTCGGCGTTGTCCTGCAGCCGGTCCCGCAGCTCGGCAGCGTAGGGCTCCAGCGCCCGGCGCAGCTCCCCGGCCCCGCGGTCCACCTGGGAGCGCAGCTCCTCGGCATAGGGGCTCATCTTGGCTTGCAGCTGGCGGATGTTGGTGCCGATCTGCTGGTGCACCTCGTCGGCATAGGGCGCCAGCTTGGCCTGCAGCTCCGCCAGCTCACGCCGGATCTGCTCCTTCAGCCGCTGCGAGTCCTGCGCCAGCCGCGCCTGCAGCTCGGTGGCGAAGGGCACCAGCCGCCGCTGCAGGTCCTCGGCATACGAGTTGACACTCTTCAGGTTGCTCTCCAGAAGGGTGCTGGGGAGAAGGGGGACGTTAGCGCCCCGGCGTGCCCCCAGCCCCCTGCCCTGCCCGGCACCTCGCAGCCACCACCGTGTCCCCCCCGGTGCCGCAGCCCATGGCTCTGCTCACTTGAGCTGCTTGGTGATCTCGGCTTGCTGCAGCTGGTCCACCGTCTCCTTGGCATTGCTGCCCAGCTCGGTGAAGTACTTCCAGAGCACGCTGGCCACCTCATCCGGGTTCACGTCAGCCCGTGCTCCTGCAAACCGATGCTGGGATCAGTGCCGGCACGGTCCCACTCGGCAGCTCCCACCGGAAACATCAGGTCCCTATCCCTGCCCCGGGGCAGGACCACCCTCCCAGCACCAGGGACCCACACGCCACCTCACCTGCGACCGCAAGGAGCACCAGGACAAGGGCAGCCGCCTTCGGAGACATCCTGAGTGCTGGGGGATGCCTGCGGGAGCACAGAGCAGAGATGAAGGGAGCCCCGGCGGCCAGCAGCCCCCAGCCCCCTGCTGCCTCCCCCCACTGCCGGCGATGCAGCCGCCAGCTCTGCCACCCCTCCACGCAGCCGCTCACCTGCGCTGCTGCCGGGTGCGGGTACCTGCTGTGCCGGGGACGCCCGGCTGCTATTTATGCAGCCTGAGCGCCCTCAGTGGCTTCCACGCAGGCCTGTGACACAGGCCGCGGGCTTGGACTTTAGCAAGGTCGCGACGTGGAAGCACCTGACGTGTGCGCAGCCCTGACATCACCCGCAGCACTGCCAGCTCCCGGCGGGGCGCCAGGCGCCAGGGCAGAGAGGGGATGGGGGTATGCACGGGCACCCTGAGGCTGAGCCACTCCTGGGGGCAGGGACCCTGGGGCAGAGGGGACAGCGCACCACGGGGGGCAGCCCCCGGCTCTGCACCTCCATGGCATGCAGCCATGGCCCCCTGGTGCCGGCTGCGCAGTACCTGGGATGCACAGTGTGGCAGGACGTGGGCTCAGGGGGATGCTGTGATGGATGCATGGGGGCACGTGAGACTGTGTACGTGCAGGACAGCATCGCTGCCTCCGAGCGTGGGCTCCTGGAGGAAGCCCGGCCACAGGGAATGGCCAGGACCCCACAGCTGTGGCATGTGGCATCCACACAGTGCTGGTATGCCCTTGACTGGAGCTGGGACCCGTGTGTGTCCCCGGCCATCGGCACCGGGCTGCGGGGATGCAGCCCTGGCTCAGCCCACCCACACCCTGGAAGACCCACTGCGGGCTGCAGATGGGCGCTGATGTGTCACGGCTGGGGCGAAGGGCACCGCAGGCAGGGGCAGGGATCGGCCAGGCACCGGTGATGCCAAGGTCCAAAGAGCCCTCGTGGTGCCCCATGGCCAGACCTGGGCACGCATGGCCTGCCTGCGCCTCCCGGGTGGCATTGCCAGCTTGGTGGCATCGTGCCCGGGGCCGGTGCCGCTGGATGTCACCCTTGTGCTGTGTGTGCCCACGCCAGCCCCAGGCCTGTCCCGTGGCTGCCCTCACCATGGTGCTCCCTGCGGTGGGCACCAGGCTGGCTGCACGCACACCAGCGTGCACAGGCATGCGCGCACATGCAGACGCATGCACATGCATGCAGACCCCCCGGCAGCCGCGGTTCCTGTAGGATTTCCCAACTCCCGGCCGGGAGGCAGGCCCCTCCGCGGCAAACCTGGCAGCGGGAATGGTCTCTGCCGACGGGCCCCCTCCCCGGCAGCCCCACCGCCCCTGACCTTTGCACAAACACCCCCGCGGGGGGCGGTGGGGAGGGTATAAAGTGGGAGCCTGGGGCTGCCCCCGCCGAGCAGAGCCCGGTGCAGGTGAGTGGGGAAGCCCCCGGTAGGGGAAGGGGCCGGGGGCCAGGTGGGGACCCCCACAGGCGCGCGGGCTCCCCCCTGCCGCCCCACGCCATGTGCTCTGCTCTCTCTGCAGCCATGAAGGCGTCGCTCCTGCTCGCGCTCGTCTGCACGGCCATCCTGGCAGCGGGAGCAAGTAAGGGGTGGGCGAGGGCTGGTGCAGGAGGAGGGGGACGGGGCTCAGGGTGTGGGGTGCATGCATGGGGGGGTCACAGCCCTGTGGCCCCATACCCCACTCCCACAGGGCTTGTGCTTGCAGGGGCCGACTCGCCCGGGGAGCCGGAGACGCTGGTGAAGAAGGTGCAGGAGTACGCCCAGAAAGCCACGGCCATGGCCAAGAGCGCCTTCAGCATGGTGCAGGAGTCGGAGGCGGCTCAGCAGGCCAGGTGCCCCCACGCCCCCCCACCAGCCCGGGCACCCATCCCCGCCGCCCCGCCACCCGCGGGGGAGCCCGGCCGGTGCCCCGCGCTGAGCCCCCTCCCCTTGCAGGCGATGGCTGGCAGACAACGCCGACCTGGCAAAGCAGCGGCTGGCCTGGCTGAAGGAGCAGCTGGTGGAGCTCTGGAAGCGGACACCGGCCGCGTAGCTCCGCCGGGGGCTGGCGGGGGGCCGGCCGGGCTGGGGTCCCCCCAGGTCCCCACCCACTGTCACGGTTCTTGCAATAAAGCGGCGCTGAAGCAGAAGGCTGTGGAGGCGTCACTGGGGGGAGCAGCGAGGAGGAGTGGGCACTGCGGGGTGAGGAAGGGCTGGGACAGATGCCCACGCCAGGGCTGGGACCTCTGGTCATGGGCCACCGCCCCACGCACACGTGCCCAGGGTGGCCGGGGCTGGATGTCGCTCCCACAAACTGGGGGGATCCAGCATCTGCAGGACCAGCCCCGTCCGCGCTGCACCGCCCCGGCAGAGCCCGGTGCGCTGGGAGAGCCGCGCGGGGCCAGGCGGGGCTGCAGCCCGGGCAGAGCCGGGCACAGCGGCAGGGAGAGCCCGGGGCACCCCCCCGCCAGCTCCCTGTTGCCCCCACGGCCCCCAGGTCCCCTGCCCCGAGCAGCCCTCGCCCCCAGCACTGCGTGCAGGCTGCCCCCCTCCAGCATCCACTGCAAAGACTGAGCGAGCTCCAATAACTTAAGTCATGTTTATTTGACAAAAGGAAGGCAAAGCTGAGACCCACGCCGGTTTGGGGAGGGGAGGCAGCAGAAGGAGAGGAGGGGGGTCCCCAGGGAGGACGCCCGTCCCCAGAGCCCCCCCGGGGGGAAGCACCCCGGGCAGGGCAGGGAGCAGCCCCGGGGCGGCTGCAGGAGCGGGGCCGGGGTCAGTCCCTGGCCGCGCCGGCCGGCGGCTCAGGCCACGCTCTTCTGGAGGTCGTCCAGGAGGGTGATGAAGCGGGCCTTGAGGTTCTCGGCGTAGGGGGTGAGGCGCTCCTTGAAGTCCTGCACCAGGGGCGTCACCTTCTCGCGCAGGTTGCTGAGATGCTCCACCACCTTGGCCTGGTACTCGGCGGCCTGGGGGATGCCCTTCTCCCGGATCTCCTCCAGCTTCTGGCTCAGCTTCTGCCGCAGCTCGTCACTGTAGGGCGCCAGGTTCTTGCGCAGCTCCTCCACGTGCCCACGCAGGCGGTCCCGCGCCTCCTCAGCCACCGGGGTCAGCCTCTCCTGCATCAGCTCCACCTTCTGCTTGGTGAGCTCCTTCAGCTCCTGGGCCACGGGAGCCAGGCGCTGGCGGTACTGCTCCAGCTCCTCCGTCCACTTGGCAGAGAACTGGTCCAGGAAGGGCCGGATTTTCTGTTTCACCTCCTCCAGGTCCTTGGTCAGCTCCTGGCGCAGGGCCTCCGTGTCCTTCAGCCACATCTCCCGCACCTCTTTGTAGTAGGGGGCCATGTCCTCCCGCAGCTTGGCGGCGGCTGCGCCCAGCGTGTCCAGGTTGTCGGCCAGTTTCAGGCTGCGGGGAGCGGAGGGAGGTCACGCATAGCGCCCGGGGACCCCCCACCGCCCCCTCGCCACACACCCCCCCACTTACTCAAGCTGTTTGCCCACGGCGGAGGACTCGAACTGGGCGATGGCATCCTTGCCGCTGGCCTTCACCGTCTCCAGGTACACTTCCACCATGTCCTTGAGGCGGTCCAGGGGCGCCTGGGGCTCATCATGCTGCCAGAAGTAGCGGGCCTGGGTGCCTGCGGGGAGAGCCCGGCGTGCTCAGGACAGACTGCCCGGCGGGACGGCGGCGGGGACGGCTCCAGCGCTGCCGCCCTGCCCGTGGCTGCCCCGGGGACCTGCCTGGCTCAGGAGGGGACCAGCGAGCCGCTTGGCCCCTTCCAGCAGCGCTCACCTCAGGCTCAGCTGCCCCGTCCTGCTCTGTCCCCCCAGGGTTTGCAGCTGCCACCACCCCAGCCCCAGCCCCAGCCCCATGTGGACCTACCTGTCAGGCAGAGCAGGGCAAGGGCCACCACCACGGCTCTCATCTTCGCGCCGAACCTGGGGGCAGAGCAAGAGAGTTGGCTACAGGGAGCCCCGCGCAAAGCCGGCCCCGGCGGCAACTGAGCCCCCCACCCCGGTGTGAGCGGTCCCCGCTGGCACCATGGGCAAAGCTCCCAGGACTCTGGTCACCACCGCGCCGTGGGGGCTCGGCAGCTCCTGGAGCAGCCCGGGCTCTTACCAGCTCTCTCCTGCCGCTGCCGTGCTGCCGGTCGTCCCGTCTGAGCCGGCCGCTTCTCCACCACCGCTATTTATGCAGGAGGGGGCAGTTCCCGCCGGAGATAAGCCAGCGCTGCAGCCCAAGAAATCGCTCCCCGGCGATGTGGCGCGTAGAGTTCAAGGATCGCCTGTGCGAGCCAGAGCCGAGGAGCGCCGGCTTGGCAGGGGCGGCGAGCAAACAGGAGCTCCCGGCGGGACGCGGCTCGCCGGCCAAGGAGCCTGTTTACGCTCCCGGTGACCCAGATTCCTGCTCACCGCTGCGGCCTTGCCGGGGCCTCTCGGCAGCCCCCAGGGATTGGCCGGCAGCCCAGGGACAAGGTTTATACCCGCAGGGATTTGGCCTGCTGTACCCAGACCCTTCTGCTCACCACCACTGTGGGTCTCTGCCCCGTCCTCCCCCGGGCGGGTGAGACCCACGCTGCCCACATCACCCTCTTTTCCTGGCCTGTCCCCGATGCAGAGGTGCCGGGAGCTGTGTCCCCGTGCACGCTCACGCCAGCCCTCCCCGGGGTCCCGGGCAGCAAAGCAGAGGCTCAACCTGAGCAGACACCATCCTGGCCACAGCCGCTCTTGCAGTCAGACCCCGGTGATGCCCCGTCCCACTGCCACCAGCACAGGGACCCGCAGGAACCGAGCGCACGGGGCTGAGCCCGGCTGGCAAGAGGGGACAGGGAAGAAAGGGGGCACGTCCCCCAGACAGCGCTGCAGGGGAGCGTGCAGGCAGCAGGAGGGGCTGGTTAATGCCATGGGGAAGCTGCCCGCTGTGACGGAGGAGCAATGCTCCCTGTCTCAGCGCAGCACCAGCTCTCTGCGGCCCCATGCCCGGGCACCGCATCGGTGCTGCAGCATGCTGCAGGCACAGCTCCCTTCCCTCGCCTCTCCTCCCAGCTTTCAGCTTCATGTGTTCCCCCTGGAGCCTCCCTGCTCCTGGGAAAGCCCGGCTTTGGAAGGACATGCTTGACAACATGGGTTTGATGTGTATCACTGCATTCCCCTCCCCACAGGGGGACAGGGACGGATGCAGCTGACAGGGGGTTCAAGGCTGCGTCCTCCTGGAGGGGTAGAGCCGCACAGCAGCACTCCCAGGGAGGCTCCTGCAGCCCCTCAGTGCTCAGGTCAGAAACCAGTCAGGGAAGGAAGCAGCAGCCATCCCAGCCTCGCAGCGGTAAGGAGGAGGTGGGGAACCAGCGTGGGCTGACAGGAACGAAACCCACCGCGGCAGCACACACATCCTCTGCATGGTGAGTCAGACGTGGCCCAGCTCCGGTGCTGGAGGTCCTACCGCTGCACGGGGGCTTCAGGAAACCCTGTCAAACAGTGCTTCCGCAGAGCAGGTGACGGTTCTGGGGACGGATCGAGGACACAGCAGCTCCAGAGCAGGCTGGGAGCGAGCGCGGCCGCGCTGCCGCACCTTGAGCTTTCGCCCCCGGCCGCCCCGAGCGCCCGGGCTGTTCCGCCTCCACGGCGGGCGTTGAGCAACAAGGCAAACAGGAGACCAGGGAAGATCATAATCATGGTTTTATTTGTCATGATCCCACTGTCCAACTAATTGGCTAGTTGCAAGTGACCCACAAAAAATGGACTAAAGATTTACTGAAACTTTTTTAGTCCAACATAAATGAGGAAGAAAAAAATACTTCTGACATTTCCAAAAAACAGAAATAATAGCAAAGTATATTAATATACATTCAACATATACTGCGCGTATTGATTACTACAATACAAAGCAATGATAAAAAAAGTGTGATACTGCAAAATGGCACGGTTAAGCGAGTCCCTGCTGTTTCGGATGCTGTCTGTGGGGTGGCCGTCGACTCTCCCAGAAATACAGTGTCATGTAAACAAAAGGAAAACAAACCAAAGGTACAGAGCAAAAGGCTTTCAGTGTTTCCCGCTCAGGCCCGGCAAGCCCCGCCTGGCTCCCCGCGTCCCCCCGAGCCCGCAGCCGCCGGGGCAGGACACGCAAGCGGACGGTGGCGCCCCGGCCGAGCCGCCTGGCACTGGGACGCCGGCAGAAGCACCGGCCTGCGCAATGCCGCGCGGCAGCTGCGGAGTTTCTCTCTGTGGTTCTCAGGACGGCAGAGCCGGTCAGCGTTCTTTTCCCGGGGCAGGGGAGAAGGGGGGCCCAGGAAGAGGCATGGGGACGGATAGCAAAGTCATCTCTGCCGTGCTGGTTTCACACGTCCTTCTGTGCAAATTCAGGAGGGCTGGGTCGGTTTTTCCTTTTTTTTTTTTTTTTTTTTAAAAATATTCCAGAAAAGTGTCAATAAGAAGAATTTGAGCTGTAGCTTGTAAAATCCCAAAGGCAATGACGACACCAAGTGCTCCCGAGCCCCGGCTGGGATGGGGCGTCACGCTCTATCCGTCAAGGAAAGGATGGAAAGAAGGACAAGGAAGAGATCTATGCACGTTTGAACTGTATAAAGGAGAATACCACTGTCGCCACTGGCACAAGAGAGAAAACCAGTCACAAGTACAATGTCATTAAAAGAAATAAAATACTTTGAACAAAAGGTGCAAGTCACAATTCATATAGAACAGAATCTAGTTAAAAATTTCTCTCAAACAGAAATTCCTTTTGCCTTTTATTAATAACAATAATAATAAAACAACATTTACCAAAAAACAATTCCTACATGATCAGGAGGAGAAGCTAAGAAAACAAAGAAAAATCTGTCTTCCCTACATCAAGCCAAGAAAAAGAAAAAAATCCCAAGTCGGATGCGGATTTGAAAAGAAAAAGTTAGAAGGGGGCGGGGAAGAGGTGATCCTTTCAGCACACTGAGAGACAAGAGAAGGAACGAAAGCAGACAAAGATGAGACGAGAAGCATATTGCACCAGGGGCGGCTGTTCCCCGCCGGCCGGCCGGTCGGTCGGAGCCCCGGGCTGGGAGGCGCCATCTGGGAAGGACCGCGGTGGGCTGGCACCGTCCTCGCCCCCCGCCAGCGCTGCCCGGCTCGGCTGGCGCCGGGCCCCTCCCCAGTGCAAAGGGTTAAAGAGTGGAAGGACAGCGTGGCCTCCAGCTGCCCGGGAGCCGGGGGGATCCCGTCGGACCCCCGCTCCCGCTCCTTTCCCCGCTGGGGCGAGCTCCAGGGAGGCGCCAGCCCCATCCGCTCGCTGTGCCGAGCGCGGAGGCGGACAGAGGGCCGGAGCGGCCCCCGGGGCCCGCCTGGCCCGGGTCAGTCAAAGCCCTCCAAACCAGACTCAGTGCTCGGGCTCCCGTGAATCCTCTGCCGGCGTGTAGGACCCAGGTTCTCTGGTTATTTCGGTGATAGCTGGAGTTACAGGCAAATACGGCAAAAATTAAAGAAACCAAAGGAACAACACACTGGATGAACTGATTATGAGGAAAGGGGCCATGGTATTCCAGTTAGTCAGAAATACTACGGCAATTTGGCGCGATGCTGCTAGATACTGTTGGTTTAAAATGGACCTTTTCGTTTCAAAGCTGTACAGAAATCCTGCAAGAGAGAGAAGAAGCAGAGATGTTAGGAGACACCGGAGAATGGCAATTCTGCTTCCGCAGCCCTCCGCCGCGTTCCCAGCCCAGACCCGCCAGCTCCGCCCCAGGAGGGCGACCCTGCTGAAGCAGCGGGGCTCCGGAAGAGCAGCAAAGGGCTGGAAGGAGGGGTGCTGTCCCCGAACGCACAGGGGGGACAGCAGACAGCCACCAGTGCGCGAGCTCACAGCTGATGGCCTCTCCTCCAGCCGCCCCCCTCAGAGCAAGGGGACAAGGAAGGGGACGCACACGCAAGTCAGGCCAACGGGCCTTTGGCTCTGCCGTCGGGGCAACCCCAGGTGTGCAGCCGGAAAGAGAAGGACACTGGAGTACTCACTCCCTCCTGGTTACACCCCTGCCTGCTCCATCCCAAAGGGCACCTCCGGGTGCTTGTAGCTCAGTAGGACGTCTGTAATACACGTCGATGGGTAACAGGAGGTGTTTAGATGCTGGTTGCCATCACCTAGGTTGGGATGCTCTTGACCTTCCAAACTCTCCCCACATTCTGTAAGGGCAAAGAACAACGCCAGAGTTTACACGAGGAACAGCAGGGAGTTACAGCCGCAGTGCGGGGATCAGGCCAGCAGCTGCCACGGCCTAAAGGGTCACTGCAGAGGCAAAGCTGCCCCGTGTTTCGCCAGGAAGCCTGTATCGCTGCTGCCACCAGCCCAGGCTCCGCTGACAGCGGCACCCAAGGAGCTGCGCCGCATCAGCACACGCTCCCCCACAGCCCACGCACCCCCCTCTCCCCGCAGGCACTGCTCACTGGGAGCAAAGGTGGCTTTGCAACGCAGGCTGCGAGGTGCTCTTCTCGGCTCCTGAGCCAGACCTCGAGCAGCATTCCATGCCCTCCGTGCCGCGTCTCTGCAGCTCGGCCAGGTCCTTACCCTCGCTCTCCCTGTCGCGCAGCTGCTGGCTGGCCATCAGCGACGACTGGCTGAGGACTGCATCAGACATCCGAGCAGAGCTTAGTGCTTTTCCTGCCATTAAACTCATTCCAGGCAAGTTATCTAACTGCACCTATGGAGACACAGCAGGACACAGGTCAAGGGGGCCTTGGGACCAGGCACCCCACTGCTCCCCCGGCTCTCTGACAGGCTGCCTGGGGAGCTGCTGCAAGCCTTCAGCGAGGGCTTCTACGTACACGTAAAAAGTGTATGTACGTGGGGGACAGCTTAGGCACAGCCGATGTCCCCTCAACACACGAGAACAGACTGGAAAGTCTGAGTCCCTTCCAGGCTACACCGAACTAACCAGGGAAGCGCCCTTCTCATTTACAGCAGAAGGGAGCTGTAGCAAGGAACGCATTGAAATTTGGGCAGGACAGTTCCCAGCGGCCCAAAACACAGGGTAAGCGGAGCAGCCACCCTCTGCTCTCAGTGAAGGTCTGGGCTGCCGTGGCCAGCTTGTTTAGTAGCGCTGCCGAACCAAAAGCCGGGCTGTGTGTGTCTACCAAGCCCTCCGCGGCCACAGCCAGGGCTTCAGCCACAGCCCAAACGGTTTCATCAGAAGAACCTTGGGAGAAAAAGAAGAGATGCCACAGCTACAGCAGCCAGCCCTGGGGCAGACCAGGAGTGAAGGAGGTGCACTTCCATATCGGTCTCTGCTTAAAAGTTTGCAGTATTAAGCAAACCGGACGTAGTAACCGAAGCATCCCTACGGCTTTTCATTCCCAGCAGCCCTGCAGAGCAAGGCGCTGCCTTTCCTGTACGACACCTCGTACATGTACATAACCCCCACACGTCAAGGAAGCTCTGCGCTGCCTGAAGCCCTGCTGGGCACAGGCCTCTTCAAACCTACGTAGGCATCATCGCTGTTCTGGATGGTGTGATGTCTCTGCAGGGTCCTGGGCCGCGGGTGCTCACTGGAGGCGGGTCGCGCAGGGTAGCTCAGTCCGTTGTGGTCAGGCACCTGCATCGCTTGGCTGGGGGAACTCCTGTCCATACAGTTCCCTACGATGGACTCTTGAAAATCAGACAAGACAGAAAAACGACAGATTAGTACAAGGAACCTGCAGTGCTCAGCGATGCGCACCACCGCAGAACTGTGGGTCTGAGACCTGATTGCACGAACAAACACTCATCGCTGGTGGACCAGCGCACTGCTGACTGGGTGCAAAGGGACCACCGGCTGCTCCTGTTGAAGCGATGCAGCACCAGGGCCCCCCAGATGGCACTTGGGAAGGCTTCCCCTCCCAAAGGTCTCAACGCTAGCTGCCTCCAGTCAGGTCTACAAAAGCAGCCTAAAATTGGAGGGACAGGGGCAGGAGAACCACAGCACAGGAACAGAACCGGACCCTTTCTGACCGCCTCCCAGCACTGCCACCTTCCCCTCCAGCCCCAGCTCGCCCTCCTCCTTGCATTGCCCACATCGTTACACAAGAGTGGAGGGAGAAGCCTCTCCCCACCCTCCAACACAGGATGTTCTAGCAGGGCCCCATGGCAATTGTAAGCAACATAATCTTGCTGGAAGAGTTGGCCAGGATGTTCGTTTTTATCAGATGACTTCTCCCTACCCTCCAACAATCTGGCTGCAGGAGTACATGAGTGAGCGTTCTGCCTGGCAAAGTCCATCTGCACTGCAAGCTCTTATGACCGAGGGTAAAGGCTACATTCCTATCAAGCAAAACCTCTCGTCATCAAGTACATGATGTTTTGAATAAAGTCCTGAGGTATGGAGAAGCCTATCATTGGGTCCGATGCACGTAAACAGCTCGCTCTCAGCAAGTAGTCCTGCGGAGCACAAACATGCGGACGTGGCCACGAGCACTAGGGAGCTGCCCTGAAATGACGCAGCTGCAGGTAGACTCCCCAGCCAGAACTATCGGTTTTTGCGGGGGGAAGCAATCTCCTGCTGTGCTGGGACACCACACCTCCTGGCTGGGACTGCAACTGCGAGATGCCAGAAAGATGCTCCCCAAAGAGACCTGTCGGTAAAGTTACCCGGATCCCAACACCACCCCGGCTCCGGCTCAGTCTGCTGCCCGAGCTCTCTGCGCCACCCGTGGGCAAGTGAGCAGGGCTAGCACACAGCCCCGACTGCCCTTCCTCCCTCAGAGACACGGCGGTCCGGCAGGAACCCCGGCCCGGGGCAGTCGGAGATGCAGCCAGCCTCCCCCTTCCTTTGCACAACCGTGGGGTTACGCGCGGTTAAGTCAGCTTTCCCGGAAAAGCAAGAAGGAAAACATGAGGTAACAGATGTTGGTGGAGCAGTGCCACCCACACACTGCTCAGGACGCCGCTCCAACTGTGGGAACGGTTGTTTGGGCCGGCAGCCTGCTCCTCCAGCTCCACAAACAGAAGT
Organism: Vanellus vanellus; assembly: GCF_965231255.1. Classification (NCBI taxonomy): domain Eukaryota; kingdom Metazoa; phylum Chordata; class Aves; order Charadriiformes; family Charadriidae; genus Vanellus; species Vanellus vanellus. Next base: position 8,312,350 of record NC_138926.1, on the reverse strand, counting down.
GCTCCCGCAGCCAGGCCCAGCAGTGAGCCCCCTCCCCAGCCCCCGCGCTGCAGGTGACAACGCATGGGGGAACGAGTCCCCCGGCCCGGAATAGCCCTGACCCAGAAGACAAGCCCACGCTTCCTGTTGCCAGCACAGCACCTCTGGGGATGCAGCTCAGGCCGCAGGGGCAGGACGGCCTGAATTCACGCTCCGTTCCTTGCCCCAGCCAACCCTGCTCCAGCAGCAGGAGAGCCTTTCATCCCCACATCCATAGGGGACGGGGCTCCTGCGCCAGGCGGCCTTTGTGTCGGCGCGGCATGTGACACTGGCACCACGGGCAGGGCCACCGCCGCCAGCTCAGCTCCTTCAGTGCCGAGGCGAGGCAGGTTTCCCACGGGCAGTATTCCCAGCCCTGTGACGGCTAGGTTGGAGCAAAACTGGAGCAGAGCCGTTCACAGGCGGTTTAGTCACATCCTAAACACAGATTTGGTCGACACTCTCACGGTCTCCGGCTGCCATCTCCAGCAGATGCTCAACAGACAAGCCAGAGCTTTTCGATCAGGGTCAACGCGCTCCCTTGGAAGGCACAAATACTCCCAAGCCACTGCAAAGTTACATCCCGCTCTAGGGAAAACACATTTGGTGAGCTGGGGCAGAAGAGAAGGTACTCCCCCTCTCAGGAGAGGCTGTGGCCTTGTACCACAGCACAGGGAAAATAACGGGAAAGCCCAGGGACGTGGCTGAGCAAGGCCAGCCATCAGCACCGGCGCTCAGGGGGAGAAGCCATGCTTGGCCAGGGCAAGTCTCCCCGCTCACCCCCCGCTGCCGGGCACAGTGTGCTCGGGAACACCGGGGCGAGCTACATGTGAGCGAAACGCCAGTGTGCTAGCGGCTTGTACACCGCGGCTTTATAGGATTTCATTGTAGGTAAGGGCACCTTGGCTGCTTAGATGTTGACTCCACCTGGAAGTGAAGGAGCACAGGCCTGATTCCAAGTGGGTTACTGAAGCCAGGAGGAAAACAGTGCGAGCGGTTGCATCTCAGAACACAGTTTACTATGTGAGCCTTCCAAACAGCCCTGTCAGAAGGGCTTACACAATACTATTTGTAAACATTTACTTGCTTTTACTCATTTACGAAGTCTTGTAGTCTAAAGTCCTTTTCCCTTGTGTAACCGGTTCTAGCGCCATCAGTATCGGGGCAGAAATTTAGCTTCCGACTTCATTAAATCTCATCATTTGTCTAACGGTCTACAGTATTAAGATGCAAACCCATGATTCGGTACAAAATGCACCTCCACAGCTTCCAGCCCCTGCCTAATCTGGGGCCATTCTCCCCTCTCGTGCTTCAAGCTCCACGGGGAAATCGGGGTCCGAGAGCAAACATGTCGGTAACCCAAAATTTAAGACGACTTCGGAACAGCCATGCCTTGTCCCCACTCCCTGCCCACGCTCTGGGGGGCCAAGGCTTGGCGTGCCCGCTCTGCCCTCCGAGCCAGTCTGTTCCAACCCAGTACTTTCCCAACAAACCCGTGCTGTGTCCCCAAACAAAGCCGTGCCTCCTGTGCCCAGGACACTGCTCCTCTGCAATAGGGTCCTCTGTGCCAAGGGCAAACTGATGGCTTCGGACCAGCACAACTCAGTCCTGCAGTGAATACTGATCCACCCAGCTCAGCCTGGAAAGCTTCTCTTCAGAGCCTTCTTAGCAAGGGGCTAGGATGGCGTTTTTCATACAGAGAAGGCCTGTAATAACAGCTCAGGCAAGAATTTCTCCTACAGTGCACCGCTGCCAATGCAGCCACTAAGGAGCAAAGGCGCGACTGCTTCCAACTAGCAGAAAAAGTCTTCAGATGCTAATGGCAAGTTTAAACTCATTTTCTTCAGAATCGACTCCTAGTCCAAGCAGGGCTAGAGTCTCGCTGCTGCTTCCCGAAGCGCCAGGAAAGCTGCTGCAAGGCAGCCTTAGCCACAAGGCGTTGACCACCGCTCTTACTGTGCACGTTCGTGGAAGCTTTAGCAGCGCCTGGACTCAAAGGTCTGTTCGTAAGAGAAGGAGTACACCACTACAGTTAGGGGCATGCTAGCACCTTAACTGTTTCTAGCCCGGTGTTTCCACGGGATGGGGAACATCACCACCAAGAGTAAGTCAGTCAACAGCACACAGCATCCCTGAAAAGATGGCGGTACCCTGGGACCTGGTCTTTACCTGCCTGCAGAAGTAGGTCAAATTCCAAAGAGAAGCAGCCGGTCGGGTTCCCTTCTTATTTAACGTTGTTTATTACAGAGACTCTGCCTGCAATTTACTTAAGGCCACAAAAGCCCAAAAGAATCTGGGTAATTCCGTGCTATGCAAAATATGGCACGAAACCCTTGCCGTGCTGGGCAGAGGTGGTGTCCTCCGGCAGGAAGGCAAGCAGTACGCAGCCAGCACGGAAGAGCGTTTCGTCTACGCGAGCAGCAGGAAGCCTTACCTCTGCTGGGCACCTTATTCCTACTGAATCCAGCAGCGGGCTGATGTCTGTATTGATGCGTCCCCAACTCCTGCGCGTGATTAGCAGTTCCTAGCAAAGATTCTGGGTCCCCGTGCCCTCCTGCATTTACAAGCAGAGGGGTCTCCTGGCAACCTTTGGTCAATGTGTTTGAACTCTTACTGTCTGGAAAGCTGTCCCTGGCACCCTCGCACGCACAGTCCTCCTCCATGCTCTCCGAATGGAACAGGGCTGGCTGGTGTACGTATCCATGTGGCGGCACTGACGCAGGTACCTGCTGGATACATTCTTGCGCCCTGATTTTTAAGAGATGCTGGGGGCTGTTCTGTGGGTGGTACGTGTCAGCACTCTGATAAGGCAAAGACAACGACTGGCGCTCCGAGAGGTTCTGTCCCACGCTGGTGCCCATATTCCCAGCATCCCCTTGACTCATATGCCTGAACAACTCTTGAAGGTCTTGCTGCTGCTGTTGTTGCTGCCGCCGTTTGATGAGCTGTGCAAATTCTGCCTGGGGCAGCCGCATGTCCGTGTGCCCCGTGAGCGAGTGCCGGGGAGAAAGCAGTCCCTGGAGGATGTGCGGTACCTGCTGGTGTCGGCTGTAGTCGGGAGGTGTTGGGGACAACAGTGCTTGCTGTAGTGCTGATGCAGTGTAGTGCTGCTGTTGCTGATGTGCATTTTGAGGGAAACCGGGATACTGGTCGAGCTGCGGGACTTTCAGAGCTTGCTGAGCTGGAGGAAACCCAACTCCTCCCGACGGGCTGTAGCTGCTGGGGGAAACGCGAGGCTGCTCTGGGAACAGGTGGGGGTGTAAGTGCACCTGGTCGTAGTTGGCGGGGGGATACCTGTTCACGTTCAGACTGCAGAGAACAGAAAGGAACAAGTGACTGCACTGCAGCAGCTCCAGTTCGGCTCGCCGGGCTGCCTTCTCTGGTCAGGAGGCAGAGCGAGCTGCTCCTGGGCAGGAGGCGCTCCCCAAGCCACGTGACACAGCAGCCCTGCAGACTCCTAGAGCCCTGACCTGCCTCGGGAACCGCTGCCCAGGGCAGGGAGGCAGCTCGCTCCCCGAAACCAGTGCAGCGCAGCCTCGGGCTGTCAAGGAAACTGCATCTCAGCCCGAGACATCTGCCCGCACTTCTTCCTCCCTACTCCCAGCTAGGGGAAGTGGTGCCGAGGCGGCTGGCGGCCTTACCTGTGCGACTCGGCGCTGTCGGCGCTGAGCTGCTTGGACAGCTGCCTGTGGCCGTAGGTGAGGGAGGCCATCAGGTTAGCACGGTGCTGCATCTGGATCTGGTTGGCGCTGGGGCTGATGGGCATGCCCCGCGCGTGGGAGGACATGCCCTGCCCGGCCACAGGGGCCCCTTGCAGGAGGTTGTTGCTGACCATGTCGCCGGGCTCCTGCACTTGGATAGTGACCTGCTGAGGCTGCGACTGCTGCTGCAGGCCCAGGCACGTCAGCCCCATGTTTGGGGGAGGGGAACAGTTACCAGACTGCGGGAAGATTGTGTTGTGGGACGGCATCCCTTGGAACTGGGACTGGGAGGCGGCACCTACAAGGAACAAAGACCCTCAGCACCCACGCCAGCCTGCTGCAAGGCTCGGGAGCGAGAACTGCCCCGCGTGGGAGATGCTGCTCTTTTGGGCCACACTGGGAGTCCCAGTACGAGCCTGTGGATGGCGAGAGGAGCGCTACTCCCGACCGCTCTGTCACGCTGCGCCTGCGGGCAAAGGTCGCAGCTAGAGCCCCTTGCACAGAAAGAGAAACAAAGCAGAGCTGACAGTGATTTGCATAAACCCGAGAATATCGGCCCTTCCTCCCCACCCCCGGGAGCGATAAGTAAGGATCTTATGACAAGAAACCCAACAGCGCATTCCAGCTGGCAGCTCCTCGCAAGCTCTCGATAACACCAGCCCTTGCTGCCAGATGGAGAATCTTTTACATCATCAGCAAACCGCGCAAGGACTAGGCCGCAGGGGGGAACCGAAGCCCCCGGCACCCCCCCCACTGTTTTCCCCGGAGGTTTGGTAGGACCATACGGTTCTGCCGAGTGGCCCGCCCAGAGGAGCGCAGATGGCTCAGTAAACTGTCAGCGCTTACCGTGGGGCTGGAGCACGCTGCTGCTCACAGGCGGTGGGCTGCTGTTTGGTTGCCTGAAGAGATGGTTATTAGGCTGGTTCGGGGGCGGGCTGGATGGCTGAATCCGTAACCTACGCAGGGAAACGAGCACCTTTTCATTATGCCTGCTCCTCATTAAGATGCCTTTTCAACTGGGAGAGCTGACGCCAAATGCTGCGTTTCTCTTGTTTTAAATAAACACCATAAAGGCCTTGTTTGGGATCCCAAGTTTTTTTCCGGCTTGGCTTCTCTTCTGAGAGCCGCCAGACTTGCCTAAGTCACATCGGCAGTGAGCATAACCCGGTGGCTACAACAGAAACCCGGGGACAAGGACACCGCAGGCTCGCCTCCTGACTCACTGCGGCCAGTGAGAAACCCGCCTTTCTCCTTTCCCGTAATTCAGCCTGCCTCGTCTACAAGCGAGGGTGCCGACGATGCCAGGGACGGTTACCTAACCAAAAGCCTGAAAAGGTGTGAGACGTCCAGCAGCAGCTCTGAGTAGAAAGCATGAGAGAAACCGGCTACTGAAGGTAAGGCATTTTCAAGCCGGTCAAAAGGCAGAACTGTCAATCATCTGTTCAAAGCAGGTTTGTGCCTTTGAATCGTGTTTCTCTGCTTCTACAAAGTCCTTCAGACAGAATCCAGCTAAAAGGAGCAGGCACGTTCACCTGGGAACCGGCTCTGCCATTCTACCTTCATACGCTTCCAACCCGGCCCCGGACTCTTCAGTGCATTAGCTCATCCCTGGGCTTGAGTAAGAGTAAAACCCGTTCCCCAGAGCTTTACTAAAGCAATTTCTTTACCTCTGAAGCTGGTGAGTGAGCAGAGCTGGCTGGTTTTCACATGGAGCTTGCAAGGGTGGAGATGGCTGGGGTGGCCGGATACAATCCTGAACCAGGCACCAGAAAACAAGAAGCGTTTGCGATAAATAACGTCTCAACTAGTAAATTTAGAACCATTGATTGGTGAAGTAGGACATATCCAGATTCACCAAACATTCAATCCCTGACTGCAGCTCTGGCTATCGCAGCAGCTGTTTCAACATCACTGCTGAAGTCCTTCAGGCTTGCTTCTCCTTACGGCAAGCCGAGCCATCCACCCTCCTCAATCCCACCAGGACCCGCTCAGTAGCTGCATCTGCAGCAGTGCAGGAAAACACAGCTAAGGCTTCACAAGGTCTGGCTCAGGCCCCGGTACCTGAATCTGCTGATGAAGAATCTGATGGTGCTGCTCCTGCTGGTACAACATGTGCTGCTGCTGCGTCTTCTCCAGCGTCCTCTCGTCCATGTGCCCACCATACATCTTCTGAAGCTGCTCGCACTCCTGTAATGAATCCGACGCACCCTTTAAGTGACCTTTCTGTGCACGGCACAGTTGCTGTGCAAAGAGGCACTCTCTGCAGCCTACCCATCTGAAAGGGCCAGTAAAGAAAACCTAATCCATTTAATTTGACAGAATGGGGTGTGTAATAACACAGCTAGCTCAAGCCTTAGACAACAGAAAAGAAACGGATACACATGACACCAAGTTGGTACCGTTGCGTTCCCTTAAAAATGCAAGCACAAAGCTCTAGTAATGGTAACTTTGAGGCGAAAAGAGCATCTTGTATTTCCACTGTGTTGCAAGGTGAAAGTCCTGTCCTGGGGCCAAATCCCACTCAAGGCATTGATAAGATGTGCGCTGGCTGCGTAGGGAATAGCATACAATACACTCCAAAGTCTGGCGGTAGGAACTGCCCTTTTCCCCGGGACACCCTGGAACAGCCCCAAAACTTTGCTGCCACAGAAAACATAGGATAGCAGCAGCCGCAGTCTGGCAGTGCTGGTGGGACCCACGAGGGCAGGCAGTGTGGGCACAGCAGCGGTTTGCTCCCCAGAAAAAGCGGGGTGGAAGCCCCCGAGGTTCCCAGCCTGCAGGTGAACAGCACATAAGTTTAGAGGACACTCAGCAGGGTTGCTGCAGATGTACAGAGGGGGAACAGCTCCTTGGCTGGAAAGCCACCACTGCATGTCCTCAGCCATTAGCAGTAAAGATGTCACCTTTTGCTTCCTGAAGCAGCGAGGCTGAGACAGTAAGAAGCCCGTGCAGAGGCTCTCTGGAGGACCCCCACCCCTCTCTTTTACCTGCTGAAGCTGTTTGATGCTACTGTTATTGCCCATCTTCTCCAGGTGGGCTTTGAAAGCCTGGATGCTGGCAGCACCATCAGAGAAGCGCCGAACCGGGGAGAAGCGTTCGGTGGGGAGGTGCAGAGTATTTGAGTCCTTGTAAATAGAACTGAACACATGGGAAAGTGGGTTAGTGATGCCAGCTAAAAAACAAACTCCGGTACAGAGACATTTAATTTACACCAGCCACGCCAAGTTCTACCTGCCCACTCACCCAGAATAAACCGTGGTTTAGATCAAGACATAAAGTGCCGTCAGCACCATGACCAGGAAGCAGGATTACCAAGTATCCTCAGTGCCTGGGCAGATAAATGTGCTTTAAGGTTGGAGACAACTCAGCCACGAACCAGATTCCAGATAGGCAGCAACTTATTGTCCATCCATACAGATGCACCTATCCCTCAGACGGAAAAGGTGTACAGAAACCATTTAGCATCCTAAAAATCTAAAATGCACCTCTTCAGTAGCCACCTCCCGAGCCTTCCAGCTCGCCGGGGCCCCCGACTACATCTGATGCCTGTGGAAAACAGGAGGGGCACGCGGAGATAGGAGCCTGATGTGTTCCGCAGCCTCCGAGGAGGACGAGGGCGCTGGCACCTGTGCTTAGAGGTGCACCGAATTTAAAAAAAGAAGGCAGGAACGTAACTCTGCACAGTAGGGGAAATCTTTCTAATGCATTAACTGAGCTGTCACTTCACACGCAGAGTCTCCCAGTTGCCTGGATGCGAGGCACTGGGCAATCGGAACGGCTGCATTTGAAACGCAGACATAGCCAGTATGGAGGCAACTGTGCCCATGGCACTACAGGCACTTTCCCTTCACAATGAGGTCTCTTCTTCACCATCAGAGGGAGCCAGATTTTTTCCAGGAGCCGTTTTCTCCCAAAGTTGGGGCTCCCCATTATCAAAGCCAAGCACTAAGCTCCTGCCCTGCCGTTAGGCGCAACCTGTATGATTGTTAGCAAAGCTAACCTTCCGCACACACGTCACTGTGCCTTACAACAAACACAACTGGGTTTCTCTGCCGGCCCTATTGGTTCCTGTGCAAATGCAATCTAGAAAACCCAGCAAACAACACTTAATGGTACAAGCTCCAACAGTAGCCTTTGTCTGCGAGAAGGCTGTGGAGATGCGGTCTTTACAGCACATCTGACATCCCGGCACTAAAGCCGGCAGGAGCCCATCCGGCTGCACACTGGTGTGGTCCTGAACCACATTGCCACAGGCAAGTTACTGCCGTGGCTGCTCTGAGTACAGCTCTTTACTGAAGCCTGTTCCACCAAGTGACATGATTTCTCCTGGAGAGGCTGCCCCTTATCAGAAGGTGACCGACGCTGGACCGTTTCCAGCACGCTGGGTTCAGTTCTTGTCACATGGTGTGCCTCAGCAGGACGTACTTCAGTTTCTATACGTTACACACAACTTTCTTTCAAGGACAGAGCTGTGCCCCGGCCTTTTGATGCCATTCCATCCATTACCCTGATGCATCTGCTCTCCTGTTGTATTGATGGAAAGCAGAAGCTACAGATAAAGTTATGCTGAGGCTCCCAAACCCAGGTGGCCAAGGCAGAACAATTGCACTGCCTTGTACAATTGTTGTACTTCAATTCTGCTGTCAGGTACTAAGTTACCGTGACCAAACCCAGGTGCTACATACGATGATGGCTTAAAATATGTTAAGTGCTAAAATAAACTCCACCTGCCATTCGATAACTGAGGACTATTTATGGGATGACACAAGACTGCTAATGGTTTCTGTGCCATGTACGTCTTGGACGCCACACGGCGCAATCTGTTTAGGCCACGGCCAGACGAAGTTTCCGTGATTTCACAGGTAAAAGATGAGGCAGGCTTACAGCGCGTTACGACACTGAGGGTGGAACGAGCAGATACCACCCTGTTCGTGATGCAACAACACAGCCCCAGGAAGGACTCCAAAGCCAAGAGGCAGAGGTGACACCAACGTATTTACAGGGTAAGTGCATTTTAACAGTCTTGTAAAAATCAATCCCTGCAGCGTGTGAGTCACCCAGCTTACCTGTACAATTTGCAGCAATCCTTAAAGCAGGACACAGCACATTCTGGTGGTTTTGCAAGCTGCACTCCTCCTCCTAGCAAGTTTTTCTGTGACCCTAGAAATCTTTCCCCTCTTGCTCTTCCCATCCCCCAAGCACCTCCTCTGTGAGGGAGTAACTTCAGGGTAGAGAGGGGCTTATCTTGGCTTTCCGGAGTTCCAGCGTGGCACTAGCACTGCCTCAGTCTGCTCAGAGTTCACCTGTCTCTGCTGATTACATCAGTGCTCAGCTCAGCAGGTATCTGGCTACAATAAAAAGCGCTTTGTCAAGCTCGCCAGCGCGAGCTGGCTGAAAGATTGAACACGAGCACCAATCTAGCCTGGGAGGCGACTGCTTTCTCAACCGTCGAGACCAACAGGCAGCAAACTCTGCAGTTTGCAGCTGGTTTGCCCTCTCGGCGCCGAGAGGTTCAGAGTACAGGTTTTAAGCTCCCTCTCTGGCATTAGCGTCTCCAGTTTGCTGCTGTGCCAAGGACTCTGTGTCAAATTAACACCTCTCTCCATCAGGAGTGCCCCAGCCACACATTTTGAGTGTGCTTAGATCAAATCGGCATCGGCTCCCTCCTTCCCAGACATTCGTGATCTTCTTCCCACCCCAGCTTCCTTTCCCCACATCATTCCCATCAGGGCTTCAGATCAGAACTAAAATGACTCTTGAGGAGCTTTGCAAAGAGACTTTGCAGTCAAAACACACAACTCTGGTGCAGAACAGTGAGGTTTCTAAACTCTGGTATAGATGACTCTTGGTGCAGTCTTTTGCCTGCATCTGCCTCCAAAAACGTTCTGTAGAAAATCTGCTATCAGCTGCTAGCTTGACACCTACCATTACAACGGAGAAAAGCTTTCCTCTCCGATGAATAGCTTATTCCCAACCCTTATGTGACAGCAGCCATTCTGGCAAACCATCTCCAGCCACAAAACCGGCCTGGAGGGGAAGAGCCAGCTGATCCCTGCCCCTGCGTTGCCTGTATTTGCAGGCACAGAGCCCGCGCCAGCACGGAACTCCAGTGTCCCCAGTGCAGTCAGACACCCTCTGCTCAGTGGATCTGCTCTTTGTACTTGTTCCTCCTCCTCACCCCTCCCTGCCAAGCGGGATGTCCTCAGTGCTCCATTCCAGACGACATCTGAGCAGGTTTCCTGGCGCAAAGCTGCCCGAACGGCCGGTGCCATTACTCACCGGTGCTGATCGGGTACCAGGTGTGGAGCCCAAGCCCGGGGTCGGAAGGACTGCTGTCCTAGCTGCCTCTGCAAGTCTGGAGGGATTTCAGCTGTAGGGTTGGTCATTGCCAGAGTGTGCCTTTTTGACCTATTTGCCAAGTATCTGCAACAAGCAGGAGCACATTTTATAAGAGACTGATGGGAGTACTCCGAAAACAGGGAGCGTTAGATAATCCAGAGTAAACGGGAAGAAAGAACGCTTGCTGCGGTGCTCAGAACCAACCGGGGAGAAGCACGCCACGGACACGCTGCCCATGCCCGTCACCTCCCTGGGTTTTCAGTGCTTAGGGGACAAGCGTAGTGTCAGCTGCTTGTGTGCTACCGCCAGCCTCAGAAGGCAAGAGCAGCCATTTGCTCTTCCCAGCAGGAAAGCCACGTTTCATCTCAAGGGGAACGCTGGTATATCCCTTTGGGAATACCCAGGCGACTACCTGTCCTCAACATGGATAGACTCCGCTGCAGCAGGTCTGCCTCCCTCTCCCAAGGGCCACTGAGCCACGGGGAAGTCTGCTGCATGCACAGAGCCAAGAGACGAGTCACAGAAAATCCTAGCAAGACCTGGCCGGAGAACGGGCGCAGAGCGGAGCTGCTGCTCAGCTGCGCCCTTTGCACTTCAGCCCTACCCTGGGATGCCCCGGCTCTAGCCGCGAGCAGTGGCCGGCTCGTCACAGCAGGGGAAGGGTGCACGAGGGCCACCCCACCAGAGATTACGGGTGGGTAGAGCCTGCGGCTGCCTGCGGAGCATGAGGAAGGGCGCTGGGCTGAGCCGGGGCTGGTGGCCAGCCCGGGCCGAGTGCGCCATCTAGTCCCTGCTCCGCTCTCTGGGGAGTGGGAAATGGCCCAGCGTGGCGCAGGGCAAAACCAGCACGGGGAACCGAGCAGCGAGTGGGTGCCTTCCTCTGGAGCCAGAGCCACCAGCGCTAAGGCTGGGCTTGCCTCTTACACTGGAGCCTGGGGGCAGCCGCGTAAACTAAAGCACTCTCTGCGCTGGAACTAAGACTGCCGTTCTTTTGCAGACCCTCTAAAGACCGGGGGAGTGCGCCGGGCAAAACTCGGAGCCTCCGCTTTGGCAAGGATGTGACAAAGAGCCACACGGCTCTGAGAGCTGCTGCCCTGAACTGCCGATTACTGGCTGCAGCGATGCTCTGAGCAGCTGGGGACACGGGGCCAGAAGAGATGAGGGATGAAGCGCCTACCCAGGCTTGTGACGAGCACAGGGGCTAGCACTTTACCCACTCAAGGCCAGTGGGATGAATGCCCGCTTATGAACTCAACTACTTCTACTCTTGTGAACCAGCAGCAATGAGGCAGCTGTAGTAACTGTGACAAAGATCACTTGGCCAGTGACACCAGGGATACTAACAGGGAATTCTCACCTTCACGCTTTTCCCCGGCTAAGGCTGCCGCAACTTCCACTGGTGAAGCAGAGAAGAGCAGCAAGCAATAAAGTCGTCGCCCTCTCCAAACCCAGCCTCTCTTTGCTAGCTACTGAAGCCACTTAAGCAGAAGACAGCAAGTTAACAGAATGAAGAGTGCTTAGCGCTGTGGTAACTTGCCAAAGTCTGCGCCATTAGCTGTTTAAGAATCATTTGATGCAGACGGGGAAAGTTTCACAAAGAGCTTTACAGTTGTGGTTTGCTAAGATCATTTTATTTCAGACCTCCAGGGAACAATCCAATCATGAGCTATAACAGCGTTTCGGGTGGAAGAAAGTTTCCCAAAGCTCAAAGGAGATGCGACTGTTCCCTGGAGCAGAGGAAAGACTATGCTCTGTTTTCAAGGTCAGATTAAGAAGGGCAAAAACTGCTCACTGGTGGCTGCATACAGAGCGTTCGGAGCAGTGTTCTGAAAAGCTAAATATTTGCATCTGTCCCTGATGTTAATGCTATTTACCCTTCTCCTCTGATGACTACTGACATGTTGCAACATAAGGGGGTGGAGAGCAAGTTAACACACAACCTGGACAGGGCTTTTTCTGGGCCATTTGGTGGAAGAAGAACATGGGTATGAAAGGACTAGGAGCAGCGCTGTCAAGAGCGGGGAGATAACCTATGGGTCCAAGGAGACTTGCCTTTCAGTGGGATCTGAACGTTTCAGTGGCTTGCAACCTACAAAATACTAAATGGGGGGTTCAAAATGTTTCCTGCTGAGCTAATGCTTTAACTTAAAGACTCATCTGAAACCTTGGGTTTTGGAATAGGAGAGGTGAAAACCTGCCCAGGTAAGAGGATCAGGCAACCCCTTGCCAAGAATCAGATTTATCCGATTCGCACAGTCAGAAAGCCTGTCTACCATCTGAAGTGCTGTCAGCAGACATCGTGGGCCCTAAATTACACCTTTTAGTAGCTACCTCGGCAGCACAGCTGCATATAGGGTCTGTGTTCCCGAGCCCTGCTAGGGAGGACAGCGCGCAGTTAGGGTACGGCAGCTTAACAGGGGCTGCACGCAGCCCACAGCGCCTGGAGGTGCTCTTCATCTGCTCAGTACTACGACTTAGCCTCATTTCTTTCATTGTGCTGCCTTGCAGCTGGGGCAGGTCATGAGCATGTACCTTCCCACTATCGTGGCTCGGTGGACGAACAGCAGCTCATGGTGCTGGAAAATACTGCGAGAGTGAACACAAAGACGAGGGTGGTGAAGAACTAGAGTATAAGGCCATGCAGAGAACACAAGATGTGCTGAGTGTCAACTCTCAGGTAGGGCTGGAAGCGAGTTCTTTCATGTGTACCAGCTCTGACTTTCTTCTAAGCTCAGGTAGGCAAAAGGAGTCTCAGCGCACACTCTGCACAATCTGTCACTGCACACACCCACCGTTCAAATCCCCCCTTCGCTCTGGAGCACTGAAAGGAGAAGAGCTGGCACAGGCTCTGGAGTACGACCTCCACTCACCCCAGTGTTTCTCTGCCTGCAACCAACCCCCAGTTTGAATCTTTCTCCCGAGCGCAACCCCTGAGGAAACGCTACCTTACTCGAGGTGGTGGCCTGTACAAACTGGGGGGAATCCAGAAAACTTTTCAAGTTTGAGGTAAGAAGTAGGAGCGCTCCGTAACGACACCCACCACATGTAGTGCACCAGCCGGTTAGCAGAGAAGAAACTACGCAAAAGCTACTAAGACAATGTTAGCAAGGACATGGTTAGTGTTTTCACGGATTGAGAAAGTAAAAGCATATTCTACCCACTTGCTAGTACGTGTTTGGAGCAGACAAAGAGGACAGAAGTTTCCAGCCTGATAACTAATAATCCTTTCCTCATTGGAGCAGACTATTTTAAGGCCTACTGCTAAAATTAGAAGCTAGAGGTACCCGTATTTCCAGCAAGCCCACTTTGTTTAAGGCATCAGAGTTGGATGTTTACTGCACGTCTTGATACAAAAGCTGCATTGACACCCAAGGCCACAGATGAGATCTTCCTACCTCCATCACTCAGCAGGGAGGGGTGAATCACTTAGCACTCATTTTGCAGGTTAGTGGATTGCATGCTGGTGCACACTAAGCAAAGGAATTTAGCAGTTTCAGAGTTTCTGGAAGGACCTACTGCTGAAGTAGCTAACCATTTCGGGGGGAATCCAGCTTTGTAAGCACCTAGTAGTGTCAGAGGAGTAATTCACAACAGTAACCAACACCCACAAGAACAAGAGAAACCTTGAGCCTTTGCTGCGATCAACATTGTTGCCTGTGGAAGCCACAGGGCGAGCCTCTTGGAGCTAATAAGGGCAAATGTTAGCAGACTGGGAGTTACCTCTGCACAGCTTCCTGATCTGGCTCCCCGTCGGAGCTCTCCTCATCCACAGGGGTGACAGCTGGGACAGCCTGCAGAGAGAAGAGGAGCCATGGGTTCCAGAAAGCAGCCGGCGTGGTCCCATCCGCACAGCGGACACCTGACATTCCCAAACAAGCTTTCACAGGGATATGTCAGTTCCTCTGCAGCACCAAAGACACTCGGCTGAGAACTCCTCCCAACACTCCTTCCCCAGTCAAAACTGCCTGTACAAGGTTGCTGCTTCTTTTGGTGCTACCAGGAAAACTCATTGATGCAGATGCGTGAAGGAAGGAAGAACGTGCATTAATGCCCAAGACGGACATTTTAGTTTTCTCTATTACGTGAGCAAAGGAGAAGAAAAGCGACCGTTAAACAAAGCTGACAAACACTTTGTCAAGTCCAGAGGGGGATACTGTCTCAGCTGCTAGCTGGAGGAGAGCACAGCAACTCTCCCACAAGGAGACAGAGCACCCCGCCACTCCAGAGCAGGGCAACCTGCTTCCAGAGTGCTACGGACTGAGCCTACTACTGTCTGCTAGGACCTGGAGGCAGTCACCTCTGCCTGCGGGAGAAGATATTTATAAGCACGCCAGCAATTCTCTTCTTTCCTTTTACTACTTACTGGCGTCATAGTGACGAGCGGCGATGGACCCCGAGGACGTTTCAGCAGTTGCTGTGCGTGTAACTGGATGTTAGCTCCGCCATCTGATGCCCTCCGCCCCAGAGGGCCCATGCCATTCAGCAGCTGCAGGGTGGGGGGCTGCAGCAGGGACTGCTCCTGGGAAGCACAGACAGCCCAGTTATCAACCCCATACCGCGTCCTTCCAGTACCTGAGCCCCAAGGTCACAAACCCAGACACTAGCACGAAAGAAGACAAGCCTTCTGGGCTTCAGGAGAGACGAAGGAATGTCACCAACATCTCAGAGCTGACGTGGGCCAGAGAGAGGCAGTGTCAGCGGAAAAGAGTATTTAACTCTCCATTTCCCTGCACTCTGCTTTAGTTGCCAAGCAGGCTGCAACCTGCAGCTCCAAAGCCAGGCAGTACAGTCCTACTTCCCCCCCGGCCCATTAATTAATTGTATATTGCAGTGTTCTTTCATTCTCAGCTTCATAAGTAACCAACTAGAATCATACCTAAAGAGATAACAAGAGGGAAAATCTTGAAGCTTATGGAGTCCAAGGAACTGGCAAATAGAGAGAGCAAGCAAGTGCGAGCACAAACACCCCCCCGCACGCTGGCGGGGCTCAGACCGCAGCAGGGAGCACGTGCATCGGTCAGTACCTTGTACTCCAGCTGACCCGTGGGCTGCAGGTTCTGCCTCGGCAGCACATTGTGCATGAAGTTCACATTTGGGGTCACCTGCAGGAACGGAGCCTGAGGAGTGACACGGGGGAAGCCAGGCAGGAGCTTCTGCAGATCTTCCATGACTTCCGTCCTGCACAATCACGTTTATAGACAGGTGAATTAGCAGTGATGTGAAGAGAACCACTCGCAGGCCCAGTGCGCCCAGCTTCCCTTCACAAAAAGGCTTCTTATTGCTCTGGAGAACGGTCACAGAGAGTAGCCAAGCCACTCCTTGGTTTTTATTTGTCCCTTGGTCCCCTCCAAGTTGAGATTTCCCAGAACTAGCTCTTTGCATTAACCTCGACCACATTTATCACAAAAACTTCACCTAGGACATGACAGCAGTGAAGCTTGGGTGAGAAACTGGCTCTCACACCAGCGAACACCGCTATAGCTTCCCCAGAGCTAATCGGGAAGAAGAGGAGGAAAGCACCTCATCCTCATCTGAAATATTAACCAAGTTGTGCAATGGGACTAGGATGTTTAAAAGAACACTTTTGCTAAAGAGACACCTTGAATTTCTTTCTCCATCTAGCAAAGTCTGCAGCAATAACTTCAAGCCACCCGCAAGCAGGAGCGGGAAACCAAAGGTTTGATACCAGCTATGACACAGATACATGGACTCATCACCATCTGGTCTGGCTGGAGTGAAGCAGAGACTGAGGGGCACGCTGTGAAGCGTAATTGCCAGCCCAGAAACTGGAGACCATCGCCAGTCCAAAAGGTATTGACTCTCATACATCACAGAGCCCAGAAGTCCCCCTAAGGCATCAGCCTCTCATCTGCCACCGTAGCACACAAATAAACCTGCGACGTCTCAGAAGCACTGAAGTCACGTGCTAGGAGTAGATCTCCAGGTTCCCTTAATCCTCCATCAGGGAGTTAGAGTCCAATACTAACCGTGGGTCAGCTACTCCAACTGTGTGCCTTCTCATTGAGAGGTAACGGACCAGAGCTTCAGGTGACGGCTCTTCCCCTTCATCACTGTCCAAGTTCATTGTTCCGTCAGTCTGGGCAAGCAAAACATTGGAGATGTTGAAATACAATGTGAGGGTCAAGCAAAAGGCTTCAACGCGAGCCCGGGAAAAGAACTTGCAGGGGTCATCAAGGGGTGTACCTCACCTCCACAATTTGGTTTTCAGGGTTGATAAGCTGGACTTGTGGCACATTGATGCTCATGGTATTGCCTGTCTGTTCTGCCTGCTGAGCAGAGAGATCCAAATCAGAAGACATGAAGCTAGCATCTCTTACAACCCCTCTACAACCACCACCAGGTTAACACCAGTGCACCGACCTAAGCCCTTGGGAACAGGGAGGTTACCCTGGAGCCAGCAAAGATCTGTTTATTCTTAATTCTCGAGGGGTTGCCTCATTTCCCCTCCCCCTCTCCTCCCTTCTGTTCAGGCAGGGTCAGCATCCCTGCTGCCCTGGCCTCTCTTAAAGCAAATATTCATTTCTTAGACAGCAGCACAAATTGAGGAAGAAGCATCGCACAGCAGTCCTGGTCTGTAAACTCTAGCTCCCAACCAGTAACCCCCACATTGCCTTCTCCCCTGTCACTAAGCTACCACTAGACTTTGTCTGAAGGGTATTCGCTAAACCCACAGCCAATGAACAAACTGTTCCTTATCTCAGGATTATGGCACCCTAAATATACACAAAGTTCTTAGACGAGGAACGTTTTGACACTCCGGCCAGGATGAGGACACGTGCAAGCAAGTGTGAGTTTAGCAGGTAAGGCACTGGTTGGCCTTCCAGGGCTGGAAGCACACCGTGCAAGCGGGATCTACCTGGATGTTAGCAGAGGTGGGGAAGGTCATGGTCCGTGGAATACTTGGAGACGCTGCAATACGCAGATTCTTGTGTCTCTTCAGACGGTCGCAGAGCAGGCTGTAGATTGCACTGTAGTGATCATAAGCATCGGCTCTTAATGACTGAAAGAGAAAAAGGAAAAAGCGGTCAGTTCTTTTTATCAAGCAACAAAATACGCTCCGTACTGTGCTGAGGTTGCTCAGTTACCAGAGGTGATAAGCAACAAACGCGGCCATTAGATCTCCAGTGGGAACAAGCAGGACACGACCGTCGGCTGTGGCGTCTTACCTGAATTGTGCGCTCCTTGTCCAGCCCCATGTCCGCCATTGCCAGCAACACGTCCTCGTTCAGCGGCTCCATCTGCCTCTCAGTCTTCAGGTGCTGACACTCTGCTATCAGCTGCAAGAGCACAGACACAGACTTCAGTGCTGACATTCCCAAAGGCACACCGATGAGTCATAGCGCTCTGAAGAACCAATGCAGCAGGCTCCGGCTGCAAGCCGGCATGGGGTTTGAAGGCTGATGGCACACCAATCCGAAATCTAGTGCCTTAGGCTCTCAACGCCAAGGGGAAAGCTACAAAAATATGTGCAGATGAGGAGTGATGTGGAAAGCAAGACCCGGAGACACAGAAAGCGGAAAGGCAGCACACCAGCGCTCGGAATGAGAGTTCTCAAAGAGCTGAAACAAACGTTGCAGCTCTACGTGCCCAGAGCCTCTTTGCAGCCCAGCAGGCACCGAGCGGACCCGACACGGACATCAGCTCGCTTCTGCTTCTCACCCTGTCAAACTCCGCGTCAGCCTCCCCAAGCTTCATCCACTTGTGTTTGCAGATCTGCTCCATGGAGAGACGCTTGCTGGGGTCCAGGACTAGCATGTGGCGGATCAGATGTTCACATTCTGCCAGGGAAGAGAGAGACTGAGCAACCCGCAGGGAGGGACACGGCTTCTGCAGGAGGCAGCAGAAGGGCAAAAGCACTTTTTTCTTCTAAAGCAACGCACTTCTCCATAGGAAGTCAAACATAGCAAAAGTATGCTTCTCCTCCTGCACTTTGCACCCATTCAGTCCCCGACGGGCCACTTTGCTGCAGACGTTTGATTTCCCCAGCTAGGGAGGAAGCCACCCAGGCCGCCGGGCTCCTGTGCTGTTTGCCGGAGCCCCTAGGTGGCACCCTGTCACCCCGTCCCTCCCCGCCTTGCTGGCAATGGCTGGGAGACACGACTGGCTTTTGGGGGTTGAAGGGCAAAGTATCCTCGGAACATCCCCCCCGCGGCAACAGCTCACTGCGAATGACTTCTCCATCGTATTATGTGTGTGCTGCCAACATGGGGGGCTGCTGAGGCTCTCCCCATTGGGGCCGGCATCTAAGCTTGCTTTAAAAGCACTGCATGTTTTAGCAAGCACTTTCTGTACGAAGAGAACCCCTTCCCCAAGTAAGGCAGCAGGCAAGGAAGCTTTCAGCTGGCAAACTCCACGCAGCCCATGCAATATTCCTTAATCTGAGAGGAGGCTACCAAGAACCCACACGTGTGTCCCTCTTAAATGAAGCTGTTTTTATCTGAGAATTAATCACACCTTTCAGAAACGAGATTTATTACTCAAGCATTTGGAAGCATTTTTGCAGAAACAGGACACAGACATTCATCTCTGATGGGGCTATTGCTGGAAATTCATGTGCCATAATGCTGTAAAAAGCTTCTTGTCTAAAACAGGTATAGGGAAAGACTCTACATTCCTAAATCACTACTCCATTTTTAGCTTTCACATTTCCCAAAATTCAGAAAGAATATATTTTTGCTAACAATTTGCTATAGTTTGCACAGTTATATACATGAAAGCTGAGATTTTAAGTAAGAGTATTTCAATTTCTAAATTCTAGATTCAGAACCCATTTTAGCTTATGTTACAAACCACCATCCAGCGGATAAGCTTCCTGGCATACCACTTCACTGGCATATAAATTATAGCATACGAGTTAATTTAAGTGCTCCAAAGAACCTCTAAGCAGAGATGCGACCAGCGCCTGCTCAGCGCTGCAGGCGCATCGCAGTGTGTGCCCACCTTACCTGTGGACATGAAAAACGGAATGCGAAATTTCCCACTGAGCACCCTCGCCCGCAGGTTCTGCAGCGTGCTCCCGTCGAAGGGCAGAGCGCCGCACACCAGCACGTACAGCACCACACCGAGACTCTGTGTCCAAAACAAAGGTCACATCAGCAACGTCAGAGGGAGAGATCGGGATACCGCAGTTAATTGTAGTAAACGTTGTTTAAATAGAATAAAACGATAATAAAGAAGAAAAAGCAAATCCCATTAGAATGGACCTTGTTGACATCTCAGTCCCAGGCCAGCTTAATTCCGCCTTCAAACTTCCAGCCTAATTTAGACTTTCTTCCGAGCCTCAGAAGCCAACGCTTAAGGAAGCCTGCAGCCCCAGCCTGCCCGAGGCAGCCCCGCGGCAGGAGGCTCTGGCCAGCCCGCAGGTCCAAACCAAACTCAGCCGCTGTGCTGGTGCGGCTGCGCCAAACCCAGCTATGCCACCCTTCCCTCCCGCTCCTCCGGCGTGGCTGGCAGAGCTCGGGAGCCCCGCGAGGAGAAGAGGCAGGACAGCAGGCAACCGAGCCAGCGTTGAAAGGCAGGGCTGCAGGGCGAAGCAGGCTTTGCGTGGCACAGCTAGCGCCACGGAGGAGAATGTCCCAGGTCTCTGTGTTAGTGCGCTCCCTGCAAACTCTCGTGGAGCAAAACTTGAAGTTTCCTCTTGCAGCTCTGCCAGATTAAGCCCTACTGCAGTACGTACTCTGCCATTCAACAGCAACGAACTGAACCGTATTTTGGGGAAACCAAATTAAAACACATTTCTGCGCAACTAAAATTTTTGACACCGTGCCTCCCAATAAAGAAAACATAGTAGCCAGAATAAAATTTTATAAGCATTTCTTCAGAAAACATTTTTTGCCATATCAGGGGCTTTTCTCCGAGACACGTACTAAGTATTCAGGAAGCAAAGCCAAACAAACAGCACAAAAATGACATCAAAATAAGAGAGAAAGAGGTTCATCACGTACCCAAATGTCAACCTTTGGCCCATCGTATTCCTTTCCTTCAAAGAGCTCTGGAGCAGCGTAGGGAGGACTCCCACACCAGGTTTTAAGCAGCTGACCAGGTGTGAAGATGTTACTGAAGCCAAAATCTGAAAGAACAAAGAGAACTGATTAGAGGAATACGATCCACTCCAACTGCCCTAAACAAATGGTATTTAAGTAATTTGCTGAGTCTAGTGGAGTCACGCACAATCCCGTAACGGCTAACTGACACACAGACATCAGAGAAACGAGAGTGCAAAAGAGGCATGAAGAGCAACGCTGGAACCACCCGCCCGCACAGCGTGTAACTTCTCTCTGTCCCAAGAAAAAAGACGACCAAGTATTAACAGCGGCACGTCCACTTCATCCAGTATAAAACACTCCCCATTTTAAACAACTTACTGCAAAATACCGCAACTTAGGCCCGCTTCACATACTACAACCAAGTTGCTTTTGCGTAGCAGAACACAAAGATCTTTCCAAAAGTTTACTCCTCACTTTTCAGCCCTTGGATTTCCACACTGGAGTCAACACACCAGCACTCGGATCAACTAGGGCTGCTGCAAGTCAGCTGCGTGGTTTGGAACGAGGCTTCCACCTTATACTCAAGAAATCCCACATAAATCTTTTGTGCTAATTTCCCAGCTTCAGGCTTCTCCGACGTCAAGTTTCACAACTTCATTACAGCGAGGGCAGCCGCCAGCGAAGACAGAGTACAGACAAAGGGAAAAAGAACGGCAAATTTTGATTTTCCAGAAAGCACTACATAAAGCTGGAAACTTTGGTTATGGTGGGCAGCTCTACAAACCAAGCCCAATCATTCACCAACAGCGAATAATAAATCCTGGAAGAGAAATTAAAAGAAAGGTCTTAACCTTATGGGCAGTTAAGCATCAGCTTACGTGGGCCCAAACGGCATTCTCTGCTAATTAACCTGCCACCCCCTGGCACATAACTGGGACCTGTACTGCAAAGGGAGTAAAGAAATCGAAGTCTGGATTCACGAAAAGCGAGCTTTTTCTCATAAAAAGAAGGAACCCTCATGAATCATGCCTTTCTTTTTTGCCTTAAATGAGAAAAAGCAAATACACAGTAACAGAGAAGCGTCTCCACGCCCCACGGAGGGGGTGCCCGCAGCAACAGCTCTACCAGAAGGAGCGGTGCCACAAAGGTTATCTGCAAACTGCTGTGCCTGTGTTTCCGCTAGAAGTGTGCCAGCAGGAGGGTGAGTGACATTAATGCACTCGGACGGGGACCCACAGCAACAAGGACGTTTTTCATGGCATTTGCACCTCCTCACAGCAGGCTTGTGTGAGGAGTGCTGGAAAAAACAAGGAGGGCCACAAACATTCAGTTTGTAAATTCTGATTAAACCAAAAAGCATCGTGGCAAAGCATACGGTACAGCTGCAGAAAGTAAAAATCACTTATAAAGAGCTTAAGATTAATTTCGACTCCGTCACTGGTCAGAAGTGCGGCGTACCTGGGACGGCGCACAGCTGACTGCCGACCTGCCAGTGCAACACAAGAGCCCAATGTCACGCAAGGAGAATTTGACCAAAAAGGCACGTTTTAATACACGTATACAAATGGCAAACAATATTTGAGATGGGAAAAAACTTTTGTGCTTTTGGATTTCTTGAAATACATACCCATTCATCTAGAAAATTCATCTTTGTTTTTATCTGCTTGCTTTTCCTTACAGTCACTTATCCATACTTTAACAGATACGGACTCGGCATGCATTCTTTAGCCAAAGAAAGGTTTGTTTTCCTAAGTCATATAAAACTACAGGTTTGACCTAACGCATTCAGTATTACCCTGCTGAAAGGACAACGGTTGTCCTCTTTTAGACGAAAGCCCCCCTGCACCAGCACCCAGAGCGAGCCACCAGTGCGGCCAGCGACGGCCAACGCCTCTGTGCAGGAGGCAGAGAAAACCCCGCTGGCGCTCCGCAGACAACGCACTAACTGGTGAGTCCGTGCTCCCACTGGTGACCGCTGCGCTCCTTACAGGATTTTCCATGACCTGATTTCAGGTGACTCTCCTCTTCTGCAAAACTCAGCAGACCACCTCGCTCGCACGACTCGGCACAGCAGGCGCAGTCGGCACAGCTCCTGCGAGCTCAACTGCGGGAGCGTACAGCCAACTCTCCTTCCCAGCAATTCGCAGGGCCAAAATTCCCACCGTGGAGATGGTTTATGCTTGTGAAGAATACCTAGCGTGGCGTGTTCCTGCGGAAACACCTGGAGTACAGACACCGCTGCTCAAACCCTACCTCAAAACAGAGCACAGAGATGGTAAAGTGTTCTTTAAAAGCATCACGGTATCAAACCGAGGCAGTTAAACATCCTTTGGGTTTTTACTGTTGGAAACGAAGTCATCTAAACTTCCAAAACCCAAGAGCAGTTGGCCTTTGGAGGACTATTTCAGGGAAATAGTACACAGCCGCACGACTGTCTTTTCCACCTCTGCGAGGTTTGGAGCTGATCTGTCTCACGTTTAAAGTGCGCTGTGTAAGGAGTGCCTGAACGACGGCTACCAGAGCAAGCAATAAAAAACTACAGCACTAAACATATTCCCATCTTCTAATACCAAAGCATCTGTAGTCAGGTTTAGACGTAGAGTCTTTCTGACTGTGCAAGAACACACTGGAGTTTTGGTACTTAACATATTTTGAGCAAATTATTCTGGTTTAGTGACTTTTTTTTTTTTTTTGTCCTTGCGTGTACTCAGGTGGGCTTTGCAGCGTTTTAGGAACCAGTCGTGTTTTCAAAGCGGTGTGTATCACCCCGTGCAGCCTGGCACCGGTACCAGCTCTGTTCTGTTCCCCACACAGCTGCACCGGGCCACTAACCGGCGATGCCGATGAGCCCCGTTCGCCGGCAGCACGGCAAGCGAGCGGCAGCGCATTCTGCAGGGAGGGCAAAGCTGTGCCATGCCAGCTGGCGGCCGCCGCTGCCGCTCAACAGACATGCAACAGCTGCCTCCTGCAACCTTCTCTGCTTGGTCAGAGCTGCAGGAGACTGGCTGGCTTTGAAACTTTACCCCTCTTTCACAGGGGGTTGAAATCGGCCCAGGAGTTCACAGCTCTTTTTGACAGCGGAGAGGAGGTGGGCAGAGAGAGCAACCCTGCCGAGTCTCCTTAGAGAGCCGGGCTAGGAGGGCAGAGACGCCGCGAGCACGCCGGCGTTCAACCAGCAGGTCCTGGAGCTCCTGTGGTCGCCCCACGACTGCCCCAGATTTCGGGCAAAAAAACCTCTCCCTGTGGCGAGCTGCTGCTCTAGCCAGCGCTTTCCGCACTCCAGGTGAGACATGCTGCTCGTCGCTGCCGAGAGCTGGAGCCAGACGGCTCCGTCTTACACCACGCGCTCTTCAAAGGCTGCAAACAGCTCCCAGAAGCCGCCTGTGCCCCGCGAGCTGAGGTCAAGGCTGGTGAAAACAGTAGGCTTTTAAAAGCCCCCCCAAAAAGTTAAGGGAGAGGATTTGAAAACCCCAAAGCAACAAAACAAAACCTAAAAATAAACAAAAATCCCAGACAGGGATTTAAATAAACTTTCTTAAAAACTATGACAAGCCACCCCAGTCCAAGGCAAGACATACAAATCCAGATCCCCAGGGAGCAAGCAGGTCTCGTTCCACAAACAGACGCAGAGGGAAAAGGGCATTTGTAAGGAGCACGGTAAGAGTCACGATCATGTGACATAGGCAAAACATCTACCAGAAACATCTCGGAGGTACAAAAAAAGCGGGCCCAGTCCCTCGCGTCTCCTCAGAGCAGAGCTGCAGGGAGCTGGCGTCAGCATCTGCACACCGGGGCTTTTATCCTCAGAAGGGGAGAGAGCGAGCAGGCTCTTGCAAACGAAGGCAAAGCAATGCATAGATGGGATTCCTCTCCGAAACCATACCCCAGGAAGGCCTGGGTATTTAGCAATAATCTCAACTCCTGGCTGAACTCTCTGACTGGGAGCACAAGCGAACATAGTGCCAGAAGCTACTGACTCAGACTTTGAGAAGGTACGCTGGAGAAAAAGCATCCATGGGAAAAATGAGAGCGAGGGTAACAGCGTTTGCATCTTACTGTTTATGGAAAAATAGTACAGTTGCAATCGATCAAAAAGCCCCAACAAGCACGCTTGTACTCACCACTGAGCGCGAACAGCAGCCTTAACCGGCTTCGAGACCGCTACACTGCCTCGCTGAGTGTCAGTTATTAAACTAATGCCGAGCAAGGGATGCAAAGCAGCAAATGGAGGTCAGGAGTAACGCGCTCGAAATCGCCGCTGGTGAGAACCTGCAAGGTCTGAAAAACTCCAAGAGCTGATGGATTTGTGCACATTACTAACGGCGGCGCACATGGGTATGAGGACCACCCAAAGCTGTAGTCCCAGTCTCAGCTGTGTGTTTGATATGACGCAGCGGCTCACTGCATCTTTCAGGCTACCTGCATCGCTGCGACTCGGCAGGTAAAAAGCGACCAGACCTACCAGACAGATGACACTCTACATGTTCAGCTGATGGAAGCTATAGATCATTAAATGCGTTATTAAAGAGGTTTGAGTTAGACGCCGGTTCAGCGGTGCAGGCGTTGCTGACCCTCCACCCTGCGTAACAGGCCTTTGTGCCTTTCTGTAGTATTTATTCTGGGAGGTCTGGTGTGAAAGAGATCGGTTGCTATCGCTTCTTTTCTTGCTCTTGAAACAATGGAAGAACTGGTGTCAAGTGTAACGGATGAGTTATAGGGACAAAACTTAATACTTGGAAAATCCTATACCATAAATCAGCTTTTCCAGGCTACTTTTCAAATCACTACTACATCTTCCTGCCAAGTAAAACACTACTACCACCAGGGTGGGAACTATCTTCGAGAGTCCATTCTGGGAGCAGAGATCTGGAAGGAAAACAGTTTCCAACTCCCTTAGATTAAAAAAAAAAAGTTTCCATGGTTTTCAGACATTCACAGAGCACGTCAGCATGCTCACGGGGATATTTCTGCAGGAAATCCAGCCCTATTCCAGTTTCTACCTGGGTTAGTTTTGAAAGTTCTTTTCTTTCTTTCCTTCTCTTTATTTGCTAGGCACCGTTTCCTGCTACACGTGGATTAGATTTTACCCCATGAACACAAGATGGCCTCAAATCATTAGTGCATCTGTTCTCATAAAACAGATACCAGAATACACTGCTTATAAAGGTCTCCTGAACAGCTTCCCTTGCAGCAGCCCCGTTACCTGCCACCAACTCCGTCCCCTGCCCAGCACGGGGGCAACCGACGCGCGCTTGCTGCTGCCCTCCTTCAGCACGGAGGCTCTTACCCAGCCGTAGGAAGGGAGCCTGACTGGCAAGACGCAGCCATTTTCCCCACATTATCCGTATGTTTCTCTCGGTGAGCGCACACAGCGCAGTCCTGGGAAGTGTGGGCTAGCGGGCTTTCAGCTGGCCACAAAGTGCCGAACAGCACAAGGCGGCACAGGTTCACTTAGCACGTAGGAAACTCCACTAACAACTCTTACTTCATCAGCAACGTGTCTCTTACTCATCTTCTGCTCCCAGAACAGGTTAGTGTCCTCGCACCAGAGTGAAGCAAGACACGGTTTAAACTATTCAGTGTCCAGAGGAAGTTTCACAGAAGTCCTTCACTTTTTCTTCCTTCCCCATTCGCTCTTCACAAAGTGAAGATGAGAGAAACCTAAGAAATTACTGATCATTTGACTACATATCAAATGTTAAACTCTAATCTAACACCTACGGATGGTACGTGAGAGAACAGTAACGTGACAAACAAGACTGTTTTCTCTCTCCGAGATGCTATCAAGCTAGAAGACTATCTACAACTCGCAGTATTAAAATTGCTCGCAGAAGTTTTGTAGCCCTAAGCACTTTTTTTTTTTTTAAATCGAGTTATAAATCCTTGTAAAAGCTGACAAGCTCTCCAAGGAAGCCTATTAAGAGGGGGCAACAAAGCGCTTTCCAAAACCACTCTGCTCTGCGTTAGGCTCTAGTAGAATTAAATGGTAAGTATGAGCTCTTCCAACGCAAAAGCGCATGAAATGAGATGGCCAGGGCGGTATTAAATCCTCTTGTTTCAATCGGTTGCTACATAATCCCACAAAGCTAAATAAAGTCAAGTCTGCTCAGTGCATCCCAGAGCTCAGGAGCCAAGGCTCAGTGTCACGTACAAGAGGATCACAGACACGCAGGCCTGCGTCAGGGCAGGCTAGAAGCTGCCCAAGGTGCGAGCTCTCTAGAAGGGCAGTTAGCGGCAAAACACTCCACTGCCCAGTAGGACACTAGGAACAGACTGTAAGGGCCTGTTGATTCAGTAACTTCAGCTTTTCTCCCTACGACGAATACAATACCCAAAGCACCGGGGCTGTTCTCTTGCTCTCTCAGACAGCGCAGTGAAATGACTCCAAGAGTGCCATTTCCCTTTCACTGCTCTACCACCCTCTTTGCCAGCCTTACTTTTCCATTCTTTCGCTCTCACCTAGTCTGACCTGCTTCGAAGAAGTCCTAAACGGGCAGCAGGACTTAAAACAAGGTCATTTTTTTTAATATTAGTCTCGCTCATTATCCAGTGTATTGGAACACTGCAGTATGTATAGCCGCATATCTGCCTACGAAGCCAAACCTGGGCTTTTTTTCTTGTTCTTTTCTTTTGCGCTACTTGAAGGGACACATAAATCTCCTGGCTACAACCTGGCAGTTTCTGCTCTGGGCAGCAGGCCACGCAGAAATCCAAAGCTTCCTTTAGCTGCACTGCGTTTCCTTCGTTCTGAATACCTGGAAGCAGCCAATGCCTACATTTATTAACTTCTGAAAGCAGCTGCCTTCCTCCCACACTGCTTGTCTTAGCTCACCTGCTATTTTGATGTTAAGGTTAGCATCCAGAAGTAGGTTTTCTGCCTTCAGATCTCTGTGGACTATATTACGACAGTGACAAAAGTTGACAGCAGCCACTATTTGCTTGAACTTTCTCCGGGCTTCCTTCTCCGCCATACGTCCGTGGGCCACCAAGTGATCTGTACGGGATGAAGCAAAGGACAAAGTGGTTATTCACACAGGGAGCGCAACGCAGACAGGGGCTTCTCACACGCTTGTGGCAAGTGATGCAGAGGATGATGATGGGGAATGACGCGGGCACCAGCGCGTTCTCCAGGTTCCAACACCAGACAGGGTCACCGCTGAAGCTACACGGGAAGGCACTTCGGCACGCTGCTGCCACACCAGCCCTTACCTGGGCTGTCTCCAAGTGAAAGGCTTTAAAATTATAAACTTTCCTCTATTTAGAGGACAGCTGACAGGGCTGGCTGGAAAATCAGAACTGTTTTGTGAAAAGTGTAAAGGTTTTAAAAATACTTTTCTGTATCAAAATAAAAATAAGACTTTTTCAACCTTTTCCTTCAGTCAAATACCAAGCTGCATATATTACCTTGACAGTGAGAGGTTCAGGCTTGCAGCCACACGCCATCCCTCCTTCCCTCTGTTTTTTCATAGAAAATTTGTCTTTGGTCTAAAGGGCCCCAAAGCTCTTGCTGAAACCAGTGAAGTCCCGGCTAGTTACAGAGACAGCCGGCTCCTCGGCTCAGCTTGCTGGCTAAAAACCTACCGGCTGCAGAAACTATTTAACATCATCCCTCTTCAGAGAGAAAGCCGCTCGTCACCAGATCGGAGTGAAAACCCACTAATGCCCCCCAGTTTACGCCAGTTCTGCTCCAGCAGCCCGTCCATCTGCCTCTGACCCACGCTCTCCTGCTTCTGGTGGACGCAGGGCGCTCCACGCGGTACACCCGGGCCGAGAGCCAGGCTAAACACTCCTAAGGCACCCAAGCTCCCCTTCCAAATGCTGCAGCTCCGTACAAAAGTACGGCTTCAGGAACAGCTTTACTTCTGCAACGCAACAAAAGAAAGTCATCGCCCGCACTTCAAGACGCGCAGGGGTCCCTGACACTCATAACCAGTCTCTGGGTATTTGCTACCGTGTTGGTGCAAAAACATACTCGCAATGTTCAACAATGCATTCCATTATAAAAACAGAGCTTGACTCTACTACGGAAATCTGACTACTCTAAAATATTTTGTTGAAAATCTGTCCTCTCACTCAAAGGTAGCATTTGTTGCCAGCGAGGCTTTCCTTGGAAGCCACCGCTGCACACACGGACAGGAAGAGTCTCTCCAAGGGATCGCGAAGGCAAGGCGTACAGCAGCAACCCAACTTACAGCAATCCACTTCAAACCCCAAAGCACCCGACTCATAGAAGCCACTCATCATACCATCCCACAAGCGGGGACGGACAGACAGGAGACAGGCAATAGAAATGGCAGCAAAAGGAGGAGAAAAAGCATCCTCCTCCTCCCCTGAAGCATCAGCAGAACAGGCAACAAAACTCTGCCAGGAAAAGTGTAAAAGCCAAAGCGAGTGGCATTTGAATTATGGGTACAATTATACCCTTTCCTAATACCTCTCTACCCTATAACTAAATCTTTCTAAAACTGGTGTGGCACGGTAAGAGGTAAAGGTAGGAATAGCTGTTTTCAAGATTATGGAGTTGAGGACAGTGCTACAAAGATACAGGAGAAACTCGAGGAGCATCCCGGAGAGCCCCCAGTAACCACACGCAGGACCAGGAGGGTTCCCGAGTTTCCCCAACTCGTGGGAAGAGCTTCGGAGAGGTTTGCACAAGCCCTCTCCCCTCCAGCGCGGGCCACGGGGCAGGTCAGCAGAGGCACCAGCAAGCCAACCCCAGGGGCCTATCGTCTCCTTGCGCACTTCAGGAGGCTGTTACTTCTCAGCTGGGCCATCGAGTCGGCCTCAAAAGACTTCTGGCCAAAAATAGGCTGCAGTGGTTCATTTCATTCCATAAAACTCCATTAAACTTGAGAGCTCGATAGAGATATCTGTTCTTGAAAATAATAAAAATAAATCACTTCTGAAGGTTTCTCATCAGGTGGTTGTATTTTTCCCAGTCACCCATTAATTAAAATACCTGCGACATAATTGACTTGCAGTAAATACTAATTACCAAGATCCATCAAAGCAGTTCTGCTGGCTTCTGACTGCACAGCAACCTACTTCTCTACGTTTGACTACTCATGTTGTGCAACAGAGTGAAGCTGTTTTTCGAAAAACTTGTCAATTGAGTTATTCATCAGATAAACTTACTCCGTGAGCAAACGTGAACCAGGGCCGGGGAAGGAAATCCATCACCAATTGCAATATGACCCTCAATTCACTTGCTAGGAAAAGCAAAATTTACTATCTCCAATAGCCCCATCGTATTTCACTAAGTCATTTACATGATGGTCATAAATTTATTACTCTAAAGAGTTGGGAGACTGACAAGCAGAGTTAAGCAAGGGCCTGCTCCGATTTAAGCATTACCACCGATCAACAGATAGTAGCTCAGCTCCGAAACAAGTCAAGGTCATTCACATCTTGTAATCCGCTCGAATTTGGGAGCGCAGCCTGCCGATACAGCAAGCGCTCTTAAAACAAAGTGCAATGCTCCGATCTCTCGGCATTTTTGAAAATATTTTAGAGATTCACCTGCAGACAAGAAATCAAATCCAGCTGCTGCAGCAGGCATCTTTCTGTAAGGCTCTCTTAAGTATATTTTTTCCCAAAGCAGGTTCCCCCGTCCCCGCGCACGGGCGGCGACACGCGCCGCTCAGTGCTGCGCCCTTCAGACTCTCGCTCTCAGCAGCTGCCCTGCCAGACGTCTGCTCACGCAGAAAACTGCTGCCCCTTTTATTAGTCAGTCCTGCTTAGGCTGCACAAAAATCTTTTTAGGTTAGGCGTGAAATTTCACTTTTCGTGAAGAAATGTGAGTGGAGGCCGGTCCCCAAGCTCCGCACGTAGGCACAGCTCTTGGAGACCGCTGACATTTCTGCACAAGCTCCAGAGGAAGGACAGCAACAATGAAGCTACAGAATACTTCACATACCACCAAGGGCAACTGTATGCCAAAATTAACCATTGCAAGCTTAGTCTGCATAAACCTCTCGTGCAACGGAGGTTACGGAGATGACCTGAATGCTCAGCTGGGAGCCAGCGCACTGGTCTCGAGCGCACCGAGTCCAGAAGCACAGACTCGCCGCTGGGTCGTACCCATGTCAGCGCGCTCTTCGGGAGCTGAAGAGGCGTACGGCATTGCTCCTTTGAGTGTTTTCCAGAAAGGAAGGAATGCACGATTTCATTCCACAGCCCTTAAAAACATCAGTCACTGTTCTCTGTACTTGTATGAAGCACGTGATGCTGCTCTCTGCACTAAAAAAAAAAAACCCAAACAACAGTAAAATCCTACGCTGAAGAAAAAGCATCTTCTGGATAAGAGACAGGACAGATACACAAGTTTCCACTTTTTGCCTCCTAACAGACTCCTCGTGCTCTTAAGCTGCTTTCTGTCTGGAAAGCAAACGCTGCTTAAGCTTCGCATGTCCTCCATGTGGTGGATTAAGTCACATTTCCTGCGTATTTGGTGACCTTGTGATCTCAGAAGCAGCCTGACCTTCTAGAGAGCGGTACCAGGTTGTTTAACGCGTCTGTCCAGTTCATGCTCAGAAAGCTCAGGACAAGCAGGCAGGAGGCAGGAAGACAGGACGGAGACAGCAGGCGTGCTAACCACATTAACCAGACAATAATTTTGTCAAGTTCGCTGAGAATTTTTGTTAATGAACCGAGTACCTGTATTCTTGTCAATGAGGAATGCAGATTATTTGCAGTATTCCTAGTAAACAGCTGAAATCAAAACAGACTTTTAGACTACATTCTGCCTGACCTCAAAAAAAGGCCACTTGAGGGACCCGGAACAAAGAGCGCCCTATGTTTAAATGGAGACATTCATTTGTTCGTAACGTCGAACCAGCAACCCAACCACACGCAAAACATGCATAGGGACAAAAATAACAATTTACATTTTGCTGCCTGAGCCCACAGTAAAAGCAAGTCTTCTCCGTGATCCCCTTGCACCGCTACGCAAACAAAGTGAATTATCAAAACATTTCCAGTAACAGATGAATCAAAGACACTTACGGCACAGCTCGGCCACTGAAGGAGCTATCAGCCCTTTTACTGGAAATCAGATAAACAGGTTGTAAAGCTCTCCTAGGTGCCAGCCCAGGAAAGCTTGCAGAGCCCAAACCAACAGGAGACAAGACAGACAAGCGCCCAACACTGACTGACTTAAACTGTGGGCATTTAGAGAAACTCGCATTCTTTCAGCTAAAAATTCCGACCTAGGTTACCGCCTATGTAATGCTTACAGCTGTATGGTACAGTTTAAGCCTTCGAAAGTCTTTTTAAAGCATCAAGAGAAACAACTTAGATTTGCTTCTGACAAAATCTTGCAGTTGACACAAGCGCGATGCTGTAACTCAGATTACAGGAGGCACGCAGCCTTACACCGAGCGTTTAGCATCCAGAAAGCCACGGCTGTCAGCACAGCCCCCCTTCAGCTCAGCACTACACTGTAAAACCTAGGCCATGCAGATGTTAGGAGGAAATCAAGAAAAAAAAGATATAAAAGACTCAGCACAAGCACATTTAATAGAGGATTGCCCAGCGGCCAGTAACAGACGCTGTGACAGTGTCTGCAGGTCCGTAGCCACCATAGGTGCGTGTCCCTGCAGCACGTCCGGCGATCCCTAACGCGCCTACCATAAGAGGGACCAGCACTGAGCTGAAGCAATGTGCAGGCAACGTTTTATCCTGAGTAACAGGTAAGCCTCGGCTCCCGCCTGCTGCACGAGACGGCGAAAGAGCCGGAGCGGGTGCGAAGCCAGCCCGCGCTGCGATAGACCTTCTCTCACCAACATGAGGACGTGAGATTCTTCAGTACTGGAGATGCTAACGCCTGCAAGGAAACCTTCCCAAAATGGGTTGCTGTTTCCTCCCCGTAAATTGCTTCCGCTGTTAGAACAAAGTCTTAATGGCTCCTCAGGAAACTGATTAGAAAAAGCTGAGACTTTGGTTTCCCCCGCTCTGCTCTGACAGCGAGGGCGCGCAGAGCCTCGTGCAGCGCCTGAAAATGCTCAAAACCAGCTGGCGGGGGCACAGCCTCCCAGCTCCGGTTTGGGAAGACGTCGGAGCTATGACATAACTGGCTGGTCCCAGCTACCAACGGGGATAAAATGCTGGGCAGCGTAATGGAAATTAGCCATGCTAATGAGCTGGATGTACAACAGCATAAAATATTTCAGAAAGCAATTAGGTTTTCACTTTGACTCATGTAGAAGGCTATTTTTGTAACCAAGAGAATTCATTCCAAGTTTGTATATGAGCTTGCGCAGAGTTCTGGATTTGAAAAAACGATGAGCCCGTCTCTGCCAAATTCAACAGAAGAGGGAGAAAAAGAAAGAAGTGATTTCTACTTTTTTGCGGTGATCCACACACCGGCGAACTGTAATACACATTCAAGAGATTTTGCCGCAATTACAGCTTGCTGCACAAGGTAAGACGCATTTCTCAAGCCTTTGGAACTGCCGAGCGTCCAGCACCATGATTCGCATTTGAGGAAACAACTGGAAGACTCAGCTGGAGGAAGTCAGGTGTTTCACCAGGCGATCCACGCCATCCAAACACCAGCTGCTACTTGCTTCTTCCTTCATCTGTCACCTTCTCGGAGAAGAAATCCAAAGACGCGGACAACATTGAGAAGGCGGCATGACAGCCATCGACAGAGGTACTGAGGAACTGGTATGAGATTATAGTTACTGGAAACCAGCACTTTTCAGCTCAAGTTGTCTTATTTTCCTTAATTTGGGGCTTCTTTTGCTTCACTGAGAGCTTGGTCTTTTACTACAACTCAGCCTCTCTTGCAGCAAAGTGAGAGGCTCTGACATCAAAAGCAGAGCTTCTGCAATGACTGCACAGGACCAAGAGGCGAGTGTCTCCATTGAGCTGACAGGCCGTATGTGACCGTCCTCACAAGGACGCTGCCTGGCAGCAGATTTAAGCCAGCTCACTTCAAGCACGAAGGCTTTTCCTCCTTTCCCGAGGCTCGCGTTGGCTAAACCGGTAAAGACCAAACCTGCAAAATTCTGACTCTGTCACCTGGCACAAAGCTCCAGAGTGTAAGTAAATTTCTACTTCTACAAGTTTTCGTATCGGTCATGGCAATAAAACAAACAAACTAATAAATCAGTCAACAGTTCTTGCAATTGTACTGCACAGATACTTTTTTTCCTATAAAGAATAGCTTCTGTGATCAAGAAGGCTCAGCCCAAACATTGTTAGCACACAATGGAGTTTAAAATGGATGTAACTAATGCATGCTAAGATAACATCAGATATCAAAAAGATAAGAAAATACATGGTTTTGAGAACAAAATACTCCAGAACCGCAGGACTGCCTGTTTCTTTGAAAGCTACTGACAAACACCAACATTTCTGCTACGGGCAACAAGTTTCACGTAACTTGCTGGGAAGCAAAGTATGCAGCAACACTTTAAAATCCAACCGGAGGACTATTTCCAACGTCTTTAATCCCAAAGTCAGCATAAAAGAGGAGCAGCACCACCTGTCAGTGAAACCTAAAGAAGAAAGAGAGGTTATGGGAGTTATTTTTCCATCAAGTTGGTGTCATTTATTTCTTTACTCCTCTTGTCAATGGAAAGTTTTCAGGCTGAAGGGCATCTCTCAACTGAAACAAGAGTGTGTGGCAGCTATTTTCAGTTTACTGTAGCTGACCGAGTGCATTATCTGATTAAAGAATGCAATAAATGTACTTACCAAATATTTCCCCTCCGCTAGCATACTCTGTCACTAGATAAATCATCCTCTCCGTCTCCATAACCTGGACACAAGGACAGAAAAGCGACAGATAAGGAGACTGCTGTGTGCAAAAAGAAACGTAACTAAAACAATTTTACTCTTTCTACAGCACGGGTAACTGCTTCCATCAAGTCAGAAGTGTTACTTTGCCAGCCTTTACAGAGCTACGCAAAGGAACGGGCAGGTACCGGGGAAAGTAAGAACCAAACAGCAGGTTTTAAACGCTGAATCTGTCACTAACCACAACGCTCCACCCGCACCTTCCTCCCCTTCTATCTCCCCTCCCTTTGGCGTTTGCTCCCCGGTCTTCTCGTGTTCCAGCAGCCTGGGCGACTTCTCAGGGCTGCTACAACCAAACTAGCTCACATTTCTAATTAATCAGTCTATTGCAGGCACTAAAATACTGACACAATTTTGCCAAAGGGAGGAATAGTCACGGAATCGGTTAAGTGACTTTCAAATGAGTCAAAACCCATTAGAAATAAACCAGAGCTCGGGCTTTGCTTTAGAGAGTCCACGCGTTTCAGGCAGGTAACATTCCATTTTTAACACTTTTTAACACACGTTTTTATGAGACTATTAGGATTTTGGGGCCGTAGCAGTTCACCACACCAAGGCCGGCGATTTCTTAGATGGGATTTCTTTAAAGAGCCGGGCACCGTGCAGACAAAGGCAGCGAGGGGCGGACAGACAGCGTCTCGGAAGCGCACGACTGATTTCTGAGCACGGCCCTATCACCCTTAGCAAAACTTAACACTCCAAAATGACCCCAGAGTCCTGACCAACTCCTAGGAAAGTCCCTATCAGGATGCAGAAGAGAAGCATAGGGCAAGGCACTATATGCTAAAGACAGGCCTCAACTACATTTTTAACGCTTAAAAGACGGTGAGTGACGTACAGTCACACTGAGCACACAAAAAGCAGCAGATAACGCCTTCCTGCCTGCAGACGTGGTAAGGGTGGCTCCGAGGGCTGTTTTGTGACCAGATTATGTTTTGTGGCCCGCCTTCAGGCGGGTACACACTCGGGGCGTATTCCAAAACTTGACGCTATTTATTTAACTGGCTTCACAGCTTTGTCACAGGAAAAACACACCGTGTTTCGCTTCCAGGACCGCAGCGCTGAACCTCCAGCGCCAGGCACGACAGCTAACTGCGATACTCCCAGGTGTTTAGAAAAGGCCTGGAAACAGTTTGATTTTGTTTTGGCTTTTCTCCGTTTCAAAAACAAGTGAAAGTTCCCCTTTTGACACGAAACAGACCATTATCCCAACAGAGAAGCTAGGCACTTGGAGCCCAACCCTGTTGCTTCTTACTATGCATGAGGACTTGACCATGTAGACTTCATCTTTTGAAAAATACATGCCCGATCCGGACGATTGGGGCTGCTCGAACAGCTGGACTGCTGTTATTCTGAACGTCAAAACAAGAGCGTAACAAAGATGGACCTCAGTTCTGCTCAATTGTCCCAGGGCAAGACATACGGCTCCCACTTCATGGTGATACTATACATCCAGAAAACCCTTACGTAGGTATTTTTAAGCATACTTCTGTTTCCAGACAAAATCTCATATATTATTGACTACTATCATTACAGACACTTTCTCCTTTTTCATTTACACCTTTTAAGTTTTATAAGCTCACGGAAATGTGATTTTTAAACTCAAGATTCCTGATGAAAGCTGCGAAAGACTCTGAATTCCCAACTCCAGATTTTAGTAGTTTTTATCTAAAAATAAATGCCACTGAAAGTACCCAGAAAGAAACAGTCAGATGAAACATGCTCCACAGTGGGTGCTCTTCTCACCTTCGCAGAGCTAAGCCACAAGTATCACCTGTTCAGTGTCAGGTCAAAAGCTTTAGATGGAATAAAACAGGTTGAATAATGGCTGTTTGACTCAAAAAAAAAAAAAAAAAAGAAAAAAAAAAAGCTTTAAGGAGTCATTCTGCAGAGCAGCGTTCCCTACGTACCTTAAAAAAGGCACAATTCTGCAGTGTCTGCTGTAAGCACCTCACGCTTGGCGGTTTGGCCAGAATAGCTAAACATTAACCTCTGTCGCTTCTACTCAGTTTTAACTCTTTGGACTCCAAATAAATACTCCTATCTATGAGGCACAGATGAGAGGCAGACTGGGCTCGAACAGACAAGAGTCAGTTCTAGGGAACGGCAACTTCTATTGAGGGTTACCACAACTTCTCCCTTAAAATGCACGCACGAACATTACGTTACAAAAGGAAATAACCCAGCATATTTCCCCCAGGATTTCAACTTTTTAACGTTCCGATGCCTGCCACCCGAGCCAGGCAGCCACTAACAGGGGATCACCCATCTTAACTCGTCTCTTGCACCTGAATGCTTCCGCGAGAAGGTGGTCCCTGGGCAGCCCTTTCTCCGCTCTGTGCACCAGCCCAAAAAAGAGCTGACTTTCCACCCACAGCTTGGATGGCAGTCCCCTCCTTTCCCAAAAGAGCCCGTGACTGTGAGGCCTCTGGCAAGTGTCCTGCTGCAGCAAAGGGGCAGGTAGTTCTGCGTGAACCTGGCAGTCCGGGGTCAGCTCCCAGGACCCTGGGAAGGCGCCTCTGTCCCACAGCTGCCCAGAACGGGGACTGCGAGCAACAGGGGAGCGTCGACAGAGCTTTTTATCACTCTCAGGTTGTAAGTCACTGCTTGAGCCCTTGTACCAGGAAGGCCCGGGGAGGGAGCACTTCATCTGTCCAACAGCTTTCAAAACAGCATTTAACATTTCACCAAGGCGGTGGCCTCCTTCATCCCTCTGCTGTCTGCTTGTCTCTGGGCTGTTGCAACTTCTTTGCTGTTCTATTTCGCCGTACAGTCAGAGGGGCACCACCAAATACGTGCGTAAGAGGCAACGCACGTGGATTCTGCCTCTGGTGGTTTTGTTTGCAGACTAAAGATGCCAAACAAGCTGGAGAAAAAGTCTGCAAACAATATTCAAAAGCAGGTCTGCCGGTGCTATTGATCACCTTCCAGGAAAGCACAGAGCAGATCAGCAAGTCCTCGGGGCCACTGGGCTGGCGGCGGAGAGCAGGGGAGCCACATGCTTTCAGCCCTGCTCACGGGTGGGACTTCGTCTCTCCCTTACATTGAGAAGGGGAGCCGGCATCTGGTTTCGACTGGGAAACTGAAAAGCACACAATAGCCATAAACAAATGGCAAGAGGCCAGCCCACAGCGGAAGCGTGATCTCCCAGAAAAGAGAAGGATTAGCCACACTTTCCCCCCTCCTGCCCCTCTAATCAAAGTAACTCTGAGACCTTGAAAACATAAAGGACTTCCCAGTTTTTCACCTAGGAGAAACAGAGGGATCACCCTAGAGAAAGCCTTGCCACACAGTGTAAAGCTATAGTGCAGAGGGATGGAAAACCCACTGCAGAGTGCTCCTACCTGGTATAACCTGATGATATGTGGGTGGCAAAGCATCTTCATGATCTGAACTTCTCTAAATATCTTCTTCAGATTCTCTTCATCCAGCTGTGTCTTATCAATGATCTTTATAGCAACCTAGCAGAAGGGGAAACAGAAGAGAGGTTATTGACCCAATCGCGTATTAGGAGAAGCATTTTAAAAAATCTAATACTGCACATAAGACCCTGCTGTGCTGAACACTGCAGGAAAACAGACAAAGGTTGTCCCTGCCTCAGAGAGCCTGGGATCTCCGAGCAGCCTCCCAGAATCCAGCCGGCTTGCCATAAATGGGGCAGGAAGCAGCTTTGTTCCCAAACTCGCAGCGTATTTTCCCTACAGAGGGTACCTCGTTGAGAGCAGTGTTGCAGAAGGCAGTGAGATTCGTAGGCTGTTGCCCATTACCACAGTACCGCATGTTCACAGAGGCACCCAATCCCGGGCTGACAAGCAAGTTATTTCTAAACTCCTGGATATATTTCAAGCGAGTCCAAACATTTGTTCTGTTTGCTCAAAGGAACCGGTTTCCTAGATCTCACCACCCAGCTTCGCTCTTCAGCCTCGCCACTGTCCTGTTAACTTACGGCTGGAGGATGTGCCCAAGCACCAGCCTGGGAGCAGCAGTGCTCCGGCATACACGCAGCGAGCCAGATGGAGAAGCTGCCAGCTAGCCACGCCGCGGGGAACAGCTTTCAGGCACCGAAATGGGGATGCATATCTTGCTTACTGTAACAGGGCTGATAAATACCAGCAGGGATGGAAGTGGGGGGGTTCAGGCTCCTAACAATCGGGGTATTTATTTATTTATTTACAATGAGAAGTGCTCTATAACGCTACACTAACATAGTTTAAACAAGTCAAAGTGCTTCCAGTCAGCTGCTCTCCAGCCTCGAAGACCTCCTTGCTTCTCTTCCCTCCACCTTCCCCGGCGCCGGTGGCTCCCAGTTCTTTCGGGCACGGACAGTAAAGCCGTCAGACTCCAAACAGGGAGACACTTCTGTGCTAAAAAGGACCTCCCCTCGAGTCCACTGTAAGAAAGTAATCTGTTTCATCCAACGCACACAGATAATAAGGAAAGGGATCTTTTCTGGAAGGCCCGATTTAGCAGGGGAGAAAAGGCACCTCTCTCAGCCAGTGTGACACGTCTCTGGAGCAAAGAGCCGAGAGAAAAGGCTGCTCTTACTGGCAGAGGAACATTTGCACTGCTGCTTCTAAATCGGATCTCAGCCTTGAGTTACCAAGCACCTTCCTCCCCACCAAGAAACATCAGTGTGAGCGAGCAGCCATAGCGTGCCAGCCTAGCTCAAGATTTGCGGGCTGAATTAACATCCACCAGCAGGTTTTCTCGCTTAGAGATGGCACTCTCTCTGGGAAAAGAGCCGCTTTTACAAATCTTCTCCTGGCTGCTTTGCTAAGGCGTGACTTACAAAACTTCTGTCAAGGCAGACTGCAGAATCATGCAAAGACACGGGGAAGGGCACGCAAAGCAGCACTGTGGTAAAAAACGCTGATGATGCACAACCAGAAAGATTTGACACAGAAGCCCAAAGCCCAATTACATAAATGCTTAGCTTGTAAGAGACTCCAGCATTCGCTAGGGACGAGGACAAGTGCTCCGCACACAGAGGCATGCCGTGTCCACGGACAAAAAACCACAGTGGCACACGATCTGAAACACGTGTATTTCTCCTCTAGCGCCAAACCCCAAGGGCAATGGCAAATGATGCTCTAACAGGCATGGTGCTGTTTGGAGAAAGAGGAAAAAAAAAAAAAAAAAAGAAAAAAGGATCTTTAGGATCTTTAAGGGAACAATCTGAAGCATATGAAAATTAAGCTTCATATTTTATCATAAAATCCTTGCCAGGGGAATAACTGCCCTGCATGTAAGCAGAACACAGCAGAATCCCAAAAAGGCACCGAGTACAATAAGCTGTTTCTTTCACTTGAAACCCTTAATTCAGAGTACAGGAACGATTCCAGACTTCTAAGTCACCGAGCATGCTTCCTACAGCAAGAACAGAAGCTGAAAGGCAGCCAGGTCTGGCACTCGGCACTGGAAGCTGCTGGCAGGAGCGGGGTTAGAGCCGAGACACAAGGTGAAACGGCAGAATCAGACCCCGTTCGGCGACGCTGCCAAGCACTAACCGGCAGTGATTAACGGAGTGACGAGCCACTGCTGTCCTGTTCTAGGCTGGCAGCGGTCTGGGCTGCAGTTCATCCTCTGCTGAGGAGCAGACAGGCAAGAAGCGCGTGTTTCATCAGCTACGGTTCTGCTAGATCTGCCCCATGAGGTTTCAAGGACAAGGCTCAGGAGCGGACTGGGAAAGTTAAGAGAGGCAGAGGGGCTTGGAGAGCACTCGCTACATGCTTGTCACCAAGGATTTTCCCTGCAAGAACAAACTTTTGTAAAGCTTAAACCTATATCGATATCTAAAGCTAAGAGAAGCTTCCCCAAAGAGTGAAGCCAAGACGTGTACCAAGAGACATGAGTCATTTTCAGGCACAAATACGTAAATGAAAATCCACAGATCTACAGTATTCCTAAACTCCTTACTCATTTCCCAGCTCTGTATTTGCTCTAAAGCAATCTCGTTTCCCAGCTTAATTACATGGCTCGAGTTGATACTCTTGGCCAAGTTCAAGGTATGTAGAGCGTTTGATTGACTATAGCTCGGTCAGTAGGGCCAGGCAAAACAGGAGCACCGAATTACTCGTTTTTTCTCTCTGATAACACGGGGCAGGGCGAACCGGGCTGCCATGTCACCTGCTTGCCTGCCCCTACGCCGTGTGCTTTACACGTGGTGCCCTGAAACTCCACACCCACAAGACACACAATACCCGAATCGGTAGCAAAGGAACACAAACACCAGCCAGAAGATGTCTTCCAGTGAAGGATCTTATTGTGAGGTCGGCCAAAGGGGCAGCCCTTGAGCAAACCTAAACCCATCCCCAAAAGCTACGAGGAGGAGAGACCTGGCGTTTCTGAAGAGGTTTCTTCACAGTGTTTTCATTCCCTTCAACTGCCTCCAGCAACCGATGTAATATAAAAGGTAAAAGTCTCCTGAAAAAGCCTGGGGAAACTACCTTGTGCTCCGGTTTCAGGAAATTCAGAGCTTCCTCACGAACGTGCGAGGGTGGAAGTAGGAAATCCCCTCCGCGCTCGCCGCAGAAGGGAAAGCGCAGGGAATTTCAGGGATGGGGGGCTTGCGTTTCACCTGGGGCTTTGCGGAGGGACTCTATTCAGTTTGTTTCGGAGATCTGCTCTTTGGTTCGATTCAGAGGACTGCTTTTTTTCCAGAGGGAAGGAGTGGTTTAAAGGCTTTCCGGCACAGACCAAGTTGGTTTCTCCATTCCTGCATCTCCCAGCTGGCTAATATTCTCCCTCCCTTAAAAGATGATTCAGGATTTCGACAGGAAAAAAAAAAAAAAAGACTGGCTGAAGGTCTCTGGTCACATCAGCCAGACTGACTTCATCTAGGACTCGGTTGCAGGGAAAAGAGCCACAATGGATTCAGCCCTGCTAAGCGCACGCTTTCCTTCCTTTGGGAAAGTCCGTCCTGCCTAAGGCTCTCGACCAAGAAAGAGCCCCAGCAACTGCGTGCCCTCCTCCTCCTCCTGGGTTTTGCTCCATCCTCCAAGCTGTGGATGCAGGTTCTGCACACAAGCTCGCAGTTTTTGCTTGCAGGTCTTCCTGCTAGCAGTTAACCTGCTGCTGCCATCACAAAACCATCTCGCCCCAGGAGAAAGCATCGAGAAAGTACAGGCAAATAGGTCTCCTGCTCCAACAGAAGGGAGCACTAATGTTTACGGTACCACTAGAACTACAGCTCTGTAATATTACTTATGCAAAAAGAACCATTTTCAGGTAGTCTCATGAAACACTAAAAAACCCAAACCCCAAATCAAGTGCATTCCCTCATGCTCAGAAATACCACATAAACTAGAGAGGAGAGAGCAAGACTAAATGTCATTAAATAAAGCACAAATTCGGCTACAACTAGAAGTGGAAGAAAACCATGATCCAACTTCTTAAACAATGAAATAATATAAAAAAAAAAGGAGTCTGGAAAATTAACTATTCTTTTATCAAAAGCTAATGAAGCTTACAGGCAGTAGGATATATGCCAAGTCTGGAGCATGCACGCTGCTACCAATTAACAAAATGTTCCCTCCATTTCTAAACTTCCCCGCCCCCCCCCCCCCTTCTTGGATCTAAGTAAAACTTGCACTAGTAATTTGAGGAAGAAATTGTTATTTGGAAGAAATGTTGCTAAAAACAACCATTGGTAAGGTGTCCAAACTGACACCTGCAAGTCACAGCCGAGGTCTCACCCTTCGGACCAGAAGGCTTGTCCATTGTATTTCCAGACTTTCCTTCTGCTGGTGCACTTCAAGCTGGACACTGCTCTGGGTTTTTCGGATTCCAAAACTGTGTGGAGTACGTGCAGGTGCCAGGCAAAAGCCTTGTGAGGACTAGTGGGAATTTCAACCCCAGATTAGCATGAAAGCAAAAGGGGTAGTTGAGGAACTAAAGGAGAGGTACTGAAACTCTGGAAGGCCAGAGGGCACGAGCGTCTCTCAGCGATACCAACATGTCCCCCTGCATCACACGGGAAGTCAAGAGGGAGAGAAACTACATCTCAGACCCAAGCAGCAAGTTGCTTTCACTGCACCCCAGAATGCTCGCGGACGGGAACTCCCAGGGGTCCCCGGCGAGCTGCCCCAAGCACCGACCATTTTCTGCATCCCAGCATACGGAGCCGTTGCATCTCCCAGCTCTCAACAACATAGGGTTCTCCTTAAGTTCTCAAAGTGTAAACAAAATTCCAAGTTCCCATTTTGCACTTGGAGATCAGATTTTAAAATCTGGTAGCCACCAGAGGTACGAGGTCACGCCGAGGGTGAGAGTCTCCTAATGGAGGCACAAGTCTTGGTACAGGAGAGAACACCTATTTGCAGGAACTAAAATTTATATAGACATCCTGTTTATCCGCTAAGCGTGGCTAATACTCACACAGACTTCCTTGAATCAATACTGCCCTGCCAACAAGAAGGGAAATAAATTGCGGAGCGCCCAGGCAGACGGACAGGATGGGGGTGGCACGGGGACAGCAAGAGGACAGCCGCCGTGCTCTTAACTGCTCCAACTTCTTGGAAAGTATTCGAGGGAGGGGAAAAGGTAGGAGCAAACTGTCTGTTTTCAGTGGAAAGGAGCCATGAAACGGTGAGTGTTTCCTTTTTCTCCTGTGCAGTGAACAA
Source organism: Vanellus vanellus (assembly GCF_965231255.1). Classification (NCBI taxonomy): domain Eukaryota; kingdom Metazoa; phylum Chordata; class Aves; order Charadriiformes; family Charadriidae; genus Vanellus; species Vanellus vanellus. The sequence continues at coordinate 8,269,861 of NC_138926.1, read as the reverse complement.
AAGAAAAAGCTAAAGACCCTGGCCGGGGCTACCGTCTATTACTTCATGCCACACATTTGCTTAGATCTAACTATAGTCATAATTAAGCTATAATTAAAGTTCCCTGCATGGATGATCATTCCATAAAGAATCCACCTTTTCCACTTCAGTTCAGTTGTTTCTAGAGCGGCCTAAGTTAAAATCAGGAAAAAACCCACTTCTTTTGGAACGCGACCATGTGATCGGTCTAATCAGTAATAGTTATAAAAGTATAATTATGCCAGTAAACGGTCCCAGAAGTCAGCAATTGATCTCCTCAATGTAACAAGAGCCAACAGATGGCACCGACAAATTGACTGCATTGGAAAAAAAAATCAACATGCTTATTTAGGAGAAACACATTTCCTAGAATTGTTCCGAGGAGTCCTCCTGCACAAAATTCCTCCTGGAAAACCCTCAATAAACATTCACTGGATGTATTCTGCTGCACGTTAACGTGTCCGTGCGAATTGGCTCCCGTGTTGCTCTGCGAGGGCACGTGCCAGAGTACAACTGAATGACGAGCCGCCACCAGTGCGGGTCTCGGGACTAATAAATGACTAAGCCTGGAGAAGGCCCACCTAAATGCAAAGGCAGGCACCTGAATTCCTTCTACATTCCACGTTATGTCAGCTAAGAAGCCCTCTCCTTTCCATCCACTAGAGCTACAGCCTTACCGGGCTGACAACATGAGCTGTCAGAGGGCCGGACGGAGAAGAACTCTTTCCAGCTGCTCCTGCCTGCCCGAAACACTTGGGAAACTTGGGAACACGGCCTATTTGGATTGAGCAGCTGCTGGAGGGGTAAAAATCGCTCCAGTAAGCAGATACCAAAGCTGCACAGGACCTTCAGGAGCATTCCAGTAGCAGAGACCAGAATTAAGAGGGGAGGGGGAAAGGGGAAAAAAAAAAAAAAAAAAAAGAAAAATTCAAAGAGAGAAACCTGACATCAGCAGCGGATGCAAACTGGAAAGCATGGCAGTCGAGGCACAGCCGTGACAGCACAACACACCTCGGGAAACCTCTTGGGTACGATCATATATTTAGATGTTACATACAGCATCCTCCGTACCTTCTCTCTGCTGCAAGCGGGGTGGTGAGCGTTAAGGTGCCGCAATGCGCCTACCAAGGGGCTGCGGCTCGGCCGTTCCTCTCTCCAGCTGACCTGCACCACACTACACGCTCCGGTGTCCTCACGTATCCCCAGCGGCAGATCGGGCTGCACCATTCCCCTTTTCCCTACGTTAGAGCTGCCTAGTTAGAAGAGCTCTGCAGACCAGCTAAGCAAGTATATGCAGAAGGAGGTATGCATATTAGCTACATCTAGAGGCACTTAACTGGCATATGGACACACGGCTGTGATAAAAACAAAACTTGAACTCCAGGCTACTGCAGGTCACGTCCCATTTCGGGAGCTCAGTTTGATAGATGTCACTCCGCAGCAACGCCGTGTTTCCGTATGGACAGTCGGATGGCAGAGGCACATGTTTTTCTGGCAAGCTGTCATCACAAGTCCGCTTGTGCGTGTAGGGTCACTAAAAGCGATCGCTCTAGACGCAAACAGGCAATTTGTACAATTTTTAGTCATAAGAAAGTGCTCGACAAAAAAGATGCATTCTAACTGACGTTCCAGGTACCCAGACAATAGCTCGTTACTGAACCGGCGAGACTTCTCTTGACAAGCTCATGGGCAGAAGAGAGGCATCTCCTCCTCACAATTAACTAACTAGCAGAATCCACGTAACTAAAAGCGATGAGGCAGATAAAACTAGGCCATTCTGCAGCAAAATCGGTGGCTTTTGGAGGTGGCACAAATGCAAATATTGGCAGCAACTGAAAGCAGGAAACTGTGGACCAAGATGCGCATAGCAAAGTTGCATTTGCTCAGGAAGGAAGTTATCGCCTTGTCCACATCCCTCTTCAGAATCAATGCAGTGACTTGTGTCTTGCAGAAGGTGAAGAAAATACCGATGGTGTTTTCAGAAAAGTCAATATGTCCAAATCCTCTTGGCCTGCTGCAGCGTTAATACCCTGCTTGTGTGAACGCTGTACTCTGCTATGACCTTTCTCTGTCCCCAGGGGAACAGAACTGGGATTTCAATGACAGAAGCACAAAACCCACATTCACGTCTACAGCTCCGCATACCAGCTAAACCCAGTTAAGAAAATCTCATCATTTCAGCGCAAATACAACAGCCTACAAGCACGGTTGGAACCATCGCAGCCAGAGGAAGCTCATCTACACCACCCTTTAGGAGCACAGCCTTTACCCGTGCTGACAACCAAAACACCCATTTCTCCTTTTCCAGTCTCCTATTAACACTACACCAGCAGCTGCAGCTTCTCTTCTCAAAAAGAAACCTGTCAAACACGTACAAGAGGTGAGTGCCCCTGCCCGAAACACACTGCTTCACAGTATGAGCCTCAAACGGTGACAGAATCCCAAATGCAACTACTTCTTTTTCCTCTTCTGGCAGATGCAAGGCATGACAGGTATGCTCTTGAACGTTATTTCTCACTTGCTGTGGCTGAACGTGCTGCAAGCAACCAGCGAGCTTGATCGCATTGCTAAAACTGGTTTCCGGGAATCTTATTCTCCTCCACTTGTCACAGTTACCTTGCATCACAGGTCAGCAATGGTGCAGTCTGTAGGGCTTTTCCTAATTATTTCATCACCCAGGGCAACGCCAGGAAACAACAGAGCAAAGGGAACTTGGAATCTCTGGCTGCCCCACGTGCTGACATACACTACATCACAGGCTGGCTGAACACCGTTACGATTGCAGAGAAAGGCAAGGGACGTGCAACTGGAGACACCAAGTAGATAAACAGGCCGTTTCAGTGCGTGAAGAACCTCCTTCCGCAGATGGGAGGTGCTGCAAGCGCAAGTTCTTCAGCTTGCAGCAGGGACGCGCCGGGAAGCATCACCTCAGACTGAAAACACCAGGCTTGGGAAGAGACAGCGCGGAGGGACGGGCTGCAGTACTCTGCACACAACTGCAGCGGCCGGCTGCTTCTGGCGCGCTGCGAGGGGCTCGGCTGGGTTGTAGGGTATTGCTACACAATACCCCAGGACCTGACGGCTGCTCAGCGAGTTACCCGGGCTTCAGGCTGGCCAGACTGCGACCGAGGAGGCCAGCCATCCGCAGCTTAAGCACGGGAATCCCTTACGCTACACCACATCTACCTCCCAGCCTTTATCCTTCTTAGAGACAAGATGTCCAGAAGCTTTGCTAAGGCCTGGTCAGAAGCTGGATCTCCTGGTCCCAGCCGCCACCGCCTTGTCTTCCTCAGCTGCAGCAAGAGACTACACTGGACTGAACCGAAGGCAGAGCAAGTCTTAGCAAACCAGGTTCTAGCTAGCCACGCCTAACCAATTCAAACAAAAGCACGTATGGCATATTCACACGATCCCCGTCTCTTCCGAACTCCACCAGGTTTACATTGGACTGTGTTTACAGGACAACTGACCTCTTCATCTTTTGATTTAGCACTCTGTTCCAAGAGGGGGGAAACCCTCCAGCTCCACGGCTTCAGCTGACATTTGTGCCAGTAATTTGTTTTTAGTTCAGAAGCCTTAGAAAATTACTCTAATGCTTAACAGATGCAAGTTGAAGAACTTCACAGGAGTCGGAACCATGAATTAGAGGTGGTATGGAAAATTATTTATTTCTCCCAGTAGAGGAAAAACAACAAAGCACACCCACAAATGCCAGCCTACCGCGACGGCCTGTGCTACTGCGCTTCAGCATGTCCACGTGTCCATCCACAGAGAGCAGGCACGGAAAACTGAATGCCTGGTTATGTGACTTAGTTGAACTCCTTCAGACCTTGACTATGAACGCAGACTATCTCAGCACCGGCAATAAATGTTAGCTTAAGCCTCCGGGAAAAAAAGCTCAGGTAAAAGCCAAGTCAAGGCCCCCCTCCCCACTTCTGCTGGACCCCCAGCGCCGGCTCTTCCTTGACTTCTTTACATCTCGTTTCCGCCCCAGGATCTCCGATCTAATGAGAGCCTTTCTATGGCAGAGATTGAGATCTCCCAAACCAGTACACACTTTAATTAGTTCACAAAACCCAAGTTGCAAATTAGGCCACTATCTGGTCAAATCTAACCCGAGCTGCAGGTGTAAAACACATCATTCAGGCGTTTAATGGGAAAGCAGCTTTTGTCTGTTGCGTTAGCAGGGGCCCTACGTTAATTATCAGGGCATCTACCGAGGCAACGCAAGTACTGCGTGGTCTTGCTGGAGTGAAAGGAAGGAAAACTCAGCAAGGAACACTGCTGTGGTGCAGCCATACGATCTGCTGACAGTCTGCAGCGCTACCTCCATGGGTTCGATGCAAATGAAAAGCAATCTTGGCACTCACTACACAAAGACTGCACTTGCTAATTAAAACCGGTTTTTGAATGAGCTTAGTCAGACTAGTGCGGAGCCTCATGGAGGTACATTTGAATTGATGTGAACCGGTTAACTAGTCAAATACGATGTGAAAAAGCACATCCTGGTCACGTAAGCATGACCGAGTCTGTAGAAGGGGCTCAGATCCAGTCGCTCTGGCCAGTGGACACGAAGGCAGCATTTCTGCTTGGGCCTGACCGGACTCCTGTGGATGCTACAGCTTGGCCTTCCGGCAGCACAAGAGAAGCCACGAAGTGGATCAAAATCTGGGAGGGTGCTCACCCACCGTGGTCCCCTTTCAATACAGGTTATCATCCATCTCAGGGCACCACGTTCAAACCATTTTCTTAACCCCCCTCCACCCATAAAGTAATTAAGCAGCTGAACTTTTGTCCAAAAGCACATAAACAGCAAGGTCGGGCCATGTCTGCGCAACGCTGGCCATCAGGACGTGGCACTGACCTCATTTTAAACCCAGGGGAACGGAGGAAAGGTCTGGGAAGATGAGATGACAACGCAGGATGTTCTTGCCTTTATCTGCCGTATTTCCCCCACACGTAGAGCAGCGCGCATCACGCTGCACGTAGGAGGGGAGGCACAAAGCAGCTCGCATGTGCTCGGCTCTGCACCGCCGCAGCGGTGGAAAGAGCTGACATCTGAGGGGGAGAGAGGGAGAGGAGGGGAGAGCCGCCAGGACGTCACCCGGCAGGATCCTGCGGGAGGCCGGGTTGCCTGGAGACAGAGCCGGCAAGAGGAGGAGGAAAAGCCATTGCCGAGAAGAAAATCAAAACGCCTTTCACAAGCAGAGTTCAATCCTGCGCCCCAGCACACGGTCACCGAGGGGAGTTTAATCGGAAAGGACATCACCGTCATCCAACACTGCTGCGGTTGTTCCAGGTTTCTTCTGAAAACTGCATTCATGACTCTGCTGAAGCGTTGCACATTGTCATTTGTGTTTAATGTAAAGTTTCTAGCAAACTCAAATGTACGCGAGGTTTCTGCCCCCCGCCCCCTGTACTTCACACCTTCTAACAGCTTAAAGAACTCCTGGTGCTGCACTGCGGCTCAGCACAGGGCAGAGTGCCCCGGACCACTACAAAATGCCTGACGGCCACCAGGTGAGACCAAAGCCACGTCAGTTCACCTCAGAGGGCATTCCTGCGCTGGGTTTGCCGCCCTTCTTTTGTTTGCAAAGACAGCAGAGGGGAGGAGACCACAGTGAATTCATCTACAGTATCAGTCTGACACACGTGTCGGACACTCCCAGTGACATCCAACATAATGCAGCAGGCTGTAACAACATCAGGAAAATTGACCACTTCTGAGAAAAGCTTGCCGCTATTAAGTCTCCTTGACTTGCAGGAATTACACCCAGAATGATGCGGACTGGCACTGGGTTGAAGACACGACCTCCGCACTTTCGCTTACTGCTGGTACAGTCTGTTTTCAAACATGGAGTCGTTTATTTTGTCCCTACCTCACAATCTCTCCAAAAAGCCCAGTGAAGGAATAAGAAAATAAAATCCATATGGAGAAGTGCGTTGGATCATCGACAACTAAAGCCCCCAGCTTTTTCTTTTGGACTCTTCCACACGTGAACGCCACCCGTGCTTACTCCTTCCCCCTCTCGCAGCCAGCAGACGAGGACAGAGCACAGCGCCCAGCTCCAAGGCTGTACTACAGCCTAAGCATTCAATACAAACAAGATGCAGTTTACCAACACCTTTAATACCCATTTGTCAATGTTACGACAGGAGAGGCTAGTTGTACATGGTAACTGACCACCATTCAGACCTTTGACTCCTAACATCTCTTGAGATTGCCGTTTTAAGATCTGAAGTGCTGTGGAAGAGCCAGCGGTGGCAAAACCAGAAGAGGCTCATCAGCGTCCAACCAGCGAAGCTTTACTAACACGTATCACGCCGAAGTAAGAGCGCCTCGCAAACGCCCAACTGCAAACTCTTAAGTTGCAACTGATTTACTCTGGCTTTGCCCAGAGCCAAGCGCTAGCTGAAGCGGCTGCCCACCAAGTACTGCATGCGGCTCCCTTCAGCAGCCAGAGTCGAGACCTGCCTGCCAGATCACCTGTGCTCCGACGAGCCCGTTGCTTACAGCGCTAATGCTCCTGCCCGCAGCCAGCAGAGCCGGAGGAAGTCATACTCGACCGCTACTCACCGGCGCTGCGCTAGAGCAACACTAGACTCTTGGACCGAGTTGCTTAGCAGCAGAGTTTTGGAAATGTAGTCGCACGCAGGAAGAAATCTGTCACAGCAGGCTACGCATCAAGAATGCTGTACGGCAGCGGCCACGGGTCCGCCTGCTGCGAAACCAAGCTGTACTTGCTGCAACGCAGAGACCTCGCTTGAGAGCAGATGAGGAACGAGACACAGTCTCCCTTCCAGGATTTTAGGGAAAGACCCGCCTCAAATATCCGTAGGAAGTCTTCACAAAACTGCTGGGATGTTAGAGCAAGCAGGTTTTAAAAGCCTTATTGAAAGTTCCCCTGGATTGTCATTTTGCTCTAATTCAGTCTTGACCTGAAAGTGCAAGTGACGAGGAAAAGTAGTACGTTTCAGGTACGCAGCTCAAAACTGGACTCAGGTTGGAATGCAAGTGGATTGGATTACCGAAAAACAAAAACTCAGAAGGAAGGAAAGGTAGTAGACGGTACGCATGAAGTGCAGTGTTAAGAAACATACTGTACTTTTGGGTTTGGATATTTCCAAGCAATACTTACAACGCAAAGCTCACTACTCGGCTCGAGAGGTCTCCAGCGAGACGAGGGAACACCTGAGCCTCCCTCATGTCAGAAAGGCGTACGGAGCAGCCAGCACTGCTGCACGCAACAGGTCTCTCAACAAGGAAAGAGAAGCTGGCTATTTTTTAATGACCGCAGCAACGGGCACGCAGCAAGAGCACCTCCGGTTTGGCTCACGGGTCTCACACACAACACAAGAAATCCTACTGCCGTAAGCTGCAATCAGGAAAAATACCTGGCACTGTACCAGGGTGTGCAGCAGAGCCACAGGGAGCCTTTGCACCGGCCTCCAATTTATTTCCTGAGGCTCCTTAAGGGTTAAAGCCGAGGACTTCTGGAAGAGATTAAGCACTGATGTCTTGGCTTCCCTTCTGCAAACAGAAACAATCTCCAGAGGAATCTGTCATCCCATATAACAATCCCTTTCACTCAACCTCAGCGGCCCGCTCCCTTTGCCTTGCCACAGCCTAAGCGGCGGTGGCTCCGTGCTGAGCGATTACACTGAATTATGCCCACATTCCAGGGAGGAGGCCAGGTTCTGCAGTAACGCCAGCATACACAGTACTTTTAATATGGAATTATATTATGTGCAGTCATATTCAGAAGCATAATAGCTCCTGGTTAAAAAATAAGGCTGTAAGAACGTTAAATAGCGCATTGGGATCACAGCAGTATCAGAGAAAATCTAAAGCGACAGATAGGATGGAACGGATCACTGTTCCACTTTATATGCCATCAAGTCCATTTGGGAATATGGCATTCTGGGCTCTAAATTGCAAACTTGCACAGATATTTTCCTACGTCTGTAAGCGTTAGGTCTCTTCTATAGCGAAGTGAATCTACTCGGATATTCAAATTAAACCAAAAGCAATAGCCAATACTACAGCACACACTTGCAGAAAAGGGAGTTACGCTGTGATATCGCTACAACTCGGTGACTGCAAAACAGTCAAACCTCGTGCCCAGGGTACCCCCCCGTGAATCGTGAGCACTTCAAGAGGTGTGCGGCCAGCTCCGCTCCCCGTGACGCCAGCGGCACCGCCGAGCGCTCCACACTGGGAAACGGGCACCTCGCAACTCTCAACTTTGCCCACAAATATCTGCACGTCACCCTTTATTAAAGCTACTAAATGACCAGAAAGACTACGAAATCAGAGCTATGAAAAACTACGAAAAAAATCTCATCTGACAGACAAAGTCCTGAGGCCACCATTAGCTATCAGCAAGTCCAGGTTTTGCTAAGATCCATAGAAGTTAAAGCTTTCAGATGCATCAAACGTTCTTGCGTGCATCAACAGCCTGCACGGCGAGGCACGGCGCGCTGGGAGCACGACAGCACGGCTGCAGAGAGCAGGGCTGCCCGGCTGCCGAGCGCCCCGACACCAACCGCAGCCGCCGACGCTCCAACAGGACCGATGGCACTTCCAGGGCAGGAGGTCTCTCCCCGTTCAGTTTCCGTACGGAAGTAAACACTGCTCCCTCACCCAGTACATTTACGATCACGATTAGAAGCTGATACTATTGCATTTATTTCTGCGATTATCTTTAAAGGTGCCAAATGCATTAACACTATGGGATCTGGAGCAAACCGAGCGGGAAGGGACCAAGATTTTGACAGGAAAGCGAAGGATAAAGCAAAACGCCAGCTCTAGATGATGTATTCAGAAATTTTTAGACACTGCGTTTCCAGCAACAGCCTTTATACATTTGCCATGATTAGATGGCAGTTTCTATGGGAACAAATAAGCAGTGGCCCCGTCACAAGATGTCTTGTAAATGGCACTTTCTTACGGCTTAGCATGAAAGGCCCCCTCCAGTCCGTACATCTAGAGATGCAGGCTCCCAGGCTCTGCAGCCTGATCATGGTTTAAATGCTGAGGGCAGCATCCGTATGCATTTACAATGAATATCCACTGCTTCGCAAGCCTGTACACTAGCCGGCAGGATTAATGTATTCAGTGGCAGCCAATCCATTTGACATCTGCTTTAATTCGGGCAGCTTCTCCTGCCTGTATAAACGTTCATTCTGGGAGCATTCCTTTTCTTTGCGAAAAATGCAGGCAGCAGTGGAGTGCTAGTGCCACAACCGGACAGACTAGCATAGACCAGCCGAGAGAAGATGCCCACCTCTGGGCAGGGTTCAGCAATTTGAAGGAAAAAAGCACCGTGACGGCTAAGGATTTCTTACCTTCTGTGCCAAATATTAGATCGTGGTTTTTCTCCAGACCACTCATCATCTTCCCCCAGAAATACACCCAAACATCTACAGGCTGAACTTTAACAACTGATGAAGCATCTGAGCCGATTAAAGCCTGAATCACAGAAGGATTTCTCATGTCGCAGCGTAGCCTAGCAAAGATTTCTCCGGATCAGGTTATCAGCTCGAATTATATCAGGCAGAATTATAACGGATATGCCAAAAGTACTTTCAGCACAATGCCAGCGTTGTCGTTACACTCAAAAGAGTCCAGTATTTGTGCGCACGTGAGGCACCAATACATACGGTATCAAATAATGACCACTGGTTTCAAATCTCCAGGCGGCGCCAGATCCGCACACCTCCAGGGGGGAGACCCGAGCAACGGCAAACTTTCGCTCGTGCAAAGCATGTCTGTGAATCGGGCCCGGAGCCAGCAGCGAGGGGTGGACAACCACGGCGTCTCCGCTGCAAACGCACTCGCTCCTCAGTTCAACTCCCGCCTGCTCCCAACAGTTCTTGAGAGGCTGTAGTTCACCCCTCAAAGACCTCTCCATCAATGATATGTTTACCACATGCCTGCAAAACCTAGTACCTTTAGTCTGCATTTGGCTCCAAAAAGAAAAGAAATGATCAAACCAACGCAACACAAATTTTTAGCCTTAAAATGTCAGGATTTTCATTTCAGTGGCAAGAATACAGAAGAAAGCAATTTTCTTCTCAAAACCATTGCCTCTACTTCCTACCTCCACTTTCAGTTAATGAAAAATCCCTCAATTAGCTGATTTAGGGAGGGTTAATGTCACTGTCAGGAAGATCTGTGCCACGGCCCCCTAGGCCTGAAAACAACCGTGGCTGCCTCCATCCCCCCGATTACACAAAAGAAGAGTTTCAGATTCAGCAAAGGTTCCGGAGTATCACCACCCCTCACTCCAAAACTGTTATGAAATGTGGAAATTTTTAGGAAGAGAAGCCAGAAGCGAAACTGTAAGGAATGTAAGCCTTCAGCACATTAACCCTCAACAACCAAGATAAAAAAAAAAAAAATAAAATAATCCAAGCACTGGAGAGCCCCTTCCTCGCCCTAGTCCTGCATGTGCTTTGCAGTAGAAGCAAACCGAATCATGCCAGCGGTAGTACCACAAGTTTCAGGAAAGTGCGTCCCCCGTGCCCCCGCGCCATCTATTTCTCATTATTTGCCCTGACTCAAAGACATTTACTAGGTACGTTAAAACTAGTGACCTTAAAACCTCAATCTGGTCCCAGCAGCATCTCTGCTGGGAAGAGAGCAGGCAGCACTGTGGTCCAGCTGTCCATAAACCAGCACGCCTGGGGAACCGCCCGGCTGGGACCTCACTCCACCCTTACCATCCGTCCCCTGCCTTGCAGGGGACCTTCGCCGGGACACTGCTGAAAACGAGAGCCTCTATGGGCATAACAGGAGTGGCAAAGTTGAAGCTCAACTTGTCTGACGTTCACAACCTACAGATCTTCCCCGGACTCCTCCGAACGCCCTGTTAGGTGGGAGAACCACTGGCTGCTTCCACCCTTCTGCTTTCAGCAGAGTTTATAAAAGTACAAAGGACGATGCAAGGTTGGCCAACGTTCAATCATAAAGTTTGGCTTAAAATAAACCCATGTTCTGCACTGGTATTTCCACCCAAGGGTGAAAGGGGAATACTTGAGTAAATTCAGAAGTTTCCTCACTCTGAACAAGTGAGAAGCTCATAGCTTGCTGAGGACAAAAACACCCTTGCAGTTATTTCCACTAAGAGTCACCAGTGATGTCAGAACACAGCACCTGCCTCTTGTAGGTTTAGGAAGCTTGCCTCTCCCCCCAAAACACACAAACAACAAGATTAGCCTAAAACTTAAATTTGTTTCCTAACAAAGCAAGCTTGACAGAAGATCCTTCCACAGCAGTAGCTGCACAGACCAACTTTTTAAAGAATCCCCTTTCACTTTGGTGTAGGCTGAACTACAACACTCGAGAAGCCTACAGGCTACTTCCAACAATAGTATCTGATTTCCCTTATCAGTAGAAATGACTTAAACCCACAGATAACACACTCAGGAGTTGAAAACCTACTTCAAAGCCAAAACATGATACAGCGATGGCCTCTCAGGGAAGCATGGTCCCAGTAAAAGGGCGCCAGGATGGAGAACTGCTGTGCACCAGGAAAAGACTTCCGAAGGAAGGAAAGCGGCTCACGTGTGGGTCAGCACGCTTCCACCTGTGCCGGGTGTCGATTGCTACTTCATCGCAGAGGGAAGAGCCTGGGAGACCAAGGGCGCTGCTGCAAATCTCCCGTCCTCAAGGACCCTGCAGTCCTACAACACACCATACCACTTCACACTGCTGACGCTGTGAGCGAGAGCCCTCGAGATGCCTGTCTTCCCCTTCCCAAGGTGGATAAGCTGAGGAGTCCTCCCAACAGCTCAAGCAGCACAGGAGGAAAGCCTTCCTCTGCAAAGATGAAAGAGCCCTGATCAAGGGGTATCGTAAGGGACAGAGCGGAGATTTTATTTCTGGCTTTACCGGCAATGCAGGGGCAACACCATCACCCATACTCCCGCAAGGGAGAACCACACCGTCACAGCAACGGGGAGTCAGATCTCGTGTCCATGATTCACCTTTCTGCACGAGCCGAAGCACAGCACAGCTCCTCAGAGGAGTGGGTTCAGGTGAGGGCAGGCCGCTCCAGAGCTTCACACCACACCCCCAAGCGACCCACTGCTTTCCACGTATCTCGCACAGCCATTAACCCCAGGCTGGTGACAGTATGTGGCAAAGAGCCAAAAATCACAAAGAGCAATGGGTGTCACAGTCTTATCTCTGCTGCTCCATCTATGCAAATTAAACCCATCACCCTATTCCAACAAGCTAGCACCTTCGGCTGGCAAAGCGGGAGAGCGGTGGCAACCAAGGGCTCAGGTGGCCAGAGAGCTTGGGGGGGGTGGGGGTGTCTGCCCTCAGCACCAGCGCACTCCTCACACGTGTGAAAAGCGACCACCGCCACACCCCAGCTCTAAAATTTAAAGCGAGGGACAATGGTGTATTTTTGGAGCACGGAGACACTGCTATTTTGAAAGCAGACTTCAGCGCTGTAGTACCGAAATTTTAATTGTGGCTGCCGCTTTGCCACCCTAAATCCTGTTCCGAGGGAGTAAGACAGCAGCCAATACATGAGCGTAGGCATTGCACAACTGGGCTTCTACAAGCACTTGGTGTGAAGAATAATGTTCTTAAAAGATTTAATTTCTAGGGAATGTTTAAATACGAAAGAGTAAACAGCGAGTCAGAGACGTGCACTAAATACAGGTAAATGCAGCAGGGGCACGTGGAAGCAAAGCCGCAGCCTGGAATTCACTCAATGCCTCTCCTTGTACATGTGAAATTCGGGGCCTGACAGAGGACAAAGCCTCTTTTATACGTGCAGGAACTGCAAGAAAACAAAACCCAAACAAATAAAGCCAATCTACAGATCCGTTTGGGGGTCTTAGAACGTCTGCAATGCACAGCTTTGTGTGTCTGAATTTTCAGTATTGGAGCTTCTCCTTACGTATAAAGCACAATGGTCAGTACGTACTTACAACTCAAGGACTCATCGAGCAGAACAGCAATACAGAAGAAAAGGTGGGGCAGTGATCATTGCAAGTCTCTAGGAAACTACTGTGCACCTTCGGGGAGGCGACTCTGTGCAGTAAATGCTGCTCCCTTCCCCGCCTTAAGGTTAACAACCCAAATATATCGTGTTTTTTCCCATTTCACTGTATTCCCTATTTCTTACAGCAAAGAGGTCAGTAGCAATTGCACCAGGAAGCTGACGACACATTTTGATTTTTCTTTCAGTAGACTGAAAATATTTACTTTCACACGAACACGCTGACGCAGCCATCGAATTGGTTTTTATTGAATTGATTTTACAGTACAGCAAGATGCACGCAAAAGCAAAAGAACCGTATATTAAGGTAACTCTCCAGTTCAAACAGCCACAAAACACAGAGGCGTGTGTATTTTCCATGAATTCTTGCTGGCCGTACACCACATAGATAATAGGCATTTTCTGTTACCGAACTTCCTAAAGCAGCAGGTTCCCTTCTTGTTTCCACCAGGTAACCCTGCTCTGTTTGACAGCGTCCCGTGCTAACCAGAAGCGCCAAGCTTCCCTCAGCAGAACACATCCCAGCACACAATGGCATTTGTTCACACCCTTACACAGCTAAACTACTATTTCGAAACAAACTCAACGAGCCATGACAAAAGTGGAAGGCACAGCTGGGAGCTCGCAGGATCTCTGCCACTGGAGAAAGGCAGACAAAGCGGGTCAGCTCAGCACATCCACCCAGACAGGGCTTTCCCCATCTGCTCGCTGGCCGCCCGCTCGGGCTGCCCAGGGGCACCGCGACGCCCGCACGCCCCTGCCCTCCCTTCAGGCCCCAACAAAGGTCAAGCCGCTCCCGGCCAAGGGATTTTTGCCTCCTCAGAAGGGGAAGGGGAGCACAGATAGTTCTCTGCAAACTTGGCAGACCATGTGGGAACCGATACAGCCAGGGTGGGCAAGCTGGAGCCAGGAGAACAGTTTTGGCTCCTAAACAAGAAGCCTGAAAAATTGGAAGTGGCACTCCATTTGTTTAAATTACCTTCCGAAACCATGCTCCATATGTGGGAATAAACAGTCACTCTGGTAGCCCTAAACACAACCAGGAGTAAATTGTTCCAAGATGCACATCTGCATTTACCAAAGATTAGACGGATAGGCTGCCAAGTCAGGATTTGATTTTCCTTACAAGATGGCTTTTTTTTTTTTAAAAGAACTCTTAACTGAAAATGGCAGCACAAAAAGGTCCTATATATAGAATAGATCACCATCACCCCACCTCGTTCAAAGAAAGGTCTCAGTCTGTCCTGCTGCCTTGTGCAAAGACCACCGAACAGAGCACGCCCTGTTTGTCCCTCTCACAGCGCACCTACATCGCCCACCTCACCCGGAACCCAAGAGAAAAATAAATTCTCTCCCTCACCAGCCTGCAGAAGGAGCGGCTTCAGAAATTCAGTTTCACATTTTATGCATCATGCCCACGTGGGCATTATTCTGAGGGCAAGAGGAAAAAAGCTTATGCATTTAATGCGTAAGTAATGGAACTAGATGATCTTCAAGGTCCCTTCCAACCTAAACCATTCTGACTCTAGGAATATGTGAAGCGGCAGAGTCTCTGTACCCCTTATATATGCCCGCTCCCAGGAAAGGTGTCTGACCTTCCCGTGGCCATTTCTAGTGCTGCAGTGGGACAGACGTACCGAAGCCCCAGCCGCAGCCAGGAAGGCAGATGATGTCAGGTAGGTCCAGTGTGTCTTCCTTTCAAAAAGCACAGCGCACCGAGGGAAGTGAAGCGAAGCCTTGGTCTAAGGTAGGACAGCTACTCTTATGTTTCAGACTGGTCTTTGCCCAATAAAGAACTAATGCAGAAACCAGATTTGCGATTAGCTCGCATCAATCCAACCAGAGGGGCTTTTGGGCATACAAATTCTCTTCTGCAGATATGACGTGATCGATCAAGACTGGAGGTCAGCTACATGGATTCTGGGATGGTGATGGGACTGGGTGATAGTCCTCCAACAGCAAGGAGCAATTATCTTTTATTTTGCAGACGTACCGGGGGATATAGAAAGGACAAATGCTCAGCATCACACCCAAAGACTTTGGTGTGAGCAATGTAAAATGCAGGACAAAAATGTCCCAGAGTTGGGAACGCTATAGAAGACTTGGGCAAGCGTACATGGCTGTGGCTCAGTCAGCTCTCTTCCAGGGAAAAAAACTTTTCCTATATGGACCAGTTCTACCCAACTTCTTTATTCATCATTCTGTCACTTAAAAAGCGTTTTTTTCATATTCCTGCACATCCCTAAAATACAACAAAATTAACAGTACAGATGCAAGCTTGGAAGTGATTCATTCTTATCATAAGGACTACCGGAGTCCCAGCTTGAGGGCAAGATCTCCATTCTGGACCAAACTCCATCCTTACCAGAAACAGTGCCAGCGTACTGGCAGGTTTTTTACACTCTACCTAGCCCTTGAGCTCTAACACTGTGAAGAACTCGTCCCTTTGCGCTGTACAGTCAGAGGGGATTTTAGTGAGGAGCTCATACTGTATGGATATCGAATGACACGTCCAGTAAAACAAGCTGCTTGCCTTCTAAACCTGGACTATCACAAGACCACTACATAAATGTCAAGAGCAGCAGCGCCCGCTGAACAGCCGCAAGCTCACTTGGTGCTTGCTGGCTAACATGAGGGCACGATCGCCAAACAACAAACTGCGTTTGCAGCAAAGCATGCACAGTACCCTGCTTATTTAAGCCTAAGCCCCACTCAGTTGCTCAGGTAACCTAGAGACAGTATATGCCATAAGGCCTGCAAATAATTAAGCCCAGACCGCCAGCGCTACCTGGCCTGAGCAGCAATCAGGACCATTGCAAGGCACCTCTTTCTGAAAAGAATTTCTGAAATTCTTTTTCCAGCACTCTAACCAACTTGGAAAGCTTTAGCTCAATCACAAAAAAAACACGAGCAAATACCAGGTCTGGTTTTATGAAACTTTTGACTTCACGCAATTAGAATAGATCTGTTTTTATTTATAAGGCTGTATTCTATAGCTAAGCAATATTTTTCTGCGTCGAGTCTTAGTTTTGTAGGTGCCTTGGGCATGGCATTTCCAAAATGCATCACTGTTTCTGAAGTGCTTGATCAAAAAAGATAGGAAATTGATTTAACAAGCAATTTACAAGTATTGGGCAAAATATTTATGGCAGCCCTACAAGAAAGCTTGGAAGAAGTGTAGTAATCCAAACACAGTATCTTGCTTGTTGACGCTCAGTATCAACATTTTACCCAAATATTGACTCCTTGGCCTTAGGAAGGTAATTTACAAGTTAACTGCGTTCTTCCGCTCTTGGGCATTTTTAACTGAGAATGCACTGAAATCCACGATGCCCGAAACAGCTGTAACGCCAGAGAAAATGGTGATATTAAAGGAAAAACAAGAGACATCTAGAGGTGCATAAAGGTTCCATAACACAAAATCTTTCCGTGCGGCTGCAGAGTGGTACCTAAGTGCTCTGTAGCTCTCTGCTGAGCACATTCTGAACCAATTACACAGGAGCCTCATAAGACCCACACAACCTCAGGAGCTATCACATTATGGGTCCTTATGTAAGGCACAATGACGTAAATACAGTCTCCCTTGACACACAGAGGGTGCAAGATGAGCGAGCCTGCAGGAATTTCAGATCACATTTCCTATCTCCCCTATTCATTCATTTGTGTCGTTTGTGATGACCTTGCTCTCCAGGGACATATATTACCAGAAGCAGATAAATGAGATTTCTATTAACTTCAACTATACCAGCAAGAAAATAAAGGCACTGTCTCACACGGCCGATTATTATTTTTTCTCTCTTTAAAGGCAGATGAAAAAAAGCCTATTTACCAACTGCAAGACTGGTAACGCTAATCATCATCGCTGCCCTCAATGCTAGAAACCAGATAACCCAGAGAGTTTGCATTTCAGCTGCCATGTCTCTTCTTGGGAAGAGAGGGAACATCCTGAGAAACATCCAGGCTAGCGAAGAAGCCTCCAAGGCAACATGCTACTCCTCCCTCTGCCCCCAAACCCTCCCCCTCTGCCCCCTACCTCCACAAATCCCAACAAATTTATTTCCATGCAGACTAGTTAATCTCTTATCCTCTAGACATGTCCAAGTAACTTTAAAACCACACATTTAAATCCTAACCAGGTAAGATCAAAAGCTAATGCTAACATAGACCTCGGGCTTATTTCAGTTCAATCCCAGCAGCATTCAGCCCGGTAGTACGATGCAGGAAGATGTCAGCCACTGGGAGAAAGAGAACACCATGCATGCCTAAATACTACTTTTTACCTTGTTTCGGAGTACGCAACAAGAACACACAAGCCAGGGAGCCAGCCTCCTCTCAGCAGCCTCATTCGTGCACGCTTAACATGCCGAGTCTTGTTTCTGCTCAGGCCAAGGGGGTGTGAGGTGGTGCTGCTCCCACAACCACAGCATGTGCCTTCACCTTTCCAGGAAAATCTCTTCCAATACAGGCGTTTTTCCTGAGTGTCTGCCTCGTGGCTGGAAGAGCGTGCAAAGCCTAAGGGTGTTTCAAACCATGATATTCAGCACAAATACAGCTTCCCCTTCCTCACCAAGTCAAGCGTGCTTTGTTTTCTTTCAAAGAAACACCACTTTCAAGGGTTACTTACACTCTAAAGAGAGCTAAGAGCGTGAAAACTGACATCTACTTTCCTTACCAAAACCCATTCCGTCTCCACCAGGGCCAATGGGACTCAGAAGCAGCCATGAAAAACTCAAGAAACCTCTTCCCAAAGTCACCCAACCCTCCTGCTACCGAAGCGCAGCCAGGCAGTATGCAGCCAGCCATCCACTTGGCTTCAGTTCAGAGCACCTAAACCAGATCCGTTAGCATAAGCTAACCACTTTCAAATCAGTCAGCACAAACACCTATGCCGCCGTCCCGCGTGAAGGCGCCTTACACGCTGCCAGTGAGCAGGCAGAGCGCCTCGACTTCCCCCCTGCGAGGGGCGAAGAGAGAGCCAGACCTGAAAGAACCACCCCTTGATCAAAGGGGCTTTCTCCCTTTGCCAGTCCCAATTTTGCTAGAGCTGGGGTAGGGAAGAGAGGAAGAAGCCGAGCAGAGCCGGCACGGCCACAGAGATTTGGGTGCTGCAGGAGAACTTTGTCTCTCCAGAAATGAGCTTCAGTCGCATTAGCCTGGCTTTCTACGATTCAGGTAGAAAATGAAAATGAGATTTTATTCTAGCACGTACCAAAAAATTCCTTAAATGCAACAGCTGCTTCAGGGAAAACAAGAACTTTTCCCTGGTTATGGAATGCGGTAGAGTCTTAGAGAATAAATAACAGTGACATTTGAGAGAACTTAATGGGCTAGGGCCAGTACGTGCACCTTCTAAAGAAACCACAAGCCTGCTAGGGAGTAAGTCACTCCTATCAGCAAGGCTCTACAAAATGTGTTTCTTACAAGCTACAGCTTCCACTCGTTATACGTCACATTCCTCTTCTCGTACCCAGACACGACTGTCAGGCTCAGAGGTCAAACTATAAAACCTGACTATAATGTCATTAGCTGCACCATCATATCACACAAACGGCCTGCGAATCCCAGGGAGTTGCAAAAGACAGACGTATCATTCCAGCAGGATTAACAACTTGCATATGCTTAAAATTGAAACAAATCTCATTAAGAGGAGTTAAAGTTTAAATAATACCGTTTCATACCCTAACACAGGTGAATACAGCCTCAGGGTCAGCTGTCGGGAGTGATGGAGCCAAACAGTGTTCAACTACTACAGTTGCGGCAGCGAGCAGAGCCCGGGCAGATAACGGTATTAAATGTCATCAGAAGCGCAGAATACGAGCTATGCTCGTCACTGCATACTCAACACCCACTACAGGTTGGGAAGTTCAAAACTACCGATGGGCTCAGGATATTTAAACACTGCCAAGCTGAAATAATTTTCCAGCTTGCTGTTCGGGAACAATTAGTCTACGGACCACAGCTTACCACTGCACAGACCATGATGGCAAGAGACAATGATGGGTGCACATAAAACCAACTGCAAACCAGAGGGTGGGCTAGCATAGTGCTCCATGAGTAGCAAGACAGCTGCTAACGAGCAAGACAGGCAAGCAACTCTCGAAGAAGATACGGTGTACATCGACTGCAGATTCACAAGAACCAAGAAGAAAACTTTAGCAAGGACTCGAGGAACAGCCTGGAACTATCTTGCAGCAAACCTTCCCAGATACGATAATCTCTCACAATCATACCACTGGCACACAGTGACTGAGCTGTGCCCGCTAGCACAGAACATGCCTCATTGCTGGGTAGCATGTTTTGCAAGCTGCAGCACTGTCCAAACAACAGCTATCAAGGGGCAAAACCAAGCTGCAGCAAATGGTACTTGACCACAAATTCGCACAAGCAGTTACAGAGTCCCAAGCACAGTCCCACAGCTAAATGCAAAACCGGTCTGTGTGCTTAGCACAGCCCATGGAGCTGGCGAAGCAAAAGGAAGGGCAGCACAGCACCTCATAAGGTGAGGATCAAGCATCACAGCTTCCACCGAGTCTCTCTGGTCATGCTCTCCTCTCCTTCCCCCTCTCAGGTTCATCTCACTGCACTTGAGAAGTCTTGCTTTCGTCTGAGGGGAAGCTGGCTGGCTGAGGGTAAATAGTTCTGCTTAGTCCCTCTGGGGAAAAAGAAAGAAAAAAGCTTTCCAACGTCACTGAAATGGAACGCGAGGGAACTAAGCACACTTGGTAGGGGGAGGAAAAGGACAGCCTTACACTCCAACCTGTTTGTACACAGCACTCAGCTGTGGAAGACACAAACAGAGCGTTCAACAATGCATCTGGGCTTGTGCTTACGATCCCTTTTGCTCTGAGGGTCTGAAGAGATATTTTGGTTCATAGAAAAGTTATGTTAATCAAATGAATCATTTGATAGGAATGTACAGTCATCCCAATGCAATGGAAAATCTGGAGATTAAAATGTTCAATCTACGCATCCAGTATAAAAGGTTAGAGTAACACTGCTTTAAAAAGCATTACTCATCCCTGCTTGAGATGTACATCACTGCAGAGGTGTGGAGAAAGGAGGATGAACAGCATCAATAACTTATCAGCTGCGGTACAAAACAACCGGGTAAGAGTCATAAAAAGCATAATGCAAGTCCTAAACCACCCCGAACGTCAGAAGTCTTGGTGCGGTAGGGCTGTCTCCTGGTCACTGAATCTTGAAGCGGATGATATCTGAGGCAGGTTTCACCTCTAGCCCGCTCTTACTGTATCCGAAGACATGCATGTAATGGTGGTACTCGCACACTTTTGCGAGCATTACAAGAAATTCCCTGTCTCAAAGAGCTGACAGAGGGTTCACTGAAGTGCTGTAGCTATTTACCCAAGGAGAAAAAAAGAAAGCAATGCAAGTCTTGGTTGAAAGTAGCATGAATTCTGCACTACACACATGCTTTTCTAGGCTTCTAAAGCTACACTCAAGAAGTGCACATATACAGTTACATATCAGTTACAGTTTTTGCAGTGGCTGTTTAAGGAAATTAATTTACAAAGATTAAGCACCACAGCAATCCTACACATGGCCTATTCTTTACTAGGGGTTACATAATGAGTTTTTGAGTTACCTATTCCAACCGGATTTTTGGATGCAGTGACACTTTAGGATCTAAAAGGTAATAGCACACAAGCAGATCACTTCCTCCCATTGACCAAGCTCTCTGCATGGCCACTCTGCAGGCAGTCCACACGACAGGCAGCGAGCACGCCCCAACAGCAGGCAGGCTGGAATCTCTGCCGTGCCACACCCCCCCCAAACCCTCTCCTCAGTTGCGTTCAGGTCCACTGAAGAGTAATGCAAGAAAGAGAGCATATGGATACATCCAAAGACATTCTGATTCACTACTGAATGCCAGCAGACGCATTGCTGTAATTAGCCTCTAGCTTAGTCGCAAAATCGGTTTCTGAAACCTCTTTGAGCCAATAGATCTGGTTATATAAAGCTCAGACCCTTCCTCTTTCGCATGAGCCGATAGTCTTCTCGATGGGTGACTGGTGTTTGCTAGTAAAACATTCATCCCTCCACAGATGAAGATGATGCATCTAATCAAAACAACTTCCCTGCCCAACAATCTGCTGGTGGGCTAGCCAAAGCCGGCACTGCCAGCTAATCACCAATTATAGAATATCTGTCAAAGAGCAGAGTCTCCATGAGAAGAGGTCTTGCTGTGAAAAGCAAGGACCAACTAGCCTGGCGAGCAGCCAGCACCAGGGACTGACGGTTCTGCACAACAAAGTCTGCTGCACCCTCGCTTCCACACAGAGCGTACGTCTCGAAGCAAGCCAGCAAAACATCATTTCAGAAACAAAGCTCGTTTACCATAAACCCAAACACACGTTCCTTTACTGTGCCATATCCTACTGCCATCAGGGTAACGCATCGTTCTTTGCCTTCGCCTACCTTACCAACTCAACTGGCTGACCAGGCAGCCGAACAGAAAAGGTTCATTAAGTTACCGAGCACTTTCACATAACTGCAGGTTACTGCTGAAGGTTCTCTGTATCTTTTATCTAAACAAAATGTTGCAGGACTAGGCTTGTTTTATGCAACAACGCCCTTGTAGCTTCTGCTCCTGACAGCAAGCAAGCAGTTAGTTCTCTAGACCTTACTGAGCGATCAATTGGCTTACCTTTTTCCACCTTTTACGAACCGATGCCTGAAAAAAGTAAACGATACTGTGTCTTCTAAGCTATGCCCATCTTTTTCAGTTTCTTGACTAATAAATACATAGCAGGATCTCCCCCCCTCACCCCCCAAGATTCTGATAAATTTCTTGTGGTTTAAGCTTTACTGGAAACCATGCTTCCTACCTTGCTAGCTTTTCATATTACACACTCTCTCTCTCTTATTAAGCAATTTAGCTACCCAAGTAGTAAGTTAGAAGTGAAAGGAAAGTTCTTAATCATGACATCTAAACAAAACTGGTCCTTTGTCAGCTCATAGCTCCTGGTAAGTACCTCATCTTCTGGTAAAAAGCTGTCTAACACACTACATTATCTTTACACCTTTGGTTGTCTGAAGGAGGTCAAACAAACATTGCACTTTCCTTGCAGAAGACCAGTAGTACTCCTGTGGTTGGCTGATACTTGCAGTGGAGATGCATTAATTCACTGAGCTGTAGTAACTCAGCAGCTAGCAGTCAGCTGTAAATAACCAAGGGCCCTGTCCTAAAAACAATTGTCTGAAGAGACAAGTCAAGTGCAGCAAGCCACAATGGTGGAGAGATACAGTTAGCCATCCCAGCACGCCCTCCAATTATTCCTCAGAAACTCACTGGTTTCTTAGTTAGCCGGCAGCTCTAGATGTGCTTTATCCAGCAATTCTCAACACAAAATACATAAACAGTCCCTGGAGCGTAGATGCAAACTGATGCCTATCCCCTCCCAGGGGAGTTCCCTCATCACTAGGCTACAAAATCATGTTCCCTCTTGCTTTCAGTCTTTGATGATACAAATCTTACGTTCCTTCCTACACAGTACCCCAGTTTCAACATGAGAGGTAGAGCATCCCCTCCCTTATTAGCCTGTAGCTTAGTGATCAGGGCACTCTCAGAAGCCGGAGTCGTGGTTGCCCCAAGGCTCAAGGAGATGGCTCATCTCTGGTATCACAGTAAATGCAGCATCCCATCTCCCTTCCATTCCCCTACGGGGTACCAGTGCTCAGCCACCACGGATGACCTCGGGTGCAGCTACGGAACCGTATGCAAGCTCCGAATTGGAAGGCACTCCAAAAGCACGCTCATCTGCCCCACGTATAGATTTGCTCTTCCCATGAGAGCAGGATGACGGAGAAAAGGGCCAAGCTGTTTAAGAGCAGAAGTCAATCAGTTTTTCTCCTCGTAGCAAATCAAAGCCATACAATAGCATTTTGCTTAAGGAGACTTGAGAAAGGAGAGGAAACCCTTAAAAACCAGCTTTTAAATAAACAAACCAGAGAGAAAAGAGGTACATTGAGAAGTACTGTCTTATGTATGAAGTTTTAAGATTTGAGCCAAAATATTTGGAGCAAGATGAAACTCCATCCGCCTAGCAGCACCAGTTAAATCTCTCCCCAATACGTGCATCTCAACAAGAACCAGAGATCTGTGTCCAGCGAGCACACAGGTATTGCTCAAGTTTCTGCTGTCGAATGCCTACTTCCTCCACACGTCCCGCAGATCATTCAGCAAAAAGTCAGCTATTTCTCTATTTTTAAGGCAAGTGTCTAATCTTCAGAGTTTCAAATAACTTCTGAAATACTGACTTTGCCCTCTAAAAATCTGCAAGTCAAAGAAATCCGTTACTTTTTCCACCACCCTTGCTGTTAACAACACTCCTATACTTAGAGGTCCCTTGCAGCTGCTTTCCTGTTTCCCCCAGTGCCAAAAGCACGGCAGAAGGTTTCAGCAGTTACTTTTTCAATCCAAGCACGATGAACCCAGAGGTGCCACCTCCACAGCTTCAGCCCAGGCAGTAACCCGGGCATTCAGGGCATCTCGACGACAATCACCCAAAAAGGAGGTAACAACACAGCAGCTTTACAAGCTGCAGGAGACCGTTTCAGTGGCTGACAAAATCTGGAACTACTCAGGTCTCCATTCACTTTGGAGAAAGCCACTAATCTTCGAGTTAACTGTGCAGCGTGCTGTCACCACTCAAAGCTACTGCTAAGCAAATTTCCCCATGGCTACTACTGTAATGAAATTATCTGCCGCGCCGGCCACCAGATTTATTCGTTCTATCAGGATGAGATATTTCTTCAGCACATTTCCTTCAGACTAGTTTAAAAGGGAGGAAATGAAGATAACAAAATCCGCAAGATGAATACCACAAAAAGCTGGGGGATTTAGGAGCTTACTAAACAATAAATAGCTTTTCCTCTAAAAGTTTTCAAGCCTATGGCTCCACTACCTACAGAAAATTTAATTAGAGACTAAAGAAGCCTAACTGAAAATAAGTTATTACCGAGCCACGAAGAGCAATGGCAGATCAACAGCAACTCAACATGCCCTCATATTCAGGTGGGATGAGAAGAAAAACAGCCAGCGCACAGACCATCTCTGTGCAGGGTCCCTGCCGCCCCCCAACTCCCGCTGTCATGACAGCACTGCCACCCAAAGTGTTAAGTCAAAACAGAGCCACCTCGCTGACTGAATCTCTGTTCCTGGCCAGCCCTGACAGCCTGGGTGCCTCAGACATAGCAGCTACACGAGCACATCAGCTCCCACACAAGAGTAGGTTCTTGGGATAATCTGAGGCTCTCTGGAAAAATCAAGCACAAGGCTCATCAGCTTGGACACCTAGTGCTATGGGCCACTGCCTTTATAAAATATTTATCACTGCAATAAGCATCTTCCCAGCCATCCTGTTGAATCATCTCCCTCGTGGCCACTGCATAGCCTGCTATCGGGATGTAGCGCTGCCACCGTTCAGGGATCCCCAGCAAGCCACCCGTTAACACCCTCATCAAAGCACCACGGCTCATAGGGAGCGTGCATACAGACAAAACAGGCACGAGCACAGTTGCCTTTTATTGGAAACCGTCAGTTTCAACTCAGAGCTCATGCAATTTCATTTACACAACAGAAATTAACATCAGTTCCCAAACCCGAACACTAACCAGCTTCAGACATGCTGCCCGAGAACTCTCCTTACCTACACCTTCTATCCGTGTGAAAAAAATCCAAAAACTTTAGACAGAAGTCAAACTGTTACACTGAACTTATCTCACTCCAAGTACACACTCAAATTTGTTTCCACTTACAACACGCATTCCTGACACCAAATCCTGGCAAAACACAACTCATTGTCCAAGTCCTTTGAAACAGAAGCAAGTTTGACACCACACAGGAATCTTGACTCTTTCAAAGGAAGATGACAACGAAGCAGTGCTGTAAGGATAGGTTAGCTTTAAGCCCCCAAATACTTACGTTTTGATGGTTTAATTCGGGTTTTGGCATTTTTACTACCATACTCTACCACCAAATACAGGGAAGGAAAGAAAGATGATCAAAAAGGAAATCAGTATTTTCTGCACGAAGTTCATCTTAAAGTAGCAATGCAACGCTTCTGTGCAATTGTTGGACCTTGCCAGTCAGCAATTTGAAAAGATACAGACAACCAAAAGCCACTGCAGAGATCTGAAGTACCCCCAGACCAACAATCCTCTACAACTGTCTCAAGAGCTACAGCAGGACACACTGCCACGGCTGAGCCCAGCTCCTAGCTGCTACCTGTGATCTCAGCCGCTGACCTGTCCTTTGTATTGCGTACAATAATGATTCACTGGAGAAAGTGTGTGCCACAGACATGTGAAATGAAGGACAAGTTCTCGAAAACTACGTTAGTGGTTTCAGAATATTTCCCCAATGACTTCTAATTAGACTTCTGACTTCTAATTCGCTTTTTATCAAATGTGGATCTAAAGTGCATCACAGGCGCACAAGGCAGCTTGCTGAAAGACAAAATTCCAACCTACAGGAATCTAGATCATAGCTGCAGAGCAAGCAAGAGCTTACAGGAATTTTGGCTATAATTCTCATAAAATGAAATCTCAGGCTGAGACTCTCAAAGTGTCCTGCGGTGACAAGTGCAGCCCCAGACGAGCCGAAACCTTCCAAGGCTGAGAAGGATGGAACACGTGGGCAGTCTGACTCCAAAGGCCCTAGAAAGCATCCATCATGGAGTCAGTGAATCAAAAAAGGCTGACTTGTGTCCATGCCAACAAACAAGTTAACTCTTACATTAGGCACCTTCTCCTAAGCAGTTACTCAAAAGCTGGCAGCTAACCGCCTCCTAGAAAACAAACTGCTGACGTCTGATGTTATCTTGTTGGTCGTTTGTACTCACACTAACATCTTGAGAGCCTACGATGTTCTGCACTGCTCCAAATTTCCTCCACTCCGTCACCCAGTAGTGACGGCACAGCTGAAGATCCACGTGTACAGCTACTGTCTTTCCGATCATGTTTCCTGGGGCTGAGCTGTCTTCAGCAGTTTGCTTTTCTTCATCTTCACGCACCTCAAACTCCAGAAAAGAAAACTGGAAAAGTTAAGCTGATCTTGCAATTCCTAGATCACTTCCACTGTTCCCACGCCTTTATTGCCATGGTCTCTATTAACACACTCTTCCTCCGTCTTGTTTGTGCTGCGTTAATCAGAAGCCTGTGCTGACAGGCCTGCAGCCCGTGCAGGGACCGAAGCACATCCCTTCCTGCAAGCTCAGCCAAGCCAGAGACTATGGGGGACGATCCCACTGAACCCTCTACGGTCCACTAAGAAAATTGTAAGTGAAAAGGAAACAAAAGTGGCCCTGGCGCACAGATGGGGGAGCCTTCCACGCTTTTGGGAAGACAGCAGCTTTGCTTGCCATAGCTAGTTTTCTTTTCAGGACTCCCGCTCCAACGGCTCGTGACTCTCCCGCGCGGCCGGTGCACACGTACCACCTCACCGGCATCTGCCCCACCGCGCCCTGGGGTACGCTGAAGGGGAGAGATGTGCTGTCCAGTAGCAGCAGGGAAACAAACGCCACCCTTGCAGCTGGCAAGGCCCCCACGTCGGGGGCCCTCGGGAAAGGCAGAGGAAGAGCTAACAAAGTGGAGGGCAAGTGTGCCCACAGAATGAAAACTAACTAGCCTGGTCCTCCCTCGCCCTGCTCGGTCCAGTGTCCTGTGAAGAAGGACAGGGAATCCCCACTCCAGGTACAAGCGAATGCACTTCACATGCTTCAGGTTACAGAAGCAGCAGACCTAGTAGCTTGAATTATACTTAAAAAAAAACAAATTGCAATTCAAGCTCTATTACAGCCTTGTGCTGCAACTTCACATCGTCCTTCAGCCATTTGTTCTCTCCAGGGAAGACAGATAGGTTGCCAACCAAGAACTGCACTGGGGGATTAGCCAATGTTTATGAAGTGCTTTAAAGATTAGAAGTGTCACCTATGTGCTAAATATTTCTCTGGCACTATCAGCTTGAACAGCAACCGAGTATCTTGTATCTGCTCCTGCTGATCTTGAGCTGGTTGCCGAAGGCGTCAGTCAACCTGACTCCCAAGCACTGCGTTTGGCATTAATTCTAGGGGCATTTTTAGACACATGGCAGGAGAGGACAGAATTAGGGAAATACTTAAACTGTAACTTCTAAAAACTACTAGTGGAGTAATGACAGTAATATCACCAGAAGAGGCTTAGGGATTAATTTTTTTTTTTTTTTAAACATTCTCATACGTGCGCATGAGACTGGAATACTTTGGAACAAAGCCCAACCATGTGAGGAGAGGCCTTCACCGTCATTCATCCAGACAGAACTGGCTTGGCAACGCTATGAAAAGGTATTTTGTACACATCAGCTTGATAGGAGCTAAATGGATCCTGAAGTCCTTCATTCCCCAAAAAGCTTTCTGCAACTCTCTTGCAGTATCTGTATTAAGAGACAAAACATGAGTCCAAGCACACAGGACAGCAGTATGGCATTGCTCACGCCGGTCATGCCATACGGTCTGCATTCCAACACACGCAGACCAAACGGCAAAGATATACTCATTTTCGCTCCTTTCCTCCTCTTGTTCCCATATCCCATACATTTCTCTTCCAGCTAGAATAGAAGCAGAGCCTGTCGGTGGCAAGAACTTCATGCTATCGCCAGTATCACATGCGGAGCCAAGCTCTAAGTGTTCAGAGGACTTAAACACTGCGTATAGGTTTAGAAACATTTAAAATACACAGAGCTCAGTCTTCCCTTCAGCCAGTGGGTTTGAACCAACAGCAACAGAACCCAACAACTACTATCAAGCAGTCGGAAAATAAGAAATTCAGTTCCAAGAGTTTACTCTGCTCTGGAGAGAGAAGAAAAACAAAGCTGGAAATCCCTCGCTTTATAAACAACAGCTACCCCGAAAGCATTGTCAATAGCAAGTTGTTACACTAAACCGTGTACACATTTGGCTCGCAGTTTGCCAACAACGAGGAAAATTAACTCACAGGAGTTAACTCCCTGCAGCCCAGGGACGCCCAGGCAGCACTAGCACCCACGTCACCTTGCCAGCGGCGCGCCACCAGCGACGCAGCTGCAGCCCACCTGACCTTGAGTTTTCAGAGCAGCTCTAGGCAGACCCAAGGTAGGGCAGCACCTGCCCTAATCCTGTGTCTGCCCTCCGACTGCCAAGGTGAGGGCTCCGATAGCCAGAGACACAAACGCAGGAAGCCCAAGGACAGAGGAGCCCTTTACAAAGAAAAACATTACCCAAAGCCAAAACAGTGTCACCGCAATGCTTTCTGCTCAGTGGCGGAGCCAGAGGACAGGCGGCTCATTAAAGCTTACTCACTCACTCAACACAGAAACAACAGCAAGAGAACCAAAAAAAAAAAAAAAAAAAAAAAAAGCAGTGGTTGTCAGCCAGCTCCTCCGCAGCCCAGGAGGGCATCTGGGGAGGAATCCCATAAAAGAAGACGGGGTGAGACCATGGCAGGAGGCAGACCACAGCTGATAGTGCTTTTCCCACACAGGTGTAATGGTTTCCCATGCGACAGAAAGACTGCTGAGCCACCCAAACCCCAGCCAGGCGCTTGACAGAGGTGCCTTTGCTCGGGATAACCTCAGCCAGGTGTATTGCTCACTGGTTTGCGCAGGGGCTCGGAGCACGTGCAGGTCGGCGCGGCTGACAGCTGCCTCCGACTTCGTATCGGGTGACTCACTGGAGTCACACATCACAAACTGTTCTTACTCAAGCCAGGAATTAGCAGCACAGGTTTTTAAGAGTCTGAAAACTCCCAACCAAAGATATAGCTCAGTACAAAGAAGCCTCCTAACACCACGTGCCATTCTTGCAGAGCCACTTGCACCCTTTTCTGTGCAAAGCCAACTGAAACCAAAGGTTCAACACAGAAGACAGGAATCGCTGCTCAAGATCTTGAAACACATTTAACGGGAGGGAAAAAAAAAAAAAAAAAAGCCTAGCAAAAAATAAAAAGCCATCTTACTCATGATGTTAATTGAGAGTTGATCTTCCTATTCTAATAAACAACTGGAGCATCCTAGGCACTGAATTTCACCACCATCTAATAACTCAGATGCACAGCAGAGGTTTCCACCTGCACGAAGGAAGAGGCACCACGGGAGGCTTTCTGCAGAGCAGCCTTTGTTCTGGGACCCAGCAAGGAAAATACATCCGCTCAGCCCAAATCACTTTTCCCTCCAACTTGATAGGATCTGAATTCAGAGGACAGGAAGCAAGCTTTGTTTCAGGCAGCAAGAAGGGCGGTCTTATCACATGGACTAATGCATAAGGTTTTCAAGTTTGGAGAGAGCTTCATGTGGTAAAATAAAAAGCATTTTGCTGTTTACCTCAGAGACACGTAACTTGCTTTAAAATAGCCTGCTTGGGTGCCTCTGCAGAGCTCCTCTTGTTTGGACAAGCACGTTTTCTCTGGTGACTATTTGAATGATGACTCACTCGAACAAGCCAGGGCACCCTACCACACAAAACCCCAAAGTGCTGACTTAGGGCTTGGGATGCAAATCCGCCAGGAAGCAGCGTTTCCCGCCGAGGGCCGAGACGCCCAGACCTGGTCACTGCTGCACGTCGCAACAGGACACGTCACGACAGCTCAGCTGCTGCGGGCACAGCACACGGCAGCACTCCATGTGCAGCTCCACGCCAGCGTTGAAAGTTTCCACCGAGTATGTGCCTGTGTATTTATGAAATGTGACTGTGAATGATGTTTGGGGAAAGACTGGTACCTACAATGAAACAGTTAAGTAAATTCTAATGCTACGAGACTAAAAAGTAGAAAACGTAAAGCAGACTGGTAAAACGCAGCGCTACACAGAGAAAAACCCTACTGCAGCTGCAGTTCTTGCCTCGAGGACAAATTCAAATAGAAGACGACAGGAACGAGCAGATTTTATAAAATATTCTTGCTCTCATCACACTTCTAAAGTTGCTTTTTTCTTTTCTGTTAATATTTGTGCTCTGCAAAACTGACACCCCAACTGCAATTTCTTTGTTCGCCCTCCGAAGGGCTCATGACAGGCGGGTGCAGGACCGCCTGCCCGGCACCTCGTCCCCTGCTCCTCCGGGGCCACGGCAGCGCCCGGCTCGGGTGCAGGCCCGCGTCCGCCCCGCTCGCCTCGCCGGTGGCGCTCCTCCAGCGACTTCCACTTTTGTCTCACGAAGCATGTGAGAGTCGCAACCCGTGACAAGCCCGGCAGTAATTGCCGTATCAATTTCAACGCTGCTCCGGCCAGAGCAATGCCTGTAACTGTAAACCACAAACCTTTTAATATTCCGCTCAATTATGAGGAAAACAACCCTCTGAGCAGCAGCGCTGCAGGCGGCAGCATTGTTCAAAGCCCGCGCCAAGGGGAGCACACGCCACTTATTCCACCAAGACATGGGACCTGGCCAGGAATGGCCAAACCACACATGGAAAAGTTGTGTTGAGAGACACCATTGTGGTGACAAAAAAGCAGAGAGAGCTCTTCTACGTGTCACTGATGATGTCAGTGCTACTCAACCCTTTTCTTGCTGACCTCACTGGAGAGCTCAAAACGCTGGGACACATGGAATGAGAAGACAGATGAATAAACTGATGCCGTGCCATCAGAACATGATTTGGTGCTGGTGCAACCCATGCGCTGTTTACAAATCCAAGCGAAAGAGCCTAAGAAATAAGTGAGTAAACCGGGCGCTGTCATTCAAGGTAGTCTTACAATGCACTCTGCTATTTACAAACAATTATCAAGGAAAGGTAAACAATCTGAACGACTGTTTGGAGTTTATAAAACATTCCCATCCACTCTATCCCTTAAAAAGCAAGTCAGACGCTTTGCTGAAGCAAGAGCAAAATTGGCAGAACTCACTTCTGAGCCCAGACGCCAAATCCTGAAGTTCATTGTCACCTTACCAGCCCTTTACGCCAAAGGCAGCTTTTCTTGCCCAGGAACTAAGGGGCAGGTTTTGGAGACATGCGGGCATACAGCCTCGAGAAGGCTCCCACCTCGCTGTGCGCAGGCCTGACCTGCTTTTGTCTCGCCGCGCTGTGAGCTGGGCTTTGTTGCCATGGTGAAAGCTCTGACACATTTAGTTTTCCCACTAATTTCCTGCTGCACTACAAACTACTGATGCTTTGCACCTTGCTGCTTATCAGTATGGTGACAAGGAATCCCAACGCTGCCCACACAAATGAAGAACTGATTCGGCCAAGTGCTGTCCTTGCCTGGTCACTCCGCCAACAGTATTTTTCAGGGCAACTTTAGTTACACCTCTATTAAATAAAATCTCCCGTGCCTCATCGATATTAGGATGGCTTAGGTACTCCATTCATGTTTTCTCAGGATATGCAAGATTTAATATGCTTTTGAAGAGTTTATCTTTCATCCTAAACCCATCTGCCTTTAAATTAAGCTCTACAAAAGTTCAAGAGATTTGATCATGATCCAAAAATGCTGCTCCAGAAGGAAAATATGCATGCCCGTCCTGATTTTGATTGCAACAACTGATAATCCCAGTCTTAGGACAAGGTGCCAGCTTAACTTGGAGCGCCAAGCCCTTACCGTCACACGTGCTCTCACATCAGCTTCCCCTCCCGCGCTGACTGGCGAGATGCAAGAGCTCTGATCGCTGAAAGAACGCAGGATTTTTGTAAACCTTGATCTGCAACACAGAGTATGCAGTTCTGCTCACAGCGCAAAGCATGTTGACATCCTCAAACCAAACATGAATTTTAAGCTTGCCATTTCCCACAACATGTTTTAGAAAGAAATACTAACAGCTGCGTCCCTATCCTCCTGGAGACACTGAAGCACAGTCAGTAAATCCCTCATGTTTCTACAGTCTCTTGCAAGAGTCACCCACTAACCTCGTGTCCTGAGAAAAAACAAACAGTATTTGCACACAAAGGACGATTAATTTCCGTATGTTCTCAAGCAGCTCTAAGATTCTCAGCTGAAGTTTTCCCTTGGTAAAAACCCAATGTTGTTCCACGGGCTCTACTGGCATATCTTCTGAAACAGTTTTTCAGCAATGCTTGTCTTGCTGTCATCGGATTCAGAGCGGAGAACGCAAGAGTGACCACTGACAGCAAAAAAGATGGACTAACGGGTGTGTTTCTGCAGGAAACTCACCAGCTGGGGACCACACAGGTTTTCCAGGTCTCTGAAAATCTATCAAAAGGAACTGGACAATTTAATTACCCTCATGATTAGAGGCTGCATCCCAGCCTTGTCTCAAAAAAAAAAAAAAAAAAAGTGGTACAGTCTCAAATCCCATACTGCAACTCCTGATTCACTGTATTTTCCTTTGCGGTCACATGAAGGAACTAACTTCATACTCAACTGTGTTAATGGTAAGTGAAAACAACGATCCAGTTTTGTCTGCGGTACCAAACTGGGACCAACAGCACGCACACACAAATAACAAAAAGAGGAGATTAAGGCCCACATGGTCTAGCAAGTGACTCAGAAACTGCAGAAGCGCCTACTGAGTGGGAAAATACCTATAGTCAGTCTTCACTTATCTTTTTACTGTGTAATGGGAGTCTTAACTTGGCTGAAAAAATACTAATATTTTGTTCTGACTAAGCATAGGTTTCCCCGTGTACCTCAGCTGCTGTGGGAAACACAGCAGCCTGCAACACATCCCCTGCAACTCTGCCAGGGCAGTGGGCACACAACACCCACACACCAGCAAACTCGTGGAGGTAGCTACCGTGATTTCCTTCTCCTCCACCAACTTTGTATTTTGTTTCTAATAATGTAAACCAGCTGAACTAACCAGCAGAAAGGAAAAGTCGTCATGTTGGGTTTTTTTAATCTTACACTTCCCAAGGCACCTCAGGTGAAAAACAACCTCCGCAGAAGCCAAATATTAAAATCCTTGCACACAGAATGAATCCAAATGATTTTTATTGGTTTCCAGTGACATACAGCAACCGTTTGTTTTGAAGCACAATAACTGACAACCATCTCACTGTGTCAAAATGCTTGAGATGCAAGAACATAGATGGCCTTTGTACAGCTAAGAACATACTCCTTAATGGCTACTGGGTAACGATTCTATTTGTTCAATGGTACGTTTGCACGTGCAAAAAAATAGTAGTACAAGCTAAGCTATATAATCGGTCTTACTGGGGGGAGCAGGGGGGAAGCCCTACAACCTCAAAAACTGCTGAAACCAGCTACAGCTGTTACCAGCCTCGGGGGTGCAGAAGATACCAGATACAATAGAAGCTTCTCGCAAAAGAACACCATTGTCTTCTGGCCACCTGGTAACGAGAAAACCTACCATAAATCAAGCGGCACATTATCCTTTCTATGTTCCTAGGCAGGGGAGAGGCCAGAACAACTCCCTGCAGCAGCCCGTGGGGCTCCAGCGAGCTGCACGGCCAGCAAGTCAGGAGCAGCCTCAGCAGGGAGATGCCGCGCATACTGCCAGGAGCCCTCTCCGTCAGCGGCACTCCGGTCTAGCTGATAACCTTGACAGAGCCACTTGCAAGATTACAGCCCAAGGATTTCCTACAAGCACGTCTAGAGAGGAAAGACTAAGTACAAAGACTAATACTTTTCATCTTCGGTTGCTGCCAGTGCTACTGAGCTTAAACTAAAGTTTAGGAAGCACAGAAACATGGTCTTGCTGTTATGGTAATTGGCCAAAGGGAAACATTTTTCTGCAGCCCTAATTATTTCAGTGCAAAGGTAACTACAGACAAGGTTAGAGATCAGTGCCTCTTTCTAGCACGGTAGTGCACAAACCCACAGAGCAGACATTTCACGATTTAGACAGCCAAGAGGCTGGCTGGTAACGTAGCTCAGTAGTTCTAGCCCGTATCTGCCTGGACTGTTTTACCTACAAGGCAGCAGCAATCCCAAGCCTCGAGACAAAGGCAAGCACAAAACCTTTCCTGGAGAGACAGCAAAGAGGAGAAGCACACAAACATGCAGTGAAAAGTGGCATTGCTAGCAAAAGCACAGACAATCATCTTTAAGAATTTCAACACACAGATGACAAGAGGCATTTTTTCACCTAGTTTCTTCAGTCCTTATAGGGACATGGTTTAGTGGTGGTTTTGGCTGTGTTAGGTTGTTGGTTGGGTTCAGTGATCTTAAAGGTCTCCTCCAACCTAGAGGATTCTACGATTCTATATCCCAGAAGATCTAGACAGCTATGCCTACCTCCCCTTGGACACACGCACGCTGCCCTAGCAAGGGTAACCTGCGTACCAGCACCACTTCAGGCTCCTATGAGCCTTTAAGAGCAGCACGATACCTGAACAGACTGTATCCTTCCCTCCCACAGACGGGAACTGGCTTCAAATTAGAATCACCACCGCAATTCAGCGTGTTATCTGATCAGACTTCACGCGCAATTACGTATAGCTTGTCAACTTATTCCTTTCATGAAAAAGACTTGGATGTTGCGAAATGCTACAATTAGTTTTTAGGTGAAGCCTCATCAGCTTCAATTCAGCTGACTTTGCCCATCAGCAAGAAGCCTTAGGGCTCGAAAGACACCGTCCCCCCAGAGGGACCAGAAACACACCTGGAACTGCCTGATGAGCCCGAATGCAGGTGAAAACTCAGAAACATTTCAGGCTAAACAGCAGTAGATCCCTGAGCCTTAAAAAAACCCAGCCTGTGCCCACAGCGTGACGGCCACGCTTCTTTCACACACCCATCACTTATGTCACATATCACGTATTTCTGCACACAATGTTCCATGCACAGGAAGAGGCTACCCAGGAAGCAGTATAGCTGAAAGTCCAAGTCGGCCAAAGAGCGAGCACAGACAGAGAGACTTGCTCAGGTAAGGAAAAACCTTAAAAAAAATTTGTCTTCCCTTCTGTTGCAGAAGTCCAAGTGCACTTTCTCAGCCTTGAAAGCATTTCACTGGGTCCATCTCATCCAAAACTACTTCAGTAGGACTAACCATATTTTTAAAAAGTTAGTGGAAGGAGACATAAAACATCCATCTGTTTGCTGAAAGGCAGCAGACGTACGCAGCCTCCGAATCCAGACTTTAATTGAAATACTTTAATCTGCTGCCGCAGCCCCACATTCTCTTTTATTCCCAGTAGCACCAAGGCGTGCGTTCTCCTAATGGAGCTCTGACAGTCATCCTGTGCCTGGCTCTCTGTCAAACCACTCTAGCCTCCAGCTCCAGGCCCACAGTCGCACGCTGATACCCTACAGAGACTCCTTTTCTTCTAAATGATCTTCAAAACTTGATAATTAATGTACTATAACTGCATCAGATACTTTAAGAAGTTGAAAGCAGAGCTTCCAGTTGCCAAACCATACACGAAAGCAGCAAACACCGGGCAGATACTGAACTATAATGAAAACATTAAATCCGACTGTCAATAACAGTCACCCTCTGCATTACACAACACCAAAATTTAGGCCAGTCCCTTCATCCATCTGCAAATCAAGACAATAAGACAATGCACACAGGCTGCTTGTGTGAGCAGGCCCTATGCAGACAGCCGGGGCAGGACTCAGCTGCCTTGCTTGGGGAAGTCGGTCACGCCAGGCTCCCGCTCCACTCACTGGAAAGACACGGGCAGTTTCACCCCACGGCTCAACTGACCTGTCTCATGGTGTGCTGAATCACCCTCCAGACAAGCCCCCTTCTCCCACTGGCCAACCCCAGGCATTCATATCCAAAGCCAGGTGAAACACATCCCACTTCAGCTGCACCTTCCACTGTGCCAGAAGAGTGTTTTCTGCGTACATCCGCATCCCCACTTTATTCTCCCATGGCACCTGCCCGTCAGCTCCTTCAAACGGATTCTCAGGAACTCCAGTTCCTCGACTCCCATGGGGAGGTTTTCCCAGCGAAGCATTCGCCTCTGACGGCCTTCACAAACTGCCCACACAACAGTCGCTCTGCACAGCGCCGAGTGTGAACACCTTTATGCACTTCAGCTAGGGGATGCGAAACCAATGCTTGTATTTATACCTTCAATTTCATTTCAGGCCGTTAATGACCAAAATGCCTTCAGGAAGATTATCTGCACTCCCACCACCTGCATTTGATAACCAGGTCATACCCATAATCAAAGCTACCACAGCCACGAAGTACAGCCTTCAGCACAGCCGGTGCTTCCTCACTGGAAAGTTCTGCCCCTCACACAGAGGGAGGCTAGAGTCACTCCGAACAGACCTGTACCATGCAAGGGCCAGGTCTTTTCTACAGTTCTTCAGTGTTATGAGAACCCTATACCCAAACCGCAGCTGCCCAGACTGCTAATTGTCCCCAGCACTGGATGCAGAGGCGCTGGGATAACCAGACACAACAGCAACGTTTCAGCGCAACCAGGACATGCGCCGTGTAAGAATTAAACGCTTCCGGGTAACATCCAGCAAGGTACGCCAACGAACGTCACAGGAAAGCAGACAGGCTCCCAGCGAGGTCCACCTTGGTGGCAGGTGCTCAGGCTGCCCCAGGGTCTCCTGCCCATCCTCTGAACATGCCCACAAGCAGAGCAGAGCAAAGCTCGGCTCCCCCCGCACACGCAGGCAAACGCTGTGCTATTTTTGAGCACAACGTGCCAGTTCCACTGGGTGTGGGAGTTTGTTTGTGTGGGTTAGTATGATTCGACTACTTTGAAACTTGGCTGAAGCCACATAATTCCCTTTTTATGGAACCCCTTTGATGGCCATTTACCAGAGAGGGTGAGGCTTAGCCTCAACTATAGAGACTTGGGGTCAGAGTTACTAGAAAAAGAGACATAATGACTAATAATGAATCAGCCTTTGGTGGTTTCTTCATTTAAGTGTTAATGCGGCATATTAAACCCCTGGACTGGGATCACCAGAAAGGCCCCGTCTGTAATAACGAGTACAATGGCGTACCTAGAGAATTTCAAAATTGCTCCACTTAAACCTGGGCAAACTCCACAGGGAGACACTTGAGTTGGTTTAACCCTTGCTCACAAACGTTCAGCTGAAGGCAGCACCTTGTTCGTGCCATGCAGCCAAAAGCGGGACTGACAGATGACAGCGCCCATCACACTCACAAGGGGAAGTCACAATTCACACGAGAATCTCTCCAGCCAGGGAGAACTTCCACTACAAACTGTAACTTCTACTCCGCTGGCAACACTGGAGCAACTTCCTAAAGCTTTGCTTTCATGGGGAAAAACGTACAGTCGTTATGCAATCGCCTTGATGAGAGCAAGAAGGGGCGAGCCGCTCGGGTTAGCGGATTTCTATGGCAATTGCACATGACCCAGCCAGAGTACGTGGGGAGAAAGCAGTTCGGCCGCTGCTTCCCCATGAAAATAACTAATACCCAAGGAGCCCAGTCTCCCGGCAACACACCGCTATTTCCTTATTTCCATCTAACGCGATTCCTCCTTCAAACACAAATGAGAATACAGGCTCTAGAAACCCTAATTAGGGCTCCACGACATTCACAAAACCTTTGCAAGGCACCTACCAAGAAAAGAGATGCCAATCCCTTTTTGTGCCACAGCCATTCCTCTTCCCACTCCTGTTGGCAGCAACTACTTTTCCTCACAGGGGCAATTTCTGTACCTGCCGAAAGACACCACCGCCCTGTTGACCGGTGTTTGTTTTGCCCCCGCAGCTTTGTCTGGTCTCCTGTCACAGCAGCCCCAAAGTTCCAGCACAGCAAACATTTGGGAGGAAAGGACACTGGACGGGAGGCAGCCAGGCTGAAGAGGTACAAAAGATGTACCCACTTCACCCCCCAATTAAGCTAAGAGCAACACAGCCTAGAAGTAGGTACTAATTATCTGGGCTCTTTCAGACTACTGCCGCTGCCTGAAAAGGCTCAATGCAGGACAGGTGCCCTCAGCCCACTCATTCCCCCTGCCCTGCGGGGAAGATTACCACTGTCAGCTGGCTCTCCTGGCCCCGTTTTATGCGCTAGCACTGTCCGACCCATCAA
The DNA here is from genome assembly GCF_965231255.1 of Vanellus vanellus. Classification (NCBI taxonomy): domain Eukaryota; kingdom Metazoa; phylum Chordata; class Aves; order Charadriiformes; family Charadriidae; genus Vanellus; species Vanellus vanellus. The sequence continues at coordinate 8,231,898 of NC_138926.1, read as the reverse complement.
GAAGCAGCCTGGTCTCAAATTTAATCATACTCTTGCATTAATCTCTTGGTAATCGTATGTTATTTGCTACAGCAAGAAAAATGTTGTAATGAAACATATAATGTCACTACTTTGGCCTGCAGTTGATACAGTTAATGACACTGTGTGGTTTAAGAAATATTCCCTCTTATCCCCACTGTGGCAACTATGCTTAGCCAAAGTCCATTTCTAGCTTTCAGGCTTTTACTAAATCTCCCCACCAAATGAGAACTAAAATACAACTCCTTTGCAGCACACAGGTGATGAGAACAAAGGCCATGTGAGCAGCCATATAATAGATGCCTGAGGAACAGCAATCCACAACTATCAGCCTTTCTTATGGCCAAGAGAAAGAAGAAGCAGGACAGGTGAAGCACCAGCCAACATTGAAAAAGAAAAGGAAAACGATTAAAAAAAAAAAAAAAAGGGGGGGGACCATGCGAGGCCCTCACATGGCTCATTACAAGATGCACAGCATCGGTATTGAACAACTTCCATTTGACGTGACGAGGATGAATCACGGCATACCGGCACGCAGCCTACTCGGAGACGATCGCACTGGGCGTGCTGACGGGAGGAAGCGCTCTGTGGTCATCCCATAGCCACGTGCCTCGCTGCTGCACCTCGGAGGCAGGGAAGAGCAGGACACAGCAGCCGCCAAGACTCTTCTGCCCACGAGGCTGACAGCGCTTCTCATTTGTGGAGAGAGAAATCCAGACGAGTCATCAGGGCTTCTTGAGCCTCCCGCATTCAGCGACCAAAGTGTACCAAATTGAGCCCAATTCCTTCCAGAGCAGCAAACCCTAATCATCCACAAAGTCTAGCAGCTGGATTTTTATCCTGGTTTTAAGTGTCACGGTGCCCACCTCCAAGAATTCCAGTGCAAACTTGGTTCTGCTGATGCCTCCAACTCACCCACAGACAAACCATAGAAACTAAGCCTGTTCTCTCATGGAAGCAAACATCTTCTGCAAGTAAAAGCAGAGATGCCTCCCATTCTCCAGTAAAGGCTCAGCTCCTTAAAAACCTAGAAAAAAAAAATCAGCTTAATTCTAGCCCTTCTCCAATTGTGCTTGTGATGGCAGAAGAAGGGCTATGTTCTGCCAAGGATTAAAGCATCGCAGTTTTGGGTTACTATCCAATAAAACAACTCCAGGTAGACCCTTAAACAGGATGCCGTTACACACAACCAGTCAGGCTCACTCCTAGCTTTGGCCATTACCTGGCTATTACTAAAAATGCTCAGGACATCAAAAGTAAGTGGACAACCGGCCTGGAAGAAGTTAAGACAGCAGAGCAGGAAGATCACTGGACTTGGGAGGTAGCCATGTTCTTCCAGGACTGTGAATTATTATTGTCTCCACTTCAAGAAAGAAATGGAGGCAGAAATTAATACTCATCTCGCAGTGAAACACTCAATACATGCAGTGTGACAGTTTGAAGTCACAGAATAAGGGAAGACTTAATGTTTGCAGTAACGTATGACTTGCAACATCAGAGGGGCAGTTCAGCCGTGGCAGGTATGCTCCGCAGTCTGGGTAGGTCTCCGGCCACGCTGTAGCTAGTGGAAGGGAAGGAATAAGAGCAGCAGAGAGCTTTCAGCACTGCACAGCAGCCACAGGGGTCCCTCCACTCCCTCCTCATCCCCAACAGCTCCTGAAGACCGAAACGCAACATGCGGAGAGCAGGGGAACGTAAGGTACATCCGTGATCCATAGTGCATTCCCAAAGTCCCCTCTGTTAACGTACAGCGATCGACCCTTACGAAAAAATGTGGCATGAGAAATAACTCCAGTGTCTGAACAGAGATGGAATTCTAATGAAGTGCCTTGGATGATTTATAAATGGAAATTGTGTGGAAAACAATTCGTTCAGTTGGTCACTCGGGAGATTTTTAGAACAGAAACAAGAAAGGGTTTCTTGTGAAAGATGAGAAGAGACAAAGGAAAGGGGGACAGAAGGCAGGAAACAGAAAAGGAGAGATGCAGCAAGATATCCTGCAGGTGCCCAATTAATCCTAGCCAGAGAAGCGGCTCCAGTTCCTGCCCAGCCACCAGAATAGCTCTCTCTTACAGAGCGCAAGATTCCAACTTTGCATAACCAGGGACTGAATGTAAATTGCTGGCTTGGTTAATACATAAATTGTCGACTGTTCCCTTCTATTTCATCGGTTCCAGCAGAAACAATTATGAATACAGGCCTCCTGCCCTTTAGGATGATTAACATTCCCTTTCGTTAGTGTCCCCAACACTGCTGACCCACATTCAACTTGTGAAATTCAGTTATATGTAAACAGCAATGTTCTGTGTCAGCAATATGTGCCAGACCATTAGAGCCAGGCGCACACAGCACACACTCTCCTCCTCTCCGTAAATAAACGCATCCTCATTTTCAAAACTGCCAGAAAAATCCCGCTCCTTTAACCCGAGAACAAGCACCAAAATATTCTCTGCTTTTCTTTTTTAGGGAAAAGGGGCTGCGAGCCAAGAATGCTCAAGCTGTTATCTTCAGATGTCATGTCAAAGTCCGCTTGACCTGGTAAACGTCCATAGGAAAGGAAAACAGAATGCCTCATCAGCAGACCACCTTCAGTTTCAGGAGCAGCAACGAACACGAGCCTTTGCAGTTATCAATTTCACTTTCTTGAAAAGGTCTAAAAAGACAGGGTGTGATACATTTTTAAGCTTACACTGACGTTCACGCTGGAATTCCTTTTGAGACAACAGACGAGCGCAGTTCCCAAGGAGGGGCCATGACGAGCAAACCAGCTTTTCTCTAAGAGAATGTGACACGGGGTCAAGTCTGTGTAGGGATTTGGTGGCTATATTTGAATGTTGCCCGGTTCTTCTACGCAACTACTACTGGAAGAGATCACCTCAGGAAGGGGCTGCCAGCATGCTCAGCGACTGGGCTACGTTTGCTTTTCATGATCAAAGACTTCTTTCAGATCACCGAATGGGACCATTTTGCCAAGGCTTTACTTTCTTTCTTCTAAGTCATTTCCATTAGGTCAAACTATTAAAAGTATTACTGCGATGAAAACAAGCTCTCGGTAGCACTATTTTGTATTCCCGCTGCCATTCAAAAAAGCCCTCCCATACAGATTGGCCCTTTCCAACGCATTTTACACCAATACCTCCCCTCAAACCTCGTAAGTCCCAGAGCTCGAAACAAGTAGCTCCTCTCTCCTTCCCCACTCCTCTCCCAGAGTCAGCAGCCACGGCCCCATCAGTGAAGGAAAAGCACCGAACAACAGCGCTCAGGGTTTACAGGCAAAAAACAATCCATTCGCTCGCACTCCTCTTCACAGGCTGGGATTTGGAAGGAAACCTGACCTCGGAGTTGAGAAAGCTTCCAGGTCATGTTTCAGCTCCAAGCTATTCCAGCTCAGCTTTCCAGGCAGCGGCACAGCCGAACAGATGGCAGTTGTTCCCGCACAGGTACTTCCCCGGTCTTCCAGAGCGCTGGGAGTTCAGAGGGACTGCATCTCCTCCACGCAGCAGCGCAGGGAAACGTGGAAGCACACCAAAACCCGCCACTGCAGTACCTCCCACACTCCACTAGGCTCGGTGGCAGAGGCAACTACTAAATCTCCCATCCCACCAGAAAAGAGCTTCCTAAAGGCAACAAACTACCCTCTGGCACTTCCCGGCAGCAGAAACAAGTGTAAACTGCAGTTTAGCAAAGCCCGAGTTTTTCGAGCTTCGCACCCTCTTCCATCATCCACAAGCAACACATAAAACCCAGTTTCGGCCCTGTCAATGTTGAACAGGATTTCCAGACAACATTTGCATGCGTTTTGCCACCCTTCAGAAAAATCAACTATTCCCATGCAAGAGACAGTCTCCGCTTCGGGATTTTGCAACCTCCAGAGTTAGCACCACTCAAAAGAAACCTCGACTCAACGAGGGAGGCTGAAAACAGGGACGCAACTGGTAGCTACGGGAGCTATCTCCACTCGAGAGGATCAGTCCCCTGCATTTGAAGCATCTGAACTTATTGTCCCTGCCTCTATGAGCAAGGTTCAGCTCTGCAAGGGGGGAAGCGATGGCCGAGCCCCGCACAAGACAGCGGCAGCAGCTGAAGCGCAGGCTAGATTGCGGCATCTAGCACTTGAAGGCACAGAAACAGGCGTCAGTTTATACCAGACAGGCAAATATAACCCAGTTTGGAAAAGAACCGTCCAGGAGATGTGAAGTAACTGATTTTTAAAAGGCCCCTGAAATTAATTTTACTTAGTTACCTGGGCAAAGAGCCAGAGTTTCAACAACCGAAGGTAACTGTGGATTTATGCCACCGTTTCAATAGGACATAGCTCTTTAAATTGACCAGAGGACAGCGAACCCCACGAGCCCAAGCCGCCTTCACGGCCTCCGTCTGCGGCGCTGCCAAGGTGCTCCCCGGGCAGCCGGGGGCAGGGCAGTCGCAGGGGCCAGCGGGATTTGGCCGAGGCCTCTCCGCTCCCCGCTGCCTTCCCATCCCCGGTTCCGCTCCCGTCCCCATTTTCACCCCTCTGGAGAAGCCATCGGGGTTGCCGCCGGCAGCCTGCGCTGGCACATGCAGCAAGAGGGAGCGCGGTGCAACAGAGAAAATCGCCGCCGTTGCGGCGGTATTTCCCTTCCTGACGAATGGCCGAGGGCCGGCGGAGGCTGAACCCGCCAACGAAGCCCCTGCCGGGAGACACCTGCGCACCGCGGCCCCTCGCTGCGCGGCCCCGGGAGGCTCCGGAGGGCCGTTGCTCCCAGCCCTCCTCGGCCCGGGCTGCCGGCGTGGCCCTTCACGCCAGGCGGCATCCCCACCTTCACCACCCGCCGGCCGTTCCGCCTCGGCCCGGGCAGAGCCGTCCCGACCACCCGGCGGGCCCACCCGCTCCAGCCACCGCCGGGGGTCCACCCCGAAGGGCCCGCCGGCGGGTCCTGGGCGCCGCGGGGGCCCCGGCCGCCCCCCTCACCTTGGCCCGGGTCACCAGGTGGGTGGCCAGCTTGACGACGGCGAAGTTGCCCTTGCCGATGGTCCGCTCGATCTCGTAGTAGCCGATGCGGGCGGGCCCGGGAGGCCGGGGGGGCGGCGGGGCCGGGGGCAGCCGCGGGGCCGGAGGGGGCCCCCCCGCGCCGCTCGCCGCCGCCGCTGCAGCCGCCGCCGCCATCTTGTTGCGAGGAGCAAACCGCCCCCCCCCTCGGGGCTGCGGCACCGCGTGAGCTCATCGGCGGGAGGGGAGGGCGGGCGGCTGCCATGGCAACCCCGGGGGGGGGCGGGGCGGGCCCCGTGACGCCAGCGCCGCCGTGACGCGCCCGCGCGTCACCGCCCGCCGCCGCTCCGCATTGGCGGGCGGGGCGGGGAGGGCGCCCCCGCGCGGAGGGCGCGGAACTCGGCGGCTTTGAGGCGAAACGGGCGAGAAAAGGCCAACGGGGCGGGAGGAGGCGGTCACCGGTGGCGTCACACCTCGTGCCTGACGGCGTGCTGGCGTCACCCAGCGGCGCCCTCCGGCCATCAGGGACCAACCTCCCCGCCGAGGTTCGCGGGGGACGGGGCAGCCCCACGGCCCACACAGCCCCGCCGGCGGGCTGAGTGGCGTCACGGCCGGGAGGGTGACGTCACGGTAAGGCCGCCGCGGGCGGGCGCCGCCTGGGGGCCAAGCCGTCGGCCGAGCGCTGGGCAGGACTTCCGGCAGCGCCGCCGGAAGCGGGGCGGGGAGGGAAGAGTCGCGCGCGGCGCTTGGCGGAAGCGGAAGCGTGGTGGGCGCAGGCGCGGTGGGAGCCCGGGCCGAGGGGAGGGAGGCGCCCGCCATGGAGTCGCGGGGGGAGCCGCAGCCGCCGTGAGTCCGCCGGGCCGGGGCCGGGCGCGGAGCGGGGGCCGGTCCCGCCCCGCCTCACCGGGGCGGCAGCCGCCATGCCATCCCGCCCCGCCGCCCTCCTCCTCCTCCGCCGGCCCCGGGGTGGGGAGGCCCGGGGCGGGCCGCGCCCCGCGGCGGGGCCGGCGCGGGGCTCCGGGGGCTCCTCCGCCCTGGTAGAGCGGGTGGGGCGGCGCGAAGCCGCCCTTATAAACCCTGCCCCGCCGTGATTGCCACCCGGGGGCGGGGGGGTGGCGGGGAGGGGCGCGGCTGTCACCTCTCCTTCTAGAAAAGGAGGATTCCGGCCGCAGCCCGTCGCCTCATCTCGGGGCGGCCGCGGTCTTCTGCAGCCTGGGGCTGGTGCTCGCTGCGGGCACGGCCTGGCTGCGGGAGGAAGGGCCGGGCCGTGCTCTTGCGCAGGGAAGCGTTAGCCCGCCGTCCCGGGCTCTTCCTGGCGGAGATCCTTCGGGATCAGCACCGCCGTGGTGCACTGTCCCCTGAAGCCAGATAATCCACCCGAACCGCAGAGCTCAGTGGTTGTAAGCTGGATATCTGGATACTAATAGGGGCTAATCCTCAGACTATTAGCATTTATGATTATGTTATTAAAGCCTCGCGTAGCTGAGGTGTGCTCCTGCAAAACATTATCTGTAAACGAGCTTTTCTTTCATTTTTGTAATGCTGTATTTGTGTGCCTAAGCGTCCAGTTGGTAGATGGCTTCAGGAGGACGGTCTGCAGAGTCGATCTGGCAGTCGTGCATGGAATGAAATGCGTTTAGTTGTCAGCCAGAAGTCAACAAGCATAGGAATAGGCATGAATTGTCCATTGTGAATGTCAGGAAGTGCAGCAGTTTTTAGCCAGCCAGGCTTTTTCCCCAGCACTAGCACACTGCAATGGCCGCTGAAAGTAGCTCGTCTAAAATATTCTTTCCACAGGAATAGAATGAGCCAGGGGGGCTCAAACCCAGCCGCAGTACCACATGCTGCTGAAGATATTCAGGGAGATGACCGGTGGATGTCACAGGTAAGGCCGGGAGGAGCGGTGATCGTATACGGCTGCATCTTCTCTACCGAGTGAGGGCTGCACGGGCCACAATTCCCATTCCAAGGAATTGCCACCCTTCTGATCCTGAGGTCGTAACAGTTCTGCTGCCCCAAATCTGGCAGACTCTCAGTACGTGTCTGTCTTGTAACGATGAAGCAAGGCAAAAAGTAGCGTTGTTGTGTGACCTGAAAGCTGCCCTGTGAAAGCATTTAAAAAAATACTCCTGTTGGCCCATTAGCTGGGAGGAATTGCCAGCCCCTTTGTTACACAAAGTGCAAAGCAGCGTTTTCCAGCGTACATCTTTGCTCTTTGCGAGGGAATGACAAAGCTGAAAATAGCAGAGGTGAAGTACCTGGACTGCCTGTCCCTTGCTGTCGCGCATCCTCCTAGACAGGGGGAAATAGCCAGAAGGTACTCACTGCAGTGAATAACCGTTAATTTTTCTGTTCTGTAATTGTTGAAACTAATGGGTGTCTGACAGGCTCACGGCTTTACGTATGTGTAGCACGTAGAGTTGACAAGGTGCTGCTCTTCCTGGAATTGAGATTGTTGCTGGGGTCAGTGTAGTCGGGAGGAGTGTCCATCCAGCGGCTCAGGGGTTAATGCAGAGAAGGGTGTTGGAGGGAGTGGCACAGTTGGGCAGCAGGGGAAACTGGTTGGGCAACTGTCCCTTTCTGTCCAGCAGCAGAGATACTGATGAGGAGCTATCTGTTGGAGCTTACCTTGCTGCTTTCTTTTGACAGCACAATAGATTTGTCTTGGACTGCAAAGACAAGGAGCCTGACGTGCTCTTCGTGGGTGACTCCATGGTGCAGTTGCTACAGCAGTATGAGGTATTGTTAAAGAAAGGCGGGTGGTGGGGTTATAGGAATTAGAGTGTTTCTCTCTCTAATCGGGTGACTGCTCATCAGCTGTAATATGGACAATTTCTTCTGCTCCATTCCGATTTTACTGCCATCCCTTCAGGTTTTTTTTATTTCCTTAACTTCCCAGTGCCTGTACGAAGCCTTGCTGGTTTATCTCTGCAAACCTTTTCCAGTCTTTCTCTGAAGCCATTACTGACCGCCTCCATTTTGACATGCATACACAACCCCTTGCTAGTCCCTTGAATCTGAGATTCCAAACTCCTGAGGGCACGCAGTCGAATGTCGAATTCCCTGTAGGTGTATCTTGCGTGGGCAGAATGCATTTAACCCTTTAGCACTTGGAGTGCTATGGGCATTGGCACATTGGCTTTTCTCTAAAACTGTTGGGGAAAAGAAGAGTCCTGCCGCTCCACTGTGGTGGCAGCTGAGCAGCTGTGTCCTGCAAGAGCCGCTTCCGTTATTTCTAGTTTTGTTCCCTGGTGATGAAAAGGATTTCTTCAGGTCATAGATACCTTCTTCAGAAGCCCTGTACTTAGGGGAGCTAGGGACACGGTGTTCTGCAACAGATCCAGCACTCTGTGTCTCTGACAAAGGTGGTCAAGTATCTGCTCGAGAGCACTTCACCTTCCTTTGTGCTAGGATGGAGTGCTTGAACATCAGCAACTCCATCTCTTCCGGACCTCTGAGTAAAGCCTCGTCCTGTGTTTAAATGCCCTTTATGAAAGTGAGTTTTCAGAGGAAGTCTCACGGCTACTTTCAGTGTCCTTGAAGACATCGCTTGTCTGTGTAGTGTCTTTCATGATCAGGATGCTGCTCTAAAATAGCAAATTGATTTCTGATTGCAGATATGGCGAGAGCTTTTCTCACCACTTCATGCATTGAATTTTGGGATTGGTGGAGACACCACGGGACATGTTCTATGGAGACTGAAGAATGGTGAACTGGAGAACATTAAACCGAAGGTATAAGCAGAAAACCAAACCAGGCAGCCCTGTGCTGACTTAGAAGAGACTTCAGTGCTTGAGTGGAGCAGAACTGAGTGAGCTGTTAACAGAACGTTTTGTGTGAGCAACTGTTGGTGCTGAGTGTGCATCAGGTGTTGAAATGTGTTTGGCTAAACCAGAAGTTTACACTGCTGAATATGGAAATCAGAAGGCATCACCAATAAATAGAGGTGGCCTTCTAGTCCTAGCAAAAATGTTAATCAGGCCTATGATTTACTATAGCTAGGTGTAGTTTGGAGTTGCAGTGTGTCTCTCACACTGACAGCTGCAGCCCTCTTGCGAGCATCTTTACTGAAAGTGGCGGACTGTGCCCCAGGGTGCTGTTACACAGTGCGTACCCCAGAGAGGAAGGCAGTGTCACTCGTATTCAAGCCTGCTGTTTAACAGTTTGCATTCTTTTAAAGTAGAAAGCAGAGCTGTGCAGTTGTCCCTGCCCCTAAGGAGCTTGCGCTGTACTGTATAAATATACGTTACCCTCTTCGACTGATGTAGGCTCCTGCAAGTATGTTGGCCAGAAGGCTCTGAAATGGGGTGGGCTGAGGCATCTCTCAGGCTGTCCAGAAAAGCTTCAGCAGTAGCAGTTCTTCATCTGAACTGAGGGCCAAAACAAGCTCGTAAGATGCTATTCAGAAATCAACACAATCAGCAGCTGAAGACCTCTTGCAGTCAGGGTTTAGCCTTAAGCCTGACGCTTCATGTAGCTCACTGGTCACAGATTATGTTTACCCGGGGTTTTCAGGGTCAGCAAGCCTCTTACAACTCGTCCTGAAAAAGTTGCAAACAGTTTTTTCTCCTTGTAGGTCATTGTTGTTTGGGTTGGAACAAATAATCATGAAAACACAGCAGAAGAAGTAGCAGGTGGAATCGAGGCTATCGTGCGCCTGATAAACACCCAGCAGCCACAGGCCAAAGTTATTGTACTGGTAGGTCTCTTGGAACACCATGAAAACAAACTGCTCTGAGGAAGCCCCGGGTTCTCTGTACTGTGCCTCTGCGATACAGGGAGTTACTGAGCGTTACGGGGGAGGGCAGTCGCTTTATTTATCTTCTGCTTTGTGCGTGCCTCCCCTTCTTCATTTGACTTTGCAGAAGTCGTCCTTTCAGCCCTTCCAGAGATGGGTGTAACAAGTCCCATTAGCAGTATTGCTGTCCCACTTAGAAATGCTGTTGAAAAAGTCCTGTGAGGGGAAAATCGGTGCCCGGGCCAGAGCTGGGAGTGGAAACCCCAGTTGGTTTCCTTGTCTTGGCAGGTTAGCCGGTGCCTCTCCTCTTAAGAAGCTGGGCGATGGCATTCAGTACACTGCTGAAAGCTTATACAAAGAGCACAACTGATACATTAAAGGAGAAGACAAAAAAAAAAAAATGCAAGCAGGTGCTGTGCCAGTTGTGCGTGTAGCTGCATTTCAAATTAGGTCTGAATGGACAGTGTCTGATTCAAGGGCTGAGTTCCTCTTGTCACAGACATCTTAAATCTTGAAAGGCAGCCTGAATTGGAAGGGAAAGCAAGCATTGTTATGCCATCAAAGTCGTCTGAAGCTCTTTTTTGCCTCCTTCTTGTGCCAGGGCCTGCTACCTCGTGGAGAGAAGCCAAACCCGCTGCGGCAGAAGAATGCCAAGGTGAACCATCTGCTAAAAGCCTCGCTCCCCAAACTGCCCAACGTCCAGCTTCTGGATGTGGACGTCGGGTTTGTGCACTCAGATGGCACCATCTCGTACCACGACATGTTCGATTTCCTGCACCTGACGGGAGGGGGCTACGCAAAGATCTGCAAACCACTCCATGAACTGATCATGCAGCTGCTGGAGGAGACCCCCGAGGAGAAACGAGCTGCCCTGGCCTGAGTAGCTGATGTCAGCGTTAACAGCATCATCCAGCCCATCAGATCAGTTCTGTCACTGGCACTACAGAATCCTTCTTTCTTAAAGCACTTTCCATTGTAGAATGTTACCGGATGTTCGTACCTAGTGTTTTGAGGGGGAAGGCTAATGTTTAACTGGTCTTGTACATACGAGGGCCGGCTTGGTTGGTTTTATTGCAGGAGGAAATTAGCTGAAGAAGAGTTTTACTTTTAAACCATTCCTCATTTAAACCGAGAACAGGACTGTCACTCTGTGCCCCTCTCATGTCTTGTTGCTCTGTGGTTGTCCTAGAACCCTTGTAGCCTGTCTCTGACAGTGCGCACAGCTCCTGGCTCACCATTCCTGGCTGTAGGGATTGTGCTCTGTGTATTAGCCTGTGAACAAGAATCACATTCCACTTGCAAAAGCCAGAACAGATGCATTTTTCCAAACTCGGTCCCACTTTTTAACGTTTTTTTGGTTTGTTGGTTTTTTTTTTTTTTTTCTGTTTTCCTGGGGGGTTTTATGTGACACATGTTGCTTTCGCACTCCTTCTTTCTGAAGCAGCATGAAACTGGAATTCAGAAATGTAAAGAAACAAACAGTTAACCGAACTCATGTAACACTCCCAGGTGCTTGTTCTTGTGCTTATTTCACCGTGCCCACTAGCTCGGGCACCTTCCTCCCACGTAGCTTTCCCTGGGGGCAGCGTCATTCAGGTGCTGCTGGCTGTCCTGTTCTCTGCTCCTGTCTGTGTGTGGTGTCGCTGGCTTTTAACAGTTGCTCAGTTGAGGATTTTAATTATCCAGTAAGCACGGCACAAGGCAGTCACTTCCTCGCTACTCTAGAACTGACATTTCAGTCCTCTGAGATGCCTGTGCCACGGGGCTCTTTGCAGTGCTGTTTGTTGTTCTTTTTGGTGTTTTTTTTTTTTTTAAGTATGACTGTTACATCCTTTTTTTCTAAAGGAAACCCATACAGATAGCCCCTGTCTGCAAGGCCTAAATCAGTCTGAAGCTTTACAGATTCCAAGGTGTATATTTCTTTATCGCTTCTGTTTTACTTGTATAAACATTTTATTTGAGCAACTACAGCCTCTTACAGTGAAAGCGAAGTCAAGGTGGAGCTTTTCCTGTCTTGGACACTGCTCCTCGCCTCTAGCCAAGGGAGCCGGAGGGGCAGGTGCCCTCCTACGGGGGCTGCCACTAGGTGGGATTTTGGTTTGGTGTTTTTTGTTACAAGGTCTGGTTGTAGTCTACTGCGATCATATGAAAACGGCCTTTCATTTAAAAGTGAAAGGTTCTCTTTTTCAGAAAGAAAGTGGTTTGGACCTGAAAGGCAGAGCCCTAGACAAATAGATAACTATACTTGCAAATAAAACAATTTTAAACAAAGTCTGTTCCTCTTTGGCTTACCTGCCAGAGCTGGAGCTTGGCGGTGCTGTGCAGACCTCACCGTGGTTCGCACTGCGGTAGTTGGCCGAGAGCCGCCAACGCAGGTCTCTGCGTTCCTTCCCCCGTAAGCGGGATCTGCGGTCACCGTGCTCATCTCGGCAGGTAAACCGGAGAGGAACGGGTAGCTTTTTAGCGGGCACGTCATACCGTGTTCCAAATGAGGGGTGTTTAGGTGTCCAGGTTGCTTGCTGTGCCCTGCTGCAATGAAGTACATAGGTACTGTATATAGTCTGTCTGCCCTTTTTTATAATAAAGGGTGCTGGTGTTTAATGCAGTCTATAACCTAGCATTAAGGAATACTTTAATGTCCCCACTACATTCCCCTCTTCCTGTAGATTTGATCATAGCAGGATTTCTGCCTGGATTGCATGCATAGTGTGTGTTTTGTTTCCAGTATATGTGATTACACACAGATGAAGGAAAGATGAAGCGTTCCCCTTGCCAGGATCAGAAGTAGGAAGTTCCGGAGTGCCGCGGTAGAGGAGGGATTATGGTCCTGTCCCAACAAACCAGACCAGGGACGCGCTGCTCCCCGAGGCTCGCTAGCCTCTGCGCTCTGGAGCTCTGCTGCCTCACAGGACAGGCTTTAAGGGAACGTGTCTCACGTTTCCGGTAAGATGCTCGTTGGAGAAGTTGGGACAAGGGAGAGTGGAAAATGAAACGTTAAAAATACGCTGCAGTGGAGAATTCCTGGGGAAAGGACTTATCCCACCCCTTACGCACCCCTTTAGGGAGACGGGATAAAACACGTTCTCCCTGTGAGCTTTTCAGGTTTTTAGGCTTGTGTGAAAAGGCAGCGTGCTAGTTTAATCTATGCATCTCTGCTTCCCTCCTCACTGTCGCTGCTTTTGGCTAAGGAGATGCTAACCAGGAATGTACTCTCCAGTAAAACGCTCTGACTTCTCCACTCGGCACCAGTGCAGCCAAGGCTGCTCTGCTGTGAGTCAGCCCCTGTTGGCAGGGTGCCGAGTGGACCGAGAGGTTTGGCAGGCTCCCGAGCCTTCTGCGGCGTCACCGAGGACGGCCCTGCTGGCTTTGCTTAGGCTTGGCTTGCTGAGGTGCCGCGCTCTGTGCTTGGTTCAGTGCTCGCCGCCCTCTTTCTCTGCTCCCGTAACCATCTCTGGTACTGCTGGCACTGTGTAAAGAGAGTGAGGCTCCCTCTCCGCTCAGACTTCAGCTCTGCTTCTCGCTGCCTAGTAAGAAACTGTCCCGCTCACACCTGCGAGGTTTTGTGGGAGAGCAAGGAAGGCTTCTCCTTCCTCACCAACCTAGTACTACAAACCGAGCGCCTGGTTGCAAGACATGTAGAAGAGCTTCGATTCCAGGTCTGGGCGATCGATGTCCCTTGGGGTTGCGGGAACAGTGTCATTGTTAAGGGCTGGCTGGGAAAGAGCCGGCCCTGTGGGGCTTCTCCCCTCCGTAAGGAGCCCGCTTGCGTTTGACAGCTCTGTGCCGGAGCCCGCTGTCCTGCCTGTGTGAGCACTGCCAGTTTCCTATTTGTTGCAGCAGAGAGAAAAACGAAACGAACGATGTGAAAGGAACAGAAAGAGTCTTTTGTAACTTGCCGGGGGGGCGGGAGGATGACCACGGGACGGGCCCTGTGAGGAGGAGAGCCCGTACTGTCTGTGAAACGAGGCTGCAGCCTCCCCCTGCGCTGCGCTCCCTGCCTGCCGCAGACACTGCCCACTCACCGCCCCGAGCCTTCCCCGGTCAACAAATTGTGATTCTGCTTTGGTAAAAATGCATCGGCTGGTAGAACTCACTCTGTTAGTGCATATTTCAATATAAATGTCAATGTTTCACCCCACGGTGTCGCAGCGTGTGTGTGTGTGTGCCTAGGCGCCCGCGTCTTTCCTTCCCTCTCTGTGTCGGTGACTTGTTCTGTTCTGTTTCTGCGGGGCCGGGGAGCCGCTGCCCGCACCCAGCTGCCAACCCAACCTCCCAGCGGGCGCACCCGCAGCCTTCCCTCCCGGGGGTCTTCGGAGCCGCGCTCAGCTGGACCCTCGCTCCTCCCTTAATATCTGTTCTCCCCGCTCTGTTGGGGCGCTTTTGTTGGTTTGTTTTTCCTCTCCTTTCACCATGCAGAGCTCAGGTCCCATACCAGCGCTGTAAGCAAGGTTCTGCAGGTAAAGGTAACTGGTATTTTGGCCCTCAACCGGACATTGGCTTGTATTTGATTTATCTTTAATAGCCCTGAAATGAACAGGGAATGCACGTCACCACACAATGCAACTTACAGTCATCCCAGCAAGAGGCGATACGCGAGTTTGAACAGCAGCTTAGGAGTCGATTGGAGTTCTGCTTCTAGCTCCTGCATGGGCGTCCGTCTGTCCCCAAGCAAGTCCTTCCACCTGCTGTCAGCGTCACCACCCGTAACCTGGAAACAATGTGCAGACTCTGAAAAGTGCTTGGGGATCCTCAGTGAGAGGACCTATAGAAATAAAGTGCACAATAGCAGCAGTGCTCTTGTCTCTTTACGTTTGTCCCGCAGAGAACAGAGGGAAACTGGCGGCAGAGGTCTTAGATGTCAGTTCCAGCCTGGAAAATGGCTTTCTACGAGATTACATGGGGCTGAGCTATTTTGGCAGGGGATTTAAAACCAAAACCCCCAATCACAGATGCGTAAAATGTGATCTAATGGCCACAAAGCTCTTAGAGAGAGAACTGTCAGCAGGATGCTTCTCAGCAGTTGCGACGGGGGGTGTTTGAGGGACATGTGGGCTAAAATGCTGCGTGGCTTCGCTCCTGCTCCCCCAATGAACAGATCCATGCAAAACCTTCAAATTACTTTTAATTACTTCAATTTCTAGAGACGGAGGGTGCTGCAAGCAGGAGGGGAGGCTGCAGGAGCCCCTGCACAGAAATCCGGAGAGGAGCGTGGGAAGGAGAAAGGCGACTGTGGCCGTGGTGCCATACCTCACCTGACAGAGAGTTTTTCCAGGTTGCCGTCTGTCAGGATGCTGGCGGCACGCAGGGTGGGCGAGCGGCTCGGGCGGGTGTCCGGAGAGGTGCCACCAGGGCTGGAGCAGGGCATGGGGCCCTGGCCAGGGAGGAGTCCCTGAGCCCTGCGCCGAGGAGGGAGGATGTCCTCCTGTGGCAAGCCAGGGCTGGTCGCAGCTCCTGCACCCCGTGATTACCGCGGCAGCTCGCCTGTCCGGACCGGGCGGCCGCACCGAGCCGTCCGAGCCTGCGGCTGGGAGCAGGGGGGGTGGCAGCATCCCGTCGGGGCTGGGGCTGGCTTGGGTCGCTGGTGGGGGCAGCTGGTGGCAGGTGGTCGCTGCCACCTCTGGGTGCGTGCCAACCCCGTGAGTGAGGCCGCCGGCACCCGTAGAGGCCTCCCAGGGGGCTGGGGAGGCCTCGCTCGCTCCCGGCCCCCTCCCCAGCCTGGGGGCTCGGCGGGTGGGACGGGTCCTTGTCCCATCAGAGGGGCTCGGGCAGCCGCTGTGTGACCCGGGGGACACTTGGGGCGGGGGCGGCTGTCCCTGGACGCTGCCCCATGGAGCTGGGGCTCCCCTGCAGGCTGGGGGCTCTGCGACGGGACGCGGCTTCCCCTGGGGGGTCCCATACGGGGCAGAGCCCCCCTGCGGGTCGGGGCTTCCCCTGTGGGGTCGCCCTAGGGCCGGGGTGCGAGGAGCGGGGGTTCCCCGGCGGTGCGGGGGCCGAGGGGGCCGGTCCCCCCGGGCAGGGGCCGCCCGCGCCCGGCGCCGCCCGCCGCCGCGTCACTTCCCCGGCCCGGTCCTTTAACGTGTGACGGTGCGTGACGTCACCGCCGGCCCGTGTTTACAGCTGCCTGCGGACCGGGGACATACAAAGTACCCACAGCGGGGACCCACACCGGGCACCGGCACCAGCGGCGGCGGCGGCACCGCCGGGCTCCAGCACCGGGCACCTGCGGCAGAACCGGGTACCGCCACCGGGACGCCGCCACCGCCACCCGCGCCGCCCCCGGGCTCTCCCCGCAGCGCCCGCCCGCACCGGCCCCGGGCTCAGCGCCGGCCCCGGGGACCCGCACCGGAACCGGCAGCGGCTTTTGCAGCGGGGCCCGCCATGGGGCAGGGCGCTCGGGCGCGCCCCGGCTGACCGACCCGACCCGACCCGACCCGACCCGACCGGACCCGACCCGACCCGTCCCGTCCCGTCCCGTCCCGTCCCGTCCCGTCCCGCCCCGGCGGACCTTGGCCGGCCGGGGAGCCGAGCGGCGCGGCGGGCGCGGCCGGGGATGCTGGCGGGATGGCGAGCGCCGGGGCGGCCGCGCTGGCCCGGGCGCTGCTGGCCTGGGCGCTGGTGGCCCTGCCGCCCGCCCTGCCCCAGCCCTGCGGGCGCCGGCGGGTGGTGGAGAAGGAGGCCCACTTCAACACCACCTACGCCGACTGGGTGGGCGCCGACCTGCTCAACAGCTACGCCTTCAACCACAGCGTCCAGAGGAACAGGGTGAGCCGGCGGGGTGGCCAGAGCGGCCGCTGCCCGCTGTCGCCAGGGGTGCCCCTTTCCCCGGGGTCCCCCGGAGCTTTGGGGAGCGTGGGGGGGAACGGCGGCAGCGCACGGGCTACGCGGCGCTGAGACATCTTCTGCCACGAGGGCCGAGCAAAGTCCAGCCGCCGGGGCCGAGCCCGCTGCGGCCGGTGCTCTGCCCGCCCAACGCCTTCCCGCTCTCCCCGCAGACGGAGGGGGTGCGGGTGTCGGTGAACGTCCTCTCCGACCACAAAGACTTGCCCGTCCTTTTCGTGGTGAGGCAGAAGGAGGCGGTGGTCTCCTTCCAGGTGCCGCTCATCCTCCGGGGGCTGTGAGTATCGGTGGGGCGGGCGCTGCCCCCTTGCCTGGCCGAGCCGTGAGGACTGGTGTGTGGGCAGGGGTCCGGCGGGCAGGGCTCAGGGCGGTGGGCACAGCGCAGCTCTGCCTGCCCAGGTACCAGCGGAAGTACGCATACCAGGAGGTGAGCCGCACGCTCTGCCAGCCCCAGACCAAGGCAGAGGTGGAGACCCAACACTTCTACGTGGATGTCTCCACGCTGGCCCTCAACGCCTCCTACCAGCTGCGGGTCACCCGGGTGGAGAACTTCGTGCTGCGGTGAGGGGAGCCCCGTGCCCCGGTCCCCTGTCCTGCCCGCCCACTGCCTGCCAGGGCTGCGGGCTCCCCTCGCCAGCCATCATCTTTCCCGTGCTCTCTGCAGGACGAGCGAAAGGTTCAGCTTCAATGCCACAGCTGCCCAGCCGCAGGTGAGGAGGACCTGGCGTGGCGTGGCATGGGAGAGGGTACTGCACCCAGGGAGGAGCGCATGGCCACTGTGGCAGTGACGGGTCCTTCCCCCCCCAGTATTTCAAGTACGAGTTCCCCGAGGGAGTGGACTCGGTGATCGTGAAGGTGACCTCGGCCATGGCCTTCCCCTGCTCCGTCATCTCCATCCAGGACATCCTGGTAGGTTTGGGCGGTGAGACCTCCCGTCCGGGCAACCCTCGATGCTCGGTGGGGCTGATGGCGCCTCTGCCCCCGCAGTGCCCCGTCTACGACTTGGACAACAACGTGGCCTTCATTGGGATGTACCAGACCATGACGAAGAAAGCGGCCATCACGGTGCAGGTGGGCGCGGGGCTGTGCCATGGGGCCATGCTGCTCCCGGCCCCTGCCTGGTGCTGGCGGGTAGCACCGGTTAGCAGAGCTTGCAGAGGTTATCCCTGCGGGGCGGCCCCAAGCCCCCTGGGGAGCCCAGGTTGTGTGGGGGCCGGATGGGCTCTGCTGACCCCTGTCTCTCGCCCCCCTGGTACGGCCACCGCAGAAGAAGGATTTCCCCAGCAACAGCTTCTACGTGGTGGTGGTGGTGAAGACGGAGGATGAGGTGTGCGGGGGGGCTCTGCCCTACTACCCCCTCTCCAAAGACGCCTCCCCAGGTACAGCCGGGGGGGACAGGGGAATGATGCTGAGGATGGGGAGAAGAGTGGCGTCCGCAGCGGGCTGAGCCCCCCACCCAGGCAGAGGAGGGGGACAGCTGTCGTGGCTCCCCTCTGAGCTGGGCAGCAGGGCTGATGGCCCCCCATGCCTTCTTTCAGATGACCCCGTGGATCAGCACAACCGGCAGAAGATGCTGGAGGTGATGGTGTCTCCCGCCATTACCTGTAAGCCTGGGAGGGGCTGGGGGGTGCTGGGCTCCGCAGGGGCCCTGTGGCAGGTCCCCGGGGGCTGCTGCTCCCCCTGAGGGCTTGTCCCGGCTCTGCGCAGCGGAGGCCTATGTGAGCAGCATGCTCTTCTGCCTGGGCATCTTCCTCTCCTTCTACGTCCTCACCATGACCATCGCCTGCTGGGAGAGCTGCCGGTGAGTTCCCGGGCATCGCTGCCCCGGCCACCCTGCCCTCTCTGGGTGCTGAGCCCGTGGGCGCTGTGCCGTCCCGTCCCCGGCGCACGGTCCGGGTGCAGCGGGGGCCCTCGGGTGTGCTGTGCCCCCTCGCCCCTGGCTGCCGGCGTGGCGCTCGCTGCTCACGGCTGGTTCCCTCGGCAGGCAGCAGAAGAGGAAGGGGCTCCTGGCAGCCATGGACTCCCCCAGCCTGGACACCGGTGAGGGGCTGGAGGCAGCGGCTGGTGGCAGCGGTGCATGGGGAGTCTGCCTGGGGGATTCCCAGTTATTTTGCCCTCTCGAGCTTGTGGCAAAGCCCTCGGTTCTGCGGGAGTTCCCCACTGTCTCCCTGAGCCCCGCTTGTCTCCCAGCTCCCCAGGGACCAGCCCCGATGTCAGGGGACAGGGATGTCCTGGGGCTCGGGCTTTACTGCTCTGGGGCTGGCGGGGCTGCGCTGGGGCTTGGGCATCTCACCGAGTCTGTCTCTTTCTTTCCACGGCTTTCCGGGGACTCCCAGCATCTCTACTGGGTAGGTGCCAGGATCTGCTCCATCCTTGGCTGTGAGCGCGCTCCTGTGCCAGGGCAGGGGCGCGGGGCGCTGCTCTCTGCCAAACGGCCGTGCGGCCCCGGGCTGGGGGTGCCGCGGGATGTTGCCGGCAGCTGATGGGGACCCTCCTGTCTTGCAGGGCACGCTCGCAGCATCCCCAGCTCCTTCCTGGGCCACGCTCCCTATGACAGCTACGGTTACGGCTCCTTCGGTGAGTGCTGCGCGCCTTCCCTCGCCTCCCTGCCTGTCGGCAGGCAGCTGTGCCCACCCTGTCTGGCCGTCCTTGCAGGGAACGGCTCCTCCAGCAGCGCCGAGGGCGTCACGGACAGCATGGGCTCCGCAGAAGTCGCCTATGGTTACGTGGGTGAGTCCCGGGGCCACGGTGTGGTGGCTGGCACGGCCGCAGCCCTGCGGAGCCGGTGTGCCGGGGCAGTGCTGGGCTGCCACGACAGTGCTGCGCTGCCGGGAGCATCCCGGCTCTGCCCCTCGCCGTCTCCTGGGACTGCGGGTTGCCCCCCCCTCCGTGCAAGCCCGCAGCAGGGTCTCCATCGGTGCCACCAGCCGGTGGGACGGACGCGCACTGGGGAACACCCCGGGGCTCGGCCCCACTCCTGCTCCCGTAACTCTCGCTTTCCTTTGAAGGGCAGGAGCAGTTCAAGCGGCGCACGCCCTTCACCCCGATGAGGCCGCTGAGCATTGCCATGGGTAGATGCTGGTACCGGGCAGGGATGGGCCAATCAAGCCAAAATCTGCCCTGCCCCAAGCTTGCGCCCGGGGCGCTGAGCACCTCTGCTCCCTCCTCCCTACCTGGGAGCAGGGGCAGCACTCGAGGGGCTGCGGGGCAGGGGGAGGACATCGTCCTCCTGTCCCCCCCGCTGTCCCCAGCCCAGCAGGGCCCTGGGGGACAGGGGCATGGGGCGATGCTCGCCCGCGTGGGCGCAGCCCGTGCGTGTCCCCGGGACGGGGTCAGTGCAGGGGTCTGCCCATCCCTGGCGCGAGTTTGCAGGGAGGCATCTGAGCGGTTAATTGCGGGTGATTGGGGTCCCGCAGGGGGGGTGCAAAGGGGGGGCTGCGCTGGGGGAGCTGCTGACGGCCCCGGCTCGGCCCCAGGGGAGCGGTCGCTGGAGAACGTGGCTGGCCGGCCGCGCATGGACTCGCTCAGCTCCGTCGAGGAGGATGATTACGACACGCTGGCTGACATCGACTATGACAAGAATGTCATCCGCACCAAGGTGTGTCCCGCCCTGTGCCCTCTGCCCCCCCTGCCCTCCCACGGGCACCTCCCCGCCGGCCGGGATGAGCCCCTCCACCTGCCTCTCCTTCCAGCAATACCTCTGCGTGGCTGACCTGGCCCGCAAGGACAAGCGGGTGCTGCGGAAGAAGTACCAGATCTACTTCTGGTGAGTAGGGGGCAGTGGGGATGGGGGGCACAGAGCAGTGTCCTGACCCGGGCAGGCGGCGGGGACCCCCTGACGCCCCCCTGTCTCTCCCAGGAACATCGCCACCATCGCTGTCTTCTACGCCCTCCCGGTCATCCAGCTCGTCATCACCTACCAGACGGTATGCGGGGCCATGATGGCAGCAAATGGGGCTCCTGGTGGTGCTGGGGTCTGAGGTCCCCAACCGTGCTCCCCAGCCGCAATGGGGACATGCCTGCACCCCGGGTGTTCCCCCGTGTCCCCACATCCCACCATCTCCTGCTCTCACCATGCCCACGCGCGCAGGTGGTGAACGTCACCGGCAACCAGGACATCTGCTACTACAACTTTCTGTGCGCCCACCCCCTGGGGAACCTCAGGTGGGTTCAGGGGGGATGGTGGGCGGCTGGGGGTCCCCCACAACCAGGGCAGGGCTGTGGTGGGGCTCTGGTGCCCTGGGGAGGGAGAGGGGTCCACAGGACCCACGTCCAGACTGTGCCCTCGCAGCGCCTTCAACAACATCCTCAGCAACCTGGGCTACGTCCTGCTGGGCTTGCTCTTCCTGCTCATCATCCTGCAGCGGGAGATCAGCTACAACCGGGCGCTCATGCGCAACGACACCCACGCCCTGGTAAGGGACTAAGGGACGGGCAGCCGGCGGGCTGCGCGCCCCGGGGGCGGTCTCAGGCCGCCCAGCACCCCCACTCTCCTCCCTCCCCTCCGCCCCCCAGGAGTGCGGCATCCCCAAGCACTTCGGGCTCTTCTACGCCATGGGCACCGCGCTCATGATGGAGGGGCTGCTCAGCGCCTGCTACCACGTCTGCCCCAACTACACCAACTTCCAGTTCGGTGAGTGCCCCCCGGACCCCCGCCACCCACGCTGGGGCCGCCCCTGCCCCGCTCACCGCTACGCCCCCGCAGACACCTCCTTCATGTACATGATCGCGGGGCTCTGCATGCTGAAGCTCTACCAGAAGCGCCACCCAGACATCAACGCCAGCGCCTACAGCGCCTACGCCTGCCTGGCCCTCGTCATCTTCTTCTCTGTCGTCGGCGTGGTGAGTATGGCAGGCGCCGGTGGAGGGGCGAGTGGCCGGTCGCCCCCGCAGCCCACTGCCCACCGCCCCGCTCGCCCCGCAGGTCTTCGGCAAGGGGAACACAGCCTTCTGGATCGTCTTCTCCGTCATCCACATCGTGGCCACCCTGCTGCTGAGCACCCAGCTCTACTACATGGGGCGCTGGAAGCTGGGTGAGATGGGGGGCACCGCTGTGAGTAGGGTGGGTGTAGGGCGGCATGGCGGGCCCCCCCCCGGCACGACCTCTCCTCTCCCTGCAGACTCGGGCATCCTGCGCAGGATCCTGCACGTGCTGTACACCGACTGCGTCCGGCAGTGCAGCGGGCCCATGTACGTGGTGAGTGCTGGCACCGCGGCTCGCGGCACCGGGGTCCCCGGCTCTGCGGAGACCCTGCCTGGCAGCGCTCCCCCCGCCCGCCGCTCACAGCCCCCCTCGCCCTTTGCAGGATCGAATGGTGCTCCTGGTCATGGGAAACATCATCAACTGGTCGCTGTAAGTGCAGAGCTGGGCACAGGCCAGACCCCGCACTGCTCCTCCCAGCCTGGCACTCCCCCTCCCTGCTGCCGCCCCCACCCCGCTCCTGCG
The DNA here is from genome assembly GCF_965231255.1 of Vanellus vanellus. Lineage (NCBI taxonomy): Eukaryota > Metazoa > Chordata > Aves > Charadriiformes > Charadriidae > Vanellus > Vanellus vanellus. The sequence goes on along the minus strand of NC_138926.1, from coordinate 8,209,890 downwards.
GCCCGACCCCCCCAGCTGCGGTCCCCTCCGCTGGGGCTGGGCTGAGGACTGCCAGCTCGTGACATCTGTGAGCTGAGCACGGCACGTCCCCCCTGTCGCTGCGGCAGCCCCGGTGTCCCCACACACTGCCCGATCTCCTGGCGTGTCTGGGGGACAGCGGGGCACATGGGCACGGCAGGCGGGGGGACCCCCCAGGCTGCGCTGACCCCGCTGCCTGTCCCTGCCTCCCCAGCGCTGCCTACGGCCTCATTGTCCGTCCCAACGACTTTGCTTCCTACCTGCTGGTCATCGGCATCTGCAACCTCCTCCTCTACTTTGCCTTCTACATCATCATGAAGGTGCGAGCCAAGCCCCCCTGCCCCCGGCCCGGCCATGTGGGCACTGCGTGCCCGGTGGGGAGGGCAGGGCAGGGACGGGCACCCCTGCCAGCTCCTGCCTGCACGGTGACCCTGGTCTGTCCCGCAGCTCCGCAGCGGCGAGCGCATCAAGCTCATCCCCTTGCTCTGCATCATCGGTACCTCGGTGGTCTGGGGCTTCGCCCTCTTCTTCTTCTTCCAGGGGCTCAGCACGTGGCAGGTGAGCGGGAGGGTGGCCCGGCGTGGCATGCTGGGCAGGCGGGGTGGCCACGGGCTGGCACAGTGACGGCTGACCCTGTCCCCAACAGAAAACACCGGCCGAGTCGCGGGAGCACAATCGTGACTGCATCCTGCTCGACTTCTTTGATGACCACGACATCTGGCACTTCCTCTCCTCCATTGCCATGTTCGGCTCCTTCCTGGTAGGTCCTGGCTGCCGCCAGCACGGCCGCCCGCTGTCCCGGCTCCCCCGGCTCACCGCCGGCCCACTCCCCTCGCTCTGCAGGTGCTGCTGACGCTGGATGATGACCTGGACTGCGTCCAGCGGGACAAGATCTACGTCTTTTAGGGGCCCCCAGCCGCCTGCTGCTCTGGGACCGTGCCAAACGCCCGGCCGCAGCCCCCGGTAGAGGGGACCCACCGGGGCGGTGGGTGCCCCTGGGGAGGGATGCCCATGCTGCCGGTCCCGCCAGCCGCTCCGTCCCCCTCCCCTGCAGCCCGGGGGTCCCAGTGTGCCTCCTCCCCATCGGCCGGGTCCCTCCCCGGTGCTGCATGCCCGTCCCCGGGCTCGTCGTAGCCAAAAACGGGGCTGGGGGGCTGCCGGGGCACCCGTCCTCGGTGGCAAGTGACACTGGAAAATGTGCTGCTGCTGCTCCGTGTCCATGTGCCCGCGGTGCGGGGGGCCGGGGCGAGCGCTGTGCCAGCAGCCCCGTGGCCCCCGAGCAGGCGGGTGCGGATCTCTCTTCAGTGCCTGAGTCGTATGGGTGGGAGGTGGGGGTGCGTGTGCCCGTGGTGGCGGTGGCGGTGGCGGCGATGGCAGGAGAGGCCCCACTCGCATCTCCTTCAGCGTCCCAGGGGGGTGTCGGCCGCTGTGTGCCCCCACCTCGCCGCTCCCCACCAAGGCTGCCGTGTGCTCTTCGTGCACAGGTCTGCTGGGAAGGGACTCGCATTAAAGTGTCTGCACTTTGTCCGCGCCTGCTGCCTCCTGCTTGGGGGCCTGGGGGTCCCCGGGGGTCTGCGGGGGGCAGCGGGGGCGGCGGGCTCTGCCGTGCCTGGTTGCCACCGGGTGTCTGCTGCGGCGCCCGCTCCTCCTTCACACCAGGACTTCGGGAGAAGAAGCAGCGCACAGGAGACCCCCTGTGCGGCACGGGGGCTGCTGGGGGGAGGTCTGCGGGGTGCGGGGGGGCTGGCAGCCCCAGGGGGGTTAGGGATGCCCAGGGAGGTCCCGCTTCATGGGAGGGTCCTGGAGGGCTGGGGGCATCCCAGCGCGGCGGCAGGGCTGCTGCCTGCCCCGCTGTGCCCTGGCCCACCCGAGCGTGGGCAGAGGGAATCCCGGGGATGCCCAGGCGCGGTGCCCGCAGGATGCCCGCGGCCTCGTTGCTCTGCCCTGGCCGGCCCCGAGCAGGGCACGCCGTGGGCTGTGGGTGCTGCCCGGGCTGCCGTGCCCCCGCAGCAGCTCCCCGGCAATGAGCACATGGGGAAACCAGCCATGAAGTCAGGGCAGAAACCCTCGGCGGCCAGGCGAGCGCCTGGCTATAAAAGGACTTAGTCCATCAGTCCCCAAACCCGCCGGGGCGGAGGCACGCGGGGAATGCTCGGGCACGGGCCTGAGTCGCCGCTTTTCGGATCTTTCCCCAAATATGGTGCCTGGGCCGGAGTCCTGGTGCGTTGCGGAGCTGGCGCGCCCCGGGAGGGAGGGCTCGGGGGGTTGGCCCCCGGGCTGGGCTGACATCACTGTCCCGGCACTGGCCTTTTAGCACAGGGTCGGCCTCCTAACTGTGCAGTGTGCTGGCTCCCGCGCAGAGCATCGCCCCTCGCCTCCGAGAGCAGCCGCTTGTAAGTCCTGCTGCGGGGGGCGGGGGGGGGAGGGGAAGCAGGGAGGGTGACCGGGGTGGGGGCACCGGTCCCTGGCACTGGGGTGCTGCTTCCCGGGGTGGGGACCCTGCGCCCTGCGATGGTGACGCTGCTCGCGGGACGTGATCCTGCTCCCTGGATGGGGATTCTACTCCTCCGATTGGGATGCCTCTCCCCGGGATGGGGATGCTGCTCCTTGGATTGCAACGCTGCTCCCCGGATGGGGGTCAGGCTCCCCAGGAGGCGAAGGTGCTGCCGGGGCCGGGGCCGGCTGCGTGGGGTTCTGTGCTGCTCCTGCTCCTCAGGACCGCGTTGCCGTCGGGGCTGTGTGACCGTGGGTCGGCTGGGCTCAGCCCCGCGGTGGCCGGAGGGGCTGTGCGGGGCTCAGGGCAGTGCGGAGGCTCCAGCCCCCGCTTGCCTGTTTCTGCCCTGTGCCTCAGCGGGGACGGGAGATGGGCACAGGGCCACTGGGTCCAGGGGCAGCTGATGGCCAGCGGGCACTGCCGTGTGGCCGAAGGAGCCGTGACCAGCGAGGCTGGGGTCTGCGTGCGGTCCCCCTGTGCCGGGCCGGGCCAGGGCATGGGGTGCTGGGTGGTTGGGCACGGAGCGGAGCCGGCTGTGGCATCACTGGACGTGCCTGGCAGTGTGCAGGACACGGACACAGGCTGCCACCGGGTTCCTGGCATACCCCTGCGCCGCCGGCAGCAAGCAGGGTCAGCGACCTCCGCTGCACCGAGCCGTGCCAGGTCTCAGAGCCCATCCCGGAGGAGCCAGGCGCATGTGCCCGGTGGTCGGGGTAACCAGCCCGGGGCAGGGTGTGGATGCGGGGACGGGGCACACGGCTCCCTGACGGCACTCGGTGGCTTAACGCCAAGCAGGGAGCTGTGTGGGGAGGAGCGAGGCCAGCTCCGCCGAGGGCTTGGCTGCCGGCTCCCACCGCCTCTCCCTCCTGGCATCCCCCCGGCATCCTCCAGCCCTGCCCGCAGCCAGCTACCTGCCATCTCTGCCCGCAGCATGCCCTTACAAGGGCACGGGCACGGCTCCCGCCACCGTCCTGCCTCGCCTGTGCTCCTCCCCAGCACCAGGACCTGCTGCGCCGAGGCCACCCCACGGCACCACGGCCACCCTGCTGTGCCACAGCTGCCATGCTATGCCACAGCCAGCCAGCCCTGCTGTGGCCACCCTGCCACCAGGACCCCAGTGGGTGCGGCACGGCTGCTCCGGCCGGGGGCCACGGCCACACCAGGGACGTTCATGTCAGCCGAGAGCTGGCGGGTGGCTGAGCAGGCAGGGGACGGGGACGAGGCTGCTCTCCCGTGCAGCCTGAGCCGGCAGTGGGGACAAGGAAACCGCCTGCCCGGGCAGGCTGTGGGGGTCACAGCCATGCACTCACCTCCAAATGTGCCCCGAAGGAACTGAAGGGCCGTTGTGTCGCAAAGGAAGAGCCGGGAGGAGGACATTTCCCTGCCGCACCACAGCGGGAGGTGGATGCCATGGGGTGCTGGGGTGGCCGTGGGGTCCCCAGCCACGGGGACAGCATCTCCGCAGCCTGATGGTCCCCATCCTGCCGCCAGGTCTCCCACCGGCCGCAGACATGGCGAACAAGGGCCCGGCATATGGCATGAGCAGGGACGTCCAGTCCAAGATCGAGAAGAAGTACGATGACGAGCTGGAGGACCGGCTGGTGGAGTGGATCGTGGCGCAGTGTGGGGCCGCGGTGGGTCGTCCCGAGCGGGGCCGCCTGGGCTTCCAGGTCTGGCTGAAGAACGGCATCGTAAGTGGGGGGGCCGGGCGCCCGCCATGCTTGCCAGCCCCGGGGTTGGGTGGGCAGCTGGCGAGGAGCTCCGCAGCCGGCGGCGTGTGCAGCGCAGTGAGCCCAGCCTCTCCTCTGCCGGCAGGTCCTCAGCAGGCTGGTGAACAGCCTCTACCCCGACGGCTCCAAGCCCGTCAAGATCCCCGACACCCCTCCCACCATGGTCTTCAAGCAGATGGAGCAGATCGCCCAGTTCCTCAAGGCGGCCGAGGACTACGGCGTGGTCAAGACGGACGTGTTCCAGACTGTTGACCTCTTTGAAGGTGCGGGTGGGCGGGTGGGGGGCAGCCAGGGTTGGGGGGGGCCGGGGCTCCTGCACTGTGCCCATCCTCACCCCACTCCGTCCCTCGGCAGCCAAGGACATGGCGGCGGTGCAGAGGACGCTGATGGCCCTGGGGAGCCTGGCAGTCACCAAGAATGACGGGAACTACCACGGGGATCCCAACTGGTTCATGAAGTAAGTGGGGGAGCGTGGCCCTGGGCATGGGGGCCCCCCAGCCCCACAGCTGCTGGACTGGGCTCTTCCCGCTGCCCGGCAGTGCCTGGAGCCGAGCTTTTGCCTGGAAAGCGATGGTGGCTGGGGAACCCCTTGGGATATGGGAGTTGCTGGGTGCTTCGGGGATGGGGATGAGGGTCCGGCCAGCCGGGGGGGTGCGGGTGCTGCATGGCCTCTCCCTCTGCCCCACAGGAAAGCGCAGGAGCACAAGCGGGAGTTCACCGAGAGCCAGCTGAAGGAGGGCAAGAACGTCATCGGCTTACAGATGGGGAGCAACAAGGGGGCGTCACAGGCGGGGATGAGCTACGGCCGGCCCCGGCAGATCATCAGCTAGGCAGCCCCCCTCGCCGCCCCCAGCCCTCCCGCCACCGGGAGAGCAGCCCGAGCTGGGACCTCCGTCTTCGCTCCCCCCGGCCCAGCGCGCCGCAGCCGCCCGAGCGCCGGCAGCCACCACCGCCCCTCACTGATTGGTATTTATTGAAAAGAAAACGCCAGCCAGCCCAAACGACCCTTCAGCGTAACCAAGGGCAGCACGCGCCCAGCCTCGCGCCGTGCCCCGGGCAGCCTCTTCCCTCCGGCCTCGCACGCCCCGCTGCACCCCCGCCAGCCCCGCCGCCAGCCGGTCCTGCTCCCGCTGCGCTCGCCGGCACCCATGGGTGCCCCGCTGCCCTCCCCGGGATGGCGGGTGGGAAGGGCGCGTGTCCCGGCCCCCGGAGCCACCCCGCCTGCCCGCAGCCCCACACGAGCCCCGCGCCACCGCCGCAGAGATCCTTGCGAACGGGGAGAAAAGAAAATTGGCCTCGGTTTTGTACTTCGTTTTTGTCAAAATTAAAAGGTTATTCATCTAGCGTGGCCTGACGAGGTTTCCTCCCACCTGTCCTGTCGCCCCTGGCCGGCGGTGCCGGGAAAGCCGAAGCCACCATCTGTGCAAGCTGCTCAGGTCACCTGGGGCACGTCTGCTCCTTCTTCCAGCTCTGAACCTGGGATACCAGAGCTGGGGATCACGCTTTCCCTGCCCATTTCGGATGGCTCTGGGGGGTGGCTCTGCCCTCTCCCACCCCAGCCGCAGCTATGAGCAGACCCAGCACCCCGAGCAGACCCAGCACCCCAGCACAGCGTCCCCACGGCCCTGGGGCTGGGAGGTGCTGGGTGACTCATGTTTCCACAGCCAGAAAGTGCTGGGAGGACAGAGGAGTGATGGATGGGGGAGAGGAGGATTTTTAAGACTTTATTTGGAAAGCTACACAAAAGGGCTTTGCTGATTAAAAAACAAACCCCAGCTTTAAAAAAATAAATCAACGAACCCAAAGACACATGAACAAGCCAACCCCGCTCGCAGATGAGCCACTGCCAGAGCAACTCAACCTCCCCTTCCCGGCCCAAAGCACACACCGCCCACGGCCTCGTCCCGCCTGGGCACAAACCGAGGCTGCAGTGAGCAGCGAGGAGGCAACTGGGGAAAGCAGACGCAGCGAGCTCACGCTGCCACGACACCTGCTGCCAGGGGTGCTTCTGTGCCCACCGTGGCAGGGACATCCCTGTCCTGCCTCTCTGAGCAGGATGGTCCAGAAAGCCCTGCTGCCTTCCGCCTCCCCAGCCCCACGGCTGCTCATGCCCCCGCGGCAGATGAGGCGGAGGCGGTGGGGTCAGAACACAGGGGACAGGGAGCAAGCGCTGTCTGGAGATGGGCAAAATGACTCCCTGCTTCTAAGCTGGGCGTAACTGGTGGGTACTGGCCAGCTCCTGGCCCAGCAGGGCATGCAAATGCAGCGCTGTAGGGTCCCTGCCCGCAGAGGCAGCTGCCAGGGGTCCTGCCACATTTTCCAGGCTCACTCTGCAGAAATTAGGGAAAAAGCGACACTTCTTCCCAGTGCTGCAAGGCCATGGGGGCCATGGTGGAGCAGGCGGCATTGCTGTGGGGCCTTGCTCCATGCACAAAGGGAAGCCCTGAGTGCCGCTGCAGGGCAGGCTCCGTTAGGAATGGGTTTAAGGCTTGCTTTGTTTTCCAGAGCAAGGGAAAGGGAAGCTCCCCTTCCGCTGCCAGCACTCTTTCTCCTTGTTTCTGAGCCACTTCCAACACCACCTTCCGCAGGACCCAACCGCAACGGTCCCTGGCGGCTCAGGAAGTCTCTGCTGCCGGTGCTCGGGAAGGAGGTATTGAGAGGGAGGGACTCAGCCCAAACCCCAGCCCCAGCTAGCACGGCTGGTGCTCCCTGTCCTCCAAGAGGAGCTCGGCCGTCGCCTCCTGGCCAAGGTACCCTGCTCTGGCGGGGGCTGCCTCGTGGAAGCTCGTGGCTCTGCTGCTGCTGGGAAGCTTGAGGTGGGTGGGGGTCCAGGACCCCTCCTCCCCCTCGTCCTCCTGGGCAGGCTCTGGGTGCTCACACTCCATCTCGATGTCATCAATGTCCTTCTCCCGATAGAGCGGCACAGACTCCATCTCCAGGCCGCTCTCCAGGGCTCTGTGCTTCCCTCCCTGCTGGTACCATTTGCAGGCAGTGGAGCCGTTGCAGGTCAGGTCAAGCCCCACGTTGTTCCTGGTCAGGCAAACCTCCAGCATGTAGTAGAAAGTCCAGAACACGGCAAAGCATCCCAAGAGCAGGAGGGTCTGCGGAGGAGGAAACCCCTTAGGAAACAAAGCCCTTGACCACCCCAGAGCCCTGCTGTCACCCACCAGAGAGGGCAGAATGCCAGAAAGATCAGCGGGGCAGGTTCCCACTCCTCCAGCCCCTCCTGCAGAGGACGGGGTCTCCCCGCTCGGCGCCAGCCGGCAGTCTCCCCCACCCGCAGGCAGACTCACCTTGAGGGTGTTGGCCGTGATTGTGTAGTGCTGCTCCTCGGGGATCTCCAGCCCCGGAGGGCAGGGCAGGGAGAAGTTGCTGCTCAGGTACTGCCCGCTCATGGCTTCCTCCAGCAGCCTGGGGGACAGAGGCACCCCGTGAGGGTCTGCTCCAGGGAGGGTCCCAAACGCCCACAAAGGGTCCGGAGTGCCTCTTCCACCACCGAGGGTTGCCCTCCTGGGTCAGACCCAGCCAACAGAGCCGTTTTCTCCAGCCCACAGCTGCCCCGTGCACCGTCTGGAGGGCAGCCCCAGGGCCCCGTGCCAGTGGCCATGCTGCAGCCTCCCCGTGCCACGCACCTCACAGCAACGCTGCTCCAGCCAAGCGGCATCTGCTCAGAGGCTTCTGCTAATGTCGCTTAGCCCTCCATCTCCCGTCTCCCCACCAAGATGGGGTTGTGGTGTCCTACCTCTGCCGTTCCTTCATCTCTGCTGGGGACCAGGAGGAGCCGTACAGGGTCAGCTGCCACTGCTTCAAGGTCCCAGGCCTCAGGCTCTCATCTCCTGGGGAAGAAACAGGTTGGACCAGTGGGGAATTCTCCCACCTGGCTGTGTGGCACGGAGTGGAGCTAACCTGTGACCACCCAGGTGCTGAGCTGGCAGCTCCCCAGGACACGGCATGTAGCTGCTGCCACCGCCCCACGAAGGACCTCTGGGAGGCAGGACTCACCGATGTCCCTGATGACCAGTCTGTATGTGCCCTGTGCTTCCTCGCCCCAGCACCGCACCGTGGAGAAGGTCCAGTCAGCAAAGCCATTGGGGTCCCTGCCAAAGGGTGAGGACAAACAAGCTGTGAGACGGTTACGGAGCCTGAGCCACGAGGCTGGACATGGGCCCTGGCTCTCCTGCTTGGGGACAGCTGGGTTGGCTGTCCTGCCCTGCAGCATGAGCCTCCGCCCCTCCGTCCCCCTTGGTGCTTACGAGTCCATGCTCCTGGTGGTCCCTATCAGGGACATCATGCCACTGGGGCAGAAGAGCCTGATCTCCAGGTTGCCACGGCGGGGGTGGGTTATGGTGACAGTGACCGCCACGTGCTCCAGGGTTCTCATGCCGGAGAGCTCCAGGTCGGCGGTAGTGACTGGGAAAGAGAAGGCAGGGTTTGCCAAGGCTGGTGGCCGGGATGGAGTCCCCACTTCCAGTCGGCCCTAAGGGGCTGTTGTGCCACATAACAGGACAAAAACGCTTGTCTCTGCCTCCTCCTGGCTGCCCCCATGCATCTGTGTCCCCAGAGCAAGAGGAAGGAGCCAGGGCAGCCATACCCCATGCAGGGAGGCTCTGCCAAGTGCCTGACAGCAAAGCCGTGCTGTGCTTGGTGGCCTGGCCCCGGTCCACGCTCTGCGAGGAGCCTCCTTGTCTGTCCAAGCCAAGCCACCCACACGCCTCCCTGGCTAGCACAGGGAAAGGTGTCCTGGCAAACTCCCTCCCAGGCACCCCACATTGTGCTCGGGGTGCTTGACATAGGTCAGGAGAAGTCAGGTCCTCCCAAACCGGAGGTGAAGGAGGCACCTGGTATGGCTGTCCTCTGCCCACAGCTGTGCCCTTTGTCCCCCCCCCGGGGTCAGCTGGGACCAGGCAGGACAAAAAGGATGGTGAGAAAGGGGTGAGGAGGAGGTGGCGAGGAAGGAGGGATGAAAGGCAACAGCAGCATTAGCAGTGGGAAAGCTGACCCCTGCGCATCTCCCAGCACATTCCAGAGCAGGAAGACAATATGAACACATGCTTTCCTCTGCTCACGAGGAGGGGGCCCAGGCACGCCTCCCTCCCCTCTCATTTACCAGCAGCCTCTCGCCTGCAGCCAAATCCTCATTTCACAAGTGGGGCTCAGCTGCTGCCTACATGACTTGTGCCACTGCCCCGTGGGCTCCCCGACATCCAACTCTGCCCTGGTCCTGACGTTGGGCTTGTGGGTTCAGGAGCCCACCCAGAGCGCTTTGGCCACTGCAACGAAATACCTCGTCTTTCATCAAACCCTTCCTGCTCTGGATCTGTGGCAGCTTTTGGCAGCCCCGGAGGATGCTTTGAACCCACAGTTACACAGGAGCCAGGTTTGGAAAAAGGATGGGGATGAGAAGCCTGGTGTCCATCTCAAACCATTCGCAGCTCCTCAGATGTGCACAGGCCTGGGGCTGCTAATTATAGCACAGGAAACCCCGGCACGCTTCAGAGCCGATTTCAGCCCGTGGCTTGGCCTCCTCCTGGTGGCCCCAGCCCCGCGGCAGGTGGGTGCTCCCCAGCCTCTTCTAAGAGGGGAGGCAGGTGCACCCCAGGACCAGGCAGCCAGCCTGCAGCGGCCGGCCAGCACATTCACCAGGGCCACTTGGGGACAGCGTTAATTCAGAGTCAGCCTGTGGTACCTGAGGGCCAGTAGTGCCCCCAGCCACACATTCCTCTCCACATACTTCTCCAAAGTGCCTCTTTTCTGCCTCTTCCAAACTGCTTGTTACCCAGCTTTCAGCTCACAACTCCTTTTAGGGCAGAAGGAGCTGCTTGACCACCAACCCTCGCCTCAGAGGTGGAGCGGGGCTAACCCCGCTGCCAGCCCAAGGAGCAGGGTGTCACCCCTCTGTCCTGCTGGGGCTCTGCAGGGCTGGTACCTGCAAGGGAGCAGCATGCTGCAGAGCCAGCCCAGCCCAATCGGGCAGAGACGGGAGAAACAGAGCATGTGCCCAGTGCCTGTCCAGCGTCTCCTCCGCCTGCCAGCAAGGAGGGGAGGGACAGGACCACCTGTGAGGGGGGTGCCAGCCTGCCGAGCTCCAAACTCTTTCCAGGGGGACCTCTATCCTGGGGAACGGCCTCCAGGCACTGCCAATCCCCAGCACCCCTGCCAGGAGCTGCAGCTGGGGCAGCGAGGGGTGCAGGGCCAGGTCCCCTGGGACAGCATCTCCAGTGGGACAGGGAGAGGACCGGTGGCCCAGCCTCGGTGCAAGAAGCTGTGCCCAGTCAGAGAGCCAGGCCCTGCTGGGGGACTGGGAAGGGCTTGGGGTCGAGCTCTCCTTCCCACTGGTAGCAGCCGGAGCAGCGCCTTGTTTATGTGGACAGAAGCTGGCCAAGTCGGGAGCTGGAGCATTACCTAAAATGGTCAAAGCCAGAGGGAGCAGGTCTGGCTGCTGCCCAGCCTGACCGAGCTCACTAATGCCTGTCTGGCTCCTCAAAGACATCAATCTATGGGGATGAAGTTATCGGGGAGGGGACCACATCAACAGACAGATCCCCTGGGGAAAAGCAGCGGAAAGAGAGAGGAAAAAGCCCAGGCAGCCCAACACTTAACCCCTTTGTGGCCTCACACAGCCCAGGGCTTGCCCTGCCAGGCCGTCAGCGTGCTCGACTGCACCCCATGCCAGCGGGAACAGGCTGGATCCCTGGACTCAGCATGCACAAGCATGTGCTTTCATGTGGCACACCTGCTCTTACCGTTCCAGGCGACCTCCAGCTCCTGCGGGAGTAATGGGATGCTCCTGCCCTCCTTCAGTGCAGGGCTCACATATGAGGCGAGGTACGGGACAGACTCCCAGATCTGTCACGGGAAAGGTGAGAGGATTCAGCACGAGGTCACACCCTCCCTGCACGTCCACCTCTCAATTTCCCACCACTCTTGTAAGCTGCTCCTGTCTGTAGCATACCTAATGTGTGTGGATGTGGGACCAGGCTGAGGGACTCCCGATGCTGCTCTGGGGCATGTGAACCCAGGCAGCACGCACGGGCTGCAGCGAGGGCTGCAGGGCTGGTGAGGAGCACCTGCATGCCTAGGAGTGGAAGGGAAATGACTGCCTGCAGGCTAGAGGCACCGATCGAGATTCAGGACTCCCCAGCTCTCGGTTTGTTCCCAGCTCTGGGTTTGTCTCCAACACCACCTGAGTGGCTTTGAACCGTTACTTGAAGCCGTTACGTTTCAACCCCAGGGGCAGTGGGACAGGAAGCGTAGCAGAACCCAAAGCCCTACAGGAAGAGAGAACAGCCCAAAAATCCCTGTGAGAGAGAGGGCATTGCTGGCAACCAGCAGTGACCCAGCACAGCTGTACAGTGCTCTATGCATGAGTGAGGACCAAGTGCCAAAAGGATGTGCCCTGGTCTCCATGCAACTGGAGGCACAGGGAGGAAGAGACGGGGATGCGCCTGCCTGCTCTGACCACACCACTCCCTCGGCAGCCCCAGGGACACGGAGCCCCGAGCTGCCAGCTGAGAACGCCCCATTTCCTTGGGGCATGACGCCCCCCCTGGAGCCCGCTGCAGGGAGAGGAAGGTGCTGGGGCTGCTGACAAAACTCCCCAAGCCATGAATCAGAGCTGTCATCTCCCACCAGTGAAGGCTCTCGCCCATGGCTATATATAGCGCTGAGAGAGCAGCAGCTCAGGGGCAAGTTTCAGGCATTGCCGAAAGCCTCATTACTTCATACCAAAAGCAGCCTTACAGCGAGGGCTGGCCAAAGCGCTGGCCCTGAATGGCAACAGCGTCACGCCACGGCATCGCCAGTACAGGACCTGTTGCCACCACTGGGCTGGGTCTGCTCTGCGTGCCTCCGGGTCATGCCTGGGACAGGGAGGGGAATTACCTTGGCAGCGTTCACCAGCCTCCAGGCATTCAGCAAGCCGAAGCCGTGCTGATGGCTGTGGCTGAAGCCGGCCTGGTTGACATCCCACTTCGCGTGACGATCCTCGTACTGAAAAGAAATGCAGGACAGTCTTGTTACCTTGGGGGACATCGGCAGCCCTGCCAACCGGCACAAAGGGAACCAGGCCTGAAAGGAAGGAGGCTCAGAAATACCCTGCAGCAGTAGGGAAGCAAACCCTCACGGCCTTATTAGAAAGAAACAGTTTGACCTTTGTTTGAAACGAGTCCCAGGACAAACAGGCTTCCCAGCTCCTCAGAAAGGAAATCAAGCAGCACGAAAGGGCACAAATGCCTCTGCTCTGAAACATCCCAGCTGCTCCCTGCTGCCCAAGCCACAGCCTGTGGGATGGCAGAAGCCTTGGGGAGAAGGAACCAAGTCCTTTAAATCAACAAGAGCTGGGCCAGGACAGACCTGGCTCCCATCACTTATCAGGTTGTAGTACTCTGGCAACGCTGGCTTGCAGTTGTGGAAAACACTGCCCTGTGCCAAAGCGAGTACAGCGTGAGCTGGACACGCATTCCTGCTCCCCAGAGGGGTGCGGAAGAAGCCCTGTCCCTAAGCCGAATTGGGCAGCTACAGTCAGTTCCCACCCCTGCTTTCTGCAGCGAAGCTGTGTTGGAGTTGAGGCCGAGCGAAAGGAAAGGCAGTGCTTGCTGCCGCGCTCCCTGTTACGTCTGTTTCCAAGAGTGACTCTCTGGAGAGCCTGAGCAAAGGCCAGAGGCAAAGCTCCTCGCTTTCCCACTGCTGGCACTGCAGGGTGGCACCGCAGACATGCATGCCGGCCCTTTGGCTGGGCCGGCTGCACCGCACGCACACACACGCTCCCGGTCTCTGTGCATGAGGCACGGTGAGCCCCTGGAAAACCTGTACGGCTGGCAGATGGAGGAATGCCTGGAGCAAATACCCCATTTATTATCATGACAGAGGAAAATGCCTCAGCCGCATTCCTGGGAGGAACAAGGGGAGAGGGGAAAACGCAATCCCTCTGCCAGGAGCCAGACGACCGAGAGAGATTTATAGAGGGGCAGGCAGACATAAACAAGGATGTGCACAGGAGGACCTCGGCCATCCTGCAGCACCCCTGAAGGGCGGCAGGGAGGAGGGAGGGCCACTCACCTTGGTGGCGGTGAAGACAATGATGTGCTGGACGTCTCGCCAGGTGAGACACGGCCGCACCTGCAGCATCAGCGCGATCATCCCGGCTGCAAGGGGAGCGGCAGCTGACGTCCCCGTGTGGCCCTCTGTGCAGCCCGTGCCTTTCTGCAAATCCCAGTCTGTTGTCACCTTCCAAAAGAGAGGAGAGATGCCTCCTGTCAGGCCACCATTTGCCATGCTCAGGTGGCTGGGATAGGTACAACTGAGCATGCAGTCCCAGCCCCAAGACATGCCCTCACCACACCAGCTCCACCGGCAGCCCACGCTCAGTCTGTGACACAACTGCTGGCAAAAGCTGCAGGGACATGGGATAGCGTGGCCCTCATGCTACGCAAAGGGCACGACAGATGGGGGCTCTGGGGCTCTGCACCATCACCCTGGACACAGCTAAGAAATGAGCAATGCCCAAGCACAACAGGCAGAAACGGGGCCAGCAGCCACGCTCCTGGCAGAGAATAAGGCAGATGGTGGAGAGCTTGCGAGTGAGGGCAGCCTGGGCGCCTGTGTGGAGGCTGGGGACCTCATTTACTGCATGAACACTCCAGCAGTGTGCAGTGTGGTGCACAAGTTGGTGGGTTTTCTTGACAGCCCTGTAGCACTGATCTACTGCTTGCACATTTCCGTCAGCAATGCTCACGTAATTGCTATTGCTCTACCGCAAGCCTGATGAGGAGGAAAAGATCCCCCACGGGCTGGCTGGACACATGAAGGGGAGGCTTGGAAAACTGGGAGAGTGAAGGGAGAAAAGAAGGAGTCAGCAGCTCTTCTCTCCAGCAGCCTGGGACCCCCGGCCAGCCCTCTCCTCCAGCGCCAAGGGCCCTCAGGGGTGTCCGGTTATTATTTGCTGCGAATAGTGAAAACTTTCTCCACCGCAAGATGCCTTTGGCCAGGCTGAGCTGACTGTCCTGGGGGAGAGAGGAGCTAACCCAGCCCCTGCTGCACTGCTGCTATGGCATTACCAGGGTGCTTTGTGCAGCCAGCAGCGCCTTTCCCCGCTCTGCCCGGCAGCCAGCCCAGCCAGGCATGTCTGTCTCAATGCAGTCTGTCCCAGGTAAAGAGATGGGGAAAGCCTTTGAGCAGGGAGAGGGGTGTGAGCATTGGCGTAGAGCAGGAATCGGAGTGTGACAGCCCAGGCAGGGGAGAGCATTGCTGCATGCACTGCTGGGCCAAAGAGCTGAGCTTCCCTGCACTGTGCCGGGGCACACAGCAGCCTTTAAAGGGGACCACAGACAGTCACACAGCACCTTCACATCCCTTCCTAAGCGGTTTGGTCTGTCAGAAGGAAAAGCAGGGACTGCGGCTGAGTGCCCATGGTCCCCCACCCAGGGACACCTCCTGCCTCTCTGTGACCACAGGGAAACAGAGGCAGGGAAAGGTGAGCTGGGGCAGCACCCAGTCCGAATACAGCACACCAAGGCCAGCATCCAGTCTGACCCCCTCCCTACAAAGCTTTCAGACAAAATGAGAAAGATCTCCAGATGCCCAAGGAGTCCCCCTCCAGAGCAGACGCAGGGAGGTGGTCCCAAACGCCCTGCCTGCATGAACCACATCTGACCTGTCTGTCTCCCAGCTGTCTCTTCTGCACCGACAGCTTCCCCCAGACTGGAGGGAGGAATTTGCAGCACACGAGCTTGCTTTCTCTCTGTGGTTGCTGAGATCAGGCTGCGAGATGGGAGGGGCAGCCAGAGATCCCATCAACCTCCCTCAGCCAAGACCAGAACAACAACAAGAGCAGGGCAGCAGCAGGGGGAGAGGGTCAGGGATTAGCTGTCGAAAAGCCTGGAAATATTTCCCAGATGGTTCCTGGCCAGGACATGGGTACCCAGCAAAAACCAGTACAAGGTGGGAAGGACAGCACCACCAGTGGAGAGGTATGGCCCCGTGCTGGGAGCTGGGATGCAAACAGTCCAGTGTGGGGCTGAGCAGAGCGTCTCAGGCAGCTTCTCCCCAGGGCGAGGGCAGGAGAGCACCTTTGCAGCCCCTGTTTCTACAGCGTTTAGCTAAGGACAAGGAACAGCAGCTTTACACCGCTCTGGACCATGGACGGTTGCTCTGGCCTGTGGGAGCAACAGCCATGGCACAGCAGGGTCCCATGCAGGCACTGCTCCTCTTGCCCCTGCTTGCAGGCAGCTTGGCTAGAGGCTGGACTCGGTCTTGGGAAAAGCTTCCGATTTCAACTAACGTCCCTGGGGTCTTTGGAGGTGACACCTCTTAGTTCTGCTCCCTGCGCATGAAAACCAGCTCCAGTTCAGGGACAGGGACACACATCCCAAACTTGACACCACAAATGTTCTTCAGGATACTCTAGACCCAGGCAGAGTGTTGCTGCCCTAGGATCAAAATACCAATTCAAAGGAGCTGCCGCTGCTTAAGAGCTGCTACTCATAGGGACCTCAAGGTTACCATAAAGAGTCCTGGGACACCCTCGCTTCAGGGACAATGCATCCCAGTTGAGAAGTGATGAATGCAGACCGTTTGCTTTGGGGAGAGAGAGAGAGGAACTGGGCCTGAACTAGGCAACTTCAGGGGAAACGCAAGGCAGTTATGGTTTGGGACTTTCCCCACCTTCACTGCTGACCACAGCATCACTCCAGCACAACCAGGCCTCTGCAGAGGGATCATATGGGACTTGCAGAGCACACAGAGCCTCAAAAGAGGCATTGGGAGGCTCCCAAATTATGCCACCTCACTGCAAACAGAATTTGTCCATCTCCCTGTGCTCCCCATGGGGAGATAGCCTGCACTGCCAAACGCTGTAGGTTTTGTTGCCTTCTATGCTTGACTCCGTAATATTCTGCCAGCTGTTAACAACTTCAGCTTGTGCTTGGACACTGCACGTCCTACAAAGAACGCCCTGAGTAGCACAAACTTTCAGTAGGACATGCAGCTAGTGCCAGAAGCCGTATTAAATTCTTCCCATTAAGGAAACCATACAAAGTTTATAGTCTGGTAAAAGAAAAAACCCCGGCAGAAGGCCACTGGGAAGTTAACTCTGACATCACTGAAACACAGTTAAAGGGCATTTAGAAGATGACTATCCTCCAGAAAAAGGGGTGTGAAAGTTTTAACTTGGCACGGGCACACTAAAGGAGCGATTGTGGTACTGCAAATAAACAGGAGGGCTCTCTGGCACATGCCGTGCCTAGGCTACACGTGGCATCTCATCCTGGCTCCCCAGTGGAATACCAGCTCCTGCGTTAGCATCCCAAAAGGCCAGTATTCGAAATGAAGGGGCATCGGAGACTTTCAAAGTGCGGTCACCAGCAGCAGGCTCGGGGGAAGATGGACATAAAACCAAAACTCTGCGTAACTCCTGACGGAAGTACAGCAGAGCCCTTGTTTGGCTGCTGTTTCCTTTTTCCCTAGCATCAGTAGTTTGCAAACCAGCTTGGGACAATTGGAGTTATTTCTGAAAGGAAAAATTAGCTCCATTCTGGGTTCTACTTTCCCTGCCAGGTGAGCCGAACCATTGCTCCAGGCAGATTGCACTGAGCTGTAGTTAGGCACGGATTCCTGCCCTGGCTCTGGACTGCAAGAGGAGCTTGCTGAGTCCCAACCAGGTGGCTGAGGAACCCAGGCTCTCCCTGTTCCCCCGGTCTACCCAGCACGCGGGAAAGCCTGTTTGACAAGCCTGGATTCGGCTCCTCTCTGGCAGGCGCAGAGCCACAGCCACACGTCCCTGCTCGCAGGAGTACCCTAGGCACTGTCCCTCATCCATCAGGCCCCCCCGAGACCCCCGAGCACACACTGCTGGTGCTGATCTACCACTGGGACTTAGCTGCCTCGTCGGCTTTGCCTGGAAAGTGCCTTTGGGAACTGCCCGTCCTGATAGATCCTCCCGGTGCCTGCCAAGCCAGGGACAACCCAACCCCAGTCAGGCCTGGGAGCCAGTGACATTTATCCCAAGCTGCCCCAGGGTGGCTTGGGCGCTGCAGTCCCTGCTGGCACCGCAGGACAGGAACAGGTTACAGCCAGATGGGCTGATTAGCCTGACAGCCCCCCGAGTGCACCAGCACCAAGGGAGAAACATGCTGGGTCAGGCTTGGAGCTGGTGAAAACAGGCCCGCCTGCTTGGCTCGGGCAAAAAGGACATTTTGTTGACAAGAAGTCATTTTTTGGCAAAAAAAGGAAAAGCTGATAAAAATATTCTGAAAAATTCAGCTGGGAGAGGCACACATGCCAGAACAGAGAAGGAGCTGGGGCCAAGTACTGTAAAGAGCCCGATGCTGCTCCCAGCCCTCTGTGCTTGTCCGTGTCTGTGCTCCCGCATCCCTTCTGAGCGGAAGCGAGGGGGGCCGGCTGGGCAGGGTGTGCTGCAGCACCCGCAGAGCTGAGCCCCAGCCGCCCCTGCCCCTTTCTCTTCAGGAAAGCCCACAGCGGCATGGGAGTCTTGCTGCAGGCTTCCACCTCGCTGTGCAAAGGAGCACACACACAGTTGGGATAAAGCTGAGCCGGGGGAGCTCCCCAGATGGCACTCCCAGGGAAACAGCGCAGAGGAATTTCTTAGGGGTCACCCAAGCGGCCCCCGTCCCAGAAGATGTCAGCCTGCAGCTCCCAGCAGCACAGAGCAGGGAGATAAGGGAGCACAGTCCCTGTCCCTTTTGGTCTGACATCTGCCTGCGCTTGAGGCGACAAACATGACACACGCAGGATCTGCGTTTGGGTCCAGGAACTCAGTGTGCCCGCAAACACCCTTGCAGAGAGAGGGTCACTGCACTGCAAGTTACAGGCTGACAAACAGTGACAACACAGGGAAAAACTAGAAATAGGAATCTCCCTCTCGGAGCACTATTTATGTAGGACCTAGATAAAAAGCATGTTCTTTCCCTGCCTCACAAAGGAACACAACTACCGGCCTAAGGCAGATGCATGGCAATCGGAAGGGATAGAGCTTCATTGGGCTGTTGCAGCCCTGTGGCCTGGTGTGGCCAGCAGAGCACGGGGGAAGACATGTGCCTTGCGTGGTACTCACAATGCTCCTCATCATCTTGTCCCCGCCACTGAAGGTCACTGCTAGCATGGAGGCACATTCCTCGGCATAGAACGGCATGGAGCCCGTCTCATCCACTGCGCCTACAAAGAGGTGAAAGGCATCAACCATATGAAGTCTGTTTCGTTTTAACTGCTGAAATTGCAAGGTGGAGAGCCCCTGGGGACCTGTCTTGCTAGTTGTGCTTTCTCAGAGGTTGGGAGCTGGTTAGGGAAACCGAACCCAAGCCTGTATTTTTCATGGCTGGAACATCTACAGGAAAGGCAGCCACAATAAATAACCTTTTGCTGTGCTTAATATTACACAGATCTTCTACCCTTCGTGTAGCTTCTGCCCTCGAGAAAATGGATTAGTTGCTTCTTTTCTAACACACATGGTGGAAATGCTACATTTCAGCTCACTCCCTCACCATGGCAGTGCGTCCGTCACAGCCCCAGCGATGGAGGCCTGAACACAAGCAGGAATTTCTTTGGCCTTGTCTTGCTCTGGAGGCCAAAAGAAAACTGTAGACTTGAGAGCTGAAGCCCAGCACCTCTCAACACTGCTCACTGACTCCCAGAGGACAGGTACACGTTCCCACACACAGACACACAGATTCCCACTATCCAGCCAGCTTCCAGCTGGGCAGGTTTTGTACTTTTGGGATGATCTCCTTTTTCCACTCTGGGAAGGAAGGAGACAGAAGACACACGCACTCACCTATTGTGACAGTATAGATGGAGTTGGCATAGCCGTCGTAGTTGCAGTTGTCGCTGTGTTGCCCACCATTGCCACTGGCCACGACGAAGATGCTCCCAAAGCCCCTGCGACCCGCTATCACGCCGTGCTGCAGGGCGGCCTGAGGAGAAGGAACCATTGCTGGTCAGGGCATGTAGGCAGGCGGGCCCTTCCTGTGCCCGTCCCCGCTGACCCCAGAGGGTTGCTGCCAGCTGCCACGGCTCACACGTGGGGCTGTGAGCTGTCGGGGAGCAGGGCACCTCGCTGCTAACCCAGGCACGGACGTGTGCACCTCTCCCAGGCTGGGTAAGCATTCACCCTGTGGACTGCTCGCAGGCACAGGATGTGCTGGAAAGCTGTGTCCTGGTATCCCCATCCAGCAACCAAAGTCCATGCTCGGAGATTTCAATAACCAGCCCTGCCAAGTACTCGGGATGATAGCAGAGCCAGCCACAACCCCTCCGGACCCAGCTAGCAGAGTCAGGGAGTTGTGTCTGTTACAGCCCCCGACCAGACACTGAAACTCCAGAGTGAGTGTGTTACAAAGGCAGCAACACAGCCAACGTCTGGGCTGGGGAACAGCCATTCTACAGCTCACTTTGATTTTAAGTGCATTCTGTGTTAAAAATAAAAAGAGAAAAAGCAACCTTCTAGGCAAGCACAGCACAAGAACTGACCGGCATCTGAATTCCAGAAGAAACACAGAAGCCTCCCAACTTCAGCAGGGCTCAGTTTGGAGCTGCCTTTTCTGCAGCATCAAGGCTTTCCTGCCGACAGAGACTACCCACACGTGGCTGCTGCCCTTCTGCAAGGCCCCAGCCCCCACATACACTTAGGCTTTGCCTTCGCTGAGAAACACAACCACACCAGGGAAGCACATCTGTAGGCTGACACCTTGCACAGACGTCACCCCCACCTAGATAAAGGGTATGTATCCGATGGACAAGAGGAAAAGCAATTCTGCTGGAAACCAACCCTCCTCCTCTGCCCTCCCTTCAGCAGGTAAAGGCCCATACTACATCAGTCAGAAAGCCCTCCACACACTCTGCGCTTTGCTTGTGCTCGGAGTCCCAGAGCTTGTTACAGCTGTCTCTGCATGCAGCAAAAGAATAAATTAACTTGCAGAACTGGAAACCATTTGTCATCGTGAACTGATAGCTCAGTTGTCAGCATTGCTTCAAACAGCACACTGACTGCTATCTTGCGGTTAGAGAAGTACAGCAAAAGGCTGCCAAGCAAAAGAGAAACTAAGCAGAACCACATCCCACAAGCAACGCAGTGCCAGTTTTGGGGCCCCTGCAGTGACCCCTCGCTGCGGTACCTGGGCAGCAGGAGCCAGGCACAGCCAGCCCGGTGTGTTTTGCAGTGGTTCTGCAGCATGGGCGCTGTGAGAATGCCTTCACGACCTGGGAAGGAGCTTCAGCTCTGACTCTTCCCCCACTCCGGTCCCCCTGAGTGCAAATGCAGCCATCGCTCCAGCCCCTTATTTCCTCCTAGCATTTGAAGGCACGCTCCCTGCTTTGAGAATCACCCTTAGCACTAGGAATGCTCCGTCTCCTGAGCAGAAAGCGTCTCTTGAGTTGCAAGAGTTGCCAGAATAATACCACAGGTTGCGAAAGAGCATTTTCCTGCTGGAACCAGCCTCTCCTTGGAAATCTCATCTAATACTGCCTGAATGCTGCCCTCCCGCAGCAACGTCACCTCTCCCCACCGCGCGGCAACATGCAACACCTGCGCTGGCAGCGATGGAAGCAAACAAACGTGCGCTGCACCACAGCAACATCCCTCCTCGCCTGTCCAGGCAGGCAAGAAACCACAAGCACTGGAGGGCTAGCCCAGGGGTGACTCCTGCTGCTGGGATTGGTTTTTTTTACCTTTCCCAGTTGATGGGGGCCATCCACAGTCTTCCCATCGTCATCTGGACCCCAGCTGCAATGAGAGACACCATGAAGTGACAGCCCCAGGAGCTGCAGACAGCAACTCTTCTTCCCATTACAGTGTTCCGTTTCAGTGAGCTACGAGCAGCCATCAGCTACTCCCAGCACCATGACTGGGATCGGAGGGCGCTGTACTTTCCCATCCGTCCGGCTGGCCCCTTGCTGCTGGGATATCGCTGTCATGTTTGCGCTGTGCCCCTGGGTCAGATTCCAGTGGATAAAATGTTTGATTTTTACTTAACAACCAGCTTCTCACACATTCCAGTCCCCGTCACACAGCTCAGCCCGGGCTCCTGACCACAGTGGGGGGCACGGTGCCCCCTCCAGCTCAGCCAGTCTGTGGGAGGTGCTAGAGCAGAGCTCAGGCCTCGCAACCACAGATGCTGTGCACAGCCCAGGCAAGCTCTCCAGTAACAGGAATACTGATGTTACTCTTAACAGCAGTAACAGAAAGCCCCACCTTACATTCCCAGCTGCAGACCCCCTTTCAGCTGCACAGAGCCCCTGAGACGGCCTGACTGCAGGGGACAGGCGGGCCCCGAGCCCAGGGGGACAGGCAGGGTGTTCCCTCTCTGGGACAGTCCCGCCGCCTGGCTGCCTGCCTGCCTGCCTGCCTGCCAGGCACGCTCAAACCACCCACAAAAGCAGTACTGATTTTGGTGCCTCGAGGCTAGCTGGAGCCACAGGAGGAGAGGAGCTGGCGTGAGCATTCAGCCACGAACCGTGACCACATCCCCAGGCAGAGTGGGGCCCACGGGCCTTCGCTGGGTGTTGGCATGGCCTGGCTCAGGGTCCCCTTGGGGCTCACCTGCAGCTGTAGATGTCATTGATCTGATAGTGCTTGTTGAAGGCGATGGCCTCCATGCTGTCGGTGAGGGGCCCATCCAGGACTCGGATGCCTGCAGGACAAAGGACAACAAACATGACCGACATGGATCAAAGTAAGCTGTATAAACAGTGCAAACAAATTCCTTGGCAGGTTCACACTGGGGACGCTCACTCTCCCAGCCTGATGGAACCGGATCTCCCGGAGCTGTAAACCTGCAGATCAGTCCACAGGGCCTAGATGTGTGTGAGGGATTGTAGGTGCACCGTCATGCACATCTCCACGTCCTCTGCTGGACATGGCTTTTCTGCCAAGCAAGTCCTCCAGTCCCACTGCCAGAACCAAGCTGGTGACGGGGACAGCATAACCGAACACCAGCTGGGCTCACTCCCATGCACCCCCGAGCTGCCCTACCCAGAGCACTGCTCCCCAGAGGCTTCCTCACATCCCACCCTCAAATATCCCGCTGCTTTTCAGGGCTAGTCCCTGCCTGGCGCAATTGCTTTCCCTTCCAAGTTGCCAAACAGCCAGGCATGGCTTTGGGATGGACGGCACGCTTGCCTGCTAAGGGAAGGGCTTAAGAGATGCGGGACACCCCAACTACTGTGCCCAGACCAGGAGGGCATGGCCACTTCTTCAACAAAGCCAGTGAAGGCTCAATACTGAGTTTTCAGTGACCCAAACCATTGGTAATTACTGTTTTGCATCACAGTTTAGGCTGGCAAAGGGTGCTACAAATGGAAACCAGGCATGTATCTCAATTAAGCCCATTTATAAACAGTGCAGCCGCCCACCCACCTCAGCTCTTGGCTGACACAGCACACATGGCTTTTTACTGTCGCATCTGAGCCTCCCCCATGGAAGAGCAGAGCAGCCCAACTAGGGATGCGCTGGCTCTCCCCACCCTGGCTGGCACCACGCTGGCTCTAGCACTTCCACCCTGCCCAGGCAGGCCCCTGTCACCCTGCAGCGCTCAAGGCTGCCCCGCTGTGCTCACCCCAGGCACAGCTTTGGAGAGCTGAAGCCCAAAGAAGTGCAACCCAGGGTAAACCCTCCCTATTCCCCACGCTGTTGTTAAACTATGAGCTCACCTTTCCTTCTACCAGCTGGGCTTTGCTAGCAGCGTCTGCCCACAGGCTGGCTGGAGCCCAGGGACCATGCTGTGCCACGATCAGGGTGGCTGCTCAGGGAGTGCCCCGTTGGGGCGAGGTAGGGAGGGAGCTGAGCACAGGGCAGGGGTGCAGAGCCACCTGCCGTGCCCTTGGGTGACTTCCTGGCCCCAAGCACCCTGTAGGCACCCTGGGACCTGCCCGCTCCCCAGTCCCCTATCACAGCCGGGGAATGTGGCACCATCTGCTGAGTATGCAGAGAATCACGTCCAGCACTGTCCTCTGCTCTGCCAGGGCTGCATCCTGCCTGGCACAGAGATCTTGCCTCCCTCTGTGAAGGAGCATGAGAGCTCTGGAGACAGCTGAGGCCACAGTGGCACATTCCCTTGCTTTACAGAGGAGAGATGTGTGGGTGGACCTTTGCGCCCTGTGCCATCCCCACAAGGCAGAGTCGATACCAAGGGCCAAGGGAGCACAGGGGATTGGCAAACATTTGCTTCCTTGGTGCCTCCAGATACAGCCTTCAGTACTGCACCACAGCGGATGCGTCATTGCACGCTTGCCTGGCTTAGGCTGTGCAGTACGGATGCACATCTGCCAAAAGATCTGCGGCCGGGCAGACAGCATGCTGGGAGTACTCTGGAAAAGCTGCCGCAGCACACACCTATCCTGCTCTGCCAGGAACTGGCTCCTCTGGCGAGGAGCTCAGGCAGACACCAGTTCCTCCCTCTGACAGATCAACCAGCCTGAGCAAGGCACCGGCTGACTCAGAGCCGCTTCGGCCAAGCCACTCCTCCCACGGAGCTGTGCCCCAGCCCCACAGAATCGGAGATGAGACAGCCAGGCATGAGCACAGCATGTCGGGGTGCTGCGGCGTGCACGTACCTGCGATGCGGCTACCGTAGGCAACTCCCACTGTGCAGAAGCTGTTGTTTGGCACGGCAGCAATCTCCCCAGCGCAGCGGGTCCCATGGTGGTTGCCATTCTCCTCGTCAGGGTGAGGCATAGGGTCGGGGTCATTGGAGTTCAAGTCATAGCTGCCTTCTGGGCTCTGGAAACAGACCCACGGGCACGATGCAGGGCTCTGCTCTCCTCTCTTTGGGAAAAGCAGGACTTAAGAGCATGCTATGTCAGTTGAAACACAGCCTGGAAGTCACGGGAACTTAGAGACTGCTTCCACACAGGGCTGCAGCTCAACACTGCTATCTGCTGCTGTGGAAAAGGGACCAACAGAGGCAGCCTTAGCAACTGCTGTGGGTCAGAGGGAGGGCAGATCTCATGTCTAAGCAGCTACCTCCCACAGGTAGTACAAAGGCTGGTAACCCTGCAGCTTGGGTGCAGAATCTCCCAGGGAAAGTTTTTCTACTGCCACTTCCCGCCCTGGCTGATCCCAGGGTGACGGTGAGGGTCAGATTCTGTCAGCAGCCAAGCACGCACACGCTCACACCACAGAGCTGGCACTCACGTAATTTGGCTGTATGTCTTTGATGGTGTGCTCCACGCCGTCGTCCACCACCACCACCGTCACACCGCGGCCCGTCACGTTCTGCTCCCAGACGCCCGTGACATTGATGTCCTTCCCAGGGCTCTTGCGGTTGTTCTAAGCACCAGAAAGGACAGCAAGGGGAGATAAAAAGCGGAGGAGTGAGTCAGCGGTGAGGAAAGGAGCTCCCAGACCTTTCGGGCATGCTGGCTACGATGTGCGGGGCCAGGGCCGGGCTGGGAGTGCAGGGAGTCGCAGGACAGCCATGAGAGATTTGTTTGACGCAAACAGACACCAACAGTCACTCGAGCCACAGAGTGCCCAGCCCCACAGGGCCGACACCACGCTCCAGCCTGCTAACCATACAGCGTGCTCCAGACAAAACCCCTCTGCCACCCCAGCACCACCGGTGTGCAGCCAGCTGTGGCAGCTGCCTCCTCCTGTTACTGTGGCGAGCACGCGGCAGGCAGGGTGAGCTCTCAGCATGCTTCCTCCTTGCCACAAAGACAGAAAGCGACTATTCTGCCTGCCATGTGACAGGTCGTTTGTGGCTGCACAAACAGCCTGAGCCTGCTAGCACAAAAGGAGCCGGAAAACCACTCACCAGGTGCCACTGCTGGGGGTATTTGGGATCATTAAAGTGCAGGCTGCGTTTGGAACGCTTCAGAAGCTTCTGTTCCGAGTGCCACCGCACACTGTCATGCTGTGCAAACAAAGTGTCCACCGACCTCCTTATTGCTTCGGGTTCACTTGCTGCTTGGCCGTCGGGCTGGTAGGTGAAGAGGTAATGGCCCTTGAGCTCCCCAACGCGGCCCATATTCACCAGCCCCGCAGTCCGGGCCAGCTCCTCTGCCTGCTGCTCCAGCTCCTCCTCAGGCGCATCCAAGCTGACAGCCCACGTCAGCTTGCCGTGCCGGGCGTCAGTGCCGGGAGCGCACTCCCCATCGCAGGCCAGTCCGTCTGATAATGCAAGGGGGATCCAGGCAGCACTCAGCCAAAGGCACGTGTGGATACAGAGTGTGGCCTCCATCCCTGCGCTCCATAGCGGCACCCTCCACTTCCAATGCGGCATCAGACAGGCGGGCTGCAAACAGCAGAAAATAAAAACGGTGAGAACCAAACTCTTCTGACCTGGAACAGGGTGGTCACAGCCTCCCCTGGAGGTCCCACAGAGCCCTGTGGCTCCTGGCAGGCAATGCTAACACACCTGGGCTTGCTACCAACCCCCCCGGGCACAGCAGAAATCGTCTTCCAGGGTAACCCCAGCCAAGGTGGCTCCTTCCCAGCAGCGCAGCACTGGGCAAGGAATGGGCAGGGATCAATCCTCTCTGCCAGCCCTGCCTGCCAGAGCGCACCACACTGCTGACTGGCAGAAGAGGGGCCACTTCCTTCTCTTATCGTGGCCTAGCACAGAAGCAAACGTCATGAGAAAAGCCATGCTCTGCGAGGTGCCCACAGCCAAGAGTCAGTTCCTCTTTGGAGGAAGCCCCACCAAACGTGCTTCTCAGCTGCTCCACAGCTGGAGGAACCTGCTTTCACCCAGCATGGGTGGAAATCATCCCCGAGCTCTGGTTCAACCCTCACTCTGTGAGCCGTGGCACTGCACAGGGGGGAAGCGCCTCCCAAGATCCCGCTCAGTTTCCCGCGCCCCAGCACTGCCCAGAGCTCAACACCCCCCAGCAGTTTGCCGTTAGCAACCAGCCCAGCCCTCTTCCTCTCTCGATGGGCTTCTAAGCCTCTGATACAACTCACCAGCTGCTGTTCATGTTGGACATCGAGGTCTAGCTTTCTCTCCCTAAAAGCAGGGCTTTAATTGCCCGTCGCTGCCTTTACAGTCAAGAGACCGGCACCTCCAGAGAGTGCCTACAGCAGCCCTACAGCGACCTGGGGCAGACCCAGCGCCCGCCGCTCCACCGGGCAGCCGGTGCCAGGGAGGCTGGGGAACACGGGCACGCCTCGGCATTGGCCAGAACCTGCCGCCAGGAGGTCAAAGCTCAGGGACGCCTGGGGCCGGGCAGCTGCCGCCGGGCAGCGCTGCAGGGCAGGCCTGCAGCCGCTCCCCCAGCTCCCGGGGGCAGGCCAGGCGCCCGCCGCGCCCCCTCCCCCGGCCCCTGCGCTGAGCTGGGCCTTCAGCCCCGGCTGGGTCCGCCGGGTCGGTGAGGCAGTGACAGCCGCCGACCCCCGGGCGAGGGGGCGGGCAGGGCCCGGGGGCCGCGGGGCTGCCGGCCGCCCCGTCCCACCACGCCGAGAGCTCGTCCCGTCCTCGCTGTCCCGTCCCCGTCCCCGTCCCGCCGCCCCGCGCCCGGCCCCGCTGCCCCCTCACCGGGCATGAGCCGCCGCCGCCGCCGGATGCCCGCGGCCGCTGACAGCTACGTCACATCCGGCGGCGGCAGGGGCGGTGGCGCGACCTCCCATCCGCCAGGCGGCGCTCGCGGGCCGCGCGCGCCGCTCTGCGCCGCCGCGCCTGGCGCCGGAAGGGGCGGGGCGGCGGGGGCGCGGGCCGTGCCGCTCCGCTCCGCTCCGCTCCGCTCCGGGCCGCTCCGCGCCGCGCCCCGCCGGGCCCGGGCCCGGGCCCAGCCCCGCAGCCAGCCCCATGGCGCTGGAGCAGGCGCAGGCCGACGGCCCCACCGCCGTCCCGACCCCGCCGCGCCTCAGCGAGCCCGGCCCCGCCGCGACGCCCGGCAGGTAGGTAGGCCCGGCGGGCCGGGGCCGGGAGAGGGGCCGGGGCGGGCGCAGCGAGTGACCGACCTTTTTGTTTCGCGCAGCGGGAGCGCCCTCTCCGCCCCGGAGAGCCCCGGCGAGGCGGCGCCGGCCGGCGCCGGCGGAGAGGCGGAGCCCGCGGCCGCCTCCGGCCAAGCCCCGGCGTTGCCCGGCGGTGAGGGGGAGCCCGGGCCCGGCGGCCTGGAGGCCGGGGGGCAGAGCGGCGGGGCGTCGGAGGAGCCCGACCCGGAGGCGGCCCCCGCCAGGCCCTCGCAGAATATCGCGGTGCAGGTGGGTGTCCGCCCCGCGGGGCTGCCGGGCAGCGGCGGGGGCGGGCGGGGGCTGCGCTGAGATGAGCTTCTGCCGGTGCTCGGGGCAGGCCCTGCTCCGGGAGGGAGCGCGGCTGCGGGAGGAGGGGGAGGCTTCTGGGCCCTCGGGGACGTTGGGGTTTGTGGAGTGTGGAGCGAGGGTTCCTAAAAGCGTGTTTGCGAACCCAGCTGCTTTCGGGGAGGGCGGGTGGGGGTGCTGCCAGCCCCGATGTTTCTCCAGGGCTGGTTGGTGATGTGAGTCTGGCTACTCAGTCGAGCTGCAGGGATGGGCGGTCTGACAGCAGTCATCTCCCTTCGCAGACTGACTTCAAGACAGCCGATACAGATGTGAACACAGATCAGGATATCGAGAAGAACTTGGTGGGTATCAAAATCCTGCGATCAGGTCCAGGCTCTGACGTTTGTGCTCCCAGACTGCTGCTGCTTGGCAAAGGAGCTAGAGTGCTGCTCTTCCCACGGGGTGTTTTTTTTCATTTGAATACCCCCCTTGGAGTTCTTAAGCTGTTCTCTTTAAAGGAGGAAATGTAGTGCTAGCTGCAGGCAGTGCCTCCCTTCATCTTTTCTGATTCAGAGAGCCTAAGCTTTGAAAGTGGAAGCCGTTTAAATGTGGTTCTTGACAGGGGGCTCTTCTACACTGCTGAGCTTTCTTGCCCCTGTCCATGCTGTCTTCAGCATGAGGGAAGGGGAAAATTCTCCCTAAATTTCCCCTCTCTGCTGCAGGACAAAATGATGTCCGAGAGGGCTTTGTTGAAGGAGCGTTACCAGGAGGTGTTGGACAAACAGAGGCAAGTGGAGAATCAGCTGCAGGTACAGCTTAAGCAGCTCCAGCAGCGGAGGGAGGAAGAGATGAAGAACCACCAGGTATTTGAAGTCCTCTTTTTGTTTAACCTGCCTGTTAGTACTGTGGCTTACGCAATTAAGGTGGGCTGCTTTGGCCTCATGAAGAGCGAAGCAGGCGGTGACAAGTGGTAGTGACGTGCCACATGGCAGTTTCACTTGTGTATGACACTTTGACAGTGCTAAGGACTGGCCCCTGCCCAAGTTGGGGTGCTGAGCAGCTCAGAACTAATTCCTAATACAGTATCTTGCACGCGTGTCTGCTCCTGCCGGTGATCTTGCAGTGTTTCTTCAACAAGCACAGCCTTTTTTCCAAAAGAAAAATGCACTGAAGTGAGAAGAATTAGCTCTGTGTTATTTAGATCTCTGTGGCTGTTTCTCAAGGATCACTAGGTTAAATGAGTGATTCACAACTGGGCCTGTGGTAGCTCACCTTAAGACAAAAGGAACCATCAGTGTCCCATCGGCGAGATCTAAAAACAGAGCAGAACTCGATGCCCCTTAAAATCCTCCTAAAGAGACAGGAGAACCTGTGGTTTAGACCGTCTGCCTGTCGCCTGGGTTTCTTCATAACAACTACTATGTGTCTTGTCTGGATCTACTAAAAAGAAAGATTTTGGTGACGCGTGTAATCTCGTAACCCCTCTTCAATTAATCTGAAATAATAAGGGATTTAAAACCAGAACCGTTACTTGGGACGTTTGCTCTTTAATTGCGCGATGCTTGTTTTACTCTAGGAGATCCTGAAAGCAATTCAGGATGTTACGATCAAGCGAGAAGAGACGAAGAAGAAGATGGAGAAAGAAAAGAAAGAATTCTTGCAGAAAGAGCAGGATCTGAAAGCAGAAATTGAGAAACTCTGTGAGAAAGGCAGAAGGTATTAGTATGGAAAATATTTATTTTGGGGAGGGAAAAGGTATTGGTTAACCCTGAGGTATACCTGATTAAGCAAAAGAGGATTGCTTTAAACTTTTTGGACGCAGTGAGTGTTTTGTTGAGTGGTTTCAGGCAGACCTGTGTGGTTTTGAATGGGTCTACCACAGAGAGAGCACCTTTTGTTTACAGAAGATCTCAGTGTGGATTTTTGGGCAGGGGGTTGTTGCTTTGCCTGTTGGGTATATGCGTGGACAGCACTTGGCAAAGATAACAGGCAGCTCTGCTGTGCGTGCTGCCATCTTTCAGAATCCAGAGCCTTTCCATGGGAGGCAGGGCTGCTGTGTTGCAGTGCGAAGGGTGGGGTCTCGTTGGCCTTTCCAACTTGTTCTCCTCAAAATCTCTCATTTTGGTAGGCTGCTTGACCGTGCCTTGCACCAAACGGTTTGAAGGACTGGTGGCTGCTGTCAGGCTTTGCTGTAAGACAGGATGTGTGCTCTGTGCAGAGAATCTCACTAGATTTGGGGGAGGTCTAAGACAAGCAAGATGCGAGTTGTATGTGGAGATCTGAAGGGTCCTTTGGATGGTGTGTTTGCACTTTTATGGAGCCGTCCTGTCATGTCGTAGAGGTGTGATTTTTCTATTTTTTTTCCATTCTGAGTGCTCAGTGATGTTTTTGGATAAAGCTCCTTTAGTAATGGTTCCAAGTACTCAGCCAGTTTCCCCCTGAGTGAACAGTTGCAAAGCATGTGTTGTCGGAGTGGCACAGCTCCCTGCGGTGGATTCTGGTTCTATGCCACAGTCTTTGTGCAGTATCATGACACAGCAAAATTTTTGCTCTGGAGGACTTCAGTGATTGCTTTCAAACATTTATTGAATGGTGCAGTCTTCAGAGTGTGGTGTTACGTTGGGCGCACAACTGTGCCAGTATGTTGTTGAAACTTGGGACCTGCGGCATTAGTGGCTGGGTGATAACGCCTTTGCAGCAGGTGACTCCATCTGTCCTTTTTCTCTTGTGCAGGTTGCTGAAAGAGCAGGAGGAAAAGGAAAACAAGATCGCCTCTCTGATTGCAGAGCAGTCTGATGAAAAGTAAGGCTCTTACCCGATTAATGCCGTTGCCTGCTCTTTTCCTTCCAGTCATTTTGCCTTGGAGTCAATCTGATGCTTCTGGTGGGGTAGGCTAGAGAGAGCAGTCCAACAGCACTGTCCACTTATGTGCTGTAAAGGTTTTATCTCCTCTTCCAGCAGGCTGGTGCCCCCGCTCTCTGGATTAAATCCTCTTTGATCCTGGTCACAAGCAGGCTCCTAGATCCTTGTGACACAAAGATCTCATAAGATTAGAGTTTATGCTCAGTGGATTGACTTGGCTTGTAACTGCTACCTCTGATTCAATTTCCACTTCCCAGAATTAGGGCAAACCCATTTCTCTTGTCTGTTCCCCACAGCTGCCCAACTGCTCTACACTCTGGCACGCTCGGGTGTTTTAAAGCTGGGCAGAGAAGCTCCAGATCCAGGCATAGATGCTCACATAATACAGGGAAAGGGCCAGCTTTAAAATTCTCCAGGATCGGAACAGCTTAGTTCTGTGTGCTGCCTCAGGTTGCTTCCTGGTTCAGACCTGTGCACCCTTCCCTGGAGCTGGGTGGAATTTTGCTGAGGGGAATCCCCTCTCCTCATTTTGCCCAGCTTGTTTGCACACTGGTTGTTTGCGTGCCCTGGAACATCTCGCTCTTGGGACGGTGACTCGTGCAGCCTTGGGAACTGTGGCTGGTGTCATGGTCTGGAAACTGTCAATCTTCCACCATTCCACTCCATCCAGAGCTACCGGGATCAGTCAGTTTTGTGGGAGCTTGTCGGCTCTCCTGTTCCATGCCATTCCAGTGCCTAAGCCTAAGCCAGCTTGTTCTGTTTCTGTCTGCAGGCAGCTATGGGAGATGGAGCTAGATAAGCTGAAAAACCAGCACAATGAAATCAACAGGAACATTCTTGAGGAGACAGAACGGGCCTGGAAAGCAGAGGTTAGTAGGTGACTCCTTACCTGCAAAGCAATTGTTGAAGAGAGTCTTTTTGAGATTCCAGATCATTAATGAATGAATGATTATATGAAATTAGGACCAGTTTAGGATGAGGCTCAGTCTCCCATTTTGTGGGACAAGAGAAGGGATAAACAAGTATCAGTGCAGTCAACATTAGTCGGGAGTGGTGCCCTGGTGCACTTAGCGTGGCGCTTAGTGAAGAGATTACAGTCTGGCAGCATGAAACAAGGGAGTACAAAAGCTGCTCTTCATATGGGGCCTCTCTCTGCTAGATCCTATCCCTGGAGAGCCGAAAGGAGCTGCTGGTGTTGAAACTAGAAGAAGCAGAAAAGGAAGCAGAGCTACACCTCACCTACCTCAAGTAAGTCCATGTAGTCTCAGAAATGGTGGGGTAATTCAAGTGTCCCTGTGTGTCCATTTCCTCTTCCTCTAATTACACTGGAGGCTTGACTGAAAAAGTTCAAGGTTTCCTGTGGCTTTCTTATTAAAATAATGTGATTCAACAATGTCACAAAACAGGGGTATGTGGGGCTGTGCTTAGTTGTGAACTGTCCATCTGCTGACCATGTGCTGGGCTCTAGACCGAGTGCTGTAGGCACGGCGCTGACTGCGGGGTCCGTGCCTCTGTCTGCCGGATCAGTCTGCGCTCTGGCAGCACCACCACATGCTCCCCTCTTGCGGGGTTCCTCACCTGGGTGTGAGGCCTTCGTCCTGCCCAGCCGGAGGAGGGGAGCCCGGTGGGGGAGGGCAGGAGGGTGTGGGGTGTTAGTTGTTCCCACTTTGCTGGAGCAAGAGCACAGTTGCAAGTGGGAAAGTTTAGTTGTGCTTGCAGGTCTGCACCGCCCACGCTGGAGACGATGAGGCCAAAGCAGGAGTGGGAGATGAGGCTGAACAGGATACGAATGACCAAGGAAAGTGTCCGAGTAAGTTCCTGCTGGACGGCTCCGGCTCCCAGCCTAGCAGCGAGCAGTTCTTAGCATGCAAAGTAGCATCAGTGCATACTTTCAACCCTCTTTGGGAGAGGACCAAGACCCAGAAAAAGCTGTGCGCCCAAAAGCACGGCACGGTCGGTGTCCCTTTGCGAGCAGCTGCAGAGATCTTCTCCCTGCCTCTTCAGGCTCATGTGTTTGGATATGAAAGCAGTGTGTTGGGTTAATCACAGAGGCAGTTACTCTGTTTCCCCCTCCGGGTCCTTTTTAATGCTTGAGTCCTGTGGAACCAAACTGTGTCCGCTTTAGGGCCTGCAACTGTTCCAGGGCTGAGAATGCTCTGCCCAGGCAGGGGAATCTGCCTGTTCTAGGCACTGCGTGCCTAGAACATCCTCGGGCAGAGGCTTTGATAGGTGCATTTGTCTTCTTTCCTCCCTGCTAGGATCAGTTCAACGACCACATTCAGATGGTGAGAAATGGGACAAAGCTGAGCAGCCTCCCACAGATCCCAACCCCGACGCTGCCACCTCCACCCTCAGAAGTGAGTGCCTCTCCAACCTAACAAACACGAGCTTTCAGTCCTGGGAAGTTGCTGTGAGGCCCTGGGGACAGCCTGCCTGCTGGCCCGTAACTGGCACTGCCTGTGCTATGTGCATTGAAGGAGGGAAGCTGTGTGGGATCGCGTTTTCTGGAGTCCTGTGCTTGTCCCCTGTCTGTCTGGGCTTGCCTGCCATCCCTGGAGAGGAGGGGAAGGGTCTCTTTCCCTTGCCGTGAGGAGCACAGCCACCAGTGCCTGCGGTTCAGCCCACCTCCTGTCTGGCTGGGGAGGAAGGCGCTCAGCTCTGCTTTCAGATGGGCTTATTCTAACCAGCCTTTTCTTCTCCCCCTGTTTTTCTTTCTCAGACAGATTTCATGCTTACGGCATTCCAGCCCAACCCATCCCTTACTCCCAGGCTCCCGTTTCCCATCGGACCAGTTCCCGTTCCGATGGTCATGCCAAGTGCTGACCCTCGGACACTCTCCTTTCCTCTCCTGAACCCTGCGATCTCCAGACCCAACCAGCCTTCCCCACCGCTGCCTGCTTCCCAAGGAAGAAACAGCCCAGTAGTGGCATCGCTTATTGGCACGCACAGCCCTCACGTGACTCCTGCCGCCTCCATCCCTCCTCCGCCAGGCCTGGGAGGAGTTAACGTCACTCCAGAGTTTCACAGGCTGCAGCCAGCCGATAAGCTGGAAAAGCTGCTGGAGAAGTTGTTGACTCGGTTTCCACAGTGCAACAAGTAAGTGTCTCGCCTTGTCCTTCCCTGAGGGTGAAGACTTGCCTGTGGGATGTGAGCTGGGCTAAGGGAAAGCGGAGCTCCTCTTGGTGCTTCCTGGCTCTGGAGGAAGTGAGGGAAGCCTGAAGGCGAGGGATGAAGTCTGGGTGCTCTCGGTCAGGTGTGCCATAGCACTGGGAATGAGAAATGTTTGGAGCTTTGTCTAAAGGACAGCAGTGGTACCTGGGCACAGCCAAGAGCACCCTACATGCAGCACCACCTCAGGCGAGTCCTTCAGCTTCCGCGGTGCTGCATGTGGGCTGCATGACAGGTGGGCACTGTCTCTCGCCCCAGCTGGGGTTTCCCCACTCTCCCAAACATTTTGGGGACAGAAACTCAGTCAGCATGCGATTCACCTCATTTTAGATGGCTGAGAACGCGCACTCCATTGCTGTGGTACTGGCTTGCCCTGGGGGTGCGGTGGCTGGCTCGCTGGGAGCAGTGTTGCAGGGCCTTTGATGGAGGGTCACGGTCCGTGGGGGCCGCTCGGCTCGCTGGCGGTGGCTGGGAGCTCTTAGCAGGCTGCTGTCCCTGCAGGGCCCAGCTCACCAACATACTGCAGCAGATCAAGACTGCTCGGAGGACCATGGCGGGTCTGACCATGGAGGAGCTGAACCAGCTGGTGGCGGCCAAGCTGGCGGAGCAGCAGGAGCGGGCAGCGGCCGGGGCTCAGGTGGGAGAGCGGCGAGGGGCCAGCAGGGGCCCACCAAACTCCTCGCGGCGGGCTGCTGGGAAGGGGAGCCTGGATAGCAGTGAGAAGCTGCGCCTGCTCCCTGGTTCCCTGCAGACTGAGCCGCACAGGGCTCGGGCTGTGTGTGTCCCCTGGGTTTCTCTTTCTGCTGACTGTGGGCGCAGTTTTCCCTGAGGTGACTTGGGGTAACACTGCTGTGCTTTCCTTCTGAGCTTTTCTGATGTGTCTCGTTTGCCTTGCTGCAGCCTCTCAGTCGAATCAGAGCCCCCATGTTCTCTGCTCCGCTGCCTCAGATCAGCACGCCCATGTTCCTGCCCCCGGCGCAGGTGGCTTACCCTGGAACAGCGTCACACGTAAGGCTTTTTGGCTTTCCTGGAGCACTTTGCCATCCCCAGGGAAAGTGGAAGGAGGGAGCCCTTCTGAGAAGCGGCTGAAAGGATGAGCCAGTGGAGCCGGGACCTCTCTCCTCACACAGCTGCTTGGGCTGGTGAGGTAGAAGGGAAGGAAGGGTTAGGGGCATGGGACCTTTGTGCTCCGCATCAGGGGAGAAGGGAACAGCCGCAAGAGAGGTGTCAGAGGCTCTAATGTCATGTGATGGCTGTGTGCAGAGGGAAGAATCGGGCAAACTGTGGCCCCTGGCTGCCACTGGTGGGACGAGTAGCTGGAATGTGGAATACGTGATCTGAGCTGGGGTGTCTGACTTCTATACCTGTCTCCTTTCTGTCCCCTCACTCCTCGTCCCAGACGCCGGCTGCCTGTAAGCTGTGTCTGATGTGCCAGAAGCTTGTGCAGCCCGGTGACCTTCACCCCATGGCCTGCTCGCACGTGCTGCACAAGGAGGTGAGTGTGTTTCCCCACTGTGTGCTGCTCTTGGGTTCC
The DNA here is from genome assembly GCF_965231255.1 of Vanellus vanellus. NCBI lineage: Eukaryota > Metazoa > Chordata > Aves > Charadriiformes > Charadriidae > Vanellus > Vanellus vanellus. Next base: position 8,174,899 of record NC_138926.1, on the reverse strand, counting down.
TCGTAATGGTTCCTAGTGCTGATTCTCTTCCGTGGGCCCTGGGCACGTGTAGCGAGTCCCTGCTGTACTGAGATCTTGCCAGGAGAAGAGTATGATCAATAAATAATTTCTCTTCATCCTGTCATCCTCCCTTTCTTTACTGGGCCACCCTGAGTGGCCATTTGGTGGTGGCTTTAGGAACAGGCTGTCCTTATTCCATCCTCTGAGCCTGTGCTCGTTGCTAGGAGTGTTAGATCCTGGTCTTCTGCCTTTCTTGGAGCAGGACAGCCTGGCAGGATCTATAGAATACAGGGCGATGGAGAGAGCTGCCACTGTTGCCCAGGTGTCTGGGCGCTGGGAGTCTGTGCACAGGAGCTCTTGGGAAGAGGAGGAGACTTTCTCATCCCGCAGTGCTGACAGTGGTTCAGCTGCGTAGGCAAACCCCTCATCCCAAATCCCTCTGGGGCCTCCAGCAACTGCCAAGGAAATGGAAAACCGTGTCTTGAGGAGGGCCTGATGATCCTGCTAGGTTGAAGAGGGCTCCCTCTGCATGATGACCTTTTGATGGAGGCTGTCTCTGAGGAGCAAAAGAAACCATCCCTTAAAATGAGTGCTCATGGCAGCACTCTGCTGGAAAAGTAGTGCCACACTGTGTTCACAGTGCCTTTGAGTTGTGCCAGTGGCTCTTGACTAATTCTCTCTCTTCCAGTGCATCAAATTCTGGGCACAAACCAACACAAATGACACTTGCCCCTTTTGCCCAAGTCTCAAATGACGGCTACTCGAACAAAGCGGTCCCACACGAGGAGTTGCTGTGAATAGACAGGATCAGTTCTAAGATTTCTACAGTTCTATATTTATACGACCATGTATACACATGTACATTTTTATTATATAGGTAATGGTGTGTATAGAAAGTCTGTATACATACAAATTCATAAATAAAGTGTGTATATTATGCAGTGATTTGGTGCTGCTCCTTATTTCTTAGTTGGCAGCCTTGCTGGCTTCCTTTCGAAGGCGTGTGAGTGTAACCTGCTTGCTGGGACGCGAGTGGCTGCTGTAGCTACCTCTTCCCACTTAGTTTCCAGCAGCTCCTTCTGCGGGGCCGATGCTCCCAGCAGCACCACGCTTGCCGTGAACTGTTCCCCTTGGTGGGACGCCTCACCACCCTGTGCCCCAGTGGACCGGTCCCCTGCCACGTCCGTCACCCAGTAGTTACCCTCTTAGCAATGAACAGGTTGCAGATGCCCAATGTTTTTTTGTGGTCTTTTTTAATGTAATAATAATTTACCGTGTTAACATTCATTGTTCTTACATAGACAATAGGTTACAGAGTACTGGAGTCTACAGAGACAGCCTGCAGTAACCATCCCCGTCCCCCTCCTGCGGGGCAGAGTTCTGCACACACCCTTACCCGCTGTTCCCTGCTGTAACTGGGCACTGGGGAGGGAGTGCTCAGGAGCGAATGGATTCGGCTGCGCTGCAGCTCAGGATAACCAACCTGTTGCAGTTCCTAGTTTCCCCTCTCCTGTACTTTCTCCTAAAGCATGGGCTGATGCACCAAAACTCTCCATGGATTTCAGTGGGATTACGAGGTGCTCAGCACCACTTAAAATCTTGCACTCACTCTGTAAAATTTTTTTCCCCCCCTCATTTGCAATCTGGGGCACAAATTCAGCACTACTAGAGGCAGCTATGCCTCAGGGTTGGTCAGGGCAAGCGCTGCCTGGGTGCAGCATACCTGAATTTAGCCGCAGTCCGAATCTTTCTGCACGCACACACACGCTTGCCAGCATGTTTTAAGGCTGTGGTCCTCAACAGAGTCTGGGATCCTGGGGGGTCCTGGGCAGGCACGAGGGTGTGGAGGTCTGTGCGCGCTCTGCAATTGCATAGCGTTGCCCTCTTGCACCGGAATGGAATCGCTGGATGCTTGCAGTTTTGGAGCAAGGCATGGGAACTGGACGGCAATTGCAAGCGCGCTAGTAGTGAAGTGGGACAGTTTAGGGGTGCATGTAACGGGCTGTTGTGGCAGCGCCCAGTGCTAGGGCTGGCTTGCCTCTCCTACTCTGCCTGGGTTTCCTCCTCCTGCCTCGTGCGCTGGCTCCCTCGCTGCTTTTTCAAAGACATTTTTACCAGCCGGATTTAGTTAACAAGCTTTATGCTTGGCGATTACTGCAGACCTGCAGTGCTCTGGCCCCTAGCCCCTGTCCCCACCTGAACTGGTGGCTCGGCTCTTGCGCGTGCCTCCCTGACCCACTGCCAGCACAGCCCTGGCACCGCAGGCAGCCCCCTCTTTTGCTCGTGGAGGAACGTTGCCTTTTCAGTAGGGAATCTTGGTCTTTCAAACAGAGCACTTTGCCGCCCAGGTTGGAGGCAGAGAAGTAAGGAAGTACAGCGTGATCAACTGCCTGCAAGCTCAAGGGCGTCTGCCCTGGGGAAGGGAGAAGGTGAGCCTGCAGCGGCCCCCTCTCCCTGGGGCAGGGCGAGCTGCGGCAGGTGGGGAGAAGGGGAGGGTTGTCCTTATGTACTGGGAAATCCTCCCTTTGCTGTAGGAACACCATGAGGACAAAAGTACCTCCTGCATTCAATGACCTTTTGGCTTGGGAACCGCCGCTCTGCGTGCTCCAGCCCTGCCCTGCTCCTGCATCCCTCCACCAGTCACTACCTCCTCTGAAACCAACTCTGACCACCTCTGATCCATAAAGTGCGTCCACCCGAGCACGCCGCTGCTGAGCAAGCCCTGGCCTTGGGTTGTGGCCAAGGCCCTGGGACTGAGCAGAGGGATAAAAATATTAAAAAAAAAAAAAACACAAACAAAACAAAGCAGGACCAAACCCCCTAATGTTGGGTTTGGAACAGTGGCTTTCAGCGCTAGAATTAAAAATATAGATATATGTATATATTGTACAGGTGAGAAGCGACCATTATTTGTACACCCGTGTGTGGTGTGGGACCTGCTATATACACGCTCTGATTCTGCACAGCTGCGCTACCAGTGACTCGCATTATAAAAAAGAATGAAATAAATACAACCATGTGTTTAAAAAATAATAAACGCTGCAGTCCCCACAGCCGCCGCCTGTCCCCAGGCTGCCGGGGTGCCTCACGCCTCGGGAGCAGTAGTCGGAGCCCAGCCAGGGCCAGGACGTGCAGACTCGTGGAGCCAGCGGAGAGGAGCTGCTGTGCCCCACGCCGTGGGACTCGCTGGCGGCGGGGCAGGGCAGGGGCTGCGGGCGGGGGCCGGCCGAGCCCAGCGCTGGCTCCCTTATGGCTTTCGAACGGGCGGGTGGGCTGGGGAGCAGCCGGCACCAGGGTTGGGTGCTTCGCTCTCTCCTGGCACGCAGTTTCTGCATGTAGCAGGCTGTGCAGTGCTTGTGGGGGATGCCGCTTCCTTCCCTCCCCGTGCAGCCCGCATCCCCGAGCCGGGAAGCTGTTTTCCCCAGGGTGGGAGGGCAGCAGCCAGCGGCTTCTCCGTGGCAGGCGCGGTTGATGCTGGAAGGGAGGTGAAGCAGTTTCCCATCCCCAAAGGGGACATGGCGAGCAAAAGCAGAGTGGGGAGAGGATGAGTGCCTGCTCCTGCCTGTTCCAGGGGGCAGCTGGGAAAGCAGGGTGGGCGCAGGGAGTCCTGGGGCTGGCGGCAGCGCAAGGACAGCTTGGGAGGGCCGAGGAAATGCCATGGTAAATGTTAGAGCGAGCGGTGCATGGAGGAGCAGGAGGATGGGAGCGAAACCCCTGGCTCTGGCTGCTCCTGTCCCGGGCAGCCCCAGGCCAGCCCTGCGTGGCTGTCTCCGAAACGCCCGGGGCTGGGGATGGGAGGCTGCGGAGATGTGAACTCTGGAGTCCGGCTCGGGCGGGCGTCCCGTGCAGGGAGCCGCACGGGGAAGGCACGGCCGCAGTGCGTGTGCACACACGCACAGCTCCCTGCACGGAGAGCCTGGGCCGGCGGCTTCCCACAGGGAGGGCTGAGCAGGGATGCACAGGGATGGAGGGTGACAGGGGACAGGCAGGGGATGCCTCGTCAGCGTGACTCCGTCAAACTTGGCAGGGCTGGGCAGGAGAGCTTGGGACATCCCGGCCTGTCCTGGTGCCAGAGCAGAGATGCTTCCCCCAGCCTGTGGGACGGGGTCGCTGCGCTTTCACCCCCTCCCCAGCTGCCACGCTCTTTCTGTAGGTCCCAGATGAACACAGCCCAGGCCTGGGGCTCCCATGGCTGCTGCCAGTCTGCTGGCCCCAACGGGAACTGAGTCCCCCAGAGCCAGGAGACCTTGGGCTGAGGGTCTGAGCTCCCCACGCTGCCTCCACGCTCCAGCCCCTGGAGAAAGGACCTACCTCTCCCTGCCCTGCTGCCTCACCTGCGGCCCCGGGCCACCCCCACGCTCCGCCGTCACTTCAGCAAGGATATGTCATCGGCAAAGTCGTCGTGGTCCCGCCGCAGGCAGTGGAAGCAGCGCCACTGGAACACCATGAGGCAGAGGGGCAGCATGAAGAGGGCGCAGATGGCTGCCATGACGTAGGCGATGGTCATCAGGGTGGACTCGTCCGTCTGTGGGATGTTGTAGCCACAGTCCTCCATGTTGGCGTGCAGGTAGGGCCCCTCCACTGCGGCTGTCCGAAACTCGTCGTGTACTGTGGGCAGGAGAAGACAGGGCTCTGGCAACCACGCTACCACTGCACGTCCACGTCCCCTCTGCCTCTCCCTCCCTCCGGGCCCAGCCCTCACCGTGGCAGGCACTGACAGCGAAGCCGATGCGCTTGCGGGCACGGTCGAAGACCACGTAGAAGCCCTCCATGATAACTGCGCCCATGACGGTGCCTGTGGAGGACTGGGAAATGGCGAACTTGTAGCAGTCGTCCTGAGAGGTGGCCACGTCCTCCACCGGGCGCAGGTATTGCTGCAGGAAGAGAGGCGCCGTCAGGAACGGGGACGGGGGCAGAACTGTGCCTACCCAGCAAGGTCCTTCCCATGCGACCAGCTCCAGCCCGCTCTCCAGCTTGGCACTGGGCAGGGTCTCACCTGGGGCAGGATGGTGATCCGGAAGGACTGGTTGGTGGCCTCCCCCATCAGGTAGAGGGACAGGACCGGGAAGATGTGCCAGGGGGTGGTGCCGACCTGCCAGCAAACCAGCTGCTCGCCCAGCCAGAAGCCATCCGGGAACTTCTCCGTCTGCCGGAGAGAAAGGGGAAGTGAGCGGGGCCACGCCGGGCAGGCAGCGGAGATGCTCAGGCTGGTGACGGGCAGCCACACTGCCCGCAGCCCCACACTGGCCCTGGGGATGTGCCCAGGGGGGACAGGAATGGGTTTCACTGACCGAAGAAGCTGTTTTGATGGATTTCACCGCAGCCTCGAACACCTTCTTTGGCAGCCTGAGGTTGGTGGTCCCGCTGTCCACGATACTCTTGTCGTAGTTGTACTGGGGGTAGAAGAGGAGTGACCCAGGTGCAAGGCCCCTCTCTCCTCCCAATTTCCCTCAGATTGAAGGCAGATGCCTCCAGCGCAGCGACAGAGCAGTGCCCCGTAGGGCAGCTTCCCCTGCTGCCCCCTCACCTCTTTGCAGTCCATGTTCAGGTCCTGCCCGTTGACCTCCAGTTTGACGATGATGACCTCGTAGTACCACTCCTTCCGGATGGGCGTGTACCAGATGTCACCCACGTACAGTGAGCGGTCGATGCCACCAATGATCTGCAGGGGGGACAGAAAGGCGCTGCCAACTCTGGCCAGGCATGTCCCCCACAGGCGGCCCCACCAGCCTCCCCGCTGCCTGCGGAGCGCTCACCATGCTGCCCCCCACCGACGCCAGGGCCTCCGTCTCGTTGGGCGAGAAGCCTGCCCCGCAAAGCTGGAGGGAGAAGATGTTGGGCACGCGCGTCTGCTTCACCAGGGAGTCAAAGAAGGGCTCCAGGCTGTCATCGGGCTGGGGGGAGGAGAAAGCAGAGGCGGGACAGGGATGTGTCAGCACTACCCTCTCCAGGGGCTCTCCGTGCCCCGGGGGAGCTCCCCTCGCGAGACCGCTGTGCCCCCAGGGACCCCGGCTCTGCGTGCTGTTGGAGCGGCACTGAAGGTCACCTGCATGGCTGCAAGCTGGGCCCCAAGGGACCGAGTGGAGGCAAGGAAAGAGACGATGGAACCCTGCTGGGACAGGGTGTCCACCTCTGCTGGCAGGGCCAGCCAGAGAGCTGGGGCCCAGCCGGCTGCCAGCCAGGACTCACCCGGGCGATCTCGGCGTATGCCAGCCCCAGGATCCCTTCCCAGTTGGAGCCGTTGATGAAGAACTTGTCTGACTCCGTGATGGCAGCGATGTTGGCTCTGACGGTGACATTGGGGCCATGGGGGATGGTGACAAGGTCAGTGCCCAGTTCCCCTTCCCACTTGCCCTGGGTGTAGGGCACGTACACACCCTTCCGCAGGTCATGGTAGGTGCTGGACCTGTAACGGCATCAGAGCCAGAGTAAGACCTGTGTGGAGGAGCAGTGAGTGCCCACACGCTGGGTGATGGTGGGAGCACACGCATGCATAGCCGAGCATCCGCAAGCGGAGAGGCGTGCCTGTCCCGCAGCATGGCATGGCTGGGTGAGGACAGCGCGTTTCTCTGCACAGGCAGCTGTTGGGGAGCCCCACCACGGGTCGGTGAAGCACCAGGACGGCTCCTTGCAGCCTGGGCAAGGCTGTCACGGGGTGTGCAGGGGACAAGCCCAGATGCTGTTTGCTGTGCACAACAGCCAGTGGCCCACACACTGTCTTAAACATTCTGAGAGGGCGGCCAGGCGGCCAAGGCGTCCCTCCTTCTCCAGGCACAGAAGGGGCAATGCAGACCCAGCTGGCTCAGAGGCTGGCGGTACCCGGAAGGGTCTGGCCAGACCCCCAGCATGCCTCAGTGGGGCTGGGGCTGTGTCATGGGTACACGCAACGGTGGCTGTGCTCTCTGCATCCCTCCAGCATACTCACAGCTGCCGCTGGTAGTATCTCCGGAGGAAGGGGTGAGGCGCAGCTCCCACTGCAAAGTTACTGCTCCCTGTGTCCACCAGGATATTCAGCTGGAGAAGGAAGAGAGAGGGAGGTTCATCACTGCAGTGGGACTCTGCTGTACTGTCCACCCAGCTCTGTCTGCGTCGTCACCGCAGGCGAGAGACACTTTCCCTGTCCCCACACCCGGCATGCAGTGGCTGCTGTGCCATGTGCTTCCTGGAGAGCCCCAGCTCTGGGTCCCCGTCTGGGCAGCCAGCCTGGCTCTGCCCTCCCGACCGGGCCAGGGCCTGCCCTGCTCGCCCCTGCCCGCCAGCTGGATGCCCTGCCAGCCCCACTGGTGGGCTGCCCGGGGCTGGCAGGGCTCAGCCCACCCTATGTGGACACGAAGGGCCTTTCACCCTGGCAGCAGCAGAGGGACAGGCAGAGGCAGGGCAGGGAGGCTGCCCTGGTGCCTGTTGTGTCTGAGGGGGAGCCAGGAGGGATGCCGTGCAGCGGCGCAGAGCCCCGAGCTGAGCAGGGTCCCTCTTTTGCCATGCCCAGGGATAGCTCAGAGACGCTGTGCAAGGGGACACGGGACACATTGGTGGAGCAGGAGTCAGTGACATCAGGGTGTTGCATGAAAAGCAAACATCGTCTGGCACTGTGCAAACAGAGCGTGTGCTCTCCTCTAAGCACTGCCCGGCCTCAACTCCTGTGCCCAGTGCCTCAATCCGCAGGCAGGATTCGGCAAGAAGCCAGCAGGGTGTCTTGGGGCCAGAGAGAGCAGCAGCAAGAGAGGGTGCCCAGGCTCCCCTTGCCAGGGAACCTAATTTGCTCACAAAGCTGGTCATAAGGATTGATGGTACACAAGCCACCACGGATCGCTGGGTCTGCTAATCGGCCATCCATATGCTGAGCTCTGCCTCCGATTCATTTCTGCCTGGGCCCTGGATTACCAGCTCACAGGCAGGGTTTGGCAAACATCCCGCCGGCAGGGCCAGGAGCGGGCTAGCTGGACCCTGCCCCCAGCTGAACCCTGCCTGTGGCTCCCTCCACCCAGTGAGGAGTGGCGTGGGGATAGCTAGAGCAGGAGTGGGGGTTCATGGGGCTCTGTGGGGCTCCCGGCCGTGCTGGGGAGCAGAGCTGCGGGCTGAGCTCTGACGTGCAGCTCCAGGGTGTGCTTCACCCACACCACCCCAGCCAGCAGCGCACCAGGGCTTCAGCCCTTAATCTGTGGAGTCAGAGGGGAGAGGAAGGAGGCTAATACGCTTGTGCTAATCGCAAAAGCACTGGGGTTCAGCTGCCGGAGTTTTCTCCATGGCCCGCTGACAGGGGCTGGCCGCAGGCAGCACACCCTGGGTGCCCCTTGCCCCAGCCCCGCCACCCTGCCCACGGCCCCGTGCTGCGCAGGCGGAACAGGTCTCCCCGAACCCCAGGCTGGCTTCTTGCCTAGGGGAATACTTCAGGCCACGGGTAAAGATCAGAGTGGCACGTTTCCCCCTCCAATATCCCCCTCGGGCGAGTGCCAAGAGCTGCTGGGTCAGCTCAGCGCCCACTGCGCAGCCCGTTCTTCCCCTGGCAACCCGGCACCTGCAGCCTCTGCCACTGCGCCCGGCCCGTTCCCAGGGTGGTTGTTTGATCGGTCATTAGGGACCATCTGCTCCACACAGCTCATCTTCACTGATCCCTGGGGTACCCCAAGGAGACGGGCTTCCCTGGAGGAAGACCAGCTGAGCTGATGCTGCAGGAAGAGGATGCAGGTGGCAGGGAGGGTTTTTGCTCTTGCCCATCCGAGAGCAGCAGTTGTGCCAGGGAGGCGAGGCACGCCGCTGCCACCCGGGCCCTGCACGCAACCCCTCGGTGGCCACACAGCCCCAACCCCAGCTGCTCCCCACCAGGACAGTGGGTACAACGTGCATAAGTGACAGCAGGAGCAGTGGTGGGGACCCACACCCTGCAGGCTCCATTCTGCTCATGGGGGTCACGTGAAGGACCCCGTGGAGAGGACACGCATCCTTGAGACTCAGCCCAGCCATCGATTCAGGCCAGGACACGACACGTGAACTGGCGAGGCCAGGACATGTGTGGCGGGGATGCTGTCTGAAACCCGTCCACTGCTCCCTGGAAGTGACAGCCCCTCTGGGCACCTCGGCAGAAGCAGTGTCTGCGTGCAGTGCTTGCCCTGGTGCTGTGTGCCGCTCCTGGGATGGCGAGACTTGACCAGCTCGCAGAGGCACCAAGCCTTCGCCATCTGTCCCATAGCACCAGCTTCCCGATGCTTGGCTCCCACCCTCTTCCCCATGTATTTAAGAATCGTCTGGTCCTGGGGAGCCCAGCATGACCATGCAGCGTAACCAACACGCCAAGGGACAGGGAATGTGAGAGCAATTAACTGCTGCTGCTGACTTTGCAGTGCAACACAGCTTAGAACCAAAATCAAAGCGCAACAGAATAAAGAAACTTCCCTGCCAGCATCAGGAAGGTGAGAGTAAAGGTGAGGAGGGAGATGGGCTGGCAGAGGAGAGTGGAGTGCCCGAGCTGCACATGTGCCTTTGAGAAGGATGCATGCACCCCCAGAGATAAATACCTTCCCCGCTCCCCAATTTCCTGCATATGCACAGCCATACTCTTTCATGTGAATCTTTTAATTCCATTAAAATGCCTGGAGGGATTGTGCTCCAGCGCACACACACGCGCGCACGCACACACACCACATTCACATTTGGAAGGCGTCCAAGGCTGGAAGATGCTACCCAAAAGGGTGACTGGCTCAGAAACGCACGAGTGCCTGGAAACAGGTGGTTTGCATGGAAATGATCTGGCAGCTGCGACACGTGGCAGATCCCAGGCAAAAGATGATGAAATCCCATTTAAAACTAGATTTTAGAAATAATCTCCTCCTTTTTTTCCTAAACATACTCTGCCAGAGCAGAGAATAAATCCCAGGCACACAGGGACACCAGGAACTGCCCCAAGAAACCCGATTTCTGTGGCGGTGGTATTACTCCCCCATCCACGGTTCACGTCTCGCTGGCGTTGCTCTCTCCCGCCATGCGTGCGGAGCCGTGCCGGGCACCCAGGATGGAGCCAGCTCGCAGGAAAAAGCCAGTCTTTATTTCAGAGGCTGCGTGGGCGCTGGCTGTTTTGGCAGCAGCAGCCTACGTGGTGGGTGGCAGGCGCGTGGGAGCCAAGCCCTGTACTGCCAGGAATGTGGACCCTTGAGTGCCGAACTGGCCTCCTCCACCCTGTGGGCCACACAAGCTGCTGACAGTAGGTATGAGTGTATGGGCGCAAAAGGATTCGGCAGCAGGAACCTCCACAATCTCACCCATAAAAGAGGGGAGGAGCTGGTCTGCCCTGGGCTGTGCGGCCGGCACACGGCCCTCGGCACCCATCCTGTCTGCAGTGCACAGGCAGATGGAGCCGCAGGTGTGAGCTGGGCAGCGCAGCTCCCAGGACACGAGGGACACCGACGAAAAGATGGAGCAGGAGCAGAGCCCGTTGATGCACCAGCTCCTGCTCTGCCTGCCCCGCGGGCCCCCTTTCCAGCCAGGCCATCCCTGGTGCCTGCCCGCTGCCTCTCCATGCTGCTGCCTGACTCCTGTGCAGCGACAACCTGCACGAGAGCCCCGAGCCAAGCAAGCTCTGGGGAATTTGCCCAGGTCAGGAGCGGCACACGGAGCCAGGCGGGCAGCAGCGGCTGCGGGGAGGAACGCGCCAAGCGCAGCTTGGCCGTGTGCTTCCTTCGTGCCTGCATATGCCCGCTGCCGGCAGGCACAGGGCCGTGCAGACGGGCACGCCACATTCCCACCCCCTCGCCGCCCACGCAGCTCCTGCGTGGTGGCATCCTTCGGCTGGAGAGGGAGGGAGGGAGGGAAGGAGAGAGGGATGCAGCCGGGCCCGCTGCCCGGCAGCGGCCGGAGCGCCCACCCGGGTGAGCCGGGAGTCACCTTCGGCGGGTGCCCGCGGCCGGCTGCCGGCCAAAGCCAAGGGAGGAACCAGCACCACCAGACGGAGGGGGACGGGGAAGGCTGCCCGAGCTGTGCAGCGACAGCGGCGGCGACACGGCAGCGCGCTCGGCCCTGCTGGCACCCGCAGAGCTCCCCCCCCCCGCACCAAACCGAGCCGCGGAGGGGCCGGGGCGGGACGGCGGCTCCTCCGCAGGCCGAACCCGGCGGCCGGCGGCTCGGCGGCCCTCTTGGAGGCGGGGAGGGAGCGGAGCCCGCGCCAAGGGCGGCCCCGCGGCCCCTACCTTCTGCGGGGGGCTGCCCACCGTCATCTCCACGTAGTAGCCCTGCCCGGACTTGCCCCGCAGGTTGTCGATCATCTCCACGAAGCTGCCGCCCCGCTCGGCCTCCTCCGGCGCCCGGCGAGCCCGGGGGCCCGGCGGCAGGGCCGCGCCGCCCCGCAGCGGCAGCCGGATCCGCGGCGGGGCCGGGCGGGCGCGAAGGGCGGCCGCCCCCAGCCACAGCAGCAGCCAGGGCCAGGCGGCCGCCATCGCCCTCCGCCGCACCGGCGGCTCCCCGCCCCGGAAAGCCCGCCCGCCTCCGCCGCGCCGCCCGCCCGCCCGCCGGCGGAAGCGCTTGCGGCCGCGGCCCGGCCCGGCCCGCCGCGGCTCCCCGCTCCTCGGCTGCGGCCCAGCCCGCCGCGGCGTCCCGATCCGAACGCTCCCCCGCCACCGGGCCGGGCCGGGCCGGGCGGCGGGCCCGGGCGACGCGTCGCCATAGCAACGCGCGGCGGGACCCGCCCCGCCAGGACTACAGCCCCCGGCAGGCGCCGCCGCACCGCTAACGTCACGCCTCCCGGGCCCTCCCGTCCACCAATCAGACGCCGGGCCGCCCCCCGCCGCCCAATCCTATTAGCCCGGGGGTGGGCCGTGAAGTTGCCACGGGAGCTAGAACCCGGAAGCAGTGGCGGCCGCGCGGGTCCGGGCAACCTGCGGGCGTCCATGGAAGCGGCGAGCGGGCTGCGGCGGCGGCGGCTCCCCCCGCGGGCCCGGCCCGGCGAGCGTCCCCGGTGACCGGGGCCAGGGCCGGGGAACTGGCGGGGCGCGGGGTGAGGTGAGCGTGCGGGGAGGGCCGAAGCGCAGCAGGCAGGGGAGACTGCCGGGATTAATTGCTGCTTCTGAGACTGGCTTTACATAAGAGTGATAAAGACGGAGCGGGCGGAGGGCGGGTCAGTTTCGGGTAGCCACGTGGTGGTCCCGCTCTAGGCGGTCATCGTTATCCTGGTAATGCTGCTCAGCCCGTTGCTGTCGCTGCTCGGGCACCTGGCAGGCACCGCAGCCCGCCGAGTCCGTGAGGAAAGCACGGGCACGCTTTACGCGTTGAGTACTTTGGGGTTTTAGGGTAAGGGCTGCTCGGCCCTCGTCACTCCGCGGTGCTCGAGCAGCTGGGCTCGTGCAGGGGGCGGAAGGGACAGCCCCGTCCTCGCTCCTGCCGGGGGTTCGGGGCCTCCCCTCAGCTTGTGCTGGCACTGGTGTTTGGGCGGCTGCCCTGGGAGCCCGCTCAGCCCCCTGGCCTGGCTCCCCACGTGGCTCTGCGGGGCTAACGCTGGCCAAACGTGGCCATGCAGAGCCACTGGTGGGGACGTTTGGGCTGGGGAAATTAACTTACAGCCGCCTCAGCTGGTGATAAATGGGTGGTAAGGGCCCAGCTGTGGTGGGACTAAATTGCTGCCTACAGTCTTTGTGTTAAATAGCGAAGCAATGCTCCACAGGTGGGACACATTAAATTAGGATCCTTTTGTAGCTTCTGAAATGCCCCCTGGGAAGGTGAGAGAGAGGCCAAGGCGAGCCGGGTGCGGGGAGAAGCTGTGTTCTCCCTGGGCAGTGCTGATACAACCCCGGGGACTACTCTCAAAAAGCAGTGCTGTGCTCTGGGAAAACTGCTTTCTCTTTTCAGCTTATTTTTTTGCCTGTTTAAAAAGTCTCTGAAGCAAGTGCTTATCTCCTCTGTAGAAGCTTGAAAGCCTGGGGGTCTGATTATAACTTCTGTGCTGCCTCAGCTCTGCTGCCTGTCTCCACAACCTTGGAGAAGTGCATGTGGAAGGTCTTTGATTCAGTTGTGCAGTGTGCCATGGAAGAGCACTGTAAGCAGAGCAGAGAGCTCTGCTCTGTTGTGCGTTTTCCTTCCTTTGTGGTGACTTGGGCTGCGGGTGTTGTGACTGAGCATCTTCTTCCCCCTTGGCCTCCAGGTGAGGGTTGAAGTGTAAAGTGGAGTGCAGTTGATCACTGTGATTTTTGTGTTGCTTCTTTCATGCCAGGTGCAGGGAGCCATGGCAGGAGCTATGGTGCGCATTGGTGACCAGCTCATCCTAGAAGAAGACTACGATGAGACATACATTCCCAGTGAGCAAGGTAACTGATGCCTGTCCTCCTAGGAGCTGCAATAAGGGATTCAAGCATGCAAATTACTTCTAGATGTTTTAAGAAAACGGGAATCGTGGAGAGCATGGGGGGAGAGGGTAGAATAAATGGGATTTCTTAGAAGACAGCTGAAAAAATTAGATTTTTGGTTGCAAAGATAAATGCCATTTTGCAGTTGGTCTCCCTGCCTTACCAGCCTGGTAGCAAGTGCTTACTGCCACGCTGGAAGCTTTGAGCAGCTTCATGTGAGGATCAGGACTTCCCAGTGTGCCCATTGTTTTAGCTGAGGAGGTTGGCTTTATTGCGTAGTGCCTGGTGTAAACCATCTGCCCCGGTTTCTCTTCTGTTTTCCTAGAAATTCAGGATTTTGCACGGGAGATTGGGATTGACCCTGAGAAGGAGCCAGAGCTGATATGGCTGGCCAGGGAAGGCATCGTGGCCCCATTACCACCCGAGTGGAAGCCCTGGTGAGAGCTCTGTCAGCAGCTGTCCCGTTAGATTTTTCCCTGTCCTTGCTGGGTGCTGCCCACATCAGTGGCAGAGCACGGTACCGGCTGGTGAGGGGGGATTAGTGCCACAACAAATGTACTTTCTGTGGGTGGGGGAGCTCAGGTCTCTTTGGGGTTGTGGAAGAAGGGGAAGGCGTGTTTGGGAAGTTGGATGAGGACATAAGTGATCTTAAGGAGAGCTGCTTCCTCACACTGATGCATCTTTGGGCTCTTGGAGACATCATGCTCCACTGAGCTTAAGGTGGTCACACGATGCAGTAAGAATATTCTGGTATGTGCAGCTATATTTGTATGTGCTCTTTCGTCTTTTCATGCTGTTTTTGCCATACAGCCAAGATATCACTGGTGATATCTATTACTTCAACTTCGCTAACGGCCAGTCTATGTGGGAGCACCCCTGTGATGACCACTACAGAGAGCTTGTCATCCAGGAGCGAGAGAAACTGCTGGCACGTGGCAGCCTGAAGAAGAAAGAAAAGAAGAAGAAGAAAGAAAAGAAGGAGAAGAAAGACAAGAAGGAGAAGCAGTCACTGAAGCAACCCATCGTGAGTAGACTCTGCTTGCAGTGCTGCTGGGGAGGGCTGGGTGGAGGATGGGCGAGTGGCTGTGAATTAGGGGGTCTGTGCTGTTGCTGCTTTGGGATCGGAACAGCGATCCCCTGAGAAGGAATCCTGTCCAGCAGGGTTGCGAGTTTGATGAAAATCCAGCATAAGTGGGCTCACAAACCCACAGAAGTTGGGAAGCTTTCCTTTAGGAGGACACACCTGGAATCGGCGTGCTGCAGCCTTTTGCTGAGAAGGGTGTGGCACCAGCCTTAGTACCAGCCAAGGATGCTGGCGCTGTTCTTAGCAGCAGGTATTTGGAGTGCTGTAAAGATTTCCTTCCTTGGAGAGGACAACAAATGGTGTTTATGCAGTGTCCACGTGTGTGTTGCCATGATATTCTGGCATTGAACATAGGCTTAGATGTGTGAGGTTAGTCTGCTTTGCTGTTAGTATCTGCAAGCGTAACCAAATTCCCTTTATATCCCAAATGATAGCAAATAATTTTCACCTTCCGTTAGCCAGTAATAGGATAAACTTCTGTGGGGAAAGATGGTGCCTTGTGTTGTTGCTCAAGGCATAGACCTCTTCAACTTTCTGAGTTGAAAGCCTCTAGCCTTCACTTTAAGCATTTTGTTTTATATGTGTATATGTAATTTCAAGTTGTCAAAAATGTACACACCTATTTATATACAAAATTGTGTATTAAATAAGTATATATCACCAATTTAGGTATATGAGGGTGTATATACGTA
Organism: Vanellus vanellus; assembly: GCF_965231255.1. Taxonomy (NCBI): domain Eukaryota; kingdom Metazoa; phylum Chordata; class Aves; order Charadriiformes; family Charadriidae; genus Vanellus; species Vanellus vanellus. The sequence goes on along the minus strand of NC_138926.1, from coordinate 8,159,801 downwards.
GTTATGTGATTTATTTTAGTTATTTGCTAATGTTTATCAACATGGAATATGTAGATATTGAAGGCATTCTGCCTTCAACGTCCTTCTGTCAAATACCCTCTGCCATTCTGTCCCCCGGGCAGGAGAGTCCTGAGCCAGATCCAGATAGCCAGAGTAGAGATGAAGGCTGCCTTGACAAAGGCAAAGGGAGACCATCAGACATAAGTGACTCGAGGAGAATGTTTGCAGGCACATGGCCAAACGAACTGCCTTCCTTGCTTGGGGAAGATGGTGTTTCAAAGTTCAGCAGACTATGCCAGACCTTACCCGATATGGAGAACACTTTAGAAAAAGGCCTGTCTTTTAGCAGCTTTGATGTAGACATCCGCCAGGACCAAGACACACCTTTAGAAACACGAGAAAAGCTTTATCTTGACTCCTCTGACTCACAGTCCGATGATTTGGAGGTTGGGCCACCAGTGCAACCTTTGTGTGTGTCAAAGAAATCCTATTCACAAGACTTTGAGAAAGTTAAAACTCTACTAGATGGCTCTGAAGACAAAATCCCTCTCTTTGAAGACGAAGACCTGCAAGAAAAGTGGAAGGTGAAAGATGTGATGGGTGAGTGTGTCCATAAGCCTGATCATCATTTCTCAATCAGAAAATCTGCAGGACCGGATGGGGATGTGGAAAGAAGTCCAGGCATATTGCAAGCCGGAGAAAAAGAAAGCTTTTACCACAGGAACAATGAAGTGACTCTTTCTGACGTCAGTCCCGCAGATGACTGGAGTTTGCAGGAGACGGATGATCTTCCGTGTGCTCAGGAAGAGCTGAGATCCCACAGCAAGGTACCTGAGAGTAGCAGTAAGAGGAAAGTTCGAGATGAGGCCTTGGGTCCAGCCATCGATCTCCACAGGAGCAATGGGACTGTCAGCAGGCCTGAGAGAGAGGGTTTAAAGCAGATGGAGCTGCTGGACATAGGAGCAGATACAGAAGTAGACAGTAGCGATGGTATGCTAGAGAGCCACCCTGCAGCCCCTCAAGAGATCACAGATATACTATGCTGCTTTCAAGGTGCAGGTGCAACGAGAGGAATAGAGGTGGATCTTCATTCTTCAGTGGATCCTACGTCAAAACATGTGTTTTCATCTGCTAAAGATAGCAGGAGAAATGAGGAAGGAAGTGGTTTGATATCAGAGTGCGATAGCAGCGATTCAGCTGGTTCCCATAAAGATAATGCACCCCAGGTACTGGGAGTGAGCCATCGCTTCTCTCCACACCACGAGTCTGGGAGACAGAAGGACGTGTGCTCCATCGTGGAAGAGCCTTTACTGCTTCATCCTTTCCTGGAGTCCTCCTCGGCTCAGATGCTCAGTCCTGCCCAGAAGACAGAGAGGGAGTGTAGCTCTGAGGATATGAAATTGTGCCACAGGCCAGAACCTGAACCCGTGGATTTTTGTGGGAAATGCACTGCCCAGATGCTTAATGGTGCTGGAGTACAAACAGAAGCAAAGAGAGGAAACGGAAGGCCGGATGAAGCTCCTGGAATGTGGGGAGAGAAAGTCACAGCAGACTTGCGGGCTGAGTGCCAGGGGAGCAACGGTCTCTGTCAGCACGTGAAAGTGGAGATGACCCAAACCAGAGAAACTGCAGGGAGTTGCAGGAAAATAGATGTTGGTGAAGGAGCAGGCGGGAATGAGGTAGGACTAAGTCCTTTGTGATGGCTCTTCCATTGTAAACGTTTCTGGAGAGCTGAGCGTGTGAGATCTTACTTCTAAGCCAGCTCTCCTGCATCGATGGCCCGTACCTTGAGAAATGGATTCTGATCCCTCTTAAATGAAAGAAAAATGGGGGAAAAGTTTGAATTGGCTTTCTCAAACAAGAGAAAGAGTATTCCCAGTGGTTATAGGCCGTGGTTTTGCAGGCAGGTGCAGTACCGACTTGTCGGAGCACAGTTTAGTCCTTGGACTGCTGCTGCTGTGGCCTTAGGACACCAGGGTGGCTTACAGGTGTGTTGGGCCCATCTGTAAATGTAGCTTTCTCCTTTTGCTTCAGACTAGCTGGACCATTTGCCTCTGTTTTGCCCAAACTTTTTCCCTTCATTGCCTATAGCAGGATCCTGCCCTTCACTGGGAACAACGTTCCAGGCTGTTCTGTGTCTGTAAATAGTTGCCTCAATTCAATAAGGATGTACCAAATCTCTTTCTATTCTGAAGAAAAAAAAATAACTGAAAAGTCAACGTGTGTAATGTTAACGAATAGCTTTGCTGTACTATTGCTGGTACCCAGCTGTGGCTCCACCAAATTGCTAGCTCAGGTTTCTGAATACCAACGTGTGGAAGTGCTCAGTTAGCTGATAAGAAGTATGACTATAAATATCAGATAAACTGCAGATTATCCTGAAAGTTTTAATTAGCCTGATGGAAGTGAGTTTATCTTTGAAGGACAGCTAATATCCTCTGCTCTGTACAAGTAGTTAATGGCCGTCTGTAGAAAATAATCAGTTAAGCTCAGAATGTGTGATTTATTGTGTTGCTGTTGCTGTGGCAGTGACTTGGTGGAAGAAGGATCGGTGTATATTCATCTCCCTCTCCCCATCCCTCAGCGTGTGAGTGAATTAGCTCTGTCTTCAGTCTGTAATCTTATATCGACACAGAGTACAGAGCTGTGATTTCTGAATACACGCGTGCTCTGCTGAAGCAGTAGCCTTGCCAGTACCAGCGTGCTACGGAGAAAATGTTGGCATAGGTTGCTTCTGGCTTAACCTCTGCAGTGTATCACAGGGTGAGGCTACTTGGGTGGGGTATTCCGCAAAGTCAAACAGAATGGTCACATTTCTGGGTGAAGAAAACTTGCTGTCAAGTGTGTGTTGCTCAGAGGTGAGGATGTTGGATGACTCCCAGGGGGGCTCTTGCTGTGCTTTGAAAGGAGAGGTGTATTCAGGAGCTTCATATGATGTGCTGCAGCAGAGCTGCTTTCTGCTGCCTGTTACTTTTCCACTGGTGTAAAGTGAGGAAGCAGCCTGGATTTCGGTCTAAAAAGAAGTGGTGATCGCAGCTTGTGGGGAGTAGGAGGCTTCTTGCCATCAGAGTGGTTTCTACTTCGCTCGTTTGACGCTGCACAGAGTAGCAGGGCAAACAGGAGGCAAACAGAGGTGAAGCTGCCCAGTTTGCCCATGGTGCGTGATGTTGGGTAAGGGCCTCTCCTTGAGGGTGCTGTGTGTGGGCACGTGTAGGGGTGTGAGCTAGCATGGCTCTTGCTGTTCTCTCGCTTGGCTTTTGGAGTAATGCCCACTTATCTTCTGAATCGCCTCACTGCTGTAAAGTAATTCACTGTGTTCAGATGGGTCTTTAGAGGACAAAATGTGCGAGTAAATCAAACTGTTATTCCTTACATGTCTCGCGTGCTGTGATTGCTGGGTGTGGGGTCTCACGAACAGCTTTTCAGTGGTGGTGGGCTCAGTATCAGCAGCCAGTGCTCGTACAGGGGAGGGTTTTCTCCCTTGCTGAAATAAGGACTGTGAGCTGTGTGCCCGTGCTCTGCTGTCACTGAGTGCCTTCTGTGTGCTCAGTCCTCAGGCACCCCGCTAGCCCCGATCCAGGCGCCCCTGGGGAACCTCGCTCCGCTGCGTGGCCTTGCGGTGTCTCCGGCTGGCATCCTTCGTGGGCCTCTGAATTCAGATGTGGGAAGCCCGGTGGACTCCAGCCTTGTGGCCAAAGGAGGAACACAGGTAAGGCTCTGTCACTCTGGGAACATGCCCTGGAAAGCACGCTCTGCAAAAGGTTACAGGCATTGTGATACTTAAAAGCTTGAAGACAGAGTTTGTGATCTCTTGTCAATTTTGAAATACTTTTGTCTGTTAAAAAAAACAACCCAAACGCTTCCCTACTATCTCTCACTATATTTCTTTTGTTATTTCTAGGGAGCCCAGTGCTAAATTTATGGTGAGGTTTCTTCTGCTGTGTTTAGCGGATTTAAAGAAAGAATTGTTTCAATTACTGTTGGGGGTGGGAGAAGTCTGTTAAGTTCATCTTAGTAGAACTTTGAATTGTGTCCAAATGAAGTATGACATACAGTACAGAAAATCTAATCTAGTAAATAATATTTGTACTCAAGTATTTGCTGAGAATAAAAAAATTTAAAGAACAATTTTCTGGATGAATGTAAGACAATCATGTTGAATGATTATTTATAGAATGTCACCTTTGGGTCAACAAAACAAATGTGTTAAGTGGTAACAAATTGATCTTTAAAGGAAAAGCAAACAATATGCGTGCAAAACATCATACAAATCAACACCTTCACTTCTTGCCGAGTTAAGTCTTGTCACTGGTGACTTCAAACATTCTGTTTTATTACGGGTTTGACTGCATCAGTGTTTTGAGGCACAGGCAGGTTTGCAGATACGCTCCTGTAGGGCAGGAGCCCCTCTGGTGTAAGGGATAGCATGGCCTCAGAAAGACTATGTTGTCTCCCAGCTGGACGTGGCTCTGCAGAGCACGGGTAGCAGTGTAATCCTGAGCACCTTCTCGGGATTCAGCTGCTTCCCTGTTGCTGGCCGGTGTCTCAGTGGGTTTGTATCTCCCCTTTCTCTTTGGCTGTCCTTTCTCTCTGTCGCTTCCCTCCCTCTCTGACCTGGCAGCCTGCAGAGGCCGGTAAGCCCACCAGCCAGACCAAGACGTTGCTGGGCTTGGTCTGCGAAGAGAAGAGTTCCTTGAACACAGCGGCTTTAGATAAAGGGAGAAACGAAGAGGAAGAAAGTGAGAATGAGGTAGTGTGTGTGCCGTGGCTCTTAACGCTTGTCGGTTACCATAGTGCATGAAGCCTCAAGGAATGAAAAGCTCTGATGCTCCCCTGGTAATAGCTGATTGACCATGGCTGTTCCGTTTGACTCTGGGCCTTAATTTGTGCTCTGTTTCCTCTGTGTTGCTTGGCCACCAAAAAGCATCTAATCCTGTTTTCTCACGGTGCTCCCTATAAATCAACATCTGCCACAATGCATTTCCAAAATGAATTGGCTGTAGGCTTATTGCCGTGGTGTATTGCTGTGGTTCTGCTGCCTTGTTTCACTCATCAGGAGCCCCTGGTTCCTCCTGCGGGGATTGCAGAGGTCGGAACTCAATGTTGGCCATCTCCTTTTTTTTTAATGCCTTTAGAGTCTCCACGGGACAGCAAGACTGTTCAAAAACTTGCACATGGATGTCAGCGCCCTGGGAGGCAGCTTTGACTCTGAGGTAAGACAGCGGGTGGTGTGAGGCGGGCAGGAGAAACTGGGTGGGCAGGAGAGGAGCTGTGGCACTGCCCAGCCAGCAACTAGGCTGGGGAGTGAGAGCGCAGGAGAGGTGCCGGAGGAGTGAGTTTTGTGTTATTTATGAGCAGGAACAACCCGGAGCAGGCTGATGGAGAGGAAGGCGCAGCAGCAGGGCTGAGGGTGGTGTATGAGAAGCCAGATGCAGACCGCGGGGGACAGCGGTGTGGGTATCGAGGGCAGGTTTGTGCTCGGAGGAGCACGCTTGCGGTTTGGTAGAAGGGTTTTGAGGAGACGGCATCTTTGCACAGGGTGGAGTTCTGTTTCTTTCTGAATGAAGAAAGAGAAACTTAGAGCTATGTAGGTGTGATGAGCAAGCTGGAAATCAGCTCTTCCAAGGAACAGCAGAAAGGAAAGGGTCTTGGATTGGAGAGGTGCCGTGTGCTTGCTGTGGGAGGAGGGCTTGTTGAGGAAGAGGCACGATTTGCTTCCTCGTTGCTTTTTTCAGTGCATGTGGAAAGAAGGCTCATTCTCAGCTGAAGCTGCAATGGTGGCACTGGGGACAGGAGAGGGGAAAGTACTCTGGAAATGCCATTCTTGCATTGTCACTGCGTTCCACAAGAATATTAAACTTCCATGTAGCCACTCTTCTGTGGCAGCCTAAAACCTGTCTTCTTTCCTCTTGCACTGCTGATAAATTCCCCAGCTCAGCCACAGAGCATCAGCAATGACTTCAGTACGCGCGTGGCCTCTTGCAGCCACTTCGCTTTCCCTGCGGGTGCGCACTCTCTGCCAGCGCTCTCAGTGCTGATCAGGCTTAAGATGACACGGGCACAATGGGAAGTGCGTTGCAAGCAGCTCTGGTGATCCGGCCCGACTCTTTGCACTGACATTAATCCTTTCTTACCGCTTTGAAAATCCTATTCCAGTATCTGAAAGGCAAATTAATTTCTTTTCAAGTGTTTTACAGTATTTCCCTTATCCTTTTCACAGCATACAAAAATTTAAGCTGTAAAGTACTTTGCTGGAGAACCCATTCACAGTGCTGGGCAGAAACTGCAAAGATTTATGTGAAAGAAAGGCCCGACTCTCGTCTCCAAACAACAAGCAAGCCTGTCAGGGCCCAATTTGTCACTGAAATGTTAATGTGTCCAGGAACAAAGAGCTGTCTTGGCATTTCAGTGCCGCAGCAGGGCTTCAGGAATCTATTATGAAATGGCAATTGCCTCCCAACAGCCAGGCTCTGTTAACCCGGATGGGTGATATCCTGATAACATATTAGTGCCCCACTGGAAAATATAATTCACTTGTAGTGCCATGAGATGGCAGTAGAAAGGCATTCCCGTGAATGAGCCTCAGCCTGCAGCCGGAGCCATTCTCCAGCTTCCTGACAAAACAGAGGAGGAGAGGATTCATACAGCAAGCCCCAAAGGGGGAAAGCTAAGCAGTAATGGGGTGAAACCATGAAAAAAATAAAAAGCTTGCTGTAGCCTGTGGATCGGGGTTGGATACCTATATTCAAAGGAAATAAGGGTGTGGTTTCAGTGAGTTGCTGAGACACAAGGCTGCTGGATGAGAGTGGAGGCTGCTTCGAAGATGGCACGAGCATCTGGGAGACAGGGAGGAGAGATGGAAAGAAAGGCAGCCCCCTTCGGTGGGCTTTTCTGGAGCAAGGAGTAACTTAACTGGAGAAAAGGCACTGATAGATGAAACCCAAGTCAGATGCTGGAGATCTTGCCGGAGGTGTGAGGTTTATGTGTAGTAGTTAGAAGGTACTCTTGGAAAGAGGTCCTCTTCTAGGCAGCTTGGTTTGCTTGGCTGCTCGTGGAGTTAGCGTCGCCCAAACCCAGCTTGCTTGCGTCCTGAATTCCGGTGATGGAATAGCTGCTGCAGACATGTGAGGCTGCTCTAAAATACAAAAGGGCTTTGGGATACTGCTGGAAGGGGCAAGAGGAGGAAGAAGTCTGGAAGCATCTCTGGGTTCCTGGGCAGAGGGTCCCATGGCAGCAGAAGTGGTCCCCTGACGTAGTGCTTGCAGCTTGGGAGGTTGAGTACTCTGCCTTCTGTACGGGTCAATCTCTGGGTAAACACTGGGAGTCAAGGGGGTCCTTAATGTGGTGGGAAATTACCACGCAAGGCTTCTTTACCAGATGGAGATGTGTGAAAGGGAGCTGTCTCTGTAAATAAACATTGCACGATACAGTTTGCGTGTTAATGCAGAGATGTATGTGCAGGAAGCAGTGCTGCTGGCTCCCAGGAAACTGAGACATCCATAAAAGACCAGCGCAGGGATGATTAGTGAAAGGGGAGGAACGGCTGCTGTGCTCGTAGCTCTGCTCCCCCCCGCACTGGGGGAGCGGGGCTGAGAACTGCCGCAGTGAGCCACGGCTCGTGGGGCGTCCTGAGCTGGGAAGAGCCTGGTAGAACAGTGAGTTCACCGAGCTGGCCAGGAGGAAAAGCAGCAGCAATAAAGCATGCAGGGAATAAACAGTATGACATTTGGGAATCTGGGCCTGTGAGGCTCTGAGCATGGGTTGGAAGGTTCTTCAGCTGGAGAGCTTTCAGCAGTGGGAAATACGCAGGGCGGTGACCTGTCCCGGGTGGGTGACCTTACTGGGTGGGAACGGTGGTGTGAGGACCGTTGCTAGTGGATGTATTACCCCATCCACTAGGCGAACAGCAAAGCGGAGGAGGAAAACTGTGGCAGGCTGTTGGCTGATGTCGCTGAAGCGGATCTCCAGCACCAAAGGAGCCCTGTGGAGGAAGCTGGCAGCCTCAGAGAGGTGATGAGTGGCTCTTGACATCATGGGCCTGCTCGCATGATGTCACTGCGGCTTTGCGTGCAGTAGGCAGCTTCTAATGTTGTGGTGTGCTTGCTTAGCTTGTTTCTTTTGCTGGTTAAAGTATTACATGCACGGAGAGAGGTGTGAAGTTAAAAAAAACAAGGGCAAGTGTGACCCAGATGAGGTCTGGCAAACCTAACCCTCTCTCTGTACTTCTGCACCTGAGAGCAGCCTAAAATCAGGGAGCAAGGGGGGAGCACATCACCTTGCAAAGGCATTCTGACTGCAGCATGACATTTTTTTTTCTTTTTCCTTTTAAAGGTAGAAAGAAGGTGTTTTTTTTGTTTTTTTTTTTTTTTGCTATTATGTCTCATGTTCAACCTGTTGAAGTCCAAAGAGGTGGTATAGTCATCCTGTTTCCTGAGATGAACAGGATTCAGTTTTGGTGGCTGCTGTTCATACTGAGGGTTCATCTCTGGTCCAGATGCCTTTCCAAAGGCTGGTCCTATTGGTATTGATGGGCTTCTCCCCAGACTTATGCCCGTCACTGGGAGTAATGATTTGATAGGCAGAAATTTCACATCAGTTAGTGTTACCCAGCTGCAGGTAGAATGTGTTACAGCTTGTGAAAAGATCAGGTAAAGCCAATTATAACCTGACTGACTTGTCCTAGCTCTGAAATCCATAGAAAATCCATAGTATGTTATTGCATGAGGAAAACCTCCCTCCTCCTCCACCCGTGTGTCTGATTGGCATAGTTCCCTCTTCTGGAGAGTTGCATTTGTGGTCATTAAGGTGTAATGTTAACAAAAGTTTTGTCTGTATCTGTCCTTAAAATAGGATTCTACCAGCTAAAGAAATTATTCTGGGATATTCTAGTAGCTGAGGTAAACTTGCCTGGAGAGAAATCTTTCTGTGTGCACAGTATTATTGGATGCATTAGTATATGCTGTTGTGGTGCGTGTGCCCCTCAAAGGGAAATACCTGTGTATCGCTTTGAAGCGTAAGAATCCTGACCGGTCTCATTTGGCATATTTCTTCTTGGGCACTGTCAGACATCCTGGAGAGAGATGCTTAGGAAAACTCTAAAACAAGCCTGTCCAAAAGGGAGCACAAAATCTCCTGGTGCCCTAATTCCCAGGTAAAGGAAGCATAATGGGGACTCCTCCACTGGAGTAACACTAAAGACATGCAACTTGCACACGTTTTTCTGAGTTCTGGAATAAAGATGTTATCGAGGCCTTTTGCGGCTGGCTAGGGATTCAGTGGGGTGTCTGTGAACCCCTGCTAAGCAGGCACCAAACTAGGAAGGGGCCGTAAGCCTTCATTTATTACTCAGCAAACTGCAGGTGAGGCTCTAAACTGCACTTTTTTGGAAAGTACCCAGTGATTTGATTTCTCTGTCCTCCTCTCTAGTTTGATGGATGGCTCTCTCAGCCCTGAGAAGGTCTCTCAGACAAATGATGTGCTAGAAGATGTTCTTTCAGTTTGCTGCAGCTCCGGGTTTAGAGCTGACAGCGTTCCAGTTGCACTTTGATAAAAATACATCGTTAAAATATGCGGTCTGTGTATGGTACACGCTGTACACGGGATGCAGCTAATGTTTGACAAGATGCCACAGCATTAATAAAACAGTGAGAAAGTAGGGCGTGCTGGCAGTTTTGTTTGCATACTGATGAGGGAACCTTTTCCTGCTTCCTCCTGGCTATTGCACTTTTGATTGTGAGCTTTGTGGGCCTCCCCTCGGCGGGGAGAGGCAGTCGAACCTTTGGGTGACTACGCTTTAGATCGGGATTGCCTTTTCCCAAGGCCGGTGGGTTCTGCCAGTTCTGTCTGGGATGTTAGCTAGTCGGGGTCTGGTTCTGAGCTCAGAGCGGTGCTGAAATTGGTGCCTGCCCTCAGGTTTCTCCCCTTGGAAGGTGGGATGATTGTATCCTGCCTACCCTTCTCTGCTTAAAACTTAAGGCAGAAGTTACACGTCCAGTAATAGTCTCTTGCAAACTTCTGCCTCTCACTGAGCAGATGTGATGTGGAAGCATAAATGGGTCTACTGCAGAGCACGGAGGCTGCTCCGGGGCACTGATGGGCGCTGCAGCAGCCACTGCTAACTCCTGTCTTCTGAGACCCCACGAATAAAAAGCAACAGAGTTTTTATAAAAAAAAAAAAAAGTCTGAGGTCAGGAAATTAGTGTTTATCTTAATGAAGTTCCTTGTCTTTGAAAGGGACTGTATGAAAAGAAATCAAACGGGTCTTGAAGTCACCCAAAGCTTTGCGAGTTTGCTTCTGGCTGTAGGAGAACCCATGCTATGTCTGTCCCCTGCATCCTCCTAGGGAGGGGGTGAGGAATGTTGTAGCTGTAATTGTGTTTGACTTGCTGCCTAGAAGGAGTCTTTAAAATCAAGACATGCTGAAGAAGAGCCAGATTCTTCCTTGGATTCTGATGCTGCGTGCCCTCCGACTCCAGTCCAAGTCCTTCCTGGAGATGCTGACAGTAGCCTGTCTGGCCAGAACAAGGAGGAGTCCGGTGGGAAACTTGCTGGGAGTGAACTACTGGGCAAGAAAGATGCTGAGGTGGAAGGTGACATCTCTGCAGCTGATGAGCTGCCACAGTCTCTGGGGGAAAGGAGCGCAGCAGGGACAGATGTGCCCAGCGGTCCTGGGCAACCTAGAGTTGCGTCTCCAGCTGCCGAAGCCGCTGAGGCAGATCGGCTGGCCAGCCTGGCTGCCACCGTCGACACCGTGTCTGTTGGTGAAAAGCTAGTGAATGAAATGAGGGAAGAAGCAGCAGCTGAGCTGAAAACAGACAGCAGGCTGGATGCTGGCACGGTAAGCGACCGGCCTGCATGGGGTGGCTATGGTGTGGAAGTGGCGGTGGCTGTTCCCGTCGCTTTGTAAGGCCCCGATTCAGGAATGCTCGTTTTCCGTTCAGTCAGTGTAAGTGCTTTCCTAGTCAGCAGGGTGTTCCTGTGGGGGCACGAGGGTTCTGAATTCCCAGATCGGAATCTTTAGTACTGAGCTAGGAAATCGTTCTCGTATGCATACACGAAGTGCTGTCCAAAGCAACTGACAGGCAAAAAACCCTGAACTGCGATGTGTGTTTCAAGTCTTGGAGGAGAAATGTCTCAGCTTTCAGCGCTGCCATCTGTACTGAGCGAGCAGGTTTCATAATGAAGTTCACACCAAGCCCAGCTGTCCGCGCTGCTTTGTTTCTCTCCTTCTGGTGTTTCTCTCAGCTTATGCAGAGATGGGGCAAAAGTGTGAAGTGAGCTGCCAGCTGCGATATTGGCGGCTCCGTGGAAGGATGCGGAAGGGAGGTGCGAGGTCAGAGTGGGGAAGGACGGTCCCTCCGTGCTGGCTCCAGAGCTGGAGCTTGAGTCCATTGAGCGTAGTAGCTCCCAGTCTGCCCACCGCTTTGCTGGCGCTCTCTGGGAGGAGAGCTGGCAAACAGCTGAACCGGGCTATTTGATTGTGCAGTCTCTGGCAGGAGAAGAACCGTTCAGTGTCACAAGATGCAGATGGGTTCATGGCCTGGCCCCGGCAACTGGGGTGCCAGACAGACACACTCTATCCACTCACGTTCAGTGTCTTCCAGAAATGTTAGAATAGGAGATCTGAGAAGCCATCTCTTTCCAATCTAGCTTCCTTCCTGCTGATTTTGATGATTTTTCTAGTTCCATTGATGTGTAATGTCTTTAAGAAATGATAAGCTATAAAATTGAGGCTGGAAAGGGTGCTCTGTCCTGAAGAGCTTAAAGTTGAAAGCTCTGCTTTTACAAACTCATACCTTGCTTTATGCATCTGGGTACTTCTGCTGAAGCCAGCAGGGCTACATGGCCATTCACGTTGCTCAGCTACGTATTGTTTCTCGGTGGCTGGGACCGTAGGAGTCCTCGCTGCAGTTAGGTAAGCACAACAAGGTGTACTTTTAAAGTCGTTTTAAGATCATGGTACTGTTCTCTGTGGCTTTACCCGTTTGCATGGTGGGCTGGGGAGTTCTCAGAGCTGCAGAGATCCTTGCAGAAGGAACAGAGGACAGTAAGCAAGTGCCCTTTATCAGGGATATTTGAAGAGCACTTCTCTACCCTCCCAGGTCCCTTCTACCCCTGCCCTCCTTCCCCAGTCCTTATCTCCTGAAGTGGTGTTTCCTGCTTGTCTTGTGGGTCACACCCTTGGTGTCTTTCCTCTGATATTCAATCACCTCCTCTTCCCTACCTTATAAAGAGGCCAGGTTTGTCTTCCCAGTATCATTTGTAGTCTTGTTGGAAATGCCTAGGTGAAGGTGCAGGGATAAGACATGTACAGGCTGTAACGCGTATCTTCTCTCAGCTTTCAAAGGCATCTGAGACCAGCGACTGTGGGGAGGACTTGCAAGTCTCTAACCACTCCAACCGTGAGCTGATGCGGCCTCTGGTGAGTCACTAAAAGCTCCTTGTCCCTTGGGTGTGGGCTTCACGTTCCTCTGGGAATGTGCAGCCAGTTAATGCTATGCCCACCTCTTGCGGTCCAACTGCCTGACTCCCGAACTGCTAAGGAATGACCTTACAGCCATGGCACTGGCCAGCAATGTCATCCTGTGCTTAGCAGGTTCTGTCTGTGGGTGAGGTAATATGACTGGAAAAGTAGGTCGCTTAGAGCTGGGACTGTACTCGGATAATTGCAAAAAGGGAAATAATAAGCAATGTTAAAACTGTGCTTGAAGGGACTCGGCAGCTTTTTCTGAGGGGAGTCTATATGGCTGGGAGACCTGGCTCCCGGAGGGAGAACATGCGGGAGGGAAGCCCTGAGATGGGGGTAGATGCCCATCAGCATCTCTTCATCTCCACAGGAAACTGCCATTGCCATCTGCCAGTGGGAGCAGGGGCAGCATGGCCAGCAAATGGCTGAGAATATCATTATTTATCGGTGTTAGTACAAGCCTGTGTGTTGGCAAGTGTCTGCCGCCTCAAACAATACCTTTTGTTAGTGCGTGCTTGTGGGCATATGTGCGCACAGACACACGCGCTCTGTGTGTGCAGCTGAGTGCGAGGACCCCCAGAGACTCTGCCGGGAGGGAGTATCAGCTTGGAGAGTGAATAGCTTGTGGGCAACTTGCAGGAGCTGACTCCTAAGGAGAACCTCGGGAAACCTGCAGCAGTCGCAGAAATGGGAGCAGTAGAGGCTGGAGGAAGATCTGCTACTTGCATTGGATGTACCAGGTGTCACCCCTGCCCGCTGTGGTCGGCGGTGTGGAAGCGTGCACTGGTAGTGTGATAGCGCACCACCCTGCAATCCCATGGTGTCCTCCCTGCGTGGCATTGCAGTCCCCTGGCCGCACGGGGAGACTTTCCTTGGGGACCATCAGTTGAAGGGAGGCTTCATGCTGCACGGTCCCGGCGGCCAAGCCCATAGGGAATCCTGCTCTACTGAGCACCCCGTCTGCCATCGTCCCAGCAGGGAGCTCTGCATAAACCACCTTGCCTGCCTGTGCCTCTGCAGCTTGGGAAAGCAAAAACCCACCTCGCCGCTGGTCAAGCTGCTAACAGAGCCATCTGTCTGCAGTACAGATGACCTATGCTTGGATGCAGGCCAGAGTCTTGGTGTAACCTCTCCTGCTGTCCTGTAAACCTTTCTAATTGTTCAAATATCTAGTGCAACAAAAGATGTGCTGTCAGTGGGTTGGTGAGTGTGGATTCCAAGCTGTGTAAGGATTTTGGTCTAATCTCAAGATCTCTGGCAAAACCTGTGTGTGCCCATCAGACTGATCCTGTTCTCCTCTCTTCTTTAGGACTTGGGGTTCCAGAGTCGGCTTTCTGAGCAGGTACTGGATGTGGGGGTTCTGTCTCCTGTTTTGGACAGCCCCACGTGCAAGGTAAGCACTATATATTTGATCGGGGACCAAGCTGTGAATAGACAGTGAAAATACTGTATTGTGGTGCACTAATCACAGCGATGCTCTCGGCATAAAGGCTTTGCAGAGGCAAACAGAAGCAACATGTGAAGTGTCGGGGATTAGAGCAGCACTACTAGCACATTGTTTTTTCTGCAGAGATGACATGCAGGTAGCTACACAAAGAATGCACTCTGAGTAGAGGTGGCTTGTGAGGGGTGCGTGCATGCATGGGTGCTTTCCCTGCCCTAATGCAAGTGTAGATAAATGGCTTTCCTGGGAATGGTGGGAAGCAGAGTCTACTTTACTTTTTTCTTTTGTGAGCATGTTTGTCCTTTCTTCTAAGCAGACAGAAAGAAGTTGTGTAACAGAACACAATAGCATAAATGGAAAGAAAAGGAGGTTAACTCCCTCTGACAGATTTTGGTATAGGGAAGCTTATTTTTAAGCATTCGGTTGTCTTGCCTGCACTCACATGGGGTGGAAAAGTAGGCTCTTTTCAGTGAGTCTGGCATGTGAAGGAGAGTAAGTATGCGTGCACACATCTGTTCTTCCTATATCCCGTTGCCCAGGATGTAGCTGTGATTGGGCAATTCTGACTGAAGAAGATTGCTGTGCGTCTTGAGGTTTTAGCTTTGTGTTCTCAGCGTGTCACTGAGTTGGCTTCCTCAGCCCCATGTTCCTATGGAGCCTTCTCGGCTCCCCCTCTCCCGCACCATCTCAGCTCATCAGTGTGTTGGCTGGAAGAGCGTGCCGCACAGCGAGGCAGAGGGTCAGGCTCCAGCTGGGGCTTACTCAGCCTTGCTCTGATTGTAAGCGAGTTGATCAGCTGCACTGGAGGAGACCTTGAGTGGCAAACTCGCCACCTGTCCGGCAGAGAGGAGCAATCCACTTTGTAAGGTTGTGTCTGGAGAATACACCTGTCCTCTTGTGCCTAATAATGAGCATAATCAGATGTGAAGGGAAAACAAAACATATGCCTGCTGTGTTCCCCCCCTCTCCCTTTCGCTGCAGCACAGTCACTGTGCATACAAATGTCTCGCTGGAGTAGCCCTGTTTTGAGTTGATTACAGCCCGGTCTTGGGGAGAGGGGTGGATTTGAAAAGGTGCCCCCGCAGAACTGCAGCTGCTCTCTTGTGTCCATAGACAGCGGCTAGGCTGAAGTGAGACACTGCCTTGTGGAAATGTGTGTACATCCACACAGTGAGCTTGCCTTGCTTTGAATATTTTGGCAAAATTTTCTCTTTTAAGAAAAGACCACCTCTGTCAGCTACACGAGCACAGTATTGGAGGTTTCTGGCTAGTGTGTTTTGGCAGGAGCTGTGGTAGCGTGCCGAGGCCGTGTGGGCTTGCTTCCTGCTAGACCTGGCTGCTTTGCTGGCAGTGGGGAGGCTGCTCCTTTCACCCTTCACTTAACACGCATTTAAAGTGCTGGCATCCTGCTTTGCTGGCACCACTGCTGCGCTGAGGGTGACGGTGGTGAGGAGCTGGAAGCAGGCATGCGAGCTAAGCTGATGGGTGCTGGAGACCGTGGAGGAGAATCCCGTTGAGGTCCCTTGGGAACTGTGCTGTGCAGAGGGAGGAGACAGCCTATTATCTGTCATCCTGCTTTCCTGTGGCCACAAGTCTGGCTTTGTGTCATCAGTGTGTGAGATTTCCCCTGTGGGACGCAGCCTGGCATATTTAAGCAGGCCAGAAAACTAAGCTGCTCGCAGTTACTGGGGCTGCTGGGGACCCCGAGGTAACAGGAGAGGCGAGGCGCTCTGGTAACTTCCCAGACAGGGTTTAAAATCGGCGCTTGTTCCCTGCGGGCAGGTGCTATCTTCACCTTCTCAAGTGTGTCCCGAGATTCCTGCAGCCTGTGACTTCTGGGGAGGGACTGCCCTCCTGGGAAGGCACGTTGGGCAGGAGTGCAGCAGCGGCCCCGCGCACGGGCTCAGCAGCATCACTCTGTGACTGGTTATCCCTATTCCCAGGAAGATCTCGTTCTCCATTTGTCTGGCTTCTTTCCTTTCACGGGCAGCAGCGACAGAGCCCGTTTGGAGCCAGGAAACATTTGCTGAGCTCCTCGGTTCTCAGGAATTGAAGTCATTATTTACACCGGGGCAGGAGGGAGGCTGGGGGGGAGCTGCCTGGGAGAGCTCTGACCAGGCTGATGTGATGGAAGGTGACAGCGCTTGCAGGGAATCCTTCTGCTGTTTGCTCTACTGAAGGTGTGCATAAATTACTGCTGTTTTAATTCCGTGTTATTTTGGCCCTGCTCCACAGTACGCTCCCGCATGGCAAGGGCTGAGCTCACCTGCTGTTTCTGGGGTCCCCAAGAATTTATGAATGGGCTGCTCTTCGGGGGGCCAGAACCCTTAGCAGGGCGGATGAGCCCTCGCTGCTTTCTCATGTAGGGCTGGCAGCTTGAAGAGGGACGTTCTTCCCCTCCCCAGGGGAACTGCACAGCACGTGTTTGTGTGTACCTACTGCAGGGACAGAGGTGCCTGCTAGCTGGCAGGTGGGAGAAGGAGCAGCTGACTAATTCATATTCACATATTTGCTATTCATATTTCAAGTATTTACTATGTCATAAATAAGGCAACTGGAGTAGCTTAGACGGTGTTTCTGAGGGGCTGGCTTCCTCAGCAGCACCCAAACTGATGTGTTCTGGAGCAAGTAGCCAGAAATCCCTGGGTAGGGGTGACTGCACGCGTACCGCCCGTGTCTGAGAATCAGGATGCGAGGCAACACTGGGTCCTCTTGTGATTCTGGTCACAGCCAAGATATCAATTGGTTTTATGGCCACAGCACACTATTCTGTTTTTGTGTGCGACATTGCTGTTTGCTTTAGGAGTTTTGTGTGTTTTTTTTTTTTTTTTCCTATGCTTTTCAGAGGGCTTAGTGTTACTTGGATATCCAAGATAACCTTCGGGGGGGGGGGGGTAATCCCCCAATCTGTGCCTAAAGTGTGGAGTGCTGGCAGGGAGTTCATCTCCTGTATTGAAAAAGCAACCCCCAGACCATAACCTAGCACAGCCTGGAGAGCTGAGCTCCCAGGCCTCTCAGTCGTGCTGCTGGAACTGGTCCTATGATGTGCTGAACCCCTTGGTTACCTGTGGGAGAGGAGGCTGGCTCATTCAGCTGGGTGTCCTGGAGCAGCCTGTGGATGCTGTGTGTTCAGTACTGATATGCTGGAGCAGAGCGGCGCTGCCCTTCAGCAGAACCACTGGAAGGTCCTGAGAGGCTCTGATGGTGAAGGAGCCAGCAAACTCCACACTGTTTGCTTTTACCTGCAGGCCCAGGAGCTGGGAGAAGAGGAAAAAGACCAAAGCAAAGCCAGTATAGAGGAAGAGCAAAGCAAAAGAACAAAAGCCGCTGAGAGGTACGGTACAAACAGAGCAACACAGGAGGTGTAGGCAGTTCTAGCTCCGGATCGCTTTCCTGTCTTGTCTGCCCCCGCTCTGCTGCGGCCACTGTAACCTGTACAGTGTCCCCTGTAGAACACCCTGAGATGCTGCAGCCTCTCACAGGGTCTCTCCCACTACACCTCTCGCTTCTCCTGCCACCTCCTTAGTACTGTCTCAGCAGATTTCAGCTTCGTTTCAGCTTCTGGCTGGGTAGGCAGCAAAACTGCCTATCTTACGTTTCCTCATGACTGCCCCAGATGTGGAGCTGGCTTCTGCTTCCCTTACAGCTATCTGACATGAAGGCTGTGAAAGTCATACTCTTGCCAAGAGGGTCTGAACCTGTGAACATTGTGCGGTGGGCCCTGTGGCAGTTAACTGTGGAAGAGTTAGCTGCTGGCCATTGGCCCGTGACAGACCCCAAAGGTCTATCTTCCATCATGGGACCTTTCTGGTTTTGAGGCAGTCAGCACGGGTCCTGCTGGGCTGCCAGCTCTTCACTGGGCAGAGCCGTTGAGTGAAGTCTCCCAGGGCCAGCCTGGTGCCTGTTACTGGTGGTGAGGGAGTCCAGCTGCAGTGTGAACAGTTCTCTTCCACTTCCTTCCATAGGGGTGGCCTGGAGCAAGTCACTGGTTCACCAGGTGTCAGCATTAAGCTCTTTTATATCCCGCTGTTTGGACAACTCACTCTAGAGTGCACCAGCTGTTACCCCAAGAGCAACGCTGGCTTCCAGACCCTTACTTACTGCGAGGACTAGACTGTCTAGGGGAGCTATTTTCAGCCAGTTTGTGGCAACATGTTTAAAACAGTTGAAATACTGTGCTGAGCAGTGAGCTCTGTGCTCTCTCGAGCCCTTCCCCTCTCTGAGAGCTGCAGCATGTGGCATTTATAGATGAATCGTGTCAAAACTCTCAGCCTCCGCACAGAGTTACATATACTCTGGGGCACTGGGAACCAAGAAGCTGTTGCCTGCGCCAGGAAAACTTGTGAACAGAAGAAGCTACAGTCCGTCTTAATGACTGGCTGCACGCACTTGGGATTTGCAGCCTTGTTCGTAGAGGAGCTGTTCATACGAAGGTCCCTGAAAACATGTTCTGCCCACAGGAATTGTCTCCTTATCGCTTGGTACCTGCTTCCCAGCTGTGCATCCTCTCTTTCTCCCTGCCTGTAAAGCTAGCTTGTGCTTGCCTTGTCTCTTCTTTGTACTTCCCAGATGAAGTAGGACTGTAGATGTAAACATGCCTGCCAGTATTTCCATCTGTAATTTGGACAGTGGTGTGAGTATTGCTAATAGGGCTGACGTCTCTTGGGGAAATCCTCTAGGGACTTGGAAAGAGAGGGGGATAATCCAGGGAAGGGATTCAGCATGTTGAGCCCGACACCCGTGAAGTCCTCAGCTGCCTGTTAGCCTGGCAGGCCTTGAGGGGGCGGGAATGGCTTGGAGCTTTGCTGTGCCTCTGGCAGCCCCCTGTGGGACGAACGGGTCCCGTTGGCAGGCATGGCTTGGTGCCATCTCACTCGCTGCACAGCCCGTCTTCCCTCTGTCTTGTCTACCTGCGGCAGCCACTGGAGTCTAATCTCTGCTAATGTGGTCTTCTGTTACCTTTTTTGTGCTGCGAAGTGAGGGGGATCAAAGTGCTTGTGAAACACCAGAAGACAAGTGTTTTGCTTTAGAAAATTCCAATCGGGAGGAGGCCGTGGCCCAGGAGCCAGAGGAGGGGTTGCTGGATAGCCTAATCGATCCCGAGGAGCTCGCTACCCCACAGAAAGCGTAAGGGCTTCATTTAAGTCCCCAGTGTTGTATGCATAACAGCTTTTGTCCTTTTGTTCCCCTTTGTGGTGTTTGAAGCTAGTGTGTGAAGTCGGCACGCCGGGAGATGGGGTTTGGTGGGCACAGCAGAGCTCGAACATCTCCGTATGCAAAGCCGAGCAGCTGTTTCGCTGGCGAGAGTGCCAAGTGAACAGTCTGTGCTGGGGAGGGCGAGAGCAGCAGCTCAGCCCTTGGGGTCTGTGGCACAGGACTCCGTGGGATGGAGGAAGAGCTGATTGCTTTGTACTTGGAAAAACCTCCTTCTTACCAGTGTCGTTAACAAGGCTGTAAGCATTCGCACTCCTTTGATAAATGCTTTTGCACAGACTCCCGAGTTCACGTGCTGAGTGGTGCTGAGGTTGGGGAGGGACAACAAAACCCCATCAAATCGCCCCATTTTTGTGGTCACTGGGAACATCGGTTGCTTTGAGAGAATAAGGTCAGAGCGCAGGGTGGTAGAGCTCGGGCTCCCTGCAAAAGCCAGTGCTCTATTACGGTACTAAAGTGATGGTCTCTGCAGATATGTACACGCAGTTCCACTGTGAGAGAAGATCTCAGTAAAAGTGGTTGTGCTGACTTTGCTTTCTGTGGCAAATGACAGATCAGCAGATGTAATTGGAAAAAATAGGCAGTGCGTCTCTCAGGACAAAGTGGTAGAGAAGCAATCTTTGATGTGGAGACCAGCACGGTATCTCCCTTTTTCTGTTAGGAATTGTCGTGTAAATGCGTGCGTGTGTTGGCTGGATCTCCTTTTAAGCAAGAAGCTGGGCAAAAGGAAGAACATGATAAAAAGGTGGAGGTGGCGGAATGGCCTTGCAGAGCAGCCTGATAAATGACACTTTCTGTAGCCATCTCTGCAGCTGGCCCAGAGCATGTACCATTATGGGCGAGCACCGGCAAAGCAGGATGTTTCCAGAACCCAACTACTCTTTCCTCTGCCTTGTTCTTTTTGCTAATGGCTGCATAAGTGACCTTTTCTCTTTGTCTCAAGGCTATATTACTGGAGCTGTTATTTCCCTGATTCCTGGCAAAGCAGAAGTCCCTCCACCTTTACGCTAGCAGTTTCGGAGCACGAGACCTTGCTGTTCCGGCTTTCCCTAGCAAAGAATAAAAAATTGTGTTCCTATACTAATCTTCATTTTCCCCTCCTTCCCCTTCAGCCGCTCTCAGACCTTATAATTTTGCTGCTCTCTGTCTGAAAAAACTTAATTAGAAACAGATTGGTTCTGAATTTTTGGAGCTCTTAGAGCTTTCTGTTGCCTGGAGCTGGCAAACTCCCAGCACACTTTAGATTGCAATTGCGGAAAAATACCTGGTCCGTCAGAAGCGCACTGCCAAGCCCTGGGCTCAAAACGGGTACGGATTGCATCTGCTTTTATGCCTGGCAGCCCTAGCCAGGCTTTTGTAGCTACTAGATCCTTCGTGAAATGCAGCCGTGTCACCCTCGCAAGGTGAGCTGTGGTGGGCCAAAATACACGTTATTCGGGACCTGAGTGCTGCTAGGGTGGGGTTTAATAACTTATCAGCCAGGATTTCTCTGGGAGTTAATGAGAGGGCCCGCCAGTGGTGCGTGGGGGGCAGCCCCAAGCTGTTACCTGAGGTAACGTGCTCCTCAAAACCCTGAGCGTGTGCTGTGTGTTCCCCAACAGCCTTGTAGAGACTGCTTTCCTGTAGCAAGCTTGTCTTCTCCCTGTGCGCCCTCCACCTGCCGACACTGCTGTTCCTCCCGTCCCGTGAGCTAAACGGCAAGGGCTCCACAGCCGCCTGCAAGCGGCCGCAGTCCACTGCCATTCTGTGTGTCCTTTCCCTCTGTCGACAGTGAAGCTTCTAGACTACGTGGCTCTGAGATTTTTGGTTTGGAGTTGATACTGTTTGGGGGGATGTTGTTCCTTTTATGTTACTCAGTTTTCTGTCACCCTTTTGCCAACGGAGCTTTCTCTCTCTGGTAGGCAACCCGAGAAGGAAATCGAACATGAGCAGTCCTTGAACCAGCCTAGTGAAGAATCCTTGGAGGGAGTAGCCAAGGAGCTGGAGATGGAGCTCGAGCAAGAGAAAATGCATTTGTTGCAAGCGAAGCAGGAGAAAATTCAACAATTCCAGGAGGAGATGAGGCAGCAGCAGGAGGAGGAAGCTGAGAAGCTTCATCAGCAAAAAGAAAAATCCCTCCGGTACTTTCCTTTTTTAGTCCATCTCCCCCGTATTTCTCCTCTGAGCCTCTCCTAGCTGCGATTTCATTGCCAGCGGCAACAGCCTTGTGCTGTTATAGACCACCACCTTGGAAGTGGTGCCGCTCTGAGGAGTTGTGGGCAAAGGAGGCAAGAACAAGGCTTTTGGGGGGGAGGAGTACGGGACTCTGCCCGACACAGACAATCTTGTGTGTGAGGATCTGCGCATGGTGACAGGAACAGTGGTCCGCTGTCAGCGCTGTGCGTAGAGAGCACGGTGTGCCTCAGCAAAGCGCTCTCCAATACAGACAAGAAAGCATCTTCCCATCTCCTGCAAGACGAGCTCTGATTCGGTCCACAGGCAGCTTTCAGAGCTCTGAACCTGCCTCTTATGGTTAACCTGGGAAAAGTTTCCAGTTCAGTGCTTGGAGCGTTACCGCCTGGCAGACGTTCAAATCCTGGGCTAAACGGTAGTAACAGTACTGGAAATTGGAGCATTTGAGGAGATGAGGTTACCCCAGAGGAACTATCTGAAACTCTAGTACTGTATGTTTTACAGAAGGACTTCCAAACGAGCCTTTAAGGCATAGGACATGGATGTCTGAAGCCCAGCCAGTGCGTGAGGATCTAATAGCAATCCAGGGAGTGGAACAGCACTGGGAGCTGTGTCCTCTCCCTGGGGGATTTTTCTCTCAAGGCTTGTATTTTATTTCAGGTGGCCTTGATACTTATGTTCTTAGCACGCTGAGCCAGCCAGAAAGAGCATCCTGACGTGAAATGTCATGGGAATGCTGTCTTGGGTGCAAAGGAAGACGCAGAAACTTCACCTGAAGGGAAAAACGTCTATGCAGTAATCAAGCAGTAGTAAAAAGGGTGTCATACAAAAAATACAAAACTTATGGATGTACTAGTGCATCCAGGTACCTTGGCTGGCGTCTGCTTTCATTTAGTAGGATTTGATTTCATTTACCTGGGGAAGAAACCCCAAGTGCTACCTGTAATGATATAGCGCATTTTAAAAATGCGCTGTGGAAGTTTGATGCTCGGGGGCTGCGTCTCCCACGCCGGCAGACAGGTTCTGAAGGGAGGGAGCAGAACTGAGGATCTGGAGCCCCGAGAACGCATCTCTCGGGCAGGCACAGCTCGTGGGAACAGCAGCTGATGTATAGGCCTCGGGGAGGCCATTTGAAGGTACTAAAGCTTCCTGAACCTTTCTTCTTTTTTTTGGTGCTCATCTCTCAGGACTCTAAAAGAAGATCTGGCAAAGGTTTCTGAGGAGGAAGAGTTGCGTGTCAGGAAGGAAGAAACTGAGAGACTCTCAAAGCTGCGAGCCAAAATCACCTCCGAGACCGAGGCAGAGAAGGAGAAGATAAGGTGAAAAGTTTTGCTGCCCTCCCTGGGGACATAAGCTCTGCCGGTCTGGGAGGGAAGCAGCTGGCGTATCACCAGCAGCCTCGAAGCGGAGGTAGTCGCCCTCTGGAGCCTCCCATAGGTGGTACCCTGCCTGCGACGCTGTGCGTGCAGGGGAGCTGTGTGTCGATAGAAGGCCAAACTGATGGGCCTTAATGGTAACAGCTCTCTGCCTCGGAGCTGATGAAATTTTGCTAAATAGACATACAGTGTTTCAGTATCCTGAAGAGAGGTGTTGCTGTAACGTTGGACCAGGCACAGCTCTGGGGCACGTAAATGAAAGAAATAGCATCTACAAGGAGAGCCGCACTTGGCAGCAAAGCCTGGTTTGAGTGAACGTCTCCGTCTAATGGCTCTTAAGGCCTGTGAAAGCAATTGGAGGAGGCAGAGAAGACAGACACTGGAAAGCTTATGTTTTGTTATTTCTTTTTTACTCACTTGACAGACGTGTCTTCACCTGACTGCTTTGCTCTTTATTTACTAGGCTTGAGTTGAAACGCTTGTGAATCTGTGGGCTGTGGGTCTCTGTTTCTTCTGGCTTGCGTGTCCTATCCTACAGCAGCGTATTTTCCTGGCTCGGGCTCCTAAACAGAGCCCAGTGGTAAAGTACCAAATTCTGACTTGCTTCTGTCTGTGTTCTTGTTGCAAACCTACCAGGGCAGAGCAGGAGGTTGTGCTGCAGAAACTAAGAGAAGAGTGGGAATCCCAGCAGGTGATGGAGAAGGAGCACCTGGAGCGGCAGCAGCAGCTTGTTTTGGAGAAAATGAAGCTGGAAATGGAGGAAGCTCAGCAGAAAGAGAGGATTGGGCTAGAAGAAGAGAAGGAACAATTCCTGAGTGAGCTCAAGGAAAGATTAGCCAGGGAAAAGAAGAAGGTGAGATGTTATTGCCAGCTAGGGTCAGACCATACTCTTTATGCTGACCTGGCCTGCATTGCAATGCTGAAGTGTTGAGATTAAATAAAACCTGCGTGTGCTTTAATAATGACTCACTTAAAACATAAAGGGAAGACGCCAGGCATGCTGTTAGAGGCATGAGTGATGTGGAGAGGAGTACTCCCCCAATTTTTATTGCAATGGTGATTAAATGACAATGATTTAAATGGACACATTGCATCTGAAAGAAAGAGAAAGATCACTGTGTGTCTCTGCCAAGCTAAACTCGGCCGTTTTATCAGATCAGAATACCTCTTTGGCTGCTGCTTTAGTCCTCCAGAGAGCCTGGGGAGTTCTTGAATGGAGGCAGTTCGTAGTCCTTCCAGCACTGCACAACTGAGATCCATTGGGATCTGCTGGGAGGGAAAGCACATGGAAGGTAAAGGCACCTTGTGTGAAATCTGGTTTGAAAGGGGTTTACCATTGTGCTTTTTTGATGTTTGTGAGTAGGCAATAATTACAAATGCATTTGCGCAGCATGTCCCCACACACAGAGGTTTTCCAGCAGACTGTCTTGCTTATGTTCCTGTAGGCAGTAGAAGAGCTAGAGAAACAGTTTGCAACTGAACTCCAGCAGCTGAAATCTGCAGCAGAAGAGAAGCATCATAAGGTAAAAGCTGATGTCCTGAGAATGTAAATAGTTTTTTTTCCCCCCCACACTGTCACCAAAGGTGGCCAGGGAGGATGGCGTAATCTTTTTTCCACTTCCTAAATGTGGTTCAGGTCTGGCTCAGCATTTGGCCATCCTCCAAGTAGGGGGTGGTGAGACTGCGCACACTAGTCTCTGCCATGCTGCTTGCTCTCTGTAGGAGGGCACTAAATGGATCTTGTCAGAAGGGTGACAAGTCTCTGTGGGTGGCTTTTGTGGCAGGTCATTTCCAGCCTGCAAACCCAGATCGCAGAAGCACAGAGGAACGAGGAGGCTCAGCTTCGTGAAGACTTGCAGAGAGCAGAGCAGAAAGTGCAGCAAAAAGCATATCGAGTCACAGAATACGAACGCGAGGCAAGTATTCATCTTGGATTGGTGAAGGTTCTTCACCCTCTCTCCTTGGATGCGTGATGAGGTCTGAGAGACCACGTCCCCTGCCCGGGGGTGATAGGGGTGCTGTAGGGGAAAGGACACCCCTGCAGCATCTCGCCTCCCAGGATGCTTGCCTTGTACTACCCGGGCCACAGCCTGATCCCACTTACAAGGTACTCTGAACACGAGTCCTTCTGCTCATGAGAGGCAGCTGTCCTGGGGGGGCCACTGTAGTGCTGCAGTCCAGAGAAACATCTTTCCATGTCATCCCTGCAGCTCAGCGAGCTTATGAGAGAGAAACGCCAGGAAGTAGAAAAAGACCATGAGAGGAAAATGGAGAGAATGAAAGAGGAGCACCAGGAGGTCCTAGCACGGATTCAGGATCAGTATGAGGAGGAGGTACTGCTGGGGGAGAGCAGTGAATTTGGGAGGTGACTGTAGTGGCTCGCTTGCTTGGGCTGTACCGGGGCCGGCAGTGTTGCTTGCAGACCTGACCATCTCAGCCACTCCTAGAACTGGAAATCTCCTTTCTTCTAGGAGAACTGGGCATTGTTGCCATGTTGTGAAGTGAAGTTAGGCTGGGGTTGTAAGGATAAGCTGTCAAAATAACCTCTGCGCAGGCAACTTCCACATGCATTTGTGGACTTCTGTATGAGAGAAGATTGCTCGTGCTTCTGCAGGTGCCTGTTCTGGGAAGCCTTCTGCCTCCCTCTTTTGACTGTACCATCAGCGGTGTGTGACAAAACCTTAGTTTTGTGGGTTGTTTATTCTTTCTTGAGCCATTCCCTTAACAATGTGGTCCCTGTAAGCAAGAGGCTTTAATCTGCTGACTTTGGTGTTCGTTGAGGAGCTGCTGCATGGTGGGCTGCCTTTCCAGAGGGTGCATCCTGTGTGTTCACGTTGGCTTGCTGCAGAACCCTCAGCCACTTTCCTTGTTTGTGTTTTGCAACAAACAGGAGAGAAAGCAAAGAGCGGAGCTGTTTGACGGCCTGCGAAGTGAGATGGCGCGCCTCCGACAACTTCATGAAGCGGAGGTGAAAGCTCTGCAGGCAGAGCTGGATGAGCGGCTTTCCGCACTGCGGCACAGGCACAGGGAGAGGGTGAGGCGAACGCTTTGCCTAGCAGGTCGTTGTGACTTGGCTGCTTGGGGGTGGCCTGGCTATGGCCTGACACCTTGGTGTGCCTGCCACCCTCATCAGCCCAGAGGAACACAAGGTCACGCTTTCCCAGTTTTTATTGTGGCTCCTGGTGGCAGAGCTCTGCCTGGTGAGTGAGGAATTTGTGCCATTCTCTTTAACTCAGCATCTCTGTGCAGGAAAGAAAACTTCAGGATTCGGAAAATGAGCTTGAAATGCGCACACAGAATATCAAAGCCAGATCAGCGCAGCTTCTCAGCCAGGTGAGTCAGCCCTGGTGGGCTCGCAGAGGTCTCCCAGCCTGTGCTGCTCCTCTGGCTGCTTCTTGTGGGGGACTTCAGAGGTGCTCAGCCAGGGCTTTTGCTGCCGTCCAAGTCACAGGTAAAACTTCTATCGTGAGTCAGAGCAGGGCTAAGCATTCCTAGTGGTACAGCCTCGTGGCTGATGGCTGCAGTGAAAGTCAGTGCTCTGGGTTTGCTCAGTGCTTTGGGAGGCAGTAAGTGGCTGTAAGAGTGACAGAGGGATAATAAAATCCTTTCACAGCAGCGTGTCCTGCTCAGCATCACATTGGTTTTTAGTCAATCCCTTCCTGACTTCTTCCTGCTGCTGTGAAAAGGGAATGAGTGTTGTCGTGTTTCTGGATCTTGGGAAGCAGAGTGGGAGAGAGAATCATTCCAAATGCTACTGTGGAGCTGGCAAAAATCACTGGCTGATGCTCTTGCTGACCAGATCTCTAAGTCCTGACCTGTGCCAGGGACTGCAGATAACGTTGCTTCTGTCAGCCTTTCCTTTCCAAGCAGCACTTGGAGTGAGGAAGGAAAAAGGTGGAGAAATGCTGGAGGCAACTAGAGGGTCCACAAAAGCCAAGTCCTGCAGGAATGGCCACGTGTCTGGAATTCTACTGCAGCTCAGTAGGAAGGGGTGTTCCTCCCACAGGAACGCAAATATTCCCAGCTTCTCACCTGCAGTAAAATCAAGGGAGGGGAACTTGAGTGTGTGTGGGAATAAAGCAAAACTGACAACACTTCTCAGGTATTTTGAAATGGTCTTGAGACTTAGGCCTGAGCTCTGTACTGCAAGTGCTGCTCAGCCCCAGCAGTCTCCTCGCTTTGGCACTCACCTACTTCCTCATCTTTATATAGGAGGAGTCCCTGAGAAAGAAAAGGCAGCAGCTGCTGGATGAAGACAGACGGACTGAGCTGGAAAGAGATGTACGTATGCCGTAGCTATGGAGAGGTGCTGTGCTGCTTTTGGGGGTGAGGGGAGCACACTAAACTATGGATTTAAAAAAAAGCAAGCTGTTGCCTCTGAATTGTAAGTCTGAAAATCCCTCCCTGCCTCAGCCTGGAGCACTGTCCTGCTGGGAGTTTGATTAGCTCTGAACTCTTTCCCAAAAAGATGACAGGCCTGTTCTTCCAGGATTGTGTGTGCTGTGTGCATTTGTAGCTCTGGGACCTCCATGAACTGTGCAGGTAGCAAGCGTCTTGTCTTGTTGTTTGCCTTTTATTTTGGTGTTGGGGAAATTACTGTGAGGGACTGCTTGTTTTTCTTCTAGGAAGCTGCTTTAGCTTCTCAACTCCGCCTAGAGGAGAACAGGAGGGAGCACGCCAGCCTCCTTGAGTCCATCCGGCAACTGCGTAGGTCTCTTGAAGAGCTCCAGGACCAGAAAGCTGAGCTGGAGGCTCAGGTGGACTTGTTGCAGACCCGAAGCCAGAGGCTGCAGAAACGCATCGGGTGTGTGAATGAGAAATTTTCTCCAATGCAACAAATGCGCCCTATGCCCCTAGCCAAAGCCTCTCGAACCTAACCTAGACCTCTCCCTTACCTTTGAGCTTCTTGCGTGTTGGGCCATATCCTTCAGAATCTTAATGGTGGTGTTACCGCATGGTGAGGGCACGGGGGTCCTGCGGACTGTTTCTAGATCTGTTAATAACTTGCTGTGACAACTTGTCCCTTCGTCTTTGCTTGTCAGGTTCACTTGTTTGTCTTCTCCACATCTGTCTTGTGAGGTTGATAAGATGCTTTGAGAGGGGCACTGAAATGCAAAGAACAGATTTTCCTAAGATAGCTGAGCTTCTGGGTAAGGCTGTGAAGCAACGCGGGCCAGCCCAGCCAGGGGTTATGTTTGACGTTACACCGCAGACCTGATACTGGTGTCTTGCACATCTGTGGCCCTTTCCCTCCTGGAAACTGGAGGTCACTTCAGACACCACTGCAGATCGATTACTGGGCCAAATGGACCTGCAGTCTAATCAAGTGCTGCCACTATTCCCTCCTCTTGTGACAGTGAGCTGGAGACAGCAGTCAGGAGCAAACAGGAGACTTTGAAAGAACTGGAGGCAGAAGAAAGTGTGGAATCTCCAAGAAGAAAAGCTGAGCTCCATGTTGAAGACCTGAGAGAAACTATTCAAGCTGTGAGTAAAGCAGACTGTAAAGGTGTTTGCCTTGTGAGATCTGAGGCTGTAACTCCCTTGAAAATCCCAGCTCTTGTTCCTTCTGTGTGAACTCATTTGAGATGCAGTGCTGCGTTTTTCTTTGCCAGGGGACATCAATACGTTGTGTAGTATTTGTTGATTTCTGTGTAATATTACTGCTGGGGAAAGGAGTGTGGCGGAGTGTGAACCTAATGAAGTTCCACAAGGGCAAGCGAAGGGTCCTGCACCTGGGCAGGAATAACCCCACACAGCAGTGCAGGCTGGGGTTTGACCTGCTGGAGAGCAGCTCTGCCGAGAGGGACCTGGGAGTCCTGGTGGACGAAAAGCTGACCATGAGCCAGCAATGTGCCCTTGTGGCCAAGAGGGCCGATGGTCTCCTGGGGTACATCAAAAAGAGTACAGTCAGCAGGTTGAGGGAGGTCATCCTCCCCCTCTACTCAGCCTTGGTGAGACAACATCTGGAGTACTGTGTCTAGTTTGGGGCTCTCCAGTTCAAGACAGACAGGGAACTACTCGAGAGGGTCCAGCGGAGGCCTACAAAGATGATAGCGGGAGTGGAGCACGTCTCATGAGGAAAGGCTGAGAGCTCTGGGGCTGTTTTGCCTGGAGAAGAGAAGGCTGAGAGGGGATCTCATCGATGTTTGTCAATATCTAAAGGGTGTGTGGCAAGAGGATGGGGCCAGGCTCTCTTCAGTGGTGCCCAGTGACAGGACAAGACAATGGGCACAAACTGGAACATGGGAAATTCCATCTCAACATAAGGAAAATATTTTTTACTTTGAGGGTGGCAGAGCACTGGAACAGCTGCCCAGAGAGGGGGTAGAGCCTCTTTCTCTGGAGAAACTCCAAACCCTCCTGAATGTGTTCCTGTCCGACCCGATCTAGGTGAACCCACTTTGGCAGCAGGGTTGGACTAGATGATCTCCGAAGGTGCCCTCCAACCCCCACCATTCTGTGATACTCAGGTGCCCTTGGAGCCAGAAGCAAGGCTTGAGTTGGGGAAAGAAATGTTGTTGTTACTTTTCAAAAGTCACATAAAGAACATCCCTGGCGCTGGTTTTGGATCTGGGCAACACCATAGTGATGTCATTCTGAATTTTTGCTCCTATTATGGGGTGCTGGGGTTCTGTTTCCCATTCATATTTCTTAATTTTTGGAATGTTTCAACTCCAGCGCTCATCCAGAGAGCCTGCTTCCCCACCCTCTGAAAGCCATGAGGACTTCCAAGTTGATCAGTAAGTATCTGTATGCCGGCTGCTTCAGGAAAATATTTTTGCTTTGGTTTTACAAGCAAATGTTCTTGCTTGGGTTTATGCGCATTGTACTGGCAATCCGTTTTTGGGGAGGGGGCTGTGTGAGGCTTGCAGGATGGCACAGCCAGCACAGAGCCAGGAGCGTGTCTGTCTCTTTTGTGTAGTGTCAGGAGCTACATTTCTGCGGAAGGCATCTCCATCAGGAATGCCAAGGAGTTCCTGGTGCGCCAGACCCGCTCCA
Source organism: Vanellus vanellus (assembly GCF_965231255.1). Lineage (NCBI taxonomy): Eukaryota > Metazoa > Chordata > Aves > Charadriiformes > Charadriidae > Vanellus > Vanellus vanellus. The sequence continues at coordinate 8,130,130 of NC_138926.1, read as the reverse complement.
TGAGGAAGAGGCACACGGCACTGAAAGCTGCAAAGCAGCAGTGGCGCCAAGAGATGCAGAAAGCGCAGGAGGCAGTGCAGGATCCCGACAGCTCCCAGCTCCTGGAGGGGGTGCGCAAGAACCTGGAAGAGGTGAGCCCCCAAGTGCTGCCTGTGTTCAGATGTCAGGCATTGTGGCTGCACAAGGGAATCCACAGCCCTGGAATCGATTCCTGGCTCTGCAGCTAGTGTCAGGCAGCTGTGCATGTTCGGTCCTCCTAGAGATCAGATCTTATGTGTCTTTTATGATAGATGTGCAGCATTTGTCCCTGCTTGTGTTGCCTTCATAACACAAGGGTCAGGGTCCTTCCCCTCTCAGGCTGGCTGTAGATTCCTTCAGGAAGGCCGAGAGACCTGTTCAGGAATATGGTGCAAACAGTATCAGGGGAACAGGGTTAATGAGAACCTGACTTAGGCTTTGGGTCACAGTGATGTTACTGTGCCTCAGATGAGTGACCGACAGCGCCTGTGTGTGTGCATAGCCCACAGCGAACAGCATTGCACGGTAGAAGAGTTCCGGTTCTGTCTCATTGTGTGTGCTTTGGAATAGGAAGGCTCTACGAAGTAGTCACTGCAGTGTGACCAGCACTCGGTAGCTTGCTAGATGGCAGGAACTTGATTGTTAATTGGAGCTCCTGGGACCTTAAAAATGGAGAGAGAATTTGGTAGGGGGAAAAAATGGGATTCCTGTGTCATCCAAATCCTGTATCCTTTTCTCCTCATAGTAAAGGAAGTGACAGGTACCCATCCCGTCTGCAGGTACAAGTTTGTGGTTGTAGCTCTACAGTGATTTCACCCTTGCTTGGAAAGGGTTTCTTGAGTACTTGTCAGCTCTGCTGACATGCCAGCTGAAGACGGGGAAGGTCATAATTTCCCTCACTGATTATAGGGAGCATTCACGCTTGCAGACCCAAAGCTGTTGGCCCTGTTTAGTACAGGGTTTGGAAGTGAAACCTCCTATTCATTGGGGTGAACTTGCTTTGAGACATGTGCTCTTCTCTCTATCCACTCCACTTCCCATGCTCTCAGAGACTTGGGGGCAATTTTACTCCAGCAGCATGGTTTCCTCTGCTGAGTAGAAGTGAGATAATGAAAGTCACCCTTACCACTAATGTAAATTACTTCCTATCGTTCTTGTTTAATTTTCCTCCCCGACTTGGCTGTTGATCCACTGCAGGAAGCAAAGCAGTTGGACAAGATGAAGTCGGCTATGCGGAGAGGACAGGTGCTGCTGAAGAAGAAAGAAGAGAAATTAAGCCAGCTGGAGTCCTCACTGCTGGAGGAGGTAACCACCAGCATCACTGGTCCTTGGGCCTGCCCAGCTGCATTCCCACCCTGGCCAGAGCTTTGCGCCTCCTCCCCTAGACTGGCCTCTCGGCAGGGCTTTTGGTCACTGTGAGGGCTGTTTAACCGATGGCCAAAGACTGGTGTTTGTCAGCAGAGCTGGATTTTTAGAAACACATTCTCTGAGAGCAGAGTTGTGTGTCTGAGAAGGCTTCGCAAAGTTGGAGATAATGACAAACCATAATGAACTGTGACCCCTGTGATTCAGCAGAGCTGCAGCCAACAGGGCAGACGTGGGCTGGGTTGTGGGATGGAGACTTTCTTCCACGGCGGCAGCTTGCCAGGCAGGGCTGCTGGCAGCAGGGATGGACATGGGTGGAGAAAACCGGCTGGGTGCACTGGCGTGTGAGAAGCTGGGTGGTTAGTCAGCTGTTAACACCGACATGCTGAAGTGTCTTACAATATAAACTAAAACCTCACATCAGAATGTTTAGGTGTCTTATTAACTGTCTGTATCTCAGTCAAGATGGCCAGTACTGTGCCTTCCCTCTGCCGATGACATCTGGACTCAGTTAAATGGGCGGCTGCAGAGCGGGTACAGAAAGCAGCCTGAAAAAGCTGTGTGATTTGAGCCTAGAGAAAACAAGGGCAGGTCACCTCACGGGAGCTAGGATGGAGTCTGCTTTCCTGACCAAGGCAAGCCTTGGGATCTGCCCAGCTCTGCCTGGCACCACGTGGCCTCAGGCAGGGCAGCGGCAGATGCGGGAGCACAAGACCTTTGATGGTCAAGCACTTCTCCTTGGTCCAAAGAGAGAAACCAGCCCATGTGAGAGTTTTGAGGCTTATCTGAAGTACAAACCACTTTGAACTCTGCCTAGAAGGGCCCATTCCCCTGGCTGTTAGATTTGGCCTCTAGTGCCTGCATGTGCTTCTTCCAGAGACCAAGCAGCCTCCTGACTTTCAGATTTTGCTGTCAGGGACTGAAGATGAGTCTCTCTTCGCTTGGCCTATGCCCATCTCTGCAGTCCAGCCTGTGTAGACTGGCTGTAGGCAGTATTCCAGTGGCTTTTCCGTTTCAGGGACGGAAAAGCAGGCTTTACTTGCATTGTTTTCCTTCTTTTGAGCAGCTCTCAGATGAAGATACGCTGAAGAGTGCTGCCTGCAAGAAGATGGTAACTTTTGATCTCAGCACCTCTGAGGACACAAACAGCACGTCCAGTGTAAATCTATGTCAGCCTAAATGTAAGTGCCTGACTGCCTTGATAGGCTGTGCCCTATGCGTAATGCCCCAGACCTTGTTCTGGCATTCCCTCTCGCCTCTCTGATGTACCTTGTGTTGTTCTCACTGGTGCTCATTAGTGTCAAAGGCAGGTCTGCGACCCGTGCCTGGGTCTGCTCTGTGTATAACGTTTTGTTTGAAACAACTATTTCCTGCCTGTAGAGGCAGATGAGAGGGACAGAATCTGTGTGTGAATTTGCCTTTTAAATCTCTACCTTTGTTTTTAGAGTGGATTGTGAAATGTGGCTTCAGCTCTTCCCTCTGCTGTTGCAGAGCTGTATTGCTCTTCTGCGAGTGTCAGGGCTTCCTCCTCCTCGCACCTTTGGCAGGAGGGGCTGCTGCGAGTCCCTCCCTCTGCTGCTTGGGCTTTTTTGTTTGCCTGCAGTTGCCTGTAATGGGTGTTGTGCAGGTGGGAAGAAGGGCTCCCCATAATCGGCCGGGAAGGCAGGAGGGTTGCGTTGCTTGTGGAGAGGTCGAAGCTTAAACAAAATTTGGAGAACTTCCCCATGGCAACACTGATCTGTCCAGTCTGGGATCGTCTGTCTGACCCTGATCAGTAAAACATCTGCAGGCACATGTGAAACTGAAGAGTTTTCTCTCATCATATGATGAGAGCCCTTGTATCAGCACAGTCCTATTGCTCCTACCTCCAGCCTGGCTGGTGGCCGAGAGAGCTTCGCTTTTTACGAGCGTGTGAAGTGTAGCCAACCCAATCGGCCTCCTGCTCGGTTTGTGTGCGATGAGACCGCTGAAGGAAAGCGCGATTGCCTGTGCCAGCGTCTCACCTGGGAGGTAGGGTGCAGCGCTGGGGGTTTCAGCATGAGGGGGAATTGCTATTATGTTAATGGCTGCGTGGTACAGGGAACAGCAGAACTCGGAGGGATGGAGCAGGGCAGTGAAGCACATGCGCTAACACGTATCCAGGCTTGTCCTGCAGGTGCCATTCTTGCAGTAGTGGAGGATCTTACCCTCGTTATCTCGTTCCTCCCTGACTTTGTGCCCAAGCAGCCTCGTGGCACAAATCCTCGTTGTCAGTCTATGGCCTCTGGCTGCAAAGGCACGTTTATTGCCTCTCTCTCCCCCTTAGCACACGCTGATCAAACTCAGCTCAGAGCACAACACAGTGGAAAGCGAGCCTCCTGCCAGGGAGGCGGTGTCTCCCTTGCCTTCCCAGTGATCCCTCTTTTCCCCTCTCTCTTCTGGCAGTTGACTTGAGGACCGATTTCCAGCCTGCCCCCCAGCCGGACAAGATCCAGTACTTGACAGACTCTCTGCGGCGTATCACTAGTGAACTGAATGGGGTCCTCGGCATCTTGGGCTCTCTGAACAGTTGCCAGTCTCCACTCTTCACCTCAACACCCTGCGATGGTGTCCCTCTTTCTACATATGCCTCCGTGGCAGGACTTCAGGCAGGTGGCTCCCTGGTGCCCCCCGCCAGGGTGTCTCTGGTGAACCCCTGGGCCTGGAGCACTGGCCTGAGCGCTAGTCGCTCTTTCCCAGCTGGACAGTCGGTGGACAGTGTCCTGGCAGAGAAATGGCACAAGTATTTCCCAGGTAAGTCTCCTAGCTGTAATCCGTCTGCTTCCTTGCCTACGCCTTTTGATTTCAGAGCCCTGCAAGTTCTAACCAGCTCATCCTTCTGATGCTGCTGATAGGAAGGGTGCAAATGAGATAAAGAATGAGAAAAAGGTTTTCTCATTCCAGGAAGTGCAGCATATGGCTGATCTTGTCATCCTCCTTCTGGAGCAGTTCAGCCTTTAATATGCCCCAAGAAAGAGGAGCCCGGAAATCCTCCTCTCAATTGCAGATAGGTCATCTCTGTTTCCTCAACACCACTGTGTCCTTGGCAGGTGGCTCTGCTTGTAGAGACGGTGTATCCATAGTACAAAAAGCAAGTGCACCCAGATGGAAAGACTGGGGGACTGTAAGATTATGGGGGGCCTGTATTTAATGTCTGTTTTCCAGGTGGGTTCCCGCCGCTCAGCGGAAGTTCCAAGCCTCTGGACAGCAAGCTGGGATACATACCGGCAGAGTAAGGGTCTTTTTCCTTGAGCTGTTGCTTTCATTGTTTTTATTTCTCTGTAATGATTTAGAGGTCACATTTCATATAATAAGCAAGTAACAAAATAAAAAGTTAAATATTATTAAGTAGTATTATTAAGCACCGCCTCTTTCTCTTGTGCAACAGTGAGCAAATACGGCTGTTCCAGCATTCCCAGTTCCAGAGCCGTGAGTCGGATGAGATGAGTATTCAAGGAATGATTGAGACCAACAAGAAATGGCTAGAAGACTTCAAGAGGGATTCACAAATGTATCCTTTGCCTTAGTCTGGTGTTTAATTGCACTCCGGCTTCCTGCAGCAGGTAGGAGGCAGCAGAAGGTGAGCAAGTCAGGAGCTCTAAAGCATTGAACGGCAATGTTGAAGCCTTAACCTCTATTTTAGTGTCCAGTTCTGCAAAGAAATATGGTGTTTAGCAGTCAGAGCATGAGTGACCTGCTTGCTCTTCTTTGAGCTGTACTTGACCAGGGAAGTGTCTTCCCTTTCCTTAGTTGTGCTGTGATGCTCTTCAGTGTCGCTGCTCTGCTGTGATACACAGCAGTTGGAGCTTGTAATGTGAGAATGATAAAAAAATTAACCAAAGAGTGCAGAATGGAGTAGGTGGCGGGGAAGTAGGGGCTCTAGTCTCCTCGGCTTGCTTTCGGTGCCATCGACAAAGCCCCAGCTGCATCGGGGACTGTGCTACGGGCAGTCCCTGCTGAGCAGCCGGGGTGAGGGAGCAGTGCCTCTGTGAGGCGAGGGTGCCTGGAGTCGTGCGGACCTGGCACACGGGGCGGCCGCGTGGCCGGGCAGGGAGGGCTGGGGCTCCCCACAGAGCCCTCCCTCCAGCTCGGTTTTGAGGCATGTCGTAGCCTGCAGTTGGATCAAATGAGCGAGACCTCTCCGCTATTAGCGGGGATGTTTCCAGGCTTGTGTTGTAACAGCATTATGCTGGGGCTGTCAGTATCTCCTCTGCAGTGTACACTGATATTAGCAGCAAATCCCTTGGGCCTCCGATAGCGCACGCTGCTCCTTTGAATTCCCTAATCCCCCTTTAATTCCATTTGACTTGGATGCAGCAGGCTAAATACAGCCCGTGTGCGTGAGGCTGGCTCCTGCCCCGCAGTACCTGTCCTGGCTGCCGGCTGTGCCCGTGCGTGCTAATCCCTGCTGGAAGCCAGGCTTTTCCTTCACCTGCCTGCCAGACCTCTCTTCCCAGGTGCCCAGAAGCCCGCTGCCAGCAGCCCCAGCCTACTTCAGCTAGGACTGGATGAAAACAGACAAATCAAAGTGTACCATTACTAAAAGGTGGGACTTGGCTCTGGAGAGACGGTGGCTGGGGCCCTACTGATACTTGGGGCTTCAGTGGTGCCCAGCCATCTCGGCTGTGTCTTTGCACTGTGCCCTTGAAATAAAGTCTCTGTACAAGAGAGTGGAGGAAGCGAACTTCCCGGGTGGATTCTTCTAATCCTGTAATGTGTCCAAATATACTTTATAGACTGTTTAATCCAGTAGTGAAATATCAGGGCTTCCATAAATCAACAGTTCTCTCATTAGTATTCTAGCAGCGGTGAGCCAGAGCTGTGAATCATGGAGGACTTTGAGTAACTGGTCAAGGGGGAGGACAGGAATCCAGCTGAGACTTTGCTAGAGGAAACGCGTCAGGAGACGAGCCCACACTGATGCCCAGCAAATGCTTAATTGCAGGTGGGCCAAGTCATCTGGGCCCTGCCCTGTGTGCGAGCGAGGGAGAACAAATGGTGAAATGGCTGTAGAGTCGGGGGACAGAATCGGGGAATGGCGTGTTCTGACTCTCAGGGAATGTTCTTCTCTGTTGGGGTGGAAGCAATAGGAACTAAACCAGGGGTAGCTTTTCATGGCAGATCTGGAAAAGCACTCCTTGATTCCTCTTCCTGCTACGCTGGCCAGAGCTGCGCAGCAAAGCTGTGCTGCGGGAGCTTCTCTGCGGCGTTGCAAACGCTCCGCTGGCCATGTGAGGGGGGATGGCAAGAGAGCGTGGGGTGGCGTCTGCTGGTGCAGGCGCTGTTAAGGAACTCAGCCTAGTGTGAGTGTCGAGACAAAGCCCCACCTGCGTCCTCCTGTGCCCCGGGGAGAGGGGGAGGGAGCGGAGCTCGGCTCAGCAGCTGGGTTCTCCTTCCACCCAGCAGGGCTGGGGATGCCGTCGGGAGCCCGCGGAGCCCAGCCTGCAGCCTGGCCTTGCTGCTCTGGCAGCAGCTCTGCTGAGCTCCCGGGAGAGCAGGTCTGAGACCGTGAAATGGGCTCTGCGGGACTGGAGGTGCTGCTGAGGTGTTGGGACGCACAGCGCTCCGACCTCGGCTGTGAGGCAGCGGCTTGTCGCTTTGCTCACCGGGTGGCTGCAGTGGTGCTCCTCTGGAGAGGCGTAACCAGAGCACATCACCACCCGCTGGGACGCACGGAGCTGGAAGGGGGCAGATGGTGCTGCTCTAGCCAACAGGGAGAAGCGGGGCTAGGCTTGCATACCGCAGAGCGGGAAATGTGGTATTTGGTTGTCGTTGTCAGTAGATCCTCCAAGCTGACTTTAAATATTTCATGGTTTCAAAAATGCTGATCCACTTGCCATTTTGTCTGATGAAGAAGTCTGCATTTCAAGGGATCCCATCTGTGTGAAATCATCTTCAAAGCCGTTCTCTCTAGAGACGGCTGATGCAGGGAGGGCGGTAAAGCCGCTGCTCTGCACCCTTCCGTGCTGTTTGTCTTCCTTGGTGTGGCTAATGACGTGCAGCGGAGTGAAGCAGAACCCCCTCCTGCTTTGCTTCCCGGGGTGTTGCGTTCTGGCGCAACACTGCAACAGCGTGCACTGTGAGCGTGGCAGGGGAATGTTTACATGCAAATAGAAATATATTTTTGATGAACATCATTTTAGAACTCCTAAGAATGTCTGTATATATTTTTTGCTGATTTTTCTTTGATTTTTTTTTTTTTTTAAAAGTACTTGGCCAGTCTTTATCCTTGGACAGCTTGGTCCTCTGGTCAGGTCCTTGTTTTCCCACCTTCTGCTCACTAATGAAGTGCAGCGTAGCCTGTCTGCAGGCACTGCCAGTACAGAACATCCCAGTGGTGCCCTCACTGATGAAATCCTAGCTGGAGTCAGCTCTGGCTGACTGGGGAGACCTCAGGTGCCCACAGGGAGCGGCAGCTGCCCAAGGGAGTCCCTCTGTGGGAAGGGATGGATCAAAACACAGGTTTCCCCATCTACTGTCAGACTGCACCAATCCCTGTCTGCAGGGAATTTGCTTTTAGTTTCCTGGGTACTGGTGGGAGACATGGCAATCCTTCCAGTGCAGTATTCTAGGAGGGACCCTACCGTCCTGGCTCTCTGTGGCGTGGGGAGACTGTCAGCCTGGTGGGTGCTGTGCCCGAGGCCGTGCCGCCGAGTCCAGTCGGTGTGGTTGGAGAACCGTGTGTTAGTAGTGTGGAGAAATGCCTGTTTTATTAGCGATAACTTGGTTTGAGACATGTTCCTTTTTCCTGTTTAAAACCTGTGATAGCAGCTGTATCTGGTTTTGCATGCAAATTAAATCAACACGAGCCTGTTTTGTATGACGGTGATGTCTGTAGCTCTATTTTTCTTGTTGAGATGTTCTGTTGTAGCCCTAGATATCCAGCTTGTACTTACCTTCCACATCTTCCCCTCGCTTGTCTCTGGGCTGTTTCATGTTTTGTCTTGTCAAGGTCACTTCTGGCAATTTCCAAGACCACTTCAGCTCTCTGTGGCTTTATTACCATTATTCTGTTAAGTATCTGGCCAGGGTAGCAAATGCAGGGGCAGACAGAAAGCTAAAAAACAAAACTACAAAAGCAATTCTTCATGGGGCTTTCAGCCACCAGGACAGCTTTTCTTGGGCTCGTATCCTGCCCTTTTCGTAAAACTGTCATCCGGCCGCGTTACAGTGGCGCTCTCACTCTGGAGTGTTATGTCAAGGTCGGGGCCGGGCTGTGTGTGGGAGCAGCCCAAGGCCAGCTCGCCCAGGGAGGGGTCTGCGGGATGGGCGAAGGCGCTCCGGTCTCTGCGCGAGCGGGTGGGGAGTTCTCCCTGGGAAATGGGGAGAACAGTGGCGCACTGGCAGGGAAAGGGGCTTTGCTCTGGAACTGCTCTTCGGCAACTTGGGATGTGGTAAAATTGGTGATCTCTGCAGATTGGCTGTTGCTACTGATTTCTCTGTGTATTTCGGAGCAGCCGTGGATGTTCCCCCAAGCGGTGTTTTAGGCGCTGCTGCTGCAGCAGTGTGCTCGCTGGAGTCCTGCCGGCGGGATCTCACCAGAAATGGTGATGTGCTTTTCTTTTCCCATGGTGGCTTGTTCCTTTCCCCTTCTCGCCTCCTTCCAGCAGCCCTGGGACACCCATAGCAGCCATTCCCAGCTGTGCGTGTTTGCTCCTTTGGGATTTTCCCCTTTCAGGTAGTCTCGCATGGAAGACTCGGCTTGTCCCGTGTCTCCGAGCACTGCAGCAAAGGTTGCCTCCATCCAAATGGGGCGTTTGCCACATGTGTCCTGGCTGGGGACTCTCCGGTGCTGAGAGACTGCAGATGTGTCACACGGCCAGTGACAGCAACGGTGAGGCGAGAGAAGGTTCAACACCTGCCCTTGTTTTTCCAGCTTTAATTCTTCTGCACAGTGCCTTGCTCACTGGAAATCCGAGGTGCAGATGGATGGGGGTGTGGGGATGCTGGGTGATCAGAACACGATTTGAGCTACTGGTACAACAGGAAAAACAAATGTGGTCAGAGGATGCGCGAGGCACACGGGCATGTGCAGGGGTTGGGATGCTGCTGCGCACAGTAGCGCTCTGCCCCGTGGAGGGAGGGCTGGCAAGGAAGGGGCGCGATTGCCGCTGTACACGCTGGGCAGCGAGGAGAGCTGTTGGAGCCGGAGGACTGATGAGGCTCAGGAGGAGCAGTGTGTGTGTCAGCTGGCCCCACAGAAAAGGAGGCTGATTGTTAGATGCACATCCTTAAAAGCAGAACACAAACCACTGCCAGCCGTGAGTCGGCCCAGTTTATGCTGTGCATGACCTGCACTTGTGTGTCTTTGCCCACTGGAGAGCTGCGATATGAACTACCGGAGGAGGTCTCTGATGGCAACGCACATTGTCAAGGTAGGCACTTTTGGGAACAGGTCTGGTCCTCTTGGTGTCTTCTGGATCCAGGTCCTGCAAAGAGCACAGGGCGGCTCTGAGAAATCCAAAGTCCCATCTGAACTGTAGGCGCCTTCTGGGTGTGGGAGGCTTTGCTGTAATCCTGCCGAGAATCAGTCCCGAGCAGAGGAGGTCTGCCCCGGCTCATGGGTCTGAGGTGTGGGCTGTGTGAATGCGTGTCTGTGCGCACTGGCCTGCGTACGTATGTAGAGAAGAGGATTTGCTTTTCCTGGAATGCCAGTCCTGTATATGGTGGAGAAACTCGGCGATTAGAAGAGCAAAAGGACAGTGCACGATTACTCTGTCAAGATGAATGCAAGCCGTAAGCTCATTAAGGGGCTTGGAGCCTGCCTGCCAGAGAAGGCACCTTTCAGTCCCAGCCTATTTGGAGACGGCTGTGCGTCGCTCCCAGAGCTTGGAATTCCTGGAACAGAGGGAGCTCCTGGGAGACCCCAGCCATGCTGGCAACCCTGATGACAGCACTGTTTTTTGTGGTGAGAGCATTTGGCCAGGTGAGTCTGGGCTGGCCTGGCGGCAGGTAGGCTTGAATGCTTTCCACTGTATTTCCAGAAGCGTGTGGGTTCTCCTAGTCGAGAAGGTGGGGAAGCAGTGAGGAATGTGGGCTTGCCTATTCTCGCGGGCTGGGGATGCCTCGGCTCCTGCTGTGGCTGTGCCAGGAGCTCCTGTGGTGGGTCATCCTCAGCATCCTCTGGCTTTTGTAGCTCCTCCTCCAGGGCCGGCGCCGGAGGGTCCCGCAGCGCTGTGCAGCAGTGTGCCCTGGCCCTGCCGCATGGCGTGGGATGCGGGGGGAAGTGACTGTCACGGTGTGAGCCTGCAGCAGAGCTCTGAGCCCTGCCTCCTGCCTCTCCTGTGGTCTCTAGACCAGCTCCTGCCCTCTGCAATTCCCTGTCCCCAAAAATACCTCGGCCTCCTGTGCCACCCTGGGCAGGAGGTCTGGGCCACCCATACTCGCTGCAGAGCCATGTGGCCTCAGCTGTACCCATGAGCTCTGCAGCCCCCCTACCTCGTGAGGAGACTCGCTCATCGCTGTGGTGCGGGAAGACAGCTGAGCATTGCTGCAGCTGGCAAGGCCACCGTGGGCTGTGATCACTGGTGATGCATATGGAATAGCAGCTCATTGCGTTGCTCTTCTGCTTCTCTCCTGTCCTCTTACATACTGCAAATCCTTTCTGTGCCCAGCTCGGGACCAACTTCTTCCATGAAGAGCCCCTGCCGTACCTCGTGTACCAGCCCCTACCCTGGCAGATCCAGTGTGTGAGCCAGAGCCGCCGCACCAGCCGGGACAGCGAGGTGAGGGGGGGCTTCGCTGCGTGCAGTCTGCCGGGGGAGAGGGCAGTGCCTGGCACAGGAGCAGCAGCACACAGCTGTGAACCAAACATGGAGCAGAAGGCTTGGGCAGGGGGAGAGATATCTCCCCCCCCCCCCCCCCCCCTTGAAAGACAGAAAATAGGGTAATACCAGGAGGAAGGATAAGCTGAAAAAAGTAGGAAAGGTATCTGTAGAAAATCTCAGGCTTAGCGTTAGGATGAAAACATTCCCTAGCAGACCTGGCATCTCGGGTGCTGCAGCATCATGGTAGGTACTGGAGCTGAGGAAACGAACCCAGCAAGCCTGGTTCCACCATGATTTGAAATGCAGGTGCAGCGAGGCTGGCCTGTGCCAATGTACAGCTGAAGATGCTACCAGCGCGTCTCACGGCTCTGATTTTTGATACAGAGATCTCTTCTGCTTCTCCTTGGAGGACTTCTCACAAATGCAAATGAATTAATCAGTGCTCTGGTAATGCTCCTGAAGGAAACAATAGCAGTAATTTTCGAGCTTCCCAAAGGGAATGGCTAGTGGCAAGCTCGAGGAGGCTGGTCCTGGCCCTTTCGGAGCTGCCCAGCTGGCCTGAAAGGGACTGTTCTCACCACCTCTACCTGATACACAACTAATGCAGGGTTTTTCTTCTCTGCCTTTCTAGAGAGGCCGGAGCTCTCGGCACAACAGCATCTACTCAATTTCTGGAGAGAAAGGTGAGTGTGGAGCGGGCACAGAGACAGCCCTGCCTGAGTAGTAGGGGAAACTCAGTGTTGTGGCCGTGGGATGCGATTAGAAGAGCAGGCATTGCAGCACCTGGACCCTCTTGGCTGCTTCTTCCAAACAATCTCTCTCTGACATTATTAAGAGGTGTTTTGGAAGTCTGCTTTGCGGAGGGAAGCCCCCTTGGATGGCTTTCTCTCCAGGCCAGCCTATGGCTTGCTGGCTGCACTGTATTTTCAGTCAATTGTGCTCCCTGTGGAGGGGGCCCTCCTTGCCACCCCCAGGAGGGCACCTGACTATGGACAGGATAGTTGTTCACTAAAGCCTGTAGTATCAGCGAGTGAAGGGCTCAGTGTTGCGTGGCTGAATATACAGCAGCGTGTGTGTGTGTGTGTGCATGCTAATCCCTGACTCCCTCTTCCCAAGAAACCTGCCCCACTGAACTCCATGTCCCCTAAAACAGCCCCCCTACCTCTGTTCTCCTTGCCCTGCAAACCACCCAGAATTTATCCCTCTTCCCTCCTCCTTGCTCTTGTCTCCAAGACTGCCCCCTCTGAAGTCAAGTGCGCAGCAAAGAGGATTTGAGCACTTCTATTCTGAGCGCAGCTCGGGCGGCAATCGGATAAAGGCCGGTGAAGCGATGCTCCGGCAGCGCGGGGCTGGGCCGGGTGCTGCCGACCGCCTGCCGCGGCAGAGCAGGCAGGGTGCTGAGCTGCCACACTCCTCCTGGGTGCACCGGTAGCTCTGGCCAGCCTGGCCACTGCTCTGGGGGGTTTCACTGCCCCGTGAGAAGGTCCCCAGGGCTGCCTGTGGCTGACAGTGGCATTGTGTAGTTGCAGCGGTGGGGTGTTATTGATGGTCCCGGCTGGGGCCGAGCTCCTTCAGTAGGTGTACTTCTTGCAGCGCTGTCGGCAGCCGCACGGCCGGGGGCTCGTTCCTGCAAACATACAGCAGTACGTGCCCTGGTGGCTCCCCAGCCTCCGGCGTTTGATTTTTGCAGCGGGCAGGATTTATGGCTGACGGTGTATCTTGTTAAGCAGGGCAGGAGGGAGCCGGTTCCCAACTTGGACTCTCTTTATGTATCTCTTTACTTTGCAATTTCTTTTAGGATGTGAATGAAAATGGGTTCAGGTGACAGTGGTGAGTTTATACAGCAGCATCTGGCACCAGGATTCTGATCGCTGCTCGGGGGGTGCTTAGCAGTGACACACTCGCTTAAAGGAGCACTGCTGAGTGGCTTTGATTCAGTTCCTGTTGAATTTCACAATACTTCCCTAATGCCACATTAAGCGTGGGGTGGGGAGGGCTCCCATTTGTCAGCATGAGAGCTTTATTGCTGTACAGTGCTGGGCTTTTTTTCTAATCTTATTTGTGTGTGTGTGAAAGTAAGTGAGTATCATACTTGGTGATTAAATGTGGGGAAGCTGAGGTCTTTGGGGAGTGAAGCTGTGTAAACGGAGGGGTTAGCGCTGCCAGGGAGGCTGGGCTTTTCCGTGCCTCCCGCTCCATCTCCCTCCGCTGTGGAGATGCGCCCCGTGAGCCGGTGGAGCCATGGTTTTGTGCTGTGGATTATCCGGCCTTTTTCACCTCTGTAATGGAGTGAAGCCCCCAGAGTGTGGGGAGCCTGGGGTACGCGGAGGCCGGTCTGAGCCCACGGGGCGGTGGTGCCAGAGCCCTGCCCAGATCAGCGGAGCCTGTGCTCACTGCGATGCTTGGCTGTCTTTCTAGGCAACGTGACCCCTGATGCCAGCAGCGAGAGCAAGTTCTTCAGTGATCCTTCTGAGAAGGCAGCCGTGACCATCCAGACCCACTTCAGGAGATACCAGCAGCAGAAGCAGGAGAAGAAGTAGCCGTGTCAGCCACCCGTGCCCTGCACTGTCCCTCCTTTTTTGTCTGTTCTGTACCCCAGAGATTTGCGGCCACTGTGACTGTGAACCCTGATGTGTAGCTTCTGGTGCGTGCGCAGCTGTAGATACTCTGCCGTTTGTGCTGGTCGCTGCTCAGAGTGAGATCTTTCCTGGTCAGTCCTTCCCGAGAGAGCATTGCCTTGTGTGCCAGGGGACAGCGGGCGAGGGGCTGTGTGACGGGACCGCGGCACCCAGGGAGTGGCACGGCACCGGCCAGCCGTTCCGTGGCGGCAGCGCCCAGAGCTGCCCGGTGTGGTGGCCGGCCGTGGGGCTGCAGGGAGCCGGGGCAGGGCTGTGTGGGGCTGGCGGAGCTGCTCAGCCCCAGCAGCTGTGTCAGGGGGAGGGGAGGCCCCGCACAGCTGATGGCGGTTGTGGCTCCTTGGTCGCTACCCAGCTGTGGCTTGTTTTCCCTGGTGATAACCCTCCCCTGTGCCTCCATCCCCACTCTGCCTCTGGAGCTGGGGTGGAACGGCTGCCTTTGTCCCCTGCTCCAGGCGGCTGGCTCGCAGAGCTGCCGAGCGCGGTGTCCAGGAGCTGGCCCGGAGCGGGATGTCGCCGAGGGGGTGTGCTGCAGGCAGGAGCTGAGCCGTGTGCTGACCGTGAGCTGCTCTTACTGTTCTTGGGGAGCACTGGTGGGGGTGCTCTGGTTTCAGAGCGGGAATGGGGTGGGACTCTGTCTCCTGTGGCTGCATGTGCCCAGGTTCAACCTGCTCTCTGCCAAGTCGGGCTCCTTCCAGCCCTCTGCTAACTCGGGCGTGTGGGTTAGTGCCAGTGTCACCCAGCCACCCTGTCGCGGGCTATTAGTCCAGCAAAGCTGAACAAAGACCTGCTCCTAGTCTGGCAGGGACAGAACCCCAAGGTTCTCTTGGGTTCTCGCACCTGTTGCTGAGTGCTGGCTTTTGGAGGGTGCAGAGCTGTTGAAACAGAGGGAATCTGAAAGTTCTGAGCTCTGGGTTAGCAGAGAAACAGGGGGAGGTTTGCTGCGAGCAGGGTGGGTGTGAGAAGCTGGTGAGGAGGTGCCACGTGCATGGTGGGTGCTCTGTGGGAAGGAGCAGGGCACGGAGGAGCTGCTGGCCACGGACGGTGCTGCTCTGACCACTTGAGTGTGGTTTTAACTGCTGCTTTGCTGGGTCTGATGTTGGGTTTTCTGTGCAGAGCTCCTGAGCTGTGCCCTTCGAGTCCTGACTGTTTGCAGGCTGCTCTTTCTCTCCTCCCCGGCCACAAAGGTCCTCAGCCCTTCTTGCAAGGGCTCCATCCCCAGCTGCCCCTGCTTGTCTTGAGCTCGTAAGTGCTGGTGTCTGGCTTCTGCTTGTGCTCAGTTACTGCCTGCTGCTCGCTGTGGTTGGCCTCCAGCGGCGCTCCAGCCCTCCTCTGAAGGCGCGGTGGGAGAGCAGGGCTGGCGATGGTTCCGTGTGTCACTCTGCAGTGGGGTGAGCTGCCAGGCCGTGCTGCGGGCAGCCGGAGCCGGGTGACACCAGGAGGTGTGTTGCGTGGTGTGGTGTCTGGGGGCTGGGCTGGAGTGCTGTGCAGGGCAGCTGGGAAAGCAGACAGAAACCCAAAGAGCTGGTTTGGTTTTATGAGCTTGATGGGGCTTTTGCCCGTTTCCTGTTGAAGGCAGAGGTCTTGGCTAGTGGGGCGTGAATAGGCTGTCTGCCGTAACTCCTGGTTGGTTACTGTGTGCAGCGATGTGGGGAGAGCCTATTGCCTTGGTGAGGGGCAGGGGGCTCGCGGGGGGCAGGGGGGTCTCGTGGTGAGTGCTGGGAACCTGGACTGTCTTCACAAACTGTGCGAAGGTAGGGGTGGGAACTGCTGGGGAAGGGAAGGTGGAGAATTCCTGCTAAGATGTAGAAAGAAATCTGTACTAGCCAATTACAATAAAGATGTACTAATCGGTGTTAATCTGTTCTTCTTTTTGTCTTGCTAATCCACGTTTACTCTCACAGCTGAGAACACACTTGCCTTTTCTTGCCTCTTCTATTTAAAGGCTGGGCTCAGCGTTTCACGGGCGCTGCGCGGTTGCCTAGCTGTGACACTGCTTTGAGGTGGGGGTGGGCACTTGGCTCGCTTTAAAATCTGTACTATGTGAAGGTTTTGAAGTCTGTTGTGCACTGAACTGGTTTTGAAATGCTTAGGAAAATGCTTGAGAAGTGCTACTTTGCTTGTCAACACTCACCAGTGATCTTGGGGAGAGACAGAAGGGGCAGTACTGTTTCACTTGCTTGAAGTCAAAGGCTGACCAGTGTAAGGCCGACCTGATGTCGGGATGAGTTGATGCTGGCTGTGTTGGACCCGTGGGTCCCCTGGAGTGGCAGTAGGGTCCTCGGCCCATCAGGGGGCTGCGGCAGCCTGCACGGGAGGGTACGTGCAGCCAGGAGGTTCCTGGGACTCTGTGGATGAGGCGGAAGGCTGAATCGCTGGTGACCGGTTGCTGCACGTCCCCCAGCCTCTCTGGCCCCTCCATGTTTTCCCTTGATGACTTCCTTTAAGGGAAGCTAGGCAAGCCCTTCCTGGCTCAAACAGACCCTGTAGGAGCTGCATAGTGTGATCTTCAGCACGCAATTGCCTTGCTCGTGTTCCGTCTGCAAATGCTCTACAAACCCCATGCGCTCCTTGCATGCTAAATCAGAAACTCGCCATGCCTTTGGCTCCAAATCTGTTAAAATTGAATGAATAAGAAAACTCATGCATAGAAGTAAATGCTATTCAGAACAGATCTTGGTTGGTTTTTTTATTTTGGTGGTGGTTTGTTTCTGTTGTTGGGATTCATATTAAACAAAAAGGCAGCACAGCTGCCAGGCTATTGCCACAGCACTTCCAGCTCTACCGGATTGAAGGAGTTAGAACCTGATGGCAAAGGAGGGGCTGCTGACCAGTGTGACAACACAAGCAGGTAAGGGAACTGTGAGCTGGAAATGGAAATTGCATGTAATGTCACCAAGTAGCACTAATAACTTAATCAAGAGGATTATTTTTTTTTACTTAATACCTCTCCTGGATTTAAAAATTACAGGAAATCAAAAGCTAAATTTGAAGTTTAAGGAAATTATCTGTTTGTAAGGAAAGATGAGGTGGAACCAATGCCTGGATGTTAAATTAGGAAGGTTGGGTTGTTCACTTTTAAACTGGCAGTTTTATAACTAAGAAGTTCTACACAGTTGTTGTTACTCTGTGTTCAACAGCAATTTTTTACTGTTCTCATTTTCTTTCCTATCGTTATTTTCAAGAGCAGTTAATACGCTCGTTACCCAAAGGGGAAGGAGGAGTTCTAGAGGAGGTTCTGGTGCTAACTAAAATACTTCAGCAGGTACCAACAGTTGTTTTAGTCTTCCTGGGGTAGCAGAACAGGTTGCTGGTGAGGCTGCGCTTTGAGTACTGGGTTCGGTTTTGGGCCCCTCCCTACAAGAAGGACCTTGAGGTGCTGGAGTGTGTCCAGAGAAGGGCAGTGAAGCTGGTGAGGGGTCTGGAGGACAAATCTTATGAGGAGTGGCTGAGGGAACTGGGGTTGATCAGTCTAGAGAAAAAGAGGCACAGGGGAGACCCTATCGCTCTCTCTAACGACCAGAAAGGACACTGAACCATGTCCCTCAGCACCACATCTACCCATCTTTAAAATACCTCCAGGGGATGGCGATTCCACCACTGCCCTGGGCAGCCTGTTCCAGTGCTCGACTACCCTTTTTCAGTGCAGAACTTTTAGATTAGGTATTAGGAGTGTCCCCTGGAGTAACTTGAGGCTGTTTCCTCTTGTCCTATCACTTATTGCTTGGGAGAAGAGACCGACCCCACCTTTCCTCCCTGGGCAGCCTGTTCCTTTCGGGTAGTGGTGAGAGTCGCCATCCCTGGAGGTATTTAAAAGACAGGTAGACGTGGTGCTGAGGGACACAGGGTTCAGTGGAGGACCTGGCCGTGCTGGGGTGATGGTTGGGCTTGATGATCTTCAAGGTCCCTTCCAACGTAGACAATTGTATGATTCCAGGTGGATGTATGCAAGGGGAAGGTATAATTTGCACTTTGGTGGTTAATTAATTGCTTCGTTCTTCTTTTGCTCTTGGTTTTTGCTACCAGCCATAGCAAAGAGGGGGGACTGTGCTGTGCTTCACTCGTCTGTACTGCACTGTGCTGTGACCTGGTGGAGCTCCACCATGTTTCACTGTGCCGTGGTGTGCCGCGATACCCTGCACCCTAGGGGAGCTGTGCGGTGTTTTACTGTCCTGTGCCGTGATTCACCGGGACAGGAGGCAGCGACGCCATGATTCACAGCACTGTGCCGGAGTCACCGGGCTTCACACTGTGCTGCATTTCGCCCCAACGCACTGTGCTGCACTGCCCCACTGCAGCTCGCCCTGCTCAGCTGCGCCTGGGGCCAGCTCTGCTGTGCTTCACCTCCCGCTCCCACGCAGTGCCACGAAGCATCAGGGAACAAGAGCCCCGCCGTGAGCAAGTCACTGCGCTCTGCTGGATCCGCACACGATACTGGAGCTGCACCACACTTCCCCTGTGCTGCCACAGCCGTGCCGTGGCTCGCAAGCGTCTGTACAGCAGTTCATGGTCCTGCACAGGAGTTCATCCTTCTGGGCTGGAGCCAGCCGGCCGGTTGGCACGGCTGGCCTGGACTTACCGGGGAGTAGGTGCCACGCAGCCATGGATGCTGTGCCAGAGCCTGGCAGTTGTCGGGGTGGCTGCGCCCAGGACCCTGCTCCCATCCCTTCCCCCTCCTCCTGCCCCGGGGCTCTGCAGGCACTGCGTGGTGCTGCGTGTCCCTGGGCTTCCGGGGCACGCTTTAGTCTTCTGGATGGCTCTGGGCTGCCCCTCTCCATCCTCCCGGGATGTTCTGCGCTGGCTCCTGCCCTGCTCGCTTAACAAACGCCCACATATAAACATAACCTTTATTGCACACAGCGCTGGGTTTTTTTTCATAGAAAAAGGTATTAACACATAAGCATTTGCAAATTGAAGCAACTCCTGTTGTTTTCAGAACAGTAAAATAGCATGCAATGTCTTTGAGACGTTCCTTTTTAAAACCACCGACAAGATTAGGGAAGAAAAAAAAAAAAAGTCGCTGAGTCTTTCCTTGTGCCCCTTTCAAAATGATGTGAAATATATATATGTATACATATATATTATATTTTTAAATCTGTAACATCAAATTCTTTGTGCCCTGGTTTCTTTTTCTGTTCGGAGAAGAAGAAAATAGCTTCATTTATACAAAAGAGTTCATTATGTACAAGTTTGTTAATTAAATATAAATGGCGCGGGGAAAGGAGCGGTGTCCATGGCAGGCGATCTCCAGTGGGTGCTCTACACCAGCGTGTAGGACTTGGAGTAGGCTCCAGCCCCCTGTTTTTGAGACCTGCCTACACCTGATGTGCTCATTTCTAGGAGCGAGTCCCTGGAGCCCCCCACTTTGGAGTGCGTGGGCACCCGCACCTCGGCGGCGGCGGCGGCAGGCTCGGTGGCGGCAGTGGGTGCCGGGGCGGCGCTGGCGGCAGGCGCGGCGGTGGTGCTCGTCGTGCCGGGCATGGGGAGAGTCCTTTGAGGTAAGGTGGTTGCGGCGGAGGCTGGGGGAGGCAGACCCAGGGGCTTGGTGCCGGGCTCCAGCGTCATGTGCCGGGCTTGCGCGTGGTACGCCCGGGCGAGGTTGCGGATGGAGGCTTCCCGCGGGGGCACCACGGGGCACGGCTCGTGGGCGTCGGGCTTGCGGAAGAAGGCCTCCGACTTGACGTAGAGCGGGAGGTTGCAGTAGTCGCCTGCAAGGGGAAAAGCGGAGGCAGGTGAGGCTCTGGAGCGGGGCCCGTGTAACGTGCTGTAAACATGATGTAAAATGTGCTGTAACTGTCCCAGCAGTTGTCACGGCCACACAAGGTACGGAGCATGGCAAACTACGCTCTCCAAGGGTCTATACTACGGGTTCTATAAAGTATTATAGCCTTGTATGACAATGTGGGCTTCTGACGTTGTACATCTGCTATCACATGAAATGTAGCAGATGTTCAAGATACAATAGTGTCACTTATTAGATCAGAGTACGAAACAGCAGTATCAATGGTGGACTATACAGGTGCTATCATTGTGTACAGTGTGTCATATATTAAATACATTAGCAATGTTATATGTGCAACAAAAAGTATATTATGCTATTTATTAGATCCATTCTGTTCTGTCAGGTATTATACAGTACACATCGGTGTTATGAATGTACCAAATATTTACGCAAAATACATGTTATGCTATGTTGTGTAACACAGACTGGTGTGGGTGGGAAGGGACCTTTTAAAAGTCATCGAGCAGTCCATAAAATGTATTTGTTAGATCAGAAACTGTACTATTAATAATGCAATGTAACACTATTGCTTTTATATAACGCTACTAGCTGACTTTTACAGGTCCCTTCCACCCCCCACCATTCTGTATTTCCCATTTGTCAGTATTCCTTGCCCGGTTTTCTATGCTATGAGTGATATGGGACGGGGGCAAGAGAAGGGAATCATTGGTTTCGGTTGGAAGGGACCCTATTTGAAGATCATCAGGGGGAGGGGAGCAAAGAGACGTCATGTGAGGAGAGGAGCAAACAAATGTGAGGAGGAAGAAACTGAGGAGGAAAAAAAAAAAGGGAGAGGAGAAAAAATGGGAATCATTAGTTAGAGTTTGTGTAGGTTCTGTGGGGATCTTTTCCAGATTGTGTTGGGATTGGGAACAGCTCTCTGTGGAACCTGCTGAACTCAAAACCTATAAAGTGAACACCTACAAGCCAAAGGGACGATACTGAAAGATCGGCACTGTGTAGCGAGATGCTGTTCCTACCGCCTCTCCTACCCTTCAGAGGAACCATCTCTCCGTACCTTCAGTTGTACGCTGCATGTTTAATGTGTTGTGTAACGCAGAGAAAAAGACAATGACAAAGCACACGTATACGTACTCTTGCTGGCCCGGTGCGGGATGGGTACGGCCACGCTCTTGCCCCGCTCACTGTCCTGGGGTTTGGGGGGGGAGGCGGTGAAGCGACAGATGCCGGGCTCTGAGGGGGTGCTCATGGAGGTCATGCTGTCGGCATTGTCGGTGGTGCCGGTGGTCATCTGGTCTGAGGAGCTGTCAGAGATGAAGCACTCTGTGATCTCAAACTTGGCATGCTGCAGCTGCTCCTCCAGCTTGGCATGCTCGTAGGCGCGTGCCAGCTCCTCGTAGGTAGATGAGGCACTCTCCGTTGACACCATGCTGTTCCGCCCCTTGTCTGTGGAGGAGAGGACACATCATCACGTACCTGGGAATCATCCTTGGCTGCAGAATGCCATTTTCCACCTCAGTGCTGTTGTGGGAATGCCCAGGCTCTCCCTGCTGAGATACACCCGGCCATCTGTTCCCCAGAGCTGGGCAGGACCCTTGCTGCTCCAGAGCCACCACAGAGCTTCTGGAGGGGACCCGGAGATGACAGCGCAGCCCCACAGCTGCCAGGCGGGGCAGAGCCCTGCGCACACATGCACACACGCACGTGCGCACAGCAGGACAGCCCCAGCAGTTAACCCGGAGCTCGCCCCCTCCCAGCAGAGCCAGGAGCACGGGGCAGGGGACGCCCCCACCAGCAGCTCCCAGAGAGTGCAAGGCCTGGCCCAGGAGCCCGTTGCTATTTGTAATGTCTGCCAGAGATGGGACAGAGGCCAGTACCATACATTGGAGTACACTTTGCAACGCTGCTGCTTTCAGCCAATGGCAAGTGCCTCTTGCAGTGGAAGTCATGGTTCCAAGACCCCATTACTTCTGCAGTCACCCCGAGGTTTAGGGTCACCACCACTGAAGAGACGACTGAGAGGGGATCTCATCAGTGGTTACCGATAGCTAAAGAGTCTGGCCCCATCCCCTTACCACCTGCCCTTTGCAGTGGTGCCCAGTGGCAGGCCAGGGGGCAACGGGCACGAGCGGGGACACAGGAAGTTCCATCTCAACATGAGGAGGAACTTCTTTGCTTTGGGGGTGACGGAGCGCTGGCACAGTCCGCCCGGAGAGGCTGTGGAGTCTCCCCCACTGCAGACATTCCAACCCCGCCTGGACGCCATCCTGTCCAACGTGCTCTAGGTGACCCTGCTCTGGCAGAGGGGTCAGGCTAGATGAGCTCCAGAGCTCCCTGCTGTTCTGTGATGATCCTGCGAACCCCTGTACCCCGGGGCTGCCGCCGGGGCAGCGCTGGCTCACCAGTGTCCTGCGAGAGACTGGCACTGTAGCTGTCGCTCTCGGTGACCGTGATGCCGTGCTGGGAGCCCACTGTCCTCCAGTCAGAGGTGAGGGTCCGCGCAGGGGTGGACGCCTGGCACTTGGTGAGGGTCCACTGGCTGGAGTACCGGTTGCGGGTGCTGTGGGCAGACTTCACGCTCTTCCTCGACACAGGGTCTAAGGCACAGAGGTGACAGAGTCGCAGCGGGTCACTGTCAGAGACAGCCAGGACACTGTCCCATCTCCCCAGAGCACTGCCCGCTCCTTCTGCCTTACCAACAGCTGCTTTTAGGCACAGCCAGTGCTGGGGACAGGCCCTGCACCCCAGCACCCTGCTGCAGGAGCACTCCGATGGAAGGGGATGTGCCAAGACCAGCCACGGTGTCCCCACACTGCCAGAGGGCACTGAAGAGGCTGTAGGCAGTGCCCGGCTCACCCACACCCGCCTTGTGCCCATGTCCACAAGCAGCCCGTGATGCTCCCAGCAACCCCACCCCAGCCCCACATGACCGCAGCCGCTTACTGGTGCCGGGGCGGATGTCCGACATGTCAATGAGGGGCCCCGTGTTCTGGATCAGAGCCGGGTGATGCAGCGAGACGCCCGTGCAAAAGCTCTGGGGGTTCACCGCCTGACTGAACTCTGTGTCCGTCACCGGGATCGTGGCTTTGTCGTCCCCTGTGGGAAGAAGCGTCAGCTCACATCTCTCTCTCTAGCCAGGGGTTCACGGTAGGTGTCTGCTAGCCCACACTTAGCACAGCCATGGGCTCCCCCGGCTTTCCCTCTGCGGGCAGCCCTAACCAGCGGTCTGGGGCATGGGGGGATGGGAGATTTCCCTGGCAGTTCCCGAGCCAAGGCGGCGGTGCAAGGGTAACCACCACCGAGGCAGAGCCCGGCCAAGGAGAGTGCCATGGGTGCTGCCAGCAGACACACAAGGGGAGCAGGACCCACCAGCACACCCCCGCGTTGGCTTCTCGGGGCTGGGCAAGATGATGGCCCACATCCCTTCCCCGGGCAGGGGCAGCTGTGGCCAGGGTTGGGGCCCCACACCCCAGGGAGGGCGGGAGCTTACCCAGCTGTTTGATGCCTTCCTTGTCCTCGATGAGGAGCTGTACCCGAGGGATGTCTATGTGCAGTCGGGGGCCTTGCGGGGGGCCCTTCACCGGCGTGTCAAAGCTGCGGTTATTCTTGCTGTGAGGTAAGAGGGGACGCAGACCCGGCGATTACCGGAGAGAGCCCCGGCGGCTCAAGCCTGGCAGGGGGCTCACTGCCCACCCGGGGCTCCGCTCTCCAGCTACGCTGCTCGCCCCCAGGCAAGCTCCAGCACCGGTGCCGGGACTCCCCAGCCTCAGCCCTCCGGCAGGCAGGAGCAGCCAGGAGCACCGGGACACTGTGCCACACAGAGCACGCAACCTTCCCAGGAGGTCAGAGCCCAAGTCAGGGCTTAAAAGCATCCTCGACCACCCCCTCCACTCCGTATTCCCCAGCCTTGCCACCCACCACTTGCAGCTCCGAGACCCACCTGATCAGCATTTCAGCCAAACTCTTGGCATCTGTGCAAGAGAGACAAAAAGAACAACAGGGAAGGTTTTTTTCAAGAGAGGGCGTAATGAGCCGGTCCAGGAAAGCACAGCCCTGCAGTCCAGTCCCGCCTGCCGTGCCGCTGAGCCCCGTCTCACCTCGAAGCCTCTTCAGCCGCTTCTCCTTCCTCTTCTTGCGGATGATGAAGAGCAGGGCCACTCCCAGCGTGGCCAGGATCACGGGGCAGGCGATGGTAAAGAGCTTCTTCACGTCATCGCCCTCCCCTTGGGCAGACTTGATCGGGGGGATAGTGCCTAGGGCAGAGCGTGGGCAGTCAGCACTTCTGAGACCCCCCCCCACCTCGGGGCCCCCCCATCCTCTCCGCGCCCCCCCACTCACTGCCATCATAGTCCAGCGTGGCGAACTGGGTGGTCTCGTTGCCGCAGCCGGCGCTGTTGCAGGCCTTCATGCGGAGCTCGTACCACGTGGCCTCACGCAGCTCCGTCAGGAAGACCTCGCTGGAGCTGTTGGTGCGGAGGCTCTGCCAGACCCAGTTGCCCTTGGGCCGGTACTCCAGGACGATGGCGGTGATGGGGCAGCCCCCGCTGCTCCAGCCCTGCAGGTTGAGCCTGGCGTGCGTGGAGTTGATGTGGGTGAAGAGGTGCTGGTCCTTGCTGAAGGAGGGCTCTGCGGGAGAGGAGCCGTCAGGAGGGCTGCTGCGGAGAGGGGACGGCTGGGTCCCCCGGCAGGGCAGGGACGCTGTGGGGCAGCCTCACCTCTGCCATGGGTCTTGGCTTCGATGATCTCGCTGATGCGGCCAGCCCCCACGCTGTTCTTGGCCGCCAGCTTCACCTTGTACCAGGTGCCGCACTTGAGGCTCTCCAGCTTGAAGGAGCGCTCGGAGGAGCTGATGAACACGTCCTTCCACTCTTCGCTGTTGTCCACCGAGTACTGGAGCACGAAGCCTGTGGGAGCAAGACGGGACGGTCACCTCTTAGCACAAGGGCTGAGGGGGGGGAGGCGAGCAGCGGCCAGGCAGGGCAAGAGAAGGGGTTACTGCTGGCACACAGACCCCGTGGGGTACCCTGCACCCATTTCAGGGACATCCCACGGCCACGTCCAGTGCAGCCTCGCAGCGCCAGGACACCAAGGGGTTCCTGCCCAACTGCATGCACGAGAACAGTGATGGAAACGCAGCCTCCTACTCCTACGTGACTGATGCGGGTTACACTTACCTTCAAGATCTGAGCTACAGCCACATGTAGCCACAACGGAGGTCAGCTCCTCTGCCTGTCACACGGGCAGGAGGCATGCAGGCACCCCCAGCAGCTAGCCACCTCCCGAGTGCTCTGCCAGAGCCCCCCCATCCGCTCCCCTGCCTGCACATCGCCTGCCTCCGGCACGGCCCCACTGCTCGGTTTCGCACGGGAGCGCGAAACGTGATTGATTGGCGCGAGGCTATAAAGGGAAAGCCAGAATTAACTAGCTCCCTTGGGAAGCTGCTAGGAAGTTGCTTCTGTCATTGAAAGCCGCCTCCTCTCCCATGATTAAGAGTATTAGGAAGCACACCGTGTCCTAGATGAACAAACCTGTTACGCTGCCGTCAACACGCCGCCTGCAGCCGGCTCGCCAGGCCTTCCCGGGGAGCACGGAGCTTTGGGCGAGGCGGAGACGCTGCCGACTGCATCGGGGTTCCCCAGGGCAGCGCGTCTGCTGCTCCGACTATTCTGACCTTTTTGGCTATGCAAAATCCCAAACGGGCATGGTGCCTTGATCCATTTGGCTATTTCTGCAGTTTCCTAGCCAGTTCGCGAGTGAAACTAACCGGCTGTCTGCCGCTGCGTGTGCATCACAAGCCACCAATGCAGCGCTCGCAGGACGGCTCCAGGGGCCGATGCTGTCCGGGCACTGGGGTGGTGCTGCCATAGGACCCATGCAGGGGCACGTGTGTGCCTCGTGTCACCTCTGCACCTGCCCAGCTCCAGCTCAGGCTGAGCAGTGCCAAGGGAACAGAAGTTTCTCGTGCTTGCCCAGCAACCCTATGGCCGGAGGACGGGTGTACCGGGACCTTCCCAAGGAGGCATGGGTCCACCCACGGGCACAAGCTTTCCTGGCCACACCAATGCCAGCCTCCGCACCCCCGCACCGCCCAGGGTGCCTGCCACCCCGCTGCCTGCCACCAGTTATTTATTTATTTTGTACATGCAGCATGTTTCCAATATTTCTAATCCAATTATAACCAAATTTATCAACAGAGTCCGCTGGAGTGAAAGGCTGCTGGCTGGGGAGATTTGCTTGTAATTACTTTCATGCTTTTAATTAATTGTAAGCGAGGAGGCCTCCTTCCCTGCTCCCCCCTCCGTGTGCAGCTGTTTCAACGTATAATTCATGAGATGAATCAGAGCAGAAAGGAGGCTCTGGAAAGCAGGAGGGCTCCAGGAGCCCTCCTGACACCCCCAGCCCACCAGGGATGGGAGACTCTGCACCCACAGGGCAGGATTTGTCCCCTGCCCCCAGTGTCCCGCCAATGCCGGCAGACGCGCAGCTGCCGCTGGGGGTGGTCTGGGCCATCGGCACCTGAGCAATTGACGAAATGCCCTTCATTAGCTACCACAGTCGCTGCATCTTGTCCAAAACACCTTCCAAGGCCCCGCATCAGGAGCGGCAGCCTTCCTACAAGCTCAAAACCATCAACCTTAATCTGGAGCATTTCAGAGAGGGGGAAACTGAGGCACAGAGACACCAGCACGTGTGCAGCCTGCAGGGGTGTGCCTGAAAGCCCACACCATGAGCCTCGACCCCCAGCACCGGGACCGGAGGCAGCCACGGCTCTGGGGTGGGGATGGATGCCGTGATGTTGGTGCCGGCCCCGTTGCCTGCAGCAGCCGTACCCCGGATGGAGCTGCCCCCGTTGTCCCCAGGAATCCAGGCCAGCGTGATGGACGATGCCGAGGTCTTGGAGACGGTCAGGCGGGGTTGGTCCGGGGGCACTAGGGAGGAGGGAAAAAGCCTGTGAGCACCTCGCACACATCGGCTGGAAGTACCCCAAACTGTGCCCTCCAAAAGGGGGAATGCCAGTGAGACTTCCTGCTCAGCCCTGGGCCGGCAAGAACCCCTCGCTCGGGAAAGACCCTGCGGTGCTTTGCCCACCGGGAGCAGCAGGCAAGCGAGAGCGCAGGCTCACTGTGCCGTCTGCTCAGAAGGAGTGGGACCATGCAGGGCACAGCCATGGGACCACAGGCCACCCGCGCCAGCACCCCTCACCTTGCACCAGCAGGTTGATGATGATGGTGTCAAAGCCCCAGGTGTTGGTGGCGGTGCAGGTGTAGTAGCCGGAGTCCTCCGCTTTCACCGAGCGCAGCACCAGCGTGCCATTGGCCTGGATCAAGCGATGGCCATCCACCGTCACGGGGATGGCAGAGTCCTCGCTGCCAGGAGAGGAGAGGCTGCATCAGCCACGTGCAGCACAGCACGGGTGACACAGTGGGCACTGGCCCCCCGGCGGCACAGCGGCACGGCCAGCAGCCCCCCTCCATACCTGTCCTTGGTCCACTTGATGGCGGGGACCGGCTCCCCCACAGAGTTGCACGGCAGCCTCACGTCCTTCATCCACGGGGTGGTGACGGTGCCTCCGAAAGAGATGATCTTGGCAGGGGCTTGGGGGCAAGGAGGAGGTCAGCCTGGCAGGCAGGCCCTGCGCGCGGACCCCCCGGCCTGTACTGAGAGCTGAGACCCCCCCGCGCCGCCCCTCCTCTGCCCCGGCACGAGTCACCCCCGCTGTCCCTTGCTTCAGGCTGGTGCAGAGCAGCCAAAGCAACCCTAGGGGCAGGGGACAGCAGAGCCAGGGTGCGCGTCCCCCCGCGAGCTGGCAGCCCCCACCATACCTTTCCCAGCAGGCTCGATGGTGACTTTCTCACTGATGTTGCCGCGGCCGGCAGAGGTGACGGCGGCCACCCACAGCATGTACTGCTGCCCACGGTTCAGGTGGGCGATGCGGTAGAAGAGCTGGTCGGGGCTGGTCTCGTACTCGCTGGGGGCCTGTGGAGAGGAATGGGTGAAGGTACGGCCCCTGTGAAACCCACCTCAACCCCATCACCCCCAGCCTGGATATCCTGGCGGTGGAAGCAACACCACCAGCTCAGCAAAACAGAGGCCAAAGCAGCATGTGAGCTACGGGCAAGGGAAAGCTACCCCTGGGCCAGCTGCCTGCCTGCACCTGGGCATCCCCACCACCACCCCAGTATCCCACCAGGGGCACCCCTACTGTCCCGCAGCCAGCGGGCTCACACCCGCGCTCCCATCCCCAGCCAGTGGGTCCTGGTCACCGCACCAGCTCTCCAGCAGGACCGGTCCCTGGGGAGCTCCCTCTGCTCTCCGAGGGCCCACGGCCACCCTGGCAGCTGTCTCCTCGAGGTGCTGAGGGTTTGCGCCCGAGCAGCGATTCAGCGCTGCTCGGTGTGTCTCAATGCCAGTGTAAACCGGCTGGTGTCGTAATTTCTCCAGGGAGCCCGGGCCGGAGCCCGAGGAACAGATGGCTGCGACGGCAGGATTTGTTCCCGGGAAAGGACGCTTCCCCGGCTGCCCGCCGAGCTGCAGCGGGGCCAGGCGCGGAGGCAAGCCCCGGCCGGGCTGCCAAAACCCCTCTGCGGTCACAGTCAGCAGTCGGGGGGTCCCCCGAAATCCAGCGTGGGCTCGTCTCCCGCATGCAACACTGCAACTGTCCCCAACCCCACTGGCAGTCCTCCGGAGAGGTCTGCCTCGCAGCAAGGCTGTGCGCAAACACCGCTCTCCATCGCGTCGGGGCCAAAGCTGCCCTGCCTGCCCCAGGCACGCCCTGCGGGGAAGGGCTGCCCTGCACAGCCCCCGTGCCAGCACCGGACGGGAGCCCAATGATCCCTGCTGCACAGGATGGATGCGGAATTTATGCGTGCAAACACGCGACTGGCACACAGGTATCTGCACGTTCACCGTCTTCAAACGCGCGCCCTTGTGGGACCCACAGATGTAAATGTACCCCACCAGCAGACACCTATATGAATATTGTATAGTATACATAATTTTTTTTACCCAAATGACAGCTTTGACAAGATGCCAAGAAAACAATATCGGATCCCAGCGGTTTTACCAGTTGCTTTGATGAAAAGATTATGTTGCCCTGGAAACCAGAGGCTCAGATAGTGAAATGAGTTTGAGAAGGAGCTTTTGATAAGCACTAGTCTGCAGACCTCCCATCAACCTCTCCCTTGCAAAGGAGGGATGGGGCCAGGTTGGATTTCTATTTTATTTTCAGTCAGTTGCTGGCAAATTTCCCCTTCTACAGCGAGCGCCGAGCAGGGAAGATGCTGGAGAAAGGGAACAGACAGACAACGGGACTATCCCCCTGATGCAGAGCGTCCACGGGTGCCCGTGCAACTCTGCAGTGCGCAGACCTGGCCCGGGGGACCTTTGCTGCTGCCGCTACCTGGCATCAGCCCTCCCTTTCTGGCTCAGCCAGCTCAGCCCTCCTCCCGCACACCCTGGCCATTCCCCAGCCCTGCCCCCACCCCCATCCCTACCGGCTGCCCCGAGCCGGGGCTGGAGCAGAAGATGGTGTACTTCCGAATGATGCCGTTGGGCTTGGCCGGCGGCAGCCAGGACACCACCACGCTGCTGGCAGAAGATGGGACCGCCTTGATGCCAGCCGGGGGACCTGGAACTGAAGGAGGGAGAGCATGGCAGAGCCGGGGCCAGGAGGTCTCCGAGGCAGCAGCACCCCACTGCAGGGCTGGCATCCCGAGCGCGCACAGGGGAGCAGCCGCTGTAGCGTTTCCACACCAGCACGGGCTGATGCGAGTGGGGACTGGTCTGCAGGCGAGCGCTCACCCCACCGTCACCCCACTGCCCACGGGACACCTTTCCCGGGTGGCTCCGGTCCCCTGCCGACCCGGAGGCAGGCGGATTAATCGCAGCCCAAGCTCTGGTTAAGGAGATGGCCATTAAAAGCCAATCACGGTTTCTTAATCTGGCGGAGTGGCTCAGCCTTACCCTGCCCAGCTGCGCCTCCCCGGCATCTGGCGCTTCCCAGGACGGGCAGGCAGCAACGGCAGCCCACGGGCCCAGGAAACGCTCCGCCACTGAATTAATGGCATTAAAGTAGGGCAGGCAGGGGTGTAAATATTTAAATATCCGCACTTAAGGAAAAGAAAAAAAAAAGAGAAAGGGAAATGCCCTGCCCGTGGCTGTACACGGGGGGTTTCCTCCGCGCCCCCGCAGCCGCTCCAGCCCTTCCCTCGCCGGTGCAGCAACACAACGCGCTGCGGCAGGAGCAAGCGCTCCCGTCCCCCAGCATCAGCCAGCGACGGCACGCTGCAACACGGGGGCTCCTACTCAGCGCTCCATCTTCTTACTTAAACACCGGCAACGTGCGTTAATTTTATCAGCTGGGCTAAGAGGAGCGCGCACCCGCTACCCCAGGCAGCAGCACTTACTGTCCTCCTTGGTCTGGATGTAGAGCACGCTGCTGCGGACGCCGTCGCCCGCCTGGGTGTACGCCAGCACCTGCACGCTGTAGTTGGTGAACTTCTCCATGCCCCGCAGCTCCACTCGCTCCCGCGTGGTCGTGATGTTCTGCATCTCGCCCCACTCTGCGGGGAGACGGGCCCCATCAGCCCCACGCCGCCACCCAGCCGGTCCCCCACGCCACCCGCTCTCCACCAGGACTCACCTCCGTCCACGTAGAGGGACCAGAAGATGACCCGGTATCCCTTGAGCACCCCGTTGAGGGTGCTGCGCGGGGGCTCCGACCAGGAGATGACAGCCACATCTGACGTGATGGAGATGGCCCGCACGTTCTCGGGGGGCTGGCTGGGAACTGAGGAGGGGACAGATGGGGGGACAATCAGCCGGAGGATGGAGAGGCGGCACACGCCCAGCAGACGCCAGGCTGAAGGAGCCATCTCCCACAGGCCAGCTGCCCCGGCTGCACCCGCACGGGACCCCACTGTGCTGCAGCCCCCTCTGCCCCGGCTGCTCCAGCCCCGGAGTCGGTCCCGCCCAGCGCGTGGGGCACCAGGGCCAGGCACACATGGCAGTCTCCTCCAATGCGCAGTTTTGCTTCTCCGGGACCATCATGGTGGGTGCAACCCCCATGCTCACAGGGACAGGGAGGCCGTCGGGACACGCTGCGCTTCCCAGCGAGGGGAGAGCGGGAGAGTTGGCTGGATGCGAGGTAATTAGATCCCATTGCCCCATAAGAGGTAACGCTAATTTTTATGAGCATTTAAATGATAATACATCACCGTAACGATCCCCTTTGAAAATGATTATTGTTTCATATTACTTAGGTGCAAAAATATAAGCACCATGTAATTAGGGACAGAGTATAATAAACTAATACAGATAGTCCGTTTGAACAAAATGAAGGTAATATAATTATGGAAAAGACACTATTGCTAAAACAGGGGCCCTTGAATACCCCAGGAGGAGTGCTAATGTAGCCAGGAAATGATCATGGTTTGACAGGCTAACGAGAGCCTTAATTAAGTATGAAAAACTGCTGAACAAACGCACTGCAAAACTTTTTTCCCGTTGTTTTTAACGTGACCGAGGCGACCAGCGGCCTCTCCCGGATGGAGACCTCCCTGGCACTTGGGCAACGTCTAAATCCACCTCGACGCCCTTCTAATCGCCCCAGAAACCCAGTGCCACGGGTGTTCTGGCCTCCTCGTGCTCACAACTCCTCCCCAGGGCAGCAGCCGAGAGGCAAATGCTGCCGGTGGGCAGGAACCGCCCCGAGCCCCGCTGGGGAGAGGGCAGGGAACGGCCGAGGGCAGGAGGGCTGGGGGTCCCCCCAGGTGGGACGTGGCATTGGGGAGCAGGAAAACCGCCCGGCCCAGGGCCGGGGACAGCCTTACCGTCCTCCAGCGTGGTGGCGTTGATCTCGCTGGACGACGGTCCCGTCCCCGCACGGTTGAACGCCTGCACCACCACCCCGTACTGGGCAAACTTCTTCAGGTTGTCCAGCGTGTAGACCTCGCTGTCTCCCGTGGCTTTCATCTCCACAATGCTGTACTGCCCGTTGCTGCCGGGGCTGTTCTCCCGGTACCCGATCTGGTAGCCACGGATCACCCCGTTCTGCAGCTCCTTCTTTGGGGCCTGAGGAACAAGGGGTGCAAATCAGAGCGCTGCCACGCAGGGCTCCGCTGCCCGGCAAGCGCATTCTGGGGCTGGGAGGCTCGCAGGGCTCCCTTGCCACGACCACCTCTCCCCAGCGCCTTTTCTCGATGCTTTTAAACTCTCTCTCCCTGCGGCAGCCCTCGGGTGGACACACTGAGTGGCAGAATAGTGGTAGAAAGGGCCCTCAGGTCCCGTCGGAAGTCACCAGAGAGGAAGGTGCTGGCTGGGCAGGGGGACACGCCTGGCCAGTGCCATTCCCAACCGGAGCAGCTCCGTGAGAGGAGGGAAAACCCCCAAATCTGACAGCCTTAAAAGTATGCGAGGCCCAGTTGAGATCAATCTTAACAATATTTCGCTGAAGCATTAAGAAATCAATAGGGTTGATTGCAAATTTATGTTACAAAGCCAGGGTGATCCATCTCACTGAAATACTCTTAAAATGAAGCGACTTATCTTTTAAGTGAATCTTACTGTCCGTTGCTCTGATTTTCAGCACTTAAGGGGAAGGGGGGGAAAGCTGGAACCCTAAATGTATGGATTTATCGGTTCATTCCAAAGTCCTAACTTTATAATCATTTCTATTTTTCATTAGGCACCTTTGGAAAAATAAATCCATTTCTAAGTTTCATTGATCTTTGCTCCAACACTTTGCAACCCAGCGTCTCACTTTTTACATATTTATCCTCTCTCCCCGTGGTCCCCCACGGACATCCTATGAGATAATCAGCTTATTGCAAAACATGATTAATAAGGACCCCGTGCGATGCAGCCGAGCTGCACGCCCAACCTTCAGGTTTTCATCTGGCCCGGGAAATTCTTCCTGGCCCTCGTACCGCTGACGGAATGCCGGGTCCCCGGACAAGCTGCCGCTGCAGAGGCTCAGGACAGCATTTGGCACTGCCCAAGCCCCCATGACCAGGGAAAGCCCACACACCGCCCCGGCCCCACTCACCTTCCAGGTGACCTGGATGCTCTGGGACGTCATCGGCTGCAAGGTGACATCCATTGGAGGCCCATCAGGAGCTGCGAAGAAACAGACCCAAAAGAACATGTTGAGAAGCATCGTGGAAAGGATGTCCTCACCAGGGAAGCACTCAGCATCCCGAGAGTTCTGCCCCAGCCAGCTTCACTCAAGGCTACAGCCCGCGCGCTGCCCGCGGCTACCCCTGCCCGCCGGCCCCAGTGCCCGTGCCCCGAGCAGCACCTGCTTCCTCCGTGCTGATGGTGAGCTCCTTGCTCGGCTCGCTGCGCCCGATCTTGTTGAAGGAGTACATGCGGATGCTGTACACAGAGGCTGGGTGCAGGTCCACAATGTTCGCCTGGTTGATGGTCGGGGAGATGTTGCGCGTAGACTGCTTAAAATCCCAGGAATCTGGACAAGCAGTGGAGCGAGACAGGAGGAGGGTCAGGACCCGCATCCTGCGGTACCAAGGTGGCCATGCTTAGGCAGGTGATGTCCCCAGGTGCCGCCCACGTTAGTCCCCGGCCCCCCCGAGAGGTGCTGCTTCCCCCCTCCTCGCTGTTGTGCGGCCTGGGTTGGGCTTTGTGCAAATATTGTCTCCTTTAATATTCCTTTTCAAACACTCCCATCCAACAGAAATTAACATATTTCATCAATGCTGCTCTCTCCTTTCGTTCCTCATCAAAGGAACCGGGATGCAGGATATTCCCTTGGAGGCGCCGGCAGGACAGTCCCACACCTGCCCGGGCAGCCCGGCCCCGGGACACAGCGGCCGCGGCGCAGCCCCCGGCCCCCTGCCTGCCATCACCTACCCGACTTGTTCTTGTACTCGATATCGAAGCCGGTGATGATGCTGTTGCCGTCAAACCGCTGCGTCCATCGCAAATTCATACTGCGGGCTTTCACCTCGCGGATCTCCAGCTCTGGCGGGTCCGGGGGCTCTTGGGGACACAGGAGCTGGTTAGGGATGACAGGGGGAGAAGCCTCCCAGGAGCAGGGGGATCCTCCCAGTGAGGCTTCACACCCCAGGGCTCCTGCACGGGGAGCGGGTACCTTGGACGGTGAGCTGGATCAGGCCTCTGTCCTCGCCGTAGGAGTTGATGGCATGACAGGAGAAGAAGACCGAGTCCCCGCGGTCAGCTGGTTTCAGCTATGAAGGTTTCAGGGAGAGAAGAGGAGCC
Organism: Vanellus vanellus; assembly: GCF_965231255.1. Classification (NCBI taxonomy): domain Eukaryota; kingdom Metazoa; phylum Chordata; class Aves; order Charadriiformes; family Charadriidae; genus Vanellus; species Vanellus vanellus. Next base: position 8,096,348 of record NC_138926.1, on the reverse strand, counting down.
GATTCAGAGGGAGCTACCCCGAGCACCGTGCTGTGCTCAGTACCCTCCCACCACCGGAGCTGTGCCTGCGGAGGCAGCTCCCCCCCCAAAGCCCCAGTCCCCAGTTCAGATCTGCATCGAGAATTTGTCCTTTGAGACATCCCCAGTGCTGCAAAACACCTTCGCGATCACAGCCCCTTGCGCAGGCAGCTGAGATTTAGTGCAGAATCCAGGGGCTTGTCACAGCAAGCAGACGGTGGCTGGTTTTAAATTGGTGTAATTAAAATCGGAAGCCCGGCTCCTCGCACGGGCCCAGGGCAGCGCTAACTCTTATGCTGGCTGCAAAAGCGCAGGCGCTGGCCAGGTGCTTCTCCTGCCCGCCCCGCAGCGTGCTGGGGCCGGGGGAGACGCGGCCGCCGGTGCACGGTGCCGCTGGCGGGAGATGCAAACCCTTCAGAGGGTTTTCTAACATCCCTCCCCGCTGGACTTGCTGTTGCCACCCTGGGAGCCAGCCTCCGTGACACCCGTCGGGGACCACCGACACCCTCCCCGGGCACCCCCTGTGCCGCCTGCCCCCCTCCGTCACCCCCGCAAGATGCCCGGCAGCCCGGGTGGGTGCGAGACCCTCGGCTCCTCACCTTGAGGGTGGAGATGACCTCGTCGCCGTTGTCCTTGGTGGTGATGGCGTAGCGCATGTTGCGGTCGGGATCGATGACGGTGTCGCCCTTCTCCCAGCGGATGATGATGGGCCGCTCGCCCCGGGCGGTGCAGTTCAGCTCCTTGGTCTGCCCCTTGATGGCGATCGTGGTGTTGGGGTGGGAGGTGATCATGGCCGGGACTGCGGGGAGGCAGGGGGTCACCTGCGTGCCCAGGGCATGGCTCGGTGCCACCTGCGGCTACCCGGCCCCAGCACAGCCCACAGACCCCGCCGGGGAGGCGGCGGATGCGGGTCTCACCGAGAGGCCGCCCAGCCCGAAGCGGAATCGTCTCGCTGCATTATACAGCTCAGGATCATAAAATAATGAAGCAGATAAATTTTATAATGCATAGCATTACACCAGGGTAGACAATAAAACGTGAAAGACAAATAACCAAGCGCACACTATAATGAAGAGAAAGCCTCCAGTCTGAGACGTGCGGGTATGAATTATTGACTAAGGTTTTACACTCCCGAGGATGAGAGGAAGAATGTTTTCCATCACAGATTTGCATAATTCACTCGTATAAACCTGGGCAGAATATAGAGTGCGATTTCACATCAGCAAGGCCGCCTTTGCATTGCAGATACCCAGGAGATATTTAATTTTTTTTTCCCATAGCCACCCCAATACGCAAACGAGGATGGTGGGGAGGCCCCACACCGCACTCACCGCCCGACCGGGCTGCAGCGCCCAGCGCGGGCACACGCCGGTGCTGCCCAAGCAGCTGCTGCAGCACGGCCAGGGATGGCCCTCGGGACGGTACGGTGAGTCCTTCTTGCTGCTGGCGAGTGCCCACAACCCAGGCACAAAGCCACCGCCTCCTGTCCCGGTGCTTGGGCCGCTGGGCTGGCGGTGGCACCGCCGCAGAGGAGCACCAGCGCACTGGCTGGAGCCACGCTCAGCCTCCTCCTGCCCGTCCCCGTGTGCTGCAGCAGCCGCTGCCGAAGCTGTGAGGGGTCACTGTGCCAAGCCCCGTCCGCGCTCCCTCCCCAGCAGCCTCGCCGCTGCAAGTGCCCCGGCCTCGTGCCGCCCCGGTGCCGCGTGGTGAGCCGGCCGCGGCGCGCACCGCGCAGGAGGCACGGGCTGGGGGGGGCGAGGGCAGCCTGGGTAAGCAGAAAAAAATGTAATGCATAAACAAACAGCACTGCTGAGTCCCGCAGTAATATATGATAATGACAATCCGCAAAGGCAACACACACTGTTATAATGGGACACAAGAGGCTCTAATGAGCTACGACTTCTCGGCTTTCTGTGGCAATGTAATTCAATTAACAGCGAAGGAAACCTTTCCTCCCGAGCTGCCGGGACTTGCGGGGTGCAGGGCAGGCACCCACGTGGCCGGGACAGAGCGATGCCCAGCGTGGCGCCCGCCGGCAGCGCCCCGTGCCAATCCTGCTCCGAGGGGACCGCAGCCGCCTGTGAGCCGGCACGGGGACGACAAGGAGCAGGGATGTTGGGGCAGCGCTCGGACCCACGGGGCATCACTGCCGGACCTGTGGTCCAGGGCACAGGAAACCAAGAGCTACAAGAAACAGAGCAAGACTTCTCCTCGCTCTGCCCCATCCCATCCGTGGCTGTGCGCCCGTCTTGCCCCGGCGCCTCTGCCTGGCTGCAGCCTGACACCAGGGACCGCCGCTATAAGGGCACACACCGCCAGGCTAGGGTCTCACTGCCCAGGTTTGGCACTCTGGTGGCACTTTGCCAGGCTGTGCCTGCTGTCCCCGGCTCCTGCCATGAGAAGGCCACCCGGCCATTTGGCAGGCAGGGTGCCCTGCATTCAGCCTTCGTTTAGCCCAGGCTGGAGGCCAGTGGGGCACAGAGGGTGCGCGTGGCTGCAGGGGCCAAAGGGGCAGGACAGCCCCATGGGGCTGCGGCAGCTACAGAGGCATCAGCCCCCTTCTCAGCGAGCAGCAGCCCTGGGAGAGGAGCTCCGTTTCAGGCTCTGCTTCGCTGAAATGCACTTATTGATGTTTGATTAAAAGCAGCTCCTTGGATGTAAACATATCAACTTCTCTCAATTGCCGGGGTCCCAGGAGAGCGGCAAGCAGCCCAGAGTGGGGAAAGCAGCAAAACAAACCCAAAGAAAACCCCAACCAGCCGTGCAGACAGCACGGGCCGGGGTGCAGAGGCAGCATCTCTTGGACGCCCGTACCCGACACATGCCCTGGAGCAGCTCTGCCACCTGTGGAGGGGCAGCATCACCCGGGACTGGCCCCAGAACCCTCCGAGGGCTGCCGAGGCTGCTCCCGGCCAGCCCAGACACAGGGACAGCAGTAATGTTGGTTCCTGCCCACCGAAGCCCCGTGTCAGTGCTGCTTGAGGAGAGGTTGCCTCCAATGCTTTCTGCATCCGCCCGTCCTCCCAGCGCCGCTGCCGTGCTCCTCCCGTGCCTGCGGGCCTTGTTAACACGGCCCTGACAAGAGGCTCGTCCCGCTTGCTGGGCAGAGATAAGGCTGGCTACAAAGGGAGACGTCAGCAGCCGGCACGCTCTGCTGTCCCGCGCCGGGCTGGGGCACGAGCCGCTGTGCAGCCCGCTGGTGACAACTGAATGAGAACGGTGACAAGGGTGACAAGGGCTGTGCCTGCCTCCCTCGCCCCCCTCTTTCTTGTTTGGAGCCGGCTCTGTGATGTTAATTTGATTGCACCCATTCCAGCTTCCTTTCTACACTGATTAGCTGAGTTTCACCTGAAGCATGAGATTAATTCAAATTGCATGGAAGCAATCAGTTATGCTCTTGCCGTACGGCAGCGAACTTCCAAACACATCCGTCCCCGTGCCCGCGATGTGCGGGCACGGCTGCCCCTCTCCCAGCCCCCTGGCCGGACCCGCTCCCCCCGGCATCGCGGTGCCGGGGAGCACCGAGCAGAGCAGCCCCCTCTCCAGCGAGCGCCGCCCGCCGCACTGGCGCCCCCCGGCACAGCCCGCAGGGACCCCCCCGAGAACATGACCCTCTCCATCCCTCACGCTCTGCTCTCGACACCCGGGGAGGCGTGCAGCCATGTGCTAAATGGCATTTATCACGCGCTGGCGGTCTCCTCACCTGCGCTCAGCCCAGCGAGCTGTCCCCCCGGGCGCACGCTCCCAGCCTCCAGTGCTCACCGCCTTTCACCCCAAAATACTCCTGAGTGGACACTAACGAGTTTCTTTCCGAAGCAGGGAAGGGCACGCTGCCGTGGCAAGGCGGCGAGCTGCTGCCCGCATCCAGACGCGCGCCTGCACCGGGGGCTGGGGGAGCAGTGTGGCACGGGCACCCAGGGACGGGACAGCCCCAGCCCCACGGGCTGCACCGCAGGCAGGGGCTGGGCATGGCCGGGGCGCTCAGAGTTACATGCCGGGCTGGTACAAGCAACGCTGGGCGGCTTTCCTTGCCCACCCCCTGAGAAAAGCAGCCACCAGCTCCTTCTGGCACTAGCGGGTCCGCAGGCCCTCGGACAGGGCTGCACGCACTTGTCTGACATGTTACCTGGCGGTCTCGGCGCACCCCCGGAGCCCATCGCCGCGGCGTCAGGGATGCGCGGATGCGGGCTGGCTGCCAGGCTGCTCCCCTCTCCCCTGCTGACCGCCAGCATGCTTTGTTTGGGCTCTGATTAACTTTCATTTAACTCCGTCCGCAGTGGCCTGACTTTCAAGGAAAGCCGGCGCTGATCTCGCTTTAATTGGCCTGACATTTCACTAAACAAACAAAAATCCAAAAACGAAACGAAACAAAGAGCCCCATATAATGCTTAATTGGCTGTGGCGCTTCGTCTACCTATTCATCCAAACCTTTTCAAAGGCTGCGAGGTCTCCAGGAAATGTAAAAGCACATGCATAATAAGGTTATGTGCTATTCAAGTCAGCGAGCAACCTGTCCTGGGATGCAATTACAGCAGATAGCAGGGACAAGGCAACAGTTCGGGCTCCGAGACTTCTGCACGCTCGCTCGGGATTAATCGCCTCGACTTTGTACCTGCGCCTCATTGAAGTGTGTTGTTTGAAGTCGCTCATTTCGATTCATCAGTCGGCGGGATAAATTAAACAGCTGACAGGGAGGGGAGCCAAAACCCAGGCGAGCAGGGGCCGGGTGGGGAGGGGAGAAGCCCGCGGAGAAACGCCTGCCCATGCCAAGAAATCAAGCGCTTGGCTGGGGAGGGGAGGCAGCAGGGGGGCTGCCCGCGCCAGAGCCGCTCTCTCCTCGCCTCGACGCGGGCGATGTCCCAGGCACGAGACCCTCACCTGGACACGGCAGCTCCCGGGGAGGGCTGCGCATCCCCTCTGCCCGGCAGCACCCTGCCCAGGGGACAACCAGGACGGTGGTGGCTGCCACGGCTCCGCTGGCAGCCTCCGTCCCCCCCGCTGCGGGCTGGGCAGAGCTTAGCCCTGCTCACCTCTGGAGACACGCGGGAGCTGCCGCAGGAGCAGACCCGACCGGGCTGGTCCCCCCTCCACCACCTCCTTTTTGAGGTTTGAACGCTCACGGCAGCGACAATCAACATAAATAAAGAGGAGCTGGAGATTATGTATTCTGCTGATAGCAACGGGAGAGGAATCCAATAATAAGCGCCGTTCAAACACGGTGTCTAACAACACTTCCCAGCCCACCCCTGTCAAATCAGCCCAGCTATTTCCTTTCCTCCTGTATGACGTAGATTGATTGTTCGGTTTTATTAAGGACAAAGTGTGTTTAATAGCAACAGGGAAGCAGGTCCCTGGAGGAGGGGGATCAATGCCCTCCCCGTGCCCCGCGCATCGATCGCGGGGATGCGCGGTGCGGAGGGCAGAGCCAGGCTGGGGGGGGCCGTGCCGCACCAGACTCTGCTCACAGCGCCCATCCCACAGCCACAGCCGCCTTCACCGGCACACAGGGCGCAGTCACCCTCTGCTCCCCCCCGCCACCGCAGCCGTCCCAGGAGCAGGTCCCCAGCCTCTCGCCACCCCGGCTACTTACTCTTCACGGTGAGAAACATGGACTTGCTGATGTCTGTGCCCACCCCGTTGCTGGCCTGGCAGAGGTAGTAGCCGATGTCCTCCTCCAGCACGTGGCGGATGAGCAGGGAGCTGTTGGGCAGGATCTGGATGCGGCCCGTGAGGGGTATGGGGTGGTACTGCTGGGGGTTGCCGCTTCCTGGCAGGGGGCACAGAGACACAGGGCTCAGCCGAGGCAGAGGCGAGCTGTGAGGCTCGGTGCTGGGGTGGCCGTGCCGAAAGGGGACTCTCCCCCATCTGCACGGAGGTCCCCAGGCGCTGCCATCCCTCATCCCTACCTTTGGCGTGTTTCCACATGACTTTCGGAGGGGGGTACCCGTCGACGGAGCAATTCAGCACCCCGGCTTTACCGTAAATGCCATCTTGGTTGTTGGGTTGGACCACAAAACGAGGAGGCACTGAGTAATTAGAGAGAAAAGACAGACACTGTAGCTAAAACCCCATCAGCTCCTCGTACCTCCGCCCTGCCTGCGGGCACAGGGCTGCTCCCTGCTCCTTTCCCTCCCCGCCTGCTTCTGCCCCGCTCCTTCAACCAGAGGACAACGCTACCTCCCGCCAGCACCAGGACTTACCTCTGCTCCCTGCCGTGCTACCCCTCCGTCACTGTCCACCCTCCCGAGCCCAGGACGGCTCCATCGGGGACATCGGGCACTCACCCCGCACGATGAGCTGCCGCTCCCGGCTGACCGTGGCGGCGTCGTTGCTGGCGATGCAGGTGTAGTTGCCGTTGTGCTTGAGGGAGACGCTGGAGATCTGCAGGGAGCTCATGAACTCCTTGCTCTCGATGGTGACCCCGGAGCCAGAGAGGATGACGTGGCCGTCCTTCCTCCAGGTGATGTGGATGGGCATGTCCCCGGAGGAGACCACGCAGGGGATGTAGAGGAGCTGCCCGATGGAGGCTGGTGGGAACTCGAAGGGCTGGATCAGCGGAGGGACTGTCGAGGGGAGAGGCAGAGCCTGCTGGAGAGCCCGTCCAGGGAAAGCCTTCCTCTGGGAGGGACGGGCCACAGTGGGGCTCGGGGGAGATGCTGCCCCGGGAGGAGAAGCAGCCCAGATTAGCTGCCCAGAAACTCAGGCAGGCTTCTGTTTCCACCGGGAACACAGCCAGGGGAGAGTGGAAGGTGCTGCCGAGCAGAGGACAGCAGGAAGACATCTCCCGCCTGGCAGGGCCACCACGCCAAGAGCAGGATGGAGAAATGCCGAGCTCCCGAGCGGAGCGGGCCCTGCTCTGGGGAAAGCCCTGGCCGACCCCCCCGCACGCGCCAGCCGAAATTCCGCCTCAGCATTTATCTGTGCACAGAAAAGCAATTATTAGATGGATGCTTTTCTTAAAGGCACCGGATTCAGAACCAGCCATTATCTTTCTGATAACTTAATTAGGCAACCGCAGCATCTCTGGCAATGTGGGAGGGGGAAGAAAGCGGAGAGAGGGAGACAATTAGCTTAACAAGGCTCAGCACCTGGAAGATGAGATCCTCTTTCCGCAGTCTCCATAATTAAATTAGCAGGCTGCCAATTGTCCCCTGGGCAGAAATAAGCTGCCCTCTCCTGCAGGCGCGGGAGCGGTCCCCGCACCACCACGCGCGTCCCTGGGCTCCCATCTCCACCCCGCGCATGGCAAAGGTCTCCGTGCCGGGTCCCTGCCCGGCCGGGTGGCTCTGCAGGGCAGGGGGCAAGCGGGGGCTGCTCGCCGCCACCCCCCGGGCTGCAAGCGGGGAGATGGGTGCAGGCAGATGGGTGCAGGCACGCCTGGCCTGCCCCTTCACTCCCTACAGCGACGTGGCTCGAGCTGCCGGAGCCATGGAGCCAGCCCTGCCTGTTTTCCATAATTAATGAATAATTAATTGGGAATGCACTGCAGTCTATTGCAGAGTGGGGACGGGCTTGTGGATCCGCGCCTCTCCAAACACGCCCCACCGGCTGCTTCCGAGCCGTCAGCAAGAGGTCGGGGTCCCTCGACAGAAGAGCTCTCCCTGCTCGAGCTCCCCGCGACCCCAGCCTGCAGCTCGCCCCTCCTGCCCACCTCACGTCCCGCCGCCATCCTCCTTTCTCGGGGCTTCCAGGCTCCGTCGCACAGCCGCAGCGGGAGCCGGTTGCGCGGCTGCAGCCCAGCGCACCGCCCGAGGGTCTCCCTGCCCACGGCGCCCGCAGCAGAGCCCGGCCGGGCAGAGCAGCACAGGTATGGAGGGGCGCAGGGCGAACAGCCCTCCCGCTGGGTGAAGCATCGCCCCGAGGGTGCCGGCTGCGGAGCAGGCATGGCTGGTGGCGGCTCTGCGCTCCCCGAATCGCCGCTGTCACCCCCGCAGGGCTGCGCGAGTGCCCCGGGACAGCGCGAAACCCACACGTATTAATTAAAGTGTTCAAAGACGTCTGCGGGAATGAGGAGCTGTCAGGGCACCTCGGAGCAGGCCGGGTGCTCGGCTCACGCTGCCGGGGCAGCGCAGAGAAGAGGCGCCAGCAGCATCGCCGGGCAGCCGCAGCAGCCCTAAGGAGCAGGGAGGTTTGAAGCTGGGACCTGGGGGACCTGAGGTCCCCAGGCTAAGCAGCAGCAGCTACACCCGGGCAGGAGCTTCCCTCAATGCAAGACGGGGAGCACGGCTGGGGGCGATGCCTCGCGAGCCGGGCCGGGGGCTGCCCGCGCATCCCCGCTCCCCAGGGAAGCGGCGCCGGAGGGGAGCTGTAAAGCTTTTACTACCCTGTACTCGGAAAGACCTGCATAACTCACTCGTGGCACTTAACGTGGTCACCAGGCACTTGTGGCAATAAAAGCTTTATGGTGCTCCACGCCATCCCGTACTCCTCGCTTCGCTCTGCGCGCTTCTATTTATTCACCGTGCTCCACGGAGGTAGCGCCCACTGCCTCCTACGGCCTTCGCAATTCTTTTGCACGGGCCTTTTATCTGACGGCCAGAGCAAATAAGGAAGCCAGCGAGCGGGGCCGGTGTAAATCTGCAGCAGCCACGCTGCAGGTGGAATGAAGACATCTCGCCGCGACAGAGCGGCGTGCCGCCGGCCCGCACCGCGCCTCCACCCGTTCGCCTTCCTCAGCCTCTCACCGGCCACTAATCGAGGCAGTAAATTCAGGCTCAGAAGGCTTCGCTAGCGGTTCCTTCCCAGAATATACGGATCCTCGCCTGAACCTCAGCACCCTGCATTCTCTGACTGCACCTCCCAGTGACTGACAAAAACTGACTCTCGTTATTTAACTTCACTCGCACACGTACGTTCCTACCGACGCTCTCTCCGCACCATCCCTGCCTGGCCCGTTCATCCCAGGAGAAGACGAGCGTTTACTTGGCTCTTCCTCTGTGCAAGCCCTGGGCCTCCCGCACAGATGAGGACTTCGCATAAGGTGAGGAAAGCAGGGCTGGCCATGCCCTGTGCTGCGCACCCCCGGGAGAGAAGTCCTCCCCCCACCGCCCTTAGACAGGTTATCTGCAGCCTGCTCGTCCCTTTGCAAAGCCTCGGAGAAGAGCATTAGCTAATCAAGTGGTAGCATCTATAATCAGCTTGATGCACTCTCTTGCTAACCTGATTCCTAATAAGAAAGTGGTGGATGGGAAGGGAGGGACGGGGATGAGAGGAAAATCCAGTCCATAAATACCCTGCTGGGTGAGACCGAGAGAGACAATTGGCCAGCTCCGTCCCCGGCGCGCCTGTGCGTGTCTAAATGATTTACTGCAAACACCGAGCTGGCGATGGGCAGAGGCGACCCGACAACTCTGAGGATGGGAGATACGGGAGCACCGCACACCCACGGCACAATCTCGGCGAGTCACTGGGAGGGAATGCATCCGGCTCAATTCATTAGGACTGATAGCTCCCTCAATGGGGCTGAATAATTGATGGCCTGGAGAAGCTTTTAAGATGTTCTGTGCGCTCGGAAGACCGAGGGTATTATTTTTTTAAAAGCTAACACACACAGAAAAACATCGGTGAAGGTGATCCGAGCAAAGGTTAGATGTTTTAATACGTTATGTTTACACCGTAAATCCTTGCTCCACCGCTTGTAACGGGAAATGGATACGGTGTGGCTCGGGGCAGCTGCAGGCGCGCAGGCAGGACCAGGTAGCCGCTCCGGCAGGAGCCGAGCCAGTTCCCGAAGGCTGCGGTGGTGGGAGCTGAGCTCCCATCGGCACAGCGTTTGCGGAGCATGGCCGGTGCCTGGCCACAGAGTCCCCTGCGTCATGCTTCTCTGCCTCTGTCCCGCAGCAGAGACGTCCCCGACGCGACCTGGACGGCCTCTCCATCTGAGCCGGGGAAAGCCTCCCCACCTGCTTACCTTTCACTGTGACGTGGACGCTCTGGCTGATGGAGAGCTGGGGCTGGATCAACACGCTGCACAGATACTCTCCCTCATCCATGCCTTTCTGGACGTCCATCAGCTTCAGAGTCCCGTTCTCAAAGACCACTTGGCGGTGGTTATCAGGCAGCAGCAAAGAGTCCTTGTACCACTTGATGGAGTAGTACGGGTACCCGATGACCCTGCAGTTGATGAAAGTGTCCCTACCCGCTACCGCTGTTATGTTCTTCATCGCTCGGATGCTCGGGGGACCTACATAAGCCAGGAGGAAGGAAGAGGCAGGCTAGGTTAATTCCGAAAGGCAGCTTGCTTGCATGCAGATCTGCTGCTATTTCAGAGCGAGCTTCACAGGCAAAGGAGGTAACCAGAACAGTGAGGACCCAGCCTGGTTTTGGGTGAGGAGCAGGCACGGGCTCCTCTCCGAGCGCCTCTGGGGAAAGCCCCTCATCGGCTGCAACCTCCAGCTAGAGCTACTCGCACGCGCCTACAGCAGCGCAGCTACGATGGGGGGCTACGGGCCTCGGTCACGGCCACGCTGCAGCACATCCCACCCCGGTTTGGCAGGGGCAGCTTCGGCACCGGGCAAGCCAAGCCTGCGGACATCGCTGCTGCTCCTTGGGGGAGGTCGGTCGGGGTCTGGAAGCACAGAGTGATTCTGCGATGGGAGCCGTGGCACCTCCACCACGGCTCCTCCAGCAGCACCTGCGGCCGCAGGAACCGCAGAAGAGACGGGGAGCGCTCCCCCCCAGCCACAGCCGCTCTCTGCCTCTCTCGGCAAGATGCTGCCTGCCTTGTGCCAAATAGCCTCGACGAGAGCTGCTACAGGAACCTGACTTCCATGGGCAAATGTCTTCCACCTCTGCTAAAATACACCTTTCTGCTCCTCCCGCTGCCCACCTGGGTAGGGCGGAAAAGCCAGAGAGTCACCAGTTTCTGGCTGGCTCCCGTACTGGCTTAAGCACTGGGAGAACGCCACAAGTGAGTATTTCAACACGAGGTTTCATGCGTCGATAATCACCTTGTTCTCCCAGCCACCGCATTAGAGTAGCTTGCTATGTTAAGATTAGCTCTATCTCGACTCCTCGTCCTAAGGACGTGGCAGGATAACAGCTCAACAGACACTTAGGGTAAGCTGGATGGACAGTCCTTCTCATACTGGGACACATTTAGAAAAGGAGCAGGAAAAAAGAAATTAGCATCTTGCTCTGTAACCATCTCTCGGGCCTGTCTGAGGGACTCGCTCCATTCCAGGGAAAAAAAAGCCTGACTCTTATCTAGTGACAGCCCGTCAAGAGCTGAGAGAGGGGAAACAGGGAGAGAAGGGAACGTCCTCGTTGAAAGCGCTGCTCGGGCTTCTGATAGCTGAGGGATGAACTCGCTCCAAATTTAGTAGTAAATGGCAGCAAAATTCAGACTCTCCTGGGATCCCAGCCAAAAAGCCACTAGATCCATTTCAAACCCGAGACACAGACAAACACAGCCCTTCAACCCTCTTTCTCAGTAGGTAAATAAATGCTACCTTGTCTCTGTCTCGCTCCCACCTGTAAGCCTGGAAGCTTTAATTGCTGATTATTAATAGGCAGGGGCTTATACCGTACCCTGTGCCTGAGAGCGCTCCCTGCAACGCACCGAGCAACACGCTCCAGCCGCAATAACACGGTGATTAACGCGGCCATGGCTTTTAGCAGACAAAGAAAATACAGACGCGACAAATCAAAGCTCATTTTCCACGATTTCACGTGCTGCCTCATCATCGTTTGTCATGTAGATCCCTGCGCTGGCGGGCGCCTTCGCTGCCAGGGAGCCGGGCTCCCGCCGGCACCGGGGGGTGCTTGGCAGGGCCCGGGGGGCCCGGGACGCTCCGGTGCCCACCGCCACCTTCCCCGGGCACAGGGTCCCTTGGGGAGGTGTTTGCCAACCCGTTCAGCTCCCTGCTTCACACGGCGGGGAGGCTCAGCCCCGCGGGCAGGCGTGCGAGGGAGCGGGGCGGGAGCGGGGAGCTCGGGGAATCGGGCCGGACAGGCAGGGAGACCCGCGGGCTGGGAAGGGCAGAGGGAGGCGAGGAGGAGCGATCGGCCGGGGAACAGAACAACACCAAAACCGCAGTAAAAGTCCTATTCTGATATTTAAAAGTAGACAGGCACCTCTTACGTTTATTCGCGCTTGGTATTCGGCGCTGCCCACCGAGTTCCGCGCGGTGCACCGGTACACGCCGCCGTCCTTGATCTGCGGGCTCGTCACGTTCATGTGGCTGACGGTGGTGCCGTCCGACATGGTGTACTGGTTGGTGCGGTGCCCGCTGTCCCGCGGGATGGGCTCGTCGTCCAGCGCCCAGGTGACGGTGGGCGGGGGGGCCCCCTTGGCGGCACACATCAGGGAGAACTGCTCCCCGGGGTTGACCACCTTCTCGCTGAAGGAGGAGACGATGCGGGGGGTCCCATCTGGGGGGCACCCAGGGGGAGGGGGGTCAGGGAGCGGCAGCCACAGGCAGCAGCAGTCACCCTCACAGCCGGGAGAGGCGCCCACGTCGGCAACACGCGCCTGACCGTGCCTGCATCCCTGCGGCAGGGAGATGCTGAGAGGGGGCGAGGGGCATGCTAGTTGATAGATGCCAGCTCCAGGGGACATCAGGCTTGAGGTACCCAACCCTGGCCCAAACCTCCAGCAACGCGCACCTACGCCTGCTCCCGAGGAGCGGGGAGGGGACATCCACTGAGAGGCAGTGCCTCGGCCCCCGGGCTGGGGACAGGAAAGTCACCCCTTACTTTGGTCCTTCCCCGCCCCAGCCATGCTGTGTCCCCGAGCTGCTTGGGATGCCATGCACAGCCCAGCAAGCGGGGTGGCCCCAGGACCCCAGCACTGGGGGGGTCTCGCTGCCTTCCAGCCATGCACAAAGCATCCCCGTGTGCCCCACAGACACGGTGGCTCAGAGAGGGGCAGAGAAAAGCCCCCGCCACCCCTGTCCCGAGGAAGCCAGCTCACCCTCCAGCGTGATGATGGAAAAGTCCTGTGCCGTCTGGGACTTGCGGGTGGCAAAGCACTGGTAGGCCCCGGAGTGGCTCTTCTGCGCGGCCGTGATGAGGAGGGTCTCGTTGCTGATGCCCCGGATGGAGATGTAGTCATCCACCACCACGAGGTCCGTGTTGCGGTACCAGCGGATGATGTACTCGGGCGACCCGCTGAGGGCACAAGAGAGGATGACGGTGCTGCCGATGCCCGTTTTGAGCTTCTTTGGTGTGAGGGTCACACGCAGAGGGTCTGTGCGAGAAAGGGCGAGAGCGGGTGAGGCGTTGGCGGTGCCGGGAGGCATCTCGGCATTGCTGCGCGCTCTCTGCCTTGCCTGCCCTGGAAGCGCCAGCGCGACTACGCTTAAAATGTCACCACACAATAAGGCAGTGGCCCCTCCATCATCCTTCCTGCTTACAGCCCCCGCTTTTAACATCAGCCCTGAGCCTCCAGCTGGGGTGCCCGCACTGCTGGGGAGGCAGCAGGACAGCTAGAAGAAGTCATTGCCGTGGGTGACATGGCCAGGGTGCTGAGGAACAGTGCTGAGCTGGGGACACACCAGCGCAGCTCCCAGTATGCTGCCAACGCCAGGTCAGCTGTCTGCTCACTACGGTGCTGCTCCACGTGAGGTAGGCATGGTGCATGCTGGCCCCAGCGCCACCAGGATCCCAGTGACAGGAGGAACCCCCAGGAACAAAGCACGCCATGAATACTTGGCCTGCCCACGTAGTATTTGCTGTTTGGTTAGAGCTTATTCTGTGTAAATCAACCAAAGCGCAGAGGTCCCTAACACAAAACCAACATCACCATCCAGCAGTTCACATCCCTCGATATTGCTCCGAATTGTCTCGAGGCCCCTCTCCCTGCCCCGACTGAAGCGGTAAAGCAGGAGACGGCTGCAGATGCGCTGCCGCAGCAGGATAAGCCTTCTGCAAGCGCTCCGAGCGCCCCACCGGACATGCTGCATCGCGAGACAGCAGCTTCCAGCGCGTGACGCACCACGCCGAAATACAACGCTTGTAATTTATACAGCTCTATATTTAAGAAGGCAGCAGGACAGATGCCTCCCCGCCGCCGGGCCCCGCTCCCCGCCGCCAGCTCTCACCTATGACCGTGAGGGTCCCCGTGACCTCTGCGGACCCGAAGGTGTTGGTCACCTCGCAGATGTAGGTCCCGCTGTCCTCCACGCGCAGGTCGCTGATGGTCAGCCCCGTGATGCGCTTGGTCCAGCGGCTGTCGGTGGGGAGCGGGCGCCCGTCCTTGATCCACCGGACGGCCGGGTTGGGGTAGCCCGAGGCGATGCAGGGCAGCTCCACCAGCCGGCCCGCCTTCACCTCCCTGGACTGGAAGCTGTCTAGCATCGTGGGGATGGACTCTGCCGGGTCTGGGTTTGCAAAGAAAACAGGCTGACTCGGTGAAGAGGAGGCAGCGAGGCTTCTGCCTGCAGGGACACCCGGGACCACCACGCCCCCTGAATGTCAGCCGGGAGAGCAGCTCCCCTGCTCCCCGTGAGCTGGCAGCTCTGCCAGGCAGGAGCACGGGACGCCAGCCACATCCTCTGCTGGGCACGGCGGCTGGGGCAGCAGGCTTGTGGGGAGGTGGGAGGGAAAACGCATCTCACTAGCTGATGGGATGAATAAACTCAGCACCGGAGGAATTACTCAAGGTGACACCTAATTGGTGCAAAATACACAAATTCTGTGGCACATTTCAAAATTTACAAGCAAAGGGGCCCATCAGGCAGCTAGGAAAGGAGAAAATTAATCACCAAGTCTCAGGCGTGAAATTAAATTCCAGGGGAAAGAAACCTCTTTCATTACTCCCAAGCAGAAGTAAAATGCCGTGACGTGTAAATAATGACAGCGACCAGGAGGGGACCTGGCCAGATCAGACGCACATGGAGAGGGGACGATGCACCCAGTGGCAGCCTGCGCTCCTCGGGGGCCACGTGGCAGGACGGTCACGGGTGGGACACAGGACCCTCAGGTGTCTAAGAGGCTGGGGCAAGGTCGGGCAAGCCCCAGCCCGGCCACCCCGAACCCCTTCCCCACCCTCTGTGGGGTTAATTCGAAGAGCTCGTGCGGGAGCCACAGCCCGCGCACCCGAGGACAGAAAAAGCATATGGCAGAAAGCGGGCGCAGCGACGTGGCTGCGAGTCGGGCGAACTCCCTCGCGAGCGGAGTAATTTGGGCAGTCAGCGGAGCCGGGAGCGCCCCGAGACACCCGGCACTACGGACTGCGCTGCAGTATCGCTTGCATGTTCGTCACATCGCGTCAGGCTGCTCACATCGCGGGCTGTCACATCGCATCGCCTCGCACCCCATCGCCTCTCGCTCGGGGTGCTGCGCAGCGCTGCCGCCCGCCGCGGCCGGCACCGGGGGGGCTGCGTGCTCGGGGGCACACGTCAGGCGGCACGAACCCCCTGCGCAGCCCTACCGGGAGCTCCTACCCCACACTGGGATGTCCTCTTGCTGCGGGGATGGGAGGTAGCGATGCCATTGCTCACTCCTGCACCCTGGGGGAACAGGCACCGCCGAGGGCCGGCAGGGGAGCGGGTGGGCAGGCAGGCAGGGCTGGACACCCTCACAGGCGCAGGAGCCGCACCGGACCCTGCAGGACAGGGCTCCCCCCCACCAGCATCGCCGGCAGCTGCATGCTCACCTGAGACCGAGAGCCTGGCTCCGTTGCTCTGCCGCGTCTCCCCGCTGTACTTGTGCTTGGTGATACACCTGTAGGTGGACAAGGCATCTTCCTTCTGCACGTCCGATATGTACAAACCTCCATAAGAAGTAATAAAAAACCTATTTTCTGGAGACACAAAGGGAGGAGAAGGGTGAGCGAGCCAGCCCCAACCCGGCAGGTCATCTCCCAGGCTCTGGGGACCCGGGCCAAGCAAAGCCCCTGCACTCCGGGCAGGCGTCGGGGGGGCAGCGCGGGTCCTTCCTCTGCCTCCCCGCACCCCGACTGCACTGGGGTGCGGCCTCCGGCGTCGCCTGTGGGGCTGAAGTTTCAGGCAGGCCGGGGAAGTTGGGCCAAAACGGGTGAGCAGCAGCGCTTGCCTTCGCAGCCTCGTACGTGGCGGCGCTCATCCTGCGCCACGCACACCCGCCCAGGCACAAAGATGGCCTCGGGGTGTCCTTACACGCACCGGCGCTCCCCTGGGGGTCGGACCCAGGGGATTCAGGCGAGGCAGTCCCCGGCAGCCCTCTCCCCTCCTTGCCCCCGCCACCCGGCGGTACGAGCCCTGGGCTGGTCAGGGAGTCACAGCGACAGTGGCTGCGGCGGGAGAGGAGAGCACGCGGCACGACGCTCCGCCGCACCGCCATGTTGCCGCACGCTGCATAGCAACGCGGCAATTAAAAGTGAATCTATCCTGCTGAGTTAATAATTAGCTTAACTTACTTAGAAGCATGTGAAAACAAATAAGGGCTTGAGCTGTTATTTGAGCGCTGGGGGAGGATGGCGGGAGAGCAGGCAGGGCAGCGCTGCCGGAGCAGCCCCCTCCAGCCAGCAGGTTTTGGAGCCCGGCACACGCCAGAGCAGGCAGGGAAAGAAGTTTTCAACTCGCTCGTGAAGGTAGCCTGACCCCTATAACTCACCATGAATATTAGGAGTAATTAACACGAAGAGAAAGACCTGCGCTGTGGCACAACTTAGTGGCTCCATGGAGAGCAGGGTAAGCGGAGGCACTGGAGCAAAGCTCCCCTACCCGCCTGGAAACAGTGCTAACGGTGCCAGCAAGCCTTTGACCCCAGGTTTCGGGGGGGTCCTCGGGGTTTATTCCAGCACCAGATGCCACCGAGCCTCAACTGGGACAGGGCGGTCCATCTGCTCGGCTGCACCGTGTCGCCAGCCAGAGCACCCCCTGCCCAACGCAGGAAATGCAGAGAGGCAGAAGGTAATTAGTAGGGCTGAACGTTCGAAGCTGAAACCTTTAGACCTAATCTTTAAACCAGCAACGGCTGCAAATGGCTCCCTTCAAGCCCTGCACCACGCTTGGTAAACCAGGACCCAGTTGCCGAGGAAAATAATTTGGTTTTTTCTTCCAGCACCTTTTGGAAGCACCTGGATGTTCTCAGTTTAGGTGGAGGAAGGCGCCACAGTCAAACCCACGAGAGCAGGAGAAAGGCGGGTGGAATTCGGGAGCTGGAGGGCTGGCTGTGCCCCCGGGCAGGGCTGCAGAAGCCTCTCCCGGCAAGCGCTTGCGGCGCCGGGCTGGCAGGGACCGGGGCCCTCACCCAGGGGGCCGCAGCACAGCCCCGGCACCAGCCAAGGCCACGGCAGCCCTGAGCTCTGCCGGCACCACCCCGGGCCAGCTGCAGCTTGGCTAGATGTGCGTATTTGACTCTAATTGCTTGATATGAGAGTATTAGGGACTCTAAACAGCAAAGAAATGGCAGCCTTAATAAAACGTGGACCTGGCTGCAGTGAACAGAAGGCACAGGCGGCCGCCGGGCTGGCGGCCCCGTGCAGATTCCCCCTGGAAGCAGCGGGAGCGCCAGCCGGCAGCCCCGCGGTGTGCCACGGGCACCGGGGTGGCCGTCCCCATACATCTGGGAACCCACATCTCCACCCCTGCTTGGAGGGGCCAGGGGGTCCCCAGCCGAAACCTCAGGCGCGGGCTCTGCCGCCGCGGTACTGCACAGCATTGCCAGTGCAGCAGCACACGCGCCGCACCAGTATGCGACTGGGACCAGATGCGCCGCGAGTCTCGCGCTCCGCCGATTGGAGGCATCGAGGGATTCGTACGAACCTCCGTAAAAGGGAAGGGGGAGCCAGTCCCGCAAGCGCACTGAAATAACATGCAAATCAACCATTAATTTTTCATCTCCCATCAAACCAGTAAGCGAAGAACATTGGCTGCACTGGAATTTGAGAGAGGGGGGAGCCGGTTTCCATGGTAACAGGGGCTATATTTCACTAAGTGCTGGCAGCCCCAACTGCCCCCCCCCCCCCACACGCCGGCACACACGCACACGTCCGCGCACGGTTAACAACAGCCCTGGCTGCGGCCGTGCCCCTCCTCTGGAAACAAGCTGGGTCCGGGGAGAGATGCCGGGCAATAACTGATGCAAAGGGCTCCAACAGAGACCTCACCAAAGTGACTTATTGCCGAGTTTGCTAGCGAGATTAACGTTGAAGGTCGCCGAATAAAATCAGATCTTTCTGCCTGCCAGGACGCGGAAAAGCTTTATGGGAAGCTGAGGATTAAGTACATCCGTGGCCAGACTGGAGCGATGCGCCTCTAATAACTCTTCCAGCCAGACCTGAGCTGCTGCCTCGGGAAACGCCTCCCCAAAGCCCCCCCCGCCAGAGAGCAGGGGGCAGCCAGGAGCCCCGCCAGCCCCCGGGCTCACGCCTCACCCAGGGAAAAGCACGAGGGCGAGAGGGGGGCTCTGCTGCGCAGCAACCGTGAGGAGGGTCTCTCGCTGTGCACGCACACACAGACGTGCCAATACTTATTTACTGTTACCGAAATCCCCTGCCTGCGGTGGCCACGGAACTCCAGCATCAGTCCCAAGGGCCTTCCAATTTCAAGAGAAAAATTACAGTCGATACAGGTTACCAGCTACTGCGCTATCCAATATAGATTTATAAAAACAATGGGGTCAGGGCTTCAGGAGAGAGCACATTTTATAGTTCACAAGACTAATGAGATAACTTTCCCTTGGTACTCCGGGGCCAATATTTCCTTACGCGGTCTATTTTAACTGCTAGAGAATCAATAGGTGCCAGCGTTTATGAATTAGCCGTACTTGGAGCATATGCATCCCAAGGCATCCCGGACAAATCCAATAACTGTTTGGTGCTATTTCTGGCCACGTTTACAGTGACTAACGCCTCCCTGGGGGGAAGGCACGGAGGGGGAAGCCCCAAAGAATAAAGCACGTGATTTTCCACCGCTGCTGTAGCGGCACTTTTTTGCTGCTGCTGCTCTTCCAGGATGCCACTGGCCTGCCACGGGGCTCGCCCGGGGCCAAGGAGCCTCCTCGGGGCGGCCCAACAAACCTGGCCAGCCGGGAAACCCCTGCCTGCCACTGCGGCACGCCACAGCGCAGCACGGCACGGCACCGCTCGCCCCGTCGCTCTGCCAGCTGCCGGAGGGACTGCAGGCGCCTCCTGCCCCAGCATGGCCCGAGCACTGGGATGTGGCGCCCAGTTGGGGTGGCGGACACGGGGCAGAGCTGCCTTTCATCTCAGCCTGCTGAGCCCAGCTCGGTGCCACCCCAAATGCCAAAAGCAGAGGGGACCTGGATTGGGCACCAGATTACAGATCCATCCATCCATCCATCCCGGAGATGCTACAGAGGAACCGCAACTCCAGCTCAATGCAAATTTAATAAGAGCCGCACAATATCTGACAGATTTATTTACATGTTTGCCTGCAGTCGGGGTCCCAGGGGAGGTGCGAGGCCGCCGCTGCTCCCCAGCCCTTTCAAAGGCAGCACATCCCTCCCTCCCTCCCTCCCTCCCTCCCGTGCAGCCGCGTGCGGCCGAGCTGCTGCGCACCCACCCAAACGGTCCCACCTCGGAGCGCCGTGGGCATCCGCACCGCAACCCACGCCCGCCCAGCACGTGGCTCAGGCTTTGTGCCAGCGGGCTCCTTCTCTCCTCCCCCTTCGCCTGAAGAGAGCACCGTGCCCCAGAAACCTCGTCCCCAGAAACTGTGGGAGCCGCGTCCTGGGGAGGGCAGGGCAGGGGCAGCTGCCCGTCCCCATGGTGCCGTCCCCGCTGCCCGCTCCTGTGGGCACCGGAGGCTTTGCAGACCTTTCCCCCCCGCCCCCCGCAGACCTAGAGATCCAGAAAGAAACACAGCCCCGACAGAAGCCCTGGCCCAGCCGGCCGCGGGCAGGCACGCCAGCCACATGCCGGCTGCCGCCGAGCCGGAGAGGGGGAGACACCGCAGAGGAGGGGTGGAAGTCGGGGAGTCGTGACGGGCTTTCCGCCTCCCCTCCTTAATCTCCTTTATAAGCACGGCTCCATCTCCTCCCGTTACAGGATTAACACCCGTCTCTCATTCTCCTCTTGCAACAAGATTTTATTTCTAATTACGCTGTAATAAAACCGGGCGCGCTCCCAGGGCTTCTTCCAAATGACTTGTCGACACTAGGCGAGATTGGATCCCACTCGGGCCCCGCGCCGCCGCACGTTCATTAGGCATGCATGAGGGAGAGGTTTTAAGAATGGAATTGCATTTAAATGGCTTTTCTGAGAGGGAGAGATGAAACAAAAAAGAGAGAGAGAGAGAGAAGCAAAAAGCAGGAAAGGTTTAAAAGGAGGATGTCATTGTCACCTCCCTGTCACACCACCGCCCGGCAGCCGCCGTGCCGGGGACCCGCTCCCGGGTGCCCCAGGGACGCGGGGCAGGGACGAGCCCCCTGCCCCTGCAGAGCAGCCGGGGGACGGGGCTTGCCATCCCCTTGCTCACCCCCCGGCAGAGCCCATCCCACGCACGGCAGAGCCGCAGTTCAGCAGTGGATCCTTTTTGGGCGAATTAGCTCCCAACGTGCGACAGAGGTACCTGCAGAACCCCAGCCTGCCGGCGACGAGGCAACAAATCCCAAAGGAAATGCTGTGGGTTTTTTCTGAGCACGGAAATTGGCTCTGACCACTGGATTCACAGCCCCGAGAGCGGGTGGCGCGGCGGGGTACACACACCCTCCACAGCCGGCCGTAGAGAGAAGTTAAGCGCAGCCTCCGGCGGGCAGCTGCCGGATTTCAGCTCCTGCAGCCGGCAGGCATGAGGGCGCACGGCTCCCGGGCACAGGCAGCCAGCAAAAGGACGGCAGCCACGGGCACGAGGCATCGAGCATCCCACCCTGCCCTGCGCAGATGGGGTGCCCACAGCGCTGCCGTCTCCCCATTACTGCAGCCGAGGGGCACCGGTGGCAGCTGCTGCGGCGGCAGCCCGGTTTGCCGGCACAAACAGCCTCCGGAGCCGTGGATTTTCTTGGTGGGGCTGAGGGAGAGGCGCTCCGAAACAAAACTGGGATTGGTCAAGTCAGATACGTGCCCGGGCGATCCCGCTCCCGCAGCCGGGGAGCGAGCGGCCAGCACGTGGCTCGCACGTGCGCCGAGCGGAGCACCGGGAGCACCGCGGCCAGACCCCCCCCTCCAGACCTCGCGGCTCCCGCCAGCTGCTCAAGGTGCAATCCCCACCGCAAAAATTAATCACCGGCAGCATGACAAATAGTTTCCAACCAAGCAGAGGAAGTTAATCTGTTCACGGACACTCAAATTGGAGGCAGCGAAAGCCGGTGAATAAATTACTGCCGTCGCGAGGAACCCGCCGGGTGGGAATCACCTTGTTAAAGCTGCCCCCCACGCCGTGCCCTGCTCTCCCTGTCCCAAAGCACGCATTGTCTCCCGAAATCTTACAGTCCACGTAACAATTAGCATCTCTGTCACTTCACTCGGTGCAATGGCTTTACCGTCTGCATTTCTCTCTCTCTGGGCACCGAAGGCATGAGAGAAGTTCCAGTTTTGTGCAGGGGAAGCTTTTTTGGAAGGGACAGCAGAAGGCTGCGTGTTAGAGCTGCAAGCGCAACCCAGGCAGGTGCTTGAGGAAATAGCAAACGTTAATGTCATTTCACCCGGGCAAAAGAAAAACGTTGCTACGACGGTAGTATTTGATACAGGCGCTGTTTCCACCGCTCTCTGAGCAGCGGCTCCAGATGTTCTCCTTCCCCACCCGACTCGCTCGCAGCGTGCCGTTGCCGCTACCTGGACGCCGCTTCCCACATACGAGTCGGCAAACTCAGGAAAACAGATGTTAAGAAAGATCTCTCTCTATTAACTCCCTCGGAAGCAAGGTATCCTGCAGGGCTGGTAGGAGTTATTAAATCAAGAGTAATTATTTACCAAAGGGCCAGACTGGCAACTCATTTTCACGGGAGTAACGCCAGAATTAGGCTGCCCACGGAACTGGATTCACGCGGGCATCTGCGAGAGCAGAGTTGGCCTCTCCGGGTTCTAATCCGCCTCTGAGTCACCGCAGCTTTCCGCGGGCACGCGCCTGCTAAAATAAGAGCCAGACTCGGGCAGCGGGAAGCGGGAGTGTTTGGGGACACTTTCCCTTGTTTGTGTACGCTACTTTGCGGAGGAGAGGCTTTCGCCGAAACAAACCGAGGAGGAAATTCCCCCGGGGGGAGAACAGCTCTGCAGAGCGGCCGCGGGGCCAAGGCTGGGGCTCGCCCGCAGCGCGGCCCCCGGCACCGCCGTCCCCCGGCGTCACCCGCCCTGGCGCTGTCAAAGCGGGAGGAGGAATTAATCTCCCGAGGTGGTCCGGAGCCGTCTAATACCAGCAGAAAATTACAGAACAGGATGAAGAGCATTACAAAATGAATAGGAGGGGACTAGAGATTTCCATGGCTAATCCTGTTAACGAGACAATTTCTTATCAAACTCATTATGTGGCAGAAAGCGGAGGGGAGGGAGGGGCAGGGAAGGGGGACTGGGGAAGGTGGGGAGGAACGGCGACGCCGGCTAAAGGCAACCCGGGGCGCATCTGGACCCGGGACCGGCAGGACAGCGCCGCGTCTCCCCGAGCTCAGCATCTCCGTACCGTGCGCATCGCTATAGAGAGAATTGTATTTCTATTTCCAAGGAGAGCTAAATATTACTAGAGTGACATTTACCACAAAATAGTGCCGTCTGCTTCAGATGTATTACTAGTCCTCTCCCAGCGCCGAGCCGCGGCGGGTAGAGATTACAGCAGGCATAAAAAAAATGTATATAAAATCCATCGAGATAACACTCATTTCAAAAAACGATTTTTCCAGTATAATTTTTTTTTAACCTCCTATTACGATGAGCCTCGTTTTCCAGGAGGAAGCAAAATGAAAGGCTTCAGTCCGCAGGTTGAATGCGTGTCTGCCTTTGCTCCGGCGGCGGCGGCAGAGGCTTCGGCGCGGGCTGGGCAGCGGGGCAGGGGCTGACGCCCGTCTCCCGCTCAGCCGTGCAAGAGCGCAGCGGAGCAGCCCGGCACAGCACACCGCCGCTGCCGGCGAGGCTCAGAGATTCCTGGCAGATTTCTGCGCGTTCCCCACCAGCCCCTCCACCTTCCGCCCCCCAGTCGCAGGGGCTTTACTGCTACTTTGTGCACAGGGTTTAAATGTTTTTATTCTTTCTCTTTTTTTAATTCGCTATTTAAAAAAAGCACAGAACTAGTCAGATTTCATGCTAATGAGAAGAGAATCTGGATCGAGGACTGTGCAAAAATTTGCATCTCAAAGAGGAAAACAGGAAGTCACTAAGAAAGGAAAATCCACCGCCGAGGTAGCGTGTATGGCCATAATTAGGCTAATGCTGCCTCTGTTCTGTCAGCTCATTTCCATCAGCCCCAGGGTAACGGGGGACAACAGACTCCTTCACCACCCTCCCGCAGCACGGAGACGTGGTTCCCTGCCGCGGCACCCGGCCCCGGCGCAGCCCGCCACGGAGAGCGCCGGCACGAGGGATGCCGAGAGCCAGGCCGGCGCAAGGGATGGAGCATGGCACGGGGAGCACGCCGGCCCCGCTCCCCCAGGAGGGAGGGTCTGCAAGAAAGGACGCCCATTTGGAGAGTCTTCTCCAACGGTACCGCCAACACGGTCTGCCATGGGCGCGCGTGCCCGCCCAAAGGAAGAAAATACTGCAGCACCCTCGTGTTACGTCACCCAGAACAGCCCCGTAACCAGGCTCTCCCCCAGGAGGGCCCTACGAGGCGGCTCGCCCCAGCCTGCCCACACCACGGCCGTGGCCAACGCGCCAGTCTGCCCGGCCACAACACGGCGCCGGTTCCCACCGCCCGCCCGGACGCGCGGCTGCCTCCAGCCTGCCCGCCTCGGCACCGGGCACCGCGCAGAAACCCGCAGCACAGACCAAGCGATCGTCGTCCCCCCTTTTGAGAGGGGCCAATTTCATCAGTTTTCCCTTGATTTTTTAATTGGTTTTTATTGCCACTGTAGACGTCACCGTACAAACAATTCTGAATAGCTCTAACCAAGATCTTCGCTCATAAAAATCCGTCACGAATGCCGAGAATGACAGAAATGGAAAATGCCTAATGAAAACAAAGGGGAAAACAACAGGTACTTCAGTCCTTCGCCATCCATCAACAACCTCGGGTTATTAAAAATACGGGAGGGAAAAAGAATCCTCCCATCTGCAATCAAATCTTGAGAAATCTTGAAAAGACAAATACCTGCATAGGAGGAAATTCTTTGCCCCCACTCCAGTCTGCAGGAGTTTCGCCATAATTATAATAAGAGTAAGGCTGCTGGATAACACGAGAATTATTTTCCCCACTTACATTGTCAAATGATCATCTTGCCCTGCAGTGAAATCTCAATAATTATAATGCTGAACCATGAAAGAACAAAGAAATAGAAAAAAAAAAAAAAAAAAGCCGTGTTTTCTTCCAGGGAGCGGGGGGGAGGGGAGAGAATCGCGATCGCAGGGCTGAAAGTGCGTCCTTTCTCTAATTATCTTTCTCAGGGCCGCGCATCTCTCATCCGAGCGGTGAGAAGCCCTCCGCCGCCTCTCTGCGTGCCCTGAGCCGCCGGGCGAGCCCCCCCGTCAAGCGCGGCCGCTCCAGTGCCCCGAGAACCCCGTCGGATGGCGCAGGCACCTCCGTGCCCAAGGCGGTGGAGTGTCCCCACCGCGAAATCGGCTGTTTGGGAGGAGCGGGATGCGCAGCATCGCCCCTCGGCCCCCCGCGGCCCCAGCTCTGCAGGGCCCCCCCGCCGGCGCGGGCGGCCGAGGGGGCTCGGCCACGGGACGGAGGGAGCGCCGGCCGCAAAGCCGGCCATCGCTAGCCCTGCCTTCGCACCCCGTCCGACCCCAGCGCCCCTCGGCGGGGCAAAGCGAGGGGAGATAAAAGAGAAAGGGGACCGAGAAGGGGGGGAGGGGGGGCATAAAGGAGGCGAACAAGAAAAACAAGACGACAGAACGCTTGCTCCACAGCCCTCGGCTAAATTACAAACCGGTTTACTGAGGTGGAAAGCTGCAGTGAGCTGAGGAGGAATATGTGGAAACCATCTGCAGATTTAAAAATAATCTATTTTACGATCACCCTCGAACATATTCTTTTGCAGAAACCAAATAGGATTTGTTGTTGTTGTTTTGTGCAAACTGTGAGGGAAAAATTACTAGAAACATGCAGGGGGTTTTGCCTTCTTGAGTACTGAGAGGCTAAATATGCCCTTCCTTATGTTTAGAATAGTAACAGTCATCTTAAAATTAACTTGGTCTGCATCAGAGCTTAAAAACAGTCGCAATTCCGAGCCTGCAGAAAGCAGGACAAACCTGCACTGGGATATCTAGCGCTTCTAGCTGACAGATGTCTTCCTACGTACAGTAAATATAGGTCGTCTTTTCCTACCCAGAGAACTGTAGATCTTAATTAACCAGGCCACTAGCAGCATATGTAATGATTTTTTCGCGGCTTGCTAAGCAAACCTTCCCTTGATTAGGCGGAGGGAACGTAAGACGCATGTGTAAGGGAACCGTCTCCCCCTGACCCGACGGCCTCGCTCCAGCCGCAGCAGTCCGGGCAAGCCTCGCGCTGCGGCCCCCGTTGTTATTTCACGCTACGAAATCTGCCTAACGAGATCAGAAGGGTGCGGAGCCGGGCATCGTCCCGACCGCTGGGCGCAGCCAACAGCCCTACCGCGGCCGAGCCCAAAGCTCCGCTTTCCCAACGGCAGCCAGAGGGGGTTATTAAGCTTTGCAGACTAAACCGCGCTCCTCCTTGTAAGCCACTTCTGGATTAAATTATCTCCAGGCTCAGAAAGCCAGAGACAAACGAGCTAATGAAATTCATGCTGCATTATGATAAAGTCGTGCCGAGCCCTCGGCGGAGGGGCAGTTGGCGCTGGGGTGGGCGAGGGCAGGCGGCAGCACCCATCCCTCCCGGGCGCCGCGTCCCTCTGAGACGCCATCGGTGAAGGCGAGCGCGCCGCCGGCAGCGCCTCCGCAGCCGGTCTGTGCCGGGGGCGCAGAGCCCGGGCCGGCCGCCGCTCAGCCCCGCTGCCGCAGTCCTCGGGGAAGGAGGAGGGGGAGAGGCGGGCAAAGCTTTACAAGACAGCAGCCGCGCACCCCCGAACGAGGGCGTCGGGCAAGCACCCAGCCTTCGCAGCGGTTCGCGTGCACAGGGTGCTCCGAATCCGACAGCTGGTCTTTACAAACCCCTTGAATTAAAGGGAAGGGAGAGCAGAGCCCAAGCGCGCGGCCTGGATCCTCTTACGGAGTGTATTTCTACAGCCAGACGCACACTTGGCACTGCAGGAATAGCGTAACCAGACCTATTGGCAAAGGCCAAACCGTTGATGCTGGGGATGCTCTGGCTCTCCAGAAAACCAAGCGAGAAGCTTCCTAGAGCTGTGGAGGGAAGGCTGGAGGCCAGAAAGCTCCTTCTGCAACATGGAAAACTGCAGGAGAGCTGCAAATCGCTGCCCTGCACCGGGCTTAAGTGAATCTCCTCCTAACAAGACCTTGTTTTGATCTGATAAGAAAAAACAGAGGCTTCACAAAAGGAACTCCTGTTCCTTTAGTTCCCTGTGGTTCCCTAAAAGTCGAGAGTAAAGTGGAACGATCCCACACTGCCGCTCGCTGCCACAGTCTCATGTCCATGCAGACACGCGCGGTGCATCCCCTCCTCCTCTCCCTGCTACTCACCGGGGGAAAAGAAAAAAAAAAAGAAAAAAAAAATCAGTGAATGTGACTCAAACAAAGAGCAGAACTTCCTCCCTGCTCATTAGCGCTGGAAAAGCAACAGAAAAAAAAATCCGCAGGACATAACCTCCTCTTCAGCTCTGAAGTCTGAATGGCTTGAGGAGAGGGTGGTTGGGTTTATTCTTCGCATTTCACCTTGCTCAGAGTTGGTGTGCACGTTTTTAATAAATGCGGTAGGGGCAGGAGCCCACGCCGATGAAGGCGCCCCCAAAACCACGTGGCCTGTGTGCTGGGCCTGCAAAAGCCCACCCCGGGGCAGGCAGATCCCTGCACACGAGTCCCTCCCGCAGGCACAGCCCCATTGCCACCCGCTTTTGGGGGCTGTCGGCAGCTCGAGGCAGCACACGGCGACCCCCCCGGCCCCTGGCACGCTCCCGCTCCTTCCTCCCTCCGCAGCGGGTGACTCCAGAGGAAAACCACCTCTCCTTGCCTTCCCCACCTGCCCCGCAGCCAGGAGCGCTCGCGGGGGCTGGCGGTGGGAGAGGAGGGGGCTGCCGGGTGGCATGGGGGCATCACCTGTCCTCGCCTCCCGTCTGCTCCCCGAGCACCACCACCCGCCGTAACAGCAAACCCGGGGACTGAAGTGCGGGTGAAATACACTGCCTCTTTAGGAGGGGGAGAGAAGGCAGAAATGTCTCTGCAGCCACAAAAGCCACCGGTGGGTCCCCATGAGCCCTTCTCCATTCACCCACGTTCCAGTGCTGAAAAGGTTCAGGGAGCGACTGGGGAGCTGCAGGCTTTCACAGGGAGAAATAACCCTCACGTAGCGTTAGCGTCACTCTCCCTGACATAGGTATGGCACAAATTCTCTAAAGAGCATCTTCACCACACGCAGGGGCTGCGGCGACGGCAGCGTGGCTGGGAGGAGGAGCAACCCCCTTCCTTCACAGCACACGATCCGCCGCATCTTATCAATAATTATTAAGACAAGGCAAATGTATGTTGACCTAGTTAGAGGTCCAAGAACAAAACCAAGCACAGTGGCTCTGTTTAATAAGCCGGCAGTTCTGACAAAGACAGGCCAGTCTGGTTGCTGCGGGAGCCTCAGCATTAACACCTGCACCCCGCAAGGACCAGCAACACCCAAAGCACCACGGCTCAGAGGAGAGGGCAGCGCACAAAATGTGCCTGTGCCCAGCCCTGGTCCTGCCATGGACCCCAGGAGAGCAGTCTGCACATCAGCAGAAGAGCACGTTGCCAGGGGAGCCTGGAAGAATTCTGGTACCTACTCATCTAGCAGAATTTACGGACAGATTTGGCACCTGGATCATAAATTACTGTTATGCTGATGCCATGGTTTAGGCCAAATCGGCTACTGGGGACCTGGGGGACCCCAGGTGGGACCGACAGATGCTCCCCTCTACCCCTCTACAAAGAGAGAGGCAGAGGAGGAAAAAGAGACGTATGAGTTTAGAAGGAACTAAACTACTTTCATGAAATATTAATAATAAAATAAAAAGAAATAATGAAATATATACAAAACCGTATCAAGCTCCTGAGATGACAATCACGCCACCGGCTGGCACTGGGGCAGTCCCAGGCTGGACTCAGTGACAGATGGGAACTGGATTCCCGGTCTGCATTCAGGATGGGGATCACAGGCAGACGAACAGAGTCCTCCTCAGACGTCGGCCATTGAAGGAAGAGCCCGTGACCCTTTGGTCCCTCAGCTTTTATACTGAGCATGAGGCAGATGGGATGGAATGCCCCGTTGGTCAGTTTTGGGTCACCTGTCCTGTCCGCTCCTCCCCGCAGGTGGGACCCCACTATGTTACTTGCCCCGTTGGAGGGTCGGAAGCGGAAAAGCAAAGTTGTTTGGCCGTGGGGGTTAGAGCAATAAGCAGAGCCTCTCTGCACACCGTGCCCGGGCATCAGCTGTAAACATAGGTCTGATCACTCTGAGAGAGTGAACACTGTCTGCACAATATGCAGTTAATGTCAGTAGTTAGAGAGGCCCGGCTAAGAAGTGAAATTACTGAACAAAATTGGTCCTGTTTTACCTCAAACCAGGACAGCCGAGCAGAGCAGGCTGCCTCAGAGCGCCGCTCAGCAGCGCTGGGGGCAGGAGCAGAGGTGCCGGCTCTGCAAACCAGCACAGCACGAGCGAGCTGCATCCGAGCCGTAATCCCGCTGAAGAGTTCTCCTCCACCACGAACGAGGAGGAGAGCGTGCCACCAGGGCCACCTCGTCATTACCATCGGCAGCATATTTAGCTGTTGTCACAAGGCAGCGGCTTTCATGAAGAGCTATACTTGAGCGCTGCCCTGCCTCCTTCAGCAGGGCTACGAGCACGGCCGCGCTGGAGGGCTGCACGCTCCCTCTCCCTGGGAGTGGGGACCCTCTTCTCCGAGCAGAAAGGCAGCCCGCCGGCTCTTTTGCCACGACGTCGAGTGGGGCTGGTGACCGGGAGGGAGCGCAGGAGCCGGGCGTGCACCAGGACCACGCTGCCCTTTGGCAGAGCAGGACGGAAGGGATGCGACAGCCGGGCAGGAGGAGCTGGGGTGCCCAGGCTCTGAGGCCACGCTCACCGCACACCCCCCCAACTTCGGTTGTCTTCCTCCTGCCGCCGCTCTCTCGGGCTCAGCCTACTCTGGTGGGAAATGGCAACGTGGCTGCCAGGTCCGAGCCTGGTGCTGTTGGCGCTTTATCAACCCTCTAGACACCTCTTAAAAGCCTTGCTGATCAATTTTGCCAGGTAGCACGGAGACTTACGGGGCAGGGAGACTTATGAGCAGGGCAGGAGAGCGCTGCCGTGACCCCAGCAGCTCGCCAACGCTGTCACGCTCCACTGTGAGGCTTTCGATTCAGGGGGCTCGCGAGGATGCCAGCGGGCCCTCGGAAGGAAAGCAGTACCTCCAGGAACAGGGACCTCAACCCAAAAACCAGCGACGGGGAGGGAACGGCCCCAGCAGGCAGCTCCTGCGAGCCAGGGCACTGAGGCAATGCTACGGCAAGCGGACCATCAGTGAGGAGGAGGGAAGTGGCACTGTGGCCATACTGATGTGACAGCACTGATGCGACTGCTGTACCAAACTATCCGGGAGTATAAGCAGCGCCATAGTGGGTCAGAGGGATGCTCTGTCTGCCCAGTGCTCAGCCCTGGCAGCAGCAAGAGCAGTCGCTGCTCCGGGAGGGCACACAAGTACGGGCATTTCTGCTGTCTGCTTCCCTCCTGCCTGCCCAGCATCCCCCATGGCATCAGGGATGCGAGCTGGGACATCCCTGCCTCGTCTTTTCAGTAACTGCTTATGGATCTGCTGTCTGGATGTATCTAATCAATCCCTCCCAACCCCGGTGATAGGATCTGTGTCCGCAGCCTTCTGCGGCCGCAAAGCGGACGACCCGCTGCCAGAACAGGCACTTTCTCTCAAAGCGATCCCCTCCCCACCGTGCGAGCGCTGGGGGATTCGGTGAGTAACAGTTTATGCTTCAAAGACTGTGGGGAAATACTCCGGATAGCTCAAAACAGGATCACAAAAAATGATTCAGGGCTGGAAGAATTCGTCAGATGCTGTGGGATGCGGCACAATCCCCAGCACCCATCTGCGAGCGGTGCCTTGGTCACCACAGACACAGAAAAGAGAGATCCCCTGTCCTCCTGACAGCAGCACAACAGTATCCCCAGCCTGGGAGCTCAACTTAGGCAAATTCAACCTTGAAATAAGATGCAATTTCCTAGCAACAAGTAATGAGATGCTGGGGCAACTTACCAGGAAAGCAAGCGGACTCCACACGGCTCAAAGTCTTTAAATGCAATGAGATTTTGTTATGACACGCTTTCACCTGCCTTCCGAGCGTCCAGGGGCTGGAGCGGGCTGGGGAACGCCCCGACCCCCAACACAGCTCTTAGCGGTCCGTTTGGGTTTAGCCTGGGGGAAGCAGGGAGCGGCACACGAGGGCCTGGCACCCCCAGGCATGGCCGCAGGGTTGCCCGTTATTTTTAGGAAGCACGTTCCCTTCAAGAGACATAGGCTGTTGTCACAAAGGCAGAGATGCACAACGACCCCAGGCTGTGCTCCACTGGGTTTGGGGTGTTTGGTTCCTGGGGGCTGGGACCCCAGAATTCACCAGTGACTTGGAAGGTGTGACCTACTGCGTCTCGCTCACCCGCAGCACACACACACACAGTTTTATCAGAGGCCTGAGCTCATTCTGTCCCCTCCTGCCTCCGATTTGCTTCCCTGCAGTGACATTTGGGATGAACCCCTTCATCCCTGGCAAACGTGACAGGCTCTTGAGAGGTGCCCACCCCAACCCCTGCCAGGTCGGAGCGTCGCTCTGGGCAAGGGACACGAGGACAGTGTGGACATTGTCATCATCGGCCTGGGGGGACACCTCCTCGGCCACTGGCCTTCTGCCCAAGGCTCCCTCCTGCTCTGCACGGTTCAGTGGTGCCTTTACAGCATTCGCTGTGCCAGGACAGCCCGGGGCCTCAGCGCCAGCTTCAGCAGTCACGGCTGGCCTCGTCCAAGCCGGCTGCCACGGAGAGGCAGCAGCCCACACCGGGAAGCCACTGCTGCTGGGTCACCCCAGGAGGGCAGGCACAGAAGGGACCCACGGACGCGGGGGTGCAAAGGGATGGCCCCTGGAACAGGCTGGAGAGCCCCTCCCTGGATGGCACGCAGCACCCAGCCTCACGTGCCCAGCTCCAAGGGCAACGGACCACAGGGCACTCCCCCCTAAAGGACTGAGGGACAGACTTCCACGACAGAGTCCCGCCAAACAAAGCCCTCCTGTCCAGGGCAGGGACCCAGATCTCCATCCCTCCCCAGCCTGGGAGCACTTGCTCTTCTTCGTGATCCAGCCCCTGCTCAGGACCCTCTGCCCCTGCCGCGCTGCAGCCAAATCTCACCTCCAAAAAGCCTTTCAAAACTGACGGGATACAAATTATGCATCCCTTTCAGCTGCTATTCAAGCCTTGCTGGCCACCCTTCTCAGCAGCTGCTGCCTCGCACACACGCCTCCGATGCCGTGCTGGAAGGGTGGGCAGAGGCTGGTGGGACAATTTTGGGAGCAAGGAGGGGCATGCGCAGCATCGTATGCAGCCACACAAGGAGGCTCTGCAGCCACAAGCGACAAGGAAGGCAACATGAGCACAGTTTGCACCACAAGCAGAGCAGAGAGCTGTGCCGCTGTCGGGCAGGGTGAATATGCTGTCGCGACAAAAAGCTGAGCTGTCCCAGGGAAGGCGGCGGGGAGGGCAGCACGGGACGGGCTCGCGATGCTCCTGGCTGACACGCGTTAGCAGGCGCACGAGGTAAAGCGGCAGGGCCCATACCCAGCCAATTCACAAACGTTTTATTCATAAAAACACTGCAAAGTTCACGTGCATCCCCTAATTACTCAACCTGCTCCTCTGTCAGGTGAATAATGAGTGAGGGGAAAAATAATCAGCAATTTGTCCAAAACCACGTGGAGAAATTCACCGAATGCGTTATAGCAGCGCTCTGCATACAGAAACCCAGAGCCGACGCGTCCCGCGCAGCCGTGCTGTGGCACGTATAAAAACCCACGGCACACACAAGAGAGCAGCCCATACGTAACTAGTGCCCACCATCCGGCAGCGCTTTCAGCGCACACCCCCCACCCCTGCCGGCCGGTTCAGGCCCCGCTGAGACACAGCTGCCCGCAGGGCACCGGGCAGCCCTCACTCACGGAGACGCTTCTTGCGGCCAGGGTTCAGAGCAATGGGACGCGAGCTGCTGGGGCCAGGGCAGGCCACGGTGCTCGGACGCCAGGAGCAGGGGCTGCAGCTCCCGCCGACCCTCAGCAAAGCTGCAGGACATGGCAGCATCCCTATTTCATACGGAGCTTGGCTCACAACCGACAGCTCGCCCCTGCAAGGACGGGGGTGCAGCTGCAGCGGGGTGGCTCCCGCACCCCCAGCACGGCAGCAGAGGCGTCGGGCACGTCAGCCCCAGCCCCCTTGGGTGCTCACAGCAAGCAAGGGACGAGAGACAAGAAATCCCTAAAGTACCCTCTTCCAGCCTCTTTCAGCACGACAGCTGCAGCAGAGGAAGGCCCCATACAGGGCACGGGACATTAAAACCCCTCCAGTGGGTCCCAGGGTAAAAGGCAGCTCAACTCCCTTTGGGATATGATTTACATGCCTGGCCTTTACTGCCTTCATCCTCATCCCCACGCAACGAGGAGAGGTGGCTCGAGGCGACAGATCTGTGCCGAAGCCCCACTCGTGAACAAGGCGCGCTGGGCGAGAGCCCCGCTTCCCCCTGCTCCCTTTGGGGTTGCTTCTTCTGCCGCACTCACTCTGAAGCGCGAACAAGAGCGGCATGGCTGGACAAGCTCTCGTTACCATAACTCGCCTCCTTCGCTGCCGATCCCTGCCCTAACGCCGGCTGCCA
The DNA here is from genome assembly GCF_965231255.1 of Vanellus vanellus. Classification (NCBI taxonomy): domain Eukaryota; kingdom Metazoa; phylum Chordata; class Aves; order Charadriiformes; family Charadriidae; genus Vanellus; species Vanellus vanellus. Next base: position 8,063,315 of record NC_138926.1, on the reverse strand, counting down.
GCACTCGCTCGGGGCTCAGGCCCGTGCCAGCAGTGGCACCCGGTGCCCCAAAGCCCGTCCCACGCGGCTGGAGGCCGTTTCCAGGGGCTCCCAGCACAGACCAAAGCCGGGGCTGAGCTGGCCCTGTCGCAGCTACACCTCAGAGGAGAATCACCTTTAAAAAGCAGCGAGGAGCTCCTGCCTCCTTGGAGCGCTCCAAAGCCCAGCCAGGCCTTGCTCTCTGCAGCACTGCTAATTACCACCGTGTTTCCAGAAGGCAGGAATAATTAAAACACCTTCCCTTTCCCCCGAGAGCGAGAGCAGGAGCCTTAGCGGATGGCACAGGGAAGGGAAGCCATTTCCCAAACTTCTCCGCTCTCCTTAGGAGCTGGCCCTGCGGCAGGGCGGAGCGCGCCGCCCGAGAGCGGCCAGGAGCCTCCCCGGGGGATGCTTTTGTCAGCGCTCACCCAAAAGAGCGAGAGCAAAGCAGCTGGCACGAGAGGGCTGGATGGGAAACCGCAGCATTTGTGGTTGAAGAGGCACTGAAGAGCCAGCATGCCTGCTCCCGAGGAGCAGCTTCAGCCAGGGGATAATTGCCTTTGCACACTAATTATTTAAAAAGAAACTCATCCACTAAAATAGTGTGGAAAAGCATCATAGACCATTAGCAGTGGACGCCCCCGCCTCGTGCGCGCTAGCATCCCGACACGCTGCGTCACCCTGTTGGTCCATGGGGGAGGCGGTGGGTGTAAGGACAGGGCCACCAAGAGAGCCCCAGGGCCACCGTGCAGGTCTCGGGCCAACACCGGCTTTCAGACACGGGCCCTGCAGCTCCAGGAAAGTTGCACACAAATGTTCGCATCTCCGTAGTGACAAATGGGAGCGCACGTCTTCCGGAGCGTAGTCACAGAGAGGTGAGGGGAAGGATGGAAACAAAAGGCAGCAATAAATCACTTCCCCGCTGCTACCCGAGGAGATATAATTAAGTTTATGCCTGGAGTGGCGTTGCTGACAGTAGTCCCGGAATGAGATAAACATAACGCGTGAGGTTAGGCTGCAGCATACAAGTGCAGAGTGGCAGGTGATACCTGCGCTCGGTAATGGTCCTCAATTAGGGAGCTGCGATCTCCAAACGCAAGCTACAGGGGAGACTGCCACTAGATTCCTTAAAAGCCGCACATCAGACGGCGCAGGGCACCAGTGCGCAGCCAGAAAGGGCTCTGCTGCCGCTGGTGAGGTGCCCGGTGCCCCTGCCAGCCTCACCCCCAGCGCCCCGGCCCAGGGGTCTCCCCCCCTTCCCGGGCCCCCGGCCCCACCGTCACCCACGCACGGCACAGAGGGCGGCACCCAGAGGTCCACCGCGGTGCCGAGCTCACCAGCCCGCGTCCTGCTCGCGCTTAAGCACAGGCTTAACTTTAAGCACATGAAATGTCCACTGATCCCCAAAGGATTATTCGCGGGCTCGGCTGCCTGCGCCGGGTGCTCTGCGGGCGCGGGGCAGCGCGGCTCAGCGTTGCACCCCGGGACACAAGGCAGCGATGACCCCCACAACGGGGGGGTCATCAACCAAAATGGCAAGGTGGGCCTCGTCCATCCGGCTCAGCACAGGGACCGTCGCTGAGCTTTGAAACTGAGCTGGTCTCACCAAAACAGTGTGGTCGGCGCAAACCATCCTGTACTTGAACACATCTGCATTTTTCTAAACACTCTCCCCGATTCTCTTAGAATTTTCTACAGCCCTGTATTAATCCTCAGTTATTTATGCAAAAGTGGTTCGTTTGGGGTTTTTGGTAGCATGCAATAATTGAAGACAATTGCAAAACAGAAGCAAATTTTCAAAGTCGTCTAGTCTTGCAATATTTTTCAAACCTTCTTATTGTAAAGTATCTGTAGAAGCCTCATTCTGCCCTTCCTCACAGCCTTTTAAAATTTGCAGGCAGCATTTTGATCAACACATTTCTGCAGAAAGTTTTGCAGCTCCGTTGATGCCGCCCCAGGTGGGATTACCTCCAGCGAGAAGTCAGACCTGGCTGCCCGCAGAGCTCGGCACTAGCGGCTCAGGCCAGAGGAGGACACCCCAAAGGCAGCCCAGCGTCGGCAGGGTGGAACCTGTGCAAGAGCCTCTTCCTTTCCTCCAGCACCACGACACGAGGTGCAGATCTGCCCAACGCTACCACCGTGGTCGGCATCCCACCTCCAGCCCCCGTTCCCTCCCCGGCCAGGAGGAGCCTCTGAAACACAGAGTAGGGCCCAGCTCAGCTGAGAGCACCCAGCTGCCATCTGGATGGATAACAGGATTTTTTCCATGCATATATGAAAGAGGGGGTGGGGGAAGGCTGAGGAGAAACGAGGCTGCAAAATGAATTCAGCATCAATTATTCTAAAATATGCGTGTTAATATGGGAAGGGCTCCACGGCTGCATCCATCTCCACTTCTGTTCATTGCGAGCATCAAAATGTGACCCGGGAAGATGACAGCATCTCGCGTCTCACTTACACAAACACGAGCTGGGAAAGGGGGGATATTAAAAAGGGAGACAATGCTGCATATTAAAATGCCACAGATGGAGCTTTCTGCAGCCTTTGCAGTCTGCCTCGGAGATTATTGCTGGGCCATATTGTATTAAAAATGGGGGGTGGGTGTGTTATTTATTTAATTTTTAAATACATTCCATCTCCTACTCATGCCGGATGGATAAAGTGAGCTCTTGAGCTCCAGCCAGCTTTTCCGACAAACCCACATGAAAAATGCATTTTCATTAATACAAACTGTTTGCAGTAGGTAAATTAATTCTGGAAGTGGTTTTCATACACGGCAAATTATACGTTCAGTGAAAACACTAGACGACACTCTACAGTCATAATAAAAGCCCTGCGTTCCCTTTAATGAAGCGGGATTGCCAGGTAGAGGCAGCTACCTGGACAATTAAACAAATAAGTAAATAGGTGAGTAAAAGCTGAGGGGTTCGCTGGCACCAGGCGGCTGTTGGGCTCCCGCAGCGATCCCAGGATCACAGAGCCGGATCCGGCCCCGCAGGCTCCAGTTTCCCAGTGAGGAGCAGGATGGGACAGAGGAGCCCGTGCCCCTTCCCATCGCTGTGGTGCAAGGGCTGAGGGTCCCGTCATGGAAAGGTGCAAGGGGACGTGAAGTCTCAGAGCAACGGCAGTGAAGAGCGCAGCGTGGCTGGCCAAGGAGCAATGAAAGGGATTGCCAACCCTCCGCCATCTCCCAGATGAGAAACGAGCCCAAATATTAAGCTTTCTCCTCACAAGTTTCTCTTTTGCTCTCAAATCGTTTTATGTCTCCTTTAACAGTTCCGTTTCCGAGCGCCTGCTTATGGCAAGGGAAGCGATATATAATTGATGAAATGACGATGTGCTACAGCCCCAGCCCCAGCTAGAAGACATCTGTTCTGCACGTAGACTCGCTCAGGTGCTGTCACGCTGCATTTACCGCAGCGTATCAGAGCCCGACTGCGTATGCTAATGTCGGGCCAGCCCAGATCCGTAATACTGTACAGCTCGGGGTGTCGGGAGCTAGGGAGATATTGCTCTAGGTATTTATGCCCCTCTGCTGCGACTGTCCTGCCTTTCCTGCCACGCATTTCAGGCTTATTTCCATAAATCGCCTTCAGCTCCCTTCCCCCCCGCCCCTCGGTGCCCACAGCGCTGCCGCACCAAGCCTGCGCCCAGTGACCCAAGCTGCCAGGCGTTTGGGGTGATGGCACCGCTGCGCCCTTGCAGCAGCACGCCCCGCAGCCGCAGCTCACAGCCCCTCTTCACGCAAGTCGCCTACTAACCCGCTGCCTTTTCCTTGGCAGTTCTGACTTGTAAAAACGAGGGCCAAACGGAAGGCAGGTACGACGCCTAGGAAGCGGAGGAACCATCTCAGAGTGATTTGAAGAGCAGAGCACATATCAATCCCCACATTTGTCATGGGGAACCGAGAGCCACGGAAGGAGGGGGCAGCATTTCATAACAGCCTGCCGCATTAGAAAACAAAGAATGATAAAGAATCTTTTAGTCACCTCTTAATTACATATTCCGGGTACATTAAGAAAGGAGAAACGTATCTCAGGTCACTGCCTGTCACAGCGACAAAGGCCCATGATGAGTTCTGTATTCAAAATATTTGCACTAATTATCAGCACAGTTCCCCTTTGAAAGCGCTCGGAGGGAAGGATGGTGTTTCACCCGAGGGAATCAGCTCGCAGCCTGCACTGGTTTCACTGCACTACAGATAAATATACTTGTGCGCGTGTATATTTTTACCAACGTGCCCGCATATGTATCCATGGAGAAAAACCTATAAATGCCTAACACTCCTCTCGTGGGGCTGGAGAGCGGGAGCAGCAGAAGAGGGGCTCTCTTCCTGTCTTCTGCAGATGCCAGCAATGACACGGGCTGAGACGCGATGGCCTTTGCTGTATTTCCAAAGGTGGGAGTGAGTACTCTCACCTTGGGGCGACTGTTGCAGCCATGGCTCGGCCAAATGGAAAACAACCCTCTGCCAATGCAACCGCACAGGGAAGAAGAGAAATGTGTTGAATACAAATGGCGACTGACCTTTAATTAGTGCATAAGTAGGCACAAGGGGGGAAAAAAACACCAGAACTTCCCTAGGCACCTCCCTTTCTCAAGAGCAGCAAGGAATCAGAGTCTCCCCCTGTCAGTGACTCTCTAATTTTGCAGGCAGGAGCTCCCACAAAACATCCTCTCCCTCTCTGCCTGCGCTGCCACTGATCCCACCTCCCAGGAGGGCCAAGAGAAGGACAAACACGGTTCCCAGGCTCCCACCATGGGTGCTTGCAGGATCTTATTGCAAGAGAGGCAAGAGAAGGGCCAAAGGCATTCGGTACATGCCGTTTGTCCCCCAGATCACTCGCTCCTGCCAGCCAGCAGGACACAGAGCAGAACTTCTGCCTGTGGATTTTCTCCTCATTTGATGCAAACCAACCCGTGTCAAAAGCCAAGCAGACAACCCCCGAGAGTCCTGGTGCCGCTTGGGCCCACCAGGACAGCATGCTGGCCCCTGCCTCTGGGTTGCATCTTGGTGTCAGTCTTGTGGGACTCCACTTTAGTTCCCCTCTTTGTTGCTAGCCCATAACCCACACAGCCTGCCCGACACACTGAGTCTAACCCGTCCATACACAGCGGAGCAACCCCTTCTCCTCAGCAAGCATTTAATCTGACCGGACAGGAGCAAAACCATGTAGATATAAATGGGGCAAGGAGAAAATGCTATGCTTCGGGTTCCTCAGGAAAGCATATGGGAGCAGGAGACTTATTAATAAATTCTTCTTTGTTCTGTATTGTCTGTGATAAATAGCCGCACTCAGCATCAATAACTGCAAACATCCTTGGGAAAGAGAGACACACAGAAACCCATCACGCTGCTGAAAGCGGAGAATGGATTCAATTTCAGTTTTGAAGGCAAATTTCACAGTCCTAAACAAAATTATCTGAGGGGGCTGCTGTGGCTACACATGCAATAAATGTAAGGTTATGGCTGCTAAACCAGGAGAACGTCTCCCAAGAGTTGTAATATCTTAAGCTAAAGGACAAGAAGGACTAGCCCCATTCAGGATGATGCCTTTGGAAAAATAACATTTATGTTTCCAAATAAAAAATGTTTTTATTAAGGGAACACAATGCTTCTGGAATGTTATGGCCCTAGAGATTACTCAAACTCCCACCCCTTTGCCGGCATCCAAAAGTAAATTTCCATGAGATTTTAAACACTGCTGAGACCTCAATAATTTGGGGGTAGGAGGGAAAAGAGAGCAGTAGCAAGAGACATTCCTAATGGCTAAGACATGAAAAACGCAGCTTTATTTTTTGATGATTGCATTAGATTTTTTATCACAGAGATGAAAAATGAGCAGCTACCACCTCCTAATTCACTGCCTGGGGACTAGATTCCTCTCCGCTGCCGTAAGAGGAGAGGCACTGAAAGCAGCACTGTGCAGGAAATGAGTTATATTTAAGAAGAGCCCACTGCATTGTGGAAAAATAGCAAGCTAGTGCAAAGTGCATATACTGAGGGCACGAGAAAGCCCAGTCCCGTGCTTCGGACATGTAGCAAACTCTAGTTTTCCAGGTGAATGGGTTTAAAGGCAATAAAAAAAAAAATATGAGAAAGGGCAGAAATTGGAAACCATGTCACCTGACATTGCCCTGACTCGCTCAGCAGCCCAGCTGGCACCCCCCAGCCATCAGGGGGAAGGCGGGAGGCACAGGGTCGCGGCACATGGCGGGCAGCAGCCCTCCCTGCAGGGAGGGCTGGAGATGTAGCGTGATTACACTCCGATAGGTCGCAAACAACGACATAACCCGGTCGCCTCAGCGTGGGCAGGGTCTAATTGCAAACACCGAAGTGCCGCTACCCAGCTACGACCCCCGCGGGGCCGCCGGCCCGTCAGCACCGCGGACAGCGCCCCAGCACCGCGGACAGAGCCCCGTCCCGTTAAACGCGTGGCTTTTGTTTATTTACTTAGGGATGCATGTGGGGGAAAGGTCTTTATTAGAGAGGGTTTCTCTACTCTGGGGGCTCTGAGCGTGCCAACACGAGAGGAAGAATTCAGCTTCTCATCTCTTCTTCCCTGCAAAAACCTTTCAGCTGCCAGCATGTATTTCCACCTACAGACGTAGTGACTTCCCTGGGAAGCTCCGAGGAGTAGGAAGTGCCATCCAAGATGGTCTGAAGAAGCGGTACAACCACCCAGCACATGCAGCATGGGTGTGAAGAGATACGATTTTTTCAGTTTTGATTTTCCTGAACAGTTTCTCCCGTAAGACATCACCTGGATATACACAAAAATCCACCACTGGCCACAAGCTTGAAGCCAGATTTGTACCTACAGGTACAGAAGAGCTTTCCTCCTGCCACTTGGCTGTAGGGCAGAATGAGTTTGTGCACGCACCTGGGATTATTGGCCAAATCCAACCATAACAGCTCTTTTCCGACAACATTAGAAGCTCGGCACTGCTGCTAACGCGACACGAGCAAGTTTCAGATGGTTGTCACAAAAATGAACATGTGAGTTTAACCTGACTGAATGGCACAAGTGCTAAATGAAGCTATTTGCACATCAGCCTTGCAACAGGGCATCCCCCTTTTCTTTCTTGTTAATCCTCTGCTCTGTAACCACATTTTTTTTCTCATGCTTTAACTTGGAGCACCATGACTTTGAAAAGATAAAGTGCATTAAGAGTTTTAATGCTGAGGAAGATAGCAGCCTGACATTTTAATAACACTAATGCTCTGGAATTTGCAGAATTATCACTGTAATGCATATCTCAACACCAGTCCCTCCACTGTGATTAGTACAAGCTCTATACCACATTAAACACCAGGGACTCTCGTGTTGCTCAGGGTAAAGAAGTCAGCCCCTTCTGCGGTGCCCGAGACAGACACCGATTTTCCAGGGCCACGTGCAGAGGCATCCTAGGGATTACCACCTTTTTCCCAATCAGGTCATAGACAACAGTTGCTCACTCTCTCCCTCCCGAAGATCTCAGCTTCAGTGACAACTAAAGCAACAAAAGATAGGAAGGCTGTTTCTCACGGGCTTTTTTGTCTCAGCACAAAACCAAGCGCTCTTGAATGCCAGTTTCCTAGTCTGCATCTTGCAGAATCATTCCCAAGTCATTGTTTGTACATCCTACAGCTCAGTTCCATGTTACTCAAATCACTTGGTCCTTTGCCTGTGTCAAGCCTGAAATTTATCCTATGCCAGTGCATCTGAATCAGCAAGGATAGGATGCAGTTTGGATGACGCAGTAAGGCACAGTCAAATCGGAGGGACTCTCTTAAAAACAAAGACGACCGTTCCTGTCCACAGAATCAGGGTGGAAATAGACGGATGTCAATGAGCTCTACTGTGACAGGCACTTGAACACCCCCCACGGCTGCACACCAGGACCCGGTTAGCTGCAAACCCTGACAGTCGGGATGGCCGCAGGAAATTTTGGGAAGTCAGGGAAGAGCCAGTAGCACCCACAGCTTCATCTCCCCCCCCGCCCCACTCTCACACATTGTGTCCAGCCAGAGGAGCCATTAAAACCATATAAATACAGAGACAGAGACAAGCAGTGAAGGGAAACACCCGGATTCAGTACTGAAACGTGCCCCCACCTGCATCTTCTGGTGTCTCTGCTCCCAGACACCAGCAAAGCTCTGGCCAAAAACCACCCGCTCAAGCCCCTGGTTCTGCTTCTTCAGAGGAAATGAAGTCCTTGCACTTCATGCCCCCCCCTCCTTATGTCTGAGTGGGGAAAAAAACCCCAAACCTAAAAGGGGCTAAGCGCATCAATCAAATTTGCTGAAAAAATATAGATGTATTAAAAAATTATAAGCCCACAAATCTGTAAAAAAAAAAAATACAGCTAAAAAGCAGCCAACGCCAAGGCCTTTTGGAAAGTTAAGACCTAGTGATGGGAGGGAAGAAATTGCTTCCTTTTCAGTCTTTGAAACACACACACACTGCTCTGCAAAGCCTAATGGCAGTGGGCACCAGGGTAGTTTTTCGGCTTCCAAATCCCTCTCCTGTAGCCCACACACTGTGACCGGGCTTAATGAGCACGAATTTGAAAGCAGAGTTCGACAGAGGCTAAAAATGAGCTTAAGTTTTGCATGCAAAGTCAAATGCAAAAGTAACTAAGTGGCAGGAAGCCCGAAGAGTAAATGAGACTGTTACATCTTGTGTCTAATGAGTGACACTAGGTAACGCTGGCAAATTGCTCACCTAGAGACAGCATCACTGAATTTCTGATGGATGAACAAGCCTTCCCCCCCCCCATCAGCACACATCACAGTAAATGATAGAGCATGTTTTTCTGATGGTGCTGGAGATTGTCACAATTATTTGCTAAATCCAGTTCTGCTAGTAATATTTTGGTAAAAAAAACCCAAGTAGCACTAAGTCAAATCCTCAGCTGACATAAGCTGGAAAAGCCCCCCAAGGGTCAGCTGCGTGCCTCTCACCCTTGCCTTCTCGCAGACATGATCCTGACTGAAAAATAATCACCGCGTGCAAGCCAGGGAGACGGCGTGTTTGGTACAATGCTAATGGGCAATATTAAAACCACTGAAGTAGCTTAGAGAGAGAAGTGGTTTAGTACATGAGAACAAGCGGGTCGTGGCTGCTCTCCAGCCAGAGTTATGTAAAAAGATGCAACATTTTGTGGGCACTTCACCCCAGAGCAGAGAGCGCGTGTGGTTGGCCCCGAAAGCGCCATCACATCCAACGTCAGCGGCTGCCCCTGCCCGGGCACCGCTGCCGGTCTGGCACGGGCCAGGCAGCGAGCGCTGCCCATCACGTGGGGAAGCCTCACGGCTGAGCTGCGATGCGTAAAAGGATTTACAGATGTAAAGCCACATCTCGATAACGCTTGGAACAAATCCCTGACATTCTTCACACAGCTCTGCACTAACAGGTTAGGCTCTAGCAGAGTGGAAACGGCAGCTCCCCGCTATCTCCACGTCTCCATTCCCGTTAACTGTTTGAAGCCTTCTCCCCTCTGAAGCAAGGTGGAGCTGGATCGGCAGAGGCAGGACTCTCCGCGCTGACAATTATTCTCCGTTCAGGACTAGCCATTTGCATGCAGTTCATTTGTGATGCAGAAAAGCTTGAACCTGTCATTATTGCTTGGCATCAGTACAGCACTGTGAAAAGACACTGCTCAGAACATGCGCACAGCGCTGCACCCTATTTTCTTTAATCTAGGTTAAAATGACAATGAGAGAAAGCAGAAGGGAGGGAGGAAGAGGGAAATGGGGAAAGCATCTTTGCCATAAACAAGAGTTTGATTCTCTGATGAGCCAGGCACAAGAATTCTGCTCAGTGCTGCAAAGGTCGGTACACGGATGATCGGGGACAGGCCGTTAAGCAAGGGGGTTTTTACTCTGCAGATGGGCAGTGCGTGCAGATGACATTGGACTGGTCCCCTCTGCACAGCTGGAATTTGCTCAACAGAATTATCCCCTGGAAAGGGCTCCAGGAGCCTCCATTTTGCTGTATGTGTGCAGTCCAGCCGAGCAGGAGATGCCCAGAGGTCCTCCCCGACGCAGGCACACACTCAGCACCTCCTCCCTCCCATCTTCCCCAAGCTCGGCGAGATGGGGATGGCAGTAAGGTCAGGGATGGAAAGCAAAAGCCCTGTGCATGAAAGCTCTGCTCCCCATGGCTATTTGCTGTCTCCTCCCAATGAGCAGGGACCACAAATGCCTCCTCACCCAGGCCAGGCCGACGCAGTGTGCCGGGAGGTGGCGGTGCCCTTCTTTGCCGAGGGGGGGGCTCCAGGGAGCACAGCTGGGCTTATGGCTGACACCCCCGAGAGCACCCAGGGGACAGCGGGGGACACTGCCCAGCAGCTCCAGCTCCCAACTCCTCTCTAAGCAAACGCTCCCGGCACCCGGGCACCCCCAGGTAAGCTGATGATATCGGTGGCCGTCTGCATTTCGGACGGTGCCAGCACCCAGCCTCTCTCCAACACCTCTTGCCTCTCCCTGCATCCAGCAACCGACACTGGGCACAAAAGCACAAGAGGTCTTAGCGCGGGCAGATGTGGACTAACCCGAACGGTCAAAGATCAGCTCAAGCCCTGCCTGCAGCCAAGGCTTTAACAGCTCTCTCAGAACATGTGTCAGTAACTACTCTCACGCTGCAGCGTCTCCCGTCACATCAGCATCCAATTGCTTTTGGCTATTAACTCGACCTCTGCGACTGCTTGTGGCAAGATATGCCGGATCCCGACCACGGGAGGTGTGGAAAAGCACTTCCCAGTGCCAGTGCTGACCTGGAAAGCCTTCGGTCCGTCCTGAGCGCCATGCTGGCTCCCCAAAGGCGGCAGGAGCCCGGATGCCACAGCACAGCCCTCACCGTCACCGTGCCTGCGGGGCGGCCACCTCCCGCCCAGCCCGACCCACTTCGGGGAGAGGCAGCACCGTGACGCACAGGTGATTTAGGAGCCCAGATCCCATTACGATTCATTGCCAGCAGGGAATCTAATTCCCTTGTTACCTTTCAAATGAGCAGAGCTACACATGAATATTAAACACCACCTCGTTCTAGTCCCAGGGAAAAAAAAACAGTCTTTGAGAATCCCTCATTAAGATGCGCTGGACGCCTTGCACAGGGAGCCCGAGAGCCAATTAAGCAGGACTGTAACAATCCTAAAACGAAGCTCTGTGCCTAGTCCAGCTCCGAGCTGTGGTGGAGCTGACGTGGGTGCTCTCCCCACGGCGCCCGAGCCCTGGCTGCTCCCAGACCCTCTCCCCGGCCATCCCGTGGCTCCCAGTGCCGTGCTGCAACGCGACACACCATTGCCACTACCACAGTAAGGAGGTCCCCCAACAAGAGCTGCTTGACTCGCCCCTACCAGGGATAGGTTTCTTCCCAAACCTGTCCTCCTCCTCGCCAGCCCCTCGCCTCCCTCCTCTGCTTGCTGCGGGGAAAAGGACAGGACCTTCAGCAAAGTTTATTTGATGACTTTCAAACACCATTATTTCCATGCTGGATCGCAGGTAATACGATCAGACAAGCCCGACGTTTCTCCTGACTTTGGAAGGACTCTCTTCTCATTCTGCGGCTCAGCCTCATCCTACCCGTCACTATCCACTCCCTCCCCGCCAACGCCAGCAGCCCCCGCTTCAAAATCAATTTCTATATTTCAGATACAAAGGTTGTTTTGCTTGAAAAATGAAGCTGCCCTTCACAGAGGTAATAGAGAGATCAATACTAGTTACATCAAGTTTCCCAGCGAAAACAGGGAACTGCCTGCATCTTTATCCTCCCGATCCACCCGACGGTGCCTGCGCCCTGGACCCAGGCGGGCGCGCGGCCGGAGAGCCCCAGGCCCCCCCGGGACCTCGGGAGCAGCTCCGCACGGTCCCCTCTCCCTGCCAGCGACAGGAGGGGGCGGCGGGAAATGGAAGAGAAAATTGTGGATATAATTTATAATGCCTCATTAATTTGACAAATGCCGCTTCATGCGTGCTCTCCGTCAGCCCGTCACTGTCCCAGAAGCCACTATATCACCAGCTACTTCAGATGGAAAATCTACCTGCAAAACCCTGCTGTTTAAAGGCTGGATTAATTGCCACCGATTCTCCCGTCGGCTGCACAAGCCGCCCCGGCCAGTAGCCGCCGCTCCTGCCCCGGCCGGCTGGGACCCGTGCGTGGGGAGAGCGATTCCAGCGAGAGATGCAAATAGAGACAGAGACGGCAAATATCACAAATAGCTTTCAGAAAAAGCATTTGACCAGCTGTAATAGCTTCTTACCAAGGCTTTTGTATAGAAGCAATCCCATAGGAAATACTTCTTCCCCAAAATGAAGCTTTTGTGGAAATTTCTCATTTCGGTCACGAACCGAATTCAATTTTGTCTTCATGTGAGAGAAAGTTTCCTTTCTCCCCATCTCTTCTCCTTCCTACAGACCATTTGTTTCTCTACCGGAAAAGCAGTAGAGGGGAAGGGGAAGAGGCACCTCCCAACGCAGGCCAGGAGGCAGCGGGAGCGGGCAGATCCTGCCCGGCACACCCCTTCAGCTCCCTCTTTTCCCCGAGAGGACACAGTCAGCTCTCGCCTGAGCGATGCTTCGGGCAGAGCCAAGGCAAGAGGCAGCGGGCACCTGGGAAGCAAAACAGCCAATCCTTCCAAAGCCAGGCGGCTCCAACCCAAATCCCACCGCGCCCGACTGAGCTTCTGTCCACGCGAACTGGCACCCGGGATTTTAACCCCATAAGGAAAACAGGAGGAGGCTGGAGAAGATGTATGTGCATAAGGCAGCATTAGCACAACTCCGCTCGCTGTGCATTAAATAACTCTTCCAGGGCACGAGTTAAATGGCAGCACAGAGCAGTCAGGGGACAATAAATCCCTGGTTATAAATTCCGGCACTAGCCTGGAAGATTATAACCATCATCCCTGGCTGGCTGCCACTGCCCCCCAGCCCAGGGAGGAGGAATGCCTGCTCGGGCCCTCTCCCTCCACCGGTGATCTTCCAGCCCCACTCATCTCCTCCAGAGATGTCTGTTCATTTTGTGCCCTACTTCAGGAACTCCCCAATGTCCTCAGGAGCTCCCCGGGGCGGTTTCAGCACAAACAGGGAGCGAGGTTCCCGCTTGGGTCCATAGCAGAGGGCCGGAGGCCACTTCCCAAACCACAGGGCATCTCTCCGCGTCCCGCTGGCCGCAGCCTCCCACTCACACCCCCGCACTAAAACTGAGCCCGGGGCACGAACCACGTCCTGCACGAAGGAGACAACGCATTTCCAAAGCGCTTTAGGGAGAGGGGAGAAGAGAGGGAGGAATACAAGGTGTCACCAATTCACCTCGTTGCGTTTCAGCTCTGCCTGCTCGAGCTGTTATTTCCTGCAAATATATTGCACTGTGGGATGCCTGCGATACTTTATAAAGTTAATAACTTTTTTTTAATTGGATGAGTTTATAGAATCGTGTGAGCAATTAACAATAATTACGTTTAAGACACTTAAATTCCAGGATGCACCACAAACACTGGAATATTAAGCTATAAAAACCCTCGATTGTACATTCAAATTACATTAAGGGTCTGTTGGAAGGAATACACTCTCGATTTCGAGAGCCCCGCTCTGTTCTGTTTATGCAACGAGGTTACATCAGACGTTAAGATATTGCAGCAGCAGCCCCGTCCCCGTTCAGTGCTCGGGCACCGCACAGACGCCCGGCCACGCTGGGCTCGGCCGAGCCTGCCCGGCAGCCCCCAGGGAGACCCGTGCGAGGGCAGCGCGCCGGCCACGAGGACTGGGAACCGGGGAAGGCATCGCATCGGGTTTCGCCGCGGACGCAGCCGCCGCAGCGCCGGTGCCGTTCCCTGGGAACGGAGTTGGGCCACTGCTTATTTCATTTTAATCACCAGGTGCCAAACTAAATTATTGATGTAGGTTCTCAGTGACAGGTAAGGCATTTTATCACTGTGTCTTTAATAATGCAAGAGTCATGATCCTTCATGCTAAAATGTCAAGTAATTCTCAGGTTACCCTCGCCACGCGGAGAACTTCTTCCCCGGCCTACCCTCCCCGGTCGCGCCGAGGGCTCAGCGCCAGCGCCCATCTGCTCCACGGCAGGCAGCGCCGCGAGGCAGCACCGCGAGGCAGCGCCCCACAGCAGGGTCGTGCTGCCTTCCCCGCGGGGCCCGTCCAGCCCCCACGCGGCGCGCGGGCCAGGCGCCCGGCCGGCAAGCGCGAGAGCAGCAGCACGATCAGAGGAAAATAAGGGATAACCAGAGCTTGCCAGTACCTCAGAGAACTAACCCCAACGCCCCCCTCGTGCGCATCCACCTCAGGCTTCAGCTGTGCCAAAACATCCTCAAGGGCACCACAGCTACCAAATATTTCCTTCGGGCGGTGACCTGCCGTTCGCCGCTTCCACGTGGGGAAACACGAGGGGATGTCTCCATCTCCACTGAAAGCGTGTGTGACACTTACACCATCGTTCCCCCACGTTGGGCATTTTCACCACCGAGCCCCTGTTTCGGAAGCAATTGCAGAAGGCAAATACCCGCCGAGGAGCGCGGGGGGCACATCACGCAGCACTGCGCCCACGCACGCTGCCGCAAGGAGCTGCTGTGCCCACAGCCCGGCACCCACCGCTCTGCCCCCGCTCCCGGACCTGAGCGCCCCTCCGGGCCCCGCGGGACAGACATGCGGCTGGAGAGCAATCAGACGTGAGCCAGGCTGCAGCTGCGCACCACCACGCCGAGGGAAGACCCTCCCGCGAGCCCCCGGTGCTGGCGGGGGTGCCGCACGCTGCGCTTCACTCCCTGTGCGGCACGCTGGAAAGACTGCTTACAGACCCATTTTGTACGCCCCGGCCACAGAAAAGGACAGTTTTTGAGCCACGCAGGCTTCGGGCTGAGGAACAATAGCAGGCTAATGTCTCCATTTTGTGCTGTGCGCGCCTCCGGCAGCGAAAGGGCCTCTCCAGAGCCGGCACGGGCTGCGCGGGGGAGCGCCGGGGAGAGCAGGCTGCGCTCGCTCAGCGTAACAGCAAGATCAGAACACCCCCAAGGGGACAGGAGCACTATTTGGCCAGGCTGGCTCGGGAGCCGCAAGCCCCGGGATGGGAAAGCCCACCCGAGACAGGCTCCGATAGGGCTGAGGGGGGCGAGCAGAGCCCGTGACCAAGCCCGGGTGACACAAAGCAGTGGGGAACGCGAAAGCCAGCCCTCGCCAGCGCCAGGGATGACGGAGCGCCGCCCGCGGTCCCCGGGGTGGGCCGAGCGGAGGTGGCCCAGCGCCCTGCCCTGCCTCCGCACCCTCGCTGCGCCCGGCGCGGGGTTGGCTCCAGCCTTTGTATTCCAAAGGCACAGCCTGACATTTATAGGGGGAAGTTTTATTCCTGCTGTAAATAACCTCTAATAGTGTAGGTCATTACACTAATTACAGAAGATAATTAATTTTCTGATTCTTGTTAGACCGCTGCATATTCCAAGAAGAGCGCAGTTCATTATTTTCCCATGCAATTATGACCTCCCTTCTCCTTCTCCTGCCAGCCCCGCCTTCAGGATTTTAACACTTTGTCAAGTTGTTTATCATGCAGCCATCGAGCTGTTGCGAAGATGAGGAGGCGCAGGGGCTCCTCTCTTCCTCCCACCCCGTGCACGCAGACCACGAGAGCCTTGCGCTGCAGAAGCCCCCTCTACCTCGCGCAGGCTCTTGGGGACACTCTTCCACCAGGACGTGCTTGGTCTCCAGCAGGACCACACACCCTTCCTTAGGGCTCCAGCCACATGCTGGGTGCGAGACGCACCAAGCAGAACCGCCGCCGCCTGAGCACCCACAGCATGGGGAGCACCCTCTGGGGCTACAACACGTCTCCCAGAGCCACGTGGGACTTTCCAGCGGCCAAGAAGGGTAGAGCCCCATCAACAGTAGGAAAGCTCTCTGTTCAGTCGCTCGGATAACGTCCCCTCCAAGAGTCCGACCTGCTGGCGACTATTAATATGCAGCAGATTGATGATGGCTCTCTCGACGCAACACTCGTTACCAAACCCAGCCTGTGAGCAAGAACATCTGCAGGATCGCATCCCGCCACGGGCTGAGCGTACGGGCATCTACCACCTCTCACGCGCAGATGGCAGGATAAAGACAACCTGGCACCCGGCAGTTCTCGCAACTTCATCGTCCTCGCCCTGTCCAGGACCATAAGCCACTGCAGTAAAACACTTTGCAGTGCGGGAGCCACAGTGCAGCGCTCGCCCCGCTCGCCCCAGGCGCCGTGCCCCTGCGCATCAGCCGGCAGCGGGGCTACGGGACACACCGGCGGCACACGGGTGAGAGAAATGCAGAGGCGAGAGCAGCACCGGCGCAGCTCAGGCACGCCAAGCTGCAGCACCAGCACGGCTGAGGCGCAGCCGGGAGGCAGCGAGCGGCTCCCGAGCCATTTCTTGCCTGTTACAGGAGGGCGAAGCATTTACCTTTTCCTCCTTAGCCAACGCTTCAGGAGAGGCGGCTCTGGCTGGAAAAGCGTGCCAGGTCCTGGCTGCTCGGGGCTGGACACCGCCTGGCTCTCCAGCCACGCCGTAAATCTGGGTATCAGACGGGGTTTAGTGATAATCAATTGTAATAACGAACATGTATCCCTCGACCAGCTAAGTGGAATATTACGCTTTAAGTCCAGCTGCAATTAGCAGGGGCAGATGGATGGGGGCTAAGGCAGCAGTAAGGGTGTTTTCCCGTCCCACAAGCCAGGGCTTGGTCCTGGGTGCCCACAGCCACCTTTCCCTGCACCGCCGGTAGACTCTTCATTGCAGACCCCTGGACGGTGTGACCCAGCTCACCCCACCACCCGACCAGGGAAGCACAGTTGAAGCCAGCAGCAGACGGAGGCGGTTTTCGCCTGGCGCGCGGGGGACCTGTGGAACTCGCTGCGCCAGGACGCTCACTGGGTCGAGAGTGCAGCCGTGCGTCAGAGGGGCCCGAGCACGGCAGCTGATAACGCACAGACCTGCTGTTATAGCAGAGAGAATGAATTTTTAAAAGGCACATAAACCCCTGGTGCTTCGAGGCATCAGCTGAGCGCTAAGGAGGATTAGGAGGAAATATCTCCTGTGGAAAGCTTATTCCACATGAATTCCACTGAAGGGATCCTTTCATCTCCCCCTGGAGCATCTTTTCCCCTGGCCTGATGTGCTTTGGCACTTGCTGAGCTCCTGTAATATATTTGCAGGCGGCGATCCGCCCGCAAAGGTTGACAGCTGTCTCCATCGCGATGCCGCCTCCTGACTGACGGCGATCTGACAGGCGGCAGGACGGCAGGACAGCTATCCATCCCCAGCGGGACAGCCTTCCCCGGGACACACTGCCCGGCTTGGGGTGGGCGCTGTGCCCCCAGGCTGGGCGGCACGAAGGGGCTGCGAGCTGCAGTCCAACGCCAAGCCGCGATGCTGCTCGGGGACCGGGGGCTCCCACGGGGCTCCCCCCTTCCCCACCACCCGCTTAGAAAGCGCGGCTGCAGAGCACACCACGCCTTGGAATTGGCAACGGCCCTGGGGAATAAAACCTGGTCATGGGCATCCCCCCAGCAGCCTTTTCTGCCCGGCATCCCTCAGGGCAACCCCCTGCACCGCCGCTCCTGCGGGAAAGCATCAGCCTGCGCCTCCGTGTCAGAGAAAGGGTTAAGACGAATGCCATCTCCCCTCTCCTTTGCCTCGGAAAGGAGAGGCACTGAGTGCATTAAAAACTGGGTTAAAAATGGCTCTGCTCTACCTATCTTATCTTCTTTGTACTAAAAGCCCTCAAAGAGCGGCAGGTTTTCACGCAGAATTTTCCCGTCTAATCCCCTTTTGTTAGCTCGGATACTGGCATTGCAATACAAACCTCGTCCAGGCGATTTAGGAGGGATTACACGCCCTCAATCCTACAGCATGTGGGAGAAAAATGTTTCCTCAAATCAAATTTTACACAAACTGGTATTTGAAAATAATCAAAGCGCAAATCCCTGCTGCGGGGATTTCTGGAGGGAGGCGAGCGGGGGGCGGGCAGCGGCAGGGGCCGGCGCACCCAGCCCAGGGCTGCCGCAGCCCCGGCGCCGGACGTGCCACGGCCCATCCAAGCCCAGAACGATGACAACTCCGAGCACACCAAAAAATAACCCCTGCCAGAGCCTTGGCCTGGAGTCCCGTGGCTGGGGGACAGGGGGGGATGTGCAGAGGACACGAGCAAAAGGGGGCCGGGGGCAGCTCATCCTCACCTCCTTCCAGCGCTGTGCCAGCTGCAACGGGGCACGGAAAACCACTGTCACTACAGCCGGTCAATAACTGTGTCTTTTACGCGGCCAAATGTGCTCTATGGGGCTCTGCACGCGCGTATTTGGCTCGGCTTTCCCTATGAAATATTGCCGGTGCCACTCCTGTAATATATATGTCACAGATGCAACCTCATTTTATTGATCTCTCCTAGCTGCCGGGATATCCATAGTGGAATTAATATGTCTGTATCGCCGCAAAAAAAAAAAAAAAGGTAAAGCCCATCTGACAGTTTCAATTAAGGAAGCGTGAAAAGCGATTTGCGTAAGAGACTCGGGCTTCGTGGGGGAGAGGAGGGCAGCCCGCAGGCAGCGCGTCTGTACACTCGCATCTGGGTAAGTGAAGTGATTTCCTACAGGAAGTGATGGAGGCCAGACCGAAGCCGGGGCCACGGCCGTCTCCGGCTGACGAGCCCCCCAGCCTGCCTCACGCCGGCTGCCGCGGCGAGCATCCGACCCGACGGCGGGGCCAGTGCCCTGCGCCTGCCCGGGCAGCGGGAGCAAAGCGCCCGGGGCAGACGCCTGCAGAGCTCCCCAGGGTCCCAGCGGGGATTTGCGGGGGTCCATTCTGCACAGCCAAACTCCTTCCCTCTGCTGCACAGGAGCCCTCAAACAGCCTGAGCATCACCAGCGTGCGGCCCCTCCGCCGGGCACTGGGAAAAGCTGCGCACAGCGCCGGGGGATGCCCGGGCAGACACAGCTCTGCCCTCCCCGGGGGCCCGGAGGGGGTCTGCGTTTTGGGAAGGGGCAGCGGGAAGCCCCAGGAGCGTGGCACCTGTCAAGCAAAGTTAGAACCACATCCATCCGCTCCCACCAGACCCGCAGAGAGCTCTGAAATATTCATGCTTCTGCCACTCACAGGAAAAGGTCTCCTCCGTGCTTCCCCTGCTCTCCCCGCCGCTCTGGAGCGGAATCAGGGAGGGACGATGGCCACCCCCATGCCCTTCACATCCCACCGAGGGGCCAGAGGCACACGCACCTTGCTCGGCAGACTCCCAAGCACCCGCCACGGCGGGAGGCGGGGAGGCGCACCAGCCGCCCCCGGTTCATCCAGCCGGACCGCTCCACGCCTGCCTCTGCCCAGCGCCGGGGCAGGGAGGGAGCCCTGTGGAGCGGGGCTTTTGGGGAGCCCCCATCATACACAGTCCCATCAGGACCCCGATCCCGTGCATCTACAGATGCAGAGACGCCGCACCATCTCGTTTCTATTTCCTTCCCCCTGCATTTGGGGCAATGCTCTTACCTCCACCATAAAATTAAAAGTCATGTGTCCACATAAATCAATTAAGATCTTGTTTGCAACACCTACAGACAAACCCCACCCAATCCAGGGTCTGGCCAGCTGGCCGAACATTTGGCTTATTCTCAGCAGGACGCACAACAACACACAAGTGCTTAAAAGCACTCATCCAGGAGAAGAGCAAAGCCCCTTCCTAATCCACTCCCCCACTGAATGCGGGGCTGCTGGGTGGTCCGTGAAGCCACTCGCCCCCCAAAGAGGGGAGGACAGCCTGCTCCCCGCCCCAGGAGCAGGAGGAGGACTCGCAGCACGGGACCTGCCCTCTCTGGCCGGGCACCTTTGAAACCCGCGGATCCTCCCAGCCGCTCTGAGCATCCTACCCCTCGCACCGACTCCATCCACCTCCTGCTCGACAGCACCTCCGGCATCTCCGGCAGGCCGGCCGCTGCTCAGTGCGTCGCAAAGTGCCGAACTGGTCAGCCCCGGATATCACAGGGCAGAGAAAGCAGCCCCGCTCAGCCCCTGGAAGCCAAGGCGGCACGGCAGGCGTGGGGCAGGAGCTGCCCCGCGGTACCCGGGAGCGCGCATCACGGCTGGCAGATGACGACAAATAAAAACCCAGGTGGAACTTGCTGGCTGTTTTGGGGCACAGCAAACAGAGTTACTTCTGGTTTCCCCCAGTTTCCTTGGACTTCTGCAGACCATCAGTGGGCTGCCCCACTCAGCAGCAGCCCGGCCCCAGGCACTCGCTCCCAGTCACCCTGCGCTCACAGCCCAGGCGAGCCCGGGCTTACCCGCAGCCGGGGCTTATGGCTCCGCCAACAGAGTATTACCAGTCACAATTACACACTATCTTTTTCCTGGGGGTAATGACTGTTAAGTGCGTATATTCCAGTCGCACGCAGAGGCCCTGTGCGGGAGCTGGAGCCAACCCTGCCAGGCACGGTGGAAACCCTGCGTGCAGCCGCAGCATTGTCCCAAGTTCCTCCGTCCCCAGGCAGAGAGCGAGACCGGGAGCTACCTGTCGACAGACCCACATAGGTACTACAGATGCCCTCATGCATATACGCCTTTCGGTGGGGTTTGGGAGCTGTAGTTTCAGTTGTGCCAGTGCCGGCTCTGCCACGTGCCTTTCACACCAGCATTGCCGCGGAAGGGTACTGAGCTCACGTCACTCAGATGCCTTTTGCTTTCACATCCCAAAATGGACAACAGGTCACGTGTCTCGTTCCTGCGGGCCATCCTCTCCCTCTTTAACGCTTCTGGGTTGGGCTAAAGCTGAACAAAAAGCCCCGGAATCAAACAGCGTCAGGCACGGTCTCCCGCCCGCGCCAGCCAGGAGGAGCAGTGCCCGCTGCCCACGGCCGGCTCCACACGTGGGCGCTGCCATCCCCGGGGGCTCGCACACGCCAGCTTGCGGAGGCGGCCTCGAAACCTTGACTTCAGCACAACCTGTGGGCCTGCAAGCTCCAGCGCTGCTCCCTCCCCTCCTTCCTTAAACCCCACAATTAAAAAACAGGTTCATGGTTATCACTTTCAGGGAGTAAAGCCGACACCCCCTGCGGTCCGTGGCCGCAGGCACATCTCCCCAGGGAGTTCAGCGGCTCCAGCCCTCCCAGGGTGCTCCCCCACTCCACCCCGGCAGCCTCTCCAGCCCTCCGAGCCCCTCCGTGACCACCGACGGAACCGGCACCGGGAAGCTCTGCGGAGCAGGAGTGGAATTCCAGTAAGAAAGGGACTCGGGGCAGCCGCACGCTCCCCGGGCACAGCCGAAACAGGCTGGATGGCACCTCCCGGGGAGCTCTGCCAGGCGCTCCTTTCTGAAGGAGCAGAGGGACAGGCTGCCCACGGGCTCTCCGGGTCTGGCAGCATTTACGGTAACGGCTGACCTCGGCTCGATGGCCAGCAGAAACCAGGATGCAGCACCATCGAGGTGGAGCACACAAATCCCAGGCAGGACGCACAGAGAGGGGCATCAGCTAAAACACAAAAGCCCTCATAGCTCCGACACCGCTCTCCCCACGAAGGCACAAAGCGCAGCGGCTCAGGGTGCTGCCGAGGGCACCAGCAGAGCACCTCGCACCACCTCCGCCAGCCCCGCGTGCGCACAACCGGACGCAGTACTCACCGCCCGGGATGCTGAGCGAGGAGCGCAGGAGCGCCGGACGGGCTGTGGGGCAGCAGGATGAGCTGTGGGGCGGCAGGACGGGCTGTGGGGCGGCAGCCCGGCTTCTGACCCAGCGCCCCTCTCGCCCACAGCTGCATCCCATCCTGAGGAGACGAGATCCCCAGGGAGTGCAGGCCGTTGCTGCCCTCTGCACCTGGGCTTCCCCTCGGCTCCAGCGCTCAGCGCTCAGCCGGGCTCTTCCTCTCCCTGCCTGCAAAAACCCACTTGCTAAAAGCCAAACCGGAACGGCGCCCGTGCCTCTGGAAGGCCGCTCCTGCCCACGGGGAAGCATTGCTGCCGGTTTCGCAGCGCTGCAAAGTACACCGACAAGAATTGATTGACTTAGTTTCAACAGTTTAATCACCTTCTTCCCTTGCAGCGGCGCTGCCTTCCCTCAAGTCCCCCGTGTGAAGCTTTCTGTGTTGGACTCGAGAAAAAAAAGGGGGAAAAAGGTAAAACACAAGCACGAAAAACCCCATAACACAACAAAACAAAAAACCCCCACAACAAACTACATACCTTCTGGCAAAACCCAGAGCACCACTTACACAACATCTTTACTCGTTCCATTATTTATAGCGCAACTGAAACATTTATTCCTACACGGAACTACCCAGCGCACCGGTGTTCCGCTGAGCCCGAGCAAGTGCTGCTGCGCATCCCCAGCAGCACCCTGCGCCCGGCCGCCCGGCCCCACGCACCGCGGTGGACGCGGGGGGCAGCCCCGGGGTGGCACCGACCCAGCCCGCAGGCAAAGCCCAGCGCCGGCTGCGCCGAGCCCCGGCCACCCCGCATCCCCGGGCCCGGGGGCACCAGCTCACACCCCAGGAGGCTCTGATGGGAACACTCCTGTAGCCAAACCGGGCCTGGCTTTGTAGCACAGAGATGTCAAAGTAACACTATGAACCTAACAGTGGAAATCCTCCTGGAAGAGGTACCTCCACCGTGAGGCAATAAGCAGGGCAGTGAAATTGCTATTAATTACGCTTGCCAGGAAGTCTGTCCCGCCCCGGCACTGCCTCTTGCTTCAATCAAGGAGAGGCAACGTCATCCGCATAGAACAAGTTTTGTCCCCGGCACTGGGATGAAATGACAGTTTCAAAGCAGAAGGGACCAGGTTCCAAAAATTCATGTCCAAAACCAGCTGACCCGGGACCCTCCACACTTGCACGGCCACGACGTGTAGGCAGGGACAGGAGGTCCCTCACACCCAACACCTCTCCCCCATGACAGCTCAACCCTTCCCCAAGACCGCAAGCAAGCCGGTGCAGCCCGACCCCACCGCAGAGCGAAGCCCGGCTCCGCTCTGCCGGAGACGAGCCCCACGCTATGCCGAAATCCGCACTGCAGTCACAGCTCTGCCCCAAAGCCTCAAACCACGGGCTGCAGCCAAAGGGGTACCGCTCTTCCCCAGCCCCTCTCCCGGCCGCTAGTTTAATGGGCGCATGAACCACTCCTGAGTGACCGGGCAGAGCAGCTGGCGGCTCCCCGGCAAAGTCCCGTTGCACTGCCACGGTCTGGTTGACAGAACCAGCTGGCTGCACCCCCGGCCCCGCAGACGCCTTCTCGTGGCAACCGATCTCACGGCAGGACGAAGTAATTACCGGCGGATTACGGGCAGGCTGAAGCCCGACCGTCTCAAAGCCACATAAGGCTAATCAATAGCAGTTCATCGATAGACCGATCAATCACCTCTGCTAGTGAATGTATTTCGAGGAGCCCCAAATCCCATTACGCGTATCTTTAGTCAAAGCCCAGCGCCGGGTCCCCAAACGTGCAGCCGGATTAAGGACAGAGTAATCTGCTATTCGGAGCACACAGCACACGAGCCTCGTGCCAAAGCTCGCAGCTGGGGCCGCCCTGCGTGCGAGGAGGGAGAGTTAAAAATGAAATTAAATTAATACGGGCCAAGCGCCAGCTCGGTGCGGGCTCGGGGAGGACGCTTTATGCGAGGGACGCGTGGAATGATGCACCTGCGGCAGACAGCAGCTCTCTCCCGCAAGGACACGGGGCTCTGCCACGGTGCCGGGCAGGGTCAGGGCCATCTGCCCGCGAGGGACAGTCCCCGCCCCGCTCCCGGGACAAGGGCAAAGGCATCCTCATGCCCATGAGCCGCACCACCAGCACCCTCCTCCTCCTCCTTCCGGGAGGCGGCGATGGCCAGCGTCCCAGGACCAGCAGGACACGCCGTGCTGGAGGTCTCCCTTCCTTTAATAGGATCTGTCGTCTGGCAATCTAATTTGATCGGGGAAAACTAATGAAAACAGGCCCTGCTCTGCAGCACGGATTAGCCCAATCAGTCCAGAGTGGCTACTTTATTGTTCAGCTCCCTGGCACCAGCTGTGCGTGTGTGCAATCAGCCCCTAATAGCCATTAGGCTGCATCCGCCCCAGCTGCCCGGCCGCAGCCCGCCCTTCGCACGGCCCGGCCACCGCCCCGGCGGTTCGGGGCGCCCGGCTCGCCGCTTTGCGGGCTCTCGCGCTCCCCTGTGCAGCAGGCTCCAGGGCAAGCAGAAAGATCACGCAAATAAGGACGCCGTCGACACTAATACACGTTCTCATTAGCTTCAAGGGATGTCTCTGGGTTAAAACCAAATCCCGTTCCTTAGGAGAAGGGCGTGCCTAGCGCGGACGGTCTGCACCCTTAGGGCCCATCGGTATTAATGGGGCAGCTTTTCCCACCACAGTACTCGCGTGTCGCCTTCAGCCCCCGGCGTTTGGTCCCAGGGCCTGGGAGGGACGGAGGAGCGCGTCCCAGGCCCCCGGGGCGGGCTGGGTACCTGCTGGGCAAAGCCAAAGCCCGGGGAAAGCCTCGCGCCTCTGCGATGCGGGAAACGGGCCTCTGCCTTTTCCTGACCCCCGCAAACCCTTTTGCTCTTGCGAAAACAAACACAGCATCACCTCTGCACCACACAAAACCACGCCGGAGCCGCCCGTGGGTGCTAGCGCTGCCCCGGCACCCAGCCCCGGGTCGGGACCACGTCGGTGGGCTTCTCCTCCGAGGGCGACAGCAGCTCCCGCCCAGCCGGGGAGGAGCGCCGCGGGACGCAGCACCGAAGCGCGGCTCCTGCCAGGGGACAGAGCCGTTTTCAGCAGCATCGCAGGGCACCGCGTGGAGGACCGGGGATGGATGAGGACAGGAGAGGGGAAGAAGAGTGTGGAAAACACCCAGGTGGTGAAAGCCCGTGGGAAGCTGTACCGAGATCCCCGGTCTGGGGCTGAGCCTGCTCTCCCCGCGGAGGGCACCTCCCGGCTGGGCAGGGAGGACAGGTAACGTGCAGGTCCTCGCTCAGCCTGGCAGGCAGGGAGGCAGAAAGAAGCTGAACAGGACGGGTAAATACCTGTATCAGCAGGGATTATCTCCTTCTGCCTGCAAATATTTGCTCACCAGAGCAGATACGGCAGATGCGAGTCAGACATTCAGCCTTACACATGCAATCACACGCGCTCTGGCGGCTTCATAAATCGTGCAGTGACCAAAGGTTGTAGGATCTGTTTATGGCTTAATCACGCGGGCGCTGCAATCAAACAGGCGCTGCACGCCGGGGGGCGGGACCACACGTCCGAGCCCCATTTTACACACCCGGTGGAGCAGGAGGGAGCGATGCTGGAAACGACGCGGGCAGTCCGCGGGGGCTTCCCCGGGGCAGCGCTGTCCGAGACCGGGCGACCGGGCAGCGTCGGCGCTTGGGTCTGGGGTGAGACCCCCGGCAAGGGCCGGCCCTGCCGGCAGCGCTCAGATGGGCTTCTCGGCCTCTCCCCAGCCCCGGGTCGGTCCTTCCCCCACGTGTGAGATGAAAACCCGGGAAAGCGAAGGGGTGGGGGGGTTTAAATGACACGGAGGAACCTCCAAGCAAAAAGTGCCGGCAAAGAACTGTGAAGCTTTACGAGTTACAGCACTGAGCCACCGGGGACCCGTGCATATTGACTTAGACCCAAGCCTTTAATAAGGCAGCTAACAGCATTGCTTTTACATTCATCCCTGTTACAAGCCGAACATGCCCAGGACAAGTTAACGTTCCAGCTACAGCGCTCGCCGGGCTCAACCGAGGGATTACCCAGCCTTGTACTACAGCTCGCCTCTTTTCCCCTTTCTTCCCTTTTTCTCTTCTTCCCTGGTGTCAGGTCAAAGCAGCTCTTCCCTCTCCGTGTTTTGTTTTGTGCTTTGCTCGCAGATCACACGCGTACCTCGGGGTCGCTCCTTCGCTCCCGGCTCGCTGGAGCCGAGGCGAGATGCCTCCTGCCCTCTCCTTTTGTAGCTGCTGAGGAAGCGCAGGAGCCGGCCACCGCAGCGCTGCTGTTTTGAAGTCGTTTCAAAGGATTCACCTAAACGTCTTTGTCACTGGCAGACGGGTCCGGAAAGCTCTCCGAAATTCAAACGCCGCCCGCCCGCATCTATCTGCGCTCCCGGGGCCTCTCGCACCGACGGCTGCGAGCGCAGCTCAGCAGATTAATGTCACAGTCGCACTGCACAAATGTCCAGTGTCGGAGAAGTGATGGCAAAGGGCAGGAGGAGACTTAGCACGGACATTAACAGAGGCTGGAGTACATTAATATTATCGACAGGCTGTCAGTTAAGCTTAAAGAGGCTCCGCCATCCCAAAGCGGGGGCTCCAGGCTGGCTACAGCCATGCAGCGCGATGCTGGGCTGGCTCAGCATCTGTGGGCGCACCGCGTCCATCTTCGGTCGCCTTTGCAGCGTGGCGGATGGCACCCTGAGCCGCGGCAGGAGCTGTGCCGTGCACACACACTGCGTGCACGACAGCGGCGCGAGGACACGAGACACTGGTGACGTGGGCCGTGGCGTGGGACCACGGGGTGCCGGGCGGGAGGGGAGCGGCTGGCAGCACGCGAAGGCAGCGGCCTCGGGCGCTGGGGCTGGGAGGCAAACGGAGGCCGGAGGAGAGGGAGGCAGCCGGCGAGTCCCCTGACCCGTGAAGGAGGGACCCCAGGAAGGCCCCCGGGCTGCCCACATGCTCGCTGTCAGCTCCACGCAGGCCGGCGCCCTGATGCCTTCGCCTCCCCCTGCGCCTCGCCAGCCTGCCCATGGGCGACAGCCCGGCCCCGCAGCCGGGAAGGGGAAGGCGATGCCCGGGCACGCTGGCAGGCGCAGGAGAGCACTGCCCCCCACACATCGCCCTGCAAGCGCGCAGCGGGACACGGCACCCCCGCTCCCGCCCCGCTGCGGGGCAGCACGCAGGGACCCGCCGCAGGACGGGCTCCGGCTACCCCGGCTCCGGGCAGCGGCTTCGGCGCCAGCGGCAGAGCACGGCCTCGCGATCCTAGGGCTGCGCTGAAATACAGCGGTGGGAAGTCCCCTACTGTTCCCCGTGTAGCATTTTATCTTAATAACATTTTATCTTGGATGACAAGCCTGTGTAATGTGGTTTAAAAGCCACGGCTACGCTGACACCGTAACGGGGAAAGGAAAAAAAGCTCTTTTCTCCCGTCTAATACATTTGCTAAGGTCACAACTTTAAAACCCCTCGCTGTATCTCGCTCGCCAAGCTGGGAGGCTGCTTTGTAGAGCAGCTCAGAGAGAGCGGCAGGGAGCTCAAACCCTGCTCCTCCCTCCCGTTCAGGCTTCCTGCAATAAAGGCTCCGGCTCTCGCTTCTCCTTTGCAGTTTTTGCTGGGGGAGGTCTTTTTCTCCCCCTGCTTCGTGCAGTGAGCGCCAGAGGCTTTGAAGAGGTAACTGCGGGGCTCTGCTGCATGCCAAGGCTGGCAGGAGGCTGCGCCCCACCGAGCGACCTGCCTGTCCTACCGGCGCGGCGGCGGCAGCCTTGCTCGGAGGAGCACCCGGGGGAGCCCCCGCACCACCGGCACAGCCCCTGCACGGGCTGGATCGGCTCCAGCGAAGCCAGCTGCGTGAGACCCGCTCCGTCCCAGCTGCCACCACCTCCACGGACGGTGGCACCGCGCGTCCCGGCCTGACTGCTCACTCTCCGCAAGCGGCAGACACCCGCCGGCTCCCGCGGGGAGCAGCGGAGCGGCTGCAGGCGCCGCTGAGCACCTTCAGCCAGAAACGGGACTCGAACCGAGCCGTGCTGCAACTCCAAGCCGATGCAGCAAGGCAGAACCGATCCCCTCCTTCCCCAAAGCTCCTGCAAAGGGCAGGGCAGAGCCGCGCTGCCCCACGCCGCACCGCCTGCCCCGGGGCCAGCGGGGGACCGGCGGATTCAAACTCCCGCAGAAGTCCAGCCCCCCCCAGCCCACGTCCTGCGGCACCCCAACTTCTGCTGCGGTAAGCACTGCAGCCGTATCGCACCGTACGTTATCATTAGGGAGACAGCTATTCTGGTCTAATTGCCAGTGTTTCACAGAAAACATGGCAGCTTCCGCCTGCTCGGAGAAGGACTGACCCTGCGTAACCACCGAAAAGACAAAGGATGCCCGAAAGAAGAAATAAAAATAGATGTTAAAAAAGAGAGGGGAGGATAAGAACCCAGCCGGGCCGATGCAGGGAGGGAGGAGACAATGACCCAGGAAGGGAGCAATGAGGGTTAAGCTCTTCTTGTGAGAGCTAATTTAAGGTCAGGCAAATCCTGCTGACAGATTATTTTTCACCTAAAACGTCCAGATCAGTGGCTCGGCCACCGCAGCCCAGCAGGACCCGGAACGCAGCTGGAGGAGCTGCCGGCAGCCCCACAGCCCACGCCGGAGAACGGGGCAACCCTGACCCTGCCCAAGACCAGGACCGCAGCGAGCCGGCACCAGCCCTGCCCCAGGCCAGGCTCCCCGGCACGCCGGCAGCAGCCGAAGCGACCCGGCAGCCTTTGCCACGATGCAGGCGAGAGCCCACCCTGTGCCCGCCGCTCTCCGGCGGTGCCCCCGGGAGGGACAGGAGTCGCCCCCCAGCCCAGCCTGTCACTCTGTCACCTCCGCTTTGCGGTGACAGACAGACAAGCCCCAGCTCGCAGGACCATCAATTATTCACGTGGACTATTTCTGAATATTGATGTTAAAAGCAAATTCCCGGCTTGCCCCTCGCCTGCATTCCGAATGAGATTTTCACGCCACAAGGACCCAAGTTCCCACAGAGCCGTCGGGCGCAAGGAGGGACCTCCACTGCCGCCGGCAGGTCCGCTGACACCGGGGCTGGGGTGCGCGATGCAGGGTCAGCAGGAGAAGCCACCCCTCGCGCCTCGGGGCTGGGGCACCGTCTCACCCCACCGTGCCCACCGCGCCGCCTTCCCGCTCCCGAGGCATTCAGCCTGCCACGCACCCGTCGGCCCACGGGCAGGGCGCTGGCGGGGAGGAAGGCTCAGGGAATGAAAGGATGTGTCTAATGGAGATAAAAGGAGCTTGCTCTCCCCCTCTCTTCTTTACAAGACAATATTTGTAAATAAATGTTTCCTGCTTCTGTTTAGACAACTTTAAAAGACTTGAAATGGAAGCCTGCTCCCCACACCATATCATTACCCTTCATTATTGCAATTTTCCAGAGTTTAGGTGGCTGAAGGAGGAAAACAGGGGATAATACACCGCTCTGGAAGCTACAGAAAGAAAAACAGGGAGAGAAGCCAGCCCAACTTCCAGCCTTCCGGCCAAAGCCGGAATCTCAACGTCAATAATCTCAACATCTGATTCCCACCTCTCGGCACCCCGGCAGGCGCCCACAGCTTGCTGGACCCACACAGGAGGGTACCCGCAGTGCGGTGGCTCCTCGTGCTGCCTGTAACCAGCCGGCTTCGGCACCAGCCCTCGATGGCGCTCACCTGCGAGCACCGAGCCCAGCTTCAGTACGCACCGAGAGCTGCCGGGAGGGCTGGAGGGGGGCAGAGGCACGCTCCCCGTCCACACGCTGCAGCCCCGCGGGTGGCCCAGGTCCTACTAGCAGGACAAGCCCAGCAGCACAAGGGCTGCATGGTGCCAGAGCCACCAAGCCCGAGCAGCGCTGCCCACCCCGACCCCGCACCGGTGACACCGGGAACACAGCGGGCACGTGATGGGCGCTGGCCGCACGGCTCCAGCACAGCATCCGCACGGTAATTAGGGTCTGCACTCATAAACAAACAAGGTAGATGTCAGCACATTTCTAACGTGCTCACGACCGCCGCTGGGCAACTTAAGCTATTTCCAGCTCGGTCGACCTTCTCAGCGGCACAGGGAGCCCCACAGAGCAGAGGCAGCGCTCCCTGCGGGCCGGGAGCCCCCGGAGCCCCCGGGCGAGTGCCCAGCAGCGGGCAGCAGGGTGTGAGTCCCGCCAGCCGGCCCCCAGCCCCCCGCTCCCGCGAGCGCACCCGCACCGGCACCGCAGCTCCCATCAGGAGGCGGCGCTGGGTGCGAATCGCCCGCCGGCCCCCGCATCCACCCGCGCGGCGGCGGGGGGCAGGCAGCCCCAGCACAGCTCCCGCAGCCGGCTCAGCCGGCCCCTGCTCGCTCCGCAGAGCACCGAGACAGAGGTCAGCAAGGACGGGTAAACCGGACAACGAGGAGCTTGGAAGCGCCGGTTTATTTAGTAAGCACAAACAACCCTCCGGAGGGCCTAAGCCAGCCCTGTTATACAGCAAAGACACATTATTGTGTCGGAATTCAGAGGAAGAGCACAATTCTCACCCTACACACCAAGAAAGAACAGCAAAGCACCGTAACCACATACACCTCGAGGGAGAGAAGACGACTGGCCCGAAACACAAGGGCTCCTCCGGCACCTGCATCGCCGGGCTGGGGCACACCTCGCGCCCCCCCGGCCCTGCCCGCCCCTGCCTGCAGGCAGCGATGGAGGCAGGGGGCAAGGAGCCGCGCGGAGCTCCCCCGCAGCGCCGCATCCAAACCCAGGTCCCAGAGCAGCCGTCCTTACCCTACAGACCTCTCCTCCCCTCGGCCGAACTGTCCTCCGGTGATGGACTGAGCGTCCGTCCCACGTGGGCAGCTAAGGTTTCGTTGACTCGCTTTTCATCATCGCTAGAAGCTGGAACAAAGACCAGTGTTGCTGTGACCGCGGCAAAGCCAGCAAATTGTTAGAGAGATGGTTATTGTATCGTATTAGCCTAGATACCACACTGATGGGCAGCTGAAATGCCCGCAAGTAGGGACCGCACTTGTTGCAACAGGGAAGGGCTCCAAAAAGAAATCTCATTTGCAGATCATTGCTTTGATATCTTGGGCATTTTTTTTTATTTTGCATTTCTGTTTTATACAGCCTTGTTTATTGCCCTGATATTTCATGCTGCAGATTCATCTTGGATCATCGTTAAGGTTCCTCCCCAGCTTGCAGAGATGCCTCTGCTTATCATAAAAATCTATGTTGAAATTTCAGATTAATTAAAAGCTGTAAATTGCAAAGCCAGATGCGATAACTCGCATCTTCGCCCTTCCAGAAAAAAAGGAAGATGAGGAGAAGATGAAGGCCTTTCGTTTTATAGCATGGCCTGTCCCCTCAAGACGTCGCATCCGGCCTGGAGCCACACCGCTCCATCCTTGCTGTTACCCAACCAGCGCTCGCGAGCTGAGCGTCGCTGCCTCCGAGAGACAACTCGCCACGCTCAAAATACTGGAAGCATTCCTCTCCTTTCCCGGTACGGCTGCCTTGCTCCCCCAGCGAGGATGCTGCCGCTGGGAGCACGCCTACCCGGTCACGCGCGTGCGCGCCAGCTCCACGTCCAACACGCAGGGGGAGACGACGCTGTGGAGGCCGCCCTGCCAAAGGCGGCCCTGTCCCTGGGGAGGAGAGGAGCCTCGCAGCCACCCAAATCCGTTTGACCAAGCTCTGCTTTCTCCGGGAGCCGCGGCGGTGCCGGCGGGAGCGGATCCCGCCCTGGCGCCCATGCAGCTGCGGCAGGCCAGGCGCTGAAAGGGGACAGACGTGACCCCCCCGCCAGGGCCGGGGACGCTGCCTTTTGTGCCCAAGGACGTTCACGCAGCCGTGACCACCATCTGCTCGCTGAGAGAGCGCAAGCCAGCTCGGGCTCCAGTGCCACTGCATCGCCTTGAGTTAACGCAGGCACGAGGGTCACCCACCGCTCCCTGCGCTCCCGCAGCCCCATCCCGAGGGAGACCTGCCTGGCCCTCCACTTACGACCCTCAAGAAGACCCTGTTGAGGCAGAAGAGGCGTTATTCGGCTCCTCCAACTCCTCCCCGTTGCCAGCTCCTCTGCCTCCAGCTCTCCTCCAGGCGCAATACCCGCTTTGACTCGTGCTCCCTCCCATGGCCCTCCTCCCATCGCTTCACGGGCAGACTAACAGAAGAGGGGCAGGCAGCAGCGTCCCTCAGTTCTTGAGCTCCTACTTGCTGCAGATCTCTTAATGCATTTCTTGGCCAAGGGTTAGGAGATTAAACACTCCATAGAAGGCGAGCTGACACAAGCTGACAGACCTGAATCTTCCGCACATGCATAAGTGCCAGTCCTCGTCACAAGGATGCTTATTTGCCAGCCTCATACCTATCACTTTGGCTGGGAGTCAATCTAAATAAAGCAAACTCACTCCTCCTGATGGGGAGAGGGAGTCGCTGGGCTGTCATAAGGTTGAACTCAGCTGGCATCATTTTAAAGTGGAAGGTGCCGCAGAAACACAACGCACAGCCCTCCCAGCCCCCCGGGAGCAAGAGAAAGGGGGACTGGCTTTGCTTCGAAGCAAACGGTGCCAGGAGGCAGCAGGCAGCCCCAGACCCACGCCTGCCAGGCGCTGGGCCGCCGACCCTGCTCCCTCAGCCCCCGCTCTCCCGGGACGGGAGAGATCCCAGAAACCGCACAGAGATTTCTCCTTCAGCGCTGAGGACCAGAGGTGACTACAGCCTTGCACTGCTGCCTACGGGGGTCGGCCTTTTCCCACCCCGCCGGCGGGAACGGAGCTCTGCCGCACATGCCAACGACTCTCCTCCTGCCCTCCCGCGCCAGCCCGGCCGGGACTGCCGAATTTGGCAGCACCACCTCGCGCCGCTCAGCCGCAGCTCAGCCCCCCCAGCCCCTCTCCTTCCCTCCTCCCTCCCCGGCGGTCGGCTGCAAGGATTAAGACTCATTTCAAATGAAGTTTTCATTATTTTCCGCTCTCCTTCTTTATTCCCAAGCTCATTTGCATTACAAAAAAATTAAACAAAAGCTGCTTTTTTGAATCTCCACTCATTACTCCCATTACATTTGTTAACATCATTATCTTCAGCTGAAGATGGCAACTATTACCAAATGTTGCAGAGCTTTTGTAGACCTCTTGCTATATTACTCTGGAAAATTGCTTTAATGCTTATGCTTTTAGTGGTTTTAAAAAACCAGCTATAGCATTAGAAGCCATAAGGAAGATAAAAAAGTGCACCGTTTGATAATGTGTGCATTTTTCCCCTTTACGCTGACATATAAATACACGGTGGTAATGCAGGATGCAAAAGCTTTTCCTCCACTACAGCGATCCACCACGGACCCTCCGATTTGACCCTTAGAGTCACCAGTCTCTCTCCTCGGCAGCTCCTCCCTTCCCTACAACGCTTTTCTTCAGGAAAAAGTACGGCGATAAAAGCTGGGATTAAAAGGAACACCTTCCAAATACGGCACGGTTCGGTTTTTCCATATCTCAGCAAAATAGATTTTGTCTGAAAAAGGCGAGATGCGGCTAGCGGCTCCAGCGTAGCTGCCGAATCCCTGTCTTCGGGGGGGAAGAAAAGCGCCGAGGGACGGAGCGGCTGAGGGAAGAGCGCGGTCTGACGTGGCCCTGGCAGAGGGCGGGTGGTGACAAGGGGTTCAGAAGCCACACGCTGCGGCTGCTGCGGGGGGGGGGGGGCGGGGGGAGCCGCTCAGGCATCCCTCAGGTGCTCTGCCCGGGGAGATGCTTTAAGCGTCAGTAGCCCAGACAGGAGGGATCTGTGCCGGAACAGGAGAGCGTTTGCCTGATTTTAAGCACCGGGTACAGAATGGAAATTTTCAGTATAGTTAAGTGCAAACCCCTGCAGCTCGGAGCTCGAGCTACAACCTCGGGGACGCAGGCCGCTCTCCCAACGGGGACTGGCGGCTTTCTGCGGGCCCTGTTTGGAGCCGGAGAAAGCAGACAGCAACAGCCTGTTCCCTCCGCGAGCCCCACCACAGCGCACACACCCCGCAGGGCACGAGCCCATCCGCCCTCGTCCCCCCGGCACGGCACCGGGGCCAGCGGGCACAGTCGCCCCCGCGGGCGCCGGCGGCAGGAGCGCAGGGCAGAGCCCCCTCCCTGCTCTCCCCCGCACTAGGTCAGCATCTCACGGGGCATCTCCCGAGACGTGTGAGTACAGCAGCCGATACGACAGGGCTCGCGACGCGGTGGAGGGCTCACGACGTGATGGAGGGCTCGCAGCATGAAGGTCTGCAGAAGACCTTGCTGAAGGCGCGGCAGGTTTCCAGGAGGAGAGCGCAGCACTGCATCCCAGCGCGCAGCAGCGCTGGCTCGCCCGACGCAGCGGTCCAGGAGAGCGTCTGCATGGGCGCATCTCTCCTCCCTGCCGGCACTTCAGTGGGTCTAACTACGGAGTCTGCTGGTCCACACGCCTCTCGCTTTCAACGGGACACCGACACAGACAGCCTCCAGAGTGCTGATAGCTGAGCCAAGCTGGGCACAGATCGCATCTGGAGGGATGCTTTAAAAAAGAGCGAGCTAGATACAAGCGTGGGGAATCTAGAGATGCGAGATTTGGGAAGTGGGATGGTGGCTTCCAAATCCCTCTTCCAAGGGAATCGTGCATCTCCAGCGTGGCCACGGAAACAAGGGCTTCCAGACGCAATTGCTGAGGAGCAGAAGGGGCAGAGACCCACCGGGCAGAGGTGAAGAACAGGGAGAGGCGGAGGGGGAATAGCGAGAAGGCGGGAGCGAAGGATTCCCTGCAAAACGTGGAAGCTGCTCCCTTGGCGCAAGCAAAGAGGCTTTAAGCACTTGCCCAAGCAGGCACAGGCAGCGACGCAGAGACCGCGTACAAGAGACAGGAAAATAACAGCCAGGGCCGGGACCGTGCTGCCACTTGCGGGCTCCGCCGCTCGCCCCGGGCCCTTCCAGCCCCGAGAGGTGCGGCTGCAGCTCGGCAGCCAGCGCCGTGCCCGAGCCCGGCTCCACCGGCGGCGGGAGCTGATTTACGGCGGCTGCAAGAGAGGTCAGAGCTCGATAGGCTTTCATCGATCAGTTAATTAAACTGAAGCAAAACAAACATAATGAACGTAAAAATTTACAACCTCTGCCAGGGGTTCAGGTGCATCTGGAGCCGAGACAGCTCCGGCTCAACCCACTCGTCTTCTCTCCTAACGAGCCAGGAGGGGCTGGGCTGGGGCAGGAGACCCCGGCACCTCTCCGCAGCGCGCAGGACGCGCAGGGCTGCAGCCCTGTCCGCACCACGAATAAGAGTCACAGTGAATTGCCAAGACTGAGGCAGCGCAGAGGTGCTAAACCCTGCCAGAAACAAGTTAAAAGTGCAGCCGTCCCCAAACACGGGCCCAGGCATGCTCCAAGGGCAGCGCGTGAAGCGTGACACCACAATGACCTGCTTTAACCGTGCACGAACGCAAAAGTCATACGAGCCTATGATATAAGTTCACGCTTGGTCACACAGCCCACGAGACCCACACAAAGAGATTTAAATTATCGCTTTGTCTTCCATCAGGCTTTTGGTGTTGATTTAAGCTGCCCAAACAAATAATTACGGTCTTATCTCCATCACGCAGCGGCATTAGCTGCCATTCATCATTTTTAGCTTCTTTGTTTCCTACATTGTGTGTATATGTATAAATAAAGAAGAAATTCAGCCATTCGCATTTCACAGGACGCTGGCATTGCAAGATGCTCCTGCCAACACGGCGGAGACAGGCATTTGGTTAAATCCGGTCTCAACTAGAACAAAAATACAATCTCCAAAGAACTCTTCCCTGCAGGAAAGAGAAACGCGTGTGCGTTTTTAACAGCTTCTAGAAATGATACTGTCAGATCCGCAGTGCTCGAGGTACAGAAGCGATACTCAACGAGAGAGCACACGGGCATGGAAAGGGCTGCCCTGAGCTCATGCCGAAACACACCTAGAGCAGAGTGGGGAAGCCCGGAGGGAGCCGGGCCCCGGGCCCCCGAGCCCCCCGCTCCTGCTCCTGCTCCTGCTCCTGCTCCTGCGCGGGGCCGAGGCGAGGAGGAGCCGGGCAGTGCTCCGGCGCCTGGGTGGGCACCGGGACCACCGTCCTGCTGCCGGCAGGCTGCAGTCCCTGCGGCAGAGCTGCTGGGCACTGCACTGGCCAGCAAAGGGAGGGCAGGCTCCATCTCGGCACCAGAACCGCAAATGACAGCGTTCTGGCCTTTTCCGTGAGCTCCTTACCCACACACCTTTCCTACCTCCACTCTCTTGACTACGCTCCATTGGTCAAGGAAACAAAAAAACCACCCAGAAACAAACAAACAAACAAACAAACAAACAAAGGAAAGTCAGCAGGGCAGAGACAGGCTTCAATACCAGCAGGAGACCGAGTGCCAGACGCGGAGCGCACGGTGCAGGGCTGCCAGGCAGGCAGGGCGCTGGCTCTGCCGGGAGCCCTGCGGGACCCGCTCTCGCCGGGAGCCCGCCCGGCAATTAGAAGAAGCGCGGTTATCCAGCCAGGTGGATGCCAAGCCCCACCTCCCAGGAAGGCAAGCGTGAACGGCACCTTTGCTTCTCCCGCCACGTGCGCGGGAACGACACTCAGAGGAGCTGCTGAAGGCTCCCACGCCTGCGCTGCGCGAGCAGCTCCCTTTGCACACGAAGATCTGAGTTCATCCCACCCTTGGGTGGCTGCAGAGCCAACGCAAAGAGGCAAACCCATCTCTGCGCCGCGCACGTCGGCTCCTTCCCTTCCCCAGCCTTCAGGCAGGAGATCCCCCACCAAGTTTCAGGCAGATGTTACGCAGCTGCAAACTGGAGCCGGAGCCCTCGGCATCCACAGCACCGGAGCGGCTGCCCCAGGCTTTGCCGGATGGCAGGGAGGAATCCCGACACAGGCATTATAAAACCTCGCCCGCCATCGATCTTATCCGGAGAGGCAGGACAGAGGTAACTATAACTCACATGCAATTGCTAGATAAGACACGACAGGTTATGCCAGAGCTCTGCCAAGAAAGATTACGGAGATGATTATGAAGTTAATTCTTGACACCGTCACGCGCGTGTTGTACATATATTGTATGCAATAGCCATAGCTCTTGTTTAAACAATGGGACGTGCCAGGACGTCTGATAGATTATACAATAGCCGAGCTCGGGGAGCAGCACTAAGTACGTGGAAGCGGGCCAAGAGGCAGCGAGACTTCACCTGGAGCAGCCAACAATACTCTCCCTGGAAGGAGAGGCACGTCTCGCACCCCGACCGGCGGCAGCGGGGGGAGCGCCAGGCTGGGCCCCCACCTCCGGGCTGACCGCTGGCCCTTGCCCAGGGGCACGGGGGTGGCGAGCACGTTGCGGCAGGAACCGTGCCCGGCCGCCTCGGGGGTGACAGGAGCTTACGGGGCGCTGCGAATGGCACCTGCCAGGGAGCGGATCCCCGAGCCCAGCGGCCGCTGGGCTCTGCCCCCTTGCAGCTTCCCCAGCCCCCCGTCCAGCTTCCTGTGAACACCCGCGTCTTTGCACTAGGGTACGTACAAGCATGGAAAACAAGGTGTAGAAACCTTAACGCTTCTACGTGCTCAGGAAGCATCTATGAAACCGCAGCATTAAACACCGCGCTACAGTTACGGGCACCCATTGAGCGTACGACAGCATTAAGTTCATAGTACAACTCTGCAAACGAACCGCGAGAGATGCAAATCAAATGGACGTTAAACGACATAGAGCAAGCAATCTCCAGTGGCGTCACCAGCTCTCGGCGCCTGCAGCACACTCTTCCTCCAAGATGCAAATGAGATCTGGTTTGCAGCGAGCAGCGGCTACAAGTAATCAGTCAGGGTCTGAAGCAGGCTCTGGCGAAGGCAGAGCGATAACTAGCACGAAGCTTCTCATTTCAGCTGCAATCAAAATTCCCCAGCCACGGGGAAACAAAGACCCCCGTTTCCCCTCGACCAACACACACCGGTCTCGGTGCCGCCAGCCCAGGTCGCGCCAGTTCAATCTGCCAGCTTCCCCGGTGGCGCGACTGCTGCGCGCGGCGTTGGTGCCAGACCCCGACTTCAGGCAGAATGAGAGAATTCGACCGCTCTTCCAGGTAGCCACGATCCTGGTGACCCGTGCCTGTGCGCCTGGGGAGCCCGTGGCCGGGCGGGGGTGCCCGGTGGCAGCTGCACAGCCCGTCCCTGCACGGGTATTTGCTTGCCCAGCCCTGAGACGGCGTTTACAGCCCTGCGCCCTCGGCACCCGACACCGAGCACCGGGCCGGCTTGGGCAAGAGAAACACCTCCTCTGCAAGCCCGAGCTGCGCGCCGAGCTGAGCGCTGCCCGTGACGGGTACCCCGCGCTGGGGATGCTGGGCAGCGAGGGGGGAGCGGGCGCAGGGAGAGGCTGGGGAATGGCGGCAGCACCCGAGCAGCAGGGAACCAGCCGGCTGTGACACGCAAACAGCAGGCACAGCTCGGCCACGACAATTTACGGTTTCAAAGCTGCTTTCGGCGGAAAGACCCAGAACAGGCAACGGAGGCTCTGGAAAGGAATATTAAGCACTGCAGAAATAAAAGGTATTGCTCAAGAGAAAACATAACAAGGCTGAAACCCAGCATGGTGCAGCCTTCAGATGAAATGGAGATGAGCTGCGAACGAATCGCTCCCTCTGAAGGGAATTGCCAGCTTTTAAGGAGGGAGGGCACACTCGTCCCTCCCGGCCGCGCCAAACAGCCGGGTCCAGGGCAGCCCTCCGGCGCCAGAGCGGCAGCGTGCGGGACCCCTCTGTCTGATCGCACCGCAGGCTACAGCGCCCGCATGGACCCTGCCATCCCCGGGAGAGCCGCGGCAACCCGCAGCGCCCTGTGTCCCACCGGGAGCACCCAGCTCGGCACCCATCGCAACCCTGGGGATGGTCCCCACGCACAACTGCAGTCCCCACGGCCCCAGGATAGAGAGGGCTTTTGGCGGAGGCCAGCCCCAGGGGCAGGGCGCGCCGGGTGCTGCGGGCGGCGGGCAGGGACCCCGAGCGGGGCAGGAGGGTGTAAAGCAGGAGGACAGGAGCGCGGGCAGAGCCGGACCCCCCAGGAGCGCAGCCAGCCGGAGGGACCCCCGGACCTCTCCCCCCAGCTGTGCATGGGGTCCCATTTTCGCACGTTTCGCGGTACGGTGTGGTTATACGGGAATCTCAGTTTCCAGTTAAAAATAACCCCGGTTTCTAGCCCTCGAAGGTGCAGAAAAATGTGACCTCTAAAAATTCAGAAACTGAAAGGCAAAGCAAATGAGTCCCAAATTTGTCTACGCTATAAACGTCAATTTCTTTTTGAAAGAAATGAATGTTTTTGATGAATGTTTTCTTGAATGCCTGCTTTTGGCAGCGCTGCCATCTGTGAAAAATCTCTGCCACGCTCGCTATTAAGATTTCATTTCCAAGAAGAGTTCATAGCCGCTTTAATAAACGGTTAAAAGATTGTCAGGAGTCCAAAGGGCCAGCAGCTTGTTTACCACAAGTGGCTTCTGTCACCGAGTAAAGCACCTTTGACTGATAAGCTTATAGCCCGCCAGACCGCACGCAGCTTCCTCCGCAGCCCTCTAACAAGCGACGTTTGCAGAAGCACTTCAGCTATGTCGGGCACTTAGGAACCTAATCCCTATCGACTCTGAATGAGATTTATATTCCTGAATGGCGAGCTCACTTCTGAAAGAGGGCCCTGGGTCACTCGGAGCCTTTCAGAGATTTCACCCCCCGTCCCCGAGTCATTTATTAGCCTTTTAATACCATTCATCGACAAAAAGCACAAACTCCCGCCCCGGCGAGCGCCCAGCCAAGCGCCTGGCGCGGGCTCTCTGCACGAGCGGCACCAGGGGAGGGGGCTGAGGAGGGGTCCAAGCGCCCAGCAGCCGGGCGCTGGAGAGGCGGCGAGCCCCCGCCGGTGGTCCTGGGGCGGGAGCAGGCAGGCGGTGGCTGGCCAAGGCTGCCGCCCGCTGGGGGCACAGCCCGCGCCTTAACGTGCGTCGGTGTCACAGCACGAGCGGGAAAGGCGATCGACGCGAGGAGCCCTCCGTCAGCGTGGCGGGGCCATGGCTTCACGGCTTATGAAACGGAGTCCTGAAATGGCTGGTGTATTTGTAGATCTTGCGCGTGACTAAATCAAGAGGAACAATAAGATCTTTTTCCAGATTCGGCAAACATCAGTGTAATAAAAAAAATTAATTATATGCTTGAACACATGCACCAGAGCAATGCCCTGTATTTTCTCCTAATTGTTCTCCAAGCCTTACAGAGCCACATTTAAATAAAAATGAAGCAGTTATTTAAACCGCAATTAAAGATGGAGCAATTTATTTTTAAACTGGAACTATCGTCAGCAGAGCAGGCGCGGAGGACGGGGAGCTGCACGGGGACCACAGCGAGCGCCGCGCAGGGCAGGTGCGGCAGGCCGCCGGCGCCCGCGGCCGGGTCCTCCACCAGGGCGGGCTCCGCAGCAGCAGCACCGCGCGCAGCGAGCGCATGCTTGCACGAGCCCTCCCGCCGAAGGGGCACTGCTCTCCGTGCCCGATCCTGGCGGCTCTTCCTCGCTGGCACAGAACACAACCCAGAGCCCTCCGAGCGGCCCCGGCCCAGCGACCCCAGTGTCTCGGCAGAGGCACAAGAAGGAAGGGGATTTGGGTCGTAAGCCCACGCAAAGGCTCAGCCCTCGCTCCGCCAGCTGAGACCAGCTCCTCCCCAGCGAACGTGCAGCCTCCGCCGCATCCCGCGGCGCGCCAGGGCCGGGCACTGCGGATGCATTTGAGGGAGGCATCTGCACCACCGTGCTCGTTTTCTTCCACCCAGGTGCCCGCCGCCCCAGGGCCGGGGGCTGCAGGCAAAGCCAGCCCCGCTGGTCCC
Organism: Vanellus vanellus; assembly: GCF_965231255.1. NCBI lineage: Eukaryota > Metazoa > Chordata > Aves > Charadriiformes > Charadriidae > Vanellus > Vanellus vanellus. The sequence continues at coordinate 8,022,764 of NC_138926.1, read as the reverse complement.
TGGGAAGTTCAGCCGGGGCCCTCAGCCCTCCCTGCCCCAGCGAGGTGGCCACGGGGCAGCGTCCCGCGCCGGGAGCAGGGAGCATCCTCCATAGAAAAAGGCTGCCGCTGCGCTGCTGGGAGGGGGCTGGGGAGGGAGGAAGAGAAGCAACCACAACAAAAACCCACCCTCTCTTTTCATAAGACAGCAGAATTTATCAGCCTGCAGCCCTTCACATCTGTCTCCTCATACAAAATGAAAGAGGCTTTGAAAAAACAGAGGAGATGAAATAAAGCCGTCTGTGTGAGGAAGCTGGCATCTCTGCCACTGTCACTGTCACCATGGTAGAAATAATGACCGTGATTGTTTCCGCATCTGTGTATGCGCAGGGAGGAGGAGGGAGGGAAACGCACACCCGCGCCACCGCCGCCGCCTTCCCCGCGGGCGAGCGCCCGGGCACTGCTCTCGCCCGCTCAGGCTGAGCCGGCCGCGCACCGGCGAGCACCCCCGCTGGACACACCAGCGCCGATGGCACGAAGCGGCGATGACTTCAGCTCTGCTACGCGCTGGCTCCTCTCCCTCCGCAGCCCAGCACGAGGCCCCGGGGACAGGTGGCTCGAGCTCAGGAAAAAGTGTGGTTCAAAGAGAAGAAGTTTTGACCTGTCCGGTGTTCACAGCACTCGGCTTGGCTGCAGGCGTTACTGCCTTGGTAGGCACAGCTCCCCGCAGAGACCCTGGGGAGCGGGAGCGGGACCGGAGCCAGCACCAGCGTTGCTCCATCAGATTACGGTTAAAAAGGCGGTATAAAAGGAAAAAGATTCAGGCAGGATGGAGAACCTGAGCACACCAGCCAACAGCTGGTGAATCACAGAATGGTTAGAAGAGACCTCAAAGATCATCCAGTTCCCACCCCTCTGCCACAGAGAGGGACACCTCCCACCAGACCAGGCTGCTCAAAGCCCCATCGAACCTGGCCTTGAACACTCCCAGCAGATCCTCGCCCTCCGAACGCATTTCTCAGAGCTGGCTTGGGCATTTTCAAGGGGATTGTGGTGCTTTCCGAGCCCATCAAGCTGGTAGCAGCCTTGCGGAGCGCTCCAGGCAGCGGGGCGGCTCGCAGGGATGCTTGAGGATCCCGCGGCGGAGCGTGGGCTGCAGCCCCCGCGTGGAGCCCCCCCGCCGCAGCCCCCCGCACCCCAGCCGGGCTGCAGCCCCCCGCACACCGTCCTGCCGGCACGCCGAGCCGTCATCACAGCGCTAGCTTGAGCTGCTCCTGTCCCTGGCAGCGACTCATACCCCAGAGAATCAGCTCTCCTTCAGCAGGAAGGTCTTTAAAATGCACAAAAGCATTACAATTTAGCAAACGCCGCCTGAACAGGGAGACGCGACCACGGCCTTCGTAATTCAGCAAGGACCTGCTATCCCCCAAGCTGAGTTAGGCGGGCAGGCGGGAGCAGCAGCAGGTTCAGCAAGGCGCGGAAGGCACGCGCGGCAGCAGGTTCCGTTGCACGGCCCCTCCGCGCTGCCAGCCGGGCCCGTAACCCTGCCTGGGGGCTGGCTCGCAGCAGAGAAGCCTCTCGCAAGGATACGCAGCGCACCGGCCAAGGGTCGCCCAGCTCCTCCGGGCAGCCCCGCCAACTCGTTGGGTAGAGAACACGTGTCACCGCGGGCGGTTAATCAGCCCCCGGCGGCACCCCCGACCCCCTCCTGCCCAGGCGGCTCCCTTGCCTGCATGCCACCAGAGGGGTGCTCCAGAGGACTTTCCTCTTGTTCCCAGCTTCCTTGCCCTTTCCTGAAAAAAAATCACGATTTGCAAATCAGAGCGTAACTGGAACAAAGTCTACCCTGGCACAGAGTCACTCTGGGACTCGGGAGAGTCCACGCCGCACAAGACCTGCTGGCCGCCACCAGCGGACTGCTCCTCCACTCGCCTCCTCCTGCTGACCTCTTCCTCCGCCCGCTCCCCGCGCGCCCGTCCAACTCCTCTCACATACATCACCTCAATCCTCACGCCGGAGTCACTGCTAAAGGTTTGTGCCCAGCGGGTATCATGGCTGTTGTCTCCATAAAGGCACCCTGCTCCTCGGGTCACTGCCCCGCAGAGGAGCGAGCACAGCGGTGCACAGCACGCAGCGGTGCTCACCACCCTTCGCTCTCCTGCTTCCCGGGGTCAGTGCTCGCTCCCCTCCTGGCCGGGATGGTCTGTGCGCTGAGCTCAGGCAGTGCCCGTTTACCACGGGGATGCGGCAAGGCCTCCCTGCCGCTCACCACCCCTCTCGCCACCGCCACCAGGGAGCTCGACGCGGATCCTCAGCCCTCGGCAGCTCAGGCAGGTACGGGGCCAGCGGCGCAATGGAGGAGACGAGCCTCTCGCTGGGTCTGGGTTAGGCGTCAGGCAGATTTACAGCCCGCCTGCCTCCTGCGGTGCTCCGAACCCTCAGCCATCCATCCCACCCTCTGCGCGCCATTCCTCCCTTCCCTACGGCGCAACCGCTCCTCGGGGTGGCTGAAGATTTACGGTGACAGGTACACAAAGAGATGGCAGCTCCAGGAACTGCTACTCCTCTGTATTTCATGCCTTGGAGCTTGTCGTGCCATATTTGGCTCGTGCTCCATCGTCCCGCAGGGCTTGGAGCAGGGGCAGGGACATCACGTGGAACCGGGATGCCAAGCGCTAGATCAACAGCACCTTTCCTTCTCCAAAACCCTCCGCGTCCTCTCTTCTCCACCCTGCAGAGAAAGCGGTCAACGGCTCCTTTGCTCCTATCTCAGCCGAAGCACTCCTCTCCTGCAGAAGCCGCAACAGCGCAGCAAAAGCAGCGGAGAGCTTTGGCTCAGGATGGCCCAAGCTCAGTTTCAGGCCATTCTTCATTTGAGGTCCGCCACATGGGTGACAAGGTCGGGAGCACCAGGGGAAAGCAGCCAAAGCTGCAGCCGGGAAAGGGGCCTCTGGAAACCCACAGCTCCCCGACCTTCCATGGCAAGCGCTCGGCTGCACAGGGCTCCCGGGATCCGAGAGCCTCATCGCCCCCAGGGCTGCCTGCGAGCATCTCCCCGCCTGCGCCCGGGCCACCGCGGCACGGCCGGGCACCAGCAGCCGCCGGGAAGCGCCCGGCAGCACGGAGCGGGGCAGCCGGAGCCGGGCTGAGCCCTGTGCCGCTTCCCGGCGGCAGCGGCAGCGACAGGGCGCTCACACCGCGCTGTTCACGGGCCTTTTATTTACTTGTTGTAGTCCCTTTTTTTTTTCTCCTCTCCTCGGTGTGTGTGCATGCGTGTGCGAGATTGTCTCCAACGTGACTCTGCATTATCAGGGCTATAATGAGTCCTTGTTAAAGTGGATTTGATGGAATAATTATATTCCAAAAAAACCTGCGGGAAAGCGCTCTCCCCTCTTAAAGGGCAGGATCATCAAACGTTCTCGCCACATTATTTGCAGTCACACCTTCTGCTGCATCTGCTCCTTTTAAAATCTCTAACTCCAATCTGATCTGAATATATAAATCTGAATTATCACAGCAAAAGGAGATGTGCTCACACCTTTTTTTATCTGTTGCCATGGCGATTAGATAAAATTCACGCCAAGTCTCTGGGGAAGGATGAAATGATTTCAGACAGAATCTCACCCCACTTGGTGAGAATAACGCCTGGAGCTACTTCCCTCTGTAACAGGTCTGGGCACATGTCGCAGCCAGAGAGGGTGGCAAGGGTGGGGGAGAAGGCAGGACACCTTTAGACATCTCGGGATCGACAGGGGAAAAGGTTTTGCAGCACCCCCAGATAGGGTAGAGGAGGACAACGCTCCTTTAAATCACATCAGGCTGCTCCGCGCTGCGAGTCAACCCGTCCCAGGCAGAAGCCACGAAATTTAATTGAAAAGGCCAATTCTCTGCCAGCCTTTGCCCGATGGTCACAGCTTTCACGTTGGAGCTGTCTGTGCGGATTGCTCCGTGCACACGCCGGGAGGGAGCAGGGCAGGAGACGGCAGCAGCCCGCGCTCCCTCCTCTCGCCGGGGGGAGCGGTGGGTCACGGGCAGCCACCAGCCCCGTGCTCCACCGCAGGTGGCACCTGGGATGGGGAGCAGGGTGGCTTTGTGCCCGCCACACTCGGCCCCGCAGGCTGCTTGCCCCCAGGCGCCTCGCTTTAAACCCGCCGGGGCTGTTCCGCATTCGGGCAAAACCCGCTCAGAACGGTAACAGCCAGGAGCGACCCTCGGTAACTCATCTCCTGTCCCCAAACCGCCTGAGCGAAGACAAACACATAAACAAGGACCGCCTTTCACCTCGCCGTGTTTACTCTGTCCCAGCTTCCAGCTTTTCTCCAGTAACAGCAGATCGATGTCCCCCAGAACAAGCCCATTGACCGGAGGACAATGCTGAATTATCCAGGTCCTGGCTCTCCTGCCCCTCGGACCGTCCCTCCGCGCCCCCCGCACGCAGCGCCCCGGCGGGGAGGGAACGCTGCACCCATAAGTCCTCGCTGGGCGTTTAATTGCCGGTAGCCTCATGCTGCGTCCCCCGACTCGCCACGGCTCGAGATGGATTGCAGTGGAATTTGTGTACGGTTACACTTCTAATACTTTAGAGGAAAATGGAACGGGTGGCAGATGTCGCAAGGTGCAGCGGAGGAGAGCATACATCTTCGGGGTGAACAGCCACACTTAACCACAGGAAAGCTGCTGCGGTTCGATTTCCCACATCGCTAAGCAGTTGCTGAGATGAGTTTAAGAATCCCGTAAACAGCCTTTGGGCACTGCAGAGGACGGGACAGAAAGGGCTCCTCGGGTCAAATTAAGCCTATAGCTGAACCACCGCGAACAGATTAGCTTAGATATTTTTCAAACTCCTAAAAGGCTACTGTTCAATCAAGAACGTGCACAAAAACATACCCAAAACTTCACAGAACTCAATTTTTTTCAGTTCCATCCTTCTGGCAGGCTTTACGTTTTGCTTTCCAGAGCAAGGACTTTGTGGATACCCAAGGACTAAGTCAGTCCATCCAAGTATCTGCAGCCCTCGAAGGAGACATGTTAGGGTTGCGGAGAAAAGCAGCACCCTTGGAAGCGTCTGTACCTTGAGGAGTGCTGTATTTAGACTTTTTCCAACACAATCTATCAAGTACACGACAGTGAGGCATCACATCGCAGCTCAGCTCGGGCCTCGCCAGTCCGGCAGGGCTCACCGCCTGCAGGGCGGTGCTCGTCTGCGCCGCCCTCCCCAGCCACGGGCTGCCCGCGGGCTAGGCGAGACAGGACGACAGACGCCGTCAGCTTCCCCTCACAGCCGAGGCCCTGCCGTTACGCCCGGGAGGACACCGCTTTTGCCCTCCAGGGAGGCCACGGAGGGCCGCCCCCACAACGTCATTCCTGCGCACCGAGCGACGCCCCTGCCCAGCCCCGCACACAGCCTGCCGAGGCAAACCCCGCGTGCTCTCGGGGTGCCCCGACGGCCAGAAGGACCCGAGCCCTACGACAGCAGGCAGCCATCCTCGGGGCCATCCTCCCCGCCCGGCACGGCGCTCCCGGTAGCGCAACGGGCACAGCCTCGGCAGGTGACGCGTTTGTGCCGGGAAAGGCAAACCTGGGTCCCTTTCCATCCCCGAGCCAGCTGAGGAAGGGCGCGGGTGTAGGTGCCCAGGCACACGCGTGTGCTCACGGGGTCACAAAAGCCAGGTAGTGCTCAGAGGAACACACTGCAACAGCAGAGGAGGGGCTGACAACTGCTCAAAAATCCCCTCTTTGCAGTGTCTCGATCAGCTCCCCACACACCGCTTGCTTTTGTGAGCCGCAGCCGGACACACGCTGCCGGAGCGCCCACAGCCGCGGGACCTGCGCTGGCAGGACTGCCGCATTCCCAACCCTGCAGGGCCCGCCGCCGCTGCCACCGGGTTACAGCCGTGCAAGGCCTGAAGAGGGACGAGTCAGCGCCACCAGTTTCCACTTCTGTGCCACAACAGCCAGACCCCGGGGACTAAAGCAGCTTCGGTGGCAAACGCCTCGTAGTTCCTCCATGACAAACCAAAGCCATGCCTGCGCCTGCAAGACTCCCCACGTTACCCAGCCTGGTGATAGTGCTTTAAAAATAAGTAAATAAAATAATAATAATAAAAAAAGCCATTTACCACGCTGAGTTCTTAAACAGGTTTGTAGCAGGAGTTTCTCCCTCTTTCCCTATGGAAAAGGGAGAGGGGTCTGCAAACCCTTCTGCTCGGCTGCAGAGCTCCCCTCCTCCTCCCATTACTCCCCCCCAATACACATCAAGATTCATCAATAGCACGAGAGTTTGAAATCACAGCCTGGGTGTGAAGCGCAACGTTAGAGACAGCCCCCGACTCGGTAAGCACCGCGGCTTCGCTCCCGGTAAGCGCTCGCCAACATTAAATGCCACAGTCCTGCGAGTGGTGCTGCGCGTTCGCGACAAGGCTGAGAACGAAAGGCGAGATTGATTTTGATGTGAGCACCAGCAAAGCAAATGGGTTTTTGAAAACCCTATAATTTCCCTGCAACCCTTGACTTCGCTAAACACACATTTTTAGACGACAGCACAGTTAGGTAGGCATTAAGCAAAAATGAGCCGCACTAATGATGATTTATGTGCGGGACAACCTTCCATAAAGAATTTATCTTTGATTTCAGGGTAAGTTACAGCGTTGCCAAGTTAACCATACAACGCCCCTCGCCACCAAAAGCCCCTCCGGCAGCCGGGCAGCGCAGACACCCAGCGCTCCCCTGCAATTGCTTTGAGATCTCTCCCGACAGAGACCCAGGCGGTGCTCCCGGGAAGACGCACGTGCCAGGAACTCAGGCGGAAACAAAAAGCAGCCAGGGAACCCTCCTGGGCCGGTGAGAGCAGAGCAACCCCACCAACGGGTCCCGCACCCCCAGAAGCTCCCCGTGCCGCCCGGGATGCTGCCGCCTGCCTCCCGCCGTGCCAGCGGGGCGCCACGGGACCCCCACAGGGATGGTGGGGTTCACCCCGGCACCTCCCCGGCAAAGCAGCCGGCGCTCTGGTGGGGCTTTCCACCGGCAAAGCACCTCCGGCGAGCGCTGCCGACACCAGCCCGGCCCCGCAGAGGTCCTTCACCCACCAGCACACCGCCGTCAAGAGCAGCAAGGCCTGTCTGAGAAGAGAGGGCTCAGAGGCCCGGCAGCAGAGGTTGGGAGCCCCCTAATCCCAACGAAGCACGAAAAGAGCGGGAGGAAGCTGACCAAGGGGCACCCAGCCCAGGGACGGAGCCGGAGGCCTGAGCCGGCCGAGCGAACGGCTCGCTCCTCCGCCCGCGGAGCTACTCCCCAGGCCGGTTTGGCGGGGGGGGACCAGGGGCGCTAAGGAAAGCGGAAGATAGTCACTTCAGAAGAGTTGTCTGCCACGGAGAGGTCTGGGCGGAGATGTTTCCTGCTCCCGCGCGTTAGGACTGCTCATGCCCCGCTGCGCCCCGACTCGCTGGGCGGGCACAGTCCTCCACGGGCAGCACCGGGGGAAGCGTCAGGAAACGCAGCGAGTTTGGCACGCTGAAGTTAGGGAAGCGGGGCACGTTAGACAGCCCGCTGCAAATGCTGCTTGGACGCACTGCTGGAAGAGCTGCGGTACTTCCACGCACCTTCCCCGTCGGCGGGCTGACGGGAGGAGAGCTGTGCAGCCCCGCGCCAGCACAACCGCTCCGGCTCGCCGGTCGCAAAGCGCATCCGCCACGGAAGGGAGCCGTGAGGCCTCGGCATTTCTCGTTTCAGCTTTTCTCAGCCTTCACACCGTTCCCTCCGAACGGCAGGGACCCCCTCCTCCTCTCCTCTCTCAGAATTAGGACAGAAGCAGAGGTTCACCGGGGGTCAAGAAAAGAGCATGGTTTTGGTAACAGCAACGCCAGTTTTAGCTCTAACACAAGAGCAATAAAATAATAAGCTTCAGGCAGATACTATATTTGTAATCCAACGGCAAAACATGTTTGCTTGTGTTGACTCTGCACTGTAGCACAATTTATATGTTCTGTCTTTAGGGTAATTATTGCTTTAGAATGTTAAAATCGTTCCACTCTAATTAAATCATCGTATTAAAAAATCCACTGCCACAGCAAACTTGAGAACAAGTCTGGTAAAGATCACGCGAGCGCGCGGATTCTCGGTTGCCAAACTCGCTGCTGAGCGAACCAGCCACGCTCTGCAAGCAAGGAGTGCAGGCACCGCTCTGCTCCGTCCTGCAGAATCCCGACAAACAGAATCCTACAGAGCCCCAGGAAGCGCCTACGGCAGGCTCTCGTGCCGATGGACCTCGCTGCGCCCCGCTCAAACAGCGCAAGCCTGAGGTGGCACAGAACACCCCCAGCCGAGCATCTCGCTGCCCCAGGAGGTGGGTGCCGAGAACCCCTCGGTCCCGTCCACCCTACAGAAATCCGCCTTGTGTTCACATAGGGGCTGAGCAGAGAAGGGCCGGCGGGGCTGTGGCGCCAGCCTGCACCCTACCCACGGGGGCCGTGCCTTGCCCAGACAGCAGCCGGCTGCACACAGTGCCCACCTATGCATCGCGGCCCCGGGGGCCATCGCTCGCCCGCACGAGCCCCAGGACACTGCTTCCCTTTGCCCACCTCCGAGCACACCCGGGCTGTGCTGAGTCAGCAGATTAGCTGCACTCTGGAGGCATGGGCCACCGGCACGAGCCCCCGCAGCCCTCAGGAGAACCGGTCACCCCCCTCCAGGTGAAGGCACTTTGCTCCTTAAGCAAGAACCGTCCCCGCAAGAGGCATTAGAGCCGATCACCTCTCCCGCTTGGCCAGCGGCCGCCCCGGCAGCGCCCCGCTCCCGGGGGCATCTGCCCTCCTGCATCTGCTCCCCACGGCACTGCCAGCGCGGCAACACTGAGCCCTGCAGGAGCATCGGGACTTACTGACCTGTGAGCAAATATCAAGCGCGGAGCATCCACTTTGGGCAAAATCCTTTAATTCTCTCTGGATCCCCCTGGGGAAAGCAGTATTGATTGCTTTACTACTAGCTTACACGTGCTGCGCAGGGCAGCCAGCGCTGCCATCAATACCGGCTCCGAGGAGGGAGCCAAAAGGTCACCCCGGTACACGAGGACACGGGGCTGGTGCCACGCTGTGCCCAGCACCTGCCCGCGGTCCCTGTGCCTGTGCCAAGCCAGGTGGGAGCCCAGGGGTCCGAGGCGGCCGTACCGGCGTGGCTCAGCGAGCCGTTTGCCCGGTTCCTCTCCCCTCCCGCCCAGCCCCAGAGGTGCCTGGCAGGTCATGTCCCATCAGTGCTCCGGCCACCGCTCCTCCCCACCCCCCAGGGGACCGGCTGGGGAGGACTCTGGTTCCAGAAGCTTTCTGCTCCCACGGGAACCCAGGCTGCTCTGCACCTGCCAAAAAAATCAGGGGGAGCTACCCAGGGGCAACATCGCCAGAGCTGCCACGTCCCTGCACAGCGGCAGACGCTGCTGTCCCCCCGCAGCCCCCTTCCCCACCCGCCAGAGCACAGCGGGGTCAGCGCTGAGCAGGACACAATGCCACTTGTGCCGAGTTCTCTTCCCCATAGCTGAAAGAGTTGTGAAAACTCGCAAGAGAAGCTGAAATATTTACTCGTGCATCATCCTGCCAACACGCAAAGCCTCTCTGACGGCAGGAGTGAGGACACGGAGGGCACGGGCAGACTTTTCCCGCTGTCCAAGCCCAGCTGCCGGGTACGCAGAGCGAGCTGGCTCGCCGGCACGTGGGAGAAGCCCCGACGGGGCACGCATGCTGCCACGCTTCCCCCCAACACCCGTGAGCCCAGAGGTACACAAAGTACCAACCACAGCACCAAGGAGACCCTCCACGCAGCACATCTGCTCCCACCACTGATGTTTTCCAGTACAAAGCCGCGAGATGGTCATCAACGAAAGCTTTTGCTTGGCCAGCACAGGCACGCGTGATAAGCCAAAAAAAGGCCTCCACAACCGAGTTTCACGTGTGGCAAAGCAGGTCAGATTTTCCAAGAGAACAGTGGCTCCTCTCTTACCTGGGATGATAGAAACGGTGTCTTTCTCCCAGGACACAACACTAACGTATTCCTGCACTGAAGAGGGGATGAGGCACTTGAAGACAGCCACGTTTCCACGCATTGACCTTTGGTCCTCCACCCGAACGGTGTACGGTTCCCTGAAAACTGTAGAGAAAAGCAGATGGTTGGTAGCATGACAGTGCTGGAGGAAAACACACTTTCTTTTGCTTTAATCCCACGTTTCCCAAACAAACCAACCCACCCAGCAACAAACTGCTTCCATCCAAAACACTTGGCCCACATTCCCCAGAAAGGAGGCAGCTCTCCTTTGGAGATGGCAGCCCGGCGTGCGGAGGGGGTGCCCGGCCCAGCAACGGTCCCCAGCGTCACCCGAGCTTGCCACCAAAGCAAGCTGCTGGCTTTGTCGTCACCAAAGCTGCTAAGGCAGAGGTGTGCAGCATCCAGATTTCAGTACAGGGACCAAAGGGCTTTCCGTAGCTGTAACGGACATTGTCCCACCTTGGAGGTAATGGTTTCAGCCCCGGATGCACGCTGAAGAAGCAGCCGAGAGGCACCCGGGAGACACAGCGCCTGGCACCCTCCTGAAGAGGAATATTTAGGTTAGCAGATGATAATTCTCCGAGCCGTGCCACAGTGGGAGCCACGAGCTGTCCCCACCACGTGCCCTGTTCCTCAGGGAGATGCACATCCCTCTGACAGCTCCATGCTGCTCCCTGGACCAGTGACAAGGAAATCCTCGGTGCCACAAGCCTCCAGCAGCTCTCCCTAGGCGAGCTGGATGCACCCCGGGCTCTTCAGAAAGACAGAAAGATGTCACCGTGCCCAGTACCACGTGCAGGCACCAAAACCTCCAAAAGTTGAAGTATAAAAGGCAGTGAGGGCAGGTGCCTCCTTACTGTGGCAGTAATCGTGCCCTGGGGGACGCAGGCACCTGGGCATCGCTATCACCAGACAGACATGCATTCGCTTCGTTGTTTAATGACGGCCCTGCCCAGAACAAAAGCAGCTCAGCGAGTTTCCTAAGACAGAACTCCTTAGCAGCCCCCGAAGGACGGGGTTTTCCCCGAGTGGCACCTGCTGGCAGTGCATCGCACACCTCGCGCAAACAAGCAAGCGGCGAGAGCGGCGCAGCATTTCCACCTCGATTTCCCAGCCCTTCAGGGCACCCTGCTCTGCTCCAAGAGGTCGGGGCAGAACCGGGAGCACGACCCAGGCTGCAGCCCGGGGCGCTCGGTGGCACGTCCCGCAGGCTCCGCGCAGCGGCTGCCTGGCGGAAGAGACCAGTAGCGGCCACAGAAGAGTAGGTTCCAAGCTGCGGAGGACTGGCCCACCTTCCTCTCCCTGCAGCTCAGCCGCCCGCCCGGCACGCAGAGCCCTCCTGGCCCCACACGAAGGCAGGGAAGAGGGTTCGGGGTGGCCTCCGGCTCGCTCCCGTTATTCACCTGGTGCCCCGGCCGGGAGGACGAGGGCCGGCACCGCGAGGACACGGGGAGAAGCCTACCACGGAAAGGGGCTCCAGAGCCAAAGCAGATTAGCTAGCCAAAGCCTCCTTAATCACATGGAGCAGGAGGTTTATTCACGGGCTTTAAAGGCCAGCAGGGACCAGGAGGAGCATCCAGCCCAGGCTCCTGCACGCTCACTGCCGCTGCGACTGCCCCAGCCCGGAGCGCAGCTCGTGCACGGGCACCCGCGTCTGCCCCCGCGGCTCCGACCTGCGCCAGCCTCCGCGGCTTCGGGCCTTTCGCTGCCCCGGGAACAATCCCCAGGAGGGTAACGTACGGCCACAGCTGGCACGCTTACAGCTTACAAGACAGGTTTGCTCCCTGTGCTCACCAACAGCTTTTCCAAAGCTCCCAGAGGTTTTTCCACTTGCTCAAGTTTTCAACCGTGTTTCACTTATTTGTTTTCTTCACACAGCTTCAATTGGCTTTTCTTGGTGGATTGCCATTACAAAGCACGGGAGAGCCACTGGGATGCAAGATGACCGGGAGGAAACAGAAGCGGCGGAATGTTTCACAACCATTTCCAAATGCCACAAAGCCGAAGCGCTTCACACTGCCACAGCTGGAGCCGCGCCGGTGGCCCCGGGAGCCCTGCGTGTGGGCTCCCGCTGCGGCCTCGCGCCTCCTGCTAACTGCCCCCGCTAAGGGGCGGGGGAGGCTGGCTCTGGCAGGAGGGGGCATCCAGCCCAGTATTGAGCGCGCGGGAGGCAAGCCAGGGCTCAGCTCCGCTACTGACGTGCTGCGCTCCCAAGAGAGGCCTCAGCACGTGGGAGAAGAGCGAAGCAAAGGCTGCCCGCCCGGCAGGAAGGCAAGGACCGAGACGAGCTTTCTCCCCTGCAGCACGTCCAGAGCACCAGCTGCGGGACAGCCGGAGCAGCCGTGCCTGCTGCTCGAGCCCCGGGCACCCGCGCTCCCGGCACCTCCGCACCCCCTGCCAGGCAAGTCTGCAGAACTCCAGTTTCGACCCATGCCGAGCCCAGTGTCACCAGCACCAGGGGGGCTTGTGATCGTCCACACATCACCCCCACGCAGACAACGGCTTGTGGCACAGCACGGAGGCAGATGGGGCGTCACAGCCCTCGCGGCCACACGGGACGCAGCCATGTCACCCCCAGGCCATGGGGAAGCCCAGCCCGTGGCCCCCGGCGCCAGCAGGGCAGCAGCTCCACGCTGTCCGCCCGCCCGCCTTTACTACACCCCATCTGCTGCCATCCCTCCCGCCTCCGCCGGGCTGGGGTTTATAGGTAACCTGATAGTGTTGGTAAATAATTCACTCTGCGGAAGGGGGTTAATACCAATTTACTCCGCAGTACAAGGTATTAAAATAAAAAACCCTGTAGTCGCTTCTGTCATGTTCCCTCTGCTAGCCCCACTTTTAATAGGTTACATAATGAAGCCATTCCTGGGCTATTAGCCCTCCTCAGCCTGGTCAATAATTTACTATAATGGCTTTTGGAAACAGCTCTTTACCATATTCCTCCTTTTTTCTTTGCTTAATAAGCCTTGGCGTGCTGGGGCTGGATGCTACAGTGGGAACAGACAGGCTCGAGGAGGGCTGCGGGACACAGTGGGGGTCTCCCCGCCGTGGACAGATGTGGCCCAGCTCCTCCCGCACCCGTGAAAAGCCCCCATGCGTGGTTGGGTGCGACAGTACCAGTTCAAAAGGGAGCGGACCCCTCCTGCCGCAAGGCTGCAGCCACACCACGGCCTCCAGGCACTCTCTGGAGACCCCTGAGCGGCACGTCCCTTCCCTGCTGGTCACCCCAGCCCTCTCCCAGCCCGTAACGGGCCCGAGGTACGGAGCTGGCTCTTGGCTGGGTGCCTGTCTCCCCGCTCTCTGTCCATGTGGCATCGATCGATCCCCTCGCAGCGGCAGCAGGCGCCCAGCAGCGCCGGAGCAACCCAAGGTGCCGGCAGAGTGGCGCGGCGCGGCATGGCATGGCATGGCGTGGCGCGGCGCAGCAGCCCTCGCGAGGCGGCAGGATGGCGACGACACTCTCGGCTGCAGGGCTGCCTGCTCCCCTCCCCACTGAAAGCAGCGCAGCTGCGCGGGTCGGTCCGCAGCCAGGGGTGCGCTCGAGGGGCCATGGAGAAGACCGGAGGAAAGCCAGCGCCTCGTCCAAAGCCCAGCGCCCAGAGAGAGCTCCTACCTGCTTTAACACGGATATTTGGGCTCCGGATTTTGCCAGCCGAATTCTCCGCGGTGCAGAAGTAGTCGTTGTCGTGGATAAAGCTATTGAAGGCTGATGGCGAGAAGGGGTAGAGCTGCAAAGTCCCATTGGCATGGACGTGCCGGATGTGGGGCACATCGTAGATGTCGTCGCCTGTGGCCAGGTACCACCGAAGGACGGCGCTGGGTGACCCTGCTGCCGGGCAGGGGATCACCACCCCCACTGTGCTGGAGAAGGTGACCTGCTGGATAGAGTCGTTCACAAAGTAGAGGCTGGTTCCAACATCTTCAGCGTGCGCTGTGGAGAAAGCAGAGGCCACAGTGGCGGGGGTTACTGCAGAAATGGCCAGTCCCCAGCGGCACCGAGGGCATCCCCAGCACAGCCGCCCCAGCCCGGCCCCGGCCCCCGCGTGCAGCAGAGCAGGGGAGCGCAGGAGCATCGGCGCACGGGACGGGGTGGCAGCACAAAGGCCACCTTCACAGGCCAGCGCCCACGCTGGCAGCACGGATCGGGGGTCGCGGGCACCTAACGAGGGGCTGTGCAAGCAAGGAAGGGTACCCGGGGCATCCTCCCTGAGGCTTCCCCACATGCCTCTGAGCGCGTGGTCCAACCGTGCCCTAGCACCCGCAGGCCTGAGGACGCCTGTGTGCAACAGCCACAACAAACCAAGCACAATAAACCAATGCCGTTTGTCCTGCAAACCCCAGTGTCCCCCCGGCCGGAGCAGCGCCCAGCCAGCACCCCCGTGCCCCGCGGGCTCCCCAGCGCCGCCCCAGCCGGCCCGCAGCTGCGGCCGCCCATCGGCAATGCCGAACCATCCAGCGCGAGCCTCCCCCAGGCGGGGCAGAGACCTTTCCCGCTACCCTTCCGCTGCCTCCAAATGCCGCGGCAGCCACCGCTCCCAGGAGAGGAGCGGGAAAACTGGGTTCAGTGGTGGTCCCCTCTCCCAGAGGGAGGGGAAGCCCAGTCCCACCCTGCCCTACGCCCGAGCCCGGCACCGGGCACCCCTGCACCGCCCCAGGGAAGGCTGAGACACACAGGGTTTGAGGGCACAGTCTGGGGCCGCGCTTGTGGCCACGCGGATGCCCAGGAGCGCCACAGACAACCACTTCCCTTCTCCAAAACGAAGGAAGGGACCTCTTCACCCAACTCCTCCAGTCTCTCCTTCCCACTCTCCAGGACCACGAGCTCCCCCTTCTCAACCAAAGCGAGCAAGATTGGCTATATATAAGGAAGAGGAGGCCCCCAGTCACTTAGATCCGTTTTCTTTTTTTAGTCGCGCTCTTTCCAAGTGGGCGGAAGGACAGGGATATAGAAAGCGGCCCTCGGCGGGTGTATTAATAGCTCTGGCTGAGAACACCGCTCGTGGTGCCGCAGAGCCAATAAGCAGATCACTACCGTGCCGCCGGTTCAAAACGAGTCACGGGGGACCCTCCGTGACCTCGATTTCTTAACTTGGGGAGGCGGGGACGGGAGTAGGGGGAGAAGGAAAGCCTCATCCATACGGATAGCCACGCCTCAGCTCGGAGGGCGAGCGCGGCGCGGCTGCGTGCCCGAGGAAGGGCTGGTTGAGTGTCACTGGCCACAGCCACTCGCATCTCCCCGCGAAGCCTCCTCCAGCGCCCGGCGGCAGTGAGCACATCCGTCTCCTGGCACGGGGCTGTGCCACCAGCCCGCTCCACGCCATCCTCGACCAGGTCAAGACGGGGAACCCCACGACACCTCAGCCCTTCCCAGAGCAGAGTCCTCTCCCTCCTTCTCCCAGCTAGACATACCACCTCGTGCCTCTTTCAGCATCCTGAAACGAGAGGCGAGAGCACCTGGATCTTGCTCTCTGTGTACTCTGCGCTGAATCGTCACCTAAACCCACAGTTTCCTCCTTCGCCTACTCAGAGCCCTACTGTTCCCGGTCAGGGGCACGGCGCCGCCAGAGGTGCCCGGCAAAGCCATCCATGCAACCCATTAGCTGACTAGCAAGGTCCAGCGCCGCCAACATATTTATAGGTCAAGAAAGCATCTCCATATCGCCACACACACCAGTTCCCTGTGTCCACGCACAGGTACAAGTGGACAACGCCATGTATTTTTTCCTCCCTGGCTGACAAGGGCCAGAAGAGCGATGGACCGGCGGAGCTCCAGCCCAGGCTCCGCTCCGCGCGGCAGCCAGGCTTTGCAGAGCTGCGGGGCCACCGCACGGCCCTGCGGATGTCATTTGGTGACATCTCCAGGCTGGTTTGTCGTCATGAATCAGCATTTCCCTTCATCAGAACAGCGCGGTGCTTCTCCCAAATACACGACAGAGAAAAACGCACATTTGCAGGCCGAGGAAGGAAAACAAAGCATGCGCGAGCAGCAGTGTGCTATTTGTGGTAACGCCTGTCGCCCCGGCAAAGCAGAAGATGGCTGGAGCCAGGGCAGGCGTGCAAGGCACACAGCAAGGGCCACCCTTCGCCCGGCCGCCCAGGGACGTCCCGCTGTGCTCAGCACCCCGTCGCCCACCCGCCTCTGCCCCAGGCTCCGTCCCGCACGTCCGCCCCAGATCCCAGACCGCCACCTGAGAAGGCAGCGGAGGGCATCCGTGGCCCAACAGGGAAACAGCTTCTTCCCAGGCAGCGCCCAGGGGGGCTTAGAGGTGGGTGGGTGAGGGGCTGGGGTGAAGAGTGGAAAAATACCTCATAAACAGAGAAATTCAGATTACCCGTAAAGCTTTTTCAGGTCAAAGGGGGAAACGGATTTTTAATAGAAAATGGAAGTTATGGGATTGGCAATAGTTATGTGACAGACGCATAGAGTTAAATCCATATAATCTCCTTTACCATTTAGCATTGAGCACCATCCTAATTCCACGTTTCATAAAACTGTCTCCAAATCACTGAGAGAGATTAAAAATTTAGAAATAGCACTGCAATATTTTTAAACCCGAAATCACTGCTCACATCTGGTCAGATGTGCTGACCCTAACCTAAATATCGAGGGCATTAATTCACATGAACCTGAAAAGAGGAGGCTAGAGGAGCCGAAAGGGAACAATTTCTGCTGGGGAAAATGCAGCGACGCCAGCGCGCAGCCCAGCCCAGTCCCAGTCCCAGCCCAGTCCCAGCCCCAGCCCGAAGCTGCACAAAACCCAGCGCGTGGCCGGACACTGCCTGCCTTGCTCTGAAAGGCACGTAATTTAAGTTATCAGAGTGCAATCTTCTTAAATTGTAGTAAATTACAACCTAGCAGTATTGAAATATTAATATCTCTATCCGAGCTGGGAGAGGCAAGTCATTTTGCTACCATCCCTTTGGAATATTTACTAGTCTCCACCGCTGGACTTTCCGAACTCCAATAGCTTCAGCGGCACAGCCAGCCCCAGCGCTGCAAAGCGCTGTGCCGCACGGAAAGCGCTCGTTTGCTCTAACGAGGGGCTACGGCAGAGCGGCCACAAGCTGACCCCGGGATCTGTCACCAAGCCGTGTATTTCTGGAGGAGGCAGCTGAGATGTAGGCACGAGTCCCGCACGAGGAGCAGTGGAGGCTGCAGCCTCAGCCCGCGTAAGCACAGAGATGCCATCGCCTCCCAGGCGGGACCCAGCACCGCAACCCCTCCGCTCCTCCAAGCCTCATGGGGAAAAGCCCGTCCTTTTCTACGAAGCGGATTTAGGACTAGTCTCAGACAATGACCAGCTTCACGCCAGCGCGATTAGAGAGCCCTTTCTCCTGAGCTAAGCAGCTGCTTCTGCCCGCGATGGACACACATCATCTGTGTCAGCGAGCTACTTGCTCGGGATCCCACAGCCAGTCCCGCACCCACCCAAGCCCAGCAAGTTTCTCAAGGCTGAGCAAGGTCTTCTGCACATCAGCATCTGGGTGGGGATCCCACCGAGATGGGAAAAGGCTAAACAAGTTGTGTTTCAGGGGTGTTCATGCAATCCTCTGGCCGTGGGCTATCCAGCCTGGGCTGGATACCCGTCCTCGAGGGGTGGCAAAGGTCCCTGACCGCCTGAGTACTTCTTCACAAAAGAGGGGCCACTGGAGGCTTGACTACTTGCCGCGACTAAGAGTGTTGCCGGCATTCAAAAGGAGGTTTTGCAGCACCTCAGGAAGGGCAGGCGCTAGACGCGAGGTCACGTCACCCCACTGGCAACACCCTTCCCAAGGCCTCCCTCTCGGGCTCGGTGGTCTGACCGCCCAGTGCCCACCCCAGCCTTCCTCCAAGGCCAGGCCAGATGCTGCCGGGGCTCCACCACAGCAGAAAGCCCACCCGCCGGCCAGCACTGGGACTGCCAGAGCCACCGGGGCTTCTCCAGCCACCAGCTGTAACGGGCTGCAGGGCTGCTATGCGGAACAGCAGGCTAATCACCACCTCCCTGCTCATTTATTATCCTCATTAAGGGTGTTTGACACCTGCCCTGTTCAAGGAGAAAGTGAACCGAAGCTTGGCACGCATTGCGGGGTGGGAATTACAGGTAGGTGGCGAGTCCTAATCTCTCCTCTCTACTGCCTTCAGATACGACAGTAATTCCATCACACACTGCCTGCAAATTTGTAATGCTGGAGCAGTCCTTGGCCTTCCCTGGAACGAGCTTCCTTCGAGCCCTCATCTTCAGGACACTTTTAACAGCCTTCCTCCTAACGAAGGGAGCGACCTTGGGGCTGAGGGAGCGAGCAGTGGCACCTCTGAGCATCACGGAAGGGGCGGGGAGAGAAGCGGCTCAGACGAGGTGAGAAACACGAGGCTGGTACCCTTTCGAGCGGAGCACAAGGGATGCGCCGCCCTGCCAGCAGCGCAGGGCAGCCAGGCGGGATGCCACCCCACCGCGGTGGCTTTCCAGCCCAAAGGGTTAAAGCCGTGACTCTGCTCTCCCCCACGCTGCGCCCCTTTGGGAGCAGTCTCAGGGGGGTGGAAATAGTGCCACGAAACGCCGAGCACGGCCTGGGGCACACAGCTGGTGCCCAGTGATGCGGCCGCGATGGCAAGGACCTGCCACAGCACCATCCCTGCCCCGGCACCGCGTTTCAGCCGCCGCCGGAGTCCCACCCTTGTGGCACAGCCCCTCTGGCCTGAGCACCACAGTTGTTCCCGGCACGGAGCCGCCATCACTGCGAACCGAAGAGGGAGCGAAGGAGAATGCTGCCTCTGGTCCTCGGCGGGCAAGGGCACCGCTCACGCACGCTTGGAGCGCAGGCTGCCTGCTCCTTAATGCATCTGCATGGAAATTACGGCCCGAACCACCTCCAGCTATTACGACAGCACCCAGGCTGAGGCTGTAACCCTCGCCTGGAAAAAAAAAAAGAAAAGCCGTCCCCAGTGACGCGCCTGGCCCCTGGACTTCCCACGTCAGCTTGCTGGAGGTACCAGCCTCACCAGCCCATCCACGCAGGGGGCTGACCCAGAGCTGGACATCCCCCAGCTCTGCACCACCTCCCGAGCTCCCCAAGTTCCTTGAGCTCCCCTCGGGGACAGGGAGCGAGCCCGGGGACCGCAGGCAACGGCCTCTCCCTCCCCTTCCACAGCCGTGCTGAACACAAAGCCTGAGGAGCTGCAACCGAGTCCCACGGGGACGTCTGGTGACATGACCAGCCCGGGCTGACAGCAAGGTGCCCCCGGGGAGGCCAGGGTTGAGCCGAGCAGGTACGAGGGGACGCACCAGAGGCCACACACGCTGCCAGGCTTTCTCTGGAGCCAGCGGTCTGTGCCGGCCGGCACGCCGCAGCCCAGCTCTACAAGGCAGAGATGGGGATTTCCACCATGCGGCCGACGGGCACGAAAAATGAGGGGAACGGCTCAACAGAGCAAGCCCCGAAACCTCGCTCGCCTCCTCCTTCTCCCCTCTGGGTTGTGCCTGCTCCCTTCTCTCGGGGAGAGGAGCCCGCACAGCCCTTTCCAAGAGGCAGCAGCTGGGGCAGGCGGCAAGCGTTAGCGAGAGTCGGGAAATGGATTTCCTAAATATTTGGTACAGCTCTGCTGGCAGAGGACGGCGGCAATACGCAGATTGTGTGTGGTGGGGTTTCTTTCTTACAGATCTACAAGCAGGGAAAGGGTAACTCACGAAAGCGTGATTATGTAAAAATATGCAGCTGGCTACAATCTAGCTTTCAAAGACAACACTCTGCACCCAAACCCGCCACTGCACGAGCCTCCCAGTACAGCCCACACCGTAAGGACTGCAACGACCGAGCACCTTCCTCCTCCGTGCCCTCCTAGGAAGTCGCGCTTATTAACAGCCCGCTTATTTGGGTGCGAGATGACTTCATCTTACGCAAGGCGCAGCCCAGGACCCGCGTGCTGCCATGTCAGATGAATCCCTGCCACAAAGGGAGCCTTCCAGTTTTATTCTCGCACTCGGCTCCGTCAGCTGCTTCGAAGGAGGACAGAGCGCTCCCCATCCCTCCGCCTCAGGACCATCTGGGCAGAGAGCAGAGCACTGTAGCAGAACGGCGCCCCGTGCCACGGCTGCCCAAAGCTCAGCCTACAGCTCCCAAGCGGCCCCCGTCCGCAGGAAGGGCTGCTCGATATAGCACATCCCTGGCACCCGCGCCAGGCACCGCCGCGTCCTCCAGAGAGCAAACGCACCAGGGAATATTGGGGTCGCCTAGAGCGATTGTCTCCTCCAGAGGCAGGAGCAGCCCTAAGCCCGCGCCAGGTGCTGGCGAGGGCTCCAGGGCAGTGGCCATCGTGGCTCCTTGCGCTGGGAAATGATGGCAACCCGCAGGATAAACAAACACGGGGCACGGCGAGGAGTTCAGCACTGCAGGCTTCTCCTCCGTGCATTTAATGAGGTTTCCATGTTTCATTTCAGAGACAAACGAGCGCTGTGCCACACTGGGGGGCCGAGATGGGGAGAGATTAAAAAACGCAAGCTGCATAGTTCACTGCACCCAATACAGGAACACAATGTAAATATAACGCCAATATAAATCAGGCGGCAGAGGGATCCGGCAAGAACACGCAGGGAGATGCTTTCCCGGCTCCGAGCCTCTCAATTTTGACCAGTACGCTCTTCATCACACCGCTCGCCACTCGCCTCCCCTCCTCCTCTGCCTGGCTGCTCTCGCTCGCACTGCCAGACCGTCTTTCCGCTCACCCCCCTGCCCGTTTGCTTGCCAACCACCTATTTTTGTTTATTTTATAAGCGGGGGAGAAATAAGCAGCTACAGCCCAGCGAGGGATTTCTAAACTTCAGTGGTCCCCCGGATCAAATGTTTATTTGCTTTCGGTTTCTACTGGAGCTCTTGTTCTACAGCGGGAACACATTAAAAGGATGTGCCTCGATGCCCAGAAATATGAAGTATCTGAAAGGTTTATCATGCATTAAGCAATTCAATTTTTTTATCCTATTGTTATAATGAAGCTTCCATTGTATTGCTGTCCTCTCTTTGGAACCGTTTCGCTTTAACACTTTCCATCACCAGGACTGTTCAACACTGAAGATACATTTTATTTCTTAAAAAAGAGAAAATGAGGCCACAAGGAGTTGTGCTAATGGAGGCTTTTAATTTGCTCTTCTCAGAAGAGAGAGCTCTGTGGGAAGAGATCTCTTTTCCAAGAAGCTGGGGCCAAAAACATGCAAAAGCGATAAACCCAGCGCAACTCTTAATTTTTTTGACTATTGGGGAGGAAGAAATTGCAGCATCCTTGATGGTTATTTGTCGTCAGTTTTGTTTTTTCCTTTTAGCTCAGCAAAAAATGCAAATGTAAGCAAAGCAGACGCTGGCTCGTTCAGCCCAGCACATCCTAAACACAATAGCGATTTTGGGTAAAGCCCCCAAACGCAGCTTTACTCCAGCTCGAATAAAGCAGCTATTCCATAATTAATAAT
Organism: Vanellus vanellus; assembly: GCF_965231255.1. NCBI lineage: Eukaryota > Metazoa > Chordata > Aves > Charadriiformes > Charadriidae > Vanellus > Vanellus vanellus. The sequence goes on along the minus strand of NC_138926.1, from coordinate 8,001,322 downwards.
TGATGGAATAATTGATCATCACCACACAACCGGACAGGACGCCCTATTAAACCTTGGTAAATATTTTTCATTGGAATAACATCCAGATAAACGGGTAATGTAATAGGCAGCAAGAGAAGTCTCCCGGAGGGAGGCAGCTCCGTCCCCTTTCTTTCGCTTTCCTCATTTCTGAAAATTTCCCCCTTGCCATTCTCAAATGTCAAAAAAGATAATTAGGGCAAACGGCATTTTACATCCTCCAAGCAGACAATTTCCCGGAAGGTGGGTGCTTCCATCACCACACCTGCAGGTTGGGTCATGTGCAAAGAGGTAATTTTTTACAGAAACATAATTAAAAATTCCCGCAGATTCGCAAATGGGCAATTCCTTTATATAACATCGATTGATCGTCGTACCAAACGGGCTGTGATTTAACTACCCGCGTTACAGGCAGCTCCTCGCCTTTCTTTTTTAATTGCATCCATAGCAGAGACTCGGTTCAGAGTATTACCTCCCCAGCTTTGGACAGCATTCACTTAATCTCCAACTTTAAATTAATCTCTAATCTTGAAGTGTGCGTCTCCTTGACACACTTGTTTCACCATTTCCCCCCGCCCCCCCAAACCTGATTTATATCAAGCCGCTGGGTTACACTTAATACGGCATTCCTAGAGGGAACGGCCGGGATTTTTAAAGCGTGGCTGGATTTAGTCTGTTTTACGGGATTAGACGGCAGCCGAGCGCTCTGAGCACCCGCGGGAAGCGGGGACGCGGCGCCGGGCTCGCCCGTCCGCCCCGCCGAGGGGATGCTGCGGTCCCCCCGGCGCCGCGCAACGCCGCGGGGCTGCGCCGAGCAGCGGCTCCGGCATCTGCCGCCGGTCCTGCCCCGCTCCCGCTGCCGCTGCCGCTCCCGCAGCCGGGGCGAGCCGCGGGCACCCCCGGGGCAGCCGCACCGACAGCCCCGCGGCCCGGGACGCCCGGCCGGCTCGCCGCTCCCGGGGACGGCCCGAAGCCACCCGCCCCGGTGCCCGGCGACCCCCCGCGCCCCCAGGGGCCACGTACCTTTCGGCAAAGAGTACAGCAGGAAAAAAGTTACCAGCCACATGCCATAAAGAGCAGCTGTGGCCCCGGGCTGCGGCGCAATTGCGGGCGGTGCGGTGCCCCGGCGTGCCGCGCTCCCTGCCGCCGCGCTGCCAGCCCGGCTGAGGTGCCCACAGCCCCGCTCGCCGCCGCTCCTCCTCCCCTCTCCCGGCGAGTGGCGGCGGGCGGGTGGGCCGGCCCGGGCTCCCGCCCACTCCCCGCCCCGCTCCCGCGCCCCGCCGGGCCCGCCGAGGGCTGGCAGGGCGGCAGCCCCCGACGGGGGGGAGCGCCCGGCTCCCCTCCTCCTCCTCCTCCTCCTCCTCCGCCTGGGGAGGGCGGCAGCCGGCCCCGGTGCGAGGTGCCCACCAGCACCCTCTCCCCCAGCCCGCGGGGCACCGACCACCGCCCCGAGATCGTGGAATCACAGAACGGTTTGGGTGGGAAGGGACCTTGAAGACCACCTAGTTCCCACCCCCTGCCCTGGGCAGGGCCACCTCCCCCCAGCCCAGGTTGCCCCAAGCCCCATCCAACCTGGCCTTGAACACCTCCAGGGATGGGGCAGCCGCAGCTTCTCGGGGCAGCCTGCGCCAGGGGCTCAGCACCCGCACAGGAGAGAATTTCTTCCTTCTATCTAGTCTCAATCTCCCCTCTTCCCGTGTAGAGTGGTTCCCCCTTGTCCCATGGCTCCCCTCCCTGATCAAGAGTCCCCCCCCAGCTCTCCTGGAGCCCCTTTGGGCACTGGAAGGGGCTCTGAGGTCTCCCTGCAGCCTTCTCTTCTCCAGGCTGAACCCCCCCAACTCTCCCAGCCGGTCCTCCCAGCAGAGGGGCTCCAGCCCTTGCAGCATCTCCGGGGCCTCCTCTGGCCCTGCTCCAACAGGTCCACATCTCTCCTGTGCTGAGGACTCCAAAGCTGGACGCAGAGAGGCTCACACCTGGGCGAACAACCACAGCTGTCTGCACCCACGGGGGTTAATGACAGCCAGGTTGTGCCAGTCACACTCCATAAAGCTGAACTCTGCTGCAGCCCAGCTAACACTCTCTCCATCCCCTGCAAACCTGCACCTTGCCTGCGTAAAGGTGGCGTTCCCCTGGGGTAAGCTGTGTCCTGGCCACAGAGCCAGGGATACCGCAGCACAGGTTGGGCCAGACAAGATTTGCATCAGGCAGCACTCCTCCTCCCTGGGCCTCCTGGACACTTTTTAGCAGCCTGAGGACAGAAATCAGGTTTTCACAGCACAAATGGTGGCAGGCCGTGCTGCTCCCATGACAGGGGACACAAGCAGGACAAGGCCCAGCAGACTTCATTACACATTCATCCCTCTAGCCGGCAAATAACAAATAAATACCAGTTAACGCTTCACTTTGGGGTGTATTTATCTAAGGCTTAACTCAAGCCTAGGATCTTACTCCCCAAGACTTAGTCGCACCAAAGCCAATTTGTCTGGACCATTAAGGCAGTTCAGAATGTCTTTTCTTGAGGTGATTATAGCAGGTTTTCTGTGCTTTCCAAAAGAGCCTTTCCAATCCCAATTTGTTGGAAAATAAACAGAAAGATTGAAGCATTCAGTTTCAAACAAAAACAAGTAGAAAAAAAACACTCTGTACTGACTTTTTTAAAAAAAGCACTGTTTAGATATAGTTGAAAACATAGTAAAAAAATTAGACAAATGACAGCTCCTTGGCCGTTTTCAACCCTCACCGGTTCATTGCGGTTCTTCATACTTGGGAGTCCCTTGGAAGAGGCAGAGAGCTCACCCACGCCGCCGAGGTGGTACTTGCACAGCGTGGGTGAGCGATTCCCGTTTCACAGAGCAGGGACAGAGCCGAAGGCCACGGAGAAGCTGGCAGGGCTGAGGCTCCCGCACACCCACCCCCCATCCCCCGTCCCCTCCCTGCTCCAGGCCACCCACACCAGAGATCCCCTCATTTTAGTGACGAGCGTGATGAGGCCATCTGCCACCCAGCCCATGTGCCTGCACCTGCCCAGACCTCAGTGCGGAAAAGCTAACAGCAGTGGTGGGAGGACACACCGTGCCCATGCTCTGCAGGTCTGACACACCACGGCCTTTCCTCCTCCTCTCCGAGGCTGTGATTCCCCATCCTCGGTGCTGCCGTGTTCCATAGCTCTGTCACCACCCCCTAACTCAGCCCGTTCCCAGGCCACCTCAGCAGCTCCATCACAGTGCGTGGGTGTCCCCGGCACACAGCCCTCCCACGCGTGCACGTGCTCCTCCCCGGCCCCACGCCGCTCGCTGCCGGCTGGCTCGTACCCCTGGCTGTGCCATCAGCATCCCGAGAGGGGATGAAGCGGCAGCTGATGCACACCCGGTGCCCACGCATCCCTCTAGGAATCGAGGTGCATTTCAATCGCCACCTACATCCGTATACAGATGTTAGCTGATACTTAGCAAGGAAATTGGTATTCAGGCCCACACCCAAGGCAACAAGCAAATCCCAGGCTCTGGGGAGCCCCAGCCACATGCCAGGCATCTGCCCCCTTCCCTCCCTGGCAGCTGCTGCAGGATGGCGGTGCGGGCCAGCCTGCTCACGGGAATCTTCCAGCCACAAAACCTGCTACAGCATTTTGCTACCCGGCACGCAATGTGTTGGGCTCAGGTGCGGTTTCTACCCTCCTACACTCAGCAGTGAATGAAACGGGGACGCGGGGGCTGGCAGGGCACTCGCTGGCATAGCACCCACAGGGCCTCACAGATCTCCCCTCGAGGCACGTGTGCAGGGGGAGTAAATGTTACTCACGGGCTCATTTTTAGCTCCCTTGGCTGTTCAGCCTCTCCAGCAAGTTTCCCCATCATCCCTAGCTCAGAGAATCAGCCTCTACCGAGCTCGCTAGCCCCCCTGCCAAAAGCTCCTTCCTGCGGGACAGGACAGCATCTGCTGGCAGGACGCGACGCAGCACAAGACGAGACCACAACTAAAGGCTGTCAGGGTGAATGACCAGCCCGGGGTCATGCTCAGGGAGCCATGGCGAGCCCTTGAGCTGCCTGTGCCGTTCATTACGGCCCCGTTTGCTCCTCCATCGGTGGTGCAGCCCCCCGCGCCCAGAGGCGCACGGGGGTCTGGCAGCAGAGGGCAGGCAGCCGGGCGCTGCCCAGAGCTGGCTCCTGCCAGCCCACACCTGGGGCTCAGCTCCGGCCCAGCAGCCAGCGCTCAGGGACATCAGCCTTCCCGCAGCTCCCGCATTTGAATATGCGCAAGAAGCATTTGTGCTTCGCCTTTGCATGAGCATTCGGCCGGGAAAGCTGGTGTCCTGCTAACACCCACCCCATCAGCAGGCTGGAACGGCATCATGTGCTCCATCCAGCTGTGATCGGGAAGGGCTGAAAAGCACCGCATTCATTATTTGGGCAGCACATCCGAGGTTCCCAGGAAGCGAGGCCAGCACTAACACGCTGGGAGAAGCACGTCTCACACTCCCTGTAGCCACTGACCCGCTAACGGAGCGAGCAACCTGCCAGAGCCAGCAGCAAACCCAGCTGCACAGCTAGCTAAAAGGTGAAGCTCATGCTAAGGAATCATTTCCCTGGCCTAAACTCCACACAAGGCAGAGGAAAAATTAGAGCAACACATGCCCATGCACCGCTCTGAGACCCAATGGGCTTCCCCCTTTGGAAGAAGGGACCCTCCACACTTTACCACAGTAGAACATGTACAGCAAGATCTTTCCCACTGAAGACATGCTTCTGCCCCTTCCCAAGGGACAACATTGCCACAACCGCTTTAACCCAACCAGCCTCCTTTAACCTGCCCCTCCCCGGCATTTGCTCTGGCTCTGGGCAGCATTCAGACTCAGCTCCAGGATCCCTCAGGCCCAGAGCTCTGGGGCTTACAGAGGTGCCCATGCTCACATACCCCGTTAGCCAGCCACTGCTTTCCCCTAGGAATAGTTCTTCCACTAATATCCAAAAACCCACCCTCCATACAAGCCCACAGAGGGTCACTGGGGAAAACAGCCAAAAGGAGGGTCCTGACAGGGACCCCCACAGCTACTGGGGTCAGCTGCAGCCCAAGGCTGTGCCCTGTGCCAGGGACAAGGTGCTGCAGAGGGGCACACGGTGCTGCAGGGAGCACCCCCCGCGCCAGCATCCCCCTGGCCAGGGCACACCTCGCCTCCCACCAGCCCCATGCCCTCAGCCACCCTCCCAGACAAATCCCCCGGAGGAAGCAGTCATTAAAACAACAGGGCTACTTACCCGGCACTAGCCGATTTCCACAAAGCACTTCCCACGCAGGCAGGAACTTAGCCTCGCAGCACCTCTCTGGCGAGCGGAGCCAGCCCACCGCGACCCCTCGCTGGCCACCCTTCTCCACAGGAGCCGAAGCACATGCTTTGCCCCACACAGCAACCCCCCACAAAATGCCTTCGGGGCAGAGGAGGAAAAAGGCTTTGGGGCTAATTGCAGACCAGGCTGCAGCTGGGCTGATTGCTGGGAGCACCTGGATGCGAAAGGGCTTCCCCGGGCACGGCTGCCCGCAGCAGTGCCTCTCCTGTCCCCTCCCGTCCCCTCCCCCCGGGCCCCTCCTCAGCCTGGGCGAGGGGCAGCAGCCCCTCACCCCCAAGGCTGGCCCTGTGCGGGGGCTGCTGAGGGGGGAGAAGTCCCCCCACCCCCCCGCCTGCCGGCACGTCGCAGCCCCGCTCTGTGCCTCAGTTTCCCTAGCGGCAGAGGGGGGCACGCGGCTGCCACACGGGGCAGCGGGAGCGTAGATGCCCCAGAGGAGGCGCGGGGCTTGTGCCCAGGGGTACAAGGGGGCCGGCGAGCCCGTGGCCAGGCAGATGCCGGCAGGTCCACGTGCCCGAAAACGGGAGCCTCCTTGAGCCCCCCGGGTCACTCGCACTACAGAAACGGCCGCGCTGCCAGAAGGGACCCTCCCTCCAGGGGCCACGCGGGAGCCCGTGCCCAGAGCCGGGGGTTGCTGCTGGCGTGGGCAGGACCGGGCCGCCGGGATGCGCGGGGACCGGAGGGGCCGCCGGGATGCTGCGGGACCGGAGGGGCCGCCGGGATGCTGCGGGGACCGGAGGGGCCGCCGGGATGCGCGGGGACCGGAGGGGCCGCCGGGATGCTGCGGGGACCGGAGGGGCCGCCGGGATGCGCGGGGACCGGACCGCGCTCCCGCTTCCCGGGGAAGACCCTTTCCAGGCGCGAAGCTGGATTTTTGGTTCCCCCTAGTGTTGCAGCGTCGCAGCGCGGAGCGGGCGAGCGTGGCTCGGCTTCGCCGCGGCTGTGGCTGCTGCCAGGAGCCCTCGCCCCGGCCCAGGGGCCCCTGCTTGCCCCCGCCCCCCCCCCCCCCGGGTGGCCGTCCCCGCTGCCGGCTGCGAGCTGCGGCGCCCCGGCCCCCGTCCATCCAGGCACAAGGCTGGAGTCACCAGGGGCTCTGCAAAGTTTTGGCAGGGCCACGGCACGGGCCTGAGACGCGCGTTCTGGATGCACGAGGCCCCTCCTTGGCTTCAGCCCCCCTGAGCCCCGCCGTGAGGAGGCAGCGCGGCCGTCCCGGGGCCGGCGCTGCCGAGGCTGAGCCGCGCTCACGCAGCGTCGCTGCTGCGGGGCTGCTCTGCGGGCCCGGCGGCGGGGCAGCCCTCTGTCTTAGCGTGAGCAGTTATTTCCTAATAACCACCGCTCTGGGGCACGTGCGGCATGGAAATGAGGGCTGAAACGTTATTTACTCCGGTTGGGAGGGTAACGTGAGACGGTGGATCGCCGCTGTTTTGGCAGAGGCGCTGCTGTTGATGGATGCGCTGCCTTTTCGGGAGCAGAACAAAGGGAGAACGAGGCGTGTGGCTGGCTCCCCGCCAGCCCGGCCCCATCTCTCCACATTGTCAAGTGTTCCTCTTTGGCTCCATTAGTCACCATTTGCTGCTCTCCTGTTTTAACTAATGAGGAGACATTTTGCATTCACGTTTCCTCGCGGGCCAAATGCGTCCCTGGCATCGCGGAGATGGCGGAGCAGTGCTGGCGGGCTCCAGGCTGGGCGAGCTGAGCAGCCGGCCTCCCTGGCTGCTGCTCCTCCTGCCCCCGCCCCGCTCCTTCGTCACCTCACGTTCAGCCGTGGATTAAGCATGAGAGCTGGCCAAGCCACAGCCGGCCGGAGCCCCTCTCCCTTGTACCTTTCCATCCAGAGACTGGCAAAGCAAACAGGGAATAGCCAGTGCCAAGGGGAAGCTGTGCGGAACTGGAATTCTTCCCAGAGGAAAAGGACACTCCACTTGTCCACTGTATTATTTACCCAATCCCCTTTGTGTCACAGAAAAGATTTACTTTGAGAAGATTAATGGCTCAAGGGACTGTGCGAGAAATCCCCCAAGATTGCCTGGTTCAGGGGAGAAGGCACACGCCTCCTCGCCGAGGCCGTAGCTCCCAGCTGACCCGCAGGGTTGCAGGCGCAGGGCAAGGGCTGCAGGGCTGGGGCTTGTCCCACGGGGCACCCTCCGACGGGGACCACGACTCCCCCTGCCCAGGCGCTGGGCAGAGCGGGTGCCTCTCACCAGAGCAGCAGCAGGAGAAGGGCAGCTGAGCAGAGAGGTGGTGGCCTTTCCCTGTGGTCTTCCCAGCTTCCCGCTCCCATCGCTCCTGGGCTCAACCTCCAAAGCAAAGGACTGTGGAGGTGCGGAGAGGAGCAGAGCGCCCTGCCTTGGAAGCGGCTCATGCCCCTGTGCCAGCCTGGGGAGCAGGGACTGCTGGCAGCACCCCTGCCCCTGGCACGGGGAGGCCACATTTACCATGCACCATATAATTTGCCTATGCCTTTCCCCTGTTCCTGGTTCCCAGGTTCCCTGGATCCATCCCGGAGGGGCACGTAGCTACGCTGCTCGCCCTGTCAGCGTCCCCGACCCGTGGCACAGCCCCCGAGCCCCAGCCGGGGCTGCGAGGCGCTGGGCGAGCGAGCGTGCACACGTGGGTGTCCGCAAGCCGCGCACAGTAATGCTATTAATGCCATCTGGTGCCGAGACAGAGATCCCCCTGCGCAGGGAGCCAGACACGGCTTTTCGCTCCCCTTAATCTCTTCCCTTGGAGCTGCCGGGGCTCAGTCCGCGGGGCTCCCCGGGGGGCTGGGGCCGGGGGATGCGCACCCTGAAGGGCATGCTTGCGCCCTCAGCCCTGGCACGGCCGGGTGCGGGGGAAGACGGGGAGCCCCGGGCTTCAAAGATGCGAGACCCCACTGAGGACGGTCTTGTTTCATATGCCTGCTGCCTTCCCGGCTGCTGTGCCCTTTAGCTCCTTCTTTACGGGGATGCAGCCACACCACACTCCTTTCCGGCGAGGACCGGGGGTCGGAGCAGGGAGCGGGCAGGGCCAGCTCTGCTGAGAGCAAACCCTTTGGCTTGTCTGTGCTGTACAACAAGAGCTTTTCTCCCTCCACCGAAGGAGTCTGGTTCCTGTTGGACCTGTGCAAAGCTGTAACGAGTCTTTACTAGTGGGTCAGTGTCGAGTCAAAATTATATTTCAAAATAATCTCCTTACTATGTTAAATAAGCACCTCAGATTAGACAAATTGCACGGATTTTGTCTAATAACCTTCCCCCAGCTAATCCCATTTTACTGTCAATGTCTGACCTCAATTGGAGCCCAAACAGACCAGGTGAGCCGGTTTCTCCTCCGCCAGCAGCGCCGGGATGCTCGGGCTGCCAGAACGCCGAGCGGGGCTGCGGACCCGCCAGGGGCTTCAGGCAAAGCGAGGTACCACCCTGAGCTGAGCAAGAGCCCTTACGGACCCATCCCCGCTCCCGGGCCCCTGCGTGCCCCCCGCACCCGCAGCGCGGCCCTGGGGAGCCACGCGGGACTGCGGCACGGGGGACAGCAGGGAGCCCCAGACTGCTGCTTCTCCCCCAAAGCTGGGGGGGGCAAAGCACCCCCGGGGGGTGCAGAGCCGGGAGGCGGCTCCCCCCGCATCTGCCCCGGCAATCCCCGATTCGGCCCTCTCCGCTCGTGCGGGGGACCCGCCGCGAGGGCGGCAGGGGAAGGGGCGGGGAGCGCTGCGGGGGCCAGCGGAGCCGCCGGCGAGGTTGCCCGGCCGGTCGCTAGGTGTCCGTGTCGGCCCGACTCGCCCGCGCTCTGCCCAGCGGACCTCCCTCCCTCCTCCCTCCAATCGCGGCACAGCTTTCTTCTTTTTTTTTCCCTTTTTTTCCTTTTTTTTTCTTTTCCTTTTTTCTTTTCTTTTTCTTTTTCTTTTTTTTTTTTTTTTTAAAAAGGGATGTTTGCATCTGTGTCCGTAGACGAGAGAGGCTGTGAAAGCACAGAGCTGGGTGCACCATCCCAGCCCTGTTCTTGCCCGAGAAGGGCGCCGGGATGGAGCACCCCGAGAAAGCGAGTGGGCGAAGAGCCCCGCGCAAACTGCGCAGCGCGGCAAACCCTTCCCGGGGAAGGGCATGTGCCGCAGGATTCGGGCACCCACGGCCAGTGCTCACGCTGGGCGAGAGGCGTGTTTCTTCGAAGCAGGCAGGGTGGCCGGAGCGGGAGCGTCCCCCCCTCCGCAGGCCGCGGTGCAAACCCCGGGGGGAGATGGCCGGCTGCTCCGTGCTGTGTGTGTGCGCAGCAGCCAGCGGAAAGCTTTCCCGGGTCTGTGTTGGAAGATGTCCGCAGGGCAGAAAAGGCATTGGTGCCGGGCCAGGAGAGTGGGTGATTCAAACGCCTTGGGCGCAAAGTTTAACTTCTCTCAGCTTGAACTTTATTAGCCAAGAAACTCTCGCTGGATCTAACAGAGGGGAAAGCACGAGGGCAATTTGCGGTCTGGCCTGGCCTGGCCTGTGGTGAGCAGGGTAATGGATCCACTGGAGCGGGGTAAGGGGTGGTCCTTGGCAAGGACTCCTCTGCTTTGGATGAAGCTCTGCTTCCGTGGCAGCATGGCAGCTCTGAAACCAGAGAGAGTGGGAGGGTTGCACGGCCACAGAGGCCCGTGTGTCCTAGCTCCTCTCCTCCCGAGACAACCCCCCCTGAAGCACGGTGCCTCGAAGCACCGCTGCCCGGCACAGGCAGACGCCCCCGGAGCCTGGCTGCCGCTGGCTGTGTCCTGCTGCAACCTACCTGCAGCTACAGGTCTTCCTCGTTCCCTTGTCTGTGGAACAAAAAGCAGGGGGAGACGTTACGCTGGGCACGCGGCTGAGGCGGGAGGGAGCATGAGCCGAGACCCCAGCCCTTTCAGCTGGCAGGACTGGGATGGGGAGGAGGGATGAGGCTGCCTTAAGACCGTGCGATACCCACCTCCTCTTCTTCTTCCCTCCGCAGTGGAACCGCTGGCCTGGGGGCAAGAGGAGCAACTCAGACCTCTTTGCGGCTGGAGCCTTCCCCCCACCCCGTCTCACCTGCCCCTCTCTGCTCAGCGAAGCGGTCCTGCTCGCGGGCTTGTCCCCTCTGCAGGGACCGCCGGGTTTGGCTCCTGGGGGAAGCCACGAGCCTCCATGCTGGGGCTGGCCCCACCAGTGTGGGGAGACACTGACCCCACGTGCTGCCCGGGCAGCCCCCCTGTGCCGCCCCACACCCCAAAGCTTCAGCCCCTGGCACTGCCCAGAAAAGCGCCAGCCACGAGAGCCCGCTCAGTTGTCTGTCCTTCTAAATGCAGGCGATTTTCTTATCTTTCTCCCTACAACCGCTGGGCAACGTCACCGGGTGCAGCTGAGATGCTGCGGCCGCCCCCGGCCCCGCGGAGCGAGGCAGGCAGTGCCTGTACGCACGGGGGGGACGCAGGGTGCCCTGCACGCCCCGCACCGGGTCTCTCTGGGAGCTGCCGAGGTCTGAGGGCTCAGGGAAAGCTGGTTTCCCACTCTGGAAATGTCAGAGTTTTCTTTGCTATTTTTAATTAGTGACCTTCCCTCCAAAGCCTTGGCGCTGGCAGGGAAACGCTAAATGTTTATGTGGTCTCCTTCCCAACTCGCTGTCTGTTGGGAGCTTGCCTAGATGGAAATTCCCCGGGCAGCCCCGCCACGGGCGATGCCCACCCCTCGCCGGTGGGGCAGGTCAGCGGCCGCCCCAGCCCAGCACCCCCAGTGCCTGGTGTGGGGCGAGGAGGGAGGGGAGTGGAGAAGGGGCCACGCGCAGGGGAACAGAGCCGAGGGGGGTGTCCGGCCCACCCGAGGCACTTACTGAGGATGATGAGGAGCCCTACGACAAAAGCCACGATGGCGAAGATCAGCCCCCCGTTGCGGATGGTCTCATAGTCTGGGGAGGAGGAGAGCCGAGGGGGGGTCAGCCCGGCCGAGGCACGGGGCTGAGCCCACGGGGCTGAGCCCACGGGCAGGCGTGGGAGTGGGCTGCCCGTCCCGCTGCCCGCAGCCCCCGGGGGGCCGCACGGGGCACGTACTCACCGTAGCTGAACCTGTCCAGGCCCTGCTCGGGCGCTTGCTCTGGAAAAGAGGAGAAACCCAAGTGAGAGCCAGGGCTTGGGCTCGCAGTGGGCGCCTGGACGGGGAGGTGAGGTGTGAAAGATCAGGAACGAAGACTGCAAGCACGAGCGCCCTGACTTCCTTAGGGTCTAGCTGAGCCACTAAAGGATTCCCAAATTCCCGTTCTTCACCCCAGGGAGTTTAAAGTTCACACCGCGTTCGCAGGACACGTTCACAGGATGCACGGGAGTCTCGGAGCGCCAGGTCGGGCTGCAGACGGGCTCCCAGCTCGGTTGTTTGCAGCAGCCGGTTGCTATTTGCTAAGGCTGCGACATCGGCAGAGCAGCCTCCACGCTGCCCTCGGGAAGTGCCGCTGCCCACCGGCCTCGGCAGGGCAGCAACGGCACACGGCACGGAGCAACCCCTCGGGCTGGCACCGTGCACTGGGGTGCGTGCCGGCAGCCTCCCTCCGTGCCAGCAGGCTCGTCCCTCCGACGGCTGTGTGTACTGCCCCAGCCACCTTACCTGACTGCGCGTCTCTGCCAGGAGCCGTTTATGGAAGGAGAAATCCCCCTGAGAAGCCAAATGCCAGCGGGCACTGACGCGCCAGCGGGCTGCAGAGCTCTGGGGATTCAACCCCGCGTCATCCCCGAATCCTCCGTGAGAGCTTCCCACACACAGGCTTCTGCGTGGCAGGAGGGAGCAGCCCTGCGCCTCCCGCGGCGATGCCCCCGTGAAGGCATCTGCCTCCCCAGGGAAGCCCATTTCGGGTGGGCCAGGCAGGGTTGGTGGCCGTGGGTGCCTGCCGCCCGCCCTGCTCCCCGCAGCGCCCTTACCGTCACCCATCGCGTCGACGCGTCGTCCGGCAGGTGCCTCTCTCTGGGAGTGGGCACCCCCGGGAAAGCACGTTAATTGGGAGACAAACCTCATTAAACATTAACGGCCTCGGTGTAATGTTTATCGCAGTCACGAGGGGAGGCGCAGGGCTCCCGCCCACCTTTGGGAAGGAGGCCCGGGAGGGGAGGGCAGGGTGCGCACCCACCGTGCCAGCCGGCGGGGAGCGCTGGGCACCCCGCAGCTGCGGGTGTCCCTGTCCCGACCTCCCAAACCTCAGGCCAGCCGGGCTTCACCTCCCGCTGCGGAGGCGAGCCCGAGGCGGGGGGCAGAGGGATGGGCTCCTGTACGGGCTGCGACTGCCTTTTGCTAGAGAGAAGCGGGCAGCATGCTCCATCCCGGCAGCCGGGGGCCGCAGGTCCCCGCGACAGCCGGGTCAGTGCCCCCCAGCCCGGCGTCGAGTCATCCCGGGGGGGCCCTGCGGCACCCTGGCACAGCAATCGATGTCCGTGGTGCATCCCTGCCTGGCAGCAGGTACCAGGATGCTGCGCCCCGTGCGGCTGTGCCGGCCCGGGTGGCGAGGCTCGCTGCCAGGCCGGCTGTTCAATCCAGTTTGCTCTAATCTGGCAATCGGCGAGCGGGAGTCACGCGCCCAAGCCGCTCAGCACCGTGGTGGCCGGGGAGGGGGAGGGAGCCGGCCCGTGGGAGCGCTCCCCTCGCCATGCCCGGGGCTCGGCACAGGCTGAGGAGCCCACGGCAGTTCAGCTCCGGCGCCACGGGGTGATGCCAAGCCCTGGGAGGGTGTCGCGTGGGGCCCTCCCGCCGTCATGGAGCCCAGGCGGCGCTCAGCATCCCCCTCCATGGGCGCGCCAGCGGCCGCGACACAAAAGCTCCCGAAAGGCCGAGGGACAAGGGGGCTCTGTGCCCGCGTCCCTCGGGGCTGTGCAGCCGGGCTGGCCGCTGCCGCGCTCCCTTCACACGGTCTCTGCCTATTGTTGAAACTGCTGCTGGCTGCAGAAAAGAGCGCGGTGGGGAGGAGGAACGGGACAGCCCGCCGCTGCTAGCACAAAGCCCGTCTGTGCTGCCCGGGGGACGCGCTGCCGCTGCTCCCCTCCGCCCCAGCCTGGCTGCCGGCGCAGCGGGACAGTGTGGGCAGCTGCCCGCCGGCTCGCCCAGCCGCCTTCCCCAGCACAGCCAGAGCCCTCCGCCCCGTCCCGCTCCCTGCAGCCTTTCCCTTGAGCCCTAGAACTGCCACGGCCCTTGAGACGACGCAGCCAGGCACCGATAGAAATGATGTTTTATTCCTCCCCCCCCAGGTCGCAGCACAGAACACACCAGTCCTTTACCACAGCAGCACACTCGCCTATTTAAAAGGAAACACAATAGCTGTTTATTTTACAACAGTCAGGATTTTGCCATTTCTACACACCACAGGGATTTCTTTGTTTCGTGTTAACACCAACAGCACGCTACAGACACCACGGGCACTCCGACGTGGGACACGCACACGGCCGACACGCAGGGGCTGGGCTGCGCGGCGCCTGCTCTGCCCGAGGCCGCGGAGCCGCGCGGAGGCAGGAGGGGAGCAGAGCTCTCCGCGATGGCCAGGAGGAAGGGAAGGGACACAGTACTGGAGGCACGGTCCCTCTGCCACGCACAGATGGGACAGAGCGCGCTCCCCGACCCCACCGAGGGATGCAAAGGACACAGGGACACAGCCCGTGCTGCAGGCAGGGCCACCGCGGTGGGGTGGGCACAGCAGAAACCCCTCTCAAAACCATCCCGGAGGACAAGAACCTCTTTCCCGGTGTGTGGACGGCGCTCTGGCATGTTTCAATGCAGCCCTGGGGATCCCCCACTGCTGCCCAGGCTGGCCCTGCCGTGGCAAGTGCCCACGACTAAGCTGGCCGCCCCCAGCCCCAGCTGAGGCCATGGTTTTGCACGCCCACGGGCTCAGGGAAGGGGCCAGACTCACAGGTTTGCCCCCAACCCACGAGCGGACACAAGGTGACGATGGACCGGGGGCTCAGCCCCTCCGGAGCCGGCGTGTCGCCGCTGTACAAGCTGAGGCACACACAGCCCTGCGCATCGCTCGCTGCTGCCCGCGGGGAGAAGGGGCAGTTGGCACCAGGGGGCTGACGACACGTAACCGCCACGGCACGACACGCAGCACTGACACGGGTGGCCGTGTCCCGGACCACGGCCCAGGGAGTGACGAGGCACGAGGAAGGGCAGGGAGCACCAGGAGGAAACACCGCTGCCCCTTCCCTGCCCAAGACAAGCAAGGACAGGACCTTTATTTCAGTCCATGTTTCTCTTTAGCCCTCAGAGACTGTTTAACCTGCCCCGCTCCGTCTCGCGGGCAGGCGGAGTGTTGGCGGGGAGCTGGTTTGTGCTGGTTAGCAGGGTCACCGCTGCGCAGCCGCCCTCTTTCACAGTGTCACCGTGCTGGGGGATTTCACGGGGGCTCCTCCGCCACCACAGCGTTTCTTCACGTTTAAAACAGCATTCCGCACAGATGGGTGGGTTTTAGCCAGGGCCACAAAGGGGAGAGCTGAGCAGGCGAGAAAGGGGAGCTGCCTTCCGCCTGAAATCCAGCCCCCAGGTGCCACCACCCGGGGCAGCCAAGCTGCGGCCGTCCCGCCTGAGTCGCCCCCCACCGCGGCCGCCTTTGGGCTGGGGCTGCGCAGGAGGATTATTGCTGAAACGGCAACGCGTGGTCCAGAGTCACGCTGGGCAGGCGCCCAGAACGCCGGGGGGACTGGTCCCCGAGCCCTGCCCACAGCCCGCCGAGGTGAACCACCAGCCTCCGGCCCCGGGGGGGGCTGGGGGGGACGCAGGGCTCCCCCGGGGCTGCAGCGGGCTCCCTGCCCCGCAGCCCGCGCCGCCCTGCCCTGCGGCTCCCCTGCCCGGGCTCGGGGGGCAGCCCGGAGGGGCAGCGCCTGCCGGTCGTACAGAGCCCGAATGACACGCACAGCACGAGAAAGGTGAAGAGGAAGTCACTATTACAACATGAGCAACGACTAGCCCTAGAGGTAATGGTCATCTCACATCAACATTACACACCACTGGAGGCAGAGAGGACGGTGAGCGGAGTTTAGTCGGGTTAGCAAACAGAGAACCGGTGCTGAAGTACAGAGGGTAACACAGACACAGCAGCTTCGCATCTCCTTAGAGGGACCTGTTGCTGCGATTTCGGTCTCCTCGCAGGCCACTGGCGTCTGCGGTGCGAGCATCTGTCCTCGGGTCTCTGGGTCTGGGTGGGGAGAGCAGCGAGTCAGGCTGGGAGCAGCGCCACCGCCTTTCCCTGCGCCGGGCTCGTCCTCCAGCCGCACAAGCCGCGCTCCCGCCAGCACGGGCTCCAGGATTCCCCCTCTCCGAGTGTGGGCCAAAGCCCAGGAGCCCGGGGGAACTCTGGCTGCAGGCGAGGAGCGTGACGCCCCAGGGGACTGGCACTCAGCTCTCTGGAGGCCCTAAAAATAAAACCACTTTGGGGCGGAGGAGCACAAGGAAGGGAAACGTAACGCAAGGGAAAATCCGGACAGATGCTTCCTTTTCCTGCTGGGCGGACCAGGGCTTGCCGAGCACGGGACACCCAGGACCTCGCCAGCACTGCGCGCTTCCCTGCCACGGCCCCTACCAGCGCTCGTTCCTGCACTGTGCTGGGTTTGCAGAGCTGCCCCATCCCAGCAGACTGGTCTGCTCGGACCCTGGCAGTCGCCCCCGTGCACAGCCCCGGCTGTCCCTCCCTTCCTTCCCAGCACTGAGGCTGTGACAGCCCCGGTGCCCCCACTCACACCGGCCTGGGCCGGTGTGCGGCAGCCCCGGGACTCACCGCATGGCTCTCGTTCAATTCTCCGCTTTCTGCGCTCCCGTCGCTGCAAAGGGAAGAGCAGAGCGGTTGCAGCGCCTGCCCGCAGCGGGACGCTCCGCAGGCAGGCGGGTGCAAGGCAGAAACAGCGGCAGAGCACGCGTGGCGCGGCACGGGCGACCTTACCGTTGGAGGTGATCAGGTTCTCAGCCTGAGCCTCCTCGTCCCCCGGAGCTCTGCAAGAAGAGGTGCACAGTGAGAGCAGGTGGGACCTGCCCCCGTCCCAGCGGTGGGATGCCCCAGAGCACGGGCCGCGCTGAGGAAGGTGCCGTGGGGCTGTGCACAGCTCTGCAGCAGAGCGTCCCTCGGCTTTTGGCACCAGGCACCCGAAAAGGATGCTCAGGGAGCGCAGCCACCCCGCCAACTGCGGGAGGGAGCCCGGGAAGAGCTGAGGACGGGCAGAGGGGCTCTCCACAGGAGACGCTGCCCTCACTCACCTGGGCTTCTGGTTGAAACTGCACCTGCACCTCCTGCCTGCAAGGGGAGAGAAACACCGTGAGCGCGGCCAAAGTGGGAACGGGCCATGGCCTTTCCCAACAGCCGCCCCCTGCGAGAACAGCCCCCACGCCCAGCGCCCGCCCCGTCCCCAACTTACTGAGTATAAGGAGAATGCCGACAGTGAACAGGACCACGGCAAACACCAGCCCCCCGATCCTCAGGCTCTGGTAATCTGGGGGGAGGAGACAGAGGGGCTGGGCCCAGGGAAAGGGGCAGCCTCTTTCGCTCCCCATCGCACGTGCACACGTGTTCCTGCCCGCACACCCATCCCCGCACACGGTGGTGCTCACCATAGTTAAAGGGGTCCTCCTCCTTCTCCTGGGTGGCCACTGGAAATAAGCAGACGAGGGGCGTGAGGTGAGCGCGGCTCCCGGCTGAGCCCCTGCAGCCCCCACCGCCCCCCGGCCAGTGCAGCCCCCCCCCGCCCCCCCCCAGCCCCCTTGGGTCGGAGGGGTGGCTGTCCTCCGGGGCCCCGCAGCCTTTTCCCACGCCCCTGCCACCTCCTGAACGTGGAAAACACTTGGCACCTACCGTCTGCCACGGCCGCCGGCACCAGCAGGGAGCACAGGAAGATCAGCACTGCCTCCATGGCCGCTGCGAGAGAGGGGAGAAGGGGGCTCAGCACCCGGGAGGCTGACGGAGGGCACCGCGACAGGGCTGGGGTCCACGGGAGGGATGACAGGCAACCCGTGGCCGACAGTGCGGGCAGGCAGAGCTGCACAGCGCGTGCAGCCCGCGCTGGGAGAAGGAGCCAGGCTGGCCCTGGGAAACACCCGGGGGCCCCGCCACAATACCTGGTGCCGGAGCTGCACCCAGCCCGACGGGGACACAGCGGCTCGGACGTGCAAAGGAGGGGAAGGGTTTGAGCAGACAGACAGACATTTTGCGGGGTTCTGCAGTGTATTTTCAACCACCTCTCCAGCGCGGGCTCTGCTCCTGGCATGAATCTCGGTGCAGCCTCCTGGTTGCACTGCAGGCAACGGGGCCAGCACACGGGCTGTGATCTCTCCATCAAGGTCAATACTGTGTCCTTCACCCAGAGCTTACTTTAATTTGTCCCAATTAGCATAGCAATTACAGCACATTCCTACAATGAGGCCAGTGGCCCTGGTGGGACACGAGCTTGAAGCCACGCTTGCCCCTCCCAGCCCCCCACGCTCACCTGCAGCAGCACGGGGAGACCAGCGGTACCCCTCGGTGCCCCCTCACCCCTGAGCCTCTCCCTGCCCCTTCTCGAGCACCCACACGCTGCCCTTGTGCGGGGGCACCCGGACGGAGCACGGGCCCGTCCCAAAGGGATGGCAGCCTGGGCGTAACGACGCTGCGGCCACACTGTGACGCTCCCGGCCAGCGCGGGCAGGGGCTGTGCGCCTCCGCGCCCTGAGCTGCGGCTGCACCCGCTTGGGATGGGCACCCTTGCTGCTGGCACCAGCCAACACCAGGCACCGCGGCTCTGCGGAGGTAGGGCCCTGCCGGCACACACGGTACCTATTAACCAGCCCCGAGCACTGCGGGACCGGCACGAGCATCCTTTCTCCTCCGCCCAAGGGGACAGGCAGGGGCCAGGGGAGTGGCTGCCCTCCATCCTGCCAGCGGGCACAGGGCACCGCGGACCCGGCCGCCCCTTCCCGGTGGGTGGCTGCGCGCGGGGACACCTCTTGCCAGGAGGAGAGGGCTTGGCAGACGTGCCGCCTCGGCGGGAGCGAGCCACGGGCTCGGGAGAGCAGGGGCAGGGCGGGCGCTGCCTCCCTGGGCGCCCGCACACGCGGCTCTGCTTGTTTGTGCTCCGCGGCTGCCCGGCCGTCACCCAGCGCCACGATGGCAGGGCTCGGTGGCCATACATGGTGCGGGAGCGCAAAGAGGGCTCGCTGCTGGCACAGGAGGGGAAGGGGGGGGGTGTTATCGGGCGCCCTGCGCAGCACTGATAGCACCGAGCGCTACAGAGCTGCTGCAGCTGCTGCGCTGGATTAGTGCCGATAAGAAAGGGGCCCTCGACAGAGCAGGAATTCAGCTAGCTGAGGGCTGCAGATCCCCAGCGTGGGGCTATCCAGCCCCTCCAGAGCCTGACCTGATTTGGATGCGACCTCCAGCCCAGCCCACCCCGGCTGCCAGCGATGGGGGCAGGCAGCTCAGCTGCCCCATACCAGCTCCTCAGGGCACCCGGGTCCCCTAGATCCCGCTGTGCCTTCCCGTCCCAGCTTGTGCTGTGAAGGTGCCCAGGAACGGCACACACAGAGCGGGCTCAGCCCTGCCCACCAGCCCACCAGGGCTGGCCCCCGCAGTGTTTCGCCCCACGGCTGGTCCCCGGTGCTGCCGTCGGGAGCCACGTCCCACCGTGCCTGCGGAGGAAACAGCCTCCAGCGCCGCGCTCGGCCCCGCGAACGTGGGGAGCGCGTTTCCAGAACCCGAGGTATTCCTTCTAACAAGTAGCATCCCATGATAACCAGAGTCCTTCCCTCCCCTTCCATGGCTCGTCATTTTGAAGTAAATGTGTTTTATCTGAACACTGGAGGGTTTCATTTCCCTTGCCTGCAGCTGCCGCTGCCATTGTGCGGCGCAGGGCTGCGCTGCCACGCCGCGCTGGAGCGTGCCGCTGGCTCCCTGTGCCCAGACAAGCCCTCTCGTTTGCTGAGGCACGTAATTCTGGATAATTACCAGGTCTTAGAAACACGTACAAAGAACCCAACAGCTGGTGATACAGTAACTTCTAGTTGCACATTTCCCCATGTCCTTTATCTCACATCCTTTATCTATTTACTGCCGAGGCTGCCAGCACAAAATCAGTGTCATTACCCGATATGAGGGCGTTGTACGTGCACGAGGAGATGCAATACAGCACATGCCATTGCTAGATGAACAGGATGAATTGCCTCTTACAGCGCATTAACGATGCCTTTATTTTTTGAACAAATCATTCATCAGACTTTTACCGTTTATTTTGCCGTTATTTGACTGCTGTGGCAGCAGCAGCTCCGTGACATCCCCTGGAGCACACACTGGGAAATGCTGCGTTATCCACAAGCGCCCCTGCCCTGCCCGGAGCCCCACCACCCCAGCCAAGGCGCGTGGGAACCCGGGCCCGGGGGCCGAGCTCTCCCGCCCGCAGCCCCGGTGCGAGCGCAGGGATGCCGACCGGGCCCGCTCGCCCCACGCGCGCTCCCCTCCCGCAGCCCCGCCGCTCCTGAAGGCGGCATTTCTCACCCCGCAGCCCTCAGTCTCAGCCCGAGTCACTCGTCACGCGCGAGCCTTCCCCCCTCACGCTGTCGCTATTTCGGGGCGCTCCCGTCGACACCCGGAAAGGTGGATTTTACAGCACGGGCAGCCCTGCCTGCAGCGGCGAGAGGGTCTGAGGCACAGGCCAGAGGCCCCAGAGCGGCTCCCAGCGCGCACGAGGCCCGTTGCTGGCTGCCCCGGGGCGTTTTGCCAGCGCTGACAGCAGCGAGCGTCTCCCAGCTCCGGCACCCGCCGAAGCCTTCGCCCCCCGCTCTCCCGCAGCCGCCCGGCGCTGGGGCCCCGCTCAGCCACAGACGTTGTTTCCCGTCCTCCGCTCGGCTTTTGGCTCCTCGCATCTAGTGCGGCAGAGCTCCCTTTTTTTGCCAAGCCAAGCACGCAGCACACATATGTTCTTTGTTTTTCTAACTCCGTTCCCAAAATTCACACACTTCCGCACGCTAAAACTTCCCTCCGCACGAGCTAACCGTCAGGATTGGCGGTGTCCTCGCTAGAAAAACAAACACAGCGTTCCTGGAGCGCAACTGAGCCCAGCGCTCCTCCAAGGAAGCATATGCTTTGCGAAGCGCCACAGGTTGCCTGCCTTGTTTCAAGCTGGCCCACCCACTTTTTCCATGAAGCTGAAATCAAGTGAGAAGAGCAAACACTGCAAAGGCTTTGCCGGTTTCCCCACCGGCGCCTTCAGACCCTTGACGGCAGGAAGGCGCTGCTCCCTGCCCTCCCTTCCCGCTGAATCCAGCTGTGCCGTTGCACAAAGGCAGCGGAAAAACAACAGCTGCCCGATGAGCGAGGGAGCCCCGTGCCCGGCCCCCGGGCACAGCCCGCTCCTCTCCCATGCCGCGCGCTGGGTGGAAACCTCCCTGTTTTCTCCCCGTCGGTGACACAAAGCTTGCAGTCACCAAACCGAGCAGCCACGCGCCCCCTTCCAAATCACAGGGATCGGGCAGCACCGCGCGCTTTGCGTGCGACTTGAATCAAAACATGGCTTCTTTCCTGGTAAAACTGCGAGATCCGCCTTCATACGGAGAGAGGCAAAGTGGCACAGGAATCGGGGCAGCGGTGCCCAGAGCTCTCCTTCCCTCTCGCCTCAACCCAATCTGCAGTTTTAAGAAGGAAAACCCAAATATTTACCCCTCCATCCCCATCTGCAGGGCTGAGCGAGAGCGGGTGCCAGGAGGAGGACCTCAGGAGTTTGGGAGAGGCTCCCGGTGAAGGCGGTGACGACACAGACTGAGGCAGCACGGGGAGTTTGCTGTTTGGGGGCTTTCCTGTGCTCCCCCTGAACCCATCGCTGGTAGGACAGGGATGAGACCGGGCTGAGGGACTAACCCTGTGCCGCAGAGGCGGCCCTGTGGTGAGGGTTGGCAGGCGGTGCCCACAGAGCCGCCCTCGCCCCCGCGCGCTGGCAGTGCCCTCTGCCCGGGGATGCCCTCCCTGCCCTGGGGAAGCACTGCCCCGGGGCACCCCGCTCGGCCACCTCGGCGCAGCCTGGCCCCTGCTCGGTCCCATCCTGCCCAGCACAGCCGGTGGCAGCACCAGCGCCAGCCCCACGGCTCCCTCCCCACGCTGTGCTCGGGCTCCGGGGCGGCCGGAGCTGGGAGCCACCCGGCGCCACGCGGGCGCAGCTGACACGGCACCAGAGAGCCAAGCTCGTCGCCAACATGCTTCGCTCCATGCAAGGCACAGTTGCAGCTCTTCCCTCAGCCTACCGCTCCTGGATAATCCCTCCTCGCAATCCCGCATGTCATTGGGTTAGCGTGTGTGTGTGCACAGCGTGT
Source organism: Vanellus vanellus (assembly GCF_965231255.1). NCBI lineage: Eukaryota > Metazoa > Chordata > Aves > Charadriiformes > Charadriidae > Vanellus > Vanellus vanellus. The sequence continues at coordinate 7,979,721 of NC_138926.1, read as the reverse complement.
GTGTGTGTGTGTGTGGCCAGAGGAGCAGGGGGACATCCGGGCAGGCAGCCAGACCCAGTCTCTCCTGCCCGCTGATTAGCTCTCCCTAGCACAGCAAATCGTGCCCCAGCAAGGCAGGGAAAGGTGTAACGGCACTGAATCTTGAAGTCCCCTTTTCCTTTTCATTGTTTTGCATAGATCAGCCCTGTCAAGTCTCAGCCATCACAGCGTAACGCCGGGCAGCCTCCTCCTTCCGTCAGGAGTCCTCAGGGCATCTCCTGAAGATCAGACCTAGTTAAAATCTTTACTTTCTGTGCAAAGCCCCCAAGACCGTGACAGCAGTGCTCAGTTGCCCGGAGCGTTTAAGAGTGTGTATGTGTGAACGGACATTTCCAGCTATGCATAGATGTGCTCTTCTGCCATTTCACGTCAGCATCAATCTGGCTATTAATGTGCCTGTTGTTGTGCCTCGTGCTCCTAAATGAGAGAGAAGGAGAGATTCCCAGCCCTCGCCATTCTGATGTGGACGGCACTTCCCAATTCGGTGCCCACCAAAAGGCTGACCGGACAGAATACCCGGTTTGGGGTATCTCCCCAAGCCAGAGGATATTCAAAGGAAACCCTCTCCAGGAGCCGCAGGAACCCAAACCTCAGTCCTGCTTCTGCCGAACGAGACTCAGAGGCTAACGGAATCCCCCCGGACAAGCCCCGACTGGGTCGGTGCTGGCAGGAACACGTGGTCACAGGGAATCGCTCAACACAGCTGCGCGAGGCTCCGAGCGCACCCTCTGCCGCAGCCCTCACCTGTACCCCAGCGCTAAACTTGCCCTCTGTGGGGCTTCTTCCAGCCCCAGGCAACTAGCCCTAAAGCACTAAGGAGCCGTAGCCAAAGCCGCCCGGCCACATCTGGCTCACAGGCAGTCCCCGCCCCCCCCCCGACAATACGTGTTTCCCCTAACAAGAAGCGGCAGGCACGAAAGAGCGAGGCTGGCCCTTCATTTGAGGCAAACCTCCAGCACAATGACTGCTGAGCTAATGGCCGCCCGGCAGCGCTGGCGTGGGGAGAGCAGGCGGGGAACCCAGCCCGCGGCTCCGGGGAAGCAGTAAACACCGCCACCACGTCAGGAGTCTGCTGCTCCCGTTCTCTCCTCGTTTGCTTAAGAGATAATGGGGTGCTGTAAAGCGAAGCAGTGCACCTGCTTGAGCTGTCCCGTCCTCCCACCACCCCCAGCGCTCCCCAGTCCTCGCCGCGCCCTGGTGAAACCCCAAGCTCTGTGCACTGAGCGCGGCACGGCCGGCCATCAGCACAACGGGCCAGTCAAAAGCAGAGGCTACCCCGGCAGGTGCCGGTGGCGAGAGAAATCCAGATCACCTGAAAACACTGAATAGGAGCTGTTTCAAGCTGCTGTGTCTCCCGAGGCGCCACGACACTGCCACGCACAGCCGAGCATCAGAGCGGACATTTTCTCCATTCGCTCCTTCGCTGCTGCCATCAGTCACGGCCGAGCACAAGGCAACCAGACGTCCCCACCAGGCGTGGTCGTTGTCCCTGCCAGCACCGCTGCGGCCGCACGCCGCGAGCAGGGTCGGCCAGGCAGCACGGCCCCTCGACAGGATGCCTCCGTGCCGCCCGGTACCAGCGGTGCCTTCTCCAGGCTCCGGAGGTGCGGCGACATGACAGCCGCGGAGCTCGGTGGCCTCTTTATGCTTTGGAAACACCCACAGAGCCCAAAAGGCAAACACGGGGGAACAACCAGACACACGTTTGCTGTGCTGGGGAGTTGTCCTCAACACCAAAGTCGAAACTCCTGGCAAAACCGGGGCTCTCCGCGATGGGTAAGTTCCAAGGAGGCAGCTAAAATTCCAAGGTGGGTGTGAAACAGGAGCGTCAGGAGAGAAAGGTGCAGCAGCCCCACACCTCGCAGGCCCGGGGTAGTCCCCGGCAGGCCCGCCAGCGCGCTCTAACAGGTGGCCCCGCTCTGCAGCGACTGCGCTTTACGCTGCCAGCTTTGCCTCCCGCGCTCCCCATCGCTCCCCCTCGGAACCACGCTCCTGCTGCGCGCGGCCAGGGACTCTCTGGGCTTGTCTTCATTCCAAACTGGGAGTGAAACTACCCAGGGGGACTAAAAATCCCAACGGGACCCAAGAGCGCCCCGGAGCACCGCGGGCTGGCTGAAATGGGTGCAGGGGACTGCTGCAAGTCCTAACCCACAGGCAGCTTTTCCCGAGAGGCTGCTGCAAAGCTTATTCACATCCACACAAACCACCTGTCACTTTCCCTCCCCCAGAAGGATTCCTCCGAGATCCGAGTTCCAACACATGGACTCCGATAGCTGTTTCTCCGGGAAGCATTAATTACACACCCTGAGAGAGACGCTCTTCCTTTCCGCTGGTACGCCTTCCCGGGATAAAGCACTCGGCTGTTTATGTATCGCTACGGCGTTGCTAAAATATTTAACAACAGAAGGCAGAACGCTGCCAAATCCTCGGGGAGGAGGCGCTCGGCCCGGCTCCCCGCAGCCCCCGCGCCCCGCGGCGCCCAGCCAGCCCGCGGCGTGCCCGAGCCCTACCCGCGGTGGGCTCCGGGGGGGGCGGCCGGGGCATCCTTGCCAGCACGGGGGGCCGGTAACCAGGCAACGGTGGGATGAGGGAAACCACGGTACCCGGGCGTTGCCATGGCAGCCGCCAGGGCCGGGGCTGCGGGCGGCCCGCGGGGCGAGGCGATGCCCCGGGACACCGGCCATCGCGGGGCGGAGCGGGGCGGGGGACGCCGCCGCCCCGCCGGTACGTGAACTCCCGAACCGAGCACCCCCCGAGCCGCCCGGTGCCGGGCCGCCCGCCCCTTCCCCAGCCAGCCCCGCCGGGGGCGCCGCGCCGACGGGACCCACCTGAGCCGGAGCGGAGCGGAGCGGAGCGGAGCGGAGCGGGCTGGGCAGTTGCACCCCGCTGCTCCGGGCGGTGCCGGGGGGGAGCGGAGCGGAGCGGAGCGGAGCGGAGCGGGGCGGGCGGCGTGTGCGCGGAGCGGGGCTGCCGCACAAAGGGGAGCGGAGCGGGGCGGGCCGGGGCGGGCCGGGCGGGGCGGGGGCGGCGCCTGCCGCCGGCGGGGGGCGGCGGGAGAGCCCGGGGCAGCGCGGCCCCCGGCGGGGGGCGAGGGCGGGCGGGGAGCTGGGGCGCCTCCGCCCCCCGCCCCGCTGCCGTGGGGCGCGAGCGTCCCGCGGGTGGAGGGGGAAGCGCGGTTCGCTCGGCATCAGGTGCTCTGAGAGCGCAGAACCATCGCAGAACGGCAGAGACCTGCGGAGAGCATCTGCTCCGACCACCCCGTCAGAGCGGGGGCTCCTCCAGCAGGTCGGACGGGAACGCATCCCGGCGGGTTTGGAGTATCTCCACAGGAGGAGACTCCACCACCTCTCTGGGCAGCTGGTGCCAGCTCTCCATCACCCTCAAAGCCAAGAAGGTTTTCCTCCTCTTGAGGTGGAATTTCCGGCGTTCCAGTTTGTGCCCCTTGTCCCACCACTGGGCACCGCTGAAAAGAGTCTGGCCCCATCCGCTTGCCCCCCACCCTGTAGATATTGGTAAGCGTTGATGGGATCGCGCAGCGCGTCCCTCTGCGTGCAGGGCACAGCCGTGATGGGGAAAGGCTCACACCAGGCTCTGAAACATCCCTGCCCGCACCGGAGAGCCGGCGTGGGCTCTGCCCCGCGTCGTGTGCCTGGTGCGGAGGCAGCGGGGGAACCAGCAACAGACTGCCAGAGCTCCGCTGAGGCTAACAGGAAACCTACATAGATAAATTGGCAAAGACTGTGCCAGAGGCTTTTCTCTCTTGCTGGCTGCCTCCTGAGAGCAGGGAGGCGCAGCTGGGAAAGGGGACGCCGCACTGCCAGGCCAGGTGGCCCAGTTCACGGGGCTTAAGTCACGTTGCTCGGTGGAATCGCAGCGGCCACCCAGGTCGGGCCGGCTGGGGGGGGCAGCAGGGACATTGCCAGCCTGGGCTGGCTCAGCCGTGGAAGCACCTGGTTTGGTTTCAGGCATGCTCTGGACCTGCTGCCTGCATGAACTCCCCCAGATCCACCAATATTTGGCAGCTGCAGAAAAAGAGACCCTTTGGGTTTTACCCAGAGCGGGTCAGAAACCAGCATGTGCTTCAGACAGTCAGGGCAAAATGCTGTCTAACAGAAGGAAAAGGGCTGTACCCACCGCTGCCGTCAACAAACGCCCCATCACAGAGCTTGGTGGCAACCAACCAGTTTATTCCCATTGCACAGCTGGGCGCGCAGGGAGGAGCAAGGTCCAGGAGGGACATATGTTTAATATAGTGCAGCACAGTCCCTGGAGGCAACGCCTGTGCCTGGCGAGCCGGGAGCAGCCCGGGCGCAGCCACAGCAGGGAGGGGATCTTTGGTCCTGGCCGTGCCTGGAGCCGCCGGGGCACCCGTGGGCCCTGGCCAGGGCCACCACCCCGTGGCTGTGGGCATCTGCAGCAGGAGGGCGGTGAGCTGGGGGGCTGCCCTGAGCTCCTGCGAGCTGTACAAACCTCAACGCCAAAGCTGCTCTGGGGTATCCACGCAAAACCAGAGGTTCCCTCAGGCCGGGCACGGCGTCGGATGGGCAACAAGGTGCTGGGCGCCCTGCTGGGCAGGAGCTGACCGCCGAGTGCCACGGGGCACAGCTCCCGTTCAGGCCAGGCTGGCACACCCCTGTCTGCCTGGCTCCTGCTCTGCCCTGGAGAGCCATTTCTGCTTGGAAAAACACCTTCGCAATGCTGTCACCACTGAGCTGCTTCATCCCCTAATAACCCAAATGCATCTTAGATAGAAATCAGACAATAATGGCACACAGTCCGTTGTACATTCATTTCCCAGTTTCCAGTAAAACAGCAAAAGGAAATAAACCAGCACTGGCATTTCAAGGCAATTATTCAGAAGGGTCAAGAGATACAGACCAACGCAGAGGAGCTGGACAACGTCAAGTCTCTTTAATGCGTAGGGATAACGCGATAAGGCTGTCAGTTACCCTGCAGTGAGCGAGGCAGGGATCAAGCACTTCTAACCAAGTTTCGGGCTTCTCTGCCCTTCCCCGCTCCCCAGCTCTTATTATCCACCGCACACAGCAAAACATTCTGATGCCATGATCAGGCCCTGGGGACTGCAGCGAGCGCGGTGGGTCTTTGCGGAGGCGCAGACACAGAGCCCCCGGGCAGGCAGCGGCCAGGGCACACGGCTGGCTGCTCCTGGATGTGCTCTGTGCTCTCCTTCCTTCAGTTCTTTATTTACAAATTTGCAAGGCGCTGCCCAAAGCGAGTAGAATCTAAAAAATTGGCAGATAGATAATTATTTTTTTCTGTACAAACTGAGGTAAAATAGAGACCCCAGTGTGAACGTAGGGAGTGAAGGGTCTGCGCTACTCCCGCGGAGGGAAAGCGGCTCCGGCAGCTGCGAATGGTAAATATCTGCTGCGTAGAGCCACACTGCCGGAGAGAAGCGTACCGAGCAACGGTTTCTTCTCCGGTGAAAGTGGGCCAAATCTTTTGCTGGTGTAATGCGGGCTAGCAGCACCGAGGCCAGGCAGGCGATGCTGATTTATGCTAACGAAGGGGCTGGGCTGATCTCCTCATGCTGTTCGAGTCAATAGGAGCATTGCCAGCAGCTTCAGCGAGGGCATGATTTCATCTCGGCGTGTGCGTCTTAGGCTGGAGCAGCCGTCTCCTCCCTCCCCTGCACTCTCGGGGCAGCGCGGCCTGGCAGGGAGTAGGGGAAAGAGCTGCTTGCTCTCCAGAACTTTCCCCTCCAATTGCAAGGTTTCTCCTTTCTCTGTAACGCCAAGCATGCAAACTGCCTGTTCGGGGGCAGCGCAGCCCTCAGCCTGGTCAGGGCCACGGGAGAACCGAGCAGTGACAAGAGCTGTGCCCAGCCATATGGCCGCGCTTAACCCAACAGCATCGTCCTGCATCAGGCCAAAGGCATTTCTTGTGCCCTGAGTTCCCCTGGGAGCGAACGACAAAGCAGCGGACTGCAGCGAAGCTGCCGAGGGCCGTATTCACCGGTCGAGCCCAGCCAGCGTGGGTATCGCACAAGCTGAAGTTCAGCGGCTCTGTGCCAAGCGATGATGTTACCGACCGTGGAAGGGAACCAATCCGAAACTACGGGAAAAACATTTTTGTAGAGAAACATCATCTCTGAAACCGTATAAACAAATCAGTTTTGACACAACAAAACAAAGAGCTATAAAAGGAGAGCTTGGGAAAAACACCACAAATGGGCGGGAATTCATATGGTGCCCGCCAGACTGTATTTTTGTAATCTGTATTCCTTGGGGACACTGGCCGATGATTTCCAAAGCGCAGAGGAAGATGGAAAGAAACGGCCCGGCCAGATGTGGGGCCACCCTCAGCGCCCCTTGGCTCGGAAGATGCTCCAGAGCGGGAGGCGGCCGGGCAAGCAGGCTGCTAAGCACAGGGGGCTTTGCAGGAGCTGCGAGCGACGGCCTGGGCTGGTCCCAGGAGGCTGCTCGGGGCCGGGCTGGCGCCCACCGCGGTCGTGCTCCCCCGGGGGCTGCGGGCAGCAGGATCTTTCGCTCGAGTGCTCCAGGAGCGGAGGCGAAGCGGTGTCCGAGACGTCTGCTTCACCCGCACGGCGTTGTCTTTGGGAGTAGCAGAGCACGAGAGCCGTGGGCAGGCAGCTTCATGGGAACTGATCGCTTCTAATCTGGTTAGAAAACTCCAGCCCTGGGGAAAGCACAGCATACCTCTCTGTGGGCCTGGGAGGGGAGACCTCTGGCTGTCAAGTTTAGAAGAAATAAATTAAATTTGTATTAGGCTGAAATTGTTTCTCTGCTTTGAGAGGCTATTTCAGAGAACAGAGGAGCAATAACCTCTGAGGAGGTGAAATCCACAGCAGAGGAGCAGCTCCTCTGTGCGCTGAAATGGTGCTGTTACCAGGAACGTCATTCCAGCGAGATCAGCTTTTATTAGGTTCCAATTTTTGTTTTCTTCTTTCTCAAAAGGTCTGTTTCTCCAGCATGCCATCGCAGACGCACGTAAAACGTTATGAGCTGCTGCTCTGCGGTGCACGCTGTGACTTTTATGAGCAGAAGCCCCGAGATCCCAGAGAGCCCTTGGACAATCGTAAACTGGGTCTGTAACTTAAGCCCCCTTGAATTCACGATTTAATCAGACCAACATAATGTGGGGAAGTCATGCGGTGCCCCTACTCTTACCCCATCTCAACTGCTTTTATTTGTCAGAAAACCATTGCCTTCAGCACTGCACGCGCAGAGTGGCTGTAACACGGTCAGCAAAGGCGCGGTGCCTCTGCGTGCCGGGCAGCAAGAGCCCCATTGCTCCCTGCTGGCTCTCCGGTGACCAGGGGCAGAGGTGGCTCTTAGCCCCTGACACCGGGCACCTAACGCCTGGGTCGCCTGCGGCGGGACCCCGTATCCGTGGTACCGGGAGGAGAGCCACCGCCGTTGCTCTGCTGCCTCCAAGCAGGACGTGCAAACAGGTGACAGAGAGCAGTGCCACCGAGGCACCCGAGCCCAGCGCCAGCCACGTGGCCGCAGCATCACCCACGGCGCACTGGCCACGGCAGGAATGTCCTCCTGCTGGCACTGCTGCTTCCCCGAGGCCAGAGCCCTGCAGCTCCGCAAAGCCGCAGAGAGGGGAGGCCGATGGCTCTGCTGCCAGCTGCAGGTGGGGCACCCGCTCTCCCGACGAGCCCCGTCTGCAGGGGGTGCCCCGAGCACCCCTCCCGGGGAGCACCCCTGGGGCTGGCTGGGGGAGCACGGGAGCCCCCCGGCAGCGGGTGAGCGGGGCGGCTGAGCAGCGGAGCCTGCCCGCCACCGCCAGCGTGGCAGCCCCACCTCGCGCACCCCCACCCACCGCACGGCTGCTGCAGCTGGTTTGCCCCGGGCCCTTTTCACACATCCATTTTTAGCCGCGGTTTTCAGTGTTATTCTAGCAGCACCAGCTGTGTCGGTGCCCAGCAAAGCTTCTGGTCTGGCTCAGCGTTTTCCCAGCTGAGCAGCATCCATACCCTGCCCCCTCCCGCCCCTGGGAAGCTGAACCAGCCCGGCCATGACGCCCCCTCGCCTCGGCATCCACCCCGACCGGGGGCACAGCGGCAGCGCTTCGCCTGCACCCCTGCACGGCTCTCCCGCTGTGCGTGCACCATGGAGCTCAGCACACACCTCCCCGCGCCCACCGCCTCTGCGCTCTCCCACTACCACCGCAAATCCTGCAGCTCCGCACTTCCCAGCGGGTCATTGCCCCGTTAGAACTGGGGCTGCGTTTTGCACCACAGCTCCAGAGCCCCATCCAGCCCGAGCTACGGGCAGCCTGTTGCCAGCAGCAGGTTATTCCCCCCATGAACTCGCTGAACAGCAACGACATTGTAAAGTGAAAACGGTCCCTTGGCCTCTACCCCCCCCTTGACGGGAGGCTCGCGCATGCTGTGGGAGGTTTCTGGGTTGCTGCTCTGAAAAGTTACTTGAGGTCAGGCTGACTCAGTGTTTCCCAAAAGGCAACAATTCTTATTGTTTCGGTGCAGGTCTCGAGCGGCCGCCGAGCATTGCCCTGTGCGCTGGGGCTGCGCCGAGTCCCAGGGAAAGGTAGGTGTTTTCTGCACACGTAGAGCCAGACTAGAGCTGCTATCCCTAAGTGCAAACGCAAACCGCAGCTCTCTGCCTGCAGATAACCTTTTCCACAGCAGGCGGCCAGTTCTGGGAAGCCGGGGGATGCTCCCAGGAGGTGAGGAGCGGATGTGCCTGCTGCAGCCTACGCACCCCGACATCTTCACTTGGCAGGTAGCCTCTGCAGCTCTAGAGCCTGTGCATGGCTGGAGATGGCACTCTCCGGCACGCTTATGGGAAATGAACCTTCCCAGTCCACCAGGAGCCAGGTGGCCCCGCTGTAAGCCATACGGGTCAGCAACCAGGCCACCTGGTCCATGCAAAGTCCAGTACTCACATCATTTGGAGAACTGATGTTCCCAGTTCCTCTGCAGGACACGCTGGACGCCACAGCGACTGAGCCCTCTGCTCGGGCTTTGCCACCCCGCACCACACCAACCGCCTCCCGAGGAGGCAGCGGCAGGCTGCAGCGGGTGGCCATCGCACTCCCGTGCCGGGAAGAGAAGAGGCCACCGCAGCTGAAACTAGCAGAGAGAGACTTGTGAGGCAGCTGCAGACTATTTCGAGTGCGTTCCCAAAGCACCGGTCCCTCCTTTAACGTTTACAGCTGCAAGAAGATGGGTTACAAAGAACCAGTGCAAGTAACCTTTCCTCCTCCCGAGGAAAACTCAAGGCTAACTGCTCGTTACTGCCATTTCACTAACGTGGAGCAATTGCACAGGCTGTGCAGCCTTTTATTCTGGTCCACAGCATTCACAAACTGGATTTGGACATGGCTCTCCCCTGAGCTCGTGCTCATGGATTCCTCTCCCCCCCAGGAGGCTTTACCCCCATAGAGCTCCTTCCCTTCATCACCTCCGTATCTGAGCACCTACAGCCGAGCCCCCATAAGGCCTCACCCCCCCCCTTTTCTCCAGTCAGGAGCAGTAACTCAGAGGACGAAGGGCAGGGAGGGCTTTTGCAAAGAGCCACTCCATCACACACGCCCACACTAGCGACAACGGCCACAGAGCAGCTGAGGAGCGGGTGTGCGTTGGGGCGCTGAGCACGGCCCGTGGACCCCCGCCTGCGGGGCACACGACCGCAATCCCCACACTCGCTTGCTGCACACCAGTCCCGTGGGCCCACCGCAGCGGGCACGGCTGAAGAGCCGTGAGGAGGAGGAGGGCAGCCCTGGAGCAGCCGGTGCAGAGCCCGGGGTGGGCACGGCTCTCCCTGGGGCCCCCTCGGCACCCGGGCGCTGGGGCTCGCTCCCTTCCTTTCCAGCCCGTCCAAAGGAGCCGTCTCCACGCAGAGCACTACCGAAACGTTTATTGAGAAGAGTGTCGGGTGGCCAGGCTCACCAGGACCCCTCTGCAGCTGACCACGCGTCTGGGGAGAGGAGTGCAGCCTCAGCAGAGGGGCAGCCAGCCCCTGCCCACCCAACGGGCGCTCGCACTGCCAACCTGGGGACCTCCCGTAGCACCTTGTGCGCCTCAAAGCATCCCCAGGGAGATGCAGGCACCTGGGGGGAAAGGTGTCCCCGCCCTGGCGTGGCCAGGGAGGTACGGCTGGCTACGTGAGCCCTGCGTGCCCAGCAGCGGAGGGAGGAGGAAGCCATCGGTCACTGCACAAAGAGCTGTGCGATCCAGGGGCTGCCTCACGCTGGCGAGGGGCCGGCTGCTGCCGGGAGCGGTGGCTGCTCTCCATCGCGCTCTGCTTTGGCCTTTAGCTGCTGCTGGCTGCTGTCACACCTCCCACAGCCACCCCCGGCACGCAGACCTGCCCCACGCCCCTGCCAAAATCCTCATCGGAGCAGGCGGGGGAACCGAGACCGGCTGCACGCAGTCCTGGGAGTAAGTGCTTGCGCAGACCGTGGAAAAATAAACAAACAGGTATTTCTCTCACAGGGAGGAACATCATTTAAAAGGCGCTTCCTAAACCAATCTGCAAACACGAGAGCAACTACCGCTCCTCCTCGGGGCTGGTGTAACTGCACCCGGAGGCACCGCTTCGCTCAGGTCTCCCTGGAGAAAACCAGGAGCGCGGCCTCTCAGCTGTGGGCAGCTGCTGCCCGCCGGCACCGCGTGGCACACAGCTGCACCGTGCCGGATGAGTCCCGTCCCGCACCCCAGGGCGGCACAGCTGCGACCCAGCAGCAGCGTGCAGAGGAGAGCGCGCTCTCCCTCGCCATGGGCGGCCCACAGCTTTCCTGCTCCATCCGCAACCTCCACCGGATCGATGGGCAGCGCTCACGGCCCCTCGCCCGCCGAGTGTGCCGCAGTCCTGCCAGGAAGCACTCACAACAGCCCCGGCCGGACACGTCTATTTACATGAGAACCACAGACACGGGGCGAGAAGGCTCTCCCGGCCGGCACGGCCAGCGCCGGCACAGGCCGCTGCCCCCTGCGTGCTGCCGGGCCGGGGCAGGCCGGGTGCTGTGCCCAGTCGCCGCCAAGCCACCTCCCTCGCACTGGGCGAGGGCAGAGTCACTTTGCAGACCCCGTATTTTCAGAGGTTGGGGGCAGCGACATGCCCCTGGCTGCACGGACAGTCCAGAGGGAGGTGGGGGGATCTGCCGGTAGCATCGTGCCCTGGCGGCCACCGAGGGCAGGAGCCTGTGCCAGCCGGAGAGGCACAGTCCAGGCAAGCGTCCGTCCCGCTCTTAGTCGTTCTCGCTCTGCAAGGGAGAGAGGGGAGAGCAAGGGTGAGGTGCCACGGGCTGGGCCGGGCTGGGGGGGATACAGCCCCTCTCAGTGCCCCCGGGGCCACCTGAAAAGTGTCCCTGCCCAAGCACAGCCCTGCCATGCCACCTCACCTCCATTTTGCTGTATATCCAGCTGAGGAGCTTTGTCACTCGTGTGTAAACACCGGGTTTGTTCTTCTGGCCACATCCTGTCCCCCAGCTCGTCACCCCGGCCACGTACCACCGGCCATTGTCCTCGCAGACCAGGGGCCCGCCGCTGTCACCCTGGCACCGAGGGACAGAGCAGTGAGGAGAGGAGATGGGACATGCCCCTCTGCTGGTACCCAGCCAGGGGACACAGGCGTGCAGGAAAAGCGGGCATCCCTGCCGGTCCCACGCCAGCTTGCTGGTGGGACCGTGTGCCCCCGGCTCACCTGGCACGCGTCTTTCCCTCCCTGCAGGTACCCGGCGCACATCATCCGTGGGGTCAGGTAGCCCTCGTACACCTTGTCGCTGTTGCAGATTTTGTAGTCAATCAGCTTCACCTCGGCCTCCCGCAGCTTCGGGGACGTGTTATCTGCAAGGCAGGAGGAGCCGTGGGGCAGGGTGGGCATAGTCCCCCTGCCGCCCCCGGGCCCCTCCGCAGCACCAGGCATTTCGGTGGCAGTGAGGGAGGAAGATGGCATTTCTTGCAGGTTTTAATTCTGCAGAGCCGTACAGCCAGGAGGGTGACCGCTGCGAGTCACCCCTGTGGCAATGGCCCTCGAATACCGCAGCAGAGCCGCGCTCGCCCCTCACGTGCTGCGTTTGCAGGTCGGGCTGTGGCGCACAGGAGCTACCTGCAGAGAGCCGGCGTGCTCCCTCACCTTCGTTCTCCCTGGTCTTCCCAAAGCCCGTGATGAAGCAGGACCTGCCCGTCTGGAATCGCTGGCCGTACATGGGGAGGCAGGCTGGGCGAACCTGAGCTGGAGGGAGACATGATGAAAACCAGGCGAGGAGGGAGGGATGAGTCACCCAGGAGCAAAATAGCCACTGAAGTCACCAGCCCTGCGGCTAGGGAGGGGCATGGCGTGCAGGAAACATTCCCCTCTGCGCCCACCGGGACAGGGTCCCTGCCGGCCCCCCGCCAACCTGCCCGCGCACGGCACAGCCAGTGGCACGATGGCGGCCGCGCAGCCGAGCCCACGGCTGCATGTCTGCCGGCCCCTGCCAGCGAGGATGGGCCACTTCCCGACCACGGGACAGGTCGGGGAAAGCAGTGTGGCCACAGCGCAGCGGGATGCTCCGGCTGGCAGCAGCCCCGGGGCCGGCTCCGAGGGGACCCGAGCTGCCTCTTGCTCCTGCCCGTCCCCAGGCGCTCTCTGTCCCCCCCCATGCCAGCCCCAGCCGAGCGGCACGGCAAGCTGAGAGGCCTCACCTGAGAGCGTCAGTGGCCTGGAGAGCTTCATGAGGGCGATGTCGTAGTCATCGTGATCATCGCTGTAGTTGGAGTTGATGATGACCTGGGAGACAGGGATGCCCTCTGCATGCTGCTTCAGGTCCGAGACCCCGCCGTACACCTTCCAGTCGTCGAGGATCTTCATGCTGTTCCTGGGCAGGGAGAGATGGGCGCAGCAAGGAGTGAGACGGGGGGCGCGGGGCTGGGCTGAGTGCCAGCACGAGGGCTGCCGGCTGCAGCCAACAGCCCCGGGCTGGCCGGCAGCACTGCGGGCAGCCGCCTGCGGCAGCACTCACATGAAGAAGCAGTGGGCTGCGGTGAGGACCCACTGCGCATCGATGATGGTGCCGCCGCAGATGTGGATGGGCCCGAACTGCACGCTGACTTGCCAGGGCCATTTGCTCACGGAGGTTTCCTTTCCTCCGATGATCCGCCCAGAAATCCTCTGCCCGCAGGCTGGAGGGGAGAGCAGGGCTGAGAGCAGGGCTCAGAGAGGAGGCGAGCTGGAGGGGGACGCGCACAACATCCCCACCACCCACAGACACCAGCGGTGCTTTGTGGTTCATAAGGACCAGTGGAGACCACGGGAAAGCAATCTCTGTAGTTCTCTATTACCCAGAAAGTTTGCTGGAAAACGCCCTATTTGCCCAACCCTGCGCAAAGAAAGGAGGAAAGCGCTCCCGAGCCCGTGTTTGGCCTCGGCCGCCCTTGGCCTCGCGCCCTGCCAGCCAGCCCCCTTACTTGTGCATCGGAGGGAGACGTACTTCCCCGTGAGACACTGTGAGCTGTAGGAGAGAAGGGGGAGACGCAGCCTCAGCCCCGGCCCTGCGGCACCAGAGCACGGGCAGGGCCAGGAGGTGATGCTGCCCGGTACCTGTTGAGGCTCTGCTGGATGGTCTCTCGCTCGTCGGTCACGCTGAGGCTCTGGCCGGAGACACGCAGGGGAATGTATTCGGTCTGCGACGCACTAGGAGGAGGGAGGAGAGAGGAGAGAGGCGGTGAGGGTCCCCCCTGGCTGGGCACTGACTGCCTGGTCCCTGCCTTCTCAAGGAGGGTCTACGCGCTAAACCTGAGGGGCACAGACTGCGACGCCCAGAGCAGCGCTGGGCACACAGCCTTCCAGTGGAAAAGCACAATGCTGGGGGAAAGAGCACAGGGCACCATGCCCCCGGCCCGGGCGGCAGGGCCAGAGCAACGCCCAGGGGGCTGGCAGGGCCCCAGTGCCCGAGCAGGATGACTCATCCTTGGGGAATTACTTCTGAAATCCCAGCTGCCGGCAGGTCTTTCTGGAGAAGGAGTCATCCCAGGCGCTGCTGCACACCGGCAGCCACTGGCTCTCAGCGCTGGAGTAGACGTGGAGCAAGGACTCGTCGGACGCGAAGCGCACTGCGGGGACGGAGCAGGTGGGTCAGTGGTACCCAGTGCCCCGGGGGTCCCGTCTTTCCCACCCCCCCTGGCTCCTGGTGCCTCACCGCAGCCCAGCTCGTCGCTCCTCTGGGAGCAGTCGACGATGCCGTCGCAGCGCACGGGGCTGTCCTTGCAGCTCTCGGCGGGCTCCTTGTACACGATGCCGGTCTGCGACCGCCAGAACATAACTGGAAGCAAGCGCACGCCGTGGTGAGGCCGGGGCCGCTGGCGGGGACTCGCTGTGGGTGAGGGTGCTGTGACCGACCAGGACGGGAGCCTGGAGGAGGTCTGCCGCAGACACGGGCACTCCCAAGCACCAAGCTTGGGTGCGGGGCTGCCGTTTGGGCCAAGGCTGAAGAGCTGCAGGACGCGGGGCTGAAGGAGGACTGGCCGGCCCTGAGCGTCCCCCCGTGCCAGCCCAGCAGCGCGCAGCTCAGCTGCTGCAAGCCTCTCTCACTTAGCCCACCTCTGGCTTCAGCCTGCCGAATGCCGCAAGCCCACCAGCTCCGGCAGCTGGAGAACCGGCAGCGAGGCCTTAGGAGGATGAAAGCGATTCCCCCAGCGTCTGTGGCTGTTCCGCCCACGGACTGCAGTTTGTTTGACGGGCCCTGCCTGCTCGCCCTGCGCCGCAGGGAGGGCGAGGTGGGTGCTGCCGGGGTGCCCCGCCGCCCGCGGAAGGGAGCCCAGGAGAGGGAAAGCGCGGTGCAGCCCCCCAGCCCCGCTCGGGCCGCAGGGAGCCCAAGCAGCGGCTCTCCTTTCCCCGGCCATCCTGCTCCTGCGTGTCCACCAGATGTCAGGAACACTCAGGAAATGGGAAGAGCACATCTGCTCAGCTCCCTGCCTGGGGGTTTCCCTGGGGCACTTCCCAGCCCAGGTGTCCCCAGCCCCCGCTGACCCCCAGCCCCTCTGAGGTCTCCCCCCCCAGGGAGCCCCAAGCCGGGACCCCACTCACACAGCAGGATGAGGGCGATGAGCAGCACGATGAGGACGGAGACGCAGAAGATGAGCGCAAGCCGTCGCTGGCTCATGCAGGGGGCTCTGAACATGGAGGATCCTGGCAGCGGGGTGGAGGCAGGGTCAGGGGGAGCGGCTGCCTTCCCGGGGTTCCCGGGCCCTGCTGCCCACCGGCACACGCCAACAGCTCCGCAGCTCCCCAGAGGACCCACAAGATTTGGGGGAGCTGAGCCGTGCACAGCCCGTGCATCTCCCTGTGGCAACCCCCCATCCTGCCATGGTTGCCGTCCTCTCCCTCGCCCCCGGCACCTCTCACACCCCCGGGGAAACACCAGCCTGCGGCTGAGGCTTGTGCCAGCAGTGCAGGGCATTCCCTGCCTCCCTCCATCCCTCCCCACCCCGGGTGACAGCAGGGCCAGGGCGGCCAGAGACCGCCCTCGGCACCTTCCTCTTACGTGTGCTCTCACAGGTCGTGCAGGGGGCCGGGGCTGGGCCGGACTCCGGGCTGCAGGGCTTGAAGCTAATGCCGAGGACGCTTTCTCGAGGCTGTGGAGGTCGGGCACCGAAGATGCTGCTGACTATGGAGGCATGGAGGCTGGGAGGGACACTGCTGGGCGATGCCGTGGTCTGCGAGCAGATGACCGTTAGTGGCAATGACCGTTGCCCACCGGAGAGTCCCCGCAGGTGCCCCCCCCAGCACTCAGGCAGCCGTGAGGGCCGAGGCGACATGGAACTGAGCTCCCCAGCACGGCACCGGGCTTGCCGGCATGGCCAGCCATTGCCGCTGGTGGCTATTCCTCCGCAGCACCATGGAGTGCATGGAGAGCTACCGCTGCAGCGCCTCTCTCTGTACCACAAAGCCGTGCCCCATCTGGGAGGGCTGAAACCCTCCTTGTTGCAGAGCTCTTCCCCTTTGGGTGGCTGCTGGCCAGATTTCCCAAACTGATCGCTCTGATCAGAGCAATCAGCCGGGTGTTTGGCATCGGGTCAGTCATGCTGTGGCCCAGTTCCACGGGGCTAGTGCCCCAATTTATGCATCTATCCTTAATTAGCCATTTGAAAAATACTGTGCAATTTCCAGCTGTTATTTAGTAATACTTAATAATCAGTGTTTTCCAAGCCCTGAAACGTCCTGCACCCTGGAATGCTGTTCTGCAGTTATGTCACTCCTGATCCATGAATTTGAAAAAGAATATGTATTTGTTTCCTTTCCTCAAGGTACACTCTTCCAAGCGCTCCATCAGCTTCGATCAGCTGTGGAAGCGGGAGCCTCTCATTTTCCTTCAGAGAGGACCTGCGTACAAAGCCGACAATAAATGCTGTTTCCTCCGCCATTTGTAAAATCTCAGCTACACCTTCGGCAATGAGAAACGGGTGCATGTCTTACAGATCCTGCCAGGGCATCGCCAGCCAGCGCACGGCACTGACAGCCCGGCCAGGGCTTCGCGCTGGGCAGGCGCTCACCGCGCTCCCCCTGCCCGCCGTCTCCCAGCACTGCTCCCAGCGCCACGCAGCCGCGACCGACCACGTTCGCACCGGGCTGTTCCAGGGGAGCCGGGCAAACCGTTGCCAGTCAAATTTGGGCTGCAGACAACGTCGCTGCTGTCCCGCGGAAGGGGCACCCAAGGGAGAGCAGAGCCGCTGTCCTCGGGCAGCAGAGTGCAGCCGGCACAGGCACCCGCACCCCGGCCCACCTCCCAGGGCGGCGCTTTGCCAGCCAGGAGGTGGGCTCAAACACGCCGCTCTGGAAGCCTGTCCCTGAATTTTGGCCCTGCAGCTGCTAGAGATCACACTTCCCCATCACCAGAAAACATGCCTTTCCCTGCCAAGCCGGCAAGCAGCACCCGGGCCGGTGCACGGCTCTGGCACAGGCAGAGGAGACGGGAGCCTGGGGCAGGGCAGGAGCAGCAGCAGGAGCAGCCGCTGTCGCCGAGTTGTCCCCTTCCAGCCGGATTTTCTCTACCCCCGTGTTTCCTGCTGGGAATCAAGGACCCTAATGAGCACGTCAGGAGCCTGCTCAGGCTCATGCTTTGTAAATACGGCTGTGCCCTCTCTTGCAATGCGGTGGTGTAACTTCCTGGGCATTATCCCGTGAGTCACGCACCCCGGCGTGGCCACGCACGCTCCCCGCGCGGGGTCTGCCCCAGCCCCCAGCTGAACATCGGGGGGACACACCACCTCTCCTGCTGTGCCTTAGGAACTGCTCACGGCCCGGGAGCGTCAGCCGCAGAGCTGGCTGGCACAGCACCCGGGGCTCCCGGGGAGGCTGCCTGGCCACCCGCCCTGGCCAGCAGCGGGGTGCGCAGGGCCACCCCCGGCACAGACCTCCTCCCGCTGCCCGCGGGGCCCTTGGCACAGGCACCGCTAACGTCTCCCGGCCATCAAGAGCCACCTCCCAGGGCTTCTGCGCCCACCGGGAGGAGCAGAGGCAGTACTGTTTCACAGCATCACTCACCCCTTCTTACCCCCTCCCCGCCAGACAGCCATAACGAGCCTGAATTTGCTCAGCCGGCAGCCAAAGGCCCCTTTTCCCTATGCCTGAATTTCACAGCAGCCGTGTGGGCAAGCCCAGGAGAGCCGGGCTGCAGCCTTGCCTTCTCGAGGGCTCTCCGACGGTGCCGGGGAGCCCAGGGGAGCCCCTCTGCGCTCTGCGGGCTGGCCTGGCACGGCAGCGTCCTCCCCTAATGACTCCGAGCAGTCACGCCGATGGGATTCAAGTTCTTGCAGCAAGTACTGCACGCCCGCACTGCCGAACATCCCTGGGTACCCTTAGTGCCCGTTGTTAGAAAGCACGCGCGATCAGCAAGGGAGCCAGAGCCGCAGCGGGTCCTGCGTGGCTGCTTTGCAGAAACAAAGCAAGGAGCAGACGCCAGGAACCCTTTCTAGCAAAAGAATATCTCCTGTCTATGTGTAAATGAGGTTTTTGTAAATGCCCAGACAGTGGCATTTAAGTGGGCATTTGTATGCTGTCCCCACACGTCTGATATTTCACACGCCTCATCCTGCAGCAGGCGTGACCCTTCGGTTATCAGATCAGCGGAATTACAATGCTGTTAAAGACAAACCTCTCCATTGTGCTAGAAAACACAGCCCAGCTTCACCAGTAAGCCAGCGATGCTGAATGCTGAAGCATTTCTACCTCCGGTGCACAAACATTTCAGATTAACATGTAAGTTCACTATAGGTTAAGTTGCTCTTATTAATCCTTAGCAGGAAGCGGATGCCCGTTCCTACACTCAGCTACTTATTTCCCTAAAAGTCTAAAGTCCAAGTATCTTTTTTTTTCTTGGGTCTATCACAGAAGCCCACAACTTTTACGATGGGCTCCCGGTAACCAGCATAACCGGTCACTGTTGTATAGCCACTGGAGCAGAGAACAAACAGCAGTGGCTTTACGAAGATATTTCTGTTAAGCAGCGCGCATTACCCTGGTGAGTGAGCTGCGACTTCTGCCCACAAAACCTTTACTCATCCTTTGCTGGCTTTTGAGTAAAAGTCAGACCCGGAGCCATGCCTCTCTCACACGCGTGGCTGCGGTTTGAGCTCCTTTTCTGACGTCCTCTCTGCAAATGTTCCACCGGCCGCGAGAGCGTTAAGTGCTGCTGTGGGCTGGCGCCCCAAAGTCTGGTGTGGGGAGGGGGAGCACAACCAGCTCCTGCGGCGGCAGCACTGCCTTTCAGACACCAGGGGAGGAGGGCTGCCGGGGGCCAGCGGGGCGACTCCTGGCCAGCTCTGCCCGCCCGGTGCCCAGCCCGGGCTGCCTGGGGGACGAGCGGGCAGCGCCCATCTGCAACGTGAGCCCTTTGCTAAACTTGTCGTGAGCATAAACACCACCGCGGTCCATCCTCGCCCTGCTCTGCTCCGAGGCTTTGAGCAGAGCTGGGAAAAGCCCCAGAGAGCAGCACCAGAGCAGCCCGTCATCCTGTTTGCACCGTGGGGAGCTGCCACGCGCACCCACCTCCAGCTCGAGTCCCCGCCGCAGAGGGAAGGCCACCAAACCCACGCAGCAGAGGGCAATCGGCAGGGGAAAGGCGGTGCGGGCTGGGTTGGAGGCTCAGCGTCCACGCGTGATGGGGAGGGAAGGCAGGGAAGCCAGCCAGCAGTCACCCGCAGTTTCGGAGTGGGAGGGAGAGCGGAAGAAGCCGGGCAACACCTGGGGTGTTGCAACCGGAGCCGGGCCCCGGCCGTGTCCCGGAGGAGCAGAAGGGCACGGCAGCTACCCACAGTTTGGAGCGTCAAGAGGGGAGAGAGGCAGCCTGCCTTCAATAACTTGGCAGGAGCTGCCTGAATAGGTGATCATCGGTCCCAGCTGAGCTCGGCAGCCCGCCCCCCCCATCGCTCCCTGCTGTCACAGCCTCTTGTTGGGGCGGGGAACCGGCTCCTTCACCCGGTTGCAGAGTGTCGATTGACCACAGCTCAGCAAGAACACAACAGCGACATGGTCCTCACGCTCCCCAGGGACAAAACCTTCCCGAGCCTGCGGAAGCCCCCGTTCCCTTCTGGTGACAGCCGTCCCGCTCGAGTGCCGCAGCTGAGCAGTGCCTCGGCGGTGCCCCCTGGGAGGGGGCAGACCCCCCGCCCTGGGAACAAACCGGGCAGGAGCCGCGGGAGGACGCTGCCGGGACCCGGATGCTGTAAAGGGGCAGCGCCCGGGGCAGTGAGATCCCAAAGCACGCAGGGGCCATTTTGCAGGCACAGGTGACAAGCTCTGTCGATTGAGTCAGCCCCATCTGGCCGGGGACAGGTTGCCCTATGCCAGCGTGAGCAGCCCTTCAGGCAGAGATCAGAAAATGTTACAGGGGGTGAGTAATCACTGCTCACCCCATTCCACGGATGGGCAAACCAAGGCACGGAAAGACGAAGCGACTCTCCGGCAGTTGCAGAGCAGAGGGTGGCACCTGGGACTCCTAATGGCCCATTTAATCCAAGTGACAGAGCCAAGGTGGCCCAGTGGGGATGCCCAGTATTGGGTAATTATCTCCATACGTGGGCATCCCAATTCCTGCCCTGCTCTCACCAAGATGCGGAGCCGCTGCCCGCTTTCGGGACCACCCAGAGCCGGGATCACACTGCAGAGCAGTGCTGGGCCAGGCTGCCCCTCTCTCGGGACCCGGCCAGGACCCAGCACGAGCCCACTCTGCCCCTGCTCCTGGCTGCCTCCAAGGTACCCACACACCAAGGGGCAGGAAGAGGGCAGCTTTTACAGCTGGTCCTGCCTCCCCTCGAGCCCCATCCACCCCGTCACTGCTGGCTTTGCACGTTCCGGACGTCGCTGGCACAGCCGGCAGCGCTCGGCATGGTAATTACCCGCTGCCTCGCCCGGGCGGGCTGATCCCAGTGCCCAGCCGGGGATGCATGTTTTCCTCATGACAGGATGCTCGGCAAGGCCCCACGGTCGAGACCGAGCAGGCCCCAGTCAACCCGAAAAAAGCATGGGCAAAGCTGCCAGGAGAGCGGGTGAGGGAGAGCAGCGGGGGCCAGGGCCACCAGCGTGCCGTCGCTGCTCCCGACCTGCTGGTGGGAGGTGCCAGAGGGCTCAGGAACGTGGGTTCCCATAGGTGCCAAGCGGCACCGGCTCCCACCGGCAGCACCAGCCCACCCCGGCACCCCGTCTCCCCAGTTGGCAAATCCGCTCCAGAGTGGAAAAGCAACAGCTCTGGGGTCCCCGACGCCTCCTCTGCTGACACGGGGCTGAAACCGGGGATGCTGGCGGCAGGCCTCCTCCCTCCGTGTGCCGAGGGGGTGCCGGAGGCAGCAGCCCCACAGGCAGGTCGCCCCGGGTCCTTCTCCCCGCCGGCAGCAACAGGCTGCTGCGAAGGCAACGCCCCAGAGAGCAGGAGGGAGAAACTGGGCCCTCCACCAAACCCCAAGGGAAGCGGGTCCGTACGGCCGCAGAGCAACCCCCGGTACTCCTCGCCGGCTCAGAGCTGGGGGAGCTGCCCCCGCCTTACCGGAGAGGTTTTCCCGTCCATCGGCCGCTGCAGGGCTGGGCTGGGATCACAGCTCCGGCACAGCCATCCTTCGCTGCGCAGAGCGAAGTCAGGTCCGCGGGGACGGGGCAGAATCTGTTTGGCGAGCGGGTTCGTACGTCAGTGCCAGCGCCGGGCGCGGAGGGAAACCAGTCCGACCTGCCGCCCGGCTCCACCGCCGCCTGTTTCCCAACTGCTCCAGGCACAGCATGCAAAACACCTGCCTCTGCCGCCGGCCGCCCCAGCCCGGCGCTGAGGAAGGCTGAGCAGGGGCAGCAGGAGCCTCGGCTGCAGCCGCAGGTCTGGGAGCAGTCGAGGTCTGGCCCTGGGGGAGAGCGGCATGCCGGGTGCCGGGGGCTCCTCACCGCGCTCTCTCCTGGCTGCCTGCCCGCCCAAGGGGCCCCTTCTCCACCGTGAGCCCGCCAGGCGCTCGCCCGCACCTCTCCTGTCCCAGCCGAGGGCTACGAGTGCCAGCTGAGGGTGGGAGAGGAGGGGATGCGCGGCCAGGTCCAACCCCAGCACAAACCCTCTCGTGCTCCCCAGGTGACCGAGAAGTCCAAAATGCCCTGTTTTGAGAGAAACGAAATGCCGCTTCCCTTCAGTTTGTCTGGAGGCTTTTTCACTCCTCGGCTAATGGAGCGATGCTTTCGCACTGTGCAAGGAGGAGGCAGCGATCTCCTGCTTCCTCTGTGGGCCTGAGCTAGGAGATGCTTTGCTTAACCCAGAACTCACATTTGGGAGAAACAGGTGAAAGTATCCAGGTTAAAAGGAAAGAGGCCCAGCTCCACTGTGTGCTTTCTGATGTCCAGACCCCCGGACCATGACCCTCGGTGCCACATGCCCCGCTCGCCCCAGCGCTTGGCTGCCAGGCGATGACGGAGCCTGCGCCTGCCCCCCTCGCCGCCCGGGGCTGCACTGCGGTCCCTGCTCTGCACTGCACGGCAGAGAGACGGGATGGTTTCCCAGAGATGCAGCCGGTGCTTCGTGTAACCCAGGCTGCTCCCAGCTTTGGCCAGTGTGTGGATGAGCCATCTCTGGGATAAGAGGTCATTGCAAGAAATGGCCCTGCTCCTGCCTGCCCGTGGCTCAGCAGGGAGGAGGGCAACCTCTCCGATGGCCTGGTCCTGGGAAGCTCCGTCTGGTGGCGTGGTGCCTCCCGTGAGCCCCATCCCGACACTATTTTCCAGGCACATTTCTCCTGGCATTATTCATAGCATAAGTCCCTTATTCATCCGGCTCCCCACCCACACCGGCTCATCCGAAGGGCAGGAGACAAGCAGGGCCGTCCAGGCTTGGAGAAAACCTTCTCCGAATCCCCCCTGATTTCAAGGTTGAAAAGCCCGGGATGGATCCTGCTGTCCCCTCCACCCCGCCCCGGGGCTCCCCATCCCATCCCTTTCCAGAGGGGTCAGTTCCTGCCCTTCTCCCACGCGCAGTCTGGGGCCAAACCCTGGTGGCCAGAAAGGGGGATTGGGGAGCTTGGAGGAGAAGACCGATCCCCGAGTCCATCCCAATCTTGGTGTTTACTCCTATTTTCCAGCCCTTTGCGTGCCTCTCTCCGATGAGCCCACCCAGAGCCTCGCCGCCCTGGCCGGTCCAGCCTTCAGAGCAAACACTTCCCTGGTGGTGGCCACGAGCCAGGCCACCTGCTCTGGGCTTTCCCTGCTTCCAGGGTGGTTTCTGAGCCAGCCCCGGCTCT
The DNA here is from genome assembly GCF_965231255.1 of Vanellus vanellus. NCBI lineage: Eukaryota > Metazoa > Chordata > Aves > Charadriiformes > Charadriidae > Vanellus > Vanellus vanellus. The sequence goes on along the minus strand of NC_138926.1, from coordinate 7,956,989 downwards.
GCAGCACACTCCTCTTTAGCTTTCACAGCACTTTGTTTGCTTTTCGCAGCTACGCGGTGCCTGCGAGGGCTCTGCCCCGCTGGGGCCCGGGGGCAGAGGGAGGCAGGGGCCGGGCGAGCGGCGAGCCGCGGCCCCACACAGCCCTGAGCTGGCGAGAAGCCACGGCCTCTTCTGAAAAGGGATTTTCAGAAAGCAGCTCCAGAAATGATTGCTTGCTGGTGTTTCTACAAAGCCACCTACGGAAAGCAAGTTACAGAGAACCGTGTGTCTGGGCTTGACCCCGGCAACCTGGTGTTAAATGTCACGTGTGCGCAACACCTCCCGGGTGAAATCCTCGCGCTTTCTTGCTGGTAACCGCTCCTATGAGCCCTGCTGCACCCTCCTGCCCTCCCAGCTAGCAACCCGGGGTGCTAATAACACACACGGCCGGAGCCCGCACTGCCAGCCCAGGAGAGGCCGGCAGCTCCTCCGCTCTCTGCTCCGACCTCCAGGCGCGAGGGAATTGGGAAGGGAAGAGGATAACACACGGGAAAGACCTGCTGTGAGGTTCTGACTCAGGTGATTTCTGAGTTATTAAAAGCAGGGCTATTCCTATTCAAAGATCATTCAATTATTTTGGAGATGAAAAGGAAACTCGGCAGCGTTCTCGAGGGCTGGTTTGACCCGTGAACTCAAAACCTCTCCTGCTGCCACTGCAAACATGGGGCTGCTCTTTTCTGTGAAGCTTTGGTTTCAGTGCGGTGCTTCGGGTGGGCAGCGACGTCTGATGCAAAGCTCATCTGTCACTACTGCCGGGTCCCCTGCCCGTGCCGGGGCGGCAGGGTGCCGCAGCGCAGCGTGTGGCCGCGGGACAGGGCTGCTGTGCCCCCCCGCCTCGGGCTGGGAAGAGGGCTCTGCCCTCCTTTCCCTGCGAGACAGCAGCTCCCGGGGCCCCTCGCGGCAGAGCCGACGCCAGCAAAGGCAGCACGGACACATGAAGTCTGCAGCTTCGAGGATGCCAAGTGGCGTTTCAGGGAGGGTGAGGGGAAAGCACTGACGAGACGGGGATCCTGGGCAGCACCTGCACGGCGAGCCGCGGAGCGGGCAGCGTGCGGGCACACTGCCGCACTGCCCCGCACCAGCTCCTCCTGTGGCACCTGGCAGTGCCCGCATCCCTGCAGCAGCGCGGCTGCCAGCAGGAGCACCGCGGGGTGGCTGCCGCGCTCGCCATCCGAGCGTTCCGCAGAACTGTCATTTCCCCTCAGCCTGTCTCATTTTCCCCTAAATTGCCAACCATTTCTCCCAAGCCTCTGAACAGCCTCACCCACAGGACCAGCCCCACTGTGTCTTTTCCCAAAGGCTCCTTCCTTCCTCATTTTTGGTACCATTGCTTTTGACTTCATTCCTTTACCTGAAACGGGAGCTGTGGCTTTGTGTGGGATGGGCTGTGCTTCATCTCAGGACTCCTAAACTCAGTGGGTGCCCGATCTGACTCACAGGCTGAGAGCAGAATGACAGGACATCACCTGGTCTCCCGAAGAGGGGAGAGTAAAGCCAGGCCGGGGTGAAGCCAGGGAGGGGATCTGCTGCTGGAGCCGTTCCCCCTGCCCGTCCCTACGGCTGGCCCTCAGCAGAGGGACGGCCGTCGGCGAGGGAGAGCCTCTCCCGCTGCCGGGCACCCGGCACCACCGCCCCGTGCCCGTATTCCCGGTGGCCCCAGCGGAGCCTGGGTGTCCCTGGGTGCCACGAGAGCCGGGCATGGCACCGTGCTGCGCCCGAGGACCTGCCACCCGGCAGGCAGCGGACGGCTCGGCAGCACCGCTGGACGCACCCCGCAGCCGATGAACTTGCTGGTGTTCTGGCCAGAACTGCCAGTTCATGAAAGCCCGTCGGCTTCAACAGGAAGGATGAGTCAGGGGACAGACCCTGTTCAGACTCGGGGGAAAAAGCAGAAATCTCCAACTTTGGGCATTTAAGACGGCTCTTTGAGGAGCCGTGCTGCCGTGGCAAAGGGACACAAGGTCCTGAGCCTCTGTGCCCGCCGAGCCAGGGACTGCTCTGAAGCTTTCTGAGGCTGTCCAGAGCATTCTCGGTTTCTCTTGCTCTTTTATCTCTGTCCTTTCCACCAATTCCCCAGTGGGAAATTCCTCTTCTCAAGACAAGTCACATGAAGACCCCTGGGTTTGCACAGGCCCCAGGAAAGCCCTCGAGCAAGCTCTGTTGTACTTTAACCTGCCAGAAGGCACAGCAGAGGACTTGCAGTGTGCTCGGTGGTAATTTAGGTCCTAGCACCTGAGGCTGGCATCACCAGACAGGCAGGACATCGCCACGGGGCCAGAGCCCCACAGCCACACCTCTGGCTGTCACTGCCAGAGCCCCGGGGACAGCTCACGGCCCCCTCCGCCGCAGCCGGCTTCGGAGCTCGCGATGCCACCCGCCCGCGTAGGTGGCGGCAGGACAGCGGTTGTCACTTGGCCCCAGAAATGGGAACCGGGGAATTGCAGAGTGAAGCAGGAGGGTACGGGCTGAGCCGAAGGAAGGGAAAACAAGAACCCCGCCTAGAGCTCCAGCGCTCCCCAGGGCTGGCTGCGACCCGGCGGCTTTAGCCGCTGGCAGGACAGGGCACCGGCCCGAAGGGACACTGCCGGGCGGTGCTGTGCTCAGTAAAATCCCTGTGACAGGTCACCCCCAGTGCTAACGCAAGGCCCCTGTGCTGTGCTTTTAGCATCTCATTTAATAGTGAAACAGCAATGGCAGACACATGATCTACTCCTATTTTCCCTTTCTCAGCAGTGTACCGTTTTGTTCAGAAAAGCACCAGAGCTCTTCCTTTAAGGCTGCTTGTAGGAAATGCCCAGCCCGGGCTGAGAGATTAGCTGTGGCTGAGTGGGTGGACAGTAAAGAAAAGTGGAAGTCGCGACACTGCTACTTTCCTCCCACTGCGCTAACGCCTCCGAGACGTCACTGAGCCAGCCTCCAGGGGAAAAACAAGCCTTCGGCAGCCTGCCAGAGCACAGCTCGGCACCCTGCTCACCCAGCCCGGTGCCCGCAGAGGATGCTGAGCCGGCATGGCCCCCTCCGCCACGGCCCTGGCACTGTGCGTGACACTGCTCCTCGCCCGGTGGACAGATGGTGAGTCTCTCTTCACACGCCGCGTTGGTCTGCAGCTCCCCGCTCGCTGCGTCTGAGCCCCACGGCTCCCGGCAGGCTGCTCCGCTCCCCTCCGCACCCGGGATCCCATCGCCGGGCTAGGGACGGCGAGGGGGGAAGGCACGCGGGGCCGGCGGCGAGCGGAGCTGCAGCTGGGGCACCTTTGGTGGCCACTCAGGGCTCAGACCGGTGGTGCCCGCAGGCTCCTGCCTGCTTGGAGCAGGACGCAGGGCTCCCCGCTCGCCCCTCACCTGTTGGGGAGCCTAAAAGCTGTTGTGTAAGCCCTCAGGCATCAGCCTGGCTTATCTCCGGCAGCGCAGACCGTGCTGCCTCGCGTTGCGGTGAAGTGCCCCGGTCGGTAGCGCGGTGCTCTGCTGACAGCCGTCCTCCCCAGCAGCCGCCCAGTGCGGCTTAGTGTTTGCTGCTGAGGAAACCAGCACAGCAAGGGTGACAGATGTTATCTATCGATGGTTTGCTGCCAGGTGACAGTACCGAAATTCAGCAGAAGGTGTGAAAAAGTCTATTTCTTCTACACAGCAGATAAGCAAAACAGGAAAGCTGAATCCAACCGGAGCTGCTCACAAACAGCAGGGGCGGGCAGGGGCGCAGGCACGGCAGGCTCCTCTCGGGCCAGGAAAGCACGGAGATCCTCTCGGCTGGGCTGAGCCGGGCTCTCCCCAGAAGAGAGGAAGGGAAAGAGGGGGATGAGCAAATGCTGAGACCTGGAAGTGGGACAGGCCTGGGCAAACCTCCAGCAAGGGCTGAGCCGGCAGCTTTTCGGGTGGGTGGTCACTGCTGAACACACGGGGTCAAGCTCCGGGTGAGCCACGGAGGAGGCAATGGCGAGGAACTCTGCCCGGCTCCTGCGGGACGGGACGGGACGGGACACCGCACAGCCTCGCCTAACGCTTGCCCTCGGTCCCGCAGGTGAGAGGCTGGCCAGCCCCACACGCGTGCGCTTCGCTGCGGAGATGGTGCATCACCTGCTGCGGTGGGAGCCGGGACACAACCCCCCCAGCGACGTCCGCTACGAAGTGGAGCACAAAGTGTGAGTACAGCGATGGGGGCACAAAGGGGTTGGTCCCTGCCCAGGGTCACCAACAGCAGTGACAACAGAGTCCCCGGCACCACTCAGCACCGCTCTCACCCCCGGCGCTTCTCCCTGCAGCTACGGCACAAATTTGTCCTGGACAGCCATCCCAAACTGCATGAAGATCCCGGAGCACTCCTGCGACCTCACGTACTACACCCTGGATCCCGCCCTGCGCTACTACGCACGGGTCAGGGCCGTGTCCAGAAACCACACGTCCCCGTGGCAGAGGACCAACTCTTTCTCCCCACAAGAAGGTAGGTCTGGTGTCTGCCCCCACCGCACGGCGGGGGCAGGAGGCTTCGAGGATGGCAGAGGTCAGGCTGCCAAACTGCTGGGGGAGAACTTTGGGACAGATGAGAGCAGGGATGTGTCTTCAGACCTTCCTGGAGGGCAGCCGGGCTGCGGGATGGGACGGCACAAATCCAGGACAGGCAGCACAGGCTGCGAGGGACGGTCACAGCTCAGTCCACTGCTGCAAAAGCTCTTATTGCTGCAAACAGGAGAAAACCCTAACGTGCTCTTCCAACGGACTTGTTTCCAGCCAGCCTGCGCCTGTCAGGCCAGAGCCTCTCCGTGACGGGCAACACTGTCCACGTGCAGCTGCAGCTGCTCCTCAGGGAGGGGAACCTCACCGTGAGATACGACGACATACAGAAGCACGCAAGGCAGTACCGGGTGTTCGTCAGGAGGACGCAGGACAATCGCACGGTGAGATGAGTTGCTGGTCCTGTGCTGTCCCCATCTGTCGCCCGCAGCACGGCTCGAGTTGAAAAACACATTTTTTAAGTACAGTCCTCTGTAAAACTTAATAACATCACAGAGAGATTTCTCTGTATGTTTTATTGCAGTAGGTTCCCCAACTCTTGTTGGGACTTCGGGTCTAGCTGCTGTCAGCTGTATTGCTGAGCACCCCGGGGACTTTCCCCAGGGACAGTGGGGGAGGCGGGAGGAGAACACGAGGCTGGGGGCTCTCAGGTACCAGCCCGTGCTCTGGTCGTTGCAGTATGAAGTGGTGAAGACCACCCCAGAGTTCAACATCAGCAACCTCTTCTGGGACACGGAGTACTGCATCAGCGTGGAGCCCGACGTGGCCAGCCGGTGCATCCACGCCACGCGCACCGACGAGCAGTGCGTCACCATCGGTGAGACAGACAGTAAGTGGCGGGGGAGCCAGGAAAGGGGGAGACCTTGCGGGACACGGATCCTCCTCAGCCTCCTGGCCCTGGGGGACCAGCTGCTCCGTGCCCCCGCAGCAGCGCCTTCATGCTATGTGCAGCGAGGGCTCTGCCTTTCCTCCCTCACCCCTGCATGTCCTCTCCCGCAGGGAGCGCAGAGCTTGTCCTGAGCATCGTCAGCTCCTCCTCCATCACCGTGTTGCTCTTGGGCCTCCTGGGGGCTCTGCTGGTGTGCACCTACATAAAGAAACCCGTGAGGCCGCCGTCCGTCCTGGTAAGGCAGCCGGGCACACGGCACCCTTTGCGGCCAGCACGAGGTCGCAGGCTCGGGCAGCTGTTGGGAGAAGCAGGGACAAAGCACAGCTCACTCTCCCCTTTCCTCTCCTTCCCAGAAGTCTTTCATAAAGCAGAGCTCGCTCTGGGTTGAGCAAGAGTCCTCACCATCGGGCAGCCCGGACGCAGACCTTGTGCAGCAGCTCTTCCTGTGCCAGAAGGAGCCCCAGCAGGACAGCGGCCACAACGACAGCACGGGCGCAGCTCAGCTGTCCCCGGAGAAGGGCTGGAGGCTCCCAGCATGGCCCGAGGACCGGGAGTGCCTGCTGGGGCCGGGGACCATGGGGAGCGGAGACAGCAGCTGCACCAGCACCGACAGCGGCATTTGCCTGCACACCTCCTCCTCCTCCGAACTGAGCTGCTCCTCAGACCACGAGCCCCAGGGCTACAAGCGGCAGTTGCCCGCCGGCGATGACAGCGGCATGGGCTTAGAGAGCCCTCACCCCACATGTTCCTCTGGCAGCGGGAACGTCAGCCCGGCCGAGACCAGGCAGCCCCACGGAGGGGAGCTCAGCCGCCCCCCTGCCGCCGGCCAGGACAGCCAGCAAGACGTGGAGTTCCGTGGGTACCTGCAGCAGTCCAAGGGCACAGTGGAGCCAAGGCAGGACCCAGCCAAGGGGATGCTCTTCTCGGGCTGCACAGGATCCCCGCAGGGCCCGGGCAGCACTGACATCGTGCTGGAGGTAGAGTGCTCCGAGCCAGCCATGGCCAAAGGGTACTTGAAGCAGTCCTCTCCCGAGCACCCCCGCAGCCGCGCACAGGACCTTGCTCCGTGGGGAGCCCCTCGGGAGCCCACTGCCTGGGACTTTTCCAGCCAGGCGGGGCCTCGAGCCCCCACTCTGCTGAGCTATGGGGCTCCGGGTGCTCCCTTGGCCTCCAAAGCCAGCCCCGAGCTCCTGAAAGCGCCCTTTGACCTGAGCATCTTCAACACTGACTTCCTGGGGACACTGCCCCTCATCTCCAGCCTCAGCACCAACGAGTGGCTCATGCTGCAAATCAACCCCCTGAGCCTGCTCAACGGGGACGGCAAGGACAGCCGGCTGTGAGCCGTCCCCGTGCCGGGGAGCGGGTGCCCGCCAGCCCCGCACGCTCACCCAACTACCTCTTCTAGCCACCGAGCAGCTACTCCTATAAGCTACCGCCGACCCCTGAATGCATCAGACTGAGCGGTGCCCCGGCCGAGACTCGCCCGGCAAGCACCGGCTTAGCTACCTCTGGGGCTGCTTTGGCCCCGGTACCGCTGTGGCCGGCCCCCAGCGCGTCCTGCCCCTTCTCTCCAGGCGGTCTCTGGTGTAAAGCTAACAAGACACGGGGCCGGGCTGTGCTGGAGCGGCTTCCCCCCCCCTTCTCTGACCACCAAGCCCAAGGATACACACCAGGACTTTTCCGAAGGACGGTACTGCCTTGTCTGCCCTCTCCAGCAGCCCAGCACAGGACACGCAACCCCAGGGCTCAGGGCCACCCCTGGGGCCGGGGCCAGCCCTGCGCTTCCCCTCCCCACTTCCCCCTTCCCCAGGCAGGCGCTGGGCTCCTCCAGCTGACGTATGTGCCGCCGGTGCTGTCCAAGCCTTTCGCAACACCGACACCGAAAGCAAAGAGCAGCCTGACGTCAGCCATGCTGCTGCTGGGAGCGTGGACCTCCCACCCCGGCTGGCCTCGCTTGGAGGGAGCGAGGGACCTTCCTGACCCCACAGAGACCCTATTCAGCCCCTGCGGCAGAGACCTGGGGCGCTGGCTACCTCCAACAGGGTGCAGGATGTGTGCAGCACCTGCCGTAGGAGCCCAGCGTGGGCCGGGGCAGTCCTGCCCACACTATGGTCCGTGTTCTGCCACTATTGCGTACAGACATTATTTATTCTATTTAATTTGTAAATACAGAAAGGATGTGGTGTTATTTATTTGGTCCTTTCATCTATACATCCTCTTCTAAGGTCAAGTTGCGTTTTCCGTTTTTAGATACGGACTTTCCCCTGCAGCAAAAGGCGATTTGCCTTTGCCTCACACAGGGAAGCGTGTTTCCACATCGCAACTGGAAAAAAAGAACAAAGCCGGCCAACTGAGAGCTCCGCTCATCTGAGGACTGGGGTAGCTGTCCCAGGCGATGTTGCGTTGTGGGAGCACGTGCCGGAGGAACAGCAGGGAAAGGGACCGGGGCAGCTCGCGGTGGTTTCACAGGGGCGCTCTGGGCGTGCGGCGCCTCCCATGAGGAGCAGCTTGGGGACCACGCTCCAGGGCAGGACAGGAGCACCTCCAGGGCAGAGTGCAACAAGTCAAAACCGGGAGGCAGGGGAACAGTTTCTGTCAGAACGGAAACAAGCGCGAGATGGGAACGACTTACCGTGGGCTAGACTTTACTACTGCCAGGTCACCAGGGAGTTTTTCCAAAAGTGACTTAGTTTCCAAGAACCTTTGCGGGGGAATAGTCCCATTAAAACTGTTGGTGGAAATCCAGCTCAGGGAGTACTTTTTTTTCAGGTGAAAACATGAATCACTGCAGTCAGGAGAAGGGTTGTTGATGCATTGCCGCATTTCCTTCTGTTACGTCTGACGCTGCACGACTCGCGCTTAAGATGCGCTCCCTGCGTCACGCCGAGGGCCTGGCCAACGCCAGCCGCGTGCATCCTCCTGCCCGTCCATTTCCACCATCTCTTCTGCCTCTGAGTATTTTGGGGGTTGGGGCTTTTTGCTTTCTTTTTTTCAACTTCCTCTGAAAAACGGAGTCATCAAAACTAAGCGTGACTCTTTTTTTTTTTTTTTCTTTTAAATGCTCCAGACGTCAAGCTCTGTGGCCGGATCCTGCGCAGTGCCAGGCGCTGCCGGTTCCAGCTCGCCGCGAAAGGCTCCAGCTGGCAGTGTCCAGCGGCAGCACCCGTGGCCAAGAGGGGCAGCGTCCCTCCCCCGCTGCCCATGAGCAGCCAGAGCTCTCCTTTCAACGAAACCCAGAAAGCCACAGACCACGTGCTCTGGCTTCGATAGCTGAGAGCACGGACGGTCCCTCCGACTCTCTGGAAATCCCGGATGCTCACATTTTCCTGAATTAAGTCACCGCCTAATGCACGGAGGACGTTCGGCTCTGACTCCTCCTGCCAGAGGCTCTCCTCCTCCCGGTTCTCCTTGCCGCGGGGACCACCGCACCTCGGCTGCCCAGAGAGGGGCTGCACCCATGCAAACACCTTTCCTCCCCCAGCACCGGCCCATGCAAATGTTTCCGACGCATTTCCCACAACGGGGCCACAGAGCCCCCGGCATCGCGCAAACGCTGCGAGGAGCAGCCCGGCGGGCGCGGGGCAGGAGGAGGCAGGGGCTTGCGGCCGCCATCAGCTCCCCTGCGAGCCGGGGCGCACTCCGGGGCTCTCCGCTCCGTCCTCACCAGTTGCCCTACACACAGCTGTGTGGCCTCCCGAGTTTCTCCTCCTTTTCCTTCTGAGCAAACGGTCTGCAAAGGAGCAGCCCCAAGCCCCCGTGCCTCACTAGCTCCCACCTGCCAGGCAGGGGCCGCAGCGGCTTTGCCAGGGCTGCTCCTGTGCTCCTGGCGCTCCCACGGCTGCTTGCTCTGCCGAGGTTGAAGGTGGCTGGCACGAAAAAGCCCACAGGGACTTTCTGAGGTGTTTGCTTGCACCACCAGCGCAGAGGACAAATTTCCACATTGGTCCAGATATTTGACAGAGGAGGGAAGTCTGCAGAAGTCTCATTTCCTTATGGCATTTTCCGCTCTTGCACATAACCAGCCACCCAGTTCTGTGGCTCGTTGCCATCCTTTGTAGCTGCCCTGTTCACCAACAGCCTGGCCCGAGGTCTCCTGGGCACGCAGTCAGCCGGTCCCCAGGGCTGGGGTGTCTCCGAGCCGTGGGGATCCATGGGGAAGGCGGCTTGTCTCTCCAGGATGCGTGCTGTGGAAACCCAGGATAAGGCATCGCTCTCTTCCTCCATCTCAGGCGAGGGGAGGCTGCGCCAGCGCACTGGCACGGGGATGGCAGCCGGCCCCGGGCACCTCCGCGGCTGCCCATGGCCGGGGAGGGCCAGTGAGAGAAACGCGGCTGTGGGGAGCAGATGGAGAAGCTCTTTTAAAAAACAGAAACTGCAATGTTCCAATTTCAGTCGAAATCCAGCATATTCGGGGGCTGTTTTTTAAAGAAGCAAGAACAGAGGAATTCCCCCCGGCTGGTTTTGGTTGTTCTTTCGGTTGCTGCTGGAAGGTGGGCGTGAGGCAGCATGGGGAAGCGGTGACGGCAGCACGCAGGCTCCAGCCCCGACCCCGGGCTGCTTTCACCCCCGGCCACATGCCCAGCGCGGGGCCGAGGCCAGCGGGGTGCGGGGAAGGAAAGGCAAACCAAAGCCTGCACGGGGGGAAATAAAACCCGAGCCCAGGGAAAGCCCCTGGTGCCCACAGGCGTGGGGAGGACTTTTGCAGGAAAAACCTTGGGACTATCCCTGGGAAAGCTGCAACGAGCAGGGGCTCTGAGGAAGCACGGAGGCTCCAGGAGCACAGCACTCTCACCCAGCGCCTGGGCTCCCCGCAGGGACACCCGCTCCTGCGGCCGCCCCAAGCACTGGCTGCTGCCAGGCACCGCGGGGCTGCCGCACGGCGCTGCTGCCGCACGGCGCTGCTGCTGGGGGACATACACGGCCGGGGACCCGCTCACCCATCGGCAGGCAGGGAGGAGCAAGGTGATGTCCTACCTGCACGCCAGCCCGGCTCCTGCCTCACAGCCCCCGGTCGTGGAAGGGCACGTAGCTGCTCCCCGCGCCGCTCAGCGAGCCGCTGATGCTGAACGGCGGCACCAGCTCCACCGCCACTGACCCCAGCCCGCTGCGGGGAAGGCAGAGATGTCAGCCAGCTGCCTGCCCTCCTCCCGCCCCTGACGGCCCGTGGCGTGGGGGCTGTCCCCGGACGGTCAGGAGTCCCCAGGGCATCTCTGTTCTGGGCAGGCAGTGCCTGCGAACAGCAGAGCTCAGTGAGTTTGGGACTGGCGAGCGTTTGCGACACCTCGGCCCCATGCAGAGGGAGCCCCCAGCCCGCCCCAGGTCCCCGCACGGCCTCACTCACCAGGTGTGGTAGAGGTTGAAGACGAAGTTGGGCCCTGGGGAGTTGATAAGGAGAGGTGTTAGAGCCGGGCAGCGCCACGAACATGCCTTCGCTTTGCTGTGACTGTGCCGTGGCGTGGGGATGGGCAGGACAGCCAGCCCCCCCGGGACACCGCCGTGCAGCCCCCTCCTCCTGCACGCCCCCAGCGTGCCCCACAGCCGCCCTGCAGGCGGGCTTCCCCAGCCCCCGGGGACCAGCAAACATCAGGTGTGCTCCCCACATGCCTTTCCTTTTGAGCCCTCCCTGCCCTGCCCGTACTCACGGCGCCAGCATTGGCCCCTCTGGTACCACCGGACAAAGGCGTAGCCAAAAAGCACCAGGATCAGCAAGGCCAGCCCAACACCCAAGACAACCCCGAGCGCGTTGATGGGCTCTTGCCCTGTAAAGCAGAGGGAGAAAGAGCTCTGCAGACGAGCGCCTCTGGGAGGCTGGGGGTTCTGATCGTCCCCTGGCGGGGGCAGGACGGCTGTGGGGCTGTGGTACGTCCCTCCACCCTGTGCTGTCCCCATGGCACAGAGGGACTGAGCTCCGTGAGGCTGTTGAGCGCTGTGGCATGGAGATTTTTGCCATCCCCAAAGCCTCATGCTGGAGACTTAGTTGCCAGCGGTCCCCAGGCAAGCGGGCGGGTGGGACGGTGACCGGGGAACGGAGCCCAGAGGGGACCGTGGGTGACCCGCTGCCCTCAGCCTAAACAGGAAAGGAACGGCTGTAAACAGGAGCCCACGTTCCCTGTAAGCAGGATCCCCGGCTATTCCCGCTCCTGGCCCCGCTGGCAGCTCACCCAGACCCCAGGCAGCTTTCGGCCGTGCCCGGGGCCCATCACATTGTGCCGGGGGCGGGGAGCTGCCCGCCCTGACAGTGCCCGTATCCCCACTCCTGGTCCCATGCACAGCCTTCTGGGGTGAAGCACCTTCCTCAGCTGCACACCTCCCACAGCCAGCGTGTCCTGCACCTCCGGTGCATCTTGCCAGCCATGCCCTGGCAGCACCCGGCCCCGCGGAGAAGAGCCAGAAGAGCAGCAAGGTGCCACTGGTGCTGGCTGTCCCAGTGCTCCCTCCCGCAGCCGCGCAGTGCCATACCCCGGGCTGTCCCCGCTGCCGTCCCTGTGCAGCCGCGCAGACCCATTTCTGGACAGGCAGTTCCCTCTAGAGGACGCATTTGTCAGGGCGAGCAGCCTCCTGCTGCCGGCGCCGGGCTGGGACCGGGTGACAACAGAGCCGCCCAGGACCTGTGCGGGAGCTCTGCACCCCCTCCATCCCTCCTGTCTGCACCGCGGGCTCTGGCGCAGCCCAGCACCGGCCAACACCCCCGGCACCGCCAAGGGGACACCAACGTGCCCAGGCACAGCACAGCGATGAGCAGCCATTGCTCCGCTGACTGCGGGTCGTGTGCGGCACAGCACAGAGCTCGTGCGGTGCACAGCACAGGGCTGCTAATCCCACCTCTCTCCCGCTGCTGCCAGCTCCCGCTCTCCCGAACCCCTGTGCAATACCATCCTGCACCCTTCTCCGCTGTCACCGTGGGCTGCAGCGTGAGCCCGTGGCACAGGCAGCACAGCCTCTTGCACACCCGCCCGCACCTCAGCATCGCCACCCGCCCGCAGGACCCCCTGACCAGTACGCTTCCCAGTCAGTCCCGGTATGGCCCATTAGCAAAATGTAGGCAGGGTGGCGGTGGGCACAGCTCTGGGGGCTGCTACGGCTGCTGTGCCCAGGAGGGGACGGCAGGGTTTGGCCGCTGCCTGGGAGCACGGTCAGCCCCGCAGCGCTCCCCTGCCCGTGCGGAGGGCTCGGGGCCAGTGCCCGGCACAGAGACGGGGTGCTGTGCCCTACAGCATCAGGAGCGAGGAGGCAGCGGAAAAGGATGACCTAACAGCAGCTAAATTTAGACAGATGCCGGCGGAGTGAGAACATTTCCCCTGTGGTCACAATGTTTACATAGTGAGCAACGTCCCAGGGCGTCCTGCAACCCGCAGCACTCGCTCTACCTGACGGGACCCGGCAAACACCCGGGGAGCCGCAGAGCATCGCGCTGCCAGCTCCCAAGCTGCGCGGCAGATGAGCAGGACCAGCCTGCCCTTCCCTTCTGCTGCGGCCTCACGGCAGGGCTCAGAAGGCCAGGATATGCGGGAAACCCACGCACCCCGCTTCTGCCGGGCCAGGGGTGGGCCAGGAGCCCCGGGACCCCAGCCCCCAGCACTGGCCGGCATGGGTGAGGTCAGGGAGTCTGCCGCAGGAGTGACTCATGCAGCCGGAGCTGCGGGACAGGAGGAGCATGGTGCAATAGCCTCCCTGAATCAGCCGGCTGCCGAAACTGCCCCCTCCCTACGCCTACCGCCGGTGGGAGGATGACGGCTTCGTGCCCAGCCCCGGCCCCGTGGCGTGCATGGGAGGTGCTCCCTGCCCCAACACCCTCGGGAGCCGACGTCCTCGCATCCCGGCGAGGGGCTCCGAGCAGCACTGCTCGAGGCAGAGCCACACCACCAGCTGAGCCCCGAGCCCCAGCTCCGCAGACAGCAGCGGGGAAGGGAACGTTACCAAGCCACCACCCGTGCCATAAAATATCCCCACCTCCCATAAGGGGAGAAAAATGCCACCCACTCACCTGCCCGGGGGTCCATCTCCTGGTGCCCAGGGCCGTGCCACAGGAGCTGCTCCCGGCTGGCCCGGGCTGGCAGGTGCTGCAGCAGAGCCCGGTGCACGCTGGAGCCCGGCACGTCCTGCCCGTCCCCTCCTCTCCCGGTGACACAGCCGCCTCACCGCCCGTGCCGCAGCGAGGCCGGGCACCGCTCCTCACCTGCTGGTTCAACTGGTTCCCAGGGGAGAAAGCAGAGAAACTCTGGTAGACATCACTCCTCACGCGATGGACGCGCAGCGCCCGTGCCCCAGCCCGCGACGGCTGCTCCCAGCCCAGCCCAGCCTCCCCTCCCGCATGGGATGCCTGCCCGCACGGGCAGCTCTGCCCTCCCGCTGCTGGCAGGGACAGGCAGCCTGGCAGAGGCCAAACTGGTAGCGCTGGGAGCCCCAGGGGCAGGAACACCCTGGACACAGGGGTGTCCAGCCCTGGCAAGGTGCTGGAGCGGCTGTGTCCTCCGAGTGCCACTTCCTGGCAAAGAGCAGCAGACAGCAGTGGGGCAAGGTCCCACACGGAGCCCGGGCTTGGGCATTTGGGGATGCCCAAGAAGGTTATGGCCCTGTGCAGGGACAGGGCACCCACGGGGAGGGCAGGACCCCGGGGTGACAGGGTGTCCCCCACCCGCTGACCCCAGTCACAGACACCTCCTGGTGTGATGCACTCACGGCTGTATTCGATCTTCTCAAAGTCACGGGGTTGGGTGGCCATCACCGCCTGCTTACAGATCGAGGGGGAAGCCATCTCCCGAGGCTGCAGATAGAAGGTAGCAAACAGGGATAACCATTACCAGCTTGGAAACTGGGCAGCCAGGGGCAAAATCCCTCTGCCCCGGAAACCTCCTCTTTGTGCACGTTTTACTGGGCACAGCCATCAACTATGCAGTGCCCCGATGCCGGCGGGCAGGGCAGGAGCCAAGGCAGTGTGCACAGCCCTCCCCAGGAGCCAGCTCTTGGCACCGAGACCCGGGGGCAATGCCTGGGACTCGTGGGGACGCTGGCCAGGGAAGGGCGGGACGCAGAGGGGATGACGCACGTTGCAGCCCCCGAGGCCCTGGCAGCGCCCGGCTCGGACAGAGAGGCCGGTACTGCTCCTTGCCAGGACACAGAGAGGAAAGGGACGTGGTGCGTGTCCATGTGGCTCGGGGAGGCTGGCGGCCATGCAGAGCCCCGGGCAGCCCTGCCTGGCCCTGGCCTGACCCTAGAGCCGGGGTGCCCGGAAGCCTGCGTCATTCCAGGGCTCCACACACAAGAGGCCAGGGAAGGGTGATGTGCTGGAAACGCAGCCGCACTCCGGGAAGCAAAGCCCCAAAGGCGCGTGGAGCCGTGACATAACATCTGCAAACCTCAGCTGCTTCCTCAAAGCCTTTGCTTAACCTCAAAGGAGGAAGAGCTGCTCCTCCACCGTGCCACCTCCCACCCCGCAGACGCTCCTGGGCTGCTCTCCCTTCCGTGGCGCTGGGGCCAGGCTCAGCCGTGGGGTGTGTGTGGGGCTGGCACTGGGATGCTCTGGAAGGCAGCCTGCGCCTCGAGGGGGTCTCTGTGGCACGGCACAGGGCTGCAGCTGCGCAGGCGGTGCTGGATACATGGGTCTGAGCTCGCTGCAGAGCCTCTGCCCATCCCTGCTGGCCCGGCAGTGCCCATCTCTTGAGCTGCTTTTGCTTTTAAGTCACACTTGGTTCCCTGACAAGGGACAGGAATGTCCAGACTGGACAGGAGAGCTCGTTCCACCATGCCGCATCTCATGCTGCACCCGGTGCCCACACAGCCGTTTGCCTGTGCTGCCCCCCCAGGACCCACCGAGGCACGCCAGGGACGCAAGCGCTCTGCCCCACTCCCCGCTGCTGTGTGCAGCCCCTCAAACCAGTTTGCAAGCTGAAAGCTCCCGCAGTAGTGCTGGGCACCCTCCTGCACAACGCACGTGACCGGACCCGCTGCTGCCCACCCTCCATCCCACGGTCTCCGGGCATCACACGGACCACGCGGGCAAGAGCCGAGACCGCAGCCTGCCGAGGTCCCCACGCCTCCCGAGGGGGCCGGATCCCCACCCGTGAGTGTGGGAGGGTGCCCCTTATGTGCAGACCGCATGCAGACGCCAGGAGCCCCGGTCAGGCTGCCGGGCCGTGCTGCCCGCTCTCCGCGGAGGGGCTGCGGCAGGGGTGAGCCGGCACAGCGACGGCACAGCTCCCCGGCCGAGGAGCTGCAGGTCCGGGATGCTCCGCAGTCTCCCCGCTGGCACAGCGCACACACCTGGCAGCAGCAGCTCTCCCCGACGGTTGGGAAAGAGTGATTACGAAAGAAGGAGAGAGTAATTAGCTGCTCGGCAAATCCTGCACACCGACCACTTGCAGCGGGAGTCTGCCCAGGGCCCGGCTGTCCCGCCAGCTGCCGGCGGGGCCCACCGCAGCCCGCGGACTCCCTCACCCCGGCCCGCTCCCTGCACCAGCCTTTGCCCAGCCGCGGCACGCGGCTCCTGCGCACCTAAAGCTAAATGCCCGTCCTGCCCGGCAGGGCTGCCAGCAGCGGGCCAACGCAAGCCGCTCTGTCCCGGAGTGATTATTCCTGGACGTGTAGCCCAGCTTTGCATCAGAGACCTGCACATCTGCACGAGCAGCCTCAGCACCTGCCGGCAGGCACAGCGCTTCCCCCAAACGGGGCTCGGGGGCTGTAAGAGCCCCTCTCCCCCCCGCCCCTGCCAGCCCCATCTTGTGCAATGCCAATGAGCTCAACCAACACAGGGCAGCCGCTCTGCAAAGGGCCGGGGGGGTGGCAGGAGAAGGGCACGGCCACCCCTGAGCTCACACTGCGGTGCCCCGCAGGCAGACCCAGCCTCGGCACTGAGCCCAGCGCATCCACATGGAGAGCGGTGCTCTCTACATCTCCGTAAACGGCCCAGGAGCACCCCAGCAGGGTGGGAACTGGCAGTCTGCATTGCCACAGAGTTGCTGTACCACAGCAGGGACAAAAGCCAGGGAGAAAGAGGGAGCTTTGTCCCAGAGGGCAGGTAAGGGAGTCTGGAGGGGCCACGCTCCAACCTCCGCCCTGCCCAGCTTGCTGGGACGCCCGCTGTTACAGTCGCTGGGCTCGGTGGGTGCCCCGCTCCCCCCGGGCAGCAACAGCTCCGTACAGCCCGCCCAGGACATCAGCTACTGCGCACAGCCAGACACCACCACGGCAACCCCAGCGGTACCCTGCCATGGGCACCCGCTCGCCTTCCTTTTAACTTCACCCCGGTGCTGCCAGCCGCGGCCTGGGGCTGCGCGGGGACACACAGACCGAGTGACCCGAGAGACGGGAGCACATAATGGCCCGGTAACCTCATGCGTAAACCCTTCTCCTTTCCTCCTCCACCTACCAAAACCTCTGTTTAAAAACAAGCCGGTGCAACGCGGAAGAGACGGACAAAGAGCGGGACGGCTGTGGTTCCTCTTATCATCAGGAGAGGAGCAGGAAAAATCCTGCTCTGTCAGTCAGTTCACTCCTGATAAGCTATTTTGTGACAGCAGCTCTGCAGGTGAGTCACCCTCCAGTGGCAGATGCTCAGCAGATTATTGCGGGTGATGGTGCTGCTGATAGACTGGTGTTATATTACCATACAAATCATAAATCCTGTTTCACAACTCCTGTTGTGGGTTTTAAGGAGTGCTTGGGCGGTCCTGCCCCAGTCTTAATACAGCGCAGGCAGAGCGGCGCAGGCAAAGGGGCGGCAGGAGCATCGCCAGCCCGGCTCCCTGGGCATCGGGGCACCCACAGCCTCCCCGGGACCCAGCCGGGAGGATATTTGACGGGTTTCTGCAGGCAGAAGACCACGCCAGAGCTGGAGGAACATGGTGAGTTCCCGACTGCTTTGCCCGCCGCTCGGCCCCCTCCCTGCACACCGGCCCCCAGCCCCTCGCCCCGGGAGCGGCAGCGGGCACCCCGCGCACCCCACGCTCGTGGCCCCGCTCTGCCAGGAGCGATTACTGGTCGTGAGGCAGCCCAGGCTCCAGAGAGCTGCTGCTGCCTGGCCCCGGCCCCCTGCAGCATCCAGGCAGGGAAGGGTTTCACCCGTCTCTCTCAACACGCCGCCGTGGCTGTTGGATATGGCGCTCGGCTATCCCCAGGAGCTCTCGCTCCCACGTTTCTCTCTGGCTTGCCTTGACCCTCTCCCAGACCGGGAAGCAGGCAAGTGAGGCGGTGTGTCTCGCAAGTCTCCTCACCAAGGGGAATGTGCCCTTCCGGAGCATCTTAACCCTCCCCCAAGAGGGGGCTGGTTCTTAGGCAACGCCTGGGGAAGAGCCCGACACCCCGTCCCTCGGCGCAGCTCCCACCGCGGGACTGCTGGTCCCTCTGCTCGGCACAAGGCACCTGCCCGGTTCAGCTTCCTGCAGTGCCTTCTGCAAGCAAAGCCACGGCCGCCAAAGCCCAGCCTGGCACGCAGTCCTTCCCGAGGAGGAAAAGGCTTTCTTAACAGAGGGCAGCGAGTACGGCCGGCTCGCTGGGCACCGTAAAACCCTCCACCGGCGATGCACCGGGACATCAACTGCTCCGGGGCGGGGGGAAATCGCGCCCCTCTGCACAGGGGCAGTGGCTACACGCGCCCACGGGTTAAATCCCCACAGCCAAGGAGTGAGCCCGGGATCCGAGCACCCGGCACCCTTTGAAGCTGGGGGTTGCACAGGAACGTCCCACTTCCCTCGTCGGGGAGCAGCTGGCACAGCTACCCCGTGTGCCTCGGCGCCCTCCAGCCTCACGGCAAGGGGCCGGCTGCCCCCTGGGCTGCCCGAGCCTGCTCGGACGGCAACGGTGCACAAGTCCAGCAGGAGTCCGTGGCTCGTGGGCTGGCACTTGCACAGCTGGGGTGCGGACTGGCCATAGCGGCGTTAACGTGCTTCCAGAGAATACGGCAAGGGAGCTCAATTAGTTACGGTAGCCTTGAGTTCTCCAGGAAATCATGTGCTCCACTCCACGCAGGAGCTGGCACAGCTCTTGCCTTGCTTTGGGTTTAACCAGTGCGGCTCTTGCCTGTGGTGTGGTTTTGAGAGCAAGCGGGCAGTCCCGGAGAGGCAGCCCCCGGGGCAGCTCCGAGCTGCGAATCTGTTTGAAAGGGCGGAGGTTCATGGACTGAAGAAAATGTAAAAAAAGGAAAAAAAATCAGCAGTAGGCAATACCTTGTGTGGGCGGGAAGGTGGCCAACACCACAGCATCGGCCCCCACCTGTGTCCGCACCAGCCCTGCACAGGGCTGTCGGAAAGGAGCCCGATACCAGACGACGTGATGGGCACAAGTACGGGCAGCTGTGCCACTGCGGTGCCGCTCAGCCGCAGAGCCCCGGCCGTGCCGGGGAACCTGGAGGAGCTGTCAGGGCTGGGGCCCTGGGACTGCTCCCGCAGGGAACCGTTAGGATCCCGTTATCCGGGTCATGCCCAGCCCAGGCCCACGGTGACACAAGAGGTCAGCATGAGGAAGGATCGGCCCCACGTGCCCTCGGCTGCTCGGAGGACGGAGGTGGCGTGCAGGAACAAGCCGGGCCGGCATTACAAAACTCCCAGGGCTCCTGCAGGCACCCGTGCCACAGAGAAGCTGCTCGGGAAGGGCAGCGGAGATGGGAGGTCCAGGAGACGTGCTCCCCTTCCCACCCTGCCCTCCTGCTCCCAGCGGGTCCCCGACTCCCTGCCACCGGGAGCTGGGCTCTGAGCCCCCGCGAGCTGATCCGGAGCTGGGATCCCCTGGGAGCGCCGCAGTGTCCTCACAGCAGCCAGGAAGGCCGGAGGGGCCGTGCAGAGCCCACCCAGGGGCCGGGCACTCGCCACGACTCGCCCGTGCTTGGCATCGGAGCCAGATGAGCCCGGCTGTTTGGAGAAAGGCCCCTGACATTTCCTCAAAAGAGCCAGACGGCCGCGTGCTGGGGCACGGGCACATGCCCGCGGCCCCACCAGCACCGGGCAGGATCCGGCCCTCCCCTGCACAAGTCACTTCTTGTCCCCGGGCTGGGGAGCAGCCGAAACTGGCAGCCCAAGCCATGCAGCCGGGCCGTGACGGGGAGGCAACGTGTCCTGGCTGGGCGAGGGGCAGTGCCGGCTGCGCTAGCAGCACATTAAATCCAAGCTATCTTTGTGTGATAACCCATGAACAATCGCTTGCCACTTGCCTGTCAGATCCTGCGGGTAGAGTCTTTGTGCGTGGCTAAACATGCCCAAGCACAGTGGCCCAGAGAGGGAGGGCTCCACCGCTCCCTCCTACCAGCCTTGGGCGGCAGCGCGGCCCCTTTACAGCCGAACCGCATCCTGTGTCTCACCGCACCGCTTCTTCAAAGCCCCGGCCTCTGCACAGGGGCCTCCGCTTCCCATTTGAGGCGACGAACGCCATCATCTCCAGCCCTCTGCTGCCCAGAGAAAGGGGTGCTGCTCCCGCAGCCCAAGGAGCAAAGGCTTCCAAACCCCAAACTCTCCTGAATCGCGCTCCTGGATCTGTGGGTTTATTGCAGTGTTTTTAATCCTCCTTACCTCTGTTCATGCTGGGTACGTGCCAAAAAGCTCATCTTACCTGTCGTGGTAGACTCCAGAAGCATGGGCAAAGGAACGGAGCTGGCTCGGGGCGGGATGGGCATTCGAGGGAAAAGCAAGCGTGCCGCGTTCCGCAGCTGGGCAGGAGCACGCTTTCAGAGCACAAGCTGCCAGGAAGCAGCTCAGCAGCACAGCACGAGCATGGCTGCAAAACAGAGCAACAGACGCCTACGGTGCCCTCCTCAAACGCCCCCCCCAGGGGCTCTGATCTCTGCCCGGCTCCAGCCCGCCCACCGAGGACGGGGCACGCGGCCGGCGGGTGCGGCTCACGGGACCCTTCCTACTGCAGTTGGGCATCTCTCGTGCCAGAAGCTATCACAGGGAAATAATTTTGAAGAGAACAAGTGGGATCGATGCCTTACTCATCACTCGCTCCAGCGCTGCCTGCTGCCGGGGCTGTGTTTTCCGTGTGTCCTAGCAGCGGCACAGCGCTCCCTCCCCGCCCCGAGAGCGCTCCTTCCCATGGGCAGGGCTGGTTTCTCCAGCGGCTCCGGCAGTCGGCAGGGGAGGACTTGGGCTGTGCCACTCGGTTTCTGACCCTGTGCTGGGCCAGCTGAAGAATATAACCCCCGTCGTGACATGTCCGGGTGGCATAGCCCTGCAGGCACGTGTATTTTGACTCAGGGTTTGTTTGCACATCAGAAAGTGCCGCTTTCATAATGCCCACGACTTCTTCAGCCTGTGGTGCATTAACGGCAGTAACTCCATGACATTAATAGCCAGTTACTGGAATAGCGCAGGCGGTGCCCACAGGACCGACACAGCCGGCGGTCCCGGGTTGCAGCAGAGACAAGCGTTGTGGCAGCAGGACATGCCACCCACCCCTGCGGCCGCCTCCATCCCCAGCAGCTCTAAAGCAACCTCAGCTGTAGGTTGGGGCAATTCCCCCGCTAATCCTCCTGGTGGGCCTCAAGCAAGCCAAAGAGACGGCAGCCTCCAGGCCTGCCCAGGCTTAGCCGACCCTCCCCTTGCACTGGGCTGCCCTCCCCGGGGCGGCTGACCGTGTTAGCTGGGCACGGGAATCGCCATGGGGCCAGCTAGCCACGCTGCTACAGACCCTTCCCACCTGCCAACTGCTTTGTGGCTGAAGTTTCAGCTCGGTAACTGGTTTTCCCCTCTGGTTTGCAGGATTTAGCCTCCGAGCGGCTGAATGGCAGAGGTAATGCCCACGGGGGCCGGGGGCGCGGGTGCTGCCAGGCTGAGCCTGGCGACACAGGGCCACGCTCCTCTGTGTTGCAGGTCCCAGCACGAGGCGCAAAGCCTCCACGGCGCTGGAGTCCTTCAAGCGGATCGGCATCCCCGTCCTGGCAGCTGTGCTCTGCCTCGCTTGCCTGGTCGCGGTCGGGTTCCTGGGTACGGCTCCTGCTCTCCTCTCCCCCCTTCTCCTCCCGCTGCTGGGCACAGCCACGGCCCGGCAAACACGGCTCTGGACCCAGGGCTCAGCCGGGACCGGCTCTGCCACCTTCTTGCCGAGCCCCCAGGCGCAAGCCCTGAGCCCGCCCGGTGGCACGAGCTCAGCGCTGAGCTCCCCGTTCCCTCTAGTCAAGGTTTACCTGGACTACCACTACTTCTTCTGCAAGCAGCCCCTGAAGCTGGTGCCGCTGCAGCAGGTGTGCGACGGGCAGGTGGACTGTCTGCACGGGGAGGACGAGGCCAACTGTCCCCAGTGGGTCCCCGAGGGACCACCACCTGGGGGTGAGTCCAGGACCCCCTGCTCGCGCCGCGGAGGGGCCGGGCTGCTGCAGCGAGCCTCCGCCCGCGACAAAGCTCACTTTGTGTCCGTCTCCAGCCCGTGTTTCCAAAGACAGATCCATCCTGCAGGTGCTTAACAGAAACACCGGAGCCTGGTCCTGCGTCTGCCACGACCACTTCAACCTGGTGCTGGCGAAAGCCGCCTGCGAGCAAATGGGCTACTGGAGGTACGCGGCTGCTTTCTCCACGCCTCTCTCGCCTGCTTTGTCTACCCCTCTCCCAGAAAAGCTCTTTTTGAGTGGGGCTGTGTTTGCTGACAAAGCGCTCAGAGCTCCGCACTAACGGTTTCAGTCCCCGCTCCCCCCGCGGAGCACTCTGCACCCCCAGGAGTCTCTGTGCTGGAAGCCCTGGCAGCTTCCCATGGCAGCACAGCCCGGTGCCGCGCGTCCCCCGCTCTGTCCCCAGCCCGCGGGCCCCCTGCCCGCCTCCCACCCCTCACCTCCCCCCACCCCCGCGCAGTCACCCCTGCAGCGGGGCTGCCCTGCGGCTCCCCACAGCGTGCGCGCAGCCACCCCGCCGCAGCAGCCCCTCCTGCGGCAGGCGCAGAGCCAGCCCGGGTCCCGGCTGCCGATGGAGCTCTCCCGGAGGAGGCTGCGGGCTCCGTGCTCCCCTTTAAAGCCCCGGGAGAGCAGCAGCGGGGCGGGGGGTGGTGCCGCACAGCTGCGGGCAGCGCTGGGTCCCTGCAGCTGCGATGAAGCTCCATGACGCCCACCTGTGTCCACCCCATGCTGCTGCCCCGAGCTACCTGCAAGTTTGTAGTGCTGCATTCCACTAAAGGCAGTTAAAGACGGGATTTGGGAAAACTGCCTGCTAGCTCTGCGTGTTTGGTATCAGCCCTGGGTTAAGGGAGAGCCTGAGTTGAGTTAGGGGTATACTAATAGACAGAACGGGAGGAAATGATAGAACAAGAGGAGATGGCTTCAAGTTGCGCCAAGGGAAGTTGAGATTGGATATTAGGAAGAATTTCTTTACTGAAAGGGTCATCGGGCACTGGAACGCGTTACCCAGGGCAGGGGTGGAGTCCCCATCCCTGGAGGTATTTAAGGCTCGTGTAGATGTAGTGCTCAGGGACATGGTTTAGGGGTGGGTTGTCAGTGTGAGGTTAATGATCGGACTGGATGATCTTACAGGTCTTTTCCAATCGGGGAGATTCTGTGATTCTGTAAAGAGAAGATGGGTTCTGTGTCTGAGCGCCTCTAGACTGAGCCCAAGATGGTATTTTCCAGTTCCAAAAAATCAGGGATTGAGGCTATGAGCACAGTCCCCAGATGTCACAACAGCAGGGAAACCCCTGATGTCCCCTGCCGCTCACCTCCTGGAATAGCAGGAGTGGTGTCCCTTCCTTCAGCACACTCCTGTCCCCCCATCCAGCCCCCCGCCCTTCAGGGCTGTGGCGGGTCCCCCTGTTGGCATCCCCGTGTCCCTGTCCCAAGGAACCCCCTTTTTCTACGGGGTCTCTCTCTTGCTCACTGGCGCAGGGTCCACATTCCCTCCCTAAGCTCCTGCTTCCTCCCTGTCTGCCCAGCTCTTTGTTGGGGCCGTAGGCGAACGTTTAGGACCTATTTGTAAAGCTTCACTCCCTAAAGTTTCAGAACGGGGATATACCATCTTTGGCTCAGTCTGAGCCCAAACCGCCGAGTTTCCAGGCTCCTGGAGGTGCTCAGACACCAGTGCCTGTCTTCTCCCAGCATGGGTGCCCCGCCAGTGGCATCCCTGGGGCTGTGCCCCCCAAGTGTGCTTCCTGACCCGTGCCCCCTGTGTCTTTCAGCACCCCCACGTTCCGGGCGGCGGAGGTGGGCGCAGGGCAGCCCCTGCCTCCCCGCGAGGTGGTGCTGAGCAACGGCAGCCTGCAGATGCCCGAGCCGGGCAGGTGAGTGGTGGGGCTGTGCCGAGGTGGCCGCCGTGCCCCTCACCCTGCACGGGAGCCCACCGTGCCCAGCCACGGAGCCAGAGCCTCTCCCCGGCCGAATCCAGCCCTTTTCCTCCTTCTTCCAGGAAATGCCTCTCTGGACAGGTTGTTTCACTCTTTTGTTCCGGTAAGTATCATGAGGCTGTTCGCACCTTGCGGGCGCGCAGGGCCATGTGCCGCTGCGGGTCCTCGTTCCTGGCACGGCCCCGTGTGCTGCGCTGCGGCCGCGAGAGCTCGGCGCTGGCCCAAGCCCTGGCCCTCCCCGGTTCCCACACCCTCGGCATGAGAAAAGTTGGATTTAATTACCACTAACCTTCCTGTTAAGCCAGTATAAACCCCCCCAGAAATGAAACACCTAAGAGAGGCTTAACCACCTGCCTGAATGGGTTTACTTTTGCTGATGAATTACCCTGATTAAACCAATCCGCCCGGTGGGCTGGAGAGGGCAAGGAGCGGCTGAGCCCATTTCAGCAAGCCTGGGGACGATGTGCAAACAGAGAACAAAAGGGGGTGTGCCGAGCGGCCCAGGAAGGGGTGACATGGGTAGTGACACAGGGGGTGGTGCACCTGAGCAACGCTCCCCTCCCTGGGAGGCGCAGGAGCCTCCATAGCCTCCAGCCCCGCTCAGCCCCAAGGATGGAGGAGGGCAGAGCGGGTGCTTTTTCTCTCCCCACCGCCGCAGCTAACGTGTTGCTTTGCCACTGCTCCGCTGCCGGGCAGAAGGCTGCGGGGAGAGCGTACGGACCACGCGCGTGCTGGGCGGCAGTCCGGCTGCCATCGAGGCTTGGCCGTGGCAGGTCAGCTTGCAGTACAAGAAGGAGCACATCTGCGGGGGCAGCATCATCGACCCCCGCTGGGTCCTGACGGCAGCGCACTGCTTCAAGTGAGTCGGCGACCTCCCCGCTGCGGCGTACCGGCCAGCCAGCACCGACGTTCCAGGGCTGGCTCGGCTCCTCAAGTCCCTCTGGGTTTAGGCCACGGGTTGCTTCAATGCCCCGTAATTGACATGTCTGCCCGGGGCTTTGTGCCCCTGGGTCCAGCGCAGCTGAGCGACGCCGAGCAGGGCAGCGCGGAGGGCTTGGCCGCCCGTCCGCGCAGCAGAGGCAAGGAGGGGAAAGAGGGGAGCAGTAACAGACGTGTCTGTGCACAGGAACAACCCCGTTGTTCAGAGCTGGCGCGTGAAGGCTGGCTCCGACCTCCTCTCGGGCACCGCCACCCTCGCGGTGGAGAAGGTCTTCCTGGCCGAGGTGACGCCCGCGTCCCCCAAGGACAACGACATTGCCCTGGTGAAGCTGCGGTCTCCCCTGCGTGTCTCAGGTGAGAGGTGGCACACGCCTGCTCGGAGCAAGAGCTCGCGAAGGCAACGCTCGCCGGGCGGTGGGAGAGGGCCACGTGGGAGCGGAGCCTTACTGAGAGCACAGCGGGCAGCCGGGTGCCCGGCCAGCCGGGCAGGGGCACCTTCCCCGCGAGCCCCCCCAGACGTCTCCTGCGCCTCTCCTCTCCCTCCCAGAGAGCCGCAAGCCCATCTGCCTGCCCTATTTCGATGAGGAGCTGGCGCCGGGCACAGCCCTGTGGGTGATCGGCTGGGGCTACACGCAGGAGCACGGTGAGCGGGACAGCGCGGGGGCGAGCCGAGGGCAGGGTGCCCCCCAGCACCACTCCCAGGAGTGGACGGGGCCGGCGGGCTACTGAGGGACCCCTCTGAGCGGCCACAGTTCACACAGGCAAACTGTCGGAGACCCTGCAGCAGGCGGAGGTGAAACTCATAGACAGCGAGAGCTGCAACCTGGCCACCTACCACGGGGAGGTCACCGAGAGGATGCTGTGTGCCGGCCTGCCCCAAGGCGGCGTGGACACCTGCAAGGTGGGTGGCGGTCCAGAAAGAGGTGGGGGGGTCCACATCCATCAATGAATAGCCCCTCTCAGGGAAGAGCTCCTCTCCCGGGAACGGCCGCAGACTGCAGCCATGAGCACCGGCACCCACTGTGCTGGGGCCGGGCGGGGGGCTCCTCAGCCCCCGCTCAGACGGGGTGTCCTCGCAGGGGGACAGCGGCGGGCCCCTGCAGTACGCCGGCAGCCACTGGCAGGTGGTGGGCATCGTCAGCTGGGGCCAGGGCTGCGGGACCCCCAGCACGCCCGGCGTCTACACCAGCGTCCGTGCCTACCTCAACTGGATCTACGCCGTCCGGAGGGTCAGTGCCGTGCTGCCGCCACCGCTGCAGCAACACGCTGGGCTGCGCTATCCCGCAGGTTTTTGGGGGGCGGTGGGGAAGGGTCAGGGCCCCCTCGGCGGCTCTGCGCAGAGGGCAACCGTGCCAACGGAGCGCAGCGTCGCTGCAGGGCAGGCGGCGGGGCTGCGCGGGAGCCGAGCCAGCTCCCTATGGACACAACTCTGTGCCTCCCGGTTTCGGCTGCCCTTCTAAGCTTGCCGTCGCTTCTCCCCCTCTCTCTCCTTCCAGACGGAGCTCTGAGACCTGCCAGGACAGTTCCCTCCCCTCTCCCCGAGCCTTCCTCTCCATCCCGACTGATGCGCTTGGCCGTCTGGGCTCCCGCGGCAGCTGGGCAATGGATCTCGAGCCATGGAAGGCGAGCGGTGCCTCCCGCCCCCTCGCTGGCAGGCTGTGATTCAGTGCGCCAGAGGCCAGCCAAGGAGGCAAAGGGCGGCTCGGGGCGACGGCCAGAGATACCGTGAAGGAATCTGACCGGCTCAAGCTCCCTTCCGGAGAGAGATTAATTTATTGCCCTGTGCCACCCCTGCTGTGGCAGGAAGGCTCCTGTGGGGCTAAGCTGCTGTTTGCTCACCACTGTTATACAGAGAGAAATGATGTTTGCGCTGTCGAGTATCCCCAGTAAAAGAAAGTATTTGTTTTTTCACGCAGCCTCCGAAGGCTTCGTCCCTCTCGCTCGCAGGGGTATTCCTGGCAATACCCTGCGCTGTACGCCGGGGCTGCTTTCCCAGCGCAAGGCAGGGTTTATTTGCCTCGTGCTTGTGAACAAGCAGTTCCTGCGCACAAGGACGAAAGTGCTGCGAGGACCTCGGCCACGCAGTCAGACAAGCTGATCAGAATGGGGTCAGTTTAAATTCCTTTAAACAAACAGGGACGTTAGGCATTATTTTAAACCAACCTTTTCTAGCGCAGAAATAGGGGCCTCTCGGTGCGACGTGGCAGGGAGGGACCCCGCTTTCCAGGCAGCTGCCCCCAAGAGCACCTTTTGCGCTGGGAAATAGCCCCAGGCGCCCTGCAAACACTGCCGCTCCGAAGGCGGCACTACAGCCGCGTCCCGCGGCCCACGCCGGGCTGCCTCCAGGTACCCGCAGCCCTGGGGCTCGAGTGGGCAACGCACACACAGTTCACGGGAAGCCTAAATCGACACCCACAGCGACCCAAACTAGAGCAAGTTTCTCTAGTAAACGTAAACTTTATTTCAGTCAAGGCAAAGCTAACTAGGTCTCTACAGTGCAAAAATGTGCTGTAAGTCATCACGCAGCATGTTGTACACACCCCGTGTTTATTCGCAGGCATCTCCTACATGTACTTATATATGCTTATACACATACGTGTCTGCCGCAGCACGCACCTCCGGCAGGGCCTTCTCCCCCGCGTGCCCCGGGAAGCCCCTGCAGACCCCCCAAAGCCCTTGTGACAGCAGGGACCCCGCAGGAGCTGGTGCAAGCTCCCAAGCCAGCCCGCTCCCCCGGAGCCCACTGCGCCGCGTACGGCACCCACACGTATATGCGTATAGAGTTCCAAAAACTGGTTATGTTGAATTTTCCATCAAGCCAGAGGAGTAATCCATGCATAGTACAGCATTGCATATCCTGGGGTAAGTGGAACTGTGTCCAGATACCGTCTAAAAAAGGCCAACAGGTTAGGACAGCTAAAAATAGTTCTTTAAAAAAAAATCCCTTCCTCCCCTCACTGTCCTCTCCCACGGGAGGTCTCCTCCAAGGATGGGCCGGGGGGTCTCTTGGGGCAACTGGGAGGTCTCACGCCCTCCTGCCCAGACTCTCACGCGTGACGATGGCATGTTAACAACACTTTGCATTTACCGAGTGCCTTTCGCCCCAGGATCTCGGAGCACTTTGCAAAGCGATGCAGGGAGCCTCACACCTCCTGTGAGGTAGGTCAGATTTACCGTCCCCATTTTACAGACGGGGAAACTGACGCACAGAGAAGTCAAGTGATTCGCCCGAGGGTCCCACAGACCCTCAGGGAGGGGACCGGGCTCCCAGGGACCCGACTCCCACTTGCCCGTCTAACCAAGGAAACCTGCCCGGGGCCAGGTGCCCGTGCCTGTCTCCTGTCCCAAACGCACGGCCCCGCTCCGGCGGGTGCCCTGAGCCCTGCCGGGGGGGGGGGGGGGGGGGGCAGCCAGCCACGCACCCGGGCCAGGGCTGCGAGGTGCTCTCTGTCCCACCGCCCCCACAAGCGGGCAGGTAGGCTCCGACCTCTCCCACAGCGGTCTCCATGGAAGGCAGCGCCTAACCTTTCCTCCTTTGCCCTGCCCACCAAATCCTCGCCTACCTTCCACTCCGGCACCTCTGTCGGGGTGCAAGCCCCCGCAGCCGGGGAAGTCACGGCTCGGCTCTGATTCCCAATTTCGAGTGGGGACGGGGGAGCTGCCTGTCCTGCAGCTTCACTGGCAGACAGCCACAAATAAAAGAGAAACGGGGAAGAAATTACATTGTAAAGGACATTGTCAACTTCGGTTGTAGGATAGGCTCGCTCCCTTCAAGTCGCACGTCCTGCTACAGCCCTCGGGAGGGGGCTGGCTTGCCCGAGTGCCCCCTGCGGGTAGCCTTCGCAAAGGCTTTCTGTGGCACTCCTCATCCAAGGATCTCAAAGCACTTTACAAAAGTTAGCCAAGGAAGCCTCACAATGACCCCTGTGAGGTAGAGCAGTATTATTATCCCCATTTTACAGATGGGGAAACTGAGGCATGGAGTGGCAGAGCGACTTGCCCAAGGTCACCCAGTGGGCCGGTGGCAGGCCCGGGAGAGGGCTGGCGCAGCCCCAGCCCGGCTCCCCTCGCCGGGGCTCGACCGTGCTCCCTCCCTGCATCGCGGATGGAGTGCCACAGTTTTCCTCGGGTGAAAGGGAAACGCAATCAGCTGTTTTCCCCCTGGAGTCTAATATAAAAAATATCCATCCACGTAATGAGTCAAGCCTTGGCAAGTCAGCATCAAAAGCATTGCTGCTGTGAATGCCGAGCTTTAAAAAGAGGGGAGGAGGAGCAAGAGCAGCAGCGGCACAAACCCCGGGAGCGCCTCCTGAGAAGGCTGCCTGGGGGAGCAGCCCCCCGCTGCCCCCGGGGACGGCCCTGCGCAAGGAGCAAAGCGCGTGTGAAATGTGGAGCTTCACCCTGCCGTGCTCCCGCTGTGGGCCGGCGGTGACCCGGGGTGCCCCCAGCCCTGGCCGCTGGGCCCCCAGCCCTGCCACGGGAGGACCGGAGGCGCCTCGGGGCCAGCCTGCCCCACGGCAGCATGGCGCCCAGCCCCTGCTGGGAAGAGATGACAGCCACGGGCTTTTCACCGATTTGCTTCTCAAGTGCGCTTAACAGGAGAGCTGAAGCCAAGCCCCGTCACGACAGCCCTGCTTCCTCCCTTCCTCCCGTGCCGGACCCGCGCGAAATGCAGGGCGGGCAGGAGCCTCTGTCTCTACGGCGAGTTTCGTGCGTCCTTGCTCTGCCGCTGAAGCCTTCTGCACGAGACCGGCAGCTCCTGCCCGCCCCAGCTCAGCGCCGCCAGAGTCAGACAAGGCACCGCAAGCCCCTCGCAGCCTCTACCCCCCAGGCACGCCGGGACCCCCCGGCCGCCCACCACCCCGCGCCCCAGGAGCACAGCGCACGCGGCACAGCACCCGCGCGGCTGCAGATCGGGGCACCGCCAGCGCCCGGCCCCTTCCCCGCCCGCCCGGACCCTCTTGCCTTCGCTCCGAGCGGAGCAGGCGGCTCCCTCTGTCCTGGCGGCGTCCCAGTCCGAGTCCGCGAGAAGCTCCCAGTCCCCACGGCAGCCGAAGTCTTTCCCGAGAAGCAGTGCAGGTTGCAGGCACGTGTGTAATAGAAACATGTCTCAAGCGTCGGCGGTTTGGAAAGAAAGCAAAAGGGAAAGGCTCGTCCCCCTGCCCACCCTCCCCGCGGCCGGGCGGGCCGGGGCTCCGCCGCTTCATGCCTTTGGTGGTGCTTTTTGTTCTGCCTTGGAGCCGGCCAAGCCGTTCTCGGTGTTGTCATTCCCTGACGAGCTCACGAGACACTCCTTCCTGGGGGAGAGCACACGGCCAGCTGACAGCCCCTGCCCCCCCCGGCCCCTCTCGCCGCCCCCGCGGCCCCGAGCAGCCCTGCCCCGCGGCAGCACCCGCCGCAGGGCGCCGGCACCGGCACCCGCACTCACTTCCCATCCTGGGTCTTCTTGATGATGAACAGGACAACCCTCTTGATGAGCATGAAGAGGATGAGGAGGCCGATGAGCCCCCCCACGACGCCCACGATGATGACCGTCAGAGTGTTGTCTGTCTTCACCACTGCAGGAGAGAAGGCGCTGAGGGGCCTGAGGAGGGGAGCAGGGAGCTCCCAGCCGCATGCCCCCCCCAAAAAAAGCAGCGACCCCCTCCACCAGCCGCCGGTCCACAGCGCAGAGGGGCAGGAGGCCAAGCCTCGCCCTTCAGGGGCGCCAACTGCCTCCAAGAAGCCAGGACGCCCTGTGCACCGCCATGGCCACAAGCCAAGGTGGGGTCAGCACGGGTTTGCGCCCCCACTGCCCCAGCGCCACGCGCGGGACACGGCAGCCCTGACCGGCACTTACTCTTCTGGACCACCGTGAGGAAGATGGTGGCGTTGTGCTGCGCGTTCTTCTCCTTGGGGTTCTTGACGTGGCAGGTGTATTTCCCAGCATCGCTGAAGTCCACGTTCTTCAGGACGATGGAGATGTTGTTGTCCTTCCCAGTCGTTGAGCCGACGAACTCGACCCGTGGGTTGCGTCCCACGAGGAAGGGCTCCGAGGCTTTGCTCTTTATCTTGCCGTGGTAAATCTGCAGAGGCAGGGATGCAGGACATGGGGTCAGCTGGGCTCCCCACGACGGCAGGCGAGGGAAAGGCTCGAGTTCTCCTGCTGGTGCCGTGCCCTGCCCCACCTCTGCACGCACAGACACGCAGGGCCGAGCGTCCCGGCACACCCCATTAAAGTGGGAATGGCCGTGGAGGGGGACCTGACGTCGGGGAAGCACCAGTCAATCTGACTTGCTCTGCAGCAATGTTACAGACCACACAAAAGACGGGAGAACCCATGAGAGAGAGTCCCTTTGCCAGGACACACCTGCTCTAAAGCAGCCCTCCTGCTAAGGAGCCGACGAGCAGAAGATTCCCAGAAAGAAGCAAATCTACACAGAACCTTTGGTATTTCAGAGCAAGCGCAGGAGGAGGAAACTAACCCTATTCTGCCCAAAGGGCAGACTTGCACCTGAACAGCCAACGTATGAAAAGAAACGAACCGATGGGCAGCAGAAAACCCAGAACAGCTTTGTGCCCAAAGCACAGACGTGCCCGGGTGTCTCAGTCGGGCCATGCGAACGGCCCCGGGCCCCCAGAGCTGGAGGCACTCGGAGGGACGGGCATCTGGCAAGAGGCGAAAGGGAACGCTCCGAGAACTGCGGTGCTGCTCTGCACGGGGGAAGGACAAAAGGACCTGCCGAGAAAACAGAGGCAGAGCCCAGAGAGCCACCCACCATCTCCGTCGAGTTGAAATACCATGTGAAGACCAGGTCCTGAAAGCCTATGCAGGTGGTGAAGGTGCAGGGCAGCAGGACATCGGAGTTATTCAGAGCCATCACAGTGTTGGTCTTCCCCACTGACACCTCCAAGGCGAAGGCGAAGGCGAGGACGTGCAAACCTGGCAGGGAGAGGGGAGGAGAGAGTGAGGACACGGCGCCCAGCCCGCTGCAGCCCCCGGTCCTTCCCGGGCTGGGATGCCGCCCAGCCCGCCGCTCGGCTCGGCCGTGGACGTGCGCCCTTGGGGCAGAGAGGAGAAAGGTGCCCGGCAGGGACCACTACTGCCCCCCCGCCACCCGGCCCCCGGCTGCAGCATCAGCCGCAGTGGGGATCCCCTCCCAGGGAGCAGAGGGGGGCCGCGGGGCTCAGCCATCGCCCCCCGCTAGGTCCCGCTCCTGTCTCCACCGGGGACCCGGGGCACCCTCCTCCTCCTCGCAGCCTCAGCACAGGGGGCACGAGCCCAGCTCTCCTCCCCTCCCAGGGCCCAGGGACGGGTTTGTTACCCCTCGTCCCCTTTGGCTGCCATGGCTGCAGCAAACGCGCCTGTCCCCGGCCCCGGGACAGCGTGGCAGAGATAGGGGACCTGCTGCTGGAAGAACGGCAGGGGCTGGCTGGCACCCGCAGGGACAGCACGGATTCAAAGGGAACCATAATATCACCACGAATAAAGTATGCAAATGAAAGCCCTGATTTGAATGTTATCCACCAGGCCTTCAGCTAAACCTTAAAGGGGGGAAAAAAAAAAGAAAAGAAAAAAAAAGCCCAAAGCAAAGCAGAGCGCTCTGTTCTTCAAGCAGGGAGCTGGAGCACTAATTAGCGTTGCTGTCCTGGACGCCTGCCACTGCGCCCGTCCCCCACCCCAGGCACAGTGCAGCAGGCTCCTCGCAGCGCCCGTGCCGACCTCCGGAGCGGCACCCCCTCACGCCCGCCTTCCTTGCAGAGAGCCTCCTCTCCTGCTGTAGCCGACAGACGACCTTCAAACTGCAGAACGCAGCTCGCCCGCTCCTCCCCTCCCCGTCGGCAGGGAGAAAGGCATGGAGGAGCAGGTACGAGCCCAGCTGCAGGAGCCAAGGGCACGCCTGAAAGCTCCTGGGGTCCCACGCAGGGGACTGGCATGGCACCCCCGTGCTGGGCTGGCAGCACCCACACGAACCCTTTCCGGGGGGGCGCAGGGGCACTTGGGCTCCAGGCCAGGGGAGCAGCCCCACTCCTCGTCCCTGTCGCACCAGCGCCCCGTCCCACTGCTGTGATGCGGTACGGCCAAGACATGATACAACCCAGCAAAGCATCGTCCTCCCCTTTCCCAGACCTCAGCCACCACAGGGACCCAGCCATCCCCACAGAGCTTGTCCTGGGCACTCTGACAACCAAAATAGGGGGGACGCAGCTCTCCCCACAGCTACAAGCTGGTCCCCAGCTCCACTGACCCCTTAACTTGGATTCACTGCCCGCAGCTTCAGATTCGCGTCTCGCTGCAGCCCCTTCAGATGCTGATTTATTCTTCCCCACATGGCCGTGCTAAGAGCTCCCCAGGCACGTCGCAGCCCAAGCCGAGCCCGAGAGCCCCGCATCCTGGGCTCCGGGCCCTGCTGCAGTGCTGCATTGCAAGCACTGCAGCGAAGGAGTTATTTAACTTTACAAAGAAGCACTTTCCGTCTCGCTTGAGAGGCTTTAGCTAGCGTCAGGGAGCGGTTCCCACCAGATGGAGGTCTCCTGCAATCGTCAGGCTCAAAGCCCAGCTCCGGGGATGCTCCGGAGGGGACTTCACAGCCGGGAGCGTCCCGGGGGAATCACGCCGCTAGCTGGAGTAAGACTCAGCGGAGGGATGCCGGCTCTGCAGGTACGCCTGAGCAGGCGGGGTGCTGCGAGGGGACACCTGCTTACAGGAAAGACGATTCCCCGCAGCTTGTAACACTCTTAATCCCGTCTGCCACTGTTATAACATCCTGAACGTAATCTGAATCGAATGAGCGGGGTTAACGGAGGCTGATCTTGTTCCTGTCATGCTGTGGTCTCAGGAAGACAGAAGTGCTATGTTACCACTAAATAAAGCACCCGTCGGGAGGCTGGGAGATTACTGACTGAGCCTGCCACACCACCTGCCGCCGTTACTTTTCCGTATGCTGCACTTTGCACCACCGCAGCCCCAGCCCTCAGCGGCTCCGGGGGCTCCAGGCTACCTCCCACGCCTGCAGGCGCGAGCTTTCCCCAGGAGACAGCGCAGGGGAGCGGGGAGCAGCCACTCTTGCCGCTGCCAGAGCCTGGGCTGCCTGCTCTTTGCTCTCACAGAGGAGGAGCCCCTGGGGCAAGCCCCCCGCCGGGGTCCCAGAGCCCCTGAGCTACGTGCCGCAGTGCTGGGTGTGCAGCGCGGGACCCAGCCCCAGCGACAGCAGCGAGAGCCCGCCAGCCCGCGCCAGAGCCCAGAGCAAGACTTCCCCCCCCCCCCCACCCTCGACAGGCTGCAGGCAGCCCCCCGCTTTGCCTGCAGCCCGTCAGGAACCTGGTCTGGGACCCACTGCCCGAATGGAAAGGGCACACAGGGATCGCCTGAAAAGCCACGGGACGCCTCTACCATCTGTGAGAAAGCTTCCCCGTAAAAACTTTCATTGCCCATAAAAATCAATGTGACCTCCTGGCACAGAGAGCAGCCACGCCTGGGGGCTGGCCGTGCTCCTCTCCCCGTGGCTAGACGAGAGGAGCTGCCAGGCCAGCCGTAGCCCAGGCACCATGTGCTCCGGGACGGGACACCCAGGCCTTGCCCTTCTCGCGGGCACTGACGGAGGAAGCTGTGCTGTGGCTCCCTGGTGCAGCCAGCAGCCCACTGTCTCTCCCTGGAGAGCACGGCGTCCCCGAAACGCACAGACACGGAGAGACCTGTCCAGAACCTCTCCCCTTCCCCCCTCACCCTCCGGGCTCCCAGCCCACCTGTGGGACAAGGCTCCTACCGCCTTGCCCTGGACCCCAGACCCCAAGCACCCCGGTCTCCAGCACCTCCGAGTCTCTCCTAGCACCCCACTGCCAGCCCGGCACCGAAAGCAGCTTGCACGGCATCACTCGGAGGAGGCACCATCAACCAGGGACCAGCACCCAAATCCTGCAGGCAGTCAGGTACTTACATGTCTTTCGCGTCTCCAGCTCACTTAAAACAATCTTAAGAACTACGCCCTCCAAAGCGCCTCTCGAGGGAGCTTCCCCACAGCAAGCGCTGCAAAGGCAGCCCTTGGTCTCGGGCTCGCTGTGCCCGCGAACGCAGGGATGACCTACGCCAGCAGGAGTGCAGCCGGTGCGCGAGTGCTGATGCGGGTGGCTTGGACCCAGCCCCAGGGGCTGCAGCGGGGAGGGGACGGCTGCAAACTCCTTCTTCCACCCTGCAGCTGGGGGACCTCAGGCATCCCCGGGCACCGGTGCGGGCGTCATGCTCCAAGCGGCGGCCCTGCGGCACGGGTTCGTCCCCGCGCCGGGGAGAAGCGCATGCAAATGGTTGTTTTACAAAATGAACTGTAAAGAGAATGACCTGTCGGCCGGGCGTGCTGGCGGCTGCGTTGAAGCAGCGCGCTGCTTCCCTACGGCTATTCCCCCGGTTCACGGCAGCAGGCAGGTAGCAGCGGTCCCCGCTCGCGGAGCAGCGCAGCGCAGCGGAGCGGAGCAGGGCAAAGCGGGATGCAGCCGCAGTGCTCGCAGAAGAAAGCGCTGGCGATGTTAGCGACTGACGCAGGCAGGGCAGGGGGCTGGAGCCGGGACTTCAGAGTCCGCTCTCCACTCGGCTGCGAAGTCACCTTGGACAAGTCACTTATCCTCAGTGCTTCGGGCTCTCCGTCTGCAGAGCAGAGACAACTGCATTAGCGCGCCCGCGGACGGCAAACCCGGCGGAGCGGCGGCGGCCGATGCCGTGCGGGGCGGGCGGGCCAGAGGCAAAGCGGCCGAGCGCGAAGGAGGGCGACTTAGCCGGGGCTTAGCCGGGGGGGGGCCACCCCGCCTCGGGGACACGGGGGGCGGCTGGCCCGCGGTGCCGCCCCGCCAGCGGGCTGCCCGCGGGTCCCCGGGGCGCAGCCCGGGACAGGGTCCCCGCAGGAAGCGGGGGGGGGGGGGGGGGGGGGAGCGGCGGGACGTCGGCGGTGCCCGGAAGGAGCGGGTCCCCGCAGCCCCCCGCGCCCTTACCCAGCAGCGCGGCCAGCAGGCGCGGCGGGGCGGCGGGCGGGCGCGGGGCCATGGCTGCGGCGCGGAGCGGGGCGGCGCGGTCCGTGCTGGCCCGCAGCGCCCGGGCTCTGGCCGCCCCCGCGGAAGGCGAGCAGCGCCGGGCGGGGCCGCGCCGGGCGGGGCCGCGCTGCGCCCTCCTCCGCGCCCCCCCCGCGCTCCTCCGCGCAGCCCCCGCGCCCCCCCGCGCCGAGCACCCTCCCGCCGCCCCGCCCGCGGGGGGTCGGCCCCGCGCTGCCCCGCCGTGTCCCCCTGCACGCCCCGGTATGTGTGTGCCCCCCCCCCCCCCCCGCAGTGGGGCTGTTGCCCCCGCACGCCCCCCCGCCCAGCCCAGCTCCCCACCCCCCCGGGGCTGCCGCTTTTCCAGTCCCCCCCCCCTTCCCCCGGGCGGGGTTTGGCCCCGGCATCGCTGCGGTGCCCGCGGCGGTGGGCTCGGGGGAAAGGTCCCCGCGGGGGCGGCCCCGGGGGAAAAGGGCCGCTAAGGCCGGTGGCTTCCCCTGCCGCTGCCGGGGAGGTGACAGCACAGGCCGAGGCTGGGGGGCAGCTCTCGTTCCTTACGCCACCGGTCTCCCTGCCGCCGTCCCCGTGAGGCTGTCGGCACCGCTCGAGCCCCCCGGCAGACACCCCCCAGCTCTGCGGCCGCAGACGGGGACACAGAGCCCGACACCGACGGGCGGGCAGGGCTGCGGGGGGAATCTGCCCGGCGCCAAAGGGAACACTTTGAAAACTTATTTTTCTCACTGTGAGCTTGTTCCGGGATAATTGGCTGCACATAAGTTCGCTTCTCCACGACCTTTTCCTCACCGTCACATCCATTACACCTAACCCTCAGCGCGCCACAGCCCCCGAGGCGGTGGTAGGGGCCCTCCTAATGGAGGCCTGGGATGGCGCGGCGTGCGAAGGCAGAGCTTGACCTTTGCGCCCAGGCCCATTAGACAACCAGACCCCTGTGCGGAGCAGCACTTTGCTGGAGGTGACGCATCCCGAAAACAGGCTTGGCGGGAAGGGGGAGGAGGTGCCGCGTGCTCACAGTGCAGGGACAGCACTGACCGTTTCTCTGGGCTGTAACCCTTCCTGGCACAAGGCACGTGTCCCAGCAAAGCTCCCCCGGGACCAGGTGAGGCTGTATACCTCCCTTGCTGGGTAACAGCACTACAGCATGGCTTCCTTGAACAGGATGGCTTCGTTTTGGGCGTGAGAGCAGCTCGCCCGCAGGGATGCTGCCTCGGGCCCTGCCTGCACGGCTGGGGTGCCACGGCCGGTCAGCTCCAGGGCACTTTGAGAGACTCCTCAACCCCACCCCAGCCCCCTTTGCAGCTCGCTCTCCTTCCCACCTGGCCAGGAGCACGAACCAGGAGGGAAGAGGGAAAGCAGGAGGCTTTGCAGGACACAGGGGCGTCCCAGGGGGCCCTGAGAGGATGCCAGCAGTGCCTGTGGGTTGAGGAGTTAGGGCTGCAGAGCTGGCAACCAAGGCAGGAAAAGTACAGGCAGAGCGGGCTGGGCAGCGCTGGCAGCCGGCGCTGCGGGAGCGGCGTGGAGAGTACTGCTGACGCAGCAGAAGGTGTCTCAGCGGGCGGCTGCGATGGATACAGCTAGGTGATGAACACGGCTAGGTGACGGATATGGCTAGGGGATGGATACGGCTCGGGATGTGGAGCCGCAGGCACGGGCAACCAGGCAAGCGGTGTGCCGAGACAGGAGGAGGAGAGCTGCATCTGCTGGAGCCTTGCTAATTGGGGGGGAGGGGGCAGGGGGGGGCACACCTCCGAGGAGGTTCCCTGGTGCAGGGAAAGGGCAGTATGCATGGAGGACTCCTTCCCGGGATGCTCAGGTGTCTGCCAGGCTTGCTTCCCCAAAGGTGGGTAAAGTTGCGATGGGTTTGGCCCAACCGCCATTGTGAACGTCCCCAGGAGAGCCCTAAATCCTGTTGGAGGCAGGGAGGTCAGGAATAGCAGCACCACCCGGCTGGGAAAGCTGGCCAGTAAATACAAATGGGCTTCTGTGGGCACAGGCACAAACCAGGTGTCTAGGGCAGGTGGGTACCCAGCGTTTTCTGCGATGACATGCCCCTGCGGGCACTATCTCCCTGCTGAGCATCTCTGCAGAGACAGGGCTCCGCGTGCCTGCCGGGGAGAGGCGGCAAGCCTGGCACCACGCTGCCCGCTCGCGCCGCACGGGCAGAGCCAGCCGTGCCCTCCTGGCCACGCGGCCCCAGGGCTCGGAGCAGGACGCTGCCTGTCACAGGAGCCTGATGGAGCTGTCACGCTTGGCAGCTCTGGCCAGTCTCCTCGGCCGACTGATCTCGTGAGACATCTGCCGCTGCCGCAGGCCTGGGAAAGGCTCCGCTCTCCCGCAGCCCGGCCTCGGCGAGCGGTGTGTGCCACGGCAGGGAAGGGCTCTCACAGCAGCTGGCCCTAGGATTTTCGCATGATACTGAGATGTCCGGCATGGCACCCGGGGATACTGCGGCTCAGCGGAAACTTGTTCTGCTGAGTCCAGCACAAGGCTGCTGTGTCCGGTTTCAGGGGAGGCGAGCACCCTCTGCTCGGACACTGTCACCTCCCCGGGGGGACAAGAAGAAGGGCTCCGGGGTCCTGCCAGCTGGCTCGCAGCCTGCCGGGAAGGGGTGCCAGAGTGGCTGCCAGGCCCCTTTGTACCCCTCACTCCCTCTCACCTTGCACTGATGGAGCTGGGAGGGTTAAAAAAACAGGCTGCTCCCCGAGGAGGGCTCCTGCTTCCCTCCACGTGGGTACCTGGTGGGGTAGGGCTGAGCAGAGCAGCTGGGCTGCAGCCTCCCAGCTCAATGCAGCAGGCGCTGCACTGGCCCCGGCTGCCCTGGAGCATCCTGCCGGCGGCAGCCCCGGTCCCACTCCCGCCAGTGACGCACAGACAGCCCTGGCCCCCTCCCAAGCCTCCCAGAGCCAGGGGACGCTGGGGTCCTGGACCAGCGGCAGGCAGAGCCCTCCTGCCGACGAAGGAGGTGGCGACGCCGGAGCAGAGCTTCCCAGCAGCACCTTATATTTACTGCAAGGTCTTCTGGCTGTGACCTTTAAAAGACAAGGTGGCCCGGCAGCCGGTGAGCTGGCAGTGGGCAGAAGGCGCTGGCAGCGATCAGACACTCCGCAGGACAGTCCCGGCTGGGCCAGGCACGCCGGGCTGGGAGCTGAGCGAGAGGTCCGGGGCACACAGACTGCGGGTGAGTGCTTGGCTGCCTTTGTCATTCTCAGCCCTCCCTTGCCTGCAGCTCTCCCTTGAGCGACGCTTTCCCCTCTCCCTGCCTCCTTCTCCCGGCGCAGAGCCCTCCTGCCTCCTCGGCACCCGCCAGCAGCGCTGGCTGCCCTGCGGGACGGGCAGGGTCCTCGCCCCCTTGCACTGGCCCCTTAATACAAGCAGGGACAAAGGAGCAGTGTCCCCAGGCAGCCACTGCAGAGGCATCTGCAAGAAACACTGATGCCACTGTCCTGTGTCCCAGGAGAAAGTTTCTTCCTGACCCGGCACAGCCTGAGGCTGCCTCCACCAGACCCTCCCCATCCCCGGCTCCGGCTCTCCAGTGCTGCCCTGAGTTCGCCGTCCCGGGCTGTCCCCTTTTCCAGGTCCCCCCTCATTACTCCCCGGCCCCGCGAGCGGGACGGCCAGGCTGCAGGCAGCATCGCAGGGACTGGGCTCCCACCGAGGCACCCCAGTGTCCCCTGTGGCTCTGTGCAGGGCGCCGAGCTCTCCCCGGCACAGGGAAGGCCCCCCGCCATCTCCCGAGCTGCTCTCTTGCTCTTCAACACCTCTACTCCCACCTGGTCCAAGGAAATCTGCGGGGTCTGTAAAAGTGAGCGTCCCCGGTTCTGGGGGCTCTGTGAAGCCCCGGCGCCGGGGGGCTGCAGTCACTGCCCTCGGCCCCTCGCGGTGATGAAAACATAACCTTGTCGTGTCCCACGGGGCTCTCCTCCGCCATCCCACAGTGCCTGCCTTCCTCACGAGTGTCTTGCCAGTGACTCTCCCAGTGGCACCCCCAAACCGGCAAGCCGGGGGTCCCCCGTGCCCTCTGCCTCGGGCTGTACTCTCCCCCCCCGTCGGGCTGACTCCCTCCGCAGCTGCGGGGGGGAGTGGGTAAGGCAGGGCAGGCGGGCGGCCTTAGCCCAGGAAAGAAGCAGTGCCTGTAGGTGCGCAGCAGTGGTGTGCCGGCCAGACCTTGCCTGTGGCTGGACTCGGGACGCGCAGGCATTCGGCAGCCCCGGTTGAAGGGCGGCTGTCGGAGCTCCCCTCACCCCTCTGTCTCCACGGTGGGTAAATTGATGGATGTGCCTATTAACTGTGCCCCAGTTGCGCCGCGTTGCTCCGGCGCGGCCGCGCGGCGTTGCTGGATTGCCGAGTCGGACAGCAGCCCGGGTGTGGGCGTCCATCTCCCGGCGCGTGCCCCGGGCTCCGCCGGAGCCTGCTGAGCCTTACCTGCCCGTGCCGCCAGCAGCCGCCATCCCCGGCTCTCCCGGAGCAGAGGTGGGGAACTCGGCAGGGGTGCAGCTCCCTCTAGCAGAGCTGCAGCCCCCGCAGAGCGCATGGAGCACCCCCGAAATCTCTGCCCCTGGACACGCACAGGCAGAGCAGAGACGAGGGACCCTTGTCCTGCCCCTCCGGCAGGCAGCAGCACAAAAGCATCGTGGGCAAAGTTTGCGTTTTGTTGTTCTTTCGTTTGTTTGACCATACAAAGAGCAGTAAAAACATCCTCCACTCAGCAGTGTTTGGCAAAAGAAACCCACCAGAAGGCGCAAACCCAAAACTATAGTCATGACCGATAACGGCGCCTCCTGTGTGTATATATATATTTGTAGAGATTCTCTCCGTTGTGTACAGCTATGTACATACAGATGCATTGGCAAGTTGCAATCCAAGGATAGTGCATGAAAGAAATGAAAGGCAGATGCAAGACTGGGCATGTGCAACAGTCAGTGGCCTCTGGCCGCAAAGTCGCCAGCTCAGTCCCGCGCGGAGCCGCGGCTTCGAGCAGCAGGCAGCCCCGGGGACCAGCCCTGCGGCCGGCTCCCCACTGGCACTGTACGGGGAAAGCCATCGGGCGTGGGGGTGCGCGGGGGAAGGCAGCCTCAGCCCATTACCACCCCCCCGGGCCGGAAAGAAGCCCGCGGGAGAGAGGGAAGCCACACGGGGCAAGACACGGCGCATTCCTGCTGCAGACGAGCGGGAGGTCGAGCAGGGCAGAGAGGGCACGCGGGGCTGGGGCAGAAAGCGACGGGGGCAGAGCAGGGGGCGCACAGCCGTCCCTCCATCCCCGGGGCCTGACGGCATTGCCCGCCGCGCTGCCGGGATGGCACTGCGCAGGGACATGGCAGTGCTGGGCAGCGGGTGGTGTGGCGAGGGTCTCCCTTCTCCCCTGGCAGTGCTGCTTGTAGGCGACAGGGGACCTCTGTCCCCAGACCCTGGGCAGTGTCCCTCGGGGCTCTGTGCACTGCCCCTCTCCTGCCCGTGTCCTGCCTGCCATGGGAGAAGAAGAGCGCGGCCATGGTGCGGCAGGGGACGCTTCCCCGGGTCGTTTTCCCTGTCTGACCCGCCAGAGGCCCCAGGGCGAGCTCCCCGCGCGCTGCAGCCGGCGCAGCTCACCCGCCAGCTCCGGCGCAGGAGGCAAGGGGCGAGCCCAAGGCCAGGCGGCGAGCCCACGGCAGGCAGGCGCGCCGGCTCCCGGCCCCGGGGCTCCCCGCATCCCCCTGCACCGCAGCGGGGTGGGCCCAGCCGGGACCACCGCTCGCTCGCGCCTGCCCTCGCACCCCCCGAGCTGCCCGCGCCACTGCTCGTAAGGAGCTGCAGGGCACGCAGGGCAGCTCCCGGGGTGTGCTGAGGGAGCTGCCGCAAGCAGGGCAGGCGCTGGACCGCGGACGGGGCTGGGGCGGGCGGCAGCCGGCACTGCAGGCTGGCAGCGCGTTGCCGTGGCAGTTATGGATTGTGCAGTGCTCTGCAGGGAGGCTGGAGGAGGCGGTTTCAGCATCACTGGGTTGCTCGGGGGTCCCAAGAGCTGTCCTGCCCCTGGCCCCACGGTTGTGCCCAGTCCTTCCCAGCAAGCGCCCAAGAACTCCTCTTCCTCCCAGCAGCTCTTCATCCCCAGCAGCCGTACCCCGCCACTCCCCACCGCCTCGGTTTGGCACATCAGCAGAACATTTTCCATTAGAATTACCCTCCCCGAGAAGGAAACGAGCACGAGAAAGTCAGCCCAGCACCTTTGGCTGAGATGCTCAGGCCCAAAAATAGCCCGAGAGGCAGAAGGGTACATCCGTTGCGCACCAGGAGCCATTAGCGGCTCCAAAAACCTGCAGAGCTCAGAGACAGCGCGTGGGCTAACGGTCATTACCCAGCCCTCGGCTTCCGCGCAGGCTGGCACAGTCCCCAAGGAGCACGAGCTTCTTGTTCCAGCACCCTCAGCACTGGCACACAGGACTTGCAAGGAGGAGACGGGCAGCTATCGGGGATCCCACGGGGACGGGGACGCCGGGGCCGGTGGCCCAGGCGCGGCAGGAGCGCCTCGGGGGCGAGACGTGGCCCCGAGGGCAGGCAGCTGCTGGCCGCCGGCCCCTGCTCTCTTCTTCCAGAGGGACAGGGTGCAGCCGCCTGGGCACGGCGCTGCCCGGCCCCCCTCTGCCCCCCCCGCCACCCCCTGCTCCAGCCCCTCCGTGCGTGGGGACCGCGCTCTTCCCCCCTCTCCCACACCACCCCGTCCCCACCACCTCCCCACGGCCCCACGCGGTGCTCCGGCGCTCAGAGCAGGGGACAAGCCGGTCCCAGCTCAGCCTCGGGGGCAGCCTCGACGCGCTTCAGCCACCCTGCCCGGCCCTGCCCGCTGCGGCCAGGCTCCGGGGACCTTCTCTCCGCGCCCTGCTCCAGGCTGGGGTGGGTAATTAGATGGAAGGAGGGATGCTCTGGGGAGACAGAAATCCTTGCTCTGGGAAGCACACCGAGGGGGTCACACTGTACAGGGGTGAAGAGGGAGAGGCGGGCGGGGGGGCGTTACTTGGTGCCCTCGTCTGGGTTGCCTTCGCCGTCTGTCTTCCCTTCCTCCTCTGTCTTCTGGTCGTCCGTGTTCAGCCTCTGCTGCTTTTTCCGGCGCACGCATTTCACCACCATCAGCACCAGGATCACCACGGCCAAGAAGCCACCCACAGAGGCGCCCACGATGACGGCCACCGTCGAGTCGTGCTTCGGGGGCTCTGGAGAGACAGGGCACAGGCTCAGGGCACGCAGCCCCCGGCTGGGGCAGCCAGCGGGAGCAAGAGGGAAGAAGCAGGGCTCGCTCCCACCGCCGGGGAGCAAACCCCGCGTACGCAGCGCAGGGTGAATCACAGAACAGAATCGCAGAAGGCAGGGCACGAGGCAGAGCAGAGAGCCAGCCTAGCACCCATGGGTGCCCGACGGCAGAGGGGACCGCTCTACCGCTTACCTTTTGTGAGCACCTTCAGGCTGATGCTGGCATGGCCCCGGTGCCGGTCCGGGGGGTTCAGGACATAGCAATTGTAGGTGCCCTCGTCCTCCAGCTGCACGTTTTTGAGGGTGAAGGACACATCGTACTTGGTGGGGTTCCCGGTGAACTCCACCCGGTTCCCAAAGCGGTCCAGCTGCTTGTTCATGATCTTCATCCGGAACTGCAGGAACTGGGCAGCCCGCGTGGGAGAGGAGGCGAGACAGTGTTTGGCACCCCGTGTGCTTCCCAGGCATCCCCCTCCCCTGCACGTGCTGCCCCGGGTGCGCGCCCACGCTGCACGCTCGCTCGCTCGCTCGCAAGCCGG
This sequence comes from Vanellus vanellus, assembly GCF_965231255.1. Lineage (NCBI taxonomy): Eukaryota > Metazoa > Chordata > Aves > Charadriiformes > Charadriidae > Vanellus > Vanellus vanellus. The sequence goes on along the minus strand of NC_138926.1, from coordinate 7,913,604 downwards.
GCAGCGCTCGCTCAGCTCCACGAGCGGCACGGCCCCCGCTCAGCTCTGGCCGCCACAGTGAACAGGGACGGGGTCTCCCCGCTCACGCCTGCCTGTCCTGCCCCATCGGGGCGGCTGCCCTGACTGCTGGTCCTTTACACAGTCGGCTGCTAACTTTCCCCGTGGTGGGGGAGGGCCGGCTAGCCGGAGCGCACTTAAGGAGGCGGCTCAGGAGCCCGAGGAACGCAGACGACTACTTCAAGCTGGTCCCAGGCCCTCTCGGCAGATCCCCAGCCCTGGTGACACTCACCAGCTCCTCGGAGCAGTTCCTGCACCCCTGGTACGTCCAGTTGAGGGAAAACTGCTTGTTCTCCACCTTGTAGCAGGAGTTGAAGGTGCAGGAGAGCTTCACAGAGGAGCCATTCAAGGCATTGATGGTGGCAGGAGCCATGACCTCCATGCCCAATCCCGTGGGCGCTGCCACAAACACAGAGAGCAAGAGCGGAGAGGCAGGCGAGTTAGAAAGGGCTGAGCCGGTCCGCCCATCCCACCCCGCAGGCCGGCCGGCCGCACAGAGCTCGCCCTGGGGCTGCCTTTCAGGCACGTCCACGCACAGACCACGCTGCGGCCAGCCAGGCCCAGGGTTGCCCCGCGCAGAGGTGACAGGGGACAAGAGGGGAGCAGCCCCAGCCCTGGCCCCAGCCCTTGTCCCTGCTCCGCAAGGGCCGATGACCCCGCGCTACCATGCCTAGCCTGACTGCGCCCGGCGCTAAATCCTGCTGACTCCAGGCAAGCCCTGCTCCTCGCCACTTGACCGAGCCTTTCCCGCTGCAGAATCGATGCCGCTGTGCAAAGGGCTGCATGCAGCATCAGCATGCAGGGCTCAGCGCCACAGCCGCCGGGAAATTTATGGCTGCGCTCATCAGATTTCGTTCCCAGCAGGACGCGCTACGGCGGCGAGGGCTGGGATCTGCCAGGGCCAGCCCCGGGGGGCTGCAGGGGAATGCAGATGCTCCCCCCTTCCCAGTGGTGTTCACGCAAGGATTCTCCAGCCGGGAATGACCGGGTCAAGCTCTCGGACCCTCCTGGGGGGACAAGGCCGGTCGCTGCAGCCTGACCTTGCCGTGGCAGAGAAAGGGGGGCACCACCTGGTGCAGCTCGCAGGGCAGGAGGGCTCACCCGGGGCACGGGCAGTGAGGGGGCGTCTGTGCCCTGCTCCCCCTTCCGCTCCTCTCCCGCAGCTCCCCTGCTCTGCTGGCTGCCCCAGCAGCCCCCAAAACCCAGCGCCTGCATCCAGCACCTTCTGCCCAGCCTGCGGAGGGGAGCCAGGCTCCTGCGCGGCCATCTGGCTGCAAACGCTAAGGCCGAGCCCCGAGAAGCCCGGGGGCAGAGCCCCGGCAGGACTGCTGCAGTGAGGCTGTAAAGGGGGGCTGCGGCACCCCACAGGACAGGGGCAGCGGCAGTGGCAGCAGGTGCTTTTCCAATCACCTCACCTCTCCCCTCTGGCTGCTGCTCTTTGCTCTCACATCTTCTTCCTGAGGTGCTCCTGACTCCGGCCCTGCGGCCAAGCTGGATGCACGTCAAGGCTGCTCCGCTGGCTAATCCGCTCCGTCTGCACACAGGGCAGGAAAGGGGGCAGGCTCTGCAGCCGGGGAAAAGAGGCTTTTCCAAAAGGGAGACACGGCTGCTTCAAGCCACGCTGCAAGGTGTGAACCAGCAGCATCCTGAAGCCAGCTCCCTGGGGGCAGAGGGGTGCCCTCCAGGCACGGCCGAGCCCCTGCAGACAGCTCCCTGCTCGTGCGGCAGCGGGGGAGCCGCGGTGCGCCCCCTCCATCCAGCCCCAGCGCGGGGAGGGCTCCCCGCAGGGTGCCGGGAGGCACAGGGACGGGGAGAGCTGGCGCACGGGGACACGTCGCAGCAGCCAAGGAAGGAAGAAGCGCCCAGGCCTGAGCCGGTGACCCAGCCTTGCTGCCCCATCGCAGTCCTAGGTGCGGTCAGGGACACCTTGCAGGGGCGGCAGGGTGCCCGGCAGCCCTCGCACCGTGCCCTGTGTGCCTGCGGTGGGGCGGCGTGGCTTTGCGCTGCATCCGCGGGGCACCCCAGGGCTCTGCAGAGGGCTGACCTGCCGCCAGGAGCTCTCCCACCCTCTGCGGCGACGGGGCAGCCCTGGCCGGGGCTTTGCCCTGCCCCCTGGTAAGGCAGGACCGCACCGCAGGCAGAGGGTCCTCGCAGGCAGCCAGCACGCAACGGGCACGTGCCACGGGAGCACCTACGTGTGCGGGTCCAAACTCTGCCATGGCCCTGCGCACCCAGCACTGGGCGACCACAGAGGTGGGGGAAGAAACCGCTAAAACCCCCGGGAGCGAGTGTCCTTGCTGCGTCCCTCGGTGCCGCACACACTCCCAAACGCTCTGTCACACTACACCCTGCACCCAGGGCTCAGGAGGTAAAATTACACGCAGCCTCTAAAGCAGCGCTCGCTGGGCTTGTTATCCGCCATTTCCCAGGCTCTCTCCTAAAGCAAAGGCAGCCCACCAGGAGCTCCAGGACAGTGCGAACAGCACTTCAAAGAGGTGACGCGCTCCTGTTTCCGATCAATGGAGACCCAAACCTGCTGACACACGCTGCTGGCTGCGGGGCAGGGCACGAATGCAGCCACCGGGCTTCCCCCCCACCCCGGGCAGCGCCGCCAGCCCGCCGCCCCAGCAGCCGGCCACGCACCAAAGGCCGGCGGCGAGCCTCCCGCAGCCCACCAGCGCGGCAAAGCCAGAGCTGCCCCCGCTCCCCGCTGCAGCCCGCAGCCCTGCCTGGCACGCAAACAGCCTCGCGCCCAGAGGACACCTCCAGCAAGCGGGATGCGCGGCTTTTTTTTTTTTTTTTTTTTTTTTTAAGAGAAGATGCTGTTTGCAGCATACCCCCCCGCCCCCCCAATCCTGCCGAAAAGCGGGTCGCCCTGGCTGGCGGGCTGCAGCAGGGCGCATCCCGGACCACCTCCGTCCCCGACCCTGCGGCACAGCATCTCTGCCTGCCTCGCCGCGTCCCCGGGGACAGGAGGGGCTTCTCGGGGCTGGGATGCGGGGAGGGGGCTCCTGGCCAGGGAGGGTGCTTCTCCCCAGCCTGGGTGCTCTCCCCTGGCAGCCGTGCGCATGCAAGGGGGTCGAGGCGACACTTACCCAGCGCCAGGAGCAAGCTGAGGCCAGTGAGGAACAAGGTGGGCTGCGGGAGCCGAGCGTCCGGGCTCATTTTGAAGGACTTTGTGTGTATGGAGAGGACCTGGTGTTGGTGTGGATTTTGGTGGTGGTGGTGGTGGTTGGGTTTTTTCGAACGCCCGGGTTATTTGCAGGTGACATATACCATTAGAGCCGCTTTATCCCCCCAGCCCAATATGGCTGGAGCCGGGCTGGAGCGAGACAGCCCGTAAATGCTATGGTTGGTGGATTTCAGCAGAGGAAGTGGGAGGGCGGAAAAATTTTCCCCTGAACGAAAGGCGAAGGCTCCTGGCGCTCCCGCTGCGCGGTCGGGCCGTGGGCTGTGTCACGCGCCGTGGGCTGTGTCACGCACTGTCTCCTCAGCGCGCTGAGCCCAGGGCCCCCGAGGAGCAGGTTTCTGCCGGGACTCCCTCTGGCCGTGCAAAGTTGCCCTTGGAGCAAGCAGCACCCAGCGCTCCTCTTCCCCCGGGGAGGCCAGGAGCCGAGGGACTCCGCCAGTGCCCCGCAGCGCAGCCCTGACCATGAGGGCTCCCGTGGCCCCCTGCAGCCCCCTGCTTTCGGTGGGGCCATGCAGGTGTGTCGCCTCCGCCCTGCTGGAGGCTGGCGACCCGCACCATTCACAGCAGTGGTTCCCGCTCTCGAGAGCAGCTGGGCCCAGGAATGTCAGAAAGGCCCTCCTGAAGCCAGGCAGAGAGCAGAGGGTCCCATGGAGGCGGCCAGCACAGCAGCCCGGCCAGCACGCCCAAGTGCAGGCATGGCCACGGGCAGGCAGCCTGCAGCGGGTAGAAGCGTTCCCAGTGCACTCCCATGCTGATGTGAGGGCAGCCCCCTCGCTTCCCAGGGGTGCCGGACTCTGCCGGCACCTTCCCCCTTCCCCAGCAGCCCGCTATGCAACAGCAACCCCCTCTCCTCATCCTGCCCTCGGGATGGGGATGCTCTGCCCCGCAGTGACGGGGCTAGAGAAGGTCTTTGGTCCCCTTCGCACCATCAGCCAAGGGAGCCTTTGGGCCACGGACTCCAAGCCCGAATTCAGGCTGCAGAGAGGAGATGACGTGTGACCATGGAGACCAGAAAGCCGGTGACAGCAGCTGCTCAGCCACCAAGTCCTCATGTCCCGGGACGTGGGATGGAGGGGTTTGCTGTGGCAGCATCAGTCGGGAGGAAGGCGAGGGGTGCCCTGGAGCCAGAGCACATCTCAGTCCCCGTGCAGCAGAGCCATGGGAGGAAGGGATGGGGCAATGGGGAGGCAGGAGGGACGCAGAGGTGCTCCGCTACCTGACCAGCTTCAGGAGGGGAAACGGGGCAGCCAGGAGAGAAGGCATCAGAGAAGAGCCCAGGTGAACACAGGAAAACCACTCAGCAAACATAGTGGCTGCACGCACGGCAGGGCTTCCCACCTGCGCTGGGTGGGCAGAGCCCGCGACGGGTCCCACGACCCTGCAAAGGCAGCGGAGGTCACATGTAACCCCCCCCCAACACCCCAAAACCAGCTCCGGCTGCCGCTTCCCCGCTAATCCCATTCCCTGGCTTCATCCAGGAAAAGAGAGGAGGGAGTCAACGTGAAACCAAGGAGCGCAGCCCGGCGCCGGCTGCGCTGCAGTCTCCCCTCCAGCGCCGGCGGCGGGGGGTCCCCAGCGGCTCCCGGCGCCGCACCTGCGGCTGTCAAACAGCTATGTATAGTGCGGGAGGAGGGCCCGCGCGCCCCGACGCGCTGCCCCGGAGGCCCGGGAGGGGTTGCTGGGCTCCCCCCGGCCGGGGCAGCCGGCCCCAGGGGTAGGTGCACCTCCCGGAGGTGCTGAGCCGCGGAGGCGGCTGGGGCGCGGGGGGACCCCGCTCCCCTCCCTGGCATCCCCCGCAGAGCCGGGGGCCCGGTACAGCCCGGGGCCCGGTACAGCCCGGGCGGGGCCCTTCCTGCTCCCAAGGGACCCCCTTCGCGGCCCATTTGGCTTCAGCGCTGCCCGGAGGCAGCGCGGGTGCGGCGTGCGAGGCTGCCTGCGGGTGCAGGGGCGCCCAGGCCCCGGGCCAGGCAGTTTTTGGCACGCTTGGACATCACACGCTCAAGCAGGAGGTAGAAGGAAGCCAGGAACAGGCTCCACTCCCTGAGTTTTATTGTCTTCAGAAAGTACCATTGGCATGTCGGCACAGCTCCCGCTGCATCTCCCCCTTCCTCCCCCTGCCAGGCCATCCTTGGGCATCCTTATCTCAGGACCCGGAGCTGCATGGAGCGGGATGAAAGCTGGAGCGTGGAGGCTGTGCCCCCCTCCAGAGACCAGAGCCAGAGAGACACGTCTCCCCTGGTCCCCCGGCAGAGAGCCAGGGTGGGACATGCCCCGGCAGCGGCTCTGGCATGGAGCACAGAGTGAAGCGACGCCGCTTCTCAGAGGAAGGGCTGACAGCCGCAGAACGCCGGCCTGCCCGCAGCAACAAAGCTGTCCTGCACACACCTGCTGGCTACGGGGCTCACATCCCTCAGCACGGCTATTTCTGACCCTCTGGAGCCCAGGGAAGCACCGCCTCTGGTCTGCTGTGGGGTTCCGTGCTTTGTCCATCCCCCTGTCGCCCCTCTCCCATCCACTCTGCCGGGATCGCCCTCTTGGCCAGCTCCACGTAGACGCTGTTCTCCTGGAAGGGAGAGGGGCGCTGCAAGGAGGAAGGGACAGGGCGTGAGTCTCGCCACAGGTATCGGCGCCCATTTGGAACGGGCAGGAGGCAAGGGATGCTGCTGTCTGGCGTGGGGAGTGAGGGGTCAGGCCCTGGATGCCACCATCCTCGGGGGCTGGTGACATAGGGGGTCGCGCCAGCCTTACAGCTGCATGCCCTGCCCACCCCTGGCACATCCTGGGGCAGCCGCTCGCCTCCTCACCATGGTTACGTAGGTCTCCTCCGCTCTCCTCTTCTTCCTCGCATCCTGTTCAGACTTGGGTACCTCAGCTCCAGGGACTGAGCAGTAAAGCGCTTCCTGTGAGAGGGAGATCAGAACACTGGGAACCGAGCGGTCCCCAAATACACAAGGGCCACCTTACCCCAGTCATAGGGCTGGCACCGAGAGCCCCGTGCTTGGCCAGCGCGGGATCCCTTCCCTCAGCATCCCCAGCCCTATGCCCCATACACCTCATGTCAGCGATCCCTCTGTGTCCTGAGGACGTACAGCCTTAGCTAGTGACGAGAGCAACTGTCCTGCGTGAGGGTGACCCTGGCCCAGGACCGCATCTCCCCCGGCAAGCCTCCCTGCTCCCAGGCATCCGGCTGCCGCGGGAGCATTTGCTCCACCAGCACCACCTCTTAACCGCGAGCCAAACAAAACGGCGGGACCTCGGGCTCGTCCCAACCCGCCGCCCATGCGTGCAGCTGGCGGCACGGCACGGAGCCTGCAGCTCTCCTGTGCGCCCCACATCCCTCGCGGGGGGGGTGGCCATGCGAGGGCACGGCTCGGCGTGCGCACAGGCAGACGCGCTCGGCACCCGCTCTGCAGCCCCGCGTGCCCCATCCCTCCCCTTCTCCACCTCTCCTCCCTCGCTTTGGTTCCCGCGGGTTGTGGTGGTGTCCCCGGGCAGGGCAGGACAGGGCAGGCACACACTCCCCCCCACGCAGCTCAGCCTCAGCTCTCACCTCTGCTTTGCTCTTGCTGCTGCCACTTCCAGTCCTCTCCAGGGCCATGTTGGCTGCAGACCTTGAGGGAAGGCAATGGCGGTGTCATCTCCAGCAAGAAGCATCGCCTACTCCTCCTGTCCCCACCCTCCCTCTCCTGGGGCACTGGGATCCATTTGCGTGTGCCTTGGCCAGGCCATCCCCGCTGCTGGCACACCGCGAGCCCAGGAGGTTGGGGAGCAAAGGGGGGACGGGATGGGGCAGTGAGACACCAGAGGGCAGCAGGAGTCTGCACCCCACTGCAGGCAGCGGCGGCAGCCGGGGAGGCAACCCCTCTGGTTCCCGCAGCTCCAGCCCTTTCATTTCCAGCGCTTGGCCAGGGCGGCTGCGAGGAGGTGCTTTGCTCAGCCCCCTAAACCCACAGCTAGCGTTGGTACCTCTTCCTCAGGCAGAGCCCAGCCAGGAAAGACAGCACAACGGCCACACAGCCACAGCCCACAGCCACAAACAAAAAACCGGTGTCTCCCGGGCCCGCAGCATCCTGGGCGCGTGCTGCTCCTTGTCCTGCTGGGGAGACACAAAGGCAGGGGATGCTACACACAGGAACCCCGGCCCTACTGCAGAAGAACCGTGGTGGCAGGTCCGAGAGCCTCCCAAAACCTCTGCAGTGCCTTTGCGTGGGGCCAAACAGGGCAATGGGAGAGGGGAGCAATCGCAGAGCACGTACCTCTCTGTTCCGTGGGGCTGACGTGCAGCACCGTGTGGTTCTTGAAGATGCTGCTGCTCTGGAGCAGCCGGATCTCACACACATACGTGCCGCTGTCGTTCACCTGTACGTTCTGCAGCCGGATAGAGCCAACCCAGCGGGAGATGTCCCCTTGCCACTGTGTCCGGTTCCGGAAACGGCCCACAGGGATGCTACGGTTGCTGTAGTAATAAAACACCACCTCCTCCTGCCAGGGCACAGACAGCATCAGGCGAAAGGAGCCCAGCAGCAGGGCACTGCCCTATGTGCTTTCCCTGCTCAAAAGCCTTCAGACCCACGCTCTCTCCCTCTCCCCGTGGAGCGCTTGCCGCACGCGAGAGCCCGGCTCGCTCCCACGCTCTCTCGGAAAGCCCCAGGACACAACACCCAGCGCTGTGGTTCCCCTGCCGTGCAGCGCCACGGGGAGCGGTGGAGGTGCCCCACCGCCACGCAGGGGAACCTTCCTCCTCTTGCGGCCTGGGCCAGGAGGACGGGCTTCCCCACAGCCTCCCAAGAGCGGCGAGGCCGCCTCGCTCGCCCTCCCCTGCCGCCTGGCCCCGCGCCCTGCTCCACCACCCAGCCCCTGGTCCCGACCCACCTTCTGCGTGCCAGCTCCTGCCACGTGCAGCCAGTCCACCTTGTCCACAGTCCAGCCCTTGGCCGCCGGGTCGAGGAAGAAGCACTGCAGCAGGACAGAGTCCCCAGCGCTGGCTCGAAGCTGAGGCTCCGTGAACACCCAGCCAGCCGACCCGCGGCATCGCTCTGCCAGGGACAAGGACAGCAGGATGAGTCCAGGGAGGATGGCCAGCTGCTGCCTGCCTGTCCCCATAGATATCTCCTCTCCAGATAAGCCTGGGGCTAACGGCACTGACCGGTCCAGAGCGCAATGGGGCGGCCCTGCTGCCTGCGCGGGCAAAGCCTCTCCCTGAGCCCTGCTTTTGGCGTGCCTGGGATGCGGGGCAGCACATCCTCCCCGCTGCCAGACCAAGGGCTGCGGCGCTCGCCGAACAAGCCACGCAGAAGGGAAGTGGGGAAGCACAACCCCAGCCCTCCGCGTCGGCGAGCCCAGGGCTGCAGGTCCTGCAGGGTTGTTCCTGTGAGTCACTGGCTGGGAGAACCAGCGCCACTCTCATCTGCACCAGGCCAGGGGCAATTCAACCGCTTCACATGAATTTCAGTTCCTCTTTCACAACCTGCCCATTTGGCTTCCTTACCCCTTGCTCACAGGCTCCTGACCTGGGCTTGGACTTGTCTGGCCACATAACGAGTGCTTAGGGTTTCTAGAGAAGCTGGACAGGGGGGAAAACCAAACAAACCAACCAACCAACCAACCAACCAACCAGAGGAACATCAAAGAGCCCAGAGCTGACATAACCAGCACGAAGCAGCTGCCGACACGGCGGGCTGCGAAGCGTATGGCAGGAAGGGGAAGCAAGGGGGGCAGAAAACATCCCTGGGGCTCATCAAGAGAAACCCTGTGAGCCCCAGAGTCTGCACGGGCGACAAGAAGAGCGGCTGAGGCTCTGGCGCTCGTTCGCCAAGAGCTGGGTGAGCTGATTCAGCGGGGAGCTGCTCAGACAGGTCAACTTTTCCTGGTCTTAGCCACTCCGCTCCCTCTGTCCACAAGCCACTGAGGGCCGGGCCCTGGCAAAGCACCAAGTACTTGTCTGATGCCCTGTAAATAATAAATGCAAAGTGCTACAGCTTCCCAAACAGGTTTCTTTGGGTCTTGACCAGCTGTGGAGCTGGAAATGACAAATATTTGCCAGCGGAGAAGACCAAGGGAGCCAGTTGCCTCAGGCAGAGCCAAAATCAATACCTTGGAAACCTTTCCCTGTATTTAGACTTGGCAAAGCATTTCTAGTTCTTTCAAAGCCTTGGAGTCTGGCAGAATCAGCGCAGGATTCCATCCGGGGATGCTGTTGCAATCTGAAGCCTATATACGAGTGATCTCTGCGGGAAGGGAACATGCAGCACCCAGAGACCAGAGAGTCCCCGGTGCCCAGGAGCCCACTCATCGCTGCCGGCTCCGGGCGCCTGCGAAACCCCGAGGAGGTCTCACCGCCGGAGGAGAGGAGCCGATGGCTCTTTCAGCAAAGGCAGAGGGGAAAGCAGGCAAGGTAAATGAAACCAGCAGAATGACTTACAGCTTACCCAGCCATGTCAGCACCAGAGTCAGGCTCAGCAGCACCTTCATCTTACTCTAAAAAGAGCAGCAGAGGTGAGATGACACATGCATGTTTCCCCTGGGGCAGGACACCAACAACTCTTGCAACCGAACTGAACCCCAAGGTCAGGAGACTTCCTTCAGTTCTTTGGCGAGGGACACGATCTTTGCTGCCTGGATGTTCGGCCTCTCAAGTTAGCCCCTATCCCAGCTGGGAGCCTGAAACTCAGCGAAGCGCAGACTTGAGGTACGTCTCTGGTTTGAGACTGCTCTGAGCCCTGCAAAGGAAGAGAGAGCGAGCGGGGGGGAGGGCTCAGCCTGAAGCACCTTCGCATTTTCCCCTCAGTAATGAATCTTTCCTGTGGTTTGGGGGTCGAGTCTCTAGCATCTCATCTGAGATGTTCATAGATGTTAACACTGCTCAGAAAACAACGGGATGTTTTTTCTACTACATACTCAGAGAAGTTTGGTCCTAAAAACACAGATCCCTTACTCTAGGAATAACGCTCCAGCTCCGGAGTGCTGCACATGGTGAGAACTCCTGCTGGAACCCTTCAGGGTCTGTTCAGACAGTGCCACGTTTGGTCACCGCATTCAGTTTGACCTGCTGCACCATCTCTCAAAATAAAGCCGGGATCTGCTTTCTACACGGTGTAGGCAAACCCTGCACCTGAGGAAGGACTGGCGGTTATCATCAGGAATACACCAGCCGGTGGTCACGCGTGGATCGGAGGAAAGCAAAAGCCAGTACCCTGCTTGCTGTGTCTCTGCTCCATGATTTGCAGCCGTGCCCCTTCAAAACCGATAAACGTATTTAAAGGCAAAAAGTTATTGAGAGAAACCCTCCCGCTTGGAGAACCTGCACTTTACAGTTGACTTTGAGGCTGCCGTTACCAGCACACGGTTTCCAATACATGCCTCTGCTGCAGAAACAGAAAGAGAACAAGAGACGAATCATCTCTGAAATCTTGCTAGCTTCTCTCCTTTTTCCTCCACTGACAGAGGAAAGTCAGAGGATCTCTAGGCCAGCCTTGGTAAGGCTTGGAAGGGGAAAAGGTGCCAGATATTTCACCCCAGGAAACAGCTATGAAAGGATTTAGAGTAAATTCGTAAGGTAAACATCTGCCCTTATTCCTGTTGCTCTCAGAGATCCACGGTTCCCTTCAGTGCTGCGGAGCAGAAAGCCGCAGTGACACACCTGCAGTCCCGGCATACCAAGTTTTCCGGGGCAGCACCTACGTCCTTGGCACTCCTTGCAGAACCCATGGCGACAGCAAGGCCGGGTGCAGAGGGCAGCAGGGAGGCGAGAGGGGACGTGCCAGCTCCGTGCACGCGCCCTGGAGTGGCAGGAACGGCTACTGCGGCTCTGCAGAGCGCAGACAGGGAGTGGGGAAGGCCTCCTCCCCGCCACTGCCCATCCCCTAAGAAAGCTTCCATCCCTTTACATGGCCAGACACGTCTGCTAATTCCTTTTTCTTTCCAAATGCATTTTTCTCAGCGAAGGAAGCTCAGAAACACCCCGAGACAGGCTCAGGCAGGGATCGCAGGCCCAGAATTAGCTGCTGGGGGACCCACGGGCCTGTTCTAGCCGAGAAACAACCACTACGGCTTTCCAGTCGGTGCCTGGTGTTGTTGCCCGCAGCCAGTGATGTAAAACCCCTCTGCCCTTCATTGCCCTCCCCTGTCCGCAGCCAAACCCCTGAGAAGTGGCAGCAAGCCTTCTGGAATCCTCTCAAATCTGCCCTTCAAAAAACACGACCCGTTTGGGGGTTGGGTTTTTTGGAGGCGGAGGGGAGAGCTGTGCGGTCTGCCTGCACCGTTTGCAGCTCTGCCATGCCACAGTGTGCTGTACAGCCTGCGCTTGTGCATACACGACCTACAAACGCAGCAAAATTCATGCTCAGCTCCAAAGCTCTCAGCTGGTGCAGCATATCTCGGTGCAGCAGGCCAAAGCATCCTACTTTCCAGCTATGCTGCCAAAAGCTGTAGAACTGAAGCAGAGCTGCACCCTCCCAGGACCACCCCCGTACGGGTCCCAAAATAGGAGCCAGCTTAAAAAAAAAAAAAGCCCTCAGCACACAGAAGCCGGCGTACTGGGACATCTATGCTCAGAACTTCAAAAGTTGTCTGTAGCTGAGCTACTGAGGCTCTGGTCCTTGTTTGTTATCAGATCCTTCCTGGACTTATTACCCTGTTTCTCAGAAGAAATTCTGGTCCTGTCTGGGAACATGTTTTTGCAGGGTCTCCCTCTGCGACACGCACCAGCAAGTGGGTGCTGTGCGTGCAGCAGCTGCAGGCAGCACCCACTCACCCAGGCTGTTATGTAGATTACGTTGCTGACATTTCCAAATCCGTCTGCAGGATAATTGCCTTTGCTAAACAGATTGATACATAGATACCATACTGCCTTCACACTCTCCTACTTTTGCACATGGTATCTAAATTCTCAGCACTCCTATGTTTCCCTAGTCCTCAGGAAAAAAAAAAAAAAAAAACAAAATAAACAAACAAAAAAAAGAAAATATCATGGCAAAAAACTCACCTACGGTGGCTTGGGGCAGTCAACTTGTCTCTTGCATGAAGGATTCTTCAGTGACTAACTCGGAGTATCTGAAAGAATCAGTTACTAAATCATCTTGAGGTTGTACGTGCAAGACATTTGTCTTTTTACCATTTGCCTTTGGTTTCGAATCTCTTTTTTCAGGTTGAGTTTGATGGTCACTTTCAACTTGCAAGAGGAAGTTAAGAGCTAGACTGAGGCAGTGCAAATGAGAATGCAGAAGGGGCTGTTACGGAGACATAAGAACAACCATAGCTCTGTGTGCCCGAGAGCAGGTGATGGGTATGCAGCTTCATAAGGAGAAGACGCTTCACAGGTACAAGACGTGTACCAGCCCCTCCATCGCGGCAGCCTCATCTGATCAGTCATCATGCGAGAAGTCAAGAACAGAGAGATTCTTGGGAAGCAACTCCTTTGCAGCCTGTGCTCCCTCCTGGTTTGTTTTGGGAGATCAGAGCTGGTTAAAGAACCACCACTCCTGCAGGCTGGATCTTCTCCTGATGAGGTATCGGCAGCAAGCGACACTGAGGAACTTTACTGAGCCGTACTACTGGTGCTACCGGGGGCCACAGGTTAGCACGCGTCTTTTGGGCAAAAGGGCCACTGTCAATATGCTTTTCACAGCACAGTCATCTGCTCCCTTTTGAACCACACACAAGATACACCGCATGGACTGCTTTCAGCTGGCACCACCACCCCCCACTCACTTTGAAAGCGTATTTTCATCCCTCCTCTTCCTCTGGAATACCACAGCAATCACTGTTCTCTACCCCAGTATCGATAGTTTTGGAGCAACTGCCACACAGCTAGCAAAGGAAGAGAAATTCAAGTCTTAGTCATGCTTAACACCATTCACAATCCAGAACGCTATTACCTTTGAGGTAGCAATTTAGCGTCACACCAGAAAGATTTGCCCGGGATCTAGCCTGCTGTTTGCAAGGGAGTCGCAGTTGAAGGCAAATGTTTTGCAGAAAAAAAAAGTCATTAATTTCCACAAAGAACTTGAGTGACATATTATTGCTGAAAGGGGAACAACAAAGCCACTTCCTCTAGGCTGCATATCCCACCAACGTCCTTTCTCAGGAAAGTTTTGGTTGGGAGAGACATTGTGTCATCAGGAAGCACAAGGTTTTCACATATTATTTTACAGTAGAAAAATATATTTCTTTAACTGGAGACACAGATCTACAGCTCACCTGCTTTGCAGTCAGGAACTTCAACATACCTGCAACTGGCAGCCATCATAGAGCTGCTGAAGGTTTTGAGTTACATCTATTCCCTAAACACCTCTACCCATCATGATACGACAATTTCTATAGCTAAGCAACAACTCAGGATGGCAGTTTCATGAGTTCAACTACATTTAGCCATGTTTAGCCAAATAAAGAAATACACAGTCCAGAATGAAACAAAGCAATTTATTGGTAATGGCACATCAAAGTCAATGGTAAACTTGTAACACACATGTAAAAGGAGACTAGTTGACCAATGCCACATACAGACAGGAAGCAGAAACCAGCAGCTCTTTAGGTACTGAGCAGACATGAATCCCACTGCTCTCTGCCATCCATTACTGGACAAGGCTGGTGAAAGAGAAAGTACTCTTTCTTACCGGGCAGTAATGATGCATGTTTAGCCATTTCCCTAAAAGGGTACCTAGAAGAAGAGAAGAGGAACATGACTGTTTTTCTGAACGCAGAACATTCCTTTGGACACTGCTCGAGTCAATGGTTGAGGTAGATGGGGTTATGTTTCCCCTGACACAGAGTCCCCATTTGCATTTCTGATTGTAAAAAATTCATTTTATATGAATTGTGCTTCACTTCAACAAGTAGAAGGAGATGTACCTAGTAATGCAGCTGTTGGACAAACAATAAAAAAGAAAGGGAAGATAAAACGCAACAATGGAAGGTAACACTCCTGTGCAGGTAGTGACTTAAAAATGGATCAGAAAACAGTAGGAACAAAATGCTTATCCTGTAATTAAGTTGCAGATTAAACCAACAAACAGCTATAAAGCAGCAGGTTCTCTTTGCTCCAAGACAAAGCATGCCATATACCAACTTAATCAAACTGGTTTAAGTCCTTCGCAAATATGTTGAAAAAAAAAAAAAGAGAAGAAAACATCGTCAGTGCCCAATGCTGATCACCTTGGAGAGGACGTCATTCTGGAGTAGCCTGTGCTCTGGGCAATTCGAATTCAAGGGTGCGGGAAAGGAAGGATATCACCAGTAAGAAAGGAAACAAATTTGCAACCAAACTAAGAAACACACGTTATCAGACTGCTGGTAGGCAACAGGCTGTGCAGCTGTAGGCACTGAGGTTTCTGTAGGCACTGGAGAAGTGAGGTCAAGACATTATTTTTTTTTCTCCCCAATAAATTAGAAAGAATGCAAAACTCATTATTTTGTTCTTCAATCAAAGTGAATTATCCCATCGGCGTTATTCTTCCAAGATTAGAGCAGGTCCTTCAATCTGCACTGGTTATCCAGCAGCCTTCGTACCTATCTAGCCATGATTTTCAGTGCTGTATTTTTGTTCTTTATCCATAGCTTTGGTCTTTCATCAGTACGGGTCTTCTTCATCCGTGTCCTAAACAGGGAGTAGAGAGAGAGAAATCAAGACTATGTACGAAGACATGAACCAAGGTATGAGTTCAACAGAATTGTGAGTCTGCTAAGGCTGCTGACAAGAGCTAAAATGCTTTCCAAAATGCTGCTGTGCTTGAATAAGCCATGGGACTTGTAGTTTTTATAGGCACTTGCAGGTAAATCTGCTTGACAGATACATGGGTGAATTGCCACCACAGAACCAATATGTGAAGTGTGTTTTAAGAGAAGCAGCAGCTAAAGCTCAAGCAAAAGATGAACCATAAAGTGCAGACAGCCGTCCCCTGAAAAAGCACCACCAAGCCCTGCAGAGGAGGTCTGGAGCAGCACAAGTTGTTGCTTTTCAGCTACGACCAACCACATACTTTCAGATCCCCTTCATCTATTGTTTTAACCACAGTAATCATTTGATGGCGTCCCCACAATCCAGCTCTGCAGCTCTCAACTTGAAAGCAACTCAAACGTAACAGCTCTATAAGGGAAAATCTCACTACCTTTCCAGCCATTTGAAGTCCAAACAGATTTTCACTGGCTTTGCAATTTTAATTATTTGGTAACATATTAAGCATGAAAGAAACAAGAAACATTAAGCATGAAACATTACAGAAACCTCAAAAATGTAGAATCATTAAAGTGAGTGAGACAGGATGTTCAGAGACTTGGTAAGTTAAATATTTGATATCAGAGAGCAAAGTATCAAACAGATGACAAAATACTTGATATGAAAGCAGCAGGATTATAGCATTCAAATTTTCCTCCTCTCAAAGGATAAGAAGACATTTTTCAATTTCTCAAGTCTCCAACTGTCTGACAACATTTGGGGCTCCCATCGCTCTGCCTGCAGTAAAGCAATGGTGCCTCCCTTCTCCCCAGCACGTCACTTGCAACAGCCTTTCCATCTCTCGTGGCAACTCTCCCTTTCGCATAAAGCATTTTCTGCTTTCTGCACCTCTCAAAACTTTTTCCAGGTACTGCTGCGCCTTACGTAGAATTGTAAATATTTCCTACGTAACTTGCATAATTGCTCGTTTTTCATTCTGTATCTAATAAAGTGTAGAAACCATCAGCACAGACCTGTCACGCACTTATTACATTTTAAAGCACTGACATTAGAATATTGAATCAAGCAACACATATTTAAATCCTCCTTAACATACTTCCTGACCGTGTATAAAAGATGTAAAGGTGCGTCTGAGGTAAGCTTGCTCTATAGGACATCAGGAAAAAATGAAAACACTCTCAAATTAGGCATATTAGTGAGTTTACTCTGGAATGTGCCACACTCATGGCTGTGGCTGCTAATGCAGGCACACAGAAATTGGAGGCACGCTTTACAAAACAAGGACAGCAGGTGGCAAAAACATTCCGGAGTTCCAGCACAACACATCTGATTAACAGAAGCTTGCTGACAGGGTCGCGAACCAGCAGAATTAGAAGACAACCACCACTTCACAAAACAAAACAAACAAAAGGCCAGAAACAAACAAACCGGAAGAGTTTAGCAAGATTATGTTGTCACGAAAACAGCGTAAGTAGGAAGATCCCCAGAAAAGAGGCAAGGCTGCGCACTACCATCTTTGCAAGAAACATAGTGGATTGTGGCATCACTGCCTCCATTCCCCACCACAGCACTGTCAAACCCCAAACCAGTTTTGCAGAGCCTTTAAAGAAACTCTGCAGCACAGTAGCTAGCATTTAAACTTCTGAACTTTCATCCTAAAATGTCAGCTTTGATTTCAATAAAGTCAAAAGAAAAGTCAATTTGGTGGATCTGAAGACAACTTCCCCTAGCAGTAATGCAGTATGACCAGTAGTTCTCACCCCCTATTGCCCATAAGCAGAAAACACCAAAGAATCACAAGCCTAGACATTTGGGACACTTCTTTGACATCCAGAAGTGTTATGACAAGTTCTGCTGCTCTTAGCACCTCCTCTGAGCACCAAAGTTGACAAAACCACCAGCTTTCACTTACCACACAGTTCAGGCACCAGTTTCTGAGCTTCCCCAAGCAGTTGTCTGTCTTGGTATGTTCAGGCCTGCAGAAAAAGCAGAAGATTAGAATGGGCTTTTCCCCCAACACACATACTTCTATCTCCTATGGACTATGAATTCTAGTTCTACCACACTGAACTAAAGGCTTTTGATTGTGATGAGAAGCCTTTGACTCTGCACAGCAAAACCAAAAAGAATAAAGGATGTCAGGTCCCTTATTCTGAAGGCAGACATTTGACTTAAGTGCCGTGAAGAATACAACAAGAGTTGCTATTTGGCTGGCAAATCTTACACCGCTAATCAGAACATTGTGTTAAAAACCCATTCTGCAAGAAATTGTAGTACCAAATTCATTGCAAAAACAGGTGCAGCTCCAGCAGGAGCTGTGTTACCTCATTGTTCTCGCTACTGAACCTTTCCAGAACAGAATCCTCTCCAGTTCAGAAGGGAATTCAGTCTCCAAGGCTCATTCAGTACCTGGCATCTCCGCTCAGGCCACCACAGGGGAACCAGTTAGCATTATTCAGTTTGTTTTGTTGTTACAGATACTTCATACCAAAATGCAACATAAAGCCCACATAAGCAAAATATCTTGCTGATTTAGGCTGAAATAAATTCGATTGCAGAAGTGAAAGACTGTCTAACCCTAAACTGCTTCAGTTCCGTGGCCTCACACGAAAAGGGAGATGTACAGCACTTGGTTTATGCTCCAACGTGGGAATTTTCCAAAGCTTTCTGACCGCTGGCTAAAATATGCTCATGGAGAAGTAGATTTCAGTGACTGAACTGCAGACGCTGAGAGCTATGAAATGAAGAACAGTGGAAAACTGTCCTTTGGCCTGTCTCAACAGGCCAAAGTAGAAATACAGGCTTTAGTTTCCAGCCAGAACTTACTCATCAGACACTTCGATGGAGGACTTCTTACAGCCAGATTTTTTTTTCTCCTTTAGCACTCCAAATTTTCTTCCCATCCTTACCAACAGCAGAGTGACCACAATGACGGAAGGGAGAAATACTAAAATGGACAGCAGCGTGGCTGAAGTTAGCTGGAAGGAAAGGCCTGCAGGAAAGACAAAGAGCAGCCCAACTGTACCAGTAGTAACATACGGCTTTCTTAAGTCCCTGTGACGAATGTTCATCCAGGACACAGGTTGCTAGCCTTTTCATATAAAGCACAGAGCTGGCAGATTTGCAACAGCTTGTCGCTGAATCTGTCGGATTCCTATCACATATCCAACACAGCAGGGTGCTTTATATGCAAAAAACGACAAAGGAAGGCAGGTCACGACATAGTTCCATCAGCATGTCTAAGCTGCAAATTTGGGGCAGGTCTCACACGCAGGGCAGATGAGGAAACCAAGTATTACTAAGAATCAGTGTTTGCGACGTGACAGTTATTTTTAGACCAGTATTTCCTAAACGTTTAACTTGTTCTACTGCTGCAATATGTGGAGACTGGAACTCCTTAACAAATGCACACTTTTGATTTCTGTTATCACCACAGCTTCCTCTGTCCCTTCCTGCCCGCAATAAATTCAATAGTTCTCAGCGTATTTAGCTCAGACAGAAGGGCTGAGGTAACTCTTGCTGAAATTCTAAGGTGGAACTCCACGGAACCCATTTCACACGTGACGCTCAGACTTCTAAGATGCTGACAAAGCTGCAATGCAGCTGTATCACACGGATGAGGCCATGCTATTGAAACGGAGCCTTACCCCTCTCCGTAACTATCAGCATTGTCTGGGGAATGTTATGGTACGTGTCTGGAGGATTCTTCACGCTGCAGATGAACGTCCCATTGTCACTCATCACTGGGCTTTGGATAGCAATGGAAGCATCACCTTTGGCAACATTCCCAACCCAGGATATTCTGTCTTTGAACTTTCCCACTGTTGTTGGGTATGGAACAGACTGATAATGAAAAATCTAAAAGGAGGCAAAGACAATAATTGCGCCAATAAAACACTCATCTAAGAAAGCAAAGTAAACTACTTTTTGGATTGTAAACATAAAGGCATACACATTAGGAAGTCAGAAAGAATACTTCTTATACGGGAGACCTTTTCAAGTGCCTATTTGATAATTCTGAGTTGGTCCCATTTCATTAGATCTCCAATGCTTCTATCTACCAGCCTCAGCTCTCAGCTGTCACCATCACCATTCTGACTGACTCGTTCCCTTCCGCAGATCTTCGGTTGAGAAGCGGGGCAGGTTCCTTGTCTCGTGCAAGACAGAACATTGCAGTTCTTCAGGTTTTGCTTCTTGCACTTTTGCCCTTGCTGTCCTACGAGTAGAGACTTAGCAGACCTCACTTCACAGAAGCAGCACCCTTTTGTTCCAGATACAAGGACACTCCTAAGAGTTCAAACTCTTGAGGCAGCAGCAGTCACTGATAATCCTTGAAGATGTGCATTTCCTGTTTCCACCTCGAATGAGAGATTTCCAGTGGGCTTTCAGACTTACGTATTTATGCTTAGATTTCAAAATGCTGCCAACAAAACCAGCAAGCAGTAGCTCATGAAACCCAGAGGCTGTCATCATCACTGTCTTCAGACTGTCATTGCAAACATGTTCTTACCACTCCAAGATCTATCAGCAGTAGACTGCACAACAGAACTACTAGGGTAGAGCTGCCCTCACAAAAGCTACTGATCAAATGCTTTACAGCCATTCTATCCATAGCTACAGCGTACAATGCAGCACTTTTGTCAAAACTCAAATTATCTACTTTATCATCAGCATGCTATTATGCATTTACATAAAATAGTTTTGCCCAAAGAACACTAAAGCAATTTCACACGGGAAAGAAGGCGACAATGAGAGTCCCAAACCCCAAAGTGATAAAGCAACACAGCAAACAGAAAAAATATCATTGGATTTTCAGCATGCACAGAGGCCTGGTCAGTCTCCACCAGAAAAAGACTCCCTGTTCCACTTACTGTCTCCATCTGACCACTTGTGGTGGGCCGGTATGTCCAGTCTATTGTCAGGCTCTCAGTGATGGGAGAACTGGATTTGAATGAGCATTTCAACCAAACTTGTTCACCAATGAAAGCTCGCACTTTAGGACTGGCTTTAATTTCCAGGGAAAGTGCACTGCAGACACCTGATGGAACAAGCACAAAAGACAACGACTAGATTCTTGTTATCTGTGAGGCTCAGAAGTGATGATGTCCTAAAGGTATCGATGCATGTGCAGCTCAACCGCAGTCCAAAGACTGAAGCACAGTAGTGGCTAGCTCCCTCATAATGAAATTTAAAGAAAAGCTGACAACTTCCCTAACCCATTCTCTGTGGGATTGGAACTAGCCCCAGTTAAAGTATTGATCTGGAAAATACCACCAAGAGCCTACAGATATTTAGACAGGGAGATAAACAGCTGAGAAACCGAATCAGCTGGCTCTCTGCAAAGTATCAGCTTTAGACTACTTCAAGGCAGTTCTAGCTCTGCGTGTCTCACCCCCGAGTGATACAGCCAGTGCCGGCACATGCACCAGGGCAAGAGACACCTGCAGCAGCGAGTACTCTTACTTCTCTTTTTCAGTGTGTGCAATAACTTCTGCCTCATTTGCCTACTGTGATGCTCAGCCAGGGAGGAGGTCAGCCTGCCCAGCATTTAGCAGGAACATGGTTCAAATCCTCCCTTCCACGTGTCTCCTTCTCCCGGCTAATGAAGATTTATTATGGTGACACTCTGCCTGAAGTTCGGCTGGAATTGCCACAGCTGACTCCTGCGCAGTGCAGGCTCGGAAGGAGCAGGCACAGATTTCTGTTCAGGTTTGCCAGTTCCTGGGCGAGTTTCTGGCACACCTGTTCCGCAGCTACCGATATAAAACGCTGGGGTCTTGACAACACACTCCTACCAGCTGAGAGCCCAGAAATGTCGAGGGCGGGCTGAGGGAAGCAACAGAGCCCGCCGTGCCCAGCTGAAGGGCCTTCGTCCCCCTCGCAGCCCCCCACCAGCTCTCCTGCCCTTTCCCGCACTCTCGGCCAGACACCCGCTCCGCCCGGGGACCGCGCAGCCAAGCCGGCCCTTCCCGGAGCCTCCGAGCCCACCCCTCCCCGCGGACCGTCCGCCGCCTCCCCGGCGCGCACAGCCCCGCTCCCGGACGGGGCTCCCAGCCGGGCCCCACCGCCAGCAGCGCCGGGCCGGTCCCACCCCGCCGCCGCGGCGGCCCCCGAGGTGGGGAGGCCCCGCACCCGGAGCGCCCCCGTTACCGAGCAGAAGCAGGACCCCCCGAGGAAGAAGAAAGAGGCCGCCGCCGGCTGCCGCCGCCGCCGCCGCCTCGCCGCACCGCATCCCGGCTCCGCTCAGGGCCGCAACATGGCGGCTCACCTGCGGGCAGCGCAGGTGAGGGCGGGTGCCGCCCCAAGATGGCCGCCCCGCGTCGCCATGGCGACGGGTCGCCCAGCAGCCGGGGCGGCCGCGGAGGTCCCGGCGGGGCGCGCTCCTCGCCGCCGGCAGCGGCGGCGTCCGGCCCGGCCACCGCGGAGCCCCGGCCCTCCCGGCGGCCAGCGGCCGACACAGGGTTCCGACACAGCCGGCCGGCGGTTTCTGGGTTGGCCAATTCTGGCACCTCTCCGGGCAGAAAACCCCCCTCGTTCGAGGCGGCTGCGCCTCTCCCGCGGCACAGCGCTTCTGTAACACCGTCTCGGCTCTCTGCAAGGCACGTTTATTTATGATACTCATGATCGAAAATGAAAACACACAAAACAGATAATGTGGCCGGCACATTACAGGTAGAGGTATAAAGTCATAAAGATACTCTTTAAACAAACAGGCCGATGTTTTCATAGAGTCATAGAATAGAATCATAGAATCACAGAATGGTTACAGTTGGAAGCGGACCTTGAAAATGATCTCATTCCACCCCCCCTGCCCTGGGCAGGGCCCCCTCCCCCCAGCCCAGGCTGCTCCCAGCCCCAACCAACCCGGCCTTGAACACCTCCAGGGATGGGGCAGCCACAGCTCCTCTGGGCAACCTGCGCCAGGGGCTCACCGCCCTCGCAGCCAAGAATTTCTTCCTTCTATCTCAACCTTCTGTCTCAACCTCCCCTCTTTCAGTTTAAAACTGTTCCCCCTCATCCCATGGCTCCCCTCCCTGATCAAGAGTCCCTCCCCAGCTCTCCCGGAGCCCCTTTAGGCACTGGAAGGGGCTCTGAGGTCTCCCCCCAGCCTTCTCTTCTCCAGGCTGAACCCCCCCAACTCTCCCAGCCGGTCCTCCCAGCAGAGGGGCTCCAGCCCTTGCAGCATCTCCGGGGCCTCCTCTGGCCCCGCTCCAACAGGTCCACGTCCTCCTGATGTTGGGGGTTCCAGAGCTGGACACAATATTCCAGGTAGGGTCTCCCCAGAGTGGAGCAGAGGGGCAGAACCCCCTCCCTCACCCTGCTGGCCACGCTGCTGGGAATGCAGCCCAGGATGGGGTTGCAAACAATGGCAGAGTGCCCATCAAAACTGTTTTGATCTGGTGCTGGTTAAATACCGTAACAGCTCTGTGGTTTCAGTGATTTGGGGCCTCGTTTGCCTTAGAGAGATTAAGTCTATGGAAGTACAGGGTACATGCTAATTGAGCGCAGAGGGTAAGGGGCAAGACGTGCCGGGGGTCACCCAGGCAATAAATGGCCCCTGGAGAAGAGCAGGACGCTGCTGCTGCTGTTGGAAGCCTGATGCCACGCTAGCAGCCATTGAACATTGCTACCACACCGCACAGCAGCAGGAGCATACACCACTGGAGCATCACTTGCTCAGGGCAGTCGTTGAGCTTGAACCACAGCAGCCACTGCAAGCCAAAGTTTTGGGGTGCTCGCAACGGTGGGTGTAAGGCTGCCGAGTCGGGGAAAGGGGTGTCCCGCCTGGCAGTGGTGCCCTCCCTCAGAGGGAAGAAGGGGAGCAGGGCTGGAAAACCGAGAGGAAAGGAGGTCAGCGTTGGGATGTACCGGCAGAGCGGCAGTGGGAAAAGGAGGGGAGCTGCCGAAGCACGTGGCCGTGTGCCGTGCAGCAGAAGGCAGCGTCCTCAGCTACTGTAGTTACAAAGCCTACTGAAGCTGCAAGGGATTGATATGAAAAACACACCTATGGTAAAGGTTATCCCTAGAAACAGCAGACGTTCCCAAACTGTAATACTTCCCGTTTAAAGTAGCAAAGAGATTTAAAGTATATTGCAGCAACTGGCTGCTCCTCTGATCCCTCACGTAGTCAGTCTTCCTTCTGGTGACATCAAAGAAGATTTTGAGGGAGGAAAAATAGGGCAACACAAATGCACCTTGCAATTTTTAAGGTGCAAGACTGTGTCTGCTCAGACACTTTGAAAACCTCTGTTCAGTCAGTTATGTTGGCATTTTGTTCAAATCTTCTGGCATTTTTTCATCTTCAGACAGAGCAGCCACCTTCACATTCTGCAGATGTGAAGATTAAGGAAAGTTCCTTGTTCATGGGGCAAGTTCCTCCTGCTTTGCTTCAATGAAGGAAATTTACAACTTATGTCAATATCATTCTCTTTCCTTGCGAGAATTTCAGGTTGAGCAGGGATACCACACTCGCAGCATGAGGCATCTGTAATTCAGCTTTGTTGTAGCATCCGAAATTACAAGCTTTCAGCATCTGCTTTAGAAGTGCCTAAGAATAAGGAAAACAAAACAGGTTCATTACTCAGGGTTATTGTTGAAAACAAAAATAGTAGAGGCAAGTGCTGACCTCAAAAATTGAATGGGTAAAAATTATACTGAAATGTTTCAGCAAAGCCAGCAAATCTGGAAACAGTTGCAGTCTTCCTTAGCAATTTTAAAACAATAAAGATTAACTGAATCAAAAAACAGATTCAAAACTGGTGAAAGGAAATTAATTAATTCCTCTTTATCCACAAAGCAGGCATGTCACGGAAAGCAGCAACAATGGCTTTCCTACAAATGATCCTCGAGAGTAAGGTGGAGAAATCTCTTCTACGGTTAAGAGGGAGTTGTCAGTCTCTTTCTGAAGACTCCTCTAAAACAAAGTGTGACTGTGGTCTCATTTTTTTCTGCTTAAGGCTACCATGGCCTGTTGACTGTGAATAGAAGTGAAATGCCTAAGTAAAACTGTCTCAGAAAGTCTGTAGTAACACCGAGACATTAATTAGAGAATGTTTGAATAGATACCTGCATTGTATATACCATCAAAGACCTCTAGTCTTCTAATGGACTAGCTTCCTTGTCTTCTCTAATCTTCAGATTCTCCTTTTCTGTACTGTTATAAAGAAAAGGGGGGGGGGGAGACAAAAAAGCCCAAATCAGTGTCAGAGATCCTGAGCAGCAGAGTCACGTTCTGAGTTACATATAACATACATAACATGTAACAAGAAGTTATGTGATAAGATAATAAGCATCCTACATGCACGGTGACCACAACGTCAGGTTCATGGAGGAAAGAACAGAGTGATCATCTGCCAGCTACCACCATGGCAGCTGGGTCCTTCTCTGAGCGAGGAGCCACCGTGAAGGGCAAGAGCAAAATGAGACTTCAGAGTCTCCAGAGCTCCCTCATCCTGGGGGTCTGTTCTGACTGCAAGTAAGCAGCCAATTACTGCTAATTGTGCTGGCAGTGTTGCATTGTAGATGCTTGGTGTAGGGTCCAAGCCAATGATTCAGAATAGCTACAAAGATACATTTGACAAGCTTTCCCAGAAGCCTTTCTCTGTCTCCTCTGTCCTTACAGTTCAGTATCTGCCACCTCGATCCTCTTCTCTTGTGCTTTCTTCCGATGGTGTCGACAGATAATCACAACTGTCACCACAATGATCATCAGAACACAAGCAGACCCAATGGCCACCGCCAGGAAGTGGATTTCTGAGAAATGCACTGCACGGAGAGAAACAGACAAATGAACGAGAGGGAAACCCAGAGGGCTCTGGGTACAAGGCTGGGAACCTGTGTCCGTGAATACAACCTTTCCTCAGGCTCCTTTTTCCTTTCTATCCATGCATCCAGCTACCCTCGTGCTTTCTCTTTACAACCTCTTTTCTTCCATACATTTTCTCAAATGTGGAGGAAGATCTGCCAATGCTTCGCACTGGCTAAATTCACATAACTGGTGGGGTTCTTGGCCTCTTACCTTTCTGCACAACTCTGAGTCGCACTTCACCAATTGTGCCACCAACATCTGGTGGGTTCTTCACCTGGCAGGTGAATGTCCCGTTGTCGGTGGGCTGCAAATTCCAGATCATGATGGAAACATCGTTACGCTCGATATTCCCATCCCAGGTGACTCGCTCCTTAAACCGTCCAGCAGGCAGCTTGTAGGGCTCCTTGAGGTAATAAAATACCTATGAGAAAGAGAGGAAGCTGTCATTCCTACGCACTGTGCGGTCTCTGCGATGGGAGCAGCACGTGAAGGCGGAGTGGCACTGGCTGAGGCACGTGGCCTGCGCTGAGGACAGCTGTGTCAGCCCGGTCGCTCTCCGATGAGCTCTGAGGCCATTTCAACTGGCTGCCTTCACTCCAGCAGCCACGCGAGCTCTGTCCTGCCCAGACCTAAGGCCTCCGTAGGCTCAGCTGTCTTTCAGTTGAACCGCTTGCCCTGCCATGTTGGCCAAGGCAAAACATTCTGTAAGTCGTGTCGGGTGCGGGATAAGACATATGGTTCAGCTGTGTTGTAAGCAGGTACAGTTTCATCAGGCCCAAAACTAAACATAAAAATTGTTTCTTTAGCCAGAGTCCGTAAATGAAACTTCTCGCTCAGAGTAATCATTATGAGTCGCTGAGAAAATGCCCAAGATGTACATACTTGGGCGCTTCGGCTGTGCTTGCCCATACCCACACCTGCAATTGTGGCAGTCACTGGGCTTACTCAGTGCTGGGCTTTGGGAACGGCTCGTTTGGGCAAGCGTGCATCAATGAAATGGAGCGTAAAGGTCTCACTCACCGGCTCATGAGAGCTCTGGTCCTCAGGCTGAAAGTTCCAGGTCACTGACAGGTGCTGGCTAATAGGGTTGCTGCTGGAAAAGGTGCATTTTAACCGCAGGTTAGTGCCGTTCACAGCATCCACCTCCTTGGAAGTGTGAACTTCCACGGCTGCCGCAGGCCAGAGTGCTGCAGGGAAAACAGCAGGAGTTAGAGGTAAAGAAAGCTACCGTCTAGGAGCAAGCTTATCACTTTTCCTTATCTGCATTTAGTCTGTGCAGGAGCCTGCTTATCTATCCCTGTCAATGTTTAACCTGACAGTCAGGAGCACGCAGATGCAATTACTGAGGGAGGTGATCCTGCGTGTGCAGAATCTAGGAGAGCCTCTGTGCTTCGTGGATTTTGTCCCGTGATGTGCAAGCTGCACAGTGCTGCTTTCAAGGCAGTTGGCATTCATCTGAACTGCCAGTTCAGCGCTTTCTTTGTAGCGTTGTGGCCGCAAAGCTAAACACTTACAGATGTGATAACTGATTGAGAGAGGACCCCTGAGAAGAGCTTGCCTATAGGGTCAGTAGGCTTTGTTTTGGGGGGGAACGTCCCTCTTCAGGCATTAGCAAACTTGACTTCTAGGAGGTGCAATGCTGTTGTAAATGCCACCCCTCCTTAAATACATGCTGGCTCCTAACTGACGCTACAGATACCGTATAACTTTTCATGTGCTTGTCCTGGTCACATTTTCACAAGTGATTACACTCTACTGCACTCAATTCTCCAAGCAGCTTTCTTCAGAAAAGCAGTCCTGCCCTTTCAAGTAGGACTGCTGAGCCCCAGTAAACAATTGCTATTTCCCGTGCTAGAACTTTCCTTTACAGACTTTGTATTATCAGGCTAAGCGTCATGCACATCGTGGTGAAAACTGCTCTTACTGCTGTAAGAAGTGCCTGTTAGAAAGTTAATAGCCCAGCTGACTGTCTATAGTCAAAGATAGTCAGGCTGAGGAACTCTAGAGGAAATCCTCAAGGTAAGGCTGTAAGCATTTGTTTGTCAAAGAAACATCCTCTGTTAACCAAACCACCACAGCTGCCGCTCCAAAAATAAGTCAGCATCGCTAACTTGATGCTACCCTGAAAGAAAGACAATCAGCAAGAGAGAGCATGGAGAGACAGGAAGAAGAAAAATGAAAAATAGGAAACCCAAAGTGCTGCTGGTGAAGACGCCTCTCAGGCCTGAGCCCCGGTTGCCCTCTGGCTTGCCCCGCTGTTCCAGACAGAGTTCGGTCACTCTGGCAGGTTGGTGCTACCAAAACGGCGGTGCTCCGAGTTCTCACGTTTCTCCCTGCAATCGCTGTGTTGCTTGCCGGACCACTTTAGCTCTCTGAGTTAGTGAGTTCATCTCTGCAGAACAGCAGCGCTGAGGTTAAAATCTTGCTGCTGCCGAAAGGGACGGTCCTCCCCGGCCCTGATCATGTGCTCCCATTAGCTTCCTTTTACCCGCTGGTCAAACTAACCCAGCAGAAAAAGAAAATATTAATAACTTCCTGTCACTTTAGGAAGATGAATTAACTCATCCCAGTGTGATTCAAGCCAAAAGAAAAGCTCATGTGGGGTTGTAAAATATGGCTTCATAACAAAGACAAGCAATACATTTCCTGTATTTGAAAATAATTTATAACCAAAGACTTCCTTGCCAAGTGATTTTTCTGTTCTAAAGGCGAAAATATTTGGAATGCCAGAACATTGAAGGTGTTCACATTTGAAAAACTTCATTGGCAGAGATCGTGCTTCTCATCCAAAGAGTCAGCATCAAATCTTTTCATTTTAAACTACTTTAAAGGAGCAACCATGGGAAATAAGCATAAAATGCTTTCCTCAAGACAGATTACCGAGCGTATCTGTGTGATGATGCATTTGGGGAAGGAGGACACGGTGGTCGTAGATTCCAGCCACATTGATATCAACCACTAAAAATTCAAGCGAGTTTATTGTAGGTCTGGAATGGCTGCAGTGTAAAAGAGCTAAACGCGGTGCTGCTTAACAATCCCTGATTGTCTAGTAACAAAGATAGTGAAAAAAACAGCTAGGAGTAAAGTCCAAATTCCTGGCAGAAGAGGAAAAGATGTGTAACCAGAGCTCAGAATGAGATCAGTGTTGTTCTTCCGCTTGAACACACCTAAACCTGTTTGTCGAAGAAACTCAATCGCTTTGTGTCACTTGCAGTGAACCCCGGACCGAAAGAATCACAGCAATTGTCCACAACAAGTACCTGAGACGCCTATAAAGTCGCTGCCTAAACGAGGACGATAATTAAGAGATCAGAAGGGGAAAGTCAAGATGGCAACCGAGGCAAGACAGTACCAAGTTTCCTTACCTCGGAGCTGCACCCCAAGGAAGAGCACAGCACCCAGCCAGTTGAGGCCATGCATCAGGAACACAAGTCCGTACTCCACGGGTTGAGCAGTACTGGAAAGAGGAATTCGTGTCAGGTTCTCGATAGCCAGATGAAAGATGAGTTTCTCGAAGCCGTCCCAGCACCGTAGAGCAAATTGCTTTCTCTCCACTTGGCCTGCCGGGCAATGTGAGCGCTCCTTCCTGCGTGAGTCACAGAGCGCTCCCTGGCCTCGCACGGCGAGGCAAGGTGCGGCCAGCACAGCTCACTTCTGTGTGTAAAACAGGGAGATTTTCCAAGGTAAGATTATTTTCTTCTGCCTCCCATATTCCTTTGCTCTTTTGTGTTGCAATCATCCCTCCTCCCAGATTCCACCTGAAACCACTCCCCTCTTGTGGGAGGTAATTTTGCTCCTAAGAGAAAATTCACCCGAAGATGTTTATAGATACCCTGAAGGAATGAGGGCCATTTGTTTGGCAAACGCCTGCAAACGATCAGAAAAAACCCAAGCCAAAGTAGATAGTCTGTGGCAGCAGTGAAGGCACACATCCGGAGGATGGAAATGTCCTACTGAAACACAGATACCTACAGTAAAATGAAGTGATAATTCTAATGTTACTTGGTTGCAGCCATCCCATGGAAAAACAGGGAGACTCCATTAACTGCTGCTTGTAAAGTTCTCGGAAAAGTCGAGAGTCAGCTACATCGCACGTGAGTCCAGCCCAGTGGTTGTCCAGGCACAGCTGGGGAAACCCCCTCTGCTTAACAAGCAGCACAAGGGACCAGGGAAACTCAGGGCCACACAAAATGTTTTCCTGGTGGCACGTGGCAGCTGAGAGAGATTGAAACTGAGCTGTGCACGTGTGTTGGCAAAACAAAGACGTTTGCATTCGAAGACCATAAAGCGCTTTAACAGCAGAACCTGCTGCTGGCTGTGGCTGTGTTTGGTCCATGGCCTGGTTCCAAGAAGTTATCCCAGGTTATAAGCTTTTGTTGTGACTGATGCTAATTCTCCTCGCAGCGGTGCCAAGGCAGGGACGGGGAGGGTGCCCTAACCTCTGGATGTTTCGAAGGGCTCCCTTCAGCTCAGCGCTAAGGAGCAGAGTGAGGGCACTCTCGCTGTGCAGCAGTGTGGGTTCCGACTGGGATATTTTGGATTACCTGGGACACACTGAGAGGATGTCAGAACTGGCCAGAACAAGGTTTTGGTGGAAAGAGGACAGCAGCGGCACTCTCAGACTTCCTGCCAATGAGCAACCGCATGGGCATCTCTCTTCTCGTTTCCTGTTGGAACATCCTTGTGTCAGTTTCTGAGGAGAATACTGACTTTATTTTCAATTTCAGGTTACAAATTTGGCAATGTAAAAGAGCAGCGAGGCCGTCAGTGTCACGGGCGGTCCACAGAACAGCACAGAGAATCTTGTCTCTGCTAACAGCTCTGAGGTATCATATATCTCTATTTTCACGGGAATAATAGGACCCTGCATTAACCCTTCATCGCTGTATCTCCCCAGATTTTCCCTCAGTTACTATTCCAAAATATCATCTCCGCTTTCTTTTATTGCCACCATAAAAACTTATTAGGCTGCAAATTACTTTGCAAACAGAGGATACTTTTGCCTTTTTGATTTTGTTTCGAGTATCTGTAGGGCAGCGCTCAGCAGCCAATTTGCTGCCACTTCCTAAGATCGTCTTTCTGCACAGCAGCAGCTTCTTATCCTCAGGCAGCCCACGCAGAGCCCCGTAGGACCAGCGTGTTTCTTGCTGTAACTGCCCTTCGGCCAGGCTGGCCGTGTAGCAATGCTACTGGGTGTCACAAGACCACATTCACGTAATGCACAGGCCTGGGAAGAGGGTCTGTTCTGGTCTTTACTTGCAGACTGTTACTAACCTTCAACATCTTGTTTCAAAACATGCCGACTCCAACTGTTAAGAGAATACTGTGTCCTTGGCACCCTTACTAGTAACCTAAATTCCCTGATGGTTCATTTTGAACCAGAAATAAGCGAAAGAGAGATCTGACAGTGGAAGACAGCACCTCAGTAAATGAAGTAGTGCCCACGACATTGTCATTAGCCACCTCGTTAAATGGTGAGCTCCTGGGGAGGAGCAAGAAGCCAGCTCCATCCTTGCAGGCGTCTGGAAGGGTGTCGCTTGAGGTGTGTGTGGCAGGTACGGAGAGGTCCAGCGCCCTCGGGGAAGGAGGGAGCCTTGGCTGGCTTTGCCACCTCCGCTTCGGACGGGCGCCCCCGAGTCCCCACTGTCCTCACAACCATGTGAGCGGCTCCGCCGCCTCTGCAGGCTCCAGGCAGAAGGAAACGGAAAGGCGGTGTGTTCCCGCTTGGTCCGTGCCGGCATCCCTGCTGGAAGCAGAGCTGGGAGAGGGCCCTGCCCCGGTGCCGCGGAGGGCTCTGCCCGCCCCGAGCGCCGCTCGGAGGGAGCGCGGTCCCCGCGGCGCCGGGCGGGCTGGGAGGGCTCGGACCCCCTCTAGTGGAGCCCGAGCGCCGCTGCCGCCGCCCGCGGAGCCACGGCAGGGCACCGCCGGAGAGCTCCGCCGGAGGGACCCCGCGGGGGCTGCGGGTGCGCCAGCGGCAGAGCCGTGGGAGCTCCGCGCCCGGGCGCGGAAGGCTGTCTCGGGCTGCCGGATGGCTTTGCTGCACCGTGTCCCCTTCTGCTTCCGGCAGCCTGGGGGACAGAGGCTTTCTCCAAAGAGACAGCCTTCCCCCTAGCATTCGCCTTTTGTGAGGGCTGTGAGTAGACAGACTTCAATGTGATCGAAAGAAATGAAGCTGATTTTATCGTAGGTGCATTTCATAACACGAGCAGGAATGCTGCATGGAAATGTAGAATCGCTTTTGCAGTCTCATACCGAAACCGGAGAGAAACAGCAGCACAGTTAAGCAAGTTCCCTCCCAGCAGGAGCACGTGTCATCGAGTACCTGCCGGGAGCAGAGCATCGGCTTCAGGTCCGCCTGCAGCAGGGGCTGCTGTGCGTAGCCCCCCCTTCCGCCGCGCTCCTCGCTGTCAGCATGTGTGCAGAGGCGAGTCTGGGCGAGGAGCTGGCAAACGCCACTCTCGAAGAGGCGGCAGAAATAAATGGGTCGTGTTAGAATGAAATAACAAAAGTAGAGTCTAGGTTGCATCACCAGTAGCTCAAACCCCCGGGTTTTACAGCCTGGCGCTTACAGGCTCCTTTCCGCTGGCCGTGCAGTGTCGCCAGGTGCTGAGCTTGTTGTGGCGTTTCTGGTCCCTTCGTTTATTCCAGCACTATGTTAAGCTGCTTACAGTAGTTCGAACTTCAGAAACACTGGCTTTGAAAAGTTGTTAGGAAGGTCCTGATGGCAAATCTAATCCAGGCTCGTTTCTCTCTCCTGCTGCTCCCAGGGCAGTTACAACAGGTCTCCTGAGCCTTGAACTGGGCTGGTGCAGAGCAGCCACCCCTTGCTGTCAGTGACGTTCCGTGAAGACGTTTTGAGCCTCCGCACTTCCTGACGTGGGCTTATTTTACCATACGTGTTCTGTGTCTTTCTTGGCTGCTTGCAGGTTTCACTGGAAATAGTGAGTCTCCCCAGCGCTGCTCAGTTCGTTGCCGTACGCAATTCTGGGAAAAAAATCTTGGGCCTCTTTCTTGTAAGAGAGAACTTGAACAGCCAATGTGTTCTTTCTTCCCTCGCAGCCGGCCTCAGCGATGCCAATCTGATGTGGTAGAGAAGAGCAAGAGAAGGAGGAAAACAAGGATGCGGTTGGAGCGGTCCTTGCCTCTCCTGGGCCTCCTGCTGTGTGCGGGTGAGTACAGCTGGCCAGAAGCCCGCGGGGACCCGCCGGGTGGCTGCCCAGGAGCTGCAGAGGGGAAAGCACAGGGGCGCGCCACTGCTTTTGCAAAGTACCTGCAGCCACATCTCCTGCAACCGGCACGTACGGTGCCTACGGACTGCTGCTCTCCAGAGTGAGCGTTCCCTTCAGAGGGCCGGCGGCAGGGGCAGGGAAAGGGGCCTCCAACCTCGCAGGCTAGAGCAAACCACCTAAGGTCCCTGGTGAATTTCTGCGTACTAGCTGAGTCACTAAGGTAGCTGGTCTCCAAACTTCATGCAGCAGGGTTGGAGCTTGGTGCACTGCTTTCTGCAGCAGCGCGAACTATACGGTTCTCTGGGTTTACCTTTATTTTTACACTTTATTCATGCGCTTTTTTTAAACCTTTTTGAGATCACAGGTAAGTAACTTCAGTTCAGATTGGCTGTGATATCTGTGGTATCACGGGAGTGGTAGCAATTTCCATTTTATGAGTTTGAACTGACCAGCGTTTAGAAAGCCATTTTAGGATGAAGCGCAGAGTATCTGTAAAGACTATATAGAAGCTGGCAACTATGAAAGATAAGTTTGGAAGATAATTAAAATTAGACTACAGCTGCTCTGCCAATGTGCTGCAAATACCAACTGCTATTCTTTGAGAAGATTGAAGACATTTGGTTTAGCGATGGCCTGTTCTTTTGTCAAATTTAAATTTGTCTTATATAAAGAAAAAAGCATCAGATACCTTCTCTCCAGCCAAGTTCTATGCCTGTGGAATTTCAAATCTGCAATTTTGTTACAAGTAACTCCTATTGTAAAGCAAGCATTACCCAGGATGAGACAACAGTGCCGAACACATGAATCCGGGTCATTCCTT
Organism: Vanellus vanellus; assembly: GCF_965231255.1. Classification (NCBI taxonomy): domain Eukaryota; kingdom Metazoa; phylum Chordata; class Aves; order Charadriiformes; family Charadriidae; genus Vanellus; species Vanellus vanellus. The sequence goes on along the minus strand of NC_138926.1, from coordinate 7,880,829 downwards.
TACTTACTTATGTTACTTTCTGTTGACAAATGTTTTTAAAGCAAATAGCAAACCTGACTCCGACCTCCTAACCGCTGCTCCAGAGACGTCAATGGAGCTACCTGTTTCCTACCAAGAGAGAAAAATCACATAGTTAAACTGCTTGGCAGCATTAAATCAAGCGTCACGGTCCAACCCTCCAGTGAGTACATTCTTGCAGAGGACGGTGGTTCTTACTGCAGTAACTAGGCATGGTTTGCCAGCAGTCTTTGATCCGTGATAATAAAGCAAAATTGTTGGGCCTGCAATAACCTTTTTCTAAACTGGGTCAGAAAATTATTTACATTTCCATTCTGCGTTACTCGGTGTTTAAAATGGCTTCCAAAGGGAAAGACTTCATTTCGAAACAACATCCTGTCTCAGCTAACAGAATGCTTCTAATGCCTTCAGCGCAAACAGGAGTATAAGCATCTCTTTCAAGCAGTTGACTTCAGAAAGGATATCCTTGAAGTGGGAAAGGTGTATGATATTAGTAGCTACATTACTTAACGCTTATTATTCTTTCTTTTGTAGTTGGCACCGCAGCTCAGCAGGGTAAGTGTATTTTACCAGCAATCTTAACTATTTAGTATGATAAAAAGACCAACTATGGCTCACAAGTGAGGACTAAAAGTCAAATAGAAATATTTGAATTTTGCAAATATTGTGGGATAAGAAAAATTCCCTGGTCATTAATTGTTACTGATGTGACTGATTTAAAAAATTGGCTGTCATGAATTGCCCCTAATTATTGCTCATGACCCCCAAGCGGGGTTGGGCATTTCCCAACAGCAACAAGCAGTAAGATTACAGCAGACTGATTTGTTAACATGTATTATTCTCTTCTTCGCAGATGATACCGAAGCACAGGAGGGTAAGTGTATTTTACCAGCATTCTTAACTATTTAGCATGATATAAAGACTCAGATGCCTCACAGGTGAGAACTAAAAGGCGGATATAAATATTCAAATTCAAGCAGTATTTCAGGAGGAAAAAAAATCCTGGTTTTTAGTTGCTACTGTCATCACCGATCAGAACAATCAGCTGTAATGAGTTGCCCCTGAACACTGTTAGTGGTCCCAAGCAGGGTTGGCCGTTTGCAGAGAGTAGGAAGCGTGTGGACAAAGAGAACGATGAATGGCAGGTGGCCAGGCTGGCTCACAGAGAGTAGAACGCTCTGTGATGGCATTTTGACCCTGTTTAGTGTTGCAAAGAATCAGTGTAAAAAAATAAAGGAAAACATGCACGCAAAAGACGCATACACAGGGAATTTACATTACACCATAAAATCAAAGATTTTGCAGCGCAAACTGTCGCGGTGGGATGAAGGGTGTGCAGGGCAGCCTGCCCAGAAGCTCTTTGTAATGCTGGTTTCCCTTCTCGCTGGCCTACCTTCCAATAAAGAATTCCTGGTGGAGATTTCCGGAACCACAGTGACCATCACATGTCCCTTGACTGAAGAGAGCATAGTCTGGCAGTCAACTGGGACACAACCACCCAACAGTGAGAGGAAGTACGTTATAGAGAATCACGACAGCTTTCCTGCCAACGTGAGTTGTTTGTCAGGTGATAAGAAGTATGACATGTACCTGAATGCCAGAGGTGAGTGAAACAGCGCTCAGTCTATGGGCTAAAGATAAAGTCTACACATTTCAGTAACAGCTATTAGGAGCTGAGACCTGGTTTTCAGTGCTGCTGGGCTGGGTGAATGCGATTCTGCCGAGGTCCTTCTCGCCCGGCGTGGGCAGTAAAAGAGTCCAAGAGCACGTTTTGGGCGAACGGAATCTCCCTGCCTTTCCCTCCCGCTGCCCTCAAGCTGGGTGCATGGCAGTGGTTCCCACGTATACAGCGTGCCATCTTTTTTTATACAGCTTCTGCCACGCTACAAGTCAAGAGTAATGTCTGCCGCGAAGGCCAGAGGCATTTCTTGGCTTGCAGAGTGGAAGCCTCCCATCCGGAGCACGCAGCCTGGCGTCTGTGACCCACCAACCAGGGGGGCTTACCCCACCCCGAGAGAGCGATTTAAGCCTCTGAGCCGTTTGAGATTTGGGCAGCTGTTCTGCATTCGGGACTTCGAATCCAGCATAGGCACAGGGGGGCAATGATCTAGGGGATGTTTTGCACCTTCCGGCTCCGGCCACGCGAACAGCGGAGGGTGGGGAAGGAGGCTGCACACAGCAGCCCCCCGTCTGCGTTTGCAGACCGAAATGGTGGGGTGGATAGAATGGCCTGTGCTGTCCCCCTTCCTTTCCGTTTGCTCTTTTCTCTTTCCCACCCAGAACCGTCTCTTTTCTGCTAGCACTAAACAGATGAGCGAGGCCCGGACTTTCCATGCTGGAAAGGAAGAGTGCCCGGCGGCTCTAAGCACCTTCATCTCTCCTCCCGGCAGTGTGCGCAAACTGTGAGGAGCTGGATGCCTTGGCAGTGACGGGGATCATCACTGCGGATCTTCTCATCACCTTCGGGGTGCTGATTCTGGTCTATTACTTCAGCAAAGACAGGAAGGGGAGAGCGAGCAGCGGTGCCAGCAGTCGGCCACGAGGTAAGAGCCATGTCAGGCAGCTCTCCATGATGTCCACTAAGCGCTAAACGAAGGCCTCACCCCTGCCGAACGACAGAGCCTCCTCTGTTCCCCCCCAAGCCAAGACCTCGCCAAAAAACGCTCCTGCTTCCCATATCTGTTGCTCCCGGCTGCCTTCTTGTATGGGGTGGGTGCAGCTGCCGCGTTGTGTCAAAGGCTTCCTGCCCATAGGAAACCATTTCACAGGCAGCAGCGTTGAGTCGGTGCTGAAGCAAACTGTGCGGCGGATGCTCAGCTTGCAAGTGTAGCTGCAAACCCAGCCTGGCCCTGGCCCGCTCAGCTGCTGTCTCGGGCAATCAAAGACCAAGAATTAGGCCCGCGCACAGAAGATGTGATTAGAAATTGTGGTGTTATTAAAACTACGCATTTGAATTTCTGACTTCTGAGGCCATGGTTTGGTGACACAGTGGGTCCAGCAGTGGGGCTCACGGGTTATAAATGCCAGGGTAAAGTGATGCAGGGTGGTGACCTCACCGTGCCGGTTCCGATTTGTTCGAGAAGTGTTGACAATGACATTTGTACCAGGAGACTGCCTGTCGCACAGGTACCACGGGTGCTCCCCAGCCGGGCTTTGTGCAGATCAGGCATTGCCACTCTTCCCGTAGCATCCACAAAGCTGATATAACCCTTTCGTCAGGTCTAAATTCCCGATCGTGTGCTTATTGTGCACGTTGTGTGCTGAGTTCTTGTTTTCAAGTATTTCTTCACAGCCAGGAAATCTAGAAATTTACACTTTCTCGAGAAAGCTGATTTCCTCCTCAATGATCATGAAGCCTCCTACCCGCAGCAGTTAGGTCTTTAAAAGCTCTAAGCTTATAATAAAGCCATGCAAGTTGACCCATGGTGTGCATTACCTTGGGATCATCTCCATGGAGGTTCCTCGTGCTGGTTAGGTGGATCATCACCAAGCATGACCTACTTCTCTTTGCCTCTGTTGCAGGTCAGAAGGTGCAGCGTCCTCCCCCTGTTCCAAACCCGGACTACGAGGTATGGAGAACCTGCATTTTTTTTCCACCCCTCTTTGCTGGTTGGGGAGGGATAGCCAGAGCTGGAAAGCATTTATCCTTTTCGCTCCTTTGAGGCAGCACCCAGTCAACCTCCAAGCTTTCACAGGAGCATGGGAAAAAGGTGGTGAGGGTGGACCCCTTCTCCCAGTGCTGACACAAGGAGTCGGGAGCAGAACTACAGCTTCTTGTGCACGCTACCAGAGCAGCACTACACCACTCTGTTGTGGTTGGCTCTGCCTCCTGCACACACCAAGACTCTGGCATTATTTGAGAGTGTGTTAGTAAGGATTCCTGAACTAACATCTCTGCTGTTCCCACAGCCCATCCGGAAGGGCCAGCGGGAAGTGTATGCAGGCCTGGAACCCAGGGGCTTCTGAAATTCCCACGGATGACAGGCTGGAAAACAGCAGCAGCAGCAGCGGCGGCGGCGAAGTGCTTCTGCCCAGCTTGGTACCGGTTCTCTGCCGACCTGCTGAGGCCCAGGCATTTTGGGGTAAGCCAGGCGGCCACACAGGACAGGCACCCTGCTGCAATCTGCTGTCTTACCCTGAGGTGTGACTTCAGCCTTCGGTTTGACGTTAGGGAAAAGAAACAAATGAGCACATTGGCACATTAAAGGACTGCAGCCTGACTCGTGATTCCTGGCCTCCTTTTCCCTTGCACTTTTCTCTCTGCTCCAGTTGTGTGCCCATTTAATTCCCTCCCATTTAATTTCTGCCCTGACTGCCTCCGCTTCCTCCCCATGCCTCCCTGGGTAGCTAGTGGGCAAAGAGTGGGTCCTTCTCAGAGTGACTGGCCTCTGACCTTGTCCTGCTCTCATGTTAATAGCTTACCTTCGTATTGCTGCCCAGGATTGTAACGAAAGGAACAAGGGCAGACAGCATATTAAAAGCAAAATGGTACATTTTCATAGAAAAGCCACTGCTTTGAAAGAAAATATTTCAGTCAAAAAGAACCGTTTTCCTTAAAAAAAAAAGAGAAGCGCTTCTACCAGTACATGCAGACTGACCTCTCCATCCTGCAGCTCTTCTTCTATAGGACATGAGTGGGGCTGAGTACCACTTTGCATCCACCTTCGGCAGAACATCTTCATAGGGTCACATGAGGATTTGGCACTTTCCCAAGCCATCTGAAAGCCTCCTATTAGGAAATAGAAGTGCTTGGCATAAGTCTTTGTTGCTACTAAGTAGTGGGGCTCTTAGGTATTTCAGCTAAGATTTGAAGCCCCGCTTAAGAATGAGCGCACAACAGGGATTTGCATGTTTCCCAGACTGGAACGCAGGCACTCTGGCTCAGCCCGGGACGAGGACCTACAAAATCCAAGAGAGTATCAAACCCTTTTGCTGGACTGACTGTCTGATCCCGGAGGCCTCATGGAGTCCACTTTTTACTGATATTTTATAGTATAGTCTAGGATAAACACATTTATTTTGAGTGTGTTGTACCCTAAGGGGTGTACAAGTACATTTGCTGGCAGTGTCATTTTCCAGAGCTGTTGCTCTTGGTGATTGTTGTGATTTGTCCTTTGCTGCTGCCCTTTCTCTCCCCATTTCAGCTCTGTAACTTGAGTTCTGCCTGGGCTTCTTGGAAAGATGGCGAGCTGCTTTGCTGTTGGTAAAGATCCACTTTAACTTTTTTATATACACTTAAAAACTGTAAGATATTAATAAAATGGGAGACAGCACCGCCAGGTACGCGCTGGAAAAGATTTCCCCTGTGTTTTTGTCTCTGTTAAATAAAACCAGGTTTTGTTAAGGGGAGTTCCCAAGTCAGGAGCAGTCCAAGACAACGACAGCTTCTGTGGGTCTGTGTTGACTCACCTTGCAGCAGCCTACGAGGGGTCTGGGAGCAGTCTGTGCCAGGACGGGGCTGGGGGGGGACACAACTACATGCACAAAAACGCACTGCTGTGCCTAGGAGAGTGGGACCTGAGAGCAGGACAGGGGTCAACAGGAGCTGGGGAGCGCGTCCGGGGCTGCTGTCTGGGGGCGAGTGAAATGGCTGAGGTCCCATGCACTCAAGATACAAATGTTAAACGTGCCTGATTTTAAAAGCTGCGGTTTCCAAAGCAGCAGCAGCAGCAAGGCACAGGTAGTAACTCGAGGAGAAGGGCCCAAGAGCTGCTGCGGTGCCTGGGAACGTTTCTGCTCTAACACTGGCTGAGTGAGCCACATTTCTGTTGCTCTGCAGAGCAACAGCCCTGAAGCAAGGAAACAGCAGCAGCCATGGGGGCTGGGGCTGGTTTAACCCTTGAGTTTCAGCACGGGGAGATGAACGCCCAGCAAGTTTCATACTTCACGTTGCTGTGCTTGCCCTGCAGGATGTGGTTTTAAAGGCAGCACAGCTGGGTTTACCATACAAGGCGCAAAACATCTAGGAGGGAGATTGCAAGATACAGAGTACTAACCCCGAGCAGCTCTAAAACCACTCTGGGCCACGTTCTCAGCTTCTGCAAAACATCACTGCTCCAAGGACACTTGCTCAGCCCAGCCATACAGCCCATTGCCACGAACGGGGCATGGGAAACTCGGGCACTCTGGGTGTACAAGGTCTACATTTTGCTTCCAGCTACACCCCGGTGCTTCTGCCACCATTTATAGGGCTGCATGTTCGCTTAGCGTTTGCCCCAAGCAGTGCCATCCCACCCTCTCCTTATCGCAGTTGGGCATCACCACCCATCCACTGACAACATCTCTCTGCCTCTGCGCTTAGCTGCACTGCAGAAATATCTCTTTGTTCTCCCAAAAGTGATGTGCTGAGGAGCCTCTCACAAACAGACGAGCTGTAAATGTTGCCCCTGCTGTGTCTTTGATTAGTGCAGAGCATACTCACCCCCTCAGCTCCAGGTTTCTCCTGCTCTTTGGGTGTGGTTTGCCACCTTCGCCCCTTGCTTTGAGATCTGATGGTGTAGAAAGTGCTATGAACTAGGCAGTCTGCTGGTCACTTTTCTCCTAAAGTCCTACCAGTTGGCTTTGCAGACCAAAGGTGGGTACTGGCATAGTCTACCTGCAATGGTCCTATCAGGCTCACCCTTCACTGGAGCAGGTTAGAGCAGAAAAAAAACACTAGGACGGTTTTCTGCTCCTGCGAAGAGCAAAATGTTGTCCTGTAAAGAGCTGACACCGTAGGAAAGCAAGTCCTTTTCTTGTTCACTCTCCGCAAGGCTGATCACACACCGATTCCTGTAAGGGCACGAGGTGCGCCCACAGCTTTTCACAGCCTACATTGTTTGCTGTGTCAGAAGCCTCACAGATTCATGGCCAGTTTTTATTGCTGGTACTTACTTTATACCACGGAGTCACAAGGCCATTCACCGCCTGGTGCTCTCTAAAGCCTGTCATCCGGATTCACAGAAAAGCAGGAAAACCCAACCTACAGGTGTGTGCAACTGGCACGTGGAGGGTGACCTGGTTTCTGAAGTTTCTAACTGCTTGCTGATCCTGTCTGTTACCTTCCTGCCACTTTGGCCATAGTCAGACTGCACGAGCTGCTCCCCACTAGGGAGCGGGGACCTTGCCAGGAGGAGCTGGGCTGGTGTGGGGAGACCCAGCGCTGCTCCATGTCTGGAAGGATGGTTGAGATGGGAAAGGCTCTGAAAGTTTGCTCGACTGCATCCTGTACTCAGCACACTGGGAGGGCTAGTGAGCCTGAAAGGGAGGTTGCCGAATGCCCCCCTAAAGATCCCTGGCCTGGTCACAAAGGTGGGCTGCAGAGGCAGAGGAGGGTGAGGGGCGGAGGCTGCGATTAGATGCCAAGCTCTGCATGTGCAGAGGAAAAGTCCCCCGGCCTTCCTCCTGCCAGCCACCCAGCTCTGTCCAGAGGACACAGGCACTTTGCAGGGGTGACACAGACCCTGCTGAGCGTCACGGTGCTCCTGGTGTCCCCGCTCCCCATTCTGGAAGGAGAATTAAATGAGACAAAGCCTCTTGTACTATCAAGGGCAGCAACCCTCTCCCTTCACAAGGTCTACCATCCCCAGCCTCAGCAACAACGGACCCAGATGTCATTTGGATCCTGGCAGAGAGGTGGCACAGCCACGGGCACCCGCCTGCACTGGCAGAGCAGTGTCCTGCCAGGACAGGCAGGAGACTTACGGCTCCGCAGGGATCCAGGCAGATCGCATCCCCAGCACGCACCTTCCCCAGCGACTGCACAGCTCCCGAGGCCTCAACACAACTGACGGAAAAGGGAGGCGACGGGATAGGCTCATCTTTAATGAGAGGGATACAGAAGTGCGAGAGTTCACGCAAAGAGCAGAGTGCTACAAGCAGCCCACCCTGGCAAGCGTCCAGAGGGTTGTCTAGGCAAAAATCCACACTGTCTTCTGCCAGCACAGAGCTTACGGCGGCGCTGGCGGTGCCTTTGCTGTAACAGCACTCCCATTGTGAAGGAGTCACAAGCCCCGGCGTCTTCCCACTTCACTTGCGGGCCTTGGCAGGTGCCAGCCGGCTGTACTGTCCGTCGTCCCGCTCGCCAAGGGGCTAGGAGAAAAAAAGGCGAGATGAGCTACAACTGTGTCTGTCCAGCCCTGGGAGGGAGGGAACAGGGGAAGCTGGCCCAGCCCTCCCTTTGACAAGCTTTGGGCAAGCTTTCCCTTCCCTTCCCTCATGCAGAGCGTAACAACCCCAGAGAGTAAGAGGCAGGGGGCAGCTGACCTTGCCCCATCCTCTGGGTCACTCAGTCAATGCGGCTGTGAACGCCCCAGCAGAGAGCAATCTCCAGCACGGCTCAACGCCCTGTGGCATCGAGTATCCCCCAGCAGCTGTGCCGTCGTGGCCACACCGGTCCCACCACGCAGCCCCACACCACGCAGAGGTGCTGAAGCCCACACGTGTGCCCATACTCACCTGGTAGAGCTGCTCATTGGCAATCAGGTTCTGCCTGTCAGAAGCTGAATAAAGAAAGGTGGTGGTCAAGGATCAGCGGAGCGATGGGCAGTGTGGTGAACATTTGCAAATAAACCCAAATGGTCGGCTGCTTTCAGCCCCATGCTTTTACTTCCTCTGGGAAGCTCAGTGGAAAGCCCCTGTAAGGCCTCAGATGTTCCTGTGCCACCAGCTGCCATCCCTGGGATGATGTTTTGGTGAACCTTGTGTATTTGATGGCTTATCCTGGGAAGCTGAGCTAAGGGCGGGAACGGTGCGTGGAGCGCACATGTTGATCCCTACCCTAGCCACGTTCTATGCTGGTGGCTACCTGCATCTTGCAGAGACTGGGCTCTGGAGGCAGCGACGGAAAGTCCCTAGGTACCACGCAGCTCCTAAACATGACCACAGGCTTTCCATCCCCACCCGCAGGCAGCCAGCCGGGCTCTCCCCTCACCTCGTGACATGCGTCCCTTGTCCTGGCCGGTGATGCAATACACAGCAACTGCCAGCAAGACGGTGGCGACAACATCTGCAACCACAATCCCCGAGATGGTGGGAGCGTCCACTTCGATGCAGTTCTGGCACACTGGAAGGCCAAAAGGACACAGACACTGAAAGCAGGACCATGACACGAACCCTGCCCCTAGGCCACCCCTGCCCTGCTGCCAGGGTCAGTCTGAGTCTGAGTCTCTGCCAGTCCAGGCAGGCACCAGTCCCAGGGCAACAGAGAGCAAGGACTAAGCCTGCCTTGCTGCGTGATCCGAGGCAATGGCGCAAGCTGCCACGTGTCCCCAGCACTCAAGGCAGGCCACAGCAGAGCCAGTGAGCAGCCAGCAAGGAGGCAGTACGAGTGCCTCATTGAGTTACTGCACTAAATGAAGCTGTAGAGCTCTCCCAGGGACACCAGATGCAGAGGAACATGCAGCTTGGCTGTTCCCATGGGCAACCGAGCACAGGAGCTGTCGGGACTTCCACAAACTGGTGGAACCACCCACAAACTCTGGGAAATCAGTAGTTCCCTCAAAAGTTTGCTTGGGTGAATGCTCCAGGCAGTTCTGGCTCTAGAAACCAGGTCTGCAACACTTACTTCGATAGTGCACCTGGAACGGGGAGCTTTTCTTTCCGTCTATTTCACAGATATAGATGCCTCTGGGGTCATCGTAAATCGCACCCAAGTCCAGCCGTGTTGTGTTTCCTATCTTGGTCCCCCCTTTCAGCCACGCGACTTCACTTTGGCTGGTTGTTACACATTGCAGGAACACCTTCCCGCTGGCTTCTTTCACGATTACTTCCTGTCCTGTAAAAAAAAGGAGAGCAGAAAGATTCACAGACGAGTTCTCAACCCTCGCAGTGCTGCAGAGCTCAGAGATCATTCACGGAGATGGCTATTGTAGAGAGCATCACATTAGGCTGTCCCCTGAGCAGCAAAAAGGACGCTGCAAATAAAAAACTCGGCAAAAAGCAGACTACCCAGCAGAAAAGTAGTCCAATGTTCAACTTGTTGTTACATTAATGCAGCTCTGGGTAGTTTAGAGATCAAAATTCCCTTAGAGTGAAAACTAACTGGAATTAGGCATCTACCTGGACTCCATTCAGACTGTATGTGCATGACCCCCACCCCACACATAGGTCGCATGAGTATTGAAATGCAACTGCAGTAAGAGACATTTCAACAGAAAGTGAAACGTCTCCATCGGCAGAGACAGAAGTTGAGCCCAAATAGGGAGGCAAAACCCCATTTGGATTTTTACCCAATAGCAAAAAACATTTTTAGTGAAAAGCATGCAAAAAACCGCACAGAATTGCTTCCTTAGCCCAAAGGCATCACCTTCAGAGTCTGCAAACGGAGAGTAAATTCCCCATCTTATCTGCAGAGTACAGAGCACAGACTCTCCTGCTTGCGTGGTCTAAGATCGTGGTACTGCCAAGCCCAACTTCACATGCTCTCTCATTGCGAGGCGGGTTTGAGCCTTCACAGCCAGCCAGGCAGTAACGCACAGGGCTCCAGACTGTCACAGCAATGGTCCAGGGCAGGCGGAGTCATCAGAGCCATCCCATTCTCATGAACCATCGCACCCTTCTCCCCATCGACATTTACGAACCTCACATCAAAGTGCTGCGGTGGGCAACCCCAGCAAGCCGCAGAGACCTGCTTCCCACCACCCTCCCACCACACCCATGGTGGAAGCAAGGTCTCCAGGGACCACGGCAAGTACCCAACCGGCACCGTGCCAACCTGCTGCAGCCCATGGAATGAACCCCAGCATCGCTGCCCGTGCAGGGTCCCTCGGGCGCACCACACCGGGCATCTCCACATACTGTGTCGGTCAGCACCCCAGTAGCCCACGGGCCGCGGCTGATGCCCAGGGACTTACCTCGGACACCCCAGCTAGCCACGGCCAGGCTGGCGAGGAGCGCCCAGGCGCCCAGAGCCCTTCCCCTCCACATGGCACCAAGCGGTGGCAGCTCTTTCCCCCGCTCAGAGGAGAGTACACGGAGGGAGCTCCTCACCGCGACGCACCACCCACCCCGAGATCTCTGTCAGGTCCCGGATGCCGGGGGCTGGAGCTGCCTCCCTCCCTGCCTCCCTCCCTCCCACAGCAGCTGGGGGATGCCCGAGATGCCCCGGGCCCGCCTCCTTGCCCCAGCCACGTTGCCCACCGAAAGGCAGGGGAGGACAAGGGGGTCTGAAGTGGCGGGGACCCCAGCAGTCATATCCCCCCCGGCAACCACGGGTCCTCCCACCGCCAAGGGCCCCCAGCAGCCACACGCCCCCCAGGGCCACGGAAGCCGCCGCAGCTATGGGTCAGCCTGCAGCCACGGGCCCTCAGCAGCCACGGACCCCCGGGGCCACAGAACCCCCCAGAGCCAAGGGCCGCCCCGCAGCCGGAACCCCCAGCAGCCGCGTGTCCCCCGGGGCCGCGGACCCCCCCGCAGCCACGGCTCCCGCAGCGGGCGCGGCAGACGCCCCGAAGAGGTCTGCCCCAGCGCGGCCGCCGTAGCGGGGGCGGCGCCGTCCCGTGGTGCTGCGCGGCGGCGGCGGGGCGGGAGCGCGGCCATGGCGGCGGCGGCGGGCTCGCTGGTGGCGGCCGTGCTGGCGCACTCGGGCCGCCTGGACAAGGAGGACCTGGGCACCCGCATCGGGCGGCTCTCCCGCCGCGTGGAGGAGCTGAAGGCAGGGCCGGGAACGGGGCGGGCGGGGGCGAGGGGAGAACGGGGACGGGGGGCGGGGGCCGGGAGCTGCCCGGCTGGGGGCGGGGCCGGCGCCGCCGCGGGCTGCCCCGCCCGGGCGGTGGTCTCTCGCCCTCCTTTGCGGGGGGGGTCGGGCCGGGAGGGGGCGAACCGGCGGCCGGTTGCGAGCGGGACGGGGCGGGGAAGGGTCTGCGACCGCTGCTCGCCTGCGCGACGGCGTCCCTGCGGTCCTTCTTCTTCAGGGAGAAGTCTGCAACATGATTAACAAGAAGTATAACGAGTTCCTGCCCAGCATGCAGAGCGCCGAGGACTTGGTGTCGAAGGTGGACGGGCTGTCCGGCAACATCGCCCTGCTGAAAGCGGGCATCGAAAACGAGGTGACAGCCCCGGGGGCCGCGGTGGATGCCATTCAGTTCCACCCCAAACCTGTACCCCCCGTCGTGGTGTGTTGCAAGGGCACGGGGGGAGGAGGACTCCTGACTAAGAGCCCTGGATGAGATCACCCCTAAAAAGTGCCTTTAGGTGACACGCGCTGCAGAGGTGTGTGTCACATTAGGGGTGTTAAGTAAAGAACCGTCATGGAGGGATCGGCGGCCTTTGCTCTCTGTCATACAGTCGGAAAAGTGTGTCACACGTCTCCTTCAGAAAGGAGAGAAGGATCGGCCTTGTGTGTTGTGGTAAGGTGTGACACAGCAACGGCTCCTTTAAAAAACCTGTCAAGCAGTAAAAGAGAAAATAGTTTGTAAGTGTTTCCAATGCTTATAAGCATCTTCCTAGCAAGGAGTAAAATGGATGCAGCCTTTTCCCTCCTCAACAGATGATTCTAGTAACAGAAATATTTAAACTTTATATCATCACCACTTTTAAGAGGAAGTGCATCTGATTACATTTGCTTGTTGTAAATGAACCAAAAAATTTGTGACTTTAGGTTCAGCGAGATCTCAACGTCGCTGTTGCCGAATTCACTGAATTGAAGCAGCAATTGGAGCGAGACACACTGGTTCTGAGCATTCTGAAAAAGCTACAGGAGGTGAGGAGGGGAAGCAGCTTAAAACCAGAAGTGGTAGTCATCCTCTCTGCTGCTCAGTCTGTGGCATTATTCTGGGCTTCTCTTTGGAATAACTGTCTATAGCTCCCCCGTCTGTAGCCGTGGGGTTTAAAAAATGGTAGTCTCATAGCAGATACACAGTGGCATATGAATCTATTTGATTGTTACAGTTTGATACAGCTATGAAAGACTACAATACTGCATTGCTGGAAAAGAAGTATGTTGCAGCAGCTCAACAACTGGAAAAGGTAATTGTGACGTCTTAAAAGCATATGACAGTATTGTTCATATATACTGCCAATAAATTTCACAAGATGCTTTTCGTTAGCGGAGGCGACACTTACCCATGTTTTGTGTTTGATCTTCACCACCAGGCACGAAGCAGCCTGAAAATGCTGGAATCCCGCAAGGGCTTTGAGCTGAAGATCCTGAAAGCACTGGGCACGGAGCTCACAGTGCAGACGCAGAACATGCTCTATCATCTGGGAGAAGAATGGCAGAAACTGGCTGTGTGGAAGCTTCCTCCTTCAAAAGGTACTGACAGTTCTGGTTAATTTCACTGTGTCGGTTTCACTGTTTGAAGTGTCTGGTTTCCAGAACCTACAGGACAGGAAATACAGTAATACTGTAGACCTATGGTTGGTTTAAGGAGTTCTACCTGCCATTGGCATAACTTAATGAGTGGGAGTGATGACTGGTAGTGTTCTTTGGATACTAAATACCGCTGGAGTATTTAGGTGCTCCCAAAAGCGATCTGATGTAGTCAGAGTTTTGAAGGTTCAACTGCCTCTTCTGTGGTATTTCGTAGAAAACATTGAAACAGAGATCAGAACAGCTAATTGCAAGAACTGCCTAAGAGTCTGTACGTTGCTGTCTGCATTGAAACACCACCTTTTTCTTTGGGAAGGAAAAAACCTTTTTCCTTTGGATTTGACTTGAAATGAGAAGAGGGCAAGGAAGGTGATTGTCACTAAATGTCATTCCATTGCCAGGCAACCGAAATGAGAATTCTAGATCATTATAAGAGAACAACTCTCATTCTGTTGTACTGCACTGTAACATAAGGAACTCTATGCCCTCTTCTGATGCTCTTTGACAGCAACAGTGTTTTGTGGAAATGGGGAGTGTCGTGGTTTGGCCTCAGCCAGCAACAGAGAACCACGCAGCCGCTCGCTCGACTCCCACAGCCGTGGGAAAAATCAGCAGAAAAGGGCAAAACTCGTGGGTTGAAATATTATAATTTAACAGAACAGACAAAGGGAAGAAAAAAAGAAAACAATAACCCCGATAAAGGAATATAAGAACGCGATTACAGTACCGCCGCGAAGCGCACCTACCGGACCCGCACCGCCGCAGCCCGCCCCCGAGTGGCGACTGACTCCCGCTCCCCGGCTAGCTCCTTTTATAGCGGGGCAGGGGTCACGTGGGATGGAATACGTGCCTCCCCTGCCGGCTCCTTGGGGAAATTAACCCCATCCTTGCCGGAACCAGGACAGGGAGAGGTAGAATATTGCTTTAGCTGCCACCTGAGGAGTGCAGGAGCTTCTCAGATCTGTTGTATCTCAGATGGCACTCTGACCGAGAGATGGTTCTTTTTCTTTAGAAAGCAGCAGCCTGGAGTCAGCCATGCATTCAGAATTGCACTTGCGCACAGTGCCATCAAAAGAGGAGGAGATTGCTGGCCCACCTGTTGCTTCTGTGCTGCAGGCATTTGCTGTCCTAGGAGAACTGCACGCCAAGCTTAAAATTTTTGGTAAGACAGACCGTGCATCTAGATAAACATAACTATAGCAGCCCGAGCGGATATGAGTTCAGGCTCGTTTTAAGATGGATGTCGAGACCCAGTTCACTTCAGCGGTACGCTGGAAGATTTCTTTCGTTCTTGGCTTGTGTTTCCCACGGAGTGCGAGGCGAACGCTCTGGTTCTTATTAATAGGAAAATATTTATCCTGTTATTTATACAGAATTACTTATCCTTTCCTGACAATTTACTGTCGTGTACTGGTTTGATCTTAGGCTATGTACTTTCAAGGTCTGATGTTTAAAGAGTTTTTTCCAGTTACAGCCTCCTCATCTACCAAGAGCAAGGATGTTGGTTTCAGGCAGCCTCCGGGCTTCAGCATTCTCAGGTGTTGATAAAATAAATCATGAAGTATGGCGGATGCTAAGACAGGATTTCATGCTTCCAGCTGTTTAAGTTGTTTTTCACTTTACATTAAATATGCTGCTCTTTGTTAGGCCTCTATGTGTTTTACACAAGTAAAATGGTCTATAGCGAAACCGAACCCAGTGTTTTACCTCATTAGCTGCGCCCTGATACAGCTAATCAAGAGAGCGGTTCTTCCATTTCACCTGAAGAATCTCTATATCCAAAATGGTCACGGTTGGGCCTCACTAGAGCAAACCGCCTGCCTTCTGCTGTTGGAAAACATCTGGTTTTCATTTCTCAGGCCAGTTGTTGCTGAAATACATCCTCAAGCCGCTGATTTCATACCCGTCCCTTCAGCCATTCGCGGAGGAACAGTCAGATGTGTTCATCCTACGTTTTAAGACCGAGGAGCCTAGCTTGGATCATTCTTCTCCTATGGAGGTTTTCTACAAGATCCAGCTTGTTTTTGAAGTTCTCCACAAATACCTGCTGAGTAGGTATTTTCTCCCTTTTGGAATTAGACTGAGATAAGTACCTTGTTCATTTAATTGGAGCGGAAGCTTTCTGGAGTATCTGGTTATTAAGCAGCATTGAATTATGCGTAAGGTCTAAGCAGCTTTTAACGTTCACTTGCTATGCTGTGCTCTTGAACAGCTTGGCACCTTGTCAAACTGGACTTAGCGGTGATCCAGCATTCAGAGCTGGGAAAACGAAGGAGGAAAGTATTTTGGCTCAAAGGGATCAACAAATTAATTTTTTGGTAAATGTTTTTGCTTATGAACCAGTCACTGCGTTTAAGACCTTTGCATGCTGCTGGTCTCAGAGGTGGAAGTCAGGATGCAATCCAGGGAGCTCCCTCGGTCAGGCTGGTCGCACGCGGGATCTTCCATTGCCTAGAAACTGGCCAGGGCTTTGCTAGCATTTCACGAAAGAAACATGCTGGGAAAGCGGGCTCAGCTTACGCGTAAATCCAGTTGTCTTTTAATCGGCTGGGCGATTCCACAGGCCCAGCACATGGCCTGGATAAGAAGAATACCTCCATTAGAAGATTATGGGTCAGTTGGTAAATGCTGTTCAGACAGAAAGGACTGAACGAGCTGGTGAAGCTTCTGGTCCAGGAATCGGGTGTAATGAAACCGCTTTCTGTTCTCTTGAATTCAGATGTGCCTCTTGAGGAGCCGGCGGAAGACAAAAAGGAGTGCAGAGTTACCCTCGCAGAACTGCTGGGTGATATGATATGGGAAGACTTATCAGACTGCCTCATTCAGAACTGTCTGGTGAATTCAATCCCGACCAATAGCAGCAAACTAGAGCAGTATGTAGAGGTAGGTCTCAAAATTCAGATCCGTAGAGTGGAAATGCCGGGTGGCCAGCTTCAACAAAAAGCTGCGTTTCGCTAATCCAGAATTGTGTATTTCTGTCTGTTAAGCTGTGGCTTGTTTTTCCTGTCGTGTGAAGTGTGCAAGGTCTCTGATCGCTGGAACTCAGGCCATATTTAGCTAAGACCCGGAGACTTTCAGGGTGTGCAGTGTGAGGCAGTCTGTGGGAGGCTGAAGATGATGACGTGGCAGAGCTGCTTGCTCACCTTGGCCTCCTGAGGACTGATTGCTCAGTTTGTATTTGTTGTTAATGATCACAGGGGTTTCTTGTATGGGCCACAAATTTTTTGAAAACTGCATACGTAAAACAATTTACTGCTAGGGAAGAAGCTCCTTTTCCTGGAGCGGGAGCTGTTTCAAACAGAAGCAGTTGTAGGATAAACCTCCTGGTCCCAGTATCCCAGGTAGCCTAGTGTAATGAAATTTGATCATCTTGCTCCTCCGCTTCTTGAATTAGTTTGCCAGCACGGCTGGGGGGACAAACCTGCAGTTCAAACACCGTGTTATTGTGCAATCATGGCCCCCAGCTGAGCCAGCTTTTTCCAAAAGATTGCTGGAAATCTGGTGGATGGTTAGAGCCCTCTAAAACCTAGGTTCAGCCCTTGCTTTCAGCTGAGTGGAAGAGTTTATACCCAACTTTAATTTTGTTCTTTGATTTTGGGAAACTGCATTAATGTATAATATGTGTCTGCTCTTCTCAGGTGATTAAATCCACAGAGGAATTTGAAAAAGCCTTGAAGAGCATGCAGTTTTTGAAGGGAGACACGACTGATTTACTGGAATATGCCCGTAATGTCAATTCCCACTTTGCTAACAAGAAGTGCCAGGATGTGATTGTGGCGGCCAGAAACCTGATGACCTCAGAAATACACAATACTGTAAAGGTGACTGTTGATGCAATACACTGTTTTTGCATATGGAAAAATAGCTGTTGAAGAAGGCTTGTCTAGGACAGTCGAGTTCTTTTTCTGTGAACCACTGAGTACTCTTGATTATTTGGGGATCTTGGCAAACAGTGGTTTCAAAGCCTTTCTTAATAGAGCTCAAGTAGATTATTTCACTAACAAGATGTTGTTAATGTACTTAAAGTTTGCTTTTATAGGCTTTTCTGGCTAGTGTCATAAACATAAGAAGAATTAGAGGATTACTTACAGAGCTGCTTCCAGGTATGCGACGCTATATAGATTGTTTCGTGGTCTGCTGTGTCGTTCATAAGCCAGGAGACTTCCAGCAGTCTTAGGGGACTTCTGCGGCCTTGTGCTTATCTTGAGTCTTAAACCTTTGTCATTCAACGTTTTGTAGTCTTGCACAGTCTCTTTCCTGTGGGCTCTAAATTATATTATACCTCTCTTGTTTTCCCTTAGATCACACCTGATTCCTGCGTAGCCCTACCAAGGCTTCCTGGTCCTGTGGCAGGAGATCACTTAAAAATGGAAAAAACTTCTAAACTTCTGCATAACGACATGGTGAATTTGGAGAATGAGACTAAACTGAGCCAGTACACATTTTCTCTGCCCACGTGCCGCATCAGTTCATCAGTGGAGAAGCTGATGGAGCTGGCTTATCAGACGCTGGTGGAGGCTACAGCCAGCACAGATCAGTGGTAGGAATTACGTATCAGCGGGTAACTCTTAGGTGTCAGATACTTATTGCCTTTGACAGCACCAAGCATCTGTTACTAGCTTAAGAGAACTTTTAAACTCCCAACTTCAGTTGAGAGCGTTCAGAAACGCTACCAGTGTTCACTTCAGTGTTTTATTGTATGTTAGCTGTCAGTTGTCTAGAAAAATCACCGCTCTCTGAGGCGAGTTCTTGCTTTCTTTGTACTGGGTGAAAGCAAAGAACTCCAGCTCTGCACCTGGCAGGGCTCTTCAGAGACAAAAACATTTTGAGGAATCACGTACAGTCTGCTTTAGAAACGGGAGAGCACAACCCTGAAGAAGGAGAGTTGCCGAGGTACTGAATGCCCTTCGGTGTACCGTGGCAGAGAGGGGGTTGACTATTTACGCACACCTGGTGGGGGAAAGGACACTGTCCCCTTTGTTCCTGGGTTTCACGTATCTCCCTTCTGACATGTGGTCTGAAGCTTGTCTTTTCCACACTGAACTTACAAGGTCATCACAGCTTTTGTGAGAAGTCTTTGTGAATTTTCCAGAGCGTTGCCTTTGTTGACAGCGCTGTAATTGATCCCGACAACCCGCTCTCTGTACCAGTACTTTACTACTAATAAAACCTGGGTTTGGAGAAGGTTGAGGGTCGCTTGTGAACAAGACGTTAATTCCCCCAACAAACTAACGTGAACCTTGTTTTCCTTGTAGCTGTATACAGCTCTTCTACTCTGTGCGGAATATATTCCAGCTGTTCTATGATGTAGTGCCAACGTACCACAAGTAAGTGTGTCTGTGCACGTGTATTACCTAGGGCCTGTTAGGGAGAGAGAACAATGCTATTGGAACAGCCCCACTTGTCCCCAGTTTAGAGAGATTACCGAGGGGTTCCTCCAGCTGCGGAAAGCTCGTACTCTTAATCTATTATTAAATCATACCTGCTGCAAAATAGGTGCTTGACAGTTTCTGAGTTGGCAGTCTTATGACCAAGGAGATAGATACAGTTCTCATACCGGTTGTGTTTGAATCCAGCCGCATAACTTCGACCCCAGGACTGACGCAGAGACTTTTCATGATGTTTTTCCTGTAAAAAAAGAGCAACGATGGAGATTGAAAGTATACAATTCTGTCGGAGAACACTGAAAAGGACTCCTCTCTCTTTTCCTCACCATCATGCTATAACAAAGCATCTTCCTGTTTGAAAGCCCGTTGCGCGAAACAATGCGGATGTAACACATGCCAAAGTGCCATTTCACTAGCCGGGAAAATTCTTTCCTCTAAGTTCCTGTGTGGATGTGTCTTGTGCGTGTTAAATGCTTTTATTCTGACTACTGTCTTTATCAGGCATTGCCTACAGCTAGTTACTTGCAACATCTGCCTGAGGCAGCCTATGAGTTTCTCTAGGGTAGGCGTGACAATTTTTGGAACAGAGCCTGGTCTAAATAAATACATTTCTTCCTTTTCTCTTTCTCCTTCCTGGAACAGAGAGAACCTTCAGAAGTTACCCCAGCTGGCAGCCATTCACCACAACAACTGCATGTATATTGCTCACCACTTGCTCACCCTGGGACACCAGTTCCGATACCGCCTGACTAACATCCTGTGCGACGGAGCAGCTACTTTTGTAGATCTGGTACCTGGTTTCAGGAGACTTGGTAATTTTACTTTTCAGTGTGGAGATATATTGATGGATGACACGGTGACCGGTCCTGGCATTTGTTGCCTGCCCAGTGATTTAACGCGTGCCTGCTGACTCCAGCGATGGATTGTTATTTGAGAGTTTTGGACAAGTAGCAAGGACGTTTTCTAGATTAGGAAGTCGGACAGAGCGTCCGGAGTCCAAGCAAGATGGCTGGTTAGGGCCCAACTGTTTGAAACCCCACTCTTCTTCTCCAGCACATAGTTCCAAGAACAGTTCGTTATCCAGTGAGATGTTGGGGCGCTCAGCTATTTTGGGATCTGCCGCTCAGTCCTTTGATAGCTTCTTTAGCTTCTATAGCTTATTCTATGGAAAGGAATTCTGAGATAAGGTTGTAAGAGGAGCCTGTCATCCATTGCTAATTCTGCTACTCGGCTCTTTTTCAAAAGTGGTGTAGCAGTGCAAACTGTGCAAGAGCTTACCCAATACGTGAGTGGGCCTAGTTAAATGGGCTCGATGAGATTGTTTAGAGACTGGAAATTCCTTTAAAAACAAAAGGCTATAGCAAGTTCATTATTCAGCACTTACAGTCTCTAAATTGGCAGAGCAAATGTAATAATTGCTTAATTGCTTCTCTCTGCTTGTTTTTGCTCCTAAAGGGATGGAGTGTTTTCTGGCCCAGATGCGAGTGCAGAAAGGAGAAATCCTGGAGAGGCTGTCAAGTGCCAGGAATTTTTCTAATATGGATGATGAGGAAAATTACTGTGCAGCAAACAAAGCAATAAGGCAGGTAAGCAGGCCACCAAAGCCAAATATGCCATTGTCTGTAGATGTCATCCTTGGGAAGGAACAGTACGTAATCTCAGTCCTGAGAAGTGTGCAGTGTTTCAGCAGAGTGGAACTGTTCAAAACAACAATTTTCTTGCGTGATTTTTTTTTTTCCCCGGGCTGTATCTTTTTTGTAAAATCAGAGCGTGCCGAGTTCAGTGCCTTTGCTCCAAGTTGAAATGAAAAGCTTCTTAATCTTGAACTTTTCTTTATAGTACATTTATAATGGTTTTAATTTTTCAAGGAAAAGATCTGGCACGTTTTTGATGAGCCTTAACGCAAACTGAAAACGTTGCATTTTTTCCCAGGAATGTCTGCTCTATGCGATAGCAGGATGCTACATTGCCTTTTGCTCATTTCAAACTGGTTTCGGACCACTTGTAGTTGCCTTATCTTTTGGTGCCTCTCGTGATGTTCTTTTTGATAACATGCAGATAACACATAGCTCTTATCTTCCAGGTATTGCATCAGTTGAAAAGACTGGGAAAAGTCTGGCAAGATGTCCTTCCAGTGAACGTATACTGCAAGGCTATGGGGACTTTACTGAACACAGCGCTCTCGGAGGTTGTCACTAGGATTGCTGCCCTAGAGGTAACTGCATGGGACATGCCAGGCATCGGGTGGTGTGAACAGCTAGCATTTGTGACCCCTGGAAGTTCTTTCCGAGATCAGGTTTCAGGGGAACCGTTATCTTTCACAGAAAGTATAACTGTGGTCCCATCTAGGAGAAACATTAAGGATACCAATAACTCACGTCTAGTTGAGACCATATATACCTTTACAGCAATTCCCTGACTCTGCAGTCAAGGGGGAGCCAGGGAAGCAGCCATGATTTCATCTTAGTTTGCATGTAGGTGCGTCACTCCTACTATAAACATTTCTATGAACTGATCTCTTTTTCTTTGTTCAGGGCACAGGAGTTAGCCGTTGTCTCAAACTCCACCTGTTCTGATTCAGTCTGTGCATCTCTAATGAACGTCTCCATCCTACCTAGGCACCAGATGCCAAAATACCTGTGGCATTTCCAACTGAAATTCTTATCTGTTCAAATCTCCATTTGACTCCCAGTGCTGTGTTTAAGTGATTGTCAGGTTACCTTGGGTCAAGTACAGCTATCCTATTACATGTCTTAATTAAAATATGTTTTCACAGCAAATGATGAAATACATAAGTGCATCTGTTCTCGTTGTAGTCTACATCTAAAGAGCCTTCCCACTGTGCATTAGGCCAATAAGTCCTCTTTTCCCGTGACGGCTAGTTTCCCGGACACTTGCTCAGGCTGTGCCTGCCAAAATCTTGGCTCTCATCGTTGGGCTGACAGTGCCTGAGCAATTTCCTTGTAAACTGTTCAGACCTTCATCACGACACCTCTGCTTTACAGGGAAATGCTTGCTGTCGCACTAAGGTACGCTGTTTAGAAGCGCAACCGTTGTTCTGAGGCAATCACTGAGAACTTGCTGAAATAGCTATTCACGAAATAACTTATGTTAGCCTGAGAATGTTAAACGTGATCTAAACCACCGCTTTCATCTTCACACACATGGCTGCCTTTTTTTCATTTCACTTACTGCTTGGCACTCCAAAAATACGTCTAACTGCCCCTCTGTTAACATTTGTTCGATTCTAGGATATCTCTGCAGAAGATGCAGATAGGTTGTACGCCCTCTGTAGGACCATGGTGGAGGAAGGACCCCAAGTTTTCACCCCGCTACCTGAAGACGACAAAAATAAGAAGTACCAAGAGGAAGTTCCAGTCTACGTGCAGAAATGGATGACGTTCAAAGAGCTGATGATCATCTTGCAAGCCAACCTCCAAGAAATAGTAGATCAGTAGGTGTCTTCCCGTCTTCCTTTTCAGTCAGTTCTTCGCCCCAGTAAGAGGGAGCGGGGAAGCGGTCTGACGTCAGCAGGGCACTGCACTCAGGGACTCCGTTCAGGGGGAAGGCACTCATCGTTAATACGTATCAGATAACTGCTGCTGGGGCTGTTTCTTGGCTGGGTGTTTGTAATCCATTTCAAACTTGCTCATATATTCAGCTGCCTCCTGCGAAGGAAAAGGCAACGGTAAAAAAATAAGTGCCTCGGGAGAGCCAACCGCAGAGCGATTGTGTTCCCCTTGGCTTCTCGAAGGTATTTCACGGTCGGTGGCCTGGCGTTTTGCCTGCTGCTTTTGATGGTAGCTGCGCCTTGCTGCTGCAGTCATGCCGTATGGTTAGCCTCTGCTTTTTAGGCACTGTTTCTTTCATGCTTTTAACTTGCAAGGGGGGGGTCATCTGAATTATACGTGAGGATTGCATAATTACTTCTATTACTTTGGTTGGCACGAGTTGTCAGAAGCGAGACAGTCGCTGTTCACAGCTGCCTCACGCATACGTCTGAATGGCAAGAAAACATCCTGCCCGCAGCAGGCTAAGCCGAGAAGGTCCCGGCTATGGAGAAAGCCCGGAGGGAAGGCAGTTCCTCTTCTGTGCCCTGCTCAGTGCTGCTGTTGGAACCATGTTAGACACCAAAGGTCCCCGACTCTACTTCCACCTAGCCATAAACACCGCTCCCCCCCCACGTTGTTTGAGAGGTCGATGGGAGTTTTGCAGGCAGGCTTCGGGCTTATTTTGGAGAAGGAAAAGGCACGGTTTATGAGTGCAAAAGTCACCTCACAACCTGTTGCTTTATGGACCCAGCTAAACAGTTCTGGACTCGATTGCCTGCAGCTAATAAGCTGCTAACTGGATTTGTTTTGTTTTGCCTTCAAACTTACTACTGTAACAAGCGATCAGAAAGCTTGTTTTAACATGACGTTTCTGTGCATTTTGGTTAAATAAAGATCTTTCTCTCCTTTGTAGGTGGGCGGATGGGAAGGGGCCTCTTGCAGCTGAATTCTCCGCAGCTGAAGTGAAGAGCCTGATCCGAGCCTTGTTCCAGAACACAGAAAGGAGAGCAGCAGCACTGGCCAAAATTAAGTAGCTGCGTGTTTACTCCGACATGTTGCATCTTCTGATAAAGCAGGAGCAAACTGAGTCTTTCAAATATTTTTTGGATTTGACCCTTCCCATTTGTACCGGTGTAAAAAAGCTTAGCATTAGGTAAACGCTTGCTGGGGGCTTGGCTGAGGGAGAAGAAACATTTCCTAGCTCAGTGTTTGTAGCAGGGCAAATAGGATGGCTTTGCGAATCTGGGACTACACAATCAAAGGTGGGCACCACACGGACGCTAACCGCTTATGCTCCACCTGCCAGCCAGACGGAGTTTGGGCTTGAAAATTCAGTCTCCCGCCATGCTCCGCTCCCCAGAGGCGTTCTGGCCAGATCCAAGTTTTCCTTCATGAGTGGTGGGTGTACAGTCCTGGTGAAGAAGAGATGCTTTTTGTGATGTGCGCTGATTTCTTTTCTCTAGGATTTCATCTTCCTGTCAAGCCCAGCATAGAGAAATAAATCAAATCGTGTGTCCAACATCTCTTTGTGAAAACAGGCACTGTTGTCAGCTGGGCCTGTCACGTGAGGCACTGTACAATGTCATCTCAAGCTTGCTTCCCTAAGGGTCTGGTAGAGAGATTTTTCTCTCTCAGTAGTTAATCTTATCTATGCAGTTTTCCATCAGGGGGCGTGTAGCCCCTTTCTGTCTTACCTCTTCTGTTCCTGCAAATGACACATGAAACTCACAGACTTCGGTAGCTTTTGGTATCCTTCTAAGAATGCTGAAGTGCCAAATTTTGCTCTTTCCCACCTCAGGTTTCCCCAAAGAGCAGACCTCGAGAGTGAAAATTTAGTGGGGGAGGGGGGAAGAGGAGATCCTGTTCCCGGTGAACTGTTGATGAAGTCACAGGGTTCTGCACAAGGGGCAAAATTCCTCCTGGCTTTATTTCTCATGGCAAATACCTTAAAACTGACTGAATTTTTCAATCTCACTTTGTCAACTGTAGAAGCCAGAGAGAGGGAAATGCAGTCACATCGGCGGTTAGACTGAGTCCAGCGTGTGAGAACGCAGCCAGGAAGGGAGATAGTGGAGCAAAATCTGACTGCTGCTTAAAACTCCCGCTTTTTCTTTTCTTCCCCTCCAAGTAATTTATCTGAAGACCGAGAGTTGTCCCGTAACGCTGGTATCTCATGGGATCCCTGCCCCTTTACACACAGCAATCAAAAAACCCACGTATTTTGAAAAACACTACTTCTCCCGTGTGAATTGTTCACAGAAATGTAATTTGGTATTTTCTTTAATAAACTATTTATATTGAGCATGTTTTCTAGTGCTGTTTGGGGATTCTGTTAGGGTTATAGTAACACACTATGAATTAGTCCTCGACTGTTCTCCACGTACTATGTGGAAAGGGCAAAGCATTGCTCTGTGAAGTCTCTCCTTGCCTCATCTCTCTAGTAGATCTAGTAAAAAAAAAAAGGCAAAAAAAGGAATCAGTACCATAAGAGAGGTTGTCCCAGAGGGTCGTGTGTCAAGGGTGAGCGTAGGGTGGTGAAGAGTTAAAGCAGGATGCTAGCATTGGGATTTGTCTGTGCAGCGTGCGTGGCTGTAGGTCAGGCTGAACGTGCACCTTTGTTTGCTCCAGCTTACCTCCGTGACGTGATAAATCCATGGCAGGAGCTGAGCCACGTTGGTATAAACCCCAGGGTGGTTGGGCTCAGCACACCCCTGGCCCCAGCTCACGATGCCTACCAAGCGCCACGCGAATTCGTCCCGGCAAACCAGGGGCCCGCCGCTGTCACCCTGCAAGGCAGAGCAGGGACTACCGAAGCAGCTCTGCCCCCCCGGCAGCTGGGATGCAGATCAGGCTGGCTTCTTGTTCCGTCGGCCATACAAGGAGCTGAAACGCGGGTACAAGTAGCGTGCGCCTCCCTGCAAGGTTTCCACGTTCCTTCTACAAAGATATCTACATCTCAGCCCCGTGCCAACGCACCAGGGCACGGCGTGCCCCGCGCTGCAGCGCAAGATGTACTACCCCTCACAGACTGTTTACTGCAAGCTATGGCCACAAACCCCAGCGTTTGCTGGAGCGTAATGGGATCGCACGACATTATCAGTCCTTTCCACGCCTGCTATGCGCACCCAGCACGCACCAGTTCCTCCCCCCGTTACCTGGCAGGCATCTATCTTCCCGTGCAGGTAGCCGGCACACAGCATCCTGGCGGTGAGCTCGCCTGCGTACATGCACGAACTATTGCACCTCTGGGTTCCGATTAAGGGAACGAGTGCTTCCTTCAGTGTCTCGCTGACCTGCGCTGGGGAGGGAGAAAGAAGCCAAGGGGGAAACAAGATCTGCAGGGAGCCAGAGGGGAAGAGCAGGGCAACTAGCCGGAGGGGTCAGAAGACAGGGAAGTTGGGATTACTTTATGGGATTAAATATGGCTGCAGATGTGGAGTGCAGAGCTGCTGGAGCAGGGGTGGGATGAAGGCAGGAGGGGGCATTCGCAAGATGATGAGCAGCATGGACGGGGCCAGAGGGGAGCAAGGGGAAAGGCTCCGGTCATCGCTGAGCGGCAGGGACAAGACGGGAGCTTACCTTGGTCTGGTCTGGTATAGCCCCAGCCGGAGACCCAACACTGGGTGCCCTGGAGGAGGTCCTGGTGGGAGGGTGGCAGGCACACGGCACGGATGGCATCTGGTAAGAAGGTGACAGGGTAAGTGCCAGGCCAGCGGGGACAGCTTCGCGCTGTGCTGAGCACGAGCAGCCGGGGAAGGGCTGCGGAGCCGTCAGCCTGGCGCATCGAAGAGAAAGGCTCTCGGGCCAGCTGCTCTGGAGACTTCAGCTCCCACAGCCACCTTCCCAGTAACGTGCAGCTCTGGCATCGTTCAGAAAACGCCGCGCTGCCGCGCACGCTGCCCCCCGGGTGCCAGGCTACATAGCCTTAAAGAGCTGCTCTGAAACGGTTCAGAAAAGGCCGGGATTTGGCCATCTCAGTTGTGGGATCAGACAGACGACTCCACAGATGGGAGGAGGACACGACAGCGTCCCGACAGCAGCTTACCTGAGAAATTCAGGGGGACCTGGAGCTTCATCAGAGCAATGTCGTAGTCCAGGCTATTGTCGTTATAAAGCGGGTGGTAAATGATTTTCTTTACTGATACCCCGGCCTCCTGCTTGATCGAGCCGTGGGCAGTAACGCCGGCGAAAACCAGCCAGGCAGAGGCTTGAAGCCGCCTGTAACTGAGCAGAAATACGGCGTGCCTCTTACTGCCGGGCAACAAGCGCCAAGGCCTGGGATAAGAGCAGATGCCCAGCGGCTCCCAGGATTGGCGCGGGAGAGCCCGAAGGTACCTGTGCACGCAGTGAGCCGCCGTGACGATCCACTGGCGTGCCAGCACGGAGCCTCCGCAGCGGTGCTGGGTGCCATGGTACAGGCTGACCTGCCAGGGCCAGCGCCCCGGGGGCACGTCCGCCCCCCCGACCACCCGCGCAGCGCCGGGGCGCAGCCCGCACTCTGCAAGGCAGCCGGGGAGCACGCGTGAGGCGCAGCGCCGGGACCGCAGGCTGGAGGGTCAGGGAAGCGAAGGAGCCGCCAGATCCAGGCAGAGATCTTGGGGACATTGGTGAGGAGAGGGGGGCACTCACCTGAGCATTTCAGAGCCACGACGCGACCGGAGTCACAGCTGCTCCTGCACAGGAATAAGCCTCTGGTCAGAAAACACATGAACCAAAATCCCTGGGGCACTAGGGAGCGCCAGGGCAGCTGCGGCAGCCCCCGGAGGACCTGCTTACTGCACAAACCCAGGACAGACTTCTATGTTCTTAAGCCTGAAAAGGCGGCGTCTTTTTTTCAGCCCCGCCAGCAACCCCTGGTTCCCCCAGGCCTGCCCTTACCTGACCCGCCACGTGTCTTCCAGGCTGCCTTCCTGGGGGGGTCTCACCTGAACGAACTCCTGTGTATCATCCACCTCGACGTCCGTCAGGTTCACTCCTTTCTGATGGCTCATTCTGCAGAAGCAACAGTAAATGTCCCGGGACGGAGCTGGGGCCTGCCACGGGAACAACGGTCCACAGTCCTGCCGCTCCGGCAGCTGGGAATGAGCCTCCTTAGCAGGAAGGATCTTCTGCAGCTCTTCTCGCAGGTCCCCCATGCCAGCCCGGCACCCGCTTTCTGCCCTACCAGGGGCTGCCCTGACGGCCCTCCCCGCCTTCAGCGCCTGCTTTTGCCGAGACCACCCCCTCGGAAAAAGGCGAGTGGGGGTCCAAGTGGCTGCCCCTGCCATGCCCACCTGAGGTACCCGAGCTGCCGGCAGAGCAGGGTGCCCAGGGAGAGACTCCAGCGCTCGTGGCACGCCAGCAGCCAGCCAGGGCGGCCTTCCACCCGCGCTTCCAGCAAGGAGCTTGCCGCGCTGATTCTGAAAGACACTAAACCCATCCCATTAAAGACAACCTGCAAGTTCCCTTCCTCGCAGTGTTCTGCGCAGGGCCAGCACAGGGGAGGGTCAGGCACATCTCAAGGAACAAAACAAACTAACAACCCCCAGAAAAAGCCATCTGAAGCAATTAGAAACTCTACGTGAACCTATTCGCATATCCCCAGTGCCCGCGTGGCAGCTCTGCTGAGTGATTACACGCAAAAGAGCCCTGCAAGAGTTGCCTTTGCTGCAGGGTCACTCCATGCAATGAAGCCGCAATGCTGGGGATGCAGCAGGACTCCAAAGCAGAGCAAAACATTGCAAAATGCAGCTGAAAGAACTTAGTAGATCAGCAAGAGATATTTATTATCAAAGAGCTTTTTTTCTGTTCTTGCTGGGCTTGGCAGGCACTGCCCTGCCCACTGCTCCCCTCTCCCCACCCTCTGTGGCAGCAAGCAAAGATGCAAACCTCTACTGGGAGCTGCACGGACCACGGGGTCTTCCTCTTCACCATCACTGCACGCTGGGATCGCGTCCGGCTCCTGCGGCGCGGTGAAGCCCTGGTCCAGCTGAGGCTTCTTCAGGTGTTTCACTTCAGGAAACAGAGAAGGGGGTGGAGGTGGCCTCGCACAGCCTGGGCAGCATCCGAGGATGCACAATATTGGGAACGATCCTGCACTGCCCACAGGAAGAGGTGACGGGCACAGCCGCAGCTCGCTGCTGGGACCACAGCAGCAGGCAGCAGAGCCCACAGCAGCCGCGTCCCCCCGTCCCAAGCTGCAGCTCACCGACCAAGGAGCTCCCATCACCACCGCCTCTGCCGCTGCGCCCCAAACCTGCTGGCCACTCTGGCGGCTGGGCTCTGCCGCAGCAGCAGGGCTGTCCCGCAGCAGGCACTCACCCAGGAGCCACGCTCCAGCCGCGGTCCCTGCCAGCAGCCCCGCGAGCCCAAGCAGCAGGAACAGCCTCCTGACGGTGCAGAGAGTTTTGAGAGATGCATTAGCAGAATCTTTAAGAAACAGTGAGGGAGAGGGGATTAACATGGTCTTGTCCACCTCCATCAAGGCCCTGGCGAAGCCCCCGGGTCATGGCACATCTGTTTCTAGGACTCACCCGATCCTTTCCCTGCAATACCAGGAGAAGGAAAGCAAAGGTCGTGGATTCTGAGGGAGGTCAAGACTCGGAGGGCCCCCCCTGTTCCCAAAGCCAAGAAATAGCTCACCCACCGTGTTCCTCTGGGGAGGCCTGCGTCCTCCTCGCTTCCCTCCTCGGCTCTGCTGTCGGGCACTTGGGGCTTTGCACGGCATCCTCGACGCGAGGTGGGCTGTCGGGACACTGCTCAGCTGCGGCTGGGCTCTAGGGAAAGGAGCGGAGTCCCGGGGAGCAGATCAGCAACAAAGGCCGGGTCTGACGGAAGGGGACGAGCTTCGAGCCACGGCAGCGCTGCCCAGGCTGGCTGCGGCAGCAGGGGCGCAAGGCGAGGAAGCGCTCCTCACCATGACAGCAAGGAGCGGGGCAGCCGCTCGCTCCGGCTGCTGCCGAGCACACGGGTGTCCCACGAACCGGCTCGGGTTTCCCTCCGCACACTCCCGCACACCGCCGTGCACCCGCACCGCGGCCAGGCTGCAGGCACTCCTCCTTTGGCGGCCCCCGCTCTGCCGCCGCCAGGCCCCTTGCAGCGGGTGGGGGCAATTGCTCAGCCGCCCCCCGCTCCCAGCAGCGGGCTGCCCAGGCTGGGGAGCCCCCGGGAAACGCTCCCGTCCCTCCCCGGTGCTGTGCTGACTGAGAGCACCAGCTGTCGAGCTGCCTCGGCTCTCAAACCCACCTTCCACCTGCTGCCCCCCCTGCCCCCACCCCTGCCCCCTCCCATTATTTTGCTTTGCTGCCGTATGAGACACCGAGTGCTGCGGAGGAGCAGCGGCGGTCCTCGGGCCACCAGTGCAGTCAGGGGGCTGCTGGCGGTGGGCTCTGGGGCGCCGACAGACCTCGGCACGGGCGGCAGGAAGGATGCTGACCAAGCACTCCGTGTTAGCGGTTACGTCCAGGGAGACAAGGCTTTGGGGAACAACATGTCCTAAGCTGAGAAAAGATCACAAAAGCCAGCCTGCAGCTGCTCTTTATCACCCTCACATCGCAAGCCAAGCACCCGCCAGCTGTGACATGTAAAGGACAACTTTCCCACCCGCAAGCTGCTGGGGGGCCCCCATCACTCAGCGAGCCCCCCCCACCCCTCTGCAGGGAAACAGCCCCACCTCCGCCCGCGCTGGGTTTTCCCTGTGGTCTTTTGGCTGCAGCACACAGAGAGCAATAAAGGTCAAACAGCGGCTCTCAGTTCAGCCTCTGATTTTCCACATAATTTCTTGTTGCTGAAAGATGCCTGGCTGGTGCCCTGCGGGAAGGGAAGACTTTCTAACCTGTGGCTCAGGTACCTGCTCTCCCACACTGGGGCTTTTCTTACCAGTGCAGAGCTCTCACGGCAGAGGTGGATCAGAAATCGCTGGTGCTGCTGCATCCGCTCTTTTTCCTCGGGCTCAGCAGGTGCTCCGTCGCAGTCGTCAAGCCCCAGGCTGCCGAGTGCTGCTAGTCCCCAGGCGGCTCGGCTCGCTGCGCGGGCAGGGAACCGGGCGGGGATGGCACCGGGCTCGCCTTCGTCGCGTTGCCCAGGAAAGCCAGGGGGAAGTGACGCTGAAGCTCTGGGAGGCCCCGGTGACAGGTGGAACGGCCCCAGCAGAGGTGGAGGTAGATGCCCTGGCAGAGAGCGGTCACCGCGCTCCCCCCGCTAACCCACCCCGGCGGGGGGCAGAGGCCAAGCTCAGAGCAGCACCGGCAGCTGCTGGCACAGGGCAGGGGAACACCCAGCTCGCCTCCTGCACAAACCCGCCTCTTGCCTGCCTGGCACCGGAGACCATCCTGGCCCTAGTCTGCTCGCAGCCCTCGTTACTCACTCCTGAACAAAACCACTCCAGACTTGGGGCCAAGTTTGTGAAAGCTGTCGAATTCCCAGTGCCCAAATACCGGTCCAAAAGTCGTTTTGGAAATGAGACGCAGGCAGCGAGCTGCACAGTCAGAGATCACCACCACCACCAGAGGGTCCTGGAACGGCAGCAGCGTCCAGAGCCCCTGTGGAGAGCCCCGGGCTCCCGGTGTGCCACACAGCCTGCTGCACACTCAGTGCACCCGCGGCGCTGTTTCTCTGGCTGACCGTAGCCCGTCCAGAAACACTAAGGTGGCCTTCTCCCATTAAATGGGTTAGCGGCTTCGTTTCCCCTCCAGGAGAGATGGGGCCGAGTACCCATTTCAGCGTCTCACAAACAAAAGGCAGCTGAAGCAGACTTAAATAGCTGTCTCGTGAAAGACAGACTTTTCTTATTTACATACTTCTCCATCCCCAAAAGATACAGCTGATGGCTTCTTGCTCAAAATATCAATGAATTTTTAATGCTATTTACTCAAGGAAACTCCTATGAATTTTTCATGATAGTCCTGCCTTGCGGGTTCAGGCTGAGGTTTCGTGCTGTCGACGAACGGCACTGCGTGCGCTGTGCCACCAGTCCAAGCTGCGGTGAGCAGCAGGAGCGGCCGCCGGCTCCGGGAGAGCAGGCAGACACGCCAGCACCGCGGGAGCCGCAGGCTGCAGCAGCCCTGGGCCGAGATGCTGGCTACCATCCCCTGGGGACCCGCTCCTGGTGCAGCCCGGCGCCTTGCAACCGCTCAGCTGGTGTGAAAAGCGGGCAGCTTTTTTGGTTTGGTTTGGATTTTTTCTTCTCCAGGCCCCTCATCTCATTTAGCGGTAAGGCCAGAAAGCTGAGAGGCAGCGCACGAGGCCGCAAACATCCCCCAAATCACAGTGTTGGCTCAGCGGCTGCCCCTTCCCTGGTGGCGGCTGGGCTGTACCTGGTGGCACTGGAGCATCTCCTCCGTCTGCGGAGGACTGTAGATGGTGCTGGAGGACCAGGGAGCACCAGCGGGAAACTGGTGAGGCAACAGCCGGGGCTGCAGAAACCATCCCGAGCATCCTTTGCTGGCGGCTGCCCTCTGTTTGGGCTCAGAGGAGGGGAAGGGCTCAGCCAGGGCTCCCCCCCCCCAGCGGGCACCAGCTGCCGGCCACCGCAGGACCAGCTCAGGGCATCTCCCCTCCCAGCAGCCCGCTGGGGCTGCTGGAAAGCCATCCTTTGCCAAGGTTACGCGAAGATGCGGCTGTGACCACAGCCAGCGAACTGCAAATACCTTCCCTGCAAGCACCAAAACACAACGCGCAAGTATCAATCTATGCAGGGAAAACGATAAAAGAGCAAATTCCAAAAAGATACATCAGTAGTAGCAGTAAAAAAAAAAGGATGTATCAATCAGTCGACACTACCTCACTGCTCTGAGTCACGCTCATTTTTTTCTTTTAAAACTCATTAGAAGAAGATCAATATTTCTATCAACTCTGCTTGCCTGCAATAAGAAAATACTGACTAAAATGAGAGGTCTCAAAATTAAACACTGACACGCAGATGTAAAAGGTAGGAAGGGGGACAGCACTGCAGCTTTTTCCTCCTAGCTTTCATCATTTTTCCATGGTTCTTCAGAAAAAAAAAGCCAAAAAAGAAGCAGTAGTGATTACGGACATCGACGGCCGCTAAAATGCCCATGCGTTGCGGGAATACCTGACAGGTGGCAGCGGTGCTATGAAGCATGAGATGTTTCCTTTGTCATTTTTCTAACTTATTCCCATTGAAAGAGACTTCCCTTTCCCACCTGAGAGTAGCAAGCAGAGCACAGCTGCAGAGCGACAGATGTTAGCTCACGTTGCCGCACCACCAAAGCTGATAGTCGTGGCTGTGCACAGCACTGCGAAGATCTGGCCTACGGTTCACCAAATGACGTATTTTGAGCTTGTGCAATAACGCGCAAAAATTCTCTCCAGTTATTCAGTCAGTTCTGCTGAGATTAGCAAGAAAAGGTCACTTCGTGGCATATAAAATTGCATATTGAACACCCGAGCCTGACGCACTCCTCTCCAAACTCAACTCAGCATTTGAGCAAACTCCACTCGGGCATTTCCAAGCTGGGACAGAACTCCAGGGCGAGCCCAGGGCTTGGTTCCTCTCGAGCCAGCCGCTTCTCAGCAGGTGCCCTGCTCCACAGGCCTCGCAGCCCGCTTCCCAACAGCCGTTTATTACCCCGCTACAGAGCGGCTGGGAAAAGGGGCTGCCCGGCTGCTGCAGCTCTTCGGCTCTGCGCCACCGGAGACTTTATGGATGTGGATTGCGGCTGCTGCTATGGTTCTGTGGCAGCATCGCCAACTGTGCCCTTTTGTGCTGGGCGCAGCACCAAGGAATGGAGAATGAGTCTCCTCCCAACAAGCTTTCCCCCTGGGGTGCATTTTAGCCCATGTGCCCAACACACATGAGAAGTTTTCACAGCGGCTTTAACAGCCAGTTGCTGAATATCACTGACTTTAATTCTTCGTTTTAGCCTGTATTCAGTTTGCTCCGTCCTTTCCCATACAAAATTGACTTCTTCCTTGGGCATGTAGCCAGAGGGACCCGAAGCCTCTGAAAGAGTGCTAGAAAAAAAAAAAAAGGTTTCTCCCACCAGGATTTTTGAAGTGTCTCTCCTGTTGGTACAGGTTCTGCCTCCTGTCTCCAGAAGACATTGTCAAACCCTTCCTGCAGCCTCTGAGCTCTCCCATTCAGACCGTCACAGCTGGACAGCCCCGGCGGGAGCAAAACAGCATTTCGGTTTTAATTAGGGCTGGGAGCTGCCAGCAATATTTGCTGGATGCAATGCCTCAGACCGCATCCAAGCTGAGGGGTCTGTTGCTCCCCAGGTGCCAAGCGAGCTTCCCTTTTGAAAAACAATATGGGAGCTCCTGTTTTGTGCTCCGAGGGAGAGCCAGTGTTTAAGCTCTTACTTATGAAGCGCCGAAGTGTGAAGTTGCAGACTGCCAATGCAAAGCCCTGGGAGCCTGAAAATTCTCTGTACTTACCCCAGAGGAACCCAGGAAGAGACGACCCAATAAAAAGCAGCCAAGGAAACGTCAAGCAAGGCAGGATTCATTTGAGCTAGGCCAAAAGCACGTTCAGTCTCATACTCCTGGACTGTTAAAGCAAAAAGCTCTGCAGTAGCTGGGGGCAGGGGGCGGAGGGGGGCAGTAAACGAGAAACCATCATTCATTTAATCCAGTAGCTGGGCTCACAGGGTGTCCTGCCTGTTCCATCTGCTTGGTAGAAATCGTGGCATAAAACCGGTGCGGTGACAGACGGGGCGATGGGAGCCCAGCACCGGCAGAGGCAGCTCGTGGCTTTCTGAGCCAGTACAGTTGAGAGGGAGAGCAGAGAGGTGCCCCAGCGCAGCGCGATCCGCTACCGGATGGGGAAAAGGAGCAGCAGCAGGAGGGGGTTGTGCTCCTGCGGATTAACCTGAGAAAGTCAGACGTTCTGAGCGCACAAGTGCAACGGCAGACATCCCATCCAGCTCCCGGGGCCCGCGGGGGTAGGGGCAGGAGGGGACCTCAGCCTCTCCTGCTCGGCCGGGCCACGAGCAGCAGCCACCCAGGCACCGCTCCAGCGGCGGTCCGGGGAGGTTTCGCAGCAGTGCCTTTGAAGAACTCTGAAAAGGCCAGAGCTCCGCGGGAGAGAAGGCTTTCATCCACCTTGCCCTGCCCGGGGGTGCCGCGGCGTGCACGTGCCTGGTGTTTCTTTGCAGGAAAGCTGACAAGAAGCCCCGGATTGCTCCCACCCTGGCCCAAAGAGGGTATGCCCACGGCTCTCCAGGGCTCACTGGCAGGACCAAACAAGGCAGCGTGGCCACCACCTCACAGGACATCACTTTGTCCCAGCCCTCTGCTGGATCATTTCCTTCCTTACCTCACTTGTCCCTTTACGCTCCTATCTAATAAAAGCGCTTCTCCATGCGATAAGGCAGACTCTGTAAGCCTGTAATGAGAGAAAAGGCCAAAAGCAACTGCCTAAAACCTGCCTAATCCTGGTAGCAGTCAAATCTCATAATGGATAATGAGCCCTGGATGTCCCAATTGTGTTTTCCCAGCAGTGATGCTGTGGTCCAAAAAAAAAAATCAGATCAATAACAAACTCCCAAACAGCCTTGCTGACCCCTTTTCACCAGTATCTGCCTGTCCCCATCCCCATTTATTACCGTCCCCAGCAGGATTTAGCTATCTCCGGAAGGAGGGTAAAACAGCTGGCCTGTCATTGCAGTCACGGCGGAGTTTAATCTCAGACTCACAAAACATCGCACTCATGTCACCGTAAGAAATAAGACCTGCCAGACCAGATCTGACCAGCCACCCCTCTCACCTCGCATCTTGTCTCCAAGGCCGATATCCCAAACCTCATAATGGGAAATTATTCACTAAGACTCTGTTTAACCTCAGGGAGTGGGATGTACTGACATGAAGGAAGATGGTTTATATCCTGTAAGCATTTAATGGAACCGCACATCTTTCCATATTTCATATAAATGTCCAGTCCTATTTGGACATTTCCGCGGAGTAAAAAGTTGTTACTCTAAGCTTGGCATGGCGTCGCCGTGTTGTTCATTGTAATGATTTATTTCGTATCCTCTACTGCATGCTGAGCCCTTCGTGCAGCCTCTCGCCAGCTGAACGCCGCCCCGTGCCAGACTCCCCCCGTGCACCATGTCCCACTGCGGCGTGCGGTTCCCGGGACACAGGCAGCCCTCGTCCTGGGGCAACTCCACATGGATCTGCCTGATGCACCTCCCCCCCCTCCCGCCGCGGCACGGAGGCGCGCGCCGAGCAGAAACTGGCCGCTGCCCTGTTCCAGCCTCTCTCCCGAAGCAATTTGCTCTGTAATGATTATAGAGTTGAGGGAAGGCAATTTCAGGAGAATGAGTTTCTCTGTAGAAGGAATTGAATAGAGGAAGTACCGTAATAACCTGATACAATCATTTATTTAAAAAGCAGCTGGCACCACGTGAAGCAAACAGAGAGAATTTGGAGGCGATTCTCTGCAGAGACTGTACCACCTTCCCCGGGTCTGGGGCACGGGCAGGGGCAGAGCCTCGCACGCTGCAGCAACCAGAGGCTCTTGCTCCAGAGGAGCAAACACCAAGACTTCTGAGGGACAGGGTGACACTTCGCAGGTCCTGTGAATACACATCCCCACCCTCCCCACCCTCCCACGCCTTAGGGGACACGCGGTCTTGTGACCGTCATTTCCTTCAGGTGCCTGGCGCTTCCTGCAGGAGAACAGACGTCCTGCTGGATATAAAGCAAAAGGCCAGAGACTAAGCTAAATTAAAGCCCGAAAAGTACTATTACAGCACAAAAATGCAATGAGCCGGTCAGTTCTGCAGCCCATTTTCTCATCTCCTGCTTCAGAGGAGCAGAGAGAAAGGTGTCCTGACTCCACCAGATGCTGAAACTATGAGAAGCGATACATCTCAATGCTAACCTTGAGCAAAGTATTTTCATTTTCTGTACCTCCC
Organism: Vanellus vanellus; assembly: GCF_965231255.1. Classification (NCBI taxonomy): domain Eukaryota; kingdom Metazoa; phylum Chordata; class Aves; order Charadriiformes; family Charadriidae; genus Vanellus; species Vanellus vanellus. The sequence continues at coordinate 7,844,726 of NC_138926.1, read as the reverse complement.
AGTTTACAATTCCTCACAGGTGACTTGCAAGAGGCAGTGTTATTTGATACTCGTGTTTTTGCGCTTCTTCAGAGGGCTGACAGGCAGAAGAGGGCTGGGCCCTGGATTCTCAATCACCTAATAAATGTAGGATTTAAAGATGTCAGGGATAAAATGGTTTCCTCAGCTGTATCATGTTGCAGTGCAAAGATACCCTGAGGGATTTCTTCTCAGAGATGAGTCAAAGAAGAATAATTGTTAAGGAGCAATTAATATTGTGCTCATTCTTTTCCGTTTCCAAACATAGTTCATTCTGTCACTTTGTCGGCTGACTCTGCCCTGGCAAGCTGCTGAGGATCTACTACATGCCAGGAAGGGAAAAGGGAAAGACAGCTTCAGGAGGCCGGAGGGTGTTTCTCCCTCGGCTGTACCCATACATCTTGCGGGAAATCACAGCCGTGGTGCAGCCCCAGGGAAGTCACCCCGGGGGTGGCCGGCAGCACGCGGGACAGCCTCTGGGACACGGGCCAAACCCTGCGGCACCGCAATCGCTGCACTGCGCTGGGCTCCACGCTGCTGCCTGATGCCTCACTTGTGACCTGGGCTCCCCTGAACTGGGAGAGCTGCTGCTGGTGAGGCCCTGAAGCGTGAGGACGTACTGGGCAGAAGGGCGACGCGGAGTTTGGCTCTGTTGCCAGATGATCAGCCCACACCGCATTTGTGCAAATACACAGGATCCGATGCCGGAGGCTGAACCACAGTCTGCCCTCGCCTCCACTTTGGCCGATTCTTACATGACAAACCTCATTTGGCAGCTTGAAGGACACTACAAGGCCCGGGGTGACAGTCCCGTCAGGAGGAGCCCCGTCCCTCAGCCCACAGCCGAAGGAGCCTGTGCTCAGTTTGGCTCAGCGGGGCGCAGCAGGGACGGTTTCCCCTCACAGGGAAAAGGCCCGGCACCACAACAGTTTCCATCTGCCAGCTGTAACCGTTAGCCGCTGCAGATGAGAGAGAGAGAGAGAGGACCAGGAGGAGCCCGGGCAGAGACAAGCAGTGACCCGGGCTGGCCTCGCGTCCCAGCCAGCGGCTGCCGCCCGGCCCAGACAGGCGGCCTGCCACGCGTGCTGTTAAATACGGCGCCCACTTGCTCTCTCCTGGCACTCCAGATGAAGTCACTAGCTGACGTAACGGTGGCTGAAGGGCTGCCGGGTCTCGCCTGCTGCGGCACAGCATTACCGTCTTGTTCGCAGCGGGGAGCTGAACCCGTTCTAGCCAACTCCTTCCCTTCTATCCAACTTCCTTAAAAAACCCAACAGAAAACACCCCAGCTCTGAAGTTTTCTGCAATTTCTTAGACTTCAGTGGCCTGAGGTACACCAGGGGAAAATACAATACCACGTTCCGCCCTGCCAGGCTTCGCAGAAGACAACCGAAGAAGAAATCCAGATGTGTGAAAGTCCCTTACACAGCAGCTCTCCGAGAGCAATCAAGGACATCGCAGTAGGATTAGAGTAGCTTATAAATCCTTTCGTAAGACGGCCCTCAGAGCCGTGAGGGAGCAGGATGGGGTTGTGCAGTTGGGCATGAGCTATCATCCCGTGAGAGGACAGCTAAACAATCAGATACACTTATCTGGATCCTAAAAACATCTTTAAACATACTGTCTGCAGGTATTAGGGTTGCACATACTTTTTACTTTCCCCCCTTTCCCTATGCGTGCTGTAATTCAGGCTCGGGGCACCCTGCAGAACGGGTTTCAGCCACGGTCCCACCCGCACGGCGCGCCTTTCACGGCATGATTTGGGAATGCTCAGAACCGCTTCCCCCGAAGGGCTCTGCAGCGGGTGACACAGTCGGTGCTGTTCATTTGCACCGACAGGAGGTAAGGCTCAGAAGAGACTGCCTCGTGGCTTGCAGACCTGCCTGGCTCAGGGAGAGAAAAACAGAGAAGGGAGTGACAAAAAGTTCTTGAAGCGCCTTGCTCGTGCCCTGGTCAACACAGGACTTTCAGAAACTTTTGACTGAAAAGCCCTTTTTTGTACACTCAGGTGGCGTCCTGCCTTTTCTCTGCTAATCAGCATATTATCCTCCTCAGGCCTTTCTCAAACACCGTCTTTCAATCGTTACATTCCTGACTCCCAAGACTCCAAATGAGGAAGCTGCAGCAGAGCAGCAGCACAGTCCTGGTGGTTCAGAACATCCTCATTTTCTTCTCACTTGATACTGGAGTGTACTTGTGGCAGCAGAGCTTCTTCCTTCCAGGAGTCTTTCCTCTCTATGGAGTTTGTTCTTCTTCTGTTCCTACGTGCATTTGTAAGCTGCAACCGTTTTCCTCTCAGCCTTTATTTTACTCAGCTAAAGAAGATACACCAGGCTTAGGGAAGACTAGCTTCCTCCCATAAATTCATGGGAAGTAGTTACTAAGCACTTTGCTCTAAAGCAGTGCCCTCGATTCGCCCCAAAGGCTCACCTAACACTCAGCCCCAGAATTTCCCTTGTCTCTTGCTATTTTCCTCCTGCATGCAAGCAGTTTGGCAAACGCAGCCTGCCTCAGGGCAAGCAGGCTTTCCACAGCTCAGGAATTAACACCTTAGCAGAGCAGTGGGTACCAACTGGGAAAGAAAAAAAAAAAAAAGGGGAGGGTGACTTAGGAACTGCTACAGTACCTAATCATTAAATCAGATGCGTGTCATCCTGATCTACTCTCCTGAAACATGAGACTCAGCTGTTTCCCAGAAGAAAAAACAGTCTTCAGAAGTCAGCCCTCTCACTAAGTGCAAGGCTTGAAGGAAACAAGGACCTTTCTCTACATGACAAAACATCCCGGGTGCTGGCTATTTCCGTGTGGCTTTCCAGTTCTTATTGCCATCTTTCTTTTGCATGTTAGACATTTTCCCTCTTGATGGCTTCTGGATGCAGAGACTCCCTCTGAATTGTCCGTTTCTGTGCTCCTAATCACTCGTTTTGCAGCGAGCAATCTATCCTGGATATTTTTCCCCCTTTCCCGAGGCGCCCAGTGGCCCCTGGGGTGTTGCTATCGCCTGTCCCGCTGCAACCCTGCCCTGCAGCCCCGCGTGTTACCCAGCTCCTGCTCTGACAGCTGCCAGGACTGGCTTCCCCCAGGGGCTCACGAGTGGCTCTACGTTTCATGCCAAGCCGTTGCTGCTCGAGCAGCGTGCGGAGCGCATCCGTCGCCTGCTCAGCCTCACGCGCTGGGGCGCAGCCTGCTCCTCCTCCCCCCTTCAGCCGAGCTAACGTCCCGCTCGCAAGGCGGCCGTGCTGCTTTGCCTGCCTCCCGCTCGGCCAGATGGTCCCCGGGCGAGTTGCTCAGTAACGGTTTGGAGAAAAAAAGCAGGACCCGCACTTTTGCTCGGATGAAGCCTACTTCACATAATAACGCACCTCATAATCCTGCAGTCATAGGCGCAGCCTGGGTTACATACCTATGGGAGATGGGGATTTTTTTTTCACTGCACAGTTAAGAAGGGAAAGGAAAATCATATTACGCAGCTTTGTTTAATGCATTTTTAAGACCCGTATCCCAAGTTTTTGGTTTCATCTACTCAAAGGCTGGTGTCGTTTTATAATCTGCCTTTTCTATTATCGCAGGCACCAGGAAGCGTTCGTGCAAAATACTAATGTCAGAATGGCACATGTGCAGTAACCCCTTTTCATCTCCTACGCTTGCTAAAATGTTGATGTATAGCAAGGAGGGAGCGTTAAGGATTCTGCCTGCAAAGCGTCCGGGAAGCAGGAACAGAAAGAGCCTTCAGAGGTAAAAAGAGCATATCGTTCTAGAAAGGGCTGAGAAGCTGAACTCTGTCAGCCGGAAAGTGTTCACACAACAAATTGGTCTGGAGCTGAAATACGTAACTCCTGCATGTGACTAATTGCTCACCTCTGATCTATCCGAGGCGTACGGCTGTATCTGATTGCAGCTGAGCCCCTCTATTCCATGCTGAAATGCAGTTCGTGCTATACATCTAGGCAAGATAGGAATAGTAAAGATGCAGACGGCAAACATAAGCAATAAACCACAGCCCTGGATAAACGATGAGCAACTTGGGTCTTCCCTCCCTGACTCCCCTGGTAGCAAACGTGGGCATCGCTGTCAGAAGAGTCTCAAGGGAGGGAAAAACCATCTCCCAGCCCCGTTCAGTCTGCATCTTGGCTTTATCACCAGGAGCCACCGAGCCACCGTTTATCTTCTTAAACATCTTTTACCGTCACCACGACAATAAGCCCCAGTCCAGGCAATAACACACCCTCAGCATTTCTCCCAGCAAAGTATAGTTACTGTTGTGGCATAAATAGCGCAAGTGTAGAAAAACGGGCTATTATTGCCATCCTACTTCCAGTGCAGCTAATTAGCACATTTGTTTCACTAGGCATAGTTTGGTTAACAAAGCTCTGCAAATGGACCAAAGTGAGAGCCGTATTAGTGCTTAGATTTTATGTGTTTAATGGTTTATCGGCAAACGCCTCCTGTGTGGTGAGGCTCTTGTGCTGCTTCCCTTCCCGCTCAGCCCGGAGGTGCTCAGAGTCGGCGTGCACGGAGGGGGGCGGTGGGGGAATAAGTCACAGGAAAACATTACCCTAGGCGACTTCATCAAGGACGTTTTCAGGCAGGTTAGGAGCTGAAGTCCTACGTGGTGGGAGGGGGGAGCTACGCAGCGTTTCCACCAGCAAGTGCTGGCACGCACCCGGCTTGGTGAGCGCTCGCTCACCCAAGCCGCTCCACTGGCACCCCGCGCTGGTGGGTTCCCTGCTGGTGGACAGTCACAGAGTCTTGCCGAGAGCATTAACATCTGTCGTGATGCCTCTAGATGTGGAAAAGGCGCCCACCCCTTTTGCAAAGCCCGGAGCACAGACAGACAGTAGCTCTCCTGGGGCCCGAGCTATCAGCCGGGGAAGGACGGCTCAGCCTCAGTAACGGTTCATTCTTAAGTGAACGCATGAATGTCAAATGAAAAATATTTCCCCATGTTTCCAAGTTCACCCATTTTCCAAGTTCAGTCAAGATTCGAGTTCCGCTTCTTGAAGCCGCTTAAGAACCAATTAGTCAAGACTACATCAGGCTGACAAGAAAGGACAAGTCTTACGCTTTAAATACTACACAAGTGACAGCATTCAGTAGGAGGAGCGAAATGTCCGGGGCTTATTGTGTGGGCTATAGCACATTATTCTGTAGTCTTTCCTCACAACACTTTCTGATGTGGAAAGGTAATGCATCACCTCATAAAATCTTAATATTGCCACAATGGATATTTGACATTTTCCACAAACATTAGTAATGGCACCGCAGTTATAATAAAAAACCTCTGACAGATTTTAATATTAATCAATAATTCTTATATAATTATTCCAAAAAGTACCGAGCTAAGGAGGAAACCAAACTGCACCTGTGAGCATCAACCATTTCCCTCTTCTCTTTTCCTCTTTGTTTGACACAACAAAGGAACAACGACCCGAAGTGGGAGTGCTCAGGCACTGCTGAAGGAGGGTGAGGATGTGCCATCCTTTGCCACTGAGGACAGCTTTTGTTTGGTGCTAACAGGACAGAGTTGCCATCTGTGACTCGCCTTTTAGGCATGGCAACAATCAGAAATAGACGCATATTTCAGGAATTCTCGACAATCGAGACGATACTTTTAATTTTTGAGCTAGAGAGGTAGTTTGGAAACCCAGCGTAGCTGTAAAGCTCAGGAGGTGCCACGCTAACGCACACGTCTGACCAGCTTGGGTTTCTTTCTGGCGTACTACCAGTCTTGTTAGTGCCTCGTGCCATCGCACAGGTCTCCTCTCCGCACCGCGTCCCTCTTCCCTGTGAGGTCCCAGCAGGGACCAGCAAACAGGGACGGTGCCAAGACCCGCTGTCCCCGCAGCCCCTGGCCGGGCAGCGCTGCCGAGCGCCGGGGGAGACGGGCTGAGCAATGGGCTGACAGCTAATGGTTCAGCTCGGGGGATGTGACTCAGTAAAACACACTAACGTATTATGCTGCACTGGCAGTGCCTAATTAAATGCTAATGAACCAGAGGGCAGCGTGTTCAGAAGCCAACACTGTCAGTCACAGAACAGGAATTTTTTGCCTGCTGTAAACAACACACATCAGCCTAAGCGCAACCTCTTTCTTCGCTACGGTATTTATCGGCAATATTGTTCTTTACCAGAGCTGCCGTTCAGCTGCAGCCATACCCTTCATGCAGCTTCACACTTAAGTGTGACTTTGACTGCTTCAGTAGTGCAGCTGATGCTCGTTCTGCAACGGTCACCGCTTGCACGAGAGAAGGGGTGATTGCCCCGACTCTGTTACACAGCAAGCATTCTTCCCCTATTTCACTCACTCCGTAAAGATGCTAAGTTTTGAAAAGCAGCTTGCCAATAAATCACCCCTAACAGAACACGGGAACAAATTTGCTGTTGTCTCAGCCTAAAGATTGTTTTTCTTACCGAATCTCTGGTGTTACAGAGAGATGGTTTGCACACGCAAGAAAACACCGTTTTTCCCAATGCCAGGGACATTTTTGCTTTTGTCATCTGTGGGATTATGAGTCAGCCACACGTTCGCAGGCAAGGAAGAAAAAAGTTCTTTATCTGCACTTATAAGTACTTTTGGGAGCTGCTCTTTTCCGCGGCAAGGTGCAGCACAGAGGCAGCTGCCCAGATGAACCTCAGACAGCCCCGTCCCTTTGCCACCACAACATAACTGCGCCGGGGTCAGCTCTGACTTTGCACGCCGCATTTCAGTAAGGTTTCAGTGCCGCAGCTGAGGGCTGCCTTCACTCGTCAACAGATTTGCCTCCTTCCCTTTGACTCGAGCAAGATTTGTCAATCTTTGCGGAACGAAAGGGAGGCAACGAACAAAGACTTTTGACGTTTGTCATGTTTTCCACAGACCAGAGCTGATTATTGTCCCAAGCCCCCCAGGGAAAGGGGTAGCAGCTGGTGCTACAGGAACACTATTATTTTCACCCTTTGAAAAAAGACATTTCCATAAGGCCAGAAACCACAGCACGTACAGCTCCACATTTCTGCAAAGTCAGTTTTGCCTCCTGACAGGGAAGTATTTGTCTGCCAATAAGGCTTCTGATGCTTTTTTTCTCTCTCCTCTTTCAGCGACGATTAAAGCTTTCGAGCAGCTTCTCTCCACCGCGGAGGCTGACAGCCCGACAGCCCTAGCCCCAGCGGAGCACAGCTCCTGACGGCCGCGCAGACCCTGCCCGGGCACGGCCGGGCTCCCCTGGCGGAGTCACACGCAGCCTTTGGCCCTGGGACCAGAGGCACTCGAAGCAGGGGCGGCAGGAGGAGGTGGGAAGGACCAGAGGGATGGCAGGAGGCCCCCCGCCGCTCCCCCATCCCCAGTGGCCCCCGTGCGTGCCTGGCCGAGGACCAGCGGCAGGGACTCGGCCCCCGGCCCGGGCAGCGCAGGGCAGGACCCCGCGCACCGCGGCCGCTGCACTCGCGGCTGCCCCAGCCCAGCCCCCGCCCGGAGCGGAGGGAGCCCTCCCCGCTCGGCCTTTCTAGGGCCCCCGCGCCGCCCCTGCCCCGGCTGAGGGCAGCGAGCGTCCCAGCAGTGCTGCCACCGGCCCCGCCGGCCAGCGCTTGCAGTCTGCGCTCTCCCGCCTGGCTTCCCTCAGAAGCCGCGTTTGCTGCCTCCTGTCCTGCCAGTAACGCACAGGGGCAAGGCGGCAGGGCTCCAGCGGCAATCGAGCCCTTCGCCTTGCAAAGAGAGCAGAAGCCGCTGACGCTCGCTGTGCAAGGGGAGAGGCCGCGGAATGCTGTATTTAGCCCGCTATTGCCTGCGCCCCGTAACAGCTCCTCAGGAACGCTATTATGTCTCTGGAGTGTATTTATGTCCTGAGGAAAGATCGGCTTCCCCCGCACAGAGGCCCGATGTACGGCTCCGAACCCGCAAAACGTCCTGCCGCCGGCTTCTGCGAGCCTTTTCCTGACAGCAGGCTTATTGCTTCCTGCTGGCAATTTCAAAGGTGCTAATCTAATGAGTCACTGGAGACAAATAAAAAATAGGAGAAAGAAATTGACTGAGCACTTCTTTCCAAAAACCGCTGTAACGGGAGAATTTTAAGCAGAGCGAACCGGAGCAATTTTAATAATATTAAGCTTAAATTGACAGCGAAATGAGCGAATATGAAAAAGCAACAAAACCCCAAATATATATAAACCATAAGGCATTGTGAAAAGAATATGATTAAGCTTTCCAAGTTATACATGCAAAATTTAGACAGCGCTGGGAATGAGGTCTCTTTCTTCTCTGGGTAAGAAATACTCCACCATATAATCACGTAACAAAGACTATGTAATAATTCGTGCAAAGGGAGCGGAGGCTTGCAAGCCCGGTGCGGCGTTCCCTGGCTCCGCCGTGCCCAGCACTGCTGCCACCCCCGCCCCTTCGGCGTGCTCCGCGCGGCGCTGCGCACGGGGCTCCCCGCGCGCACCCTGCCCCTCCCGCTCCGGCACCACGGCTGGCCTGCGGCGGGCACCAACTGCACCTTCACCTCTGCTGCTGGCAGGAGGAGCGCTTCGTGCCGTGCCGAGGGCCAGCCTCAGCCTGTGGCACCGGCAGACCCTAAGAGGTTTGCCGTGTGTACCGGTACCCCCGCTCTGCTGCCGTCCTTGTGGGCAATAACCCACACGAAAGTTTCACTGCCCCTCTTAATCCCAGCTCTTGTATGTCCTAAAGAGCAAGTCATCAGGCTAAAAATAACCAAAATGGCACTGCTGCCCTTCCGTAACTGGGGGAAGAGAGACATCCATTTACCAGTGTTTTACGAGGGTCTGATGAGCAGTGGGTTCTCTACAGCAGAGGCTCAGTTACAGCAGGGGACATGCAGGAGGGCACGGGGAGATGCTGAGGGGTCTGTCCAGAAGCTCCAGAAAGTTGGTGGAGGGATCCCAGGCAGCTGCGTCACCTATTGGGGAACTGCCGTCAAAGAGAGGCCCTATTTTCTGAGCGGTGAATGAAGTGAGGTTGTAGTTCTCATTCCCCAAAACAGAAGGAGCAAATTCCTTCTATGGTCCAGGTGGTTCACCTTACATCTGCCAAATAGTAAACAAATCACTGCTCAGCAGGGAAAACAGACTCCCGGGTAGCGCAGCAAAGTCCAAATTGTGTGAGCCAACCTCTGTGTGTCTTGGCTGCTCTCTCTCAGCCTCAGGTAGAAATCACAGGTTTTGCTGTAAAAATAATGTGAAAATTCCCACGTACGTTTTCTGCGTTCATTTTCATTGTTATAGCGATGAAAATAACAGCAAGGCTGCACGACTGCCAGATTCTGATTAAATACTTTAGCAGCTTGCTAAGAAGGGCGGAGAGACTCTGCAGCGGAGCAGCTGGCTGAGGGTCAGGCGTGGACCAGCAGCTCCTGAAAGGACCCCGGGGATCGATCGGCACTGCTGCTCATCGCCCGGGGTCAACACTGCCCTCGTGGCCATCTCCTCGTAACTCATTTCAAAGACGATGATGGAGCAAAAAGAAGGAAGGGGCTGTGACAAATGGCCGAGTTTTGCACAGCCAGTGCTAAACAGTAAAGCGAGGTCAGTCGCTAAGAGGGCTTTTCACCCTCTGCGCTCCATGTTTGCACCGTAGAGGTCCCAGCGATTCTCGTCTCTCACCAACCGCGTCTGGAGAAAGAAAGAGCATTGATGCTCCCGCTAGAAAGGACTATTAGGTCAGTACATGAGTAGAAGCAGAGGTTGGACCGAGCCGTAGGGTCTGAGGGGTCAGGAGGGTTTGGCTTCACCAGAGGGCCATCTCGGCACGAAATGCGACGGGCTCCCGCAGGCGCCTTCCCTTCGCCCGCGCTTGCGTTGCAGAGCAGCGGCAGGGAACGCAGTCGGGGAAGAAAGGTGTGTCCGGCACGACTGCTGTCTTTCACTTCCCAAAGGCGGACAGAATAGCAGACCACGTCCTCAGAGCATCGTTGCATCAAAAAGAGCTTTTTAGCCTCTCACTTGAGAGCAAATGATGGCGTTGCTCACGTGTGACTGCAGCCTGCAGCAGCCGGCTGATACCAGCTCCCTCACCAGTTATTAAGTTTCCTTTGTAAAATAGCTGTATTGATCTCAGCAGATAATTACTTGTTAGTAATGGCATTCCTGATAAATTGCTCCTACCATGAAATTTACTGCAGCGGCTTTGACACTTCTCTATTGGTGAGATTTACAGTGTTTGATAAATTGCTGCTTCATGTTTGAAAGCTGAGCAGGTTTGCTGTGGGGCCTTTTTCTCTTTTTTCCTTTTTTTTTTTTTTTTAATGGATGGTGGCAGAAGAAGAATACCAGAGTGAGCTTGGAGTGATATTTTCAGGCAAACCATGATCGTAGATATTAAATCAGAATTCAGCTTGAAGCGTTTAGATGACGGCTCAGGAGGGAGAAAAGCGAAGTGGGGACATGGGTTTTCCCCCACCGGCTCTTGGCACTCTGTGCCCTCAGCCGTTCGCTGTTTGAGGCGGTCACCAGAACCGAGGGGGCTGCAACGGTGTGGGACCATGTGCCTGCACCCTCCCTTGCGCTGCCAGCCTTCCTGCCAGGCTCTTTCCTGACAGTGTCACCCTGTCCCCTGGTCCGGGCGCCCTCCCACTGCTCTGTATACGTGGGATGCTCTTTTGGGCACATTGCACTGAGAGACTGCGTGACACAGGGTGGCAAGAGAGAGAAACTGAGATGTATGCAATGGTAAATAAATAAGGATATGATTACTACAGCGCTAGTTATTCGCTGTGTCACATAAATAGTAATGATAAGTAATAATAGTAATAACAACAACAAAAACACCACCACCACAATATTGCCAGATACCAGGGGGATTAAACATCAAATTAATATTTAGCATGGTTAGTATTAAGCAGAAATAACGGCTTTATGATTAGAGTCTGAAACTGCTGCTAATAATGACTGATTATGCTCCTGCAGAGGAAGAATTATAAGTACTTAAGGATGAATAACCTTCTAAAAGTTGTTAGCAGTGTAAAGCAGAAGAGTACTGAGAAGACCAATAAATTGTCTGCTGCGATGGGGCTGTATGTTTTGTAGACAGCGAAGTGAGGTGAGGGAGGATGCGATGGAGATTTCCAATAGACGAAACAACAGTTGCCTGTCTCCATGCCCACAGATACCAAAGCTTCAGGGAAAAGTTAAACTTACGAGCAAAAAGGGAAAAAAAAGTCCTTCTCAAGCGCCTGCTGCGCAACGGAACAAGGCAGGCTCTTCTCTCTGCATGGGACTTTTATCCCTTATATGCACAGGCCTTGTTTATTTGAAATTATTTTAACTGTAACTTGGCAGAGTCTTGCTTTTCTGCCAGTTTCCAGCTCATTAGGTTTGTCTTTATGAAGTTTGCCACCTCCTCTGGGCTCCTCTCAGCGGTCTCCTTTTCTACGTGTTTCTTTTCCCGAAAACCGCTATCGCTTGGCAATGTGCAACAAGGCAGAGGCAGCAAATTTGCTCTGCTGTGCAGAGCGGGAACTGCAAGAGAGACAATCCCGGGGTGAATCCCCACCGGCCGCTTGCTGCAAGGAGTGGGAGCGGCTCTCGGTTCCCGCAGAACACCGAGGGTGGTCGCAGTCTTCGCCGGGGGGGCATTTTCTCTGCCACCTGACAGCTCGCCTGAGGCTTGGCTTGGGTGCCAGTAAACCTGGGAGGGGAGGGACCCGCAGGAAAGAACGTAACCCCTCGGGAACAAGGACTGCCTTTTCCGGCACCTGTGTACGGTGAGCAGCAGCACGGTGTGGCCAGGACAGCAACGCCCGCTGCTCCGTAGCACAGCTAAATAAATGCAAAAGAATCGTCTGCCGTCCTTCCGTGATGAGACCGTCTTCTCTGTGTCCAGAGAAAAGCCTTTAACGGGAAGAACCACTGTTCCATCAGAGCTGGAAACGGTGAAGGGACACAATTATGGGCTGGGAGCAGCTACAAGCAAAGACAAAGAGATTTAGTGGGGAAGCTCCTGTGACAGCAGCCAGGAGAGACCCGACTCGCCTCCACACGCTGCCTGAGACTTTTTGTATGACAGAAAAACATTGTTTATTCCTGCTTATTGCTGTCCTCGTGCGCATCCCTTCTTGGCTCGTCTCTTCCCTGTCTTTCAGAGTGTCTCAAAATGTCTATGTTGGCAGGATCTGCCAAAACAGGGCTCTTGCTCAACAAGACGTTCTTATGCTGCCATTATGCAATTATGTGCACCTTACTATCTGGTTACCGCTTCCATATGACCTGTAGCAGCTAAATCCATTCAACAAGATAGGAAGTCTGAAATTCCATTAGTCAGAGACAAATACATTGCCAGATTCACACAGTAATCGCTGCGCTTGCAGCGTATTAATTCAACTGCATATCACAGAATCATAGAACGGTTGGGGTTGGAAAGGAGCCTTAAAGATCATCCTGTTCCAACCCCCCTGCCACGGGCAGGGACACCTTCCGCTAGACCAGGTTGCTCAATATGCAAAAATACCTGCTGAAAACACAATGTACCACTGTGTATGCAAATCCAATCAGTAGGTACTCAGATTACTCACATAAAGGGAAATAAACGCGGGATCCTAAGCGCAACATTTCCTTGTGTTTGAAATTCACGGTCTTGTTAACGCAGCGAATGTGAATTTCTCTAAGTGTCTGTATTAGGAACGTACAGTTCTCCCAAAGGGGCCCTCGTGTAGTAGAACACAGCGATATGAAGTGCGCTCGCGTAATTATTGCGCCTAAACCCATTTGCCGAAGAAAAATCAAATAAATTTGTGATGCCCGTATACCACGTCCTCTCCACCTCCCCTGCCACATAACTACCATTTAAGACACTTCTTGCTCGACGGTCTGGGCAATGTTGAGCTCAAGCACTTCACAAAACCCAGATAACTCCTCCTGAAAAGGAGTGTGTGTTGCACACGCCTGGGTGTCAGTGCACGCAACTGGGATTGCCTGGGATCAGCAGAGATGCCGTTCCCTGACCCGGGATGGCGAGAGGCAGCCCTCCTCAGGACTGGTATTCTTCACCGGGTGTTGCTGCCTCTGAGCTTCTGCCTCCTGGGGGTGGAACTGGGCCGGGGAGACGCGGTCTCACCGGAGTCTCTGCTGTAAATGCCTGGGCTGGAAGAGGCAGGAAGGCCAGCCTGCCGCTTGGGAACACAGGCAAGCAGCTATTCGTCTGAGTCAATGTCTGCTCATGGTCTGAGAGACCTTCCGGGTACTCAGCCTACCACAGCCAGTGTTTGCAGGATTCTCCCACTTCGGCTGCACGTTTCAGAGAGCCCAGTTCTGTCTCAAATGCAAGGTAAAGGTTGTGCAGGGTGGGACGTGTGAACAGGCTTTTATAAACACCGTGGATTCTTTTGGTGGTAGTAGGGAGGTGATGTCTGCAAAGTACAGCATTTTCACCCAGCAGTTGCCCTCCAAGAGCTGGTTTTATTTGCTCAGAAGCTGACAAGGAGAGAGGAACACCGGGCAGGAGGAGTGCAGCTCGGCACGTCCCGGGTGTCCTTCGCAGGCTACCGAGTGCTGCAGCCGTCAGGAGGTGCGTAGACCCTAACCGCAGCCGATGGGATTGACGTGGGCTTTGCCTCGAAATGTCAGATGCCCGGGTCCATTTTCACAAACAGCTTTGCACGTCTTTGCGTTTGTCTCAGGAGAAACCATGAACCAAAGGCGTTCTTGTCGAGGCCAGAGTAAGGAGTTGAAAAGCTCTGCGTGCAGGGTGGCAGCCGCCGGTGAGGGTACCGACCTTCCAGACCTGCTGGACCGCAGCTGGAGCAAGCTGGTCACCCAGTAAGAGGAATCTTCTCTCTGAGCAGCAGCCAAATTCCTGGTGCCGCTGGATTCTGTAGGCACAGACGCGGTAGCTCTCACTGTCCAGAAAGAGACCCCCCAGGCTGGGGGAGTTGATCTCCCACGCCTACAACCGTGACCAGGCTCAACTCAAACACCGAGGCGAGCTGCCATTCCGCTTTGCCTCAGGCCCGGCGGTCTGTCAGGGCTGTAAGAGCACTGGCCCATTTCATACACTTCAAGGCAACCTTTCATGCTCTGAGGAACTTCGCAATACGTTTGCCTTCTGTCACCCTGCCTCAGCCTCCCCTTTTTTGCTTCCCAGCCGGACTGGTGGCTCGGGTTTGGCTGTGGTGTGAGGAAGACACAATGCCCAATTTCTTTTCGGACCAGGTATACGATGGGTACATCTCATCTCATTTTGCTCAGTATCTGAAGCTTAGTTCACCGTTGCCACGAACCACACGCCTCTGAGTGGGGAGAGAATTAGAATGCTTTGGCCTTTTGCTCCTTTTTGCAGATGTTCCTTTTTCTGACGTCTGTGGATGAAGAGGGGATTCTGACCTTGCACGCACTGAGAAGTGAAACTGAGGCTGAGAGAGATTTGTATGAGTCCTGACCCTAAGATAAAGCTGTAGGACTCGAAGTGTTCCTGCCCCTCTGGGGCCGCAGCGCGGGCCGGATGGCGCTTCCGGGTGGGGGGCCGGAGGGTCGGGCTGGCAGGCAGCCCCGCTGGTGCGTTTCCAGGCCGCCGGATTTGACATGCCTCCTTTTTATTGCTGCACCTTCTTTCATTTCCCCTTAGCTGGGAAGAATTTCAGATAAACGCTGCTTGACATTTTAAAGTATGAAGTTTTTTGTTCCCTGTAATTACTCCAAATCTCTAAGAAAGCCTTAGGCAACTCTCCGCCTGGGTTTCTCTTGCCAGCTGGAGTCCCTGCCTTTTCGTCAGGGGCGGAGGCTGTATGTGCTCATTGCCTCGCCCCAGGATTTGATTTCAAGTGAGGGTTGAAAGGCTCTTCCAGGGAGGTATCCGCTGCTGATGGGGAAGATAAGCAAACACGAAACAGGAGGCAGGAGGGAGTTCCAGGGGGCAAAATGTTACCGGATAGGGTCTCTCGGTGGCCAGGTTTAAATAAATCTTTGGGAAGTCTTTTTCCCGGGATGCACGACCAGTTCATTCAACCCACCGTGCAGAGGGCAGAGGGGTGCGGAGAGCTGCAGCAGCTGGTATTTTAAGAGGGTTGTATAAGGGACGGCTGATGTTATGGGCATACGGTGCATGTACGTTTGTGGCCATCGGACTGAGCTAACCAGGCCTGTGCTCCGCCCTGGGCCCAAAACGAACGCGTAGCACTCGCTGGAGCAGATACACGGACCAGCATGGCCAGAAGACGCAGAAAGATGAAGATGAAAGTAGTCAATTTAATGGAAGTGTCCTTTAAAAGTGTCAGCCACCGGCAAGAGACACAGCTCAGGAGACGGAGTGCGGTGGGAAGTTTGTCAAGAGCTAGCAACGTGCTAGTGACTAATTGAGTCAGTTGCAGGATTAATAATGAAAGGGAAGCTGATGGTAACTCCTCACTGCCTCTTCTCATTGCTCCCCCATCTGTCTCTTAGCAAACTCCAGTAAGATATTTTGCGTGGTGTATCAGACTCTAAAATTAAGATGAGAACAATGAAAAGCAGAAAGAAATCAACGTAAGCTTGCTAACAGAGAGACCGAGTGGCCTGCGGCAAAACGAGGAAGGGGAAATTTTAAAGGGCTTCTGGTATTCATCGAGTGAAGTGCCAGTTTTCCAAAACCGGGCGCTGCGTGCAGTAGTGAAGTTTGTGGCTCGGCTCTGCTCTCTGATGTCCCAGCTGGGCATCGATTAGGCCAATACTACTTCAAAGCACTCACAGGACAGTATTAAGCCGCAAAAAGAAATTTTGATCTGCAACAGCCTGGAGGAGCGAGAGCTGGACGGTATGGCGGTACCAAGGCGATAAGAAAAGCTTGACGTTAGGCTGTCAAGACCGAGGAGAAGGAAAATCTGTTTCCTTGTTTGCTGGTGACTCGCAGGTTTGGGATTATCTAGCTTTCCTGTAAGACTCTGTGCAAGTACATTGCACGTTATCGATTGCTTGCTAACTTTGATTTATTTACTGTACCCAGGACTGTCTGGCCAATGAGTTTGGCTCCTTTGGCTCCAGCTGGCTGCTGCCCGTGGGAGAACTGGACTCTTCTCAACCTCCTGCCAGAGACACTGCTAAACCCCTGACCCATCCCACTTTTATTTGAGCTCCTTGTTCTCATCTTTGTCCTGTCTCGGGTAAGTGAGGGAAAATGAGTTGTGCAGCTTGCACGGGGGGGCTCTAATTGATGGGCTCTGCCTGCAAGACTATTTACTACAATATCATATTTAGCCTGACACGCAACCAGACTGTGGCAGCTGGGAGCTGTGATTCATGGCCGACGCGAGGCCCCCAGTAGCACATAAGAAGGGACTCATGCCTCTTCCACTTAGCTAATCAAATGAAAAGAGAAGAAATTAAGTCTTCAATTAATCTTCCCCTCCCCCCCGGGGCTTGCCTGTGGTGCTGAACAGATCCACATCAGTGTGCCGGGAGCCGACAGGGAGAGGGAAGCAGGCCGAGAAGAGGCAGCTCAGATATTTTCCCAAAATATCGGCAAGAAGCCAGAGAGACAAGTCCAGGTTGCCATTTAGGCTGTGGCTAAAAAGTTACTTTTCAGACGCTCGCTGGAACGTTAGCAGCTGTTGGGAGCCATTTCACAGGAGCGAAGCTCAGCAAAATCTCTAGCCGATTCACCCATGTAACTGTGTGACCTCAAAATTAAACGCTTGTCTTGCAGCTTGGCCAGACCCAGCCCAGCACGAGAGCAAGTGAGGAGAAAGGAAGCTCAGCGGTGCCTGAGAGGGCACCGAGGGCTGCCCAGTACAGCCAGAGAGGTTGGCAAAAAGGCAAATGCTGCTGCCGGAGGAGATGTGTGGAAAATCGGTGCCCTGCCGCCCCCATCTAAACCCATGGAAGTGTGAAGTGTATCTCCTTTGCCTCCAGATGGCTTCACAGTTCAGGGCGCTAAACTGGATTTAGTCACAGGCAGAATTATAGGTTTATTCGTAGAAAATCAGTCAGAGGACAGTTCGTTTGCATTGCTGGTTGGCCGCCAAAGGCAATGAAAAAGAAGCTATAGGAAATATGTAACTTCATGAATTCAGATGACGGGAGCTAATTCCATAACTCTAAATGGCTTTACCAGGCACTATTTTGCATATGGATGAAATGGTGCTGCCAGGTTCCATGGGGAATTAGGTGAGGGGAATGAATCTGAGGGAACAAGACGCAAAGGGATATAGGAATGCACTGGAGCGGCGGAGCAGTTCCCGCGTTTCCCTGAGTGCCCGCACGGCAGCCCCATTAGCCGGGCTGCTGGCAGCGGGGGGGCGTCTCAGAGAGAAAGAGCGAACGTGCACACTAAACCGAGACATTAAACTCACGAAGGTTAAAAGGCTACCTACGCACACCAGTGATCCCGGGGTGTACGTGTTTCTGCTGAGCCAGTGAAATAGTGACTAAACTAGAAGGATTTAAATGGTCAGTAAACGCTTTGAAAACGCACCCCTCTCGCTGTTAGACTGAAAACCAGCTAAGCCCCAGGGCAGAACGAACCTCTCCTTGCACTAACAACGCAGATGATGTTCTGAACGACCTTACTTCTCTTGCTTTCCTAGTAAGCAGTCTTTGACAAGGTCTCCCCCCGGTTTATCACAGTTTCCCATCATCTCCAAGGCTTCCCCCTGTGATAAATCACGAATGACTCAATCTCTCCCTCACTCTCAGGGTCTGTAAGTTCCCCCTCACGTTACTGACACACGTCCCGAGCCCGAGGGCCTGGGGTTTAGCACAACTCAGGCAGGTTTGGAGCTGGGCTGTGTGAGGTGACGATGACAGCGTGTCGTGCAGGCCCCGGCAGAATGGTTGCGTGAAACCAGTTTGTGTACATAGTGCATGAAGGCTGAGCCTCTGGAGGAAGAGGTAAGAGAGAGAGAGCGCGAGCGAGCGAGCGAGAGAGAGCGCGCGCGTGCACACATGGGTAACAGAGAACAGATGAATTCTATTTTAACATGTGACTAGGAAGGGCAATGCATCTGTGTGTGACGGGACTTAAACATTGGAAAATTGAATATAAAAACCTTAAGACAAGGTAGCCTGGGAGAGCGACCGGAGCGAGAAAGGCCAGTGAATCTATTCAAAATTAGAGGTATGACAAAATAGCTCATGGTCTAAGCAAGGGGATTAGCTAGATGGAAGGTGATTCCTGAACGATAACAACTCCCTTTAGGCTTGAGACTTTTTGCACAAGGCTTTGTGCGAAAAGAGCTTCGGCCTTGAACAAAGGCAGCTCTTCGCAGTTCCGTCCCTCCCAAAAGCCACCGTCCAAATGCAGCTGGGTGAAGAGTTCTCCCTTCTGCCTACACACACAGAGAAACGTGGGTTGGCAATTAAAGTCCGGATTTTAAAATATAAATGAGCTTGCATTTGATTGCTGTGTGTCAGTTGCAGAGCAAATCATGTATATGCATGAGACCGCCTCCAAACCGTCGCAACTCACCCGAAGCACAGGCTGATCCGCTGCTTTGGATCCAGAGACGCATCTCCTGATTTCCGGTCAACATCCTGGCATTCCTTTGTTTGCGTACCTTGTGACAGCTAAAGATAACCAGTCCCAGTCCTGCGTGTAACAGACAGTCTGAGAGCAGCAGAACTAGCAGGGCATGTTTTCATACGTTACCTTCTTTGTCCCTCTTATTGCCAAAGCTCCCCTGGCTGCAGGCAGAGCTTGACAGGACACAGGGTCGTTCATTCACTCTAGCGCACTCTCCTCCCCCGTTTAGAGGGAAGTGTTTCTGAAAGTGGCATCGCTGCTGCAAGTTCAGCAAGAGGTTTTTGCAAAGCAAAGTTCAGTAGACATAAACATTTCCTCTTGATTGCAAATATACGGTAAAATACAAATATGGGCTTAACACTGGGTTCACTTACCAAGCTAATTTTCTTTCGTTGGCTACTGAAGCAACTGCTGGTGGGAATTATTCAAGGCAGCCATGGGGAATCAGGCCCAGACTGATTGGCTTCCTGCAGGAGGATTACAGTTTTGCCTTTCATTGTTATTTATATAGTTGGCTTAATTTCTTTATGGGTATCTTGGCACTTTTTTTGTGTGTCAGTGTTTGTACTGAGACCTGAACATACCGATTAAGTCATTGAGTCATTTGCCACACTAAATCTCATGGGGGAGGAGATAGCCGTGCCTTGCTTTGCTGCTGTTTGCAAATGAAACCCCACCGTCGTGGTGCACACCTATACGTTAAATCAAAGCTCAATGGCCACAAAGGACGAGGACACAACATTGTCAGTAGGGAGCCTTGCAAGGCACCTTCAGATCCCAATTAACATTTGTTTGCCAACGAACTTGGAGAAGAAAGGTATCCCCTGCCCTGGAGAAGGCAGAACAGCACCTTTCACGCCTGCCTGTGCTCACAAAGATGCTCACGTAAGAGGGAGCTTGTAGGTGGCTGAGGAAGTGGCGTTGATAGGTATGGAAAGCCCATCTTGCTGTACGGCTCTTAGAAACGCTACGCGTTTCTGCAGCAGCTCTTTGGAGCGCTGGGTGGTATCTTTGGATTTCTCCAACTGCAGCTGCAGCGTGCCTTTGCAGACTTGCATGAAACACACCAGAACACGAGTTAAAGCATTGACGTGGCACCAAATGTTTCACAGATTCATCCAGGAAAAAAGGAAACAAACTCCCAGATGAGCAAACCGCAGAACAGCTGAAAAGAAAATCCACCTTGCTCTCTGTCAAGCTTTCTAATAAGAGCTGAACACTATTATGGACTGATCTATACTGCACTCAGCTGCTTTGGAAACGCTGCTCTCACAGTGGCTGTAACATTCCTTTTGCTGTAGTCAAGCGGCTGAAAATCTCTGTGCCGCAAGGGCTATCCCCAGATAGAATAACACCCTGCAAGGTTTGCTAAGAGTTTTCAGCGTTGCCTTATTTCGCGCAAATCTTAGAGATCATTTTCAAAACAGTTCTGAGCCATCGAGTCAAGACAACGGCTGCCACTGGCATGCCTACACTGGTCTTGGTACAGCGAGAGACTCGGCCCACTGGGGTGAAATGACAGTTTTTGTATCTGAATCTTTCCCAAGGGCATGTGGGAAGATTTTTGAGGGTAAGCATCACCCCTAAATAAATCTTAGTACTGGTTTTGGCTTTGGGAGGTATTTGGTCTTTCACTCGTGCATAGGTGTTAGACAGTCTTGAACAGCTGCACATCGCTCAAGAAACGTCCAGCAGAAAATTCAATCACGGTTCCATTGACTTGCTATTTTGGGGGGTTGGAGGGACAAAAGACATGTTTTTAGTTGCAGCCTGCAGGCTGGAATCCAAATCCTTGTTCTTCCAAGAGCCGCAGCACTCGCGACAAGGAGATTTCATCCTTCATCCTCAAAACCTAGGAAAAGAGCTGTTACTGGCAAGGTATCTGAACTGTCTGACGATGCCTGAAGAAATTTGGGAAAGTCTTATTATGCCATGATACAGAGAACCCTTCTTCTGGGCTGGGAACACTATGTGAGCACAGAACAAGGCGGAGCAGTGGACAGAGTCAGTATAGATAGTCCCAGAAAGTCCTCTAAAATAAATCCCCATGCCTTATTTTAATATCACAAAAAGTAGTTATAATTTCTGTCATTTGAATTTCAAATCCAACAGAAAGATCTACCTGATGCTTCTATTTTAAAATGTGATTCTTTCTGCTTTCTTTTCATCTCCTTTTCAGAACCAAACCTCATGTTTCATCTCCAAGCACTGAGATTAAAAAAAGCCAAAACAATTAGTGGGGAGCTGACGAAGGTGACAGGGTCATAATTAGTGCCGTTCCTCTAGAGCATGTGTTTATCATGTTAACACAATCAGTCGCTCACGGGGTTAGAGTCATGAGCTGCAGGAGCACCCATGCCTTTTGCAGCTGTAACGCTGCTGGGTTTATTCTGCGGGGAGTAGAAGCACAAAGGAAATATTTTAAAGGTGGGATATCCCGCTAGCTCGGTAAGCAAACAAGATTGGTTTGGCTACTGTCAGTGGCTCTGTCGTGCCTCACACTGTATGTAGTCCCACAATTGCCTCTCTCTGTTTGAGAGCTTGAGGGTGATCCATGCTGGGAGAGGAGCAGTCCTGGTGCTGATTCAACTCAGACTATGGTATTTTGAAAGACAATGGGTTTGTGCTGTAGCACCAGAGACACTGCTTTACACGGCAGCATGCGGCACCTGCATGATGAGCACAGAGTGCAGGAGATGCTGGAGGCAAATCCTTCAGCAGCCCTTGCCCAGCCCCCCAAAATAGCCTCTTAGGTGTGCAAAAGGCAGACAAACTTGGCTGGATACTCCAGACCTGGGGCCAGAGCAGACAAAGCCCAGCCTCAAGCTCTGTGCACAGCTGTGGCATCATTTTTGCTCCTGGTGCAATGCATACATTTAGTTCTACCACAGGCCAGCAGAGCAGACTCCTGTCCTTTTCCTCAGTCGCGTTCCTGAAACTTCTGGGGATGGTGTTTGCTGTCCCGAAGGATCCTCCCCACCAAGTGCGGAAGAAAGAAACTCGCCCCCAAATGCAACTGCTGAAACTGCCCAGCTGGTTCCTGAAGGTTTCCCAAAGGACCAGAAAATAGGTCTTGGAAAAGCTTCTAGTGAAAACCCGTCTAATTAGGTACTTCACAAACTTTTCAATAACTCTTTGTAAATACCTTCTTTTCACCCTTCCCACTTGAGCCCCACTCCAGTATGGTTCAGCTACTGGGCACGAGCAGTATTTTGCAGGGACTTGATGAAGCTTCTTAAACCTATTTTGTCTTCCTGTATTGACAGGTGAAAGTGAGTAGCAATCACCTGGGGAGGACTTCCCTGTGAGAATCCCTCCCTCATTATGTCTTCTTGAGTGATTAGTGCCCTTGCTATCCTGTCGTAGATGTTTACATTTGCCGCTGCTGTTGGAAAGCCAACTGGAGAAAAGAAACAATCAGCAACTCTTATTTGACTATATGCAAACACATCGAGGACGAGTGGAGCAAGTGAAACTGCCAAAGCTATTGCATAAACATTACATGGTACGTCCAGATGAGTGCCATCTCTTACTCTGAAACCTGATCAAAAATTGCATGCTTTAGAAGGGATAGCAACCTCTCTGCTTCGAGATACATCACTCTTCCACCGGCAAAGAAAGAAAAACTTTCCCTGGTTAAGCAATCCTGGAATTGCAGAGGGTTTTGCACTTTCCTTTGAAATGTCTGGACGTGTAGGAACACATCCATGTCAATATATTCACACGTAAGCCCTCGTGGTGAAAGCTCCTAGTTTTCCTGCTTTACTGCTGCATCAGCTGGCCGGACTAGTGAGTCAAGCGTGAGCCTGCAGCAGTCGGCAGTGCCGTGTTCCACTGATAAAAGCCAGAGCCATTTACTAAATAGCAGTTCCATAGCTAACTCCTCGCTTTCACTGTGGTTTGGCACCTGGCTGCAGCAAAGCGCCCCGAGCAGTCAGTAATGACTTTAAATCATATGAACTCCACATGCCCTGCCGCAAGCTGGCTTCACGTTTCAGCAATTATAATTAGAACTAGTTACATTATTGGTTTAACAAGCTGATATTTTCTCATTGATGACCTGCTCAGTATGCTGAGCAGAGGTGCACTGCTGCAGGGTTAATACAAGTCCTAGTTTAGAGTCCTAGTCTGGGCAGAAAATACCTTTCTAATTAAGCTCATTGACATCTGCTACCAATATTCATGTAGCCCGCTATTGAGATTTCTTTGGATAATGTATGGACAAATCTTAATGCAAGGGACACCTGGAAAGTGGAAATAGGGCATCTCATCTCCCAACAAATAATGGCAGCGCTAAAGCAATTTTCATTCATCTGTGATACTTATGCAGCTGTTACCATAGCATCTCAATGCCTCGCAGCCTTGTCTGTCATCTGCACAGCACTCATTTACAGCAGGAACAAAGGAGCACTATTGTTACTTTGTCAATGCGGACCCAAGGTATAGCGGGACTAAATGATAGGGCAGAGACCACAGAAAAAAACCCGTGTCAGAGCAGGGCATCAAACCTACTTGACCCAAATCCTGACTTAATGCGGGCTCCTTCTTCCGCAGCAATTCATGAAGGCAGCACTGCTGGCTCCTTGTTAAACCGAGAAGCAGGTGAAGCACTA
Organism: Vanellus vanellus; assembly: GCF_965231255.1. NCBI lineage: Eukaryota > Metazoa > Chordata > Aves > Charadriiformes > Charadriidae > Vanellus > Vanellus vanellus. The sequence goes on along the minus strand of NC_138926.1, from coordinate 7,821,680 downwards.
ACGGCTTGGACCACCGTTTCAGAAACAAACTCTCATACCTGATGCCTTCCTGGGGACTCCCTGTACAGCACTGTTAGATGCAGGAACACTCAAGCTCGTATTCAGCTGAGCATATTCCAGAGATGCTCAGGGAATAGAGACGGGTCTCCTGCCTCCAGCAATGCCTAGTACCGCTCCATCTGTAGGACAGCAGGACTGACTGATGCTCCAGAGCAGCTTTACCAGGGAAGCCGAGAGCCTCAGTCCTTGCTTTTTATGACCTCACAGCTCCTTTTCTATCCGCTCAAGTAAGGCAGGGCAATACTCACCCTGATCACCTGCCTGTCTTTCTGTTCCTCTTTTCCGCCTTCAAAAGTGACTTCAAAAGTCACGATTAATGCCAACAAGGGAAACTATACCTGAGCATTTTGGGACACAGAGGAGAGATTATCTGGTACTGACCTTGTGCTAAAGAAAAGCTAGAAGCAGATAATGCTGTAGTTAAGAGGCAGGGCACATACAGACTCTACGTGGGGAGTCACAGATGGAAGGATACTGTTTGGCTTTCCTGGTAACATACTCCTCAGTTTCCGTGTTTGCCAGAGTTTGTTTCTTTGTTCTCTTTACTTGCCTTCCCACAGCATAACCAGTCTCCCAGGTGGCTACGCTTTTTGGAAATCGTATTGGAATCAGTATAGGCTAATTGGCTCACCAATTCTAGGGTCAAGAGCGCTTTCAGACAGCCACAGGCCAGGTGCAAGACGAGAGGACAGAGAGGCAGAGCAAAGACAGGAGAAAGCAGGGGAAGGGGGGTTGGTGAGTGAACAGGACCGGCACCCTGAGAGGTTATAGGCAGGGAGAAATGCTTGGAGATATCCTGGGTGCTGCAAAATGACTTGACAGAATCCCCTGCTTCCCTTATTACACCCCAGCAACCAGACAAGAATTCTGCCTGTGACCGATCATGAACAAACTGACACCAGGGAAGCTTTAATAGAAGAACAGGAATAAAGTAACAGTGGCAGCAGCTTCCCTTGTGGATGGAAGATGAGATGAGTTCCTTACAAAGACACACATTTTCTCCACTATTTACCAACTTGCACCACAGCAGTACCCAGGCTCCCAACTGAAAGTGAGGCCTCATTTTACAGGGTACTGTACAAACACATAATGGAAATCATCCCCCTTTCCTGGAGGGTCTGCAGTCTAAAGCACCAAACCTTGCTCCACCTCAGCATTGATTCAGTGGGATTATTCCTGCCGAGGTTGCTGTAGGATTAGGCCTGTGGTGAAGGGCAGAAACGTTATTGTCATTATCTCAGTTTAACATTGGGAGCTCAAAAGTTTGAAGAGCCCCTGATTTTCCCGAGACTGTGTGTGAAGTTAGCATCAGAGCCGAGACCTGTTTTCAAATCAGCTCAGATCACCCGTTCTCCAATCAGAAGCACCAACTTGTTGATAATGAATGGTATGAAACCATTTGTACAAAGCTACCAAGGAGCTCCCTAGCACGCATATGTCCCTCATCTAACGTAGCTGTGAGCTGGCTGGTCTCTTCTGTGAACAGCTGAGTGAGGAGAGATTTTTCAGGATTGACTTCTTGCGGTACCCAGCAGTCTGTCGTGCAGCACGCAAATATCCCAAACCTTCATTAACAGCTCAAGAGATTCAACTTGAAGACAGCCCAAACCCATGGAGTCCAAGGAAGAACAGTTCCTCCCGGCACCCCTTCCGCTGTTCCCAACAATGCTAGTACCACAGGGAAATAAAATTGGCTGCAACAAAAAATTGTCAAGCTTGGAAAGACAGGGCCAAAGTAGGGAGGAACAGCATTCACTCTCATGTAGAATTTCTTGAGGCTTGCCTAGAATTTTCAGCCAGGTTAGTATTTGTCCAGTCAGTACTGACTGCTCACACAGTTTTGCAGCCAGCTCCTAAAGACAGAGTTGTCTTGTTTGTTGGTCCAATAAGCAGCAGCCTGTTATCATATTTATCTGCTGATTAAACATAAATTACGTGGGAGATGCACACTACAGAATATCTCTGTGCAATTATCAGTTAAATCCCTCTCTTTTTAATAACATAAGTATTCTGATTGCAGCAGCGTACATTCTGCAGACTCAATGGTTAAGCCTGAAAGGAATGCAAAATGAAAGGAAAAAAACATGCAGATAGTCTCCAAGCACCAATTTGCCTATTAAAACTCATTTACTAACTCACGAAACAACCCTTTGCTAGTAACGGAGCGGGGAGGGATTAGTAAATGGAGATGGTTGGAACATTCTTGAAAAGATATTTTTTCCTAAATACACTGGTTTTACAGTTGAATTGTGAGTGTCAATGGAACTGAAGGGAGAGAATAAAAGAAAAGCCTGGTCTCTGGGCTGCTGGCCTCCGACGCAGGAGACCCAGAGTCAACTCCTGTCTCTTGGGCAAAATCCTGCAAGCTCCAACCTAACTAATCCGGCATGCAGCATTGACCTTTACTGGCTTTTATTTAACAGGAATAAGAGTCTCCGAAGGGATGGGAGCTCGGGCTCACCACAGCAGGTGAGCTCTCTGTAAACAGAGGCGAGTCTCTCACTGAACTTTGCAGAGATTCTCAGTGGAGAGACGAACGCGCATGGTGGGGATGAGCCTCCCAGCCCTGTAACCCCTTCGTGCACATCCTGAAAACAAGCCAAGGCTGCATCTTGGGCCTTTCAAGTGCGGACTGATCGTCGTGAGGAGACTTTCTTAGCAGTCCTACCGAGGAACAGTCAAACCCAGCAGCTTGCCATGTTTCCTGCCACTCTAGGAATGATTCCAAGGAGATGCTTCCAGCAGCCCTGTTGCTGTGAGGTTTGTATAAAGGATCCATTGGCACCCAACAACCTGTCATTCATTCCTCAAAGCATGAATGGAGATGCAAGAATTGCAGCTGCAGAATTGCAACCCTATCCCAAATGAACTTCACGCAGAAAACCACTATTAAATGTATTTTTTCCTCCTTGGAACAAGCACCATTTTTCTGGCAGGAGGGCTTAAGAGACATCCTGGTGGTAAATCTGGGCTGCATCCAACAGGGAGAATGGAGAGCTGTGATGGCCCCACTCCACGGTTTCCCATAGGCCCACCAGCAACCTTTGCTCTCTGCAGTGACACCCACTTTCCAAGGAAAAGCAGCATTGGGAAGGTCAAAGAGAAAGGCTTCAGTTCAATGTCCAAAGAGGCTGAAAAGAGACTGTCTGGTAAAACCACAACCCCATTCCTTTGTTTTCACAAAAGTGACGGGGTCTTTGGAACAAGAGGTCTCTGCAGGGCAGGTGCTCTCCGGAGTGGCCTCATAAGCAGAGCCAAGATACAAAATACGGCCTAAGCTGTATTTAAGACTGGGGTGTTCTTCCACTAACAAAGGTCCTTCAAATACAGATACATGCACAACAAGTAGCTTTTATCCCTCAATAATGGCACAGGAAAGGGGGAAAGGGGGCACTAGAATTTCCCTCACTCAGAGCATCTCCAGATCCCAAGCACAGGTTTTTTGCATTTCAGAGGCGACATTAGCACAACAAAATGCTCCATGTATGAGCCCTATCCAAATTGTAAGGCACAGACAGTAACAATAGGAACGTGAACTTGGCACTTAATTCACTGTGTGTGACAATTCAAAGGCATAATTTCTGTGACAGTTATTTTTCCCTAATTAGAAGCATAATTAAAAATCACACTTGAAAAAAGGTGTTTTTTTTTTTTTCTTTTTTTTTTCCCATTTAAGGGAACAAAATCCTTTGAAGATCAGTTTAAAAGCAAGATTGCACGAGAAGAACTACTGTGGGAAGTCCCTGGGAAACAGATCTAGCTGAATTAATGTAATCCTGAAAAATTTAAGTAAACTCTTCTTTCACAGCTAAGTTATACGTATCTATCTTCCAATCTCTTGAGAAATCATTCTAGGACTTGTCTCAGATACTTGTAATTCTCTGTCTTCCAAAGAAATCCAGAAAGGCACCGCAAATTAATACAGAGCAGGAAGCAATGCATTAAGTGATACATAACAGAAGCATAGGCTACTGCCACATTCAAGTAAGGAGTTTGTTGAACCACAACTGCAGGTGGGCCATCTTTGACATTGCTACTTAATCGGGATGTAAATAGGGACAGTGAAAGCTACTTTTGCTTCTTTAAGAGCTAACTAATTATCATGTCACTCTTGGAAATGTATCAAATATTACTTTGTCTGCTACTCCAATTTTGGTAGCAAAACATTGGCTAGCCATTAACTCTGTCTCAAAGCCCACCCTTGCTTTCCTTCCTTTTGTTTTGTTCCTCTCCCCTCAGTTTCCAAGGAAAATGTGACCCAGCTGTAACCAGTCCATCCACAATATGGAGTTTACTTTGCTCTAGCAATCTCTGACAACCTCAGCCAACTTCTAAAAAACTTGATGGACGGAAAGGGCTCTGAAAGAGTGTATTTCTATACATTCTATGGAACTACGAAGCTGAGTAAAGAAGAGTGCCTCACATTAGCATCCCAGTAGAAAAAAAAGGTACTTCATTAATTCAATAGTAGTGCTGGACATCAGTGCATCCCTCAGGAGAGGTCAGCACAAAACTCTCAGTCCCCAGAATCCTCTCTCAGAGCACAGACCTTGTTAGACAGTCGAGAACTTGACTGTAAGGCACAAATGTGCAAGGATCAAGACAGTTGCTGCTGCTCATTGCTCATCTTGCCTTGTAGTATCAGGACACTGAATCTAGCAGGTCAGGCTGGTGTCAATGGTAAATACAGGGGGATCCTGGGAAGAAAGACACGCAGGGCGTCTGAAGTTGTACTGAAAGAAAATAATCTGCAGTGCAGATAAAAGTAGAGATTCTAGGGTTCTGAGTTTTCATATGTAACTTTCCTTCTCTCCATCCTCCATAAAATCACAAAGATAAAGCATCCCCGAATGAGTTTCACAAGAATTACAGCTCAGATGGTGATACCTAGGAAGTTTTGATGATTGCTGCTTCAAAGGCAATGGCCTTACCACCAAACATTTGAATCAAGAAAGGAAAACTCAGAGAGTTCAGGCAAGGAAGAACACTTTCATGGGAACAACCCAATTTCTGTGATGACAGGCAGAGAGATTCAGAACACTCAGCTAATTACATGGTTGGGGTAATTATTGGTATAAACCCAATGTTAAAGGCAGATCAAAAGTGCCGGTGTCATTTTTTCTGCACAGAGTTACATGGCTCAGAAATGTCAAGTCAAAATTTCATTTTGAAATACAATTCCAAGCCTTTCATATGTATGGTTTTTAATTTAACAACAAGCTGGAATTCTGGACTCAAGAAAATAGCTTTCTTTTATAAATTCTATCAGGGGTTTTTGGATCTTGTTTCTTCTCTGCAAGAGTACAATCAGACTACCACTCTGACCCAAGTCCTCTGTTTTAAGGGAGATTTCTTGAACGCTTTAGTATAAAAGACCTTACATTAAAACCAAAAACCCAAAAAAAAACCCCAAACCACCACTGTCTGTGGTCACCACCACTTCTATCTAAAACTGGGATCCCAAAAGACACAAAATAAAACACCTCCTCAGTCAAACAGTAAGGAATGCTGCCAAACTTTTGGGCCGAGAGTTACTTTATCAAGACGCTCAGACAACACCAGGTCTCTCTGGAAAAAGCACAGAGCTAAAGCATACAGAAGAGACTACTCTAGTACACATATGCAGTGCAGAGAAAACCTGAACAGGGAGGAAGGTTTAATTGAGAGTGTTATATTTCTCTGGCCCTGTACATCATTGCATAGCTGTAAGGTCTATTTGCAAGTACCCAGAAATTCAGACATGATCGCTCTGAATTAGTAACAGTTCAGTGCGGAGGCCATTTCTGCACCTGAGAGAAAAGTGTTCTGGAACAGTAGATGCCATGTGATTTCCTCATTTCTTTCTGACTCCATGGACAGTTGTCCATTCTGCATTTTACTGTAGCTTTCTGTGAGAACCCTTTCACGCAATTGCTCTATGCCTGCAGTCGAGAAAGCTGTATTCTCACTGGGGACTTGTGAAACTTGCTTAGATATAATCCCCTACATCTTTTCCCTGTTGCCAACTTCTGAAATAAAAGGAATAGTTTAATTTCCTGCAATTTCCAAGTCATCTTTCTGGTTCATTTACTTCAACAAAGACGCAAGTACCCTTTTCAAAGGGCAATGTACAGTTTATTAACATACATGTTTGGTTAAGCCTTGTACAAACCACAAACTGCACCATGTTTTCTGCATCTCCGTTGATTTCCTCTGCTGCCCTGCCAGTAAATGAGGCACGTAGTGCACAGAAGTGACCTCTTCTACACAGAAAGTGTGGCACACAAGCTTTTGCTCTCTTCGCAAACCTCTATATGGTGACTAAAAGGAGTGCTGTACACCAAAAGCAATGCAACACCAAGGAAAAAGCATTGCATGGAATACTTCTGAAATTTGGGGCTCTATCTTTGTGCTCACCTCAAGAAGGAAAGCATAACTAAGTGGCAGAGATCATGCGTAGCAGACACCACGATGAACCAGATACCTAAAGCCATGTCAAAAACACAGAAAACAGCCCATCTAAAAGCAGCAAACCTCAATATTCACAGGGGTTTGTGGCTGCGATGGCTGGTGATGAACAGGGTCATCTGTTTTCTTTTCTTTTGACTTTTCAATGCTTTGCAGACAAGAACTTCACTGGTATTTTCTCCCCTTTCACTTCCAGGCAAACTCTACAGCTATGAATACTCTTGATAACAATGACAGGGCCAGGACCACTGGTTTCCAAGTTGCAAGTCCCAGCCCTCAGTACTAACACTTTTAGAGTGCTCTTTGAATGGGCTCTACCAAGCTGCACTAAGAATTTATACATACACTGTTTTCTTTGCAACACAGACATGGCCCCAGCAGCCCAATTTCAAATACAACTGACAAATTCTCAACTACATGGAAGACAATACGTTTGTTGATGGGCATCAAAAAATGAACAGAGTAGTAGAAAAGCAGAAAACACAGCTGCCAGTTCTCGCTGGAAGAAACCTGGTAGTAGGAAAGCAACTGCACTACTGTAAGTTACAAAAGAAAGTGACAAAAATTTACTCCTAAGACATTCCACTACTCACAGGGCTAAAAACTAGAAAAAGAAGTTTCCAACTGATAGGAGACAAAACAAGCAACCACATCCAAAAACCTCCGATGCCAATCCATACGAACTTTGCATATAAATATGCACAAAACAGCTTTCAAGAAAAGATAGAAATTATATAAATATTACAAGAAATTATATTTCTTTGACGCTATAATACAAGAACAAAAGTTTCCTTTATCTCACCCAACATAATAAAAAGAGCAATAAACCACTACGATGGTCCTAACCAATTAGCAGAGAGGTTCCAGTAACAACGTCCACTACTACCAAGGACAAAAAAGAACTACAGTACACCAGAACAGAGACGGAGACAACCAGGGAGTGCTGGAGCCTTGGCTCCCTTCAAAAAGCCCAGCACCAGTTCACTCTGCACACCACTACGCTTGCCCAACGTAAGAAACCGTACTTTGCCCCTAACATTTCATATTTGCACTTACTTGCATCTGCACCTATGCACGTGGAACTAACACCCTAAATATTCTGCTGGTAAACACTCAAAACAAACACACAAGAGACTCACAACTGCAAACACTCAAAAGATTGATGAAAATACACAATTACATACACCAAAAGATAAAGAACTCGGCATAAAGAACTCAGCATAAAAACAGCCAGAATCAAAACTGAATTAAACAAAATATTTTATTGAGTAAACATGGTATTAAGCAAATCAGGAAAAGGACATTAATAGAAACGGCTTCACAATAGACATGATCCTCCAAAACATGTTCTTCCAGCAGTTCAAGAATACCAACCAAGAAAGAACGCAGGGAGCTTCACAAGTGGATTCCTACATGGCCTCTTCATTTACCCCTGCTGCCAAGGAAAGAGGACACAGTCAGGCCTGAGGAGCGCCAACGCCAACCCCCTCCCCCCCCGCCCACCCGACAGCAAGAGGGATCCCCTACGCCCCCAGAGGGAGCTCCCCACGGCACCACCCGCCCGCCGCCCCCGCAAAACCCTCCCGTGCTTCAGCTTGCCTCACCAAAGCGACGCGCAGCAGAGCTCTGGCCGGCGCTGGAGCTGGGCTCGGAGGCAGGCGCCCTGGGCAAATGCAGCTGGGCATGCAAAGCGGCGGCGGCCAAAGAGGCTGCGCCCCTGCTTACAGGGGGCTCCAGCCGCCGCCTGGACCGCAAAGCGCCTGGGACTCCAGGGCACTGGCCGGGCCCCGACTTACAGGGCAGCCCTGGTCCCAAAGGCCCTCGGAGGCTCCTTCTCTCCGATTCGGGGGCACCCTGACCTGCATCCCGCTAGCGGGGTGGTCACCCCACACAGGCTGCCGGCGGAGCGCAAAGGCTCCCAGACCCGGACCCTGGTTACAGGCGGGTCGACACCCAGGGAGCCAGGGAGCTCGGCCTTCCCCCACAGCCACAGGAACGAGGCTCAGCAGCCAGGCAGCGGGGCTTCAGGGCCAAAGGCCGGGGGGCCGGGGCCCCAGCCCCGAGGACAGGGAGGGCACGCGCCCGGCCCCACACACCCTGGCCCCATGCCTCTGAAAGGCCGGGGCCAGAGATACCCACCTGATTACAGGGGGTCCCCCTCCAAGAACCTTCCGCCGAGGGCAGGGGGGACACACAGCCCTACTTACAGGGCGGTCCCCCTCGGCTCGGCACTCCCAACCAGGCCCCGCGGAGCCCGAGACTCCCGCCTGCGCCCGAGCTACGGGCCGGCCAGCCTGGCTGCAGCACACCACCACCTCTTCGGGAGCCCAGGGAGCGACCTCGACCCCAACGGCGGGGAGGTCACCCCCGCCAAAAGCAGCGCCAAAGGCGCGACTGCGCCCTCCGGCACAGCGCTTCCTCAACCTGCACCCGCAAAAGGGCGAGGGAGGGCTCGTTCCTGTCGGCTGGCTAAAGCAGCGCCCCCAGCCCTGCTTACAGGGGGGGCGGGCTGCTCCTGGGGACAGAGGGCTCCACGGCTCGTGACACGCGCCCCGAGTACGGGGCTGTCACGCTGGCGGGTCGCCAGCAGGACGGGCAGCCGCGCAGGCAGAGACCCAGGCCCTGGCTACAGGCGGGTCGCGTTGCCTGCACTCTACGACTAAGCGGCTTAGCTCCATCCTTAGAAAGGAGGGGCGAGCCCGGACTCTCCCTCCGCTGGCGGGCTCAGAGGGGACCCCCCCATGGCTGCACAGAGCCCTCTTTCCCTCCTGGGAGGTTCAAGCTAAACTGCAGCGATTTTAACAGGGGCCTAAAGGACAAGCTCACTCGCTCCCTCACTCACACCGACAAAGACAAGGACACGCAAACAGAACGTCCCAGAAGAGAGCGCGAGCTCCGTGCAGCCCCTGGCTGGGGAGCCATCCCTACCGCCGAGCAGGAGAGGGGAGCCGCAGACCTGCCCCCCTGGACTGCATGGAGGCCTGAGGGGCCTCAACACGCCGAGGGGCTTCACGGGTGGCCAAGGGGCAAACGCCGCAACGCGCCCCGACTCCGGGGGGTCACGCGGGCCAGGCCGCCAGCAGGCAGAACGCCGCCGGGGCAGGAGGAGGGGGCCGGGGAAAGGGCCCTCCCCTGCTTACAGGGTGGGCTTGGGGGCCGGAGAGCTCCATTTCCCCCTCGGGTGCGGAGACGGTGGCCCTCGCCCTCCTTACAGGGTTGCCACTCTCTCCGGGCAGCCAAAGGAGCAAGACGGCAAAAGGCCAACAGCAGCAAGAGCAAAGACCGAGCCCCGGTTACGGGGAGGTCGCCCAGCGCAAGACCAGCCGGGGCACCCCAAAGGTGCCGGCGATGCTCTTACGTGACCGCGCCCTGGTGACGCCAGGGGGGGAGGTCCCTTTGCCCAGAGCGCCTTTCCCGTGGCCCCTCTTCTCCAGCCCGACGCCGCTCCTCTTCTCGCTCGCTCTTGCCTCGCCGTTCCACGCGACGCCTCTTGCCTTCGCTGCCGCTGCCAGCTGCCACCAAGGAAGGAGGACACAGTCAGGCCTGAGGAGCGCCAACGCCAACCCCCTTCCCCCAACCAACCGACAGCAAGAGGGATCCCCTACGCCCCCAGAGGGAGCTCCCCACGGCACCACCCGCCCGCCGCCCCCGCAAAACCCTCCCGTGCTTCAGCTTGCCTCACCAAAGCGACGCGCAGCAGAGCTCCGGCCGGCGCTGGAGCTGGGCTCGGAGGCGGGCGCCCTGGGCAAATGCAGCTGGGCATGCAAAGCGGCGGCGGCCAAAGAGGCTGCGCCCCTGCTTACAGGGGGCTCCAGCCGCCGCCTGGACCGCAAAGCGCCCGGGACTCCAGGGCACTGGCCGGGCCCCGACTTACAGGGCAGCCCTGGTCCCAAAGGCCCTCGGAGGCTCCTTCTCTCCGATTCGGGGGCACCCTGACCTGCATCCCGCTAGCGGGGTGGTCACCCCACACAGGCTGCCGGCGGAGCGCAAAGGCTCCCAGACCCGGACCCTGGTTACAGGCGGGTCGACACCCAGGGAGCCAGGGAGCTCGGCCTTCCCCCACAGCCACAGGAACGAGGCTCAGCAGCCAGGCAGCGGGGCTTCAGGGCCAAAGGCCGGGGCCCCAGCCCCGAGGACAGGGAGGGCACGCGCCCGGCCCCACACACCCTGGCCCCACGCCTCTGAAAGGCCGGGGCCAGAGATACCCACCTGATTACAGGGGGTCCCCCTCCAAGAACCTCCCGCCGAGGGCAGGGGGGACACACAGCCCTACTTACAGGGCGGTCCCCCTCGGCTCGGCACTCCCAACCAGGCCCCGCGGAGCCCGAGACTCCCGCCTGCGCCCGAGCTACGGGCCGGCCAGCCTGGCTGCAGCACACCACCACCTCTTCGGGAGCCCAGGGAGCGACCTCGACCCCAACGGCGGGGAGGTCACCCCCGCCAAAAGCAGCGCCAAAGGCGCGACTGCGCCCTCCGGCACAGCGCTTCCTCAACCTGCACCCGCAAAAGGGCGAGGGAGGGCTCGTTCCTGTCGGCTGGCTAAAGCAGCGCCCCCAGCCCTGCTTACAGGGGGGGCGGGCTGCTCCTGGGGACAGAGGGCTCCACGGCTCGTGACACGCGCCCCGAGTACGGGGCTGTCACGCTGGCGGGTCGCCAGCAGGACGGGCAGCCGCGCAGGCAGAGACCCAGGCCCTGGCTACAGGCGGGTCGCGTTGCCTGCACTCTACGACTAAGCGGCTTAGCTCCATCCTTAGAAAGGAGGGGCGAGCCCGGACTCTCCCTCCGCTGGCGGGCTCAGAGGGGACCCCCCCATGGCTGCACAGAGCCCTCTTTCCCTCCTGGGAGGTTCAAGCTAAACTGCAGCGATTTTAACAGGGGCCTAAAGGACAAGCTCACTCGCTCCCTCACTCACACCGACAAAGACAAGGACACGCAAACAGAACGTCCCAGAAGAGAGCGCGAGCTCCGTGCAGCCCCTGGCTGGGGAGCCATCCCTACCGCCGAGCAGGAGAGGGGAGCCGCAGACCTGCCCCCCTGGACTGCATGGAGGCCTGAGGGGCCTCAACACGCCGAGGGGCTTCACGGGTGGCCAAGGGGCAAACGCCGCAACGCGCCCCGACTCCGGGGGGTCACGCGGGCCAGGCCGCCAGCAGGCAGAACGCCGCCGGGGCAGGAGGAGGGGGCCGGGGAAAGGGCCCTCCCCTGCTTACAGGGTGGGCTTGGGGGCCGGAGAGCTCCATTTCCCCCTCGGGTGCGGAGACGGTGGCCCTCGCCCTCCTTACAGGGTTGCCACTCTCTCCGGGCAGCCAAAGGAGCAAGACGGCAAAAGGCCAACAGCAGCAAGAGCAAAGACCGAGCCCCGGTTACGGGGAGGTCGCCCAGCGCAAGACCAGCCGGGGCACCCCAAAGGTGCCGGCGATGCTCTTACGTGACCGCGCCCTGGTGACGCCAGGGGGGGAGGTCCCTTTGCCCAGAGCGCCTTTCCCGTGGCCCCTCTTCTCCAGCCCGACGCCGCTCCTCTTCTCGCTCGCTCTTGCCTCGCCGTTCCACGCGACGCCTCTTGCCTTCGCTGCCGCTGCCAGCTGCCACCAAGGAAGGAGGACACAGTCAGGCCTGAGGAGCGCCAACGCCAACCCCCTTCCCCCAACCAACCGACAGCAAGAGGGATCCCCTACGCCCCCAGAGGGAGCTCCCCACGGCACCACCCGCCCGCCGCCCCCGCAAAACCCTCCCGTGCTTCAGCTTGCCTCACCAAAGCGACGCGCAGCAGAGCTCCGGCCGGCGCTGGAGCTGGGCTCGGAGGCGGGCGCCCTGGGCAAATGCAGCTGGGCATGCAAAGCGGCGGCGGCCAAAGAGGCTGCGCCCCTGCTTACAGGGGGCTCCAGCCGCCGCCTGGACCGCAAAGCGCCCGGGACTCCAGGGCACTGGCCGGGCCCCGACTTACAGGGCAGCCCTGGTCCCAAAGGCCCTCGGAGGCTCCTTCTCTCCGATTCGGGGGCACCCTGACCTGCATCCCGCTAGCGGGGTGGTCACCCCACACAGGCTGCCGGCGGAGCGCAAAGGCTCCCAGACCCGGACCCTGGTTACAGGCGGGTCGACACCCAGGGAGCCAGGGAGCTCGGCCTTCCCCCACAGCCACAGGAACGAGGCTCAGCAGCCAGGCAGCGGGGCTTCAGGGCCAAAGGCCGGGGGGCCGGGGCCCCAGCCCCGAGGACAGGGAGGGCACGCGCCCGGCCCCACACACCCTGGCCCCACGCCTCTGAAAGGCCGGGGCCAGAGATACCCACCTGATTACAGGGGGTCCCCCTCCAAGAACCTCCCGCCGAGGGCAGGGGGGACACACAGCCCTACTTACAGGGCGGTCCCCCTCGGCTCGGCACTCCCAACCAGGCCCCGCGGAGCCCGAGACTCCCGCCTGCGCCCGAGCTACGGGCCGGCCAGCCTGGCTGCAGCACACCACCACCTCTTCGGGAGCCCAGGGAGCGACCTCGACCCCAACGGCGGGGAGGTCACCCCCGCCAAAAGCAGCGCCAAAGGCGCGACTGCGCCCTCCGGCACAGCGCTTCCTCAACCTGCACCCGCAAAAGGGCGAGGGAGGGCTCGTTCCTGTCGGCTGGCTAAAGCAGCGCCCCCAGCCCTGCTTACAGGGGGGGCGGGCTGCTCCTGGGGACAGAGGGCTCCACGGCTCGTGACACGCGCCCCGAGTACGGGGCTGTCACGCTGGCGGGTCGCCAGCAGGACGGGCAGCCGCGCAGGCAGAGACCCAGGCCCTGGCTACAGGCGGGTCGCGTTGCCTGCACTCTACGACTAAGCGGCTTAGCTCCATCCTTAGAAAGGAGGGGCGAGCCCGGACTCTCCCTCCGCTGGCGGGCTCAGAGGGGACCCCCCCATGGCTGCACAGAGCCCTCTTTCCCTCCTGGGAGGTTCAAGCTAAACTGCAGCGATTTTAACAGGGGCCTAAAGGACAAGCTCACTCGCTCCCTCACTCACACCGACAAAGACAAGGACACGCAAACAGAACGTCCCAGAAGAGAGCGCGAGCTCCGTGCAGCCCCTGGCTGGGGAGCCATCCCTACCGCCGAGCAGGAGAGGGGAGCCGCAGACCTGCCCCCCTGGACTGCATGGAGGCCTGAGGGGCCTCAACACGCCGAGGGGCTTCACGGGTGGCCAAGGGGCAAACGCCGCAACGCGCCCCGACTCCGGGGGGTCACGCGGGCCAGGCCGCCAGCAGGCAGAACGCCGCCGGGGCAGGAGGAGGGGGCCGGGGAAAGGGCCCTCCCCTGCTTACAGGGTGGGCTTGGGGGCCGGAGAGCTCCATTTCCCCCTCGGGTGCGGAGACGGTGGCCCTCGCCCTCCTTACAGGGTTGCCACTCTCTCCGGGCAGCCAAAGGAGCAAGACGGCAAAAGGCCAACAGCAGCAAGAGCAAAGACCGAGCCCCGGTTACGGGGAGGTCGCCCAGCGCAAGACCAGCCGGGGCACCCCAAAGGTGCCGGCGATGCTCTTACGTGACCGCGCCCTGGTGACGCCAGGGGGGGAGGTCCCTTTGCCCAGAGCGCCTTTCCCGTGGCCCCTCTTCTCCAGCCCGACGCCGCTCCTCTTCTCGCTCGCTCTTGCCTCGCCGTTCCACGCGACGCCTCTTGCCTTCGCTGCCGCTGCCAGCTGCCACCAAGGAAGGAGGACACAGTCAGGCCTGAGGAGCGCCAACGCCAACCCCCTTCCCCCAACCAACCGACAGCAAGAGGGATCCCCTACGCCCCCAGAGGGAGCTCCCCACGGCACCACCCGCCCGCCGCCCCCGCAAAACCCTCCCGTGCTTCAGCTTGCCTCACCAAAGCGACGCGCAGCAGAGCTCCGGCCGGCGCTGGAGCTGGGCTCGGAGGCGGGCGCCCTGGGCAAATGCAGCTGGGCATGCAAAGCGGCGGCGGCCAAAGAGGCTGCGCCCCTGCTTACAGGGGGCTCCAGCCGCCGCCTGGACCGCAAAGCGCCCGGGACTCCAGGGCACTGGCCGGGCCCCGACTTACAGGGCAGCCCTGGTCCCAAAGGCCCTCGGAGGCTCCTTCTCTCCGATTCGGGGGCACCCTGACCTGCATCCCGCTAGCGGGGTGGTCACCCCACACAGGCTGCCGGCGGAGCGCAAAGGCTCCCAGACCCGGACCCTGGTTACAGGCGGGTCGACACCCAGGGAGCCAGGGAGCTCGGCCTTCCCCCACAGCCACAGGAACGAGGCTCAGCAGCCAGGCAGCGGGGCTTCAGGGCCAAAGGCCGGGGGGCCGGGGCCCCAGCCCCGAGGACAGGGAGGGCACGCGCCCGGCCCCACACACCCTGGCCCCACGCCTCTGAAAGGCCGGGGCCAGAGATACCCACCTGATTACAGGGGGTCCCCCTCCAAGAACCTCCCGCCGAGGGCAGGGGGGACACACAGCCCTACTTACAGGGCGGTCCCCCTCGGCTCGGCACTCCCAACCAGGCCCCGCGGAGCCCGAGACTCCCGCCTGCGCCCGAGCTACGGGCCGGCCAGCCTGGCTGCAGCACACCACCACCTCTTCGGGAGCCCAGGGAGCGACCTCGACCCCAACGGCGGGGAGGTCACCCCCGCCAAAAGCAGCGCCAAAGGCGCGACTGCGCCCTCCGGCACAGCGCTTCCTCAACCTGCACCCGCAAAAGGGCGAGGGAGGGCTCGTTCCTGTCGGCTGGCTAAAGCAGCGCCCCCAGCCCTGCTTACAGGGGGGGCGGGCTGCTCCTGGGGACAGAGGGCTCCACGGCTCGTGACACGCGCCCCGAGTACGGGGCTGTCACGCTGGCGGGTCGCCAGCAGGACGGGCAGCCGCGCAGGCAGAGACCCAGGCCCTGGCTACAGGCGGGTCGCGTTGCCTGCACTCTACGACTAAGCGGCTTAGCTCCATCCTTAGAAAGGAGGGGCGAGCCCGGACTCTCCCTCCGCTGGCGGGCTCAGAGGGGACCCCCCCATGGCTGCACAGAGCCCTCTTTCCCTCCTGGGAGGTTCAAGCTAAACTGCAGCGATTTTAACAGGGGCCTAAAGGACAAGCTCACTCGCTCCCTCACTCACACCGACAAAGACAAGGACACGCAAACAGAACGTCCCAGAAGAGAGCGCGAGCTCCGTGCAGCCCCTGGCTGGGGAGCCATCCCTACCGCCGAGCAGGAGAGGGGAGCCGCAGACCTGCCCCCCTGGACTGCATGGAGGCCTGAGGGGCCTCAACACGCCGAGGGGCTTCACGGGTGGCCAAGGGGCAAACGCCGCAACGCGCCCCGACTCCGGGGGGTCACGCGGGCCAGGCCGCCAGCAGGCAGAACGCCGCCGGGGCAGGAGGAGGGGGCCGGGGAAAGGGCCCTCCCCTGCTTACAGGGTGGGCTTGGGGGCCGGAGAGCTCCATTTCCCCCTCGGGTGCGGAGACGGTGGCCCTCGCCCTCCTTACAGGGTTGCCACTCTCTCCGGGCAGCCAAAGGAGCAAGACGGCAAAAGGCCAACAGCAGCAAGAGCAAAGACCGAGCCCCGGTTACGGGGAGGTCGCCCAGCGCAAGACCAGCCGGGGCACCCCAAAGGTGCCGGCGATGCTCTTACGTGACCGCGCCCTGGTGACGCCAGGGGGGGAGGTCCCTTTGCCCAGAGCGCCTTTCCCGTGGCCCCTCTTCTCCAGCCCGACGCCGCTCCTCTTCTCGCTCGCTCTTGCCTCGCCGTTCCACGCGACGCCTCTTGCCTTCGCTGCCGCTGCCAGCTGCCACCAAGGAAGGAGGACACAGTCAGGCCTGAGGAGCGCCAACGCCAACCCCCTTCCCCCAACCAACCGACAGCAAGAGGGATCCCCTACGCCCCCAGAGGGAGCTCCCCACGGCACCACCCGCCCGCCGCCCCCGCAAAACCCTCCCGTGCTTCAGCTTGCCTCACCAAAGCGACGCGCAGCAGAGCTCCGGCCGGCGCTGGAGCTGGGCTCGGAGGCGGGCGCCCTGGGCAAATGCAGCTGGGCATGCAAAGCGGCGGCGGCCAAAGAGGCTGCGCCCCTGCTTACAGGGGGCTCCAGCCGCCGCCTGGACCGCAAAGCGCCCGGGACTCCAGGGCACTGGCCGGGCCCCGACTTACAGGGCAGCCCTGGTCCCAAAGGCCCTCGGAGGCTCCTTCTCTCCGATTCGGGGGCACCCTGACCTGCATCCCGCTAGCGGGGTGGTCACCCCACACAGGCTGCCGGCGGAGCGCAAAGGCTCCCAGACCCGGACCCTGGTTACAGGCGGGTCGACACCCAGGGAGCCAGGGAGCTCGGCCTTCCCCCACAGCCACAGGAACGAGGCTCAGCAGCCAGGCAGCGGGGCTTCAGGGCCCAAGGCCGGGGGGCCGGGGCCCCAGCCCCGAGGACAGGGAGGGCACGCGCCCGGCCCCACACACCCTGGCCCCACGCCTCTGAAAGGCCGGGGCCAGAGATACCCACCTGATTACAGGGGGTCCCCCTCCAAGAACCTCCCGCCGAGGGCAGGGGGGACACACAGCCCTACTTACAGGGCGGTCCCCCTCGGCTCGGCACTCCCAACCAGGCCCCGCGGAGCCCGAGACTCCCACCTGCGCCCGAGCTACGGGCCGGCCAGCCTGGCTGCAGCACACCACCACCTCTTCGGGAGCCCAGGGAGCGACCTCGACCCCAACGGCGGGGAGGTCACCCCCGCCAAAAGCAGCGCCAAAGGCGCGACTGCGCCCTCCGGCACAGCGCTTCCTCAACCTGCACCCGCAAAAGGGCGAGGGAGGGCTCGTTCCTGTCGGCTGGCTAAAGCAGCGCCCCCAGCCCTGCTTACAGGGGGGGCGGGCTGCTCCTGGGGACAGAGGGCTCCACGGCTCGTGACACGCGCCCCGAGTACGGGGCTGTCACGCTGGCGGGTCGCCAGCAGGACGGGCAGCCGCGCAGGCAGAGACCCAGGCCCTGGCTACAGGCGGGTCGCGTTGCCTGCACTCTACGACTAAGCGGCTTAGCTCCATCCTTAGAAAGGAGGGGCGAGCCCGGACTCTCCCTCCGCTGGCGGGCTCAGAGGGGACCCCCCCATGGCTGCACAGAGCCCTCTTTCCCTCCTGGGAGGTTCAAGCTAAACTGCAGCGATTTTAACAGGGGCCTAAAGGACAAGCTCACTCGCTCCCTCACTCACACCGACAAAGACAAGGACACGCAAACAGAACGTCCCAGAAGAGAGCGCGAGCTCCGTGCAGCCCCTGGCTGGGGAGCCATCCCTACCGCCGAGCAGGAGAGGGGAGCCGCAGACCTGCCCCCCTGGACTGCATGGAGGCCTGAGGGGCCTCAACACGCCGAGGGGCTTCACGGGTGGCCAAGGGGCAAACGCCGCAACGCGCCCCGACTCCGGGGGGTCACGCGGGCCAGGCCGCCAGCAGGCAGAACGCCACCGGGGCAGGAGGAGGGGGCCGGGGAAAGGGCCCTCCCCTGCTTACAGGGTGGGCTTGGGGGCCGGAGAGCTCCATTTCCCCCTCGGGTGCGGAGACGGTGGCCCTCGCCCTCCTTACAGGGTTGCCACTCTCTCCGGGCAGCCAAAGGAGCAAGACGGCAAAAGGCCAACAGCAGCAAGAGCAAAGACCGAGCCCCGGTTACGGGGAGGTCGCCCAGCGCAAGACCAGCCGGGGCACCCCAAAGGTGCCGGCGATGCTCTTACGTGACCGCGCCCTGGTGACGCCAGGGGGGGAGGTCCCTTTGCCCAGAGCGCCTTTCCCGTGGCCCCTCTTCTCCAGCCCGACGCCGCTCCTCTTCTCGCTCGCTCTTGCCTCGCCGTTCCACGCGACGCCTCTTGCCTTCGCTGCCGCTGCCAGCTGCCACCAAGGAAGGAGGACACAGTCAGGCCTGAGGAGCGCCAACGCCAACCCCCTTCCCCCAACCAACCGACAGCAAGAGGGATCCCCTACGCCCCCAGAGGGAGCTCCCCACAGCACCACCCGCCCGCCGCCCCCGCAAAACCCTCCCGTGCTTCAGCTTGCCTCACCAAAGCGACGCGCAGCAGAGCTCCGGCCGGCGCTGGAGCTGGGCTCGGAGGCGGGCGCCCTGGGCAAACGCAGCTGGGCATGCAAAGCGGCGGCGGCCAAAGAGGCTGCGCCCCTGCTTACAGGGGGCTCCAGCCGCTGCCTGGACCGCAAAGCGCCCGGGACTCCAGGGCACTGGCCGGGCCCCGACTTACAGGGCAGCCCTGGTCCCAAAGGCCCTCGGAGGCTCCTTCTCTCCGATTCGGGGGCACCCTGACCTGCATCCCGCTAGCGGGGTGGTCACCCCACACAGGCTGCCGGCGGAGCGCAAAGGCTCCCAGACCCGGACCCTGGTTACAGGCGGGTCGACACCCAGGGAGCCAGGGAGCTCGGCCTTCCCCCACAGCCACAGGAACGAGGCTCAGCAGCCAGGCAGCGGGGCTTCAGGGCCAAAGGCCGGGGGGCCGGGGCCCCAGCCCCGAGGACAGGGAGGGCACGCGCCCGGCCCCACACACCCTGGCCCCACGCCTCTGAAAGGCCGGGGCCAGAGATACCCACCTGATTACAGGGGGTCCCCCTCCAAGAACCTCCCGCCGAGGGCAGGGGGGACACACAGCCCTACTTACAGGGCGGTCCCCCTCGGCTCGGCACTCCCAACCAGGCCCCGCGGAGCCCGAGACTCCCGCCTGCGCCCGAGCTACAGGCCGGCCAGCCTGGCTGCAGCACACCACCACCTCTTCGGGAGCCCAGGGAGCGACCTCGACCCCAACGGCGGGGAGGTCACCCCCGCCAAAAGCAGCGCCAAAGGCGCGACTGCGCCCTCCGGCACAGCGCTTCCTCAACCTGCACCCGCAAAAGGGCGAGGGAGGGCTCGTTCCTGTCGGCTGGCTAAAGCAGCGCCCCCAGCCCTGCTTACAGGGGGGGCGGGCTGCTCCTGGGGACAGAGGGCTCCACGGCTCGTGACATGCGCCCCGAGTACGGGGCTGTCACGCTGGCGGGTCGCCAGCAGGACGGGCAGCCGCGCAGGCAGAGACCCAGGCCCTGGCTACAGGCGGGTCGCGTTGCCTGCACTCTACGACTAAGCGGCTTAGCTCCATCCTTAGAAAGGAGGGGCGAGCCCGGACTCTCCCTCCGCTGGCGGGCTCAGAGGGGACCCCCCCATGGCTGCACAGAGCCCTCTTTCCCTCCTGGGAGGTTCAAGCTAAACTGCAGCGATTTTAACAGGGGCCTAAAGGACAAGCTCACTCGCTCCCTCACTCACACCGACAAAGACAAGGACACGCAAACAGAACGTCCCAGAAGAGAGCGCGAGCTCCGTGCAGCCCCTGGCTGGGGAGCCATCCCTACCGCCGAGCAGGAGAGGGGAGCCGCAGACCTGCCCCCCTGGACTGCATGGAGGCCTGAGGGGCCTCAACACGCCGAGGGGCTTCACGGGTGGCCAAGGGGCAAACGCCGCAACGCGCCCCGACTCCGGGGGGTCACGCGGGCCAGGCCGCCAGCAGGCAGAACGCCGCCGGGGCAGGAGGAGGGGGCCGGGGAAAGGGCCCTCCCCTGCTTACAGGGTGGGCTTGGGGGCCGGAGAGCTCCATTTCCCCCTCGGGTGCGGAGACGGTGGCCCTCGCCCTCCTTACAGGGTTGCCACTCTCTCCGGGCAGCCAAAGGAGCAAGACGGCAAAAGGCCAACAGCAGCAAGAGCAAAGACCGAGCCCCGGTTACGGGGAGGTCGCCCAGCGCAAGACCAGCCGGGGCACCCCAAAGGTGCCGGCGATGCTCTTACGTGACCGCGCCCTGGTGACGCCAGGGGGGGAGGTCCCTTTGCCCAGAGCGCCTTTCCCGTGGCCCCTCTTCTCCAGCCCGACGCCGCTCCTCTTCTCGCTCGCTCTTGCCTCGCCGTTCCACGCGACGCCTCTTGCCTTCGCTGCCGCTGCCAGCTGCCACCAAGGAAGGAGGACACAGTCAGGCCTGAGGAGCGCCAACGCCAACCCCCTTCCCCCAACCAACCGACAGCAAGAGGGATCCCCTACGCCCCCAGAGGGAGCTCCCCACGGCACCACCCGCCCGCCGCCCCCGCAAAACCCTCCCGTGCTTCAGCTTGCCTCACCAAAGCGACGCGCAGCAGAGCTCCGGCCGGCGCTGGAGCTGGGCTCGGAGGCGGGCGCCCTGGGCAAATGCAGCTGGGCATGCAAAGCGGCGGCGGCCAAAGAGGCTGCGCCCCTGCTTACAGGGGGCTCCAGCCGCCGCCTGGACCGCAAAGCGCCCGGGACTCCAGGGCACTGGCCGGGCCCCGACTTACAGGGCAGCCCTGGTCCCAAAGGCCCTCGGAGGCTCCTTCTCTCCGATTCGGGGGCACCCTGACCTGCATCCCGCTAGCGGGGTGGTCACCCCACACAGGCTGCCGGCGGAGCGCAAAGGCTCCCAGACCCGGACCCTGGTTACAGGCGGGTCGACACCCAGGGAGCCAGGGAGCTCGGCCTTCCCCCACAGCCACAGGAACGAGGCTCAGCAGCCAGGCAGCGGGGCTTCAGGGCCAAAGGCCGGGGGGCCGGGGCCCCAGCCCCGAGGACAGGGAGGGCACGCGCCCGGCCCCACACACCCTGGCCCCACGCCTCTGAAAGGCCGGGGCCAGAGATACCCACCTGATTACAGGGGGTCCCCCTCCAAGAACCTCCCGCCGAGGGCAGGGGGGACACACAGCCCTACTTACAGGGCGGTCCCCCTCGGCTCGGCACTCCCAACCAGGCCCCGCGGAGCCCGAGACTCCCGCCTGCGCCCGAGCTACGGGCCGGCCAGCCTGGCTGCAGCACACCACCACCTCTTCGGGAGCCCAGGGAGCGACCTCGACCCCAACGGCGGGGAGGTCACCCCCGCCAAAAGCAGCGCCAAAGGCGCGACTGCGCCCTCCGGCACAGCGCTTCCTCAACCTGCACCCGCAAAAGGGCGAGGGAGGGCTCGTTCCTGTCGGCTGGCTAAAGCAGCGCCCCCAGCCCTGCTTACAGGGGGGGCGGGCTGCTCCTGGGGACAGAGGGCTCCACGGCTCGTGACACGCGCCCCGAGTACGGGGCTGTCACGCTGGCGGGTCGCCAGCAGGACGGGCAGCCGCGCAGGCAGAGACCCAGGCCCTGGCTACAGGCGGGTCGCGTTGCCTGCACTCTACGACTAAGCGGCTTAGCTCCATCCTTAGAAAGGAGGGGCGAGCCCGGACTCTCCCTCCGCTGGCGGGCTCAGAGGGGACCCCCCCATGGCTGCACAGAGCCCTCTTTCCCTCCTGGGAGGTTCAAGCTAAACTGCAGCGATTTTAACAGGGGCCTAAAGGACAAGCTCACTCGCTCCCTCACTCACACCGACAAAGACAAGGACACGCAAACAGAACGTCCCAGAAGAGAGCGCGAGCTCCGTGCAGCCCCTGGCTGGGGAGCCATCCCTACCGCCGAGCAGGAGAGGGGAGCCGCAGACCTGCCCCCCTGGACTGCATGGAGGCCTGAGGGGCCTCAACACGCCGAGGGGCTTCACGGGTGGCCAAGGGGCAAACGCCGCAACGCGCCCCGACTCCGGGGGGTCACGCGGGCCAGGCCGCCAGCAGGCAGAACGCCGCCGGGGCAGGAGGAGGGGGCCGGGGAAAGGGCCCTCCCCTGCTTACAGGGTGGGCTTGGGGGCCGGAGAGCTCCATTTCCCCCTCGGGTGCGGAGACGGTGGCCCTCGCCCTCCTTACAGGGTTGCCACTCTCTCCGGGCAGCCAAAGGAGCAAGACGGCAAAAGGCCAACAGCAGCAAGAGCAAAGACCGAGCCCCGGTTACGGGGAGGTCGCCCAGCGCAAGACCAGCCGGGGCACCCCAAAGGTGCCGGCGATGCTCTTACGTGACCGCGCCCTGGTGACGCCAGGGGGGGAGGTCCCTTTGCCCAGAGCGCCTTTCCCGTGGCCCCTCTTCTCCAGCCCGACGCCGCTCCTCTTCTCGCTCGCTCTTGCCTCGCCGTTCCACGCGACGCCTCTTGCCTTCGCTGCCGCTGCCAGCTGCCACCAAGGAAGGAGGACACAGTCAGGCCTGAGGAGCGCCAACGCCAACCCCCTTCCCCCAACCAACCGACAGCAAGAGGGATCCCCTACGCCCCCAGAGGGAGCTCCCCACGGCACCACCCGCCCGCCGCCCCCGCAAAACCCTCCCGTGCTTCAGCTTGCCTCACCAAAGCGACGCGCAGCAGAGCTCCGGCCGGCGCTGGAGCTGGGCTCGGAGGCGGGCGCCCTGGGCAAATGCAGCTGGGCATGCAAAGCGGCGGCGGCCAAAGAGGCTGCGCCCCTGCTTACAGGGGGCTCCAGCCGCCGCCTGGACCGCAAAGCGCCCGGGACTCCAGGGCACTGGCCGGGCCCCGACTTACAGGGCAGCCCTGGTCCCAAAGGCCCTCGGAGGCTCCTTCTCTCCGATTCGGGGGCACCCTGACCTGCATCCCGCTAGCGGGGTGGTCACCCCACACAGGCTGCCGGCGGAGCGCAAAGGCTCCCAGACCCGGACCCTGGTTACAGGCGGGTCGACACCCAGGGAGCCAGGGAGCTCGGCCTTCCCCCACAGCCACAGGAACGAGGCTCAGCAGCCAGGCAGCGGGGCTTCAGGGCCAAAGGCCGGGGCCCCAGCCCCGAGGACAGGGAGGGCACGCGCCCGGCCCCACACACCCTGGCCCCACGCCTCTGAAAGGCCGGGGCCAGAGATACCCACCTGATTACAGGGGGTCCCCCTCCAAGAACCTCCCGCCGAGGGCAGGGGGGACACACAGCCCTACTTACAGGGCGGTCCCCCTCGGCTCGGCACTCCCAACCAGGCCCCGCGGAGCCCGAGACTCCCGCCTGCGCCCGAGCTACGGGCCGGCCAGCCTGGCTGCAGCACACCACCACCTCTTCGGGAGCCCAGGGAGCGACCTCGACCCCAACGGCGGGGAGGTCACCCCCGCCAAAAGCAGCGCCAAAGGCGCGACTGCGCCCTCCGGCACAGCGCTTCCTCAACCTGCACCCGCAAAAGGGCGAGGGAGGGCTCGTTCCTGTCGGCTGGCTAAAGCAGCGCCCCCAGCCCTGCTTACAGGGGGGGCGGGCTGCTCCTGGGGACAGAGGGCTCCACGGCTCGTGACACGCGCCCCGAGTACGGGGCTGTCACGCTGGCGGGTCGCCAGCAGGACGGGCAGCCGCGCAGGCAGAGACCCAGGCCCTGGCTACAGGCGGGTCGCGTTGCCTGCACTCTACGACTAAGCGGCTTAGCTCCATCCTTAGAAAGGAGGGGCGAGCCCGGACTCTCCCTCCGCTGGCGGGCTCAGAGGGGACCCCCCCATGGCTGCACAGAGCCCTCTTTCCCTCCTGGGAGGTTCAAGCTAAACTGCAGCGATTTTAACAGGGGCCTAAAGGACAAGCTCACTCGCTCCCTCACTCACACCGACAAAGACAAGGACACGCAAACAGAACGTCCCAGAAGAGAGCGCGAGCTCCGTGCAGCCCCTGGCTGGGGAGCCATCCCTACCGCCGAGCAGGAGAGGGGAGCCGCAGACCTGCCCCCCTGGACTGCATGGAGGCCTGAGGGGCCTCAACACGCCGAGGGGCTTCACGGGTGGCCAAGGGGCAAACGCCGCAACGCGCCCCGACTCCGGGGGGTCACGCGGGCCAGGCCGCCAGCAGGCAGAACGCCGCCGGGGCAGGAGGAGGGGGCCGGGGAAAGGGCCCTCCCCTGCTTACAGGGTGGGCTTGGGGGCCGGAGAGCTCCATTTCCCCCTCGGGTGCGGAGACGGTGGCCCTCGCCCTCCTTACAGGGTTGCCACTCTCTCCGGGCAGCCAAAGGAGCAAGACGGCAAAAGGCCAACAGCAGCAAGAGCAAAGACCGAGCCCCGGTTACGGGGAGGTCGCCCAGCGCAAGGCCAGCCGGGGCACCCCAAAGGTGCCGGCGATGCTCTTACGTGACCGCGCCCTGGTGACGCCAGGGGGGGAGGTCCCTTTGCCCAGAGCGCCTTTCCCGTGGCCCCTCTTCTCCAGCCCGACGCCGCTCCTCTTCTCGCTCGCTCTTGCCTCGCCGTTCCATACAATGCCTCTTCTTTTGGTGCAACTGCCAAGGATGGAGAATACACTCAGGCCTGAGACCATCAAATCCCAAGACATATTCTTAGGAAGAGAGTGACTGGGGCACATTCATTTTACAGCTGGAGTGCTTTAAGCTGTTGTGCTGGGCTGCTTCTTTTGTCTTTTTTTTTCAGGTTTGTCTCCTCATTTTTTTTCCCCTCCCTTCCTCCAACACCATCACTTCTCTTCCCACCTAATCTTTACACTCTGCTTAATGTTTTATGCATTAGGGATTCTTCCTTATCCCCTTTTTAAAGGGAAAAGTCTGTCTTACCTCAGTTCTCAGTTGGGGAGAGAGTTTTTGCTCGCCTGGTGTTCATTGTTCGGCGCGGACGCCCACCGACGCGCCGGGCGGTCGCTCTTCCCTCAGCGTGCTGAGGCGTCTGTCCGCGAGACGCGCGCGCGGAGCCGGCTCCCTAGAGTCGTGTGTCAGCCTCGACTCCGGCTGTGTCTGCGCGCGCCGCTTTTAAAGTGGGCGCCAGAGGAAGCCCTCGCGCCGGCCGGCCAATGGCGGAGCGAGGCGCCGCAGTTTTTGTGCCCGTCTCCCAATCGCGCGCCGAGTCGTCGCTGGTCACGTGGCCTCTACTTTGTGCCGCGTTGTTAGTGTTCCCCCCCCTCCCGCTTTCACTTGAGGGCCCACGGGGACGGTTACGGCGCCCGCCGGTCCCTGTCGGCTGCGGCCGCACAGCTGCCGCGGGTCAGGCTACGGAAACACCGCCAGTCTGGCTGGCCCGGTGGAGTCTTCTGGTTCTGGGATGTGGGGTTTTTTTGTTTGTTTGTTTAGGTGGTTGTCTTCTTGCCAAGCACCTCTCAGAATAAAGTTTTCGTAGTCTCATTTGGGGACACTTCAGCTGTGTCTAAGGGAGCAAAGGGAAAGCCTGCCATGTTTTTGTTTAGTTGTGGTTGTAGCCTTTGTGGGCGCCAAACAGAACAACATCTGGAAGCCTTGGATTCCCAAATGTTCACTTCAGTCAAAGAAAATGTTACATGTTCCTCCCAATGCAGTAGATGTCCCCCAATTTTTTTTTTTTTTTAATTAATTCCCCATAGTAACTTCTAATGTCTCTGCCTTTACAAGGAGAATCTCTTTTGAACCCAGAGATATTATTACAGAAAAAGGGCAGAAAGACCCAATGTCAGAGAGTCTTACAGTTTCACACTTAGCCTGTTCTTAAAACTTAACAGAAAAGAATTTTATCTTTCAGCATTTTATTCCCAGGGTTTAATCTGCCCTTTTTGAACTCATTATGGGGCCCACACAAGTGTTTGACGAGCTCAATCAAGGGAAAAACCTACAGCTGAGATTTGGTCAGCAGCTGTGTATCTTTAAGTTTTAGTTGGGTTTTTTTTGTCTGAAAGATATGTACTAAAATGCACTTCATTTCACAAAATTATTATGAAAACGATTTTTTTTTTAACTCTGTGTTGTGAGAAATACAAATAATATGAAAAGCTTTACAGAAACAATTAGGTGAAAAATGATAAGTTTTACTATGAAATAACACTGTAAAGGGAAACAGAAAGCATTTGAGTAGTGCAGCCTCACAAATTCTTATTGCAGCCACCTAATATGTTCTGATGTCATTCATTTTCTTTTCCTGCAACTGATCATATTGTTTGGCTCCGTGCTGGGGAAGGAGGGGGTGTAAGAGGTTTTTAGAATGTAAGGAAGGGGTTTTGTAGGTGGGGGTGTTTGGAACAGCAACACCAAGACCCCTTCTAACCTAAACACCTACCCTCAGGTTTCTGGGACTGCTGGGAGTTAGGCAAACTAACCCATCATGAAAAATATCCACATCTGTGTTCTGCCCACTAATACCATTCTTTCTGCATTTTGTTCTACCAGCTTTTGACAAAGGTACTGTTCTAATTTTCCTTCTGATCTCTACGTGGTGTGGGCATGCAGAGTCCACAGTGGTCATGTCCTCGGAGAGTAGGACATCTCCAGCTTTGTCTCACCTCCACAAACCCTGCCCCTTAGAGCAGCCGTTCAGCCACAGACGCAGGTGAGGGCTGCCTCCGAATGGGCCTTTAGTAGCCTGACCGTAATGCAGGAAGAGCCCTCTATATTAATGTAAATTACACCTTATTAGCAGAAGACAGTAAACTTTTGCTGTAGGCAAAGAGATACCGGGATTGGATGCAACATGAGGTATAAAAACTAAGGGATCCTACCACACATGGTAGGGCCATCTGCTGATAGCATGCCCTGCTCTGAAGACTTTGATGCCTTGATTATGCAAATAGGGGAGATTATTCCATCTTAAGACTCCAGCCAGCTAATTACCAAACAATAAATCACCACAACTCAAGCAACTGCAAATGAATTTTGAGCTTTATGGCCATAATTGCAATTGTATTGCTGTTATTAACTGAGCAGGATAGAGGATATCAGGCCCCAGAGATACTTCCCTACTGGTTGAGATTTAAATTAGAATGGTTTGGCATTACTTAGCCTGCTGGGAGGCTGCAAAGAAAGGGGTTTATTTTTCAGTAATTTGACTTGGCTTCTCTACAAGTATGATTTCCACTTACCCAGTATTCTGGGTTCTGGCTGATTCAGTCCCTCAAAAGGCCTGAGACAAAGCACACAGAAGTGTATACCAGCCTTTCTACTGATACCAGTAAACCCGAGATCAAGTGCATTTATTCAAACTACTGTAATCAGGGCTACAAAACTCTTCAGTCCCTCTTGCCTACACCAGGTTTGGTTGCCACCCTTACCTGCCTATAGTTCTCTAAGGTCCTGAGCATGGCTCAGGAGACCATGTGAGCACACGCTTAACTCGTACAGAAATGTCACCTCAGCTTTCTGTGGATCGTGCCCTTATGCAAAGGCCCAGATAATATCACTCTTCCTCAAGGTGGCTTTTAAAAGGAGCTCCTTAGTATGACCAGGCATATAAGAGAAGATAAACTCAGATAACGTCTTGCATTTAAGCAGAGCACATCCACTACAGGAGCCCAGCAGAGCAGAGAGAAAATCTTGGGGCATGTTTTATTCTAAAGGCCAAAGCACTGTCACATTTTGCTGCTTCAGCTGCACTTCAGGCTGCAGTTTCGTCGGAACAGCAATGCTCCAAGTAACAAGGGAGCCAGGCCTGGAGCTCCCTAAAGCTCTGCTGCAGCAGGAGTTCTTCATTACCTTGCGTCACAGATGCCTGCAGTATTTCAGCAAATTAGATGATGTTTCTTCCGAGGTTAATTTCTATTCAAACATAATCAATTGTAGGGATTTAGGAGAGACCTGTGTTGTGGGTTTAGGTGAAAAAGGATGAGTTCTATTATAAATACATTTATAAAGGAGGAAAATGTCTGATGGTTTGGGAAATATAGAGATATTGAAAGGATTATTTGACATCTATATTAACTCAAAGCCCTAAATGGGCTGGGCTTGTTTACATTGCTTCAGTCTTATTACAGGGTGAATTTTACCAGCTGTCTTGCTGAGCAGTCATTTAGCCTTAAACTATAGTTAAAACTGTCATGGTTTTAAGCAAATTATATTGCGTAAAGTAATTACTTCCCTAACTGCAAAGAGGATCCAGGTAGCTTGTGAATCTCATTTCTGAAAAAGAGCTATCGGAGCGCCCTCTTTGTAAAACGGGAAAGCACAGAGTTAAGGATTTGAAAAGATCTTTGTAATCCAGCAAAGGGCGAGTAGGCTTGGTTAGTTAGCTCTGTACGTTTGGGTATGAAGCAGTCAGGAAGGAAACAGATTTCTGCTAAACCAGTCTGTTAATTAAACAAATTGACCATTGACTCCAAAAAATCAAGGTAAAACTTTTTTCCTTCGCCAAGGTGTTCCTGCACCAATGGGTGTTAATCCTCATGATTAATACAAACTCTATATTTACTGCGTCTGAGGGGAAATTGCTAAAGAGGCATTCTGGGGAAGTAAACTACAGCAATTAGAGGGCAGCCAGGGTGAGGAAGAGCATTATTTATGTTTGATCTAGTAGCGATATGCAGAGCTCTCAGAGAACCCTAAAAGTACTCTTGGCAGCCGATAGTCACTGCTGTGGAACAGGAAGCTTCCAGCGTCATTTGCTGAATCTGCTGTGGGGCCTGAAAACTTTAATATAGTCAAAGTTTTGATGAGCTGTGCCTCCCAGCCTATTAGAAAGAGGCTGTGCCCCCCCATGGGTATCCATCCCTGGAGTTTTTACTAATACTGAACAACTGCAGCTTTTCTGCCCCATTGTGAATATGCCTTTCCTCAGGCTCTCAACCTCCTCAGCTCCGTCGTTCCTGAACTGTGCCCCATCTTCCACTCCCAGCTAAGTGTTTTGCTGCTTCTACATACTAGATGATGTGTGTGTGGCACCAAGAGGGGCCCATCTGTTCTCCTTCATTCTGTTCTTTTCTAATTCACTGTAAAATGTAGAACTTGAACCCAGAACCCTGTACAGCACTGCCCAGATTATCCTGTACCAGCCAATTCCAGCAATGCTTTAATTAAAGCAACTACAACATTATTTAGGGATGCATGAAGCAATGGCTCCCCAGGACAAATCTGTACTTCTTTTTGAGCACTGCCCCAAATCCAGCTTTGGTTTGTGCCTAAGCTGCTGGGGTGCAAACGGTAGGTGAACCCGGTGGTACAGAGAAGGAGAAGACTTGAGCCTGTGCCTCCTGTTTGGGCTTTCTTGAGCTTGCACTCCTCACCGTGCCAGAGCTTGCATTTGTGCTGCTTGCAGTGCCGTTGCTGCCAGACACAGCCACAGTCAGGCCTGCCTGGCTGACTCTTTGACCGTGTGTAGCTACTTTTCTGCAACTGGCATACCACAGGTGATGTCTGGCAGAGAAGCTTGCGATGCTCCGTGCCACATGGATGTTACAGACCGCTCAGCTACGCTGGCAAATATGCCTTGTACCATGTATTTACTGGCTATCCCGTTTGGTTCATCGCCGTGTCCTTTATTGATCACTTCTGCTTGCAAATCATATCTAACCAGTGACTTTCTTTTTGATAATCAGATTTACCAACTCTTTCATTACGTGGTACTGGCTGCGGCTCTGTTTTGGATGAGGAAGGAAAAGCTCACCGCAGACGAGTATTTCCTCAGGACAGTCCCCTTGTGAGGCTGAATTTAGCAGTATGTGTAGCCTGTCTAGTGGCAATTTAACATTGCCATCAAACATTCATTCTAGTGTCAGAATGGAATTTGTATCGTATTTGTGGGCCTCATTTAAAACGTGTCCTGCCCAAGAATCCAGCAATTAATTCACCCATCGGCAAGATGCACTTGCTAACAACAGGGCAAAGCACTGCCTCTCTTTACATTACCTCTATTGCAGTCCACTGAGTAGGCGCTACAGCAGCCCATAACGCTGCTCAATCAGATATTTTGAGGGCCATTTAGAAAAGCTTTTTTTTTTTTTTTCTCCCAACAAATACCAAGACAGGTTATTTCATGCAGATACTTCTGAAATCATGATGTGTCAAAGAGGCACAATGGAGCAAAATTTCCAGTGAGGTCTGGATGGGATAAAGGGCAGAAGTGAGCTTTGGATTTGGAATATCACTGTGGGATGTAACAGGCTTGTTTTTGATCATATATCAAACTGTTGTCAGTCTCCTCCTCTGCCTCAGGGAAGAAAACTTGCAGCTGAAGTGTTGATTAATACCAGAGGCTCTACCACAGATCTGTCACAGCCAGCCACGAAAAGTAGGCATTAAAAACCTGGAGAAAACTGAACTCCCCTGGTTCCTAATGCTATCGTAGTGTACTGTGGCTTGACTTACACAGCCATTATTTTCCTCAGTGCCAATCCAGCACCTTAGCCTTCCACCTTTATCGGGTGCTGACATGGCCTGACGTGATCGTTCCGCAAACAGAGGCTCCTGGGGGACAAGGGGAGATTGCCCACCTCCCTCTGTGAACAGACAGAGCAGAGAAGCAGGAGACACCCTCCTGTGCTCAAAGGCAACCAGTGCCAGTGGCCGGACACTAGAGGAGGCTGGTGTGGGGCTGTGGTGACTTCAGACTTGTCACTCTGAAGCTGCCCACTGGTGCTCACGGGCAGCAGCCGTACGTGTGAGCCAGAGGCACCCTGAAGCCAGATCAGTGGGGGGGCTGTTGCATCACCGAGCAATCACAATTAACTTTAATTACATGTCTCCACTGGCTGCCGAGCTTTGGAAAAATGACAAGGAGGTGAAAAAAACAAAAAGGCAGAAAAGAGGCTCTTGCAACCTAGGTGAATTTCTCCAAGCTGATTGCCGACACTCAAGGTTCCCAAGGGCCTTTGTTAGCAGAGAAAAAGCACCAGACAAAGAGATGGAGAGAACAGGAAGAGTCTTCTCCTTCTCTCTTTTAAAATAACCTAGTTAGCATTCAAAATTTGGGACATTTGTACATGTGCTCTGCAAGTATCTCCAACTGAATGGGGGCCATCACCGTTTAAAAATTCTCTCCTTCCCTGATGTGAAGCACATGTGACACAGCTCCGACATCACCTGACCAACTCCATCGACAGTGCAATACTAAGGTACTGAATTTTCTTAAGGATAATCAGAATTCATAAACTGCACCTAGACAGGTGCTTCTAAATCATCATAGTCTTGTCCTTATCTGTCGTGAAAATATTGCATTCAGTGAGAGGAGTATCCAGCACAAAAGGCACCAGCTGGTGAAGAACAATGGCAATGCCATGAAATCTTGGCCCCTTTTAGCTAAAAAAAGGAGTGTCAGTATCCATATTGCAATTCTTTATTCACTTACAAATAATTATTGACACTCTGCTTCAACCCTGGATTTGCTCTCTAGAGAGCTACGTCAATATTTTTTTACCACAGGTACAGCAAATTTGATGTTATTTGAATGTGCACTGATAGCATTTCCTCAGTGGGGAATCCTGTGGGAATTGAGTAGACCACTTTGGAGGATAAAAGCAACTGTATGAAATAGTACATCATTAAAAGAGAAAAAACAGAAGTCGTATAGTGCTCTTCTAGATTCAGGGATATTTTAATAAATACAACAGAGTTAGGAAAGTCTTCAGCCTACCCTGTGTATTAAAGTAAATGTCTTTGTTTCATTATCCTCATGCCACAGAAAGGATATCCAGGGCAGAGAGATGAATGGCAATGTGTTCACCATACTTGCACTTACATCGTGTTTCAGATTTTTCAGAGGCCTCAGCTGAAGATTGTGTCAAGCTACTCCATAATGGCACATAAGGCAGTTTGAGTCATGTTGTTCAGATCAAGTATTTTACAGTAAATTTGTCTGCAAGGAGGCAGACTTTATTCACCAAAACAGGCAGGGAATGCAGATTGGGCTGAATCTTGGTTGAGCGTGTGAGGTGCTGCTAAATATGTAAACTCCAAGCCTATGGTAATCCAGGAACTTTGTCCTGACTTTAGGTTAAGACAGAGAAAAGGCAAAAACTTGCCTGTTGCCACACAGTAAATTAGTGGCAGAGACAGGTCAGAGCTCCCTTTTTCCAATCCTCTTTCTAATATTCAAACTTTCTGGTTCATTGCTTTGGGGAAAAAAAGATTTTGAACTCATTATTGACTCCTTATTCACAGGAGAAACTAGTATTCTCCTAGCCCATCTTTGGAAAAGATGTAGGAAGATGAGAATTCATTTCCTTTCCCGAGAGATATCAATATCCATCTTGGCTTCTGAAGAAATTTCACGCAAAAGACTATTGATTTCTGAAACTTGAAATGAACCGATTCGGTCGTTTCCAGTGGTGCGTGACTAGATTGGATCTGAGAACGCAACAGGTATGTAGCAACCCCAGCACTGTGAGGATCACAGCAACTGGGTGAAACACGGCATACTACACAGCTGTCTAACCCAGGCAGGCTCCATGCCGACAGACATCACAGGCAGCCCACTAGGCGTACCTCTTTCTATCAGCTCTCGGGGATCCAAAGACGGCAGTTCTCTCATCTAGAGGGACACAGTTCATTGGGATTTGCAGCAATAAAAGAACAAGCTGTGCCCATCCGTGAAGTGCATTTAATGGGCTATTAGTGTGCTGAGTTGAGGAAGTACCAAAGTATTACCATTAGTTTGCATCACAGGAAAAACTGTGTCTTCCAAATATGGCTCCTTCACATTCCAATGGCTTCCGTTGGATTACAATAAAAAGGAAACACAGAAAGTACTTCAGAAACCATCAGGCCAAACCCTTAGATCATGTCAGGTGAGGTACCTCTGATGCAGCCCGTTATTTTTACACTTTATTACTAGCTCATTCTATTAAAAGTACATTCTTCAAAGCTTTCCACACCAGCAGCATGTGATAGAACAGTAAAATAATAAGCTGTCTTGTTGTGAGGATCTTGATGACTGATGTTTCACTGCCATTTTACTTTTTTGGGGCATGGTGCAGTGCGGGAGGCATCTTATCTGATTCCACTTCCAGTGCTGTTCAGACGACCGAGTTTCTGTTAAAGAAGCAAAAAGAGAGAACGCACGTTGAGGAAATACTGCAGAACACTCATGATATTTGTCCCAGGAACTGAACCCCACTTGTTATATCCCTAAAATCAAAGAGGAGATGTGTCCTAGGAGCGATGTGTCTACTCCATATTAACCAGTAACGACTCTTCACACTTGTCCACTTGCAGAGAGCTGCTGTTGAACAACCTCTAACCAAAGAGCTCATCACAGAGCTTCCTCAGTGAGCAATCACAAACCAGAAATGCACTGAAAAGAACAATTTTGCTTCTTATAAGAAGGTTATACTTGTGGTTTTGAAGTTTCATTTCATTTTGGCTTCAGGTTCAGGGTTGGAGTTTTTTTATAAGTCAATTTTTCTTGTTATTGTGCTTTATGCTCTCCCATGATTCATCTAACTCTAGGGCATTTATTGAAATTCTTGATACAAAATTCAAGGGAAACGAATCTCACTTTAAACTTTATAAGGACAGCTACATAGCCCGATTAAAGTCTCTTGCTGCTTTCACCAGCTGAGGATGTAGTTCTTCACATTACAGACTAACAGAGCATGTGCATTTCTAGCACAGGCAAGAGATGCGATATGTAACACTGTCTTCCATCAGACTAGCCGTTGCTTTAATTCATAGTTTTCTGGTGGACAGAATAAAAGCTCTTTTCTTTAGTAGGACTGAAGAAACGTGGTGGCAGCAACACACAGGTGTGACTCTCATAAGCAGTTAAACACATCTTCACTGTAAATCAAAAGGCCTAGGCAGATGGCGAAGAGTCAGTGAGACACAGAGCTCACCCATTAAATAGCTTACCTGGTTATTAATTACTAAATTACTGTTTTCCTGACTTGGACTGTAGTTGATTTTCTTATAGATGACTGGATGGAAAGCATACATGTGACACAACTGGAAGCGCAAGGAGGCTAGGAGAGGACAAGATTCTTCTTGGCCTCAAAGAAAGCATAAAGATCTCAAAAAAGTGTTGTCCATCCATTAAGTAAATATATTTATTTTGAGGCAGGCAACATGTCATATGTGCTAAAACTTTCCTGTCCTGCTTTCAAGACGAAATCATTGTTCTAGATATACCAAAATAATAACGTTTGATACCTCCTACACTGACACTGAGCAACAGTTTAGCACTTCAGTGGAATACTTCCAGGTTACTGCAACATTACAGCAATTCCTGTAATTGTTTCTGGGTTTTGTGCTAAAGGTGTCAGCTCTAGCATTCATTTGGCTACCTTGGCACTGCAAAACTCACACTGGAACATTACTTGGATAAAAAGGAAACTATTTCAATAACACTTGGAAAGTTCAAGAGAATTTGTTTTGACTTTAACACTAAAGATGACTCGGAAAGACAAGCGTATGTACATTTCCCAGCAATTCATGTATACGATATCCTAAAGGGGTCAGTAGCTCTGCTGTAAAATGTTTAGGCTTCCACAGTCGATAAAAGATTGAAAGCAGTATTCTAGATCCACTCCTTTGTAGCATGTCCTCCAGAAATTGAATCTGTGTAAAAGCTAACCATAGAGATCACAGAATCACAGAATCACAGAATTTTAAGAGTTGGAAGGGACCTCTAGAGATCATCTAGTCCCACTCCCCTGCCAAAGCAGGATTGCCCAGAGCACATTACTCAGGACTGCATCCAGGCGGGTCTTGAACATCTCCAGAGAAGGGGACTCCACAACCTCCCTGGGCAGCCTGTGCCAGTGCTCTGAGACGGGTTCCATTCCATTTTCTCTTTGTCTAGTGTTATTTGGTAATAAGAAAAATGCATTCAGAAAAGAGAAGCAAGCCATTTCTGGGGGGGGGGGGAAATAAAAAAAAAAAGAAAGAAAAGCTTTCTTCAGAAACACCCTTCAAATTATGGACTCCTAATGCTTTGAAAGTTAGGTAGCATTAAAGATATTAAACTCCAAGGAGATATTAAAATATTGCAACAGCAGCTACATTTTCATCATCCTTTCAGGAAACGGTTTCTCTTGGTATTTGAATTGCAAAGAGATCTATTTACCATTACAGAGAGTGTTTAAACCAGCAGCCCTGTCGAGAATTTTAGCCTGCATGGTTAGCAGGACCTTGCCGGGACTTTTCCGCTGGGGAAGAATGCGGGTGAGCGATGTCCCTCTTTGGCATTGATCCGTTTCTTTAGAAAGGAAGTATACGAGCTATTTACGGCGGAAAGAACAACTACAGTCAGCTTCCCTACTCGGCAATTTCTGCCTTCCTTTCCTGTCCTGCCCATACTGGAGGGTCATTCCGTATTTTCCCTGCCTTCTGTGTGAAGCCCGAAAGCTATGCGCAGAGCCGGGCACGTGCAGGGGCCGCGAGGAAGCCTGTGGCCCGGAGGCTGCCCAGCGCCCCCGCACCCTGCGGGGCACCCTCCGGCACCCAGCCGGGCGCGCCCACCGGCGGCTGCCCGCCATCCCCCGACCCGCCGGCGTTCCCGCGCAGGGCGGGGCAGGGCAGCCGGGCGGGGCAAGGCTCATTTCCACCGGGGGTTAGTTATCCTCGGGGAGGGGGGGGCGCTGCGGTCTCCTGCCTCCGGGGGTTATCCTCCGGGGCGGGAGCGGCCGCCGCCGTGCGAGCACCCCCCGGGCCGCGCTCCTCCCCGCGCCGCGCTCCGCCGCTGTCCGCTCCCGGTGCTGAAGCCGCCGTCCGCGCCGCCGCGCCCCCGCCGGAGCGCCTCTCTCGCGGGGCGGAGGAGCCGCCCGTCACCCCCGGGCAGCGAGTTCCCCGCGGCGGGGGGAGGACACTCCCCCCCCGGCCCCCCTCCCCCTTTGCAGCAGGCGAGGCAGAAAGGGAAGCGCTGCGGGAACTCGCACCCCGCGGCCAGCGACGGGAGCTGTAGTGGAAACAGGTTGTTGGGATCTCGTCGTGGGAGGAAGGGGCGGCTCCGATTAACGGGCTAGCCAAATCTGGGCTCTGGGAAACGGAGACGGAGCTGCCGCTTTTCCGCCCAGCGATGTGCTGAAAGAAACGGACAGCGAATTACTGCGGGAGAGCTTCGCTCCGAAATCGCCTCTTCCCGGGAAGCTACTACACTCCCTGAGCTCTGGAAGTTCTAGCAGTTGCTAGCCCAGCTCGGGGTTAACCGCAGCGAGTTCCATCTGCGCGAGTCCCGCTTTTCAGGGGTCAGGCAGGTGATTTTCTCTCGTTTTGCTCCTCTACTTGTGCGTGAATACTGAATACCAAAAAGCCCGCTTGAAAGCCGGGGAGAGCTTGAGAAAAGCCACGGTGGAGAGTTGTGGTGTTTTGGATGTATTTGACACAAAGTACTGCCACCTCTGCTCCAGAGATTCGTATGGCTTGAAGGTAAGAGATACGTGTGGATGCTTTTCTTCAAGAAATACAAATGTTGTGAATATCCCGGTAACCAAACAGAGACAATAGTAGCTGCTGTGCTGCCTGGCAATGTAAACAAAGGCAGCAGAAAAAGAAAATATTTGTCATTATACCAGATGATCCATTAAGCTGTTCTATTCTCAACTAGAGTAGGTGAAAGCGAGTTTTCCAATTTAAAAATGCAGACTGTCTTCATTTTTTCTTCTAAAACACTCACTGCAAACCAATAAACAATTGTTATGAAATGCTACATTAGTGTTACTAAGAAGCTAGGATCATTTTTACAAGTTTGATGCTTAACAGAGAGCTCTCACATAGACACAATGGAATTAGAGTGACAGGGAAAACTGTAGGAGGAGGATGTGTAGATAGAATATAATGTCGGTACATTCCATTTCCCCAAAGAATGAGATTGTTCAGTCAAATTGTTTGAGGGAAAACACTCTTTGTTCTCTTATGAGACTCTTTTTTTTTTTTTACATATGGCAAAACTTGTGTCCCTTAAAATTTCCTTCTCAGCACCAGGCTTGATGTTGAACAATCTTTCCCAGTGAAGGACAGGAGATCCGTCACCCTTTCCTGAAGAAGCCCTGGAAGGAAATCTTTCAGAAATACTCCTCTGAACGTTGCGAGTAGATTTTGTACAAGGTTTACAATAACCTTTGTGGCATGAAGGAAGTCTGCATTGTTCCTGTTTGTATCTTAATATTTTTCCATTGCCCTTCAGTTAGAAGTTTCGTCCGGCTTTTTGAAAACAGTGGAACCCAGGGATTCAGGGCAGGGAAGCAGACTTGCGTCGGGGCCTAGTCGGTGCTGAAGTATTTTTGTTCAAAGTTGTTGACCGTAGGTGGTTTCTACACAGATAGCACATCCCCACATGTTAATTCTCAAGGCGCTCTCAGCCTGACTTTCTCACATGCAAAGCATGGAGCCATAGAGCTAACAGCATGTGGAGCATGAATCACTGTTCTTCAAGAGAGTTTAAAGTCGAAAAGAAAAATAACTCGATTGTTTTATAAATAACCAGCCACAAGGTTATAATATAACTGGTCAAATAGCTTACACATGCAATTCACTGCAAAATAGTGGGGGGGATGTTTCTCACACGTTCAGTGTTCCATGGAATTGTTCTTTAACCACACAATGGGCTTAAAAACTCATAATCCTGTGCTTACGGTTTTTTATTTCTTTTGAAGCAAAAGTCCACAAATTGCTTGTAGCAACCTAGAAAAAACAGTCTATTGACAATATTGCTAACTCCACAGAAGAAGTGTAAAGAGCACCGTCTCTGTAGTTTTGGGGTGTTTTTTTCATTTAACTTCTTCTTTATACTACCGAAATTCTGTTACATTAGAACCTTTATTCTTTAATTCCCATACTTCTGAACAGAGTTTTTCTAAAAGTACTTTCCACTGATGTATGTACCGCATGATTATCTTTTGCTTACATAGGCAGCGTATGGCATGACAGGCAAATACGATGGAGAGACAAAGAAAGAGAAGGGCAGACTTCAAATCTCCCGACCATTTGAAATGGTAACATCAAGAGCAATAACTATTTGTCAGCAGAATTAGAGAGATGTGAGTTTGGGCCCTGCCTTTTTGCTTACTATTTCTAAAGATAGCTATAAAGCAGTTACCTGACATGAATTAAGTGAATTGCCTTGCATGATGTGTCACATATCACAAAATGCCACCCAAATGCATAAATCCATTGTATAAAATCTGCCATGCTATTACACTCGCATGTAACTTCCATGGGCACACATGCACCGAGATTGCGTGCGTGTTACAAAGAGCTTCAGCTTGGTGCACTGTAGCATTTATAAAGCAAAAGCGCATGTTTTGGACTTTAAAGAGAAGCAAGTGAACCCTCAAAAGCCAGGTGAGGCTGGGTTAATGTTTAGCATAGGTCATGTTGTAGCTAAGGTGGATCATACCCAGAACCAAACAGCTTCCCTTCTCCTTTACATTTTGCTTCTGCGTCACTTTCACACTCTGCATGAAAGGCTAGGTCATGATTTAGATTAGCTGAGCGGTCACACAGCATCCATCATGCCCATCTTGACACTGGTCCCACAACCCAATCCCAAATCATCGTGAAGCCCTCTGAAGTGAGTAGGTTACATCCACATAAATCTGCACAGCAAAGGTGATTTATACATATGCGCTCCTCTCACAAGGGAATCACAGCTTGACATCCACTCACTCTGCATGCAGTGCTTGTATGCAAGGCAGCAAGCACAAAGATTGCACTTCAATCTTTTCCAGCTTTGCTGAAGTATAAGACACCCGCCTGGGAAAAATACTCAGCTTTTCCTTTAATGGCACTTCATTGCTGGTTCAATGCATTCTTCTTCACGCTCCCTCAGGCTAGCAGACTCGGGCTATCGCTACTGTTAGCCAAGGCTCAAGGCACTGGTCAGTTGATAACAGAAGTTACAAACGTGCTGGTAAATGCAACCGGAACAGAACAGCAGTATTCTGCAGCTAGGTCGACAGGTCAGAACAATGGCACAGACCAGTGAGGACCTGTGACTAAGCCATGCCCCCTCAGTGACACAGATTGGCCTAGCAGATGAAGTATGATTCCCTGTGTGTTCTTCTAAAATCCATCCTCTGTATTAAACCAGCAAATCTCCACCCTCCCATCTTCTGTTTACTTAAACTTTGGAATTCAAATTTGAGCTTATAATACTTACATTTTGGTGCATCTCAAAATGCCACAGAGAATCGCTCTTTCCATGGAACGACTTACTCTCAGAAAGTACAATTACCTGGTATGCCTCTGTGTTCATCACTGGATTAAAAAAAAAGGAATTCAAAAGACATTGCTATATTTTAAAAACCCTCGCTACCGAATGGGTTGTTTTAATCCTACTGGACCGATAAGGGTCTGCACTATGTAACAGCCAAATTGCCCTTGTGACTCTAAAAACCTTGAGGACCAGGTATGAACGGACTTACCCCGAGGCTTCCTCATCCTCGGCACCCGAGGCATCATACAAAGTTCTCTTCGGAAGCTACCTCTGAAACTGAAGGGAATACTTGGATGGAAACAAAAGTCAAGCTTCCTGCAGAAGAAAGCAGAATTTCACATTACTTGGAAAACTTTGGACATTGTTATCTCCAGCGTGTGAAAGAAGCTGTGGAATGAACTTCTAAGCCCTATGCTCTATTTCTACAAAGCATTTGCTTGCTTGTCTTTAGCACCCTTGTGCTAGACATACCCTTTTTCTTACTAGCAATATTCTTGAACAAATATTACATACTAACTCTCTAAAACAGCAAGGAACTTTGAAAACTGCTTATCTTCAAATGCACAAGTATTTGTAGCTCTTCAGATAGGAATAAGACGGATTTGGCTCACGAACCTTATAATACTTTCATAGTAACTGCTTTTCGATTTCACCCTCCGTGCACAAATTTCTTCTGACCACTCAGGAAATCTGGAAATGAGGGTTTGCTTTCTCACACGCACGTAGCTGATAGTTCAGTGCCAAGAGATATAGGACAGGGAGTATGTTCACATAACATGTAATTTAGCTGTAAAGCTTCTTGCCACAGCATCGTCTGGATGCTAAATGTTCCTAAATGTTGTTGACCTAGGTTCAAGGGGACCCTAGGCAATTTCAATTCCAAGGGAAAGAAGTCCACTGATTGTTGAAAAAGGCATAGAAACCACGCTGGCTCAGTAAACATCTGAGATGCAAACAGCTGGATGATGGGAGAGTACTTGCAAATATATCATATGTCCTCGCTCCGTTCTTACACTCTTGCCCGGGCAATAGCTTTTGGATACCGTTGGAGAAAAGATACCGCACTGGTTGAACTTTGTCTGACCTCTCAGGGTTATTTTTTTAAATTTACGGGAGAAAATACAGCAGGCTAAATGTTAAAACATACTAGGGTTTGGAATAGAGGGAGGAAAGGTTTTGAAAGATTCATTTGGAATCTAACTTCACTGTATTTTACAAATAAAAACTTTTAGTAACTATGTTTGCTTTGGCTAACTCTTCAGGAGCACGCGAGACTGAACCGTCCGTGCCAGGGTGTTGCTAACTACATTCTTGGGGAAAGGGGGAGGCAATTGTTGAAGTCCTGTCAAATGCATCATTCCTTGTGCTGTTACAAAACCAACCTATATTCAATCTAAAATGATTGCTAATAAGTATTAACTCCTCTACCAATTGTTCCGCTTCAATCATGTTTTCTCTTGCTGTCCTTCATCTGGATATTTTTAGCGTTATCATTTTTTTAAGATGTGACTGTGTGTTCGTTGCTTCTTCTCTGTGCATCCCTCCCAATTATCTTGGTGGGTATTTTTCTCTCAGCCCCCTAGAACGGGTTTATTTCTGGTTTACTCTTCCCTGTTGGTTTCCGTGTGGTTATGTGGGAGGCTGCACATTCTTTATCAAAGTGGAGAGCCATGATTAGTCCATTCAGAAAATGTAAATGCAGCCTTATGTGTTATGTAGCACTGGAGAAAAAGAGATAGGCTGTAAGGAGCAATAAAAGCAGTCAATAATGGAACACAGTGTTAAGCCCTGTAGGTAGGCCTGGATGATCACAGTGACGTCCACACTTCAAATTTCTAATGGAGCTAAATAAACATACTGAACGTGCGTACTGCTGTCTGGGGAGAGGTAATCAGAGCGCAATCCTGTCCTGCTGAAATCCACTGCGATTGTGCAGCCTTTGCTGTTAACGTTCACTGGATTTGTGTCTCCCTTTCTCTATGTGTTCCATTATTTATCCCAAATTTCAGACTCTGTCGCCTCAGCTGTTTCTGTCTGAGATGTCCCAGGAGCTGGAAATACACTTAGTAGTTGATAAATACTTGTATTTGATTATGCTCACTGCTTCAGGTTGCCAACTGC
The DNA here is from genome assembly GCF_965231255.1 of Vanellus vanellus. Lineage (NCBI taxonomy): Eukaryota > Metazoa > Chordata > Aves > Charadriiformes > Charadriidae > Vanellus > Vanellus vanellus. The sequence goes on along the minus strand of NC_138926.1, from coordinate 7,780,473 downwards.
TAACGTTGGGGATGTATCAGCAAAATCAACACTATTGAGAATGCACCGCGCAATTTGCAGCTTTATAGAAAAATGAACTCTTCGCCAACATCTCAGGTTTTTGAATCATGCTCCTCTGAATGCTGCAGCTGAGACAGTAGATCAGAGAAGTTAAATTTGTTACCCAATACATTACACCTTGCAAATTACTTGTCCAAACCGAATCCTCACCCCAAACACTATTTAGGTATCTCAGGCAATTTGGAGTTTTAGCAAATTAAGATTCTGTCTGTAACAGGCACTTTTCTGACCTCCAGTTACCTCTGCATCTGCGTATTTCAAGCTTTTACACACTTGTATGACAATCCAGAAAAATGTGATTACGTATGGGATTACTGAAATCTGAAGTTGGATTTCTAACCTTTTTATCTGTTTTCTCTGGTGACCGCTCCAGGCAAGAATCCCTTTGAGGTACAGCCTTATCTACATGCTTGGGAATCTAGCGCTCTCCCACATCAGCGAGAACGGGGTGCCTCCAGCCAGCCTGCTTTCCTTTAGACATTTACACACAGATTTAGGAGTCAAATTGTAGTCACCCATGCTTGAAAAGCTACAATTATAAAGATCTTATTAATTTAAAAAGCCCTAAATATAGAAATGCCCCCCATATCTACCATTAAACAGCAAGAATCACCCTGGTCCCAGCACATGAATCATTTATCATCCCCGTGAGGTTATGGATGCTTTACAAATGTGTTTGTGATTGTACAGGAATACTTCAGCCCACCGTGACTCTGAGTGAAGAAGCTAGGCGTGTGTAAGCTCCTTAGTTGCACTTTCTTAATGACAAACCAACAGTAAGAATTAAAGGGTTTTAGTTGTCTTACTGACTAGGGAATCAAAAAGTCAACAGCAGAATCTCCGTGCTAGTAAGGATTCCTACATCTCCGTGTTATTGGTTTGTTTTCATTTGTGAAGCATTTGTATCTCAAGTTGGTCATGGTCCATGACTGGGGATTCTAGCCTTCGCCGGTGTAACAGGAGGTTATTAAAGCTTTAGAGTTACTATGGTTATTTTACAACTGCCGACGAAGATACCAGTGAACTTTAGGTTTCCCCTGGTCTTTCCTCTCTAGAAAACTAGACTAAAAGAGCAGTCTTTTCCTCAAATTTTGCAATTGCTTGTAAAGCAGGCTGTAGTGTTTCCAAGGATAGCACTGGGGCAACTGCTAGAGAGAGAGTTGCCAGGTGGAAGGCATCCCTGGGTGCGGATCTGTTTCCGGATTGAAGACAAGGGCTGAGTAAATGGCAGCACATCTGGTCACATGCAGTTTCCATCCCCATCGCTGGCTGCTAGCCTGGCTGTAGCTCAAAGTGTCTGCACGGCACTTTGAAGAAGCTGAGCTTAGGATATCTGTTAATAGCTACAGGGCTTCATTCCTATCTGTTAATGAGTACTGGGCACTGGAGTTCTGCCTGTAGATATTTCTGAGCACGGATCATACGAGAGGAGGCCAACGCGTTTATATTGCAAGGCAGGCAGACTCTCAGGGACTCCCCTGGGAGCTGGGTCAGGCCCTCAGAGACACAAGACCGGGTGTTGAACTCGCTGCACACAGCTCACTGCCTTCAATAAAATAACCTCAACTTTACACAACTGTATTGCTAAGGCTCGCGTGTTTCAGGCACACAAAGGCAGCGCTCTTTTAAAACATCTTATTCTGCTACCCCCGATCACAACATTGCTTCCAGAGAGCTGCAACAACTAGGGCTAGCTGAAAACTTCATGGCCAAAACTACTTCCATTGAAAGCGGAACTGAATTAGTATTTTGCAGAAAGTAACTGCTTTTCTCACAAGTTTTCTTTCTTTCTTCCCCCCCCCCCCCCCCCCTACAAATTCAATAATTTCTTTGCTAACACATTTTGTTTAGCTGCAAAAGTTCTGGGTTCAGAGCTTCTGACAGAGGTTAACGGAAGAGAGATCATTTCTATCACTGGCATTTTACCATTCCCTTGTTCCACACCACCAGTAGAGTCCAAATATTCTTCTAGACTGGAAGCATGTGCATTTCCTTTGAAAGACGTTTTACTAATAAAAGGAGAAATCCATACAATGACGATGTCCAATTATTCATTATGTAGGAGGATGTTTATCTACATGCGATGCCTATTTCTTTGCAGTTTCCTTTGTCATCCTTTCCAAGCATTATTTTTATTTATCTGTAGATGTTTTTTTTAATCAGTGTGAAGGAAGAATCAATTAGGAAATGACAACAGTAACAGAAAATGACAAAAAAGGATAATAATACAGTTGAGATCCTTTAGGGCTACATTTTGCAATTCAGTTTACTGTTGAATTTCTGATTCAGAAGGCCTCAGAGTCATACCCACAAAACCTTAGCATAAGAGACATTGTTTGTAGAGACAATAAACATACTGTAGAAGAAGAATGAAAAAAAACCCAACCCAATATGCAAAGGAAATGTTAAAGTAAAGCAATTACTAAATACGTGCAGGAGATAGTTCACTAGCTTGGACATTTCCATCAGCGTTCAGTGTCTGCCCCAAAGATATTATTCTGAAGACATCCTTAATGTGTCAGGTGTGACAACATCTTGACCACTAGGAATGCGGCTGATTTCGATGTGAGTGCAGAATTAAAGTCACAGGCAAAACCAGGAACCCACGATTACAGAGCCAATCACAGCACTGACAGACGGTAGGATTTTTTTTTCCAGGAGAGACCCACAGGCTCAAGAAGGGGACCTGTGCTTGCGGCATGAGCGTATAAAAGAGAACATCTCTCCTCTGCACTGTTATAATGCATTTCTTGTAGGACGACAAAGGCCAGTGCCTGCTGGAGGTTTTTCCTGGACTTCTGTGCTTGTTTCACCTCCAGCGAGTAGGGCACGTGTGTTCAGATCACACACGTTTTGCTTCTAGTCTTCTGCACCCCCTCATTTATATTGCTGATGAATTAAACAGCCACTGAAGAGAGGACTGGATTTAGTCCTGCCTTAACTTTCACAATAACTTGTGCCTAGCACTCCATAATTAAAAACATTACTGGCTCTGGGTAACGTTTCATCAGAAAGAGTATCTGCTCCCCGCCAAATTCATGACTTTCTGGAGCTCTGTTAATGACTTTGTGGATTAAAGAAATATGGAAAGAACATGGAATTCATAACTAGAGCAGGTCTAGATTACTGGTTTTATGAATTGGATTCATTATGGCCGTTGTATGCAACGGCTGCACTTAAAAGCCTCAGATAAAACGGAGTATTGGCTGTATTAAGTGCTAGATGTGCGTGCTGCGAGGAAACGGGTCCTGCCAGCCAGAGATTGTGCTTCTTTACAATTTGGGCAGTTTCAGGCTTTTTTTCACTATGCCTGACAACTGGGCGCAGGTAAATTCTACTGGAGGAGCTGTTGGTTGGATGTATTTGACACAGATACTCTGTTCACCGCTTCCGCCTGTAACCTCAGCCAGTAAATCTGGAGGGTTGTGGGGCTGCTGGCCAAGGGTGCTGGGCACATCAGTTCTGCCAGCAAGCCAAGCCGCCGCTTCTGTGGGAAGCAGAGGGGAGCTGGACCCACCCCCAAGGCGCCTGGGTATTATCACGATAGAAACAGCAACAGGAACAGTGATTCCTTTCTGGTCCTCTCCTGTTGCTCCTTTTGTAGATTTAGCTCGTAAACGTTTTAGGGCAAAATGGCTGTATTTTGTATACTGAAGCCTTCTGTATACTAATGCCTCACGGCGGGCTGAAAGTTTTGCTGGCAGTGTCAAAGTCAAGGGGTAAAACTTCAGAGAGCCGCTGTTGAGTGTGCACAGCGATGCCAGGGCTAAGACAGAGCTAGCGAAACACAGGCAAAAGCCCAGGTTGTCGGCTGGCCTCACCGCAGTGGCTCCGCTCCACTAAAATCCATAAAACATGAGCAGTGTTTCACTCATTCCTTGCCTTGAGATTTGCAGCACCCTCCCAGAGCCCCTTCTGTGTTTAAAACTAAATGTAATGTTCACGCAGCAAAGGCCATGGCAGGATTTACGCTGGCTACTAGTGCAAACGTGACCAGCTAGTCTGCGCTGGCCTCTTGTGAGAAGTAGCCAGTGTAGTAAAAAGCCCTGTAACCTGCTCCCACTTACAACAGCTCTCTCCTCTGACCAAGCAGACTTTTCTGCAATTTTGAAACTGAAATGACTCAAATCATTCAAAAAATTGAACATCTCTCGAGCACTGAAGCTTTGAATAACCTTTTCCCCGGCTGGGGATTTGTCAGCGGCGTTAGCGACAAAGCATGTGGAGCGCAGGTGGAAAATATATGTCTTTTCAAGGTTTCCTCCAGCTGTCAGATTAACAGGTCCTGCTCCCTCACTGAAGAATGAGCCCAAAGCCATGAACTGAGCAAGGGATACTCTAGCAACAGGCTGGAGACCCGGGAGACCAATCTATCCGTAGGCTGTGATCTGCCCGTGTGCTGTAGTTAGATTTCAGAATGCCAATGAGCTTGCCTGAATTTTAATGAAGGCCCATGGGAGAAGTTCAGTTTAGTGCCTTCTGCCTAGTAAAAACAAGCAGGACAGACAAAATCTTAAACCACTTTTCTAACGTCTTAGCTCAGGACGAGGCAAAATAGCCATGCGTTCACCTGGAAAACAAGTTGTACCACACACGATGAAAGCCAAACACCTGCTTTATCGTGGGCTGAATCACACACACGGGTTGTCTGAGGTCTTTAAAGAGATACAACGAGATGGCTACCTTCTCCTTCCACTGTCACATTTCACAAAACGTGGGAGAACTTAGTGTGGAGTGGAAGACCCCTCCGCTCTCAGGAAGCTTTTCTGACACCAGCCAAACAGTTCCAAAGGCCAGGCAGAGAAAAATATACCTCCCCAAAGGCATAGACAACAAACTTCCCTTCCCCCCCGCAGTGCGACTAGATGAGCATCTTTCTTTAGGAAACCAGAATAAACCCATTGAAATCGGTTAGCTGGTGAAGGGCACGAAAAGTAGCAACCGGAACCAAATGGTCTGTACAGAATGTTGAGGAGCTTCAACAAGTGAAAGCAAGTAAGAACCAACGCTCAAATTCTCTAGACATGTTTGCAAATCCTGTCCTCAAACACTGGCGCGATGAAGGCCAGTTCTCTTCCTCCCCTCTGTCTCCATGAGAGGCACATCAGGGCACAGCTGTGAAGCTGAGCACGGGGTGCTGGGAGCGCAGATGCTGGATTGCTATAGCAGGAGCACAAGGGAGTGCTTGACTCTCGCGATCCCGATGAGGGATTTGATGGTGAGTCAGGCAGGGGCAACATCAACATCGTAGACGTTTATCTGATCACATATGACACTTCTTGTCACATTGCATCTTTCGTTAGCTCAGCCAAAAGGCTGGGGGGAAAAGATGCCGGGCTCCTTTCTAGTCTGCTTCCCTGCTGAATGTTCAAAGGGGAGTGGCTGTCCTCAAGTGCCCCAGGGAAAAGAGGGGTGGGAGCGAGGGGTCACTGCACCATCATCAGAGGAGGACATGCCTGTGAATTTCCCCAGCCTCCGAAATGGGAATGCCACCAGGAAATGGGTCTGATCAGGGGTCCCAATGGCAAGTTGATAACTTGCTGCAAGCTCACTCTCTATAAAATTTACATTCTGCTACTTATTTTTTAATTGGTTCCCTGGCATTCTCAGGTGAGTTTTATTTGAAACGTTGCACATAGCTCTTCCTTTCTCTCACATGCCTGCTTGAGATCCAAATACATATGCCACCTCTGCTACACAAGCTGAGGGCCAAATCCATTTGAAGTGACGACAAAAATCCCATTGGGAAGAAAATCAGGCCTAGGAGTAATAATTCCTCCAAATACGTGAGCTTTTGTATCAAAACAAGTAACAGTGAAAAAGATCTGTCGCATAGTGGATTTCTGCCTCCATGAGGAGACTAAATTGAACAAATAGGGGACATGATGCAACAGCATCAGAATGGGAAGACAAACTGGAGAGGAAATATGTATTGCATATATAAAGGGTAGTGAACCGTTTTGCACATCTAAAAGACACTCAAGAAGGTTAGATCAAGAAGTTCAGACAAACACTTGTCATGGAATGGCCACGGTGCCGAGCGGGAACCCCGGGACTCTCCAAGTCCTTTCCGGCACTATGGCCACGATAACAGACGCTGCTTTACAGAAGCTGATGATCCAGCCCAATTCCCCTATGGCCGAAGGCCCACTCTGGGAGGAGATGTAAAAGGACAGGTCCAGAACCAGAGACGTGTTCTTCTCGCATTCAGCTTGCAAAGATGACAGAGGAGGGTGTTGAAAGCCAGGATTTAAGCTGAACAGTAGAGCTGATTTGGGTCAGGGATTAAATGATTAAAGATCATTAGGATTTGAAATTTGAGGAGCACTGGCTGATCTGTATAGGAGGGACACGCAGAGCCTCCTCGCCTCCCCTCTGCTGATCGTGGCCTGTGTTTGTACTCCTTCGCCAAGAGGGACGGGACAGTAATTCGTCTGCTGTTTTCCTGAAGTTTCAAATGCAGGGAAGTGGCACTTAGAGCAAGAAGGAGTCACATGAGTGTTGTGCTGATTGACACCTCTTCATCAAATCTTCTACAAAGAATCTATTAAAAGGGACTTCGTGGCAAATATTAGTCATATACGGTTTGGGGCAAACAGAAATCACAAAATCTGAAAAGGGAAGGGAAGGGAAGGGAAGGGAAGGGAAGGGAAGGGAAGGGAAGGGAAGGGAAGGGAAGGGAAGGGAAGGGAAGGGAAGGGAAGGGAAGGGAAGGGAAGGGAAGGGAAGGGAAGGGAAGGGAAGGGAAGGGAAGGGAAGGGAAGGGAAGGGAAGGGAAGGGAAGGGAAGGGAAGGGAAGGGAAGGGAAGGGAAGGGAAGGGAAGGGAAGGGAAGGGAAGGGAAGGGAAGGGAAGGGAAGGGAAGGGAAGGGAAGGGAAGGGAAGGGAAGGGAAGGGAAGGGAAGGGAAGGGAAGGGAAGGGAAGGGAAGGGAAGGGAAGGGAAGGGAAGGGAAGGGAAGGGAAGGGAAGGGAAGGGAAGGGAAGGGAAGGGAAGGGAAGGGAAGGGAAGGGAAGGGAAGGGAAGGGAAGGGAAGGGAAGGGAAGGGAAGGGAAGGGAAGGGAAGGGAAGGGAAGGGAAGGGAAGGGAAGGGAAGGGAAGGGAAGGGAAGGGAAGGGAAGGGAAAAAAGAGCTCTCCTTTCCTCTGGAATTCACTTCTTTTGGCAAACATTTTTGCAAACAAGCTTAGTGATAGGAGTGGCAATGAAAAGAGCAGATGTTGAATGAATGTTGGATGACACAAGTGGAAGGCAAATATTTGAGCTCCTCAATCTGAATTATTATTATTTACTTTTAATAAAGTATGGCTGAAGGGCTCGGAGCTAAAATATCTTTGTGCTAGGTGCTGCATAAACACAGGAAGCCTGACTGGAGGGAAAAAAAAAGGTTTGTTCAACTAAGGAATTAACACAATCTATTTCAGCAATCAAATTAAGTTATACGCTTCAAATGCCAAGCACCAAAATGTACGGTGAACATTAAACAGATAAAACCAAATCATTTAAAAAAATCCTTAAACATTTGCCTCATTTTAAACAGTACTTAAAAGCAAATATTTTGTTCAAATTTCAGCTGCCCCTATGCCTAACTACTGGGGATGGGGAATGAAGAGAATTCTCCAAAAATAATACAATTAGCTTTACTACTGATTAAGAGTTATTTGCAGACATGGGTGGATGATCTCAAACATATAACAAATTCTAAAAGAAGACAGATCACCAGTATCGTAAGACTGGGAATTTATTAGATTAGTCAGAGGCTCAGATCTAGTCAGAGAGATTTGGCATTAGGATATATATAAAAGAATGAAGAAAAAAAGGGGCTTTTGTACAGAACAGAATGTTAGGTCAATAGCAATGCAATACTTAATGAGAGCCAATGTCTTTTGAGTCAGAAGACCTGTCTCTGACAGCGGCCATCTCCACGTGAGAACGCGGGAGTGAAGTGATATGCAATACCTAGTCTTATCTGCAGCTGTTAGAGTTTTCATTAGATCCTGCAGTGCAACATCTGATTGTTTCCACAATTTGTTTCCAAATGAGCCCAACATAAGGCTTCGGCATGGGACTTTGTTTTTAAGAAATAAATTCTTTACATCTAAACACTGAAAATTGAGATCTGTGTAATATTTCTGGTTGGGTGTCCAAAATTGAAAGCGCACACAGTCAGAAGTGATTTAAAAAAATCTTTGTCTGCCCATCCTTTCCACCAAGCTGAGAACTGTTCAAGTGGGCTGCGTTTGGAGTAGCTCCAGCTTGCCAAGTGCTTAATCTGCCAAATGCTGAAAAGATTAAAGCTTGCCCTGTACCCACATATTCTTGAAGAGCAACAGGAATCAATGGCTTTGCTCCAACAGCCTGCCAGGCAGGAGTCGAACCTCGCTTCTTAATTACAGGTGGGTAGAGGGAGTGATGGGGTTTTCTGGAGGGAGATTATTGCAAGAGGAAACTATTTATACCTGCTTCCGTTCTGCGAGGAAAACGAGTCATCCGCGACGGAAACTGCCCTTCTATGTTTGAGACGACTGTCTGTGCCTTTGTCCAGTCTCCTTTGAGGAGGGCTAGCAGTGAGACCACAGGCTCTAATGGCTGCTGCGACGGTCTAAGAGCCCATGCTAGAAGTCTCGGAAACCTGATCTGAGGGGGAAACAGTTCTGAATTGTCTAAAAATGTTTGCAAAATATATTCCAAAATTGGGTAACCAACATGTTTCGAGTTAGAGCTTTTCAAAGAAAAGGGCATAATTTAACTAAAATTTCAGTGTAGACAGGGTTTCTTTGGTTGTTTTTTTAAATTATTATTTTTTTTTCTCATTTTGACATGAGGCGTTTTAACAGGTTGGAAATCCTGATAGGCCCTAAAAACCTCATTTATGAAAAAAAAAAAAAAAAAAGAAAACCAACCCAAAACCCAACCCACTCTAGCTTTTCCTTGCAAAAGTTATTAGTTTTGACTGCTAAACATATCGGAATGGGAAAAGGTTAAAATCGGAAAGTTCCAAGTAATTTCTGATAAAACCCTATGACAAGCTGCAGCTCTTGAATAAAGAGGCGGCCTTTCTAAAATGGAATCTGCTTTTTATTAGCAGAAAAACATGCTAAAGCAAGTTAAGTGTGCATTTCTCCACCTCAGGGGAAGATATCACTGAATTCTTCCCTTCCATTAGGACTTGCGAAAAAACCTTGCAAGCCTCTAATTAAGGGTGAGATTTCCAAAGGACATGAAAGCAGGAGGCAGTCAATTCCCAGTGAAATTCAGCCTTAGAACATCCTTCTCCAAATGGTCCAGACTGGTGTGTGCGCTGGTTTTCAATAGGGAGGGCAGTAACACACTCTGTTCCCTTTGTGCCACTTCTGCCTATGCCGCAGCAGTCCTGGGAAACGTTTTGCTCCATCAGCACAGTACCAGGGATAATGGACAAGTGCTCTGGGAAAAGACAAGCTTCTTCCCTCCCCTCCCTGCAATGCAATTCCAAACTCGGGTGAAAATTTGTGGGGAAAGAGGGATGAGTAATGCACTGATGCCACAATGGAGAACTGAGAAATCGAGTGACTTCTTGAAGTCAAAAGCGTCAGTGCACCTGCATTAAAACCTGGAATCAGCCTTGCAGTTCTCGAGTTACAAGGCTATGGCAAGAAGATCACCCTGCACCAAGTCCCGCAGGAAGGAAACTCTCTGCGTTCCAGAGAAGGGCTGCTGTGGTTCTCCTCACCCTCCGTCCCTGTGCTGCTGTTAGGGAGGCGGTGACTCACATTACGGAATTAGTGCAGAGAGCTCTGAACAATGCAATTATTGAGAAGTAAAGCGCTGTGAATAGAAAATATTGTGGCATCAGCGAGCGTGGTTAAAGTCGGTGACTCAAAGGCCTATGTGGCAGGAGCGTATCATATACAAACCCCATGCTAATAGCACTCCTGAGCACTTACAGGAGGAAGTGCTTAGATTAGGTGCTTCACAACACACTCCAGGGGGACATATGCACGCTTTCTAGTAGGAAGATCCAATTAGATATTACACAAGACCAAGTGGAAAGCAGTAATGTTTCTGAATCAGAAGTGCGCGATAACTCTGGTTAAAATGCCTTGCGCTCGTGTTCCGAATAACAAAGGATCTGAAGAACGGGGAGCCATGTAGAAAGGCAGAAGAGGAGGAGGCTTTTGCAAGAACTGCTGTATTGGATAGACACGAAGGTTGCACAGTGCTGAAGTTAGAATTCAGCCCCCCTAAAAACCCCGGCCTTGTCAAAGCCCCTGACAAAGCCAGGATCTTTGTCGCTAATTTCTGTACCTCTAGGTGCAGAGGGAGCTAAGCCGACTGCTTGTGTAATCTACTTATTACTACTTACCACTAGGGAAACGCAAGGAGCGCAGAAAGACAAGTTTGCCCAGTCCTGCCCTCTGAAGAGATACAGTCAGTGCTCAGAACTGCTCCAAATGTAATTGCTGCCAGGACCTCATCAGCCATGACTGTCAAATCCCGGCTCTATTTGCATGTACTACTCAGTGCCCGGGAGGCTCGGGTTTATTTAAAGCCACCGGGACTTCGCTTATTGCGTTCAGTGCATCGCCTGATCCTGGAGTGTCGGATGCCAAGGCAGGTGCCTGGGATTTTTCATCAGCATTAACAGTGGCAGTGGGTACTATGGTTCTCAGGTCAGGACAGAATTTACAATCTTTTCCTAATTCCTGACCTTTCCTCCTCCTTCTCAATGTCTGCACACACTGTCCCCTGCGTGGAACTGGATGGGAAGAGGCTCTTGCTCATTGCTAACTGTTGCACAGCTTCCTTCCTCTCCAGTGAACCGTGACCAGGAACTCACAACACCGACTATAAATCCTGGGCTTACATGCAAAAAATGGTGAAACTGCTCCAGAAGCTGCTTTCCTTTGCGCAGTGCTCCTGAACAAGGAAACTCCCCAAACACTCTTTCCCCTTCTCTTCCTCTTCCACCACCTCCCGACTCCCAACGAATATGTTATTTCCCCTGACTGGAATGCCTCAGTCGCATTCTCAGTGGAGCCCAGTAAACAGCATCAGGAGACATCTTCAGGACAGAAGGGATGTCAGTTTGACAGCTTTCCTGTGGCCCGTTGATTCCAAGATTTCAGAGGAAAATGAGGGAGGCACTGTACTGTGCAAATTTCACTTAGACGTTGATTTCTGTGAAACAGAAATGCCTTTGGAGCAAATCTGCCCCTAAATACCTTTCTCACACAGTCCTAGGCTAGACTTCCAGTTACCTGATGGGTACGTCTGGGTAGAAGCAATTAGAAGAAAACAGGCAATCTGGCAAGAGCTGCATGCAGGAAATACCTCGGGAAAGGGAGGTAGAGACTGTTCTGAGACCGCTGTGGAAACCGTGGGTCTGCCAGCGCGATATTGTTGCCGGTGGCTTTCGCTGTTGTTTTTCTGCTAGGCCTACGGAGAGCTCAGCCACTGGGGCATCCTGGCAATCGGGAGCCCCGAGCCGAGCAGCGTGACTGTGCCTGGAGTCCTTAGGAAGGCTTGCCCCCCGAAAGCATGCTGAGCCAGCCCCCTTCCCAGCTCACGCCGGTGCTGCCAGCAGCGCCCACGGCGCGCTGCCTGCCCGCGGAGAGGGCACTCGGCCATTGCTCAGGCGAGGGAACAGCTCTCGCAGCCGCGTCCCTCAGCTCCTGCTCCCGCCTTTACCAGCCTGCTCCCGGCTGGACTCCAGACTTCATCTTAAACGCAGCACATCTGGGGCAAAGCCTTAGGGAATTTCATACCGCGTTACAACGAAGCAAAGGCTGCCCGCGTGTTTTGGCAGCCAGGCCCAGATTAGCTCTGAAGGCCACAGATCTTTACCAAACAGAAGCCAGATGCTGCAGTGACACGTGTCATAGGGTCTGCGAGATGCTGACGCTAGCTCAGGACCAGGGCTGTGAGTATTTTATCCCTGAGGGTGTTTCTGAGCAGAGTAAGAACCAAAAAAAGCGTTACACCTTTGCAATTTCTGAGCGAAAAAAGACATTTGCACTGACTCAGGGCATGCCTGACCTAGCCCAGAACTCGGAGGAGCAGAGGGCAGCCCCAGGATACCGTTCAAACACAGGTGACATGTAGGTATGAGTTTCTGCTGGAGCTTTTACCCTCAGCTTCCCAGTGAGCTGTCTGGTACATCTATCTCCGCTTAACACACATTTCATGTTTCAGATCCTGCCAGAAAGACAAACAGTTTTGCTGCTGGCAGTTGTGAACATTACACACTTGCCAGAGAGATGTCATGCTTGTTTGCCACAAGTGTAATTAGATGATCAATCACGAGGAGCCAAGAAGAAAGACCGGCATTGCAAACAAACATATTTTTCAGCTTGCTCTCTGAAAAGAACGGGGAGTTAACTACAAAGGAGCAAAAAGCTCTGGCTCTGCATTCACAGCTTCTACCCTGGCTCCCTTTCCCCGGTCATTTCCAGCAGGGAGTAGCGGCCAGAGAGCAGCTTGCCTCCAGTCGCTGAAACGCATCTGGAAAGCTCGGGAACTTGTGGAGAGAGGGGCTATCTCCCTCTGGATGGCAAACTGCTTCCCGGTTAGGCCACGCTTGAACAGGGGCAGTCAAGGAAGTTAATGTAAAGGAGATCGGCACAGACCTGGGCGTACACCGGCTCCGACAGAAGGGCAAAGCAGCAGAGATGCTCTGTGCGATGCAGGCATGTTGCTGCACTGCTGGCATCGAACACAAGGCTGTAACCTTGCTGCTCTGTCCCGCCCTTGACCTCACAGTAAATCCATATCTGGATTAGCTCAGCCATACAAAAAATCTGTGTGGACTCTGTATGGGAATTAACGTGGCTTTACTGCAGTTAATTCACAAAGGAATTTGTTCCATTTCAGGACTCTCCCCACATCTGCATCCAAAGTCTCAGCTAAAACTGAGACTCCGTTTTGCCTCTGGCGGTCATGTACAGGGATGGTGAAACTCAGCAAGGTCCCACAAGGACAGGGCATAGCGAGGTGCTATGACTACTACCTTTTTTTCTATTTTTATGGTCCCTTCCCTCTGCCTCCATATGGAAGTGCAGCTGCCCGGACAACACAGTAAAAAGCACTTGCTTTTCTAGTCAGCTTTTTAAAGTGGTTCTTTTCTTCTCTACTGCGAAACTGTCAGCAGTAAAATAAAAAGTGCTCCTTAAAGCAGTACTGAAAGACTCACCAGATGCTCTAATGGCCACCGTAATGCTTCCAAATGATGCCAGTCCTCTGTCTGGAGAAATTAAGAATATTTTTAGGACTGAAAACTCTAACTCTCAGAAGTTAGGAATTAACAGAGTTGTCCATGTAGTTGTAGTTTCGTACCGTATGAATATGTACTAGATACAGCCTTTAATTGCATGACCACAATTTATACTGTGTTTTAGTTTCCCTATTTCATGCAAAATATTTGGAACTTTTTTTGTGTTTAATTTTCCCAAATTATTTTTCTTTTAAATAGAAACACCTAAACTTTTAACTCGTATAACATTCAAACGTAATCTTTTAACTTTCCTCATGATGACCAGCTGCATAAAAAGACAAAACTGATTGCTGTAAAAGCAGTTCTAGTGAAAGAAAAAAAAATAATCTTGCAGAAGCTGTAGGAGGAGACGAAAGAGAATTTTTGCTCACTTTATGCAGGGCCTTCTATACGCTCCCTAACCCCCGTCAAGTAAACGCCCGATACGCGGACATGAGAGATTAGCTGTATAGGGTTCCTCCAACACCACCCCTGAGTTGCAAAGGGCTGTAACACGAGCAGGGCGAGAATTACTGTGGGCACGACTCACCCTTGTCTATGGCCTTTTCTCCATGAAGCACAGTTCTGTTTTGTGAACTGCAGTCAGAGCTCAGGAGAGAAGGAGCCAGCACAGGACCAAGGGGCTGATCCTGCACATATCAAATCATTCCACTCCTTTGATTCTTTTAAGATACTTTTCCATGTTCCTGCTTTTTTTTTTTTCCTTCCATCCTGCATTTTATGCATGTTTCTGCCTTCTCTAGATAGTTTTTCATTATCAAAGGGCAACAGGAGAAAAGAAAAAACTGTTGCTGCATTTAGCATTGATTTTTCCCCTTCACTCTGAGTCACATAAGCTAACATTTAATTAATTTCTGACACTTTGACAGTTTCTAAGAAGACATTTGTAGAGCTATCAAGTGCTGCTGATAGCACTGTCAGACAGACACTTTTTGAATTATCAGCTATTAAGGACCCATATGCAACAAATTTCCAAGGATTATTATACAAATTGTTCTTTGAATGAGAAAAGCACACAAAAGCTCAGTGATACATAAAGAAACCATTGTTCCCAGGTGAATTTGATATTTGCAAATGTTTTGCTATTTTGATCACTTCCGGGGCTTAATAAATTGAATTCACTTTTTCTTTTATTAAGAAAATTAAATGGCCTGTTTTGGGATGTCTGCGAACATGGCCAGATTTTCAAGTCACAGTGGCTTTTATGGAGATACAGCTTGAGAAACATGGAACATTTGATTTTAGGAAGTGCTGAGCAGTGGGCGAGGTCCTTTGAAGATCTCTCAAGCCAGAAACCCCCCAAAACAAAGCAGCCAAAATCTCCAGTTGCTTTTAAACAGCTCTTACCTTTGCTCGTTGATCACGCTCTCTGACACGTCACCATTTCTTGATGTAGTGACTGCTTCAGACCCAGGTACAGATCTCTATACTTTGCTTTTAAACACACAAGCAAACCTGGCAAGGGGCTGAAATGATCAATGTGGATTAATGCCATTTCAGAGACCCTCTGCAGCTGTGGGTGGCGGTTCGGGTATGACAACTCTATCTAGTTTTGCTGGCCTCGCTGTACTAATTTAGCAGTTGACAAAGAAGCTCTGTTTCAACAAATAGGACAGATCTGTATTTCACCTGGCTCAGCGGCACAGCTATGACTTGAAGTTAGCGTTCGTCTGCCTCTGCTGTCTGCCAGAGCCGTGTTATTATGACCAGGCTGCTCC
The DNA here is from genome assembly GCF_965231255.1 of Vanellus vanellus. Taxonomy (NCBI): domain Eukaryota; kingdom Metazoa; phylum Chordata; class Aves; order Charadriiformes; family Charadriidae; genus Vanellus; species Vanellus vanellus. The sequence goes on along the minus strand of NC_138926.1, from coordinate 7,765,446 downwards.
ATTTGCTTGTCCTTGGAGCAGCTGGCATTAGCGGTTCTGGTGAGCTCAGGGAACCTATTAGCTCATACCGTGAAAATCAGCTCAGGGCTCCTCTCCTCGTGGCCTTTGTGGCTCTCTGAAAGGCGGACTCCGGTGCACGCCAGTCAGATCTGAGCATGTCCAGTTCTGCCAGTACTACCGGCTCAGTTTTGCAGAGGACAGGGATGATTCGCAGACTGAGGCAATACTCGTATTTTAGCTGCTTTAGCAAACACACATGATGAGGCAATCCCTTCTTTTTCGAAGTGTGCAGAAACTCCAGCAGGACTCAGACACGGAGTGGAAATACGCAGAAGATGGTGCTGACCATCACAAGCGCCCACTGCACAAATCCTGCCCTGGGAGCTCTTTAGGGAGCCCACCTAAATGGGAGCAAAAAGAGCCTCACCACACAGCCAGGAAAAAGTCTTTCCAGTATGCCAGAGCCTGTGGCCAACTGTATTACAATCTCATCGCAAATGTGAGATTTGTTTTTCATATGCTGGCACCAGGCAAAGACCCCAACACAGACACCTGCTGCCAAGGTCTGCATGATGCAGCATAGCTTTTAGCCAGTTTCTTACAATGTAGACATATGTGCAGGTGGATGCCAACAATCTAGGGGTATGCAGACTCCCATATATCACCGCTTCGCATCACCTGCTGGCATAAAATTCATATAACTTCATGGACACTCATGCACCTTCGCTAGCTTGCGCCATACAGGAATATGTCCTAAGAGATATCAGTTCTACTGTAGTCTGTCATCAGAGCAGAAACCATGACCTTCCCTTCACACATCACATCCCACACTTTAGCTTTGTTCATACATCTCCCTCGGCAGAGAGTAGCTTCTCGCTGTCTGCATTTGCAGCTACGTCGTGGTTTGGCCTCAGCCAGCAACAGAGACCCACGCTGCCGTTCGCTCGACGCCCACAGCCGTGGGAAAAATCGGCAGAAAAGGGCAAAACTCGTGGGTTGAAATAGTGTAATTTAACAGAACAGCCAAAGGGAAGAAGAAAGAAAAACAATAACCCCGATAAAGGAACATAAGAACGCGATCACAGTACCGCGGCGCAGCGACCGGACCCGCCCCGCCGCAGCCCGCCCGCGAGTGGCGACTGACTCCCTGGCCCCGGCGAGCGCCTCTTGTAGCCGGGCGTGGGTCACGTGGGATGGAATACGTGCCTCCCCTGCCGGCTCCCGGGGGAAATTAACCCCATCCTTGCCGGAACCAGGACAAGCTAGTAAATCACAAACCTCTCCATCCATCACAAACCTCTCCATCCAGACAGCAACGTTTCTTCAGAATATTGGTTCCCCCTTTCTGTTCAGTTCACTTTCTTTCTTTTTCCTCTTCATCCGTTGTTCTGGTTTGAGCTAAAACAGAACCAGTTTTCTCCCGAAGAGGATGCTTGGCTTTGGGAAGGAGGAAGGCTCTCTGGGGATCTGGCCCAGCTCCCCAGCAAGCCTCCCTCCTTCCCGAAGCCAAGCATCCTCTTCAGGAAACTGTGGCTGGAGGCGGCTTCCCGAACTGGGACCAGCCCCCCCGCCAGCCTGACCGTCACCGCTAAAGGGAAGGCCTCCGGGGTGCGGCACCGGGGCAAGAAGTACTTATCTGGTGGGGGAGAGCATCTGTCATTCCGCCTGAGTGGCCAGTCCGGCGCAAACCACGACATCCATAAAAAATGCCTGTAAGCCCGGGACCCGATCCATAACCAGTGGAAACCAAAGGAAGGCCTCTCGGTGACAGCCCCCTTACTGTGTGCCGAAAATGGCCCAGCTAGGGAAGGAGAGCAGAGAGGCAGCCCTGGGAGACAGAAAAAGCCCAAAAGACTAAAAACCACTTGCAGTTGTCTTTGCTATGCCCAGATAAAACAAACACAAAAACCTAAATAGGCTCGAAGATACTCTACAGCAAACCCCATGATTTGTTTATATGTTACCTTTGAAATAGTGCACAGTATGTGGCCATTGGCCAGGGAAGAAATGATGGTTTGCTGTGATGCTACAGATTTCCAAGGAGACCTGTCTTCCCTGTGCCAGGAGCGACTGGGCTGTGGGATGGCACCCAGTCGTGCCCCCACCATTTCCCCCTTTGCACTGCAACCTCACTGAGGGAACGGCAGAAGGCAGGCACGGTCCAGCCCTGACTTCAGAAGTGCTACTGTCACGTTTCATTATCATCACAATTCGGTTCATAGTTTTATTTATTTATTTATTTCCCTGCAGGAGGAAAAAGTAAGGAAAAGCAATGGGAAAAAAATAAAGAATACAGCCCAAAGCCCCAAGAAGCACATGAAAAATAAACAAAGTGGGTCACGGCACATCTGCCCTGACCTGTGCACACCTAACACGGAGCAGTTAGTGGTTAGGGACTGTCAGGGGAGTCGACACAAAAGTCCCAGGCACTCTGCCTGAATGGGCTGTGATGCAGAGTAACTAATATTTCTGGCCAGAGAAATCTGGGGGATGAACCGGAAATAGAAATTAACTTCTTGAATCCCTGCCTAGGTGTCTGACCATCAGTTCAGCCTCCCATCTAGGTCTTCATCACATTTCTAACCTGGCAACTATTTGCACACAAGAATTCAGGGTAGGGGGAAGGAGCTCCCAAGAGTGAGGTAGCACATGTGTAATGGTTTTATTTTTATTTTGTGTGTTGGCCTTTGACTGTCTTTTCACCATCTTTGTGTCAGGGTGGAGCTGGGACCTGGCACTTTTACCTCCATGGATCCCCTAAACCTCTCTTGGTACAATGGTGACATCGGTGACAGGAACTGGAGCAAGCCACTCAACGAGTCCAACGCAGACCAGAAGCCTCAGTATAACTACTACGCCATGCTGCTCACCCTCCTCATCTTTGTCATTGTTTTTGGCAATGTGCTGGTGTGTATGGCTGTGTCCAGGGAAAAAGCCCTTCAGACTACCACGAATTACCTGATCGTGAGTTTGGCAGTGGCAGATCTCTTGGTAGCAACTCTGGTCATGCCTTGGGTGGTCTATCTGGAGGTAGGTGACCTGGTTTTCTTTTGCAGTACTGAACGTTTCTGGTGGATGAGTATGCAGAGAGAAGGTTTAGCAGCCTGGACATCAGCTATTTCAAGACCTCCTGAATTTCTGCGAACAAAAGTGTTTTTAATTTCCTAACATTTGGTCAGATTTTTTCCAGGACATGGACCTGATAGCAGATGACAGGCTGACTTGAAAATACACTGTTGTTCAGAGGACTAAATGTCAATCCAATTGCATTGAAAATCTGGCCTCTAAATAGAGGCATCAAGAGCGAAAGGACCCCAATTTTGTTTTCAGAACTACGTAGATGAAGCATAAGAATGAGCCTGCAACAACATTATGGGCGTCACACTAATAAACTGCAGCAAATAGTAATCAAACCCCTGCTTTTGAAGGACGACAGTAGTGAGAAGAGCTGGCAATTGTAGAGGTAGGATGTAAATCCAGAGCTTTTATGTCACAATATACGAGGGAAACAGAATTGCAGGTGAGCTACTTTTCGTATTGCTGCCACTAGCACGTCACTTTGGTACAAGAGAGCTCTATACTTCTGCATACAGAGCCATATTTTAGTGGCACTGTGGTTTGTGAAAGCCAAATGCTCCCAAGACCGCCACCTGTTTACTTGATGGCATATGACTCTTGCAACAGTGAATAGCTGAAAGAACGAAATGAACCTCTAGGGAAAAGAATAAGAGAAGATACACAGCCCCTCTCCCTTGGGCCCCTTGGCTGGGTTGCCCGTGTTCTTCAGTCGGCTGAGAGCTGGCATGCTGGTGGCGATCACAACCGAGAGACTGACTGGTGGTGAGAAAGCGTAAGACTGAAACTATATTGAGTTTACAATTACTTTTCAGGCACTTGTTTACGAGAGCAAATGATAAAACAAAGAGGAGAGCAGGGGAAGAAGCCATAATCAATTAGCCCACTAAGTATTAATGCAAAGCAAAACAAACCCAGTCACATGACATAGGCTGTCAAGAAAGCACAATACCAATTACTGGTCTAGTTGATTATTGTTTTCGTGGCACTTTAAAAATGTAAAGCATCGTGCATCTGCTAAAGCTTATTAACATGACCACAGGCTGGTTGTGACTGTAGTCAGTGCCTCTGGGACTAGTTATGCTCTTCTATTCTATTCCTCTTTGGTGACAACCCATTGTAAGCAGAGGCCTATGTTGTGAGAAGCTCTTGCTCTCTTAGGCCCAAGTATAAGAGTCTCTCAGACGCTTCTTATTTTAACGTGAAAGAATGAAGCACAAGTGATGTAAGATACTTTCCCCTTTCTGGGCTCGTGCGTAAACGGAGCAGGTCAGGAACCGCAGCTTCCTTAATCTACCAAGTAGGACAATCAGGCCTCTACATCTCAGCAATACATTTTTTTTCTAATTTACTTTTGCCCTTTCTGCTCTTATCCACACTCTGCTAAGCTGACTGCTAGCTTGAAGCAACAAAAAACTTGACACATACTTGCTGACAGAGAAGGAGCCATTGGACTGAGGTGGGTTAGGCACACTGTGGTCCCTCTCTGGGTCTGCAATCTGAAACCAAAACCGGGCAGAACCCTTGGTTCTGTAAGTATCTTCATTTTTTTTTAGGCTTTATGTCACAAGCCCGGACAAATATGAACGTCAAAAGGAAATCCTTTTAAAAATCAGCCTCGATGCAAACAAATCTTCCTCCAAGCTTCGGAGGTTTCTCCTACGTAAATGAAAGCACTAAGAGAAAGAACTGCTGCAGTTTACAGCATCTCCCATAAATTTGAAACTATGCGTTCAGGAAACTGATTTTGCAGAGGTTTATATCTGGCTGGAAACCTTTGCCTTTGGGCAAATTCTCATCAAAGTTTCTGATGTAACTGTCTCTAAAGTGCTTTTTTAATCACTGAGTATTCATCTGTCACTCAGGCTTCAATGCAGTCATTCTTTCTTTCTTCTTTATGCTGCCTATGGTTATGTATATCAGAGCAGAAATAACTGAAGAATAGATATCTTATTAATTCTATTTTCAAATGCAGTAGGACTATTTTTATTAGAGGGAAATATACTTTTTTCATCACATGTCAAATACAGCAGTCCTAATAATTGCTATTAAACTTAATTGGCAAAGTTCAGTGTCAATAATGAGATAAGTGAAGAGAAAAAGGCTACTGGTAACTGGAAGTGTTATCATTCGTTCTTTGTCTTTATCACAACACGTAGCATGTTGAAGAATTTTCATTCTAAATTAAATTCATTTTGTTCACAAAAAAGAAACGTGAGGAATTTCTGCCCCGATTTTTTAAACTAAGAAACAAAGAAAAAGCTCCTGCTTCTCTACCGCTGACCTTTGCTAGGTATAATTGCAAAAAAAGTGTCTAATAAAAAGCTATAAGCACAATTAGGGGTGCTCAGGATATAAAATTACTGTGTTTCCTTCCCAATACTTCTTTGCAATGCTTGAGACGTGTTTAAGCTCCTACATAGTTCCCTCTGAGGAGACTTGCGCTCCCTTATGCTGTTGGAATATGAGCCCAGGTTTGTGTTTGCCGTTTGGGCTGCCCAACTCCATACAGAGTAACAGGATGGAATTAGGAAGGACAAAATCACACCAGTCCTCAGGGGACTGCTTTAGAGAATGTTTTGGATGGAGCGGGGTACTTCCTTTGTGGCCGTGCCGTCATTTGAGACCTTTAGACTAGACAGGACAAAGTCCTTGAAGGCGCTCAAAGGCAAACGATCCTACTTGACAGAGTCTGTGACTGATTGCATGTGACCTAATTCCAGCTGGAACTTGTGTAGACAAAATTCTGATCCCTCTTGAACCAGCAGAATGCCAGCTACCAGCAAGCATCTCTGTCTTTGTGCAAATGACTCCCTTTAGACCCTCTCAATAGCAGTGAATTCTCAGTGAATTCTTTTACTGACCTTATTCTCCCTCTTTGCAGGTGGTTGGCGAGTGGAAGTTTAGTCGCATCCACTGTGATATCTTTGTAACCCTCGATGTTATGATGTGTACTGCCAGTATCCTCAACCTCTGTGCCATCAGCATTGACAGGTGAGGGCTCCGTGGCAGCAAGCTGCATCAAATCCACGGTAGCAAGTCACGGCCATCTTTATATGGTGTAATTATACCTGTGATTCAGAGACTTGAAAATGGCACGAGCTACAGGTGTTGACATCTTTTGAAGAGCAATTTAGGGGACGTAAACGAGGTCAGAGCAGGGGTAGCATCAGAAGCAGACGCAGAAACGCTCGCTGGTCTTGAGAATATAAATGGAATTGTCTGTGCGTGTCCCCATTAGTTCAGTCCTGCTGTTTATGTACTCGAATCGTGAAGCAGTCGTCAGTGGGAAGGCAGCAGCTCAGAGAGAGTGGAAGAAAAATGCTATGCTAAGCTGACCCCAGCCTCATGCCTTCCAAAACAGGGAATGCAGACATCTTGGAGATTCATGAAACCTGACTTGCCCTATATTCTCTTGCTGGACCAGGCTTTCAGACACAGTAACTATGTGTGATTTCCCACATAGTTTGTCAGCGCTGCTCATAACTATAAACTGGGTTTGTATCTTCACACTGCAGGTACACAGCAGTAGCAATGCCAATGCTGTACAATACTCGCTACAGCTCGAAGCGCAGGGTCACGGTCATGATCGCTGTGGTCTGGGTGCTTTCATTTGCCATCTCCTGCCCACTCCTCTTTGGCCTCAACAACACAGGTGAGTGGTGATGCCACCTGCAACAGGAGATTGGCGTCTTCCTGGCTGTACTGGGTCCCCACGTAGGCTTCCGTTACAAGTCAGGAATAAACATGGGGATCAGATTTTAGGTGTATTGGGATGTATCTGTCCCTGTTTCAGGTGTCCTCACCCCAGACTATTTCTGTCAGTTGCTTCTGGATCTGTTTCATCTCTTGCTGTTCCAGACTAGTGTTTTAGACGCATCAGAACTGAGGTTACCTAGAAGGTTACACAACACTCGTCAATGTTACCTTAACATTTGTCCATGACAAAAGCAAAATCCCTCTTATACTAAAACATCTGAAAAGGAAAGTCATGGGACAAATAGCTTCACTGAGACAGGCAAGAAAAGCACTGGGTGTTCAGCCATCGGTTTCATAGGAAGACTGGATTGTGTACAGCGCGGGATCGGTGGGCTTCTAGTTATAAGGCAAGCAACAGCCAGGGACTTTGGGTCGTATGTGACTCCCTATGAGCCGAGGGGAGTTGGCTGTCTGGGTACCACTTCCAGCTGACATGGTGGTCGCCCCTGGAACCCAAACCCCTCACTTGCTGGGTACTCTGTGCCTTCGGAAAGAGGGAGAGAAGAGGGGGAAGCCGGTGCCAGCTCCCAGCAGCAGCGACAACAAGCCTGAAACTTTTTGTCTTCCAGACGAGAATGAGTGCATCATTGCCAATCCTGCCTTTGTCGTGTATTCCTCCATCGTCTCCTTCTACGTGCCCTTCATTGTCACCCTGCTGGTGTACGTGCAGATTTACATAGTGCTCCGGAAGCGCAGGAAGCGTGTCAACACCAAGCGCAGCAGCCACGGCCTGGACTCGGACACGCAAGCCCCGCTGAAGGTAACTAGACCCCTGCCTTGCTCTCCGCAGTCTCCGTCCTTTCCCCTTCCTGCTCCGCTTCATTCCCCAAAGCACGTCCTCCTTTCCCCAAATGGCACTAGCCGGACTAGGTGAAATACTGGCTCACAAAGGTGAATGCCGAGTCCCGTGCCATTTTGGGGTCCCGGTTACGCACTCCGGATTATCAGGTCACTGGCTGGGCGCTTCACAGGCCTCCCTGGATCTCAGGGGAGGCTCCATCAGCAGATCTGCATTAGGAGCCGCTTCATTAACCAGACTGCGTTTCCTTTGGCTCTGCTAAGTTTGGGCCGGGGTACCCAAGACTACAGGCTATACTATGTTCTGAGTCAGACCTGCTGTTGTGACGAAGAAGTTCAATGGAAATTGTTTGCGTGGCTGGGGTGCAAACTACATCGCTGGTAATGATACCTCCGCAGTGAAAACAGCCTCTCAAAGCATGAGATATGCGTATAAGTGGAGTCCAGCTGAGCGTGTTAAGTGTGAGGCCGCTTGTCAAAACGCTACTCTCGCAGCACATGCAAAACAAGCAGTAGGAATGTATAGTCCCGGAGGCACCACCTCCAAACTGCGTTGCCTCAGAGGCTCCAAACTGTGTTGCCTCAGAGGCCAGTGCCATGTCAAGCAAAGGAGGCAGGGATAGACAGAAGCATTAGCAGATCTTTGTGGTTTCTCTCCTTTGGTGAAAAGCATAAGGGATACTTGCCTCCGTCACTGCTCCTTCCGAGTAGTTTTCCATCATTCTTAGCACCGTAGTCACACTGATTAATTTCTGCTTCATGCCCTGTGTTTGTATTTCCACGTGCCTCCCTTACCAGCTTCCCTTCCCAATTAATATCTGTTTGTGTAACCTCTGAGCTGGTGCTTGCCCCTTAGGACAAATGCACTCATCCAGAAGACGTCAAGCTCTGCACAGTTATTGTGAAGTCCAATGGGAGTTTCCAAGTTAATAAGCGCAAAGTGGTGAGTGTTAAAGAGAAGTGGTAGCTTTTCAGAGCATTTAGCTTTCCCCTTTTCTCCTCTCAGGACACAAAATGAATATATGTAGGGTGGGAGAAAAATAAACTAAGAACAAAGGTTACCATTCAGTCTCAAAATTTAAATATTCTTCCCATTCCTTAGAGTGAAGCAGGGGCTTTAAGTTCACAGAGCTCAAAAAGCCAGACTAAGCTCACCTAAAGATCAGCTATAAAAGCCATGACATTATAACATTTTGTGTCTTTGATTTTCTTCTCCTCTCTGTTATTTATCTTAAGTCTTGGACTGCATTGACTTTGTTGGGTTTTGCTTGTTGATTTCGTTTTTATTTATGTATATTCTGAAAACGAACTAAAGACTACGGGGAGCGGAGACAGTGTCTCTCCTATTTCTTAGCCTCTTTGTGCAATAAAGGAGAGTCATTCACTGCAGTTCTGTCGATCCCATCTACCCGAAAGTATTCTTGTCTGTAAACGTTTTACAGCCCTTTCTCCAAGCACCTGCCAAAAAATGTAGGGAGAGAGAAGAGGGATTGATTGTTCTTCAACATCATCCAGCTTCACTCTGTAAGGAATGTTCATTGCTCCTCTCTGTGTATTTATCTGTCTTTATGTTGTGGACATTTGATTCTTGTCCAGGAGGCGGAGAGTCACATAGAAGAGATGGAAATGGAGATGGTGTCCAGTACCAGCCCCCCTGAGAAAACCACCACTAAACCAGCGGCACCAAGTAACCACCAGCTGGTTGTGCCAGTTGCATCTAATCAGGGCACCAACTCGACCCTGCAGGCGCCCTTGGATAGCCCTGGGAAAGTAGAGAAGAACGGACATGCCAAAGAAGCACCCTACACAGCCAAGGTCTTTGAGATCCAGTCTATGCCCAATGGCAAGACAAGGACCTCTCTCAAGACTGTGAGCAGGAGGAAACTGTCACAACAGAAGGAAAAGAAAGCCACTCAGATGCTAGCCATTGTACTCGGTGAGAGCGCACATTGGCTTCCTCTTGTGTTTCTCCAGAAAAGCAATAGCTACCCGGGATAAGGGAAGCCGGGCTGAATGTCCAGCGTAGACTGTTTTTCCTGGCCTCCGCAGCAGTACTCTCACTGGCTACGTTAGAGGATACGTAGGCAAGAGGCTGCCAATAGCAAGGCTACCTCCTTCCCAGCTAGGAACAGTGCACGGTGCCGTACAAAAGGCTCAGAAAGCTGTCCATCTGTGGGGTGCTCGGACGGCCAAAAGACAGCTAGGTGCAGGGGCAAGAGAGCTCCTGGGCTCTCTAGAACACAGAAAGCAGCGTAGCTTAGCAAGAAACCGGCACCTCCGAAGGCCAGGTTTTTTGAGGTAACTGGTCTAATTACATCAGGAACGAAGTTCTTTAGTACCTGGATACTCAGAATATAGACTATGAGACTTACCAGACAAACAGAAGGCTTATTCCTCAGGGAAACGCTTTTCCTGTATACCAAAAGAACCTTACTGTTCTCATAGTCTCAAAATTTGTCCAGCTTTCAGCAATCAAAAATCTGTCTCTTTCCTTTTCCCCCAGGTGTTTTCATCATCTGCTGGCTCCCATTCTTCATCACTCACATCCTGAACATGCACTGCGATTGCAGCATCCCCCCAGCCATGTACAGCGCCTTTACGTGGCTTGGATATGTCAACAGTGCTGTCAACCCAATTATTTACACCACCTTCAACATTGAATTTCGCAAGGCTTTCCTGAAGATCCTCCACTGCTAAAAGTAAAAACAGCAACCACACTTTCAAGAAAGAGAAAAAAGAAACTAATGCCATTCACGCGCACAAACGGGCAGCCATGGAGAGGTCTCGAGCTCTTGTATTGGGCATGAGGCCTACAGTGTTACAGCAGTGCCATGCCCACGCACCTCTTGGTGGGGATGTAATGAGGACCGTCACGTGGGAGGTTCTCTCATCCCTCGAGGTGACCTTTGGACTCTGGGACACCAATCCCAAAGGCACTTTTCAGAGCTACCCTCACACTGTGTTTAAAGCGGAAGCAAAAATCAAGACATACTCACTTGATTCTTGCCTGTGGCCATCTAACCTCGAGTGCATTAAACACAGACAGTCGCAGAGCCACGTGAAGGTAGCGATAGGTCACTGCCGCTACTGGCTTGCGTGTTACATCATTGATACAATTCTCACCAAAGACAAGACCATCTTTTCCGCTTTGCAATAGGAGCCAGAGCTTGCGGAAACTCCATGCAATAGCTTTGCCTTCACCTCGAGCTGACTTACCCAGTATTAAACTGCTGAAGCCTTCGGAAAAAACTTTAAGCGGTCCCCAGGTGGGCTAAGAAGGTTCTGGCACCTACAGATCCTATCCCTGCAACAACGTGGGCCTACAAGCAACGGGCAAAAGGAAGAAGGGGAGCCTAAGTCTCACGCAGGACCACTGCATCAGTGTATATATGAATAAATAGGATGAATTGAACAGAAGCCCGGGCCAAAAAATAGAAGGAGAGAAACTAAAGAAGTGATACCTTCTATTGCATGGTTTACATTCAGATCAAACAGGACACCAACTCTCACCTGCCATCAGCCAGCCCAGCAGCAATTTCTGCCCACCAGCATTTCGCCTCCAGTCTCTTACAAGAAGTTACAAAACTAGGTGAGGAGTGTTAGTGGGGTGAGTGCAGAAACATGAAGACAGTGTGCCAGGTGAGGCACTGGCAGCCACGTCCATCTCAGATGTGAACTTGAACAAGTCAGCTAAGTTAGGTCCAATTCTTCTCACCTAACTTCAGGGTGCCATGAAGCCAAGGACCACCTCAGATATGATTTCCCTATGTCTCTCAACAGAGAGAGTGCAGAATAACATTGTGCCTAATTTACATCAACAGTAAATTAAATAAAACCGTGTGTTTTAGAAAAAGCCAGAATAAAAGCCCAAGAAAGTCCCTAGTTGGAGCTGCTCCTGTGTCCAAGTCGGACTCTGGAAAGGTTTGGACGTTTCCAGCATCCCTTACCCTCTAATATCTATCTTCCGTGGATTAAAACAATTGAAAACCCGTAACAGCATAATTTCACCACGCCGACTCTGGAATTGCCAAATCCACCCTGTACTTACTAATTGTGCTCAGTTCAAAATATATTTTGTAATATCTCTGTAAAGAAAATATAGTAAGATGAATAAAATGACATGGAAATAGGACTGGCTAGAAATTAATGTAGGATCTGGAGAACGAGATGATTACAATAGCCATATGCAGAGGCAGGCTCCAAAGTTCTAGTTACCTGCTGTTTTCTAAAGGTGTTAAAACACAACCCGGAGAGCAATATAATCCCTTTTCTCTCTATGCAGTTGGTGGAATAGTTGCATCGTTTCTGCTTCAAAATAGATAAAGACCGCTGCCAAGGGGACTTTCTTTTGTTCTCTGGTTTTCCTGCATTGCTAACAAAGCACTTTCCTGCAGGATGGACTGGTAGGGCTGGTAGAATGTGTTCCAGCTGTATATCAAGAAGAGATTATGCCAAGCAGCTATAACACGTGCTCTCAGCTGTTTTTTGAAACTGAAACGGGAGTCCCACCATGATGCAAGGATTTCTGTTCTAAACTTTGTATTCCTGGAAGAGGCCGATAGCCAGTGTTATTAGTATTTAGCCCATGGACTTGTATAACATTTGAACATGGCTCCTCAAGGTCTGTTCATAGCTATAAATTTAAATGAAGAGTGGTCCTACAGATGCCTAAATGTGTCCCAGTGTAGTGCAGGATTTTAGGATATACCCTCAGCAGACATAAGTCCTATGTATTGACTGAATAGGAGAGTACATGCTTACCAGAGCAACATTTTGTTGATGTACATGAACCAGCTGTTACATGATGCTGTCAGAACAAAACGTTATGACCATGTAAGATGGGGCCAGTCACTCTTCTGTCTTAGCATTGTAATGCACAGCTAGGAAACCTTCATACTTTGTACCATAATAGCATTACAAGCAAGGGAAAAAAAACCATTTCTTACAGAAGCACAGGGAACTTCCAATCCTTTTTGAATCAGAAAATTGGAAACACCAACTCAAGAAATCTCAGGCACACATTATTAGTTCTTTTTCCCCCCAGTTTTAACTGCGCAAGTTCAGTCAGTAATGGGAATCAAATCAGACTGGTATTACTGAAAAGATTCAGAGAGTAATGTAAAGTCACTAGGGTTTTGGGTGGAGAAATAGTAATAAATGAACAATTTTCTAATGTATTTACAATTGCAAAGCAGAAAGGTGCCACTTGACTGAGTGAATTAACAGTTGGGGAGCTGAATCAAAACAGAAAAAAATATGCATATAGACAAAAAAGCTTTAAAGCATTTGGAAGTTGCCATAGGTGATATTTGCCCTGTACTAAACCTCAGTGTGAGCCCTCAAAATAAGCAGAATGTGAATAACGTCTTAACTTTGTGCCATGATTTTATTTTGTGTGCAGTGTTAAGCCAGGACAAAATCATCATCTTCAATACTGTGTACCTTGCTCGAAAACTTTGTTCCTGAATCTAGATGCAGAACCTTATAGTTCAACTCACCTGAACGACCAGATGACTAACTCTTCCAAACCGTCGTGGGGGAGAAGGGTTGCTGAAAAAAGGCCTGTGTCCTTCATGTGTTTGCTAACTTGGGCCAAAGGTGTCATTTCCTAAATATTAGGTATTTATTGGGAGACATTACCTGCAGCCCAGCATTCATCCCAATGACATTTTAAGCCACTAGTTCCTAATACTCCAGACGCAAAGGTATCTTGTGGGAAAAACTGAATCCCCACTGCCCTTGGCAAGGTGGTAATGCCACATCGGTTCATCTCCTCTGCAGCGGGTTTTCCTTTCCCATGAAGCATCTACACTTAAAGACAACGAAGTAAAGCACTTTCCACCCATGAATCAAGCCTTCATAACTCTTTTCGAGAGAGGACCAAATATCTCCTCACCTCTGGCTTTACAAAGAATAAACTAACGGCAAGAGCAAGGACAGGCTTTGCAATCTGTTTGTACGGCACCTGGCACAATGGCAACCAGCCCATAGTTGCGATGGAAGGCGTTTGTAGAAACTCCGGACAATTATGAGAAGTCAGTTGCATCATACAGGACTCTGAGGCCTCTTGCCCACAGATCTGAGTCTAGCAAATACAGTCCTCACTGTTACTTCCACTCTGGACAAAACACTTCCTTTCCCAAGGACTTCAGATGGCGGGACGTGCTGATGATGGTAAGGGTACCAATATGTTTTCCAAGACACGTTAGTGAGAAGATTCCGTTTCTTCGTTCCTGAAGAAGAACTTAAGACCCTTGCTACAGTCCCTATTTTGTGATTCATTATTTGTAAATGAAGCTTTAGTTCTGCTTATTGAGTCTCCCTGTCCCTGCTTTTCTTCCCTGTGATTCACAGCTTGCTGAAGCCCGTGTGGCGCTCTGCACCCCCTGACCAGGTTTTAATTAAGAAGCTAGTGAATTCTGCCTGCACTGTATTTGGCGCTTGCCTGCTTGCTCCCACTACAGTCATGATACTGTTTATCTCCCTGACTGAAGAGTAAACTAATTACAGTAGGTCTAACCAGCTTATTAAATCCTGCTGAAATAAAAAGGAAAACAGAAAAAAAGCCACTACCTCTGGTGAAAATCTCCAGTGAAAACGTGACTCCCTGAAGAGTCAAGAATGTATAAGTACATGTGACTCCAACAAATGTCTTCATGCAGCACTGTAATTAAATAGAGACATGCACAAGCTACCCTGATGTTATATGCTTATTTCGTCTTTTTACCAGCGGCAGCGACAATGGTGTTTAGCTCTAGAGGGTCAGACTCTAGGGACCTACGGTTATGCTATACCTCCTGCAAACACCTAACAGGAAAAGATGGCCTTCGGATGACATCTTGGATGTTTTCTGACTTGCTTTTCAGATTAGTTGCATTTGTTCCTTTTTCTCCCTTATCCCAGCCTAGCCTTAAGAATTCTAGCTCTTGTCTAGACTGAAGCTAGGAGAATCAGGGGGGGAAAGAAAGGGTGCAGAAAGACACAGACAGAAAAGAAAACGCTCTTAAATTTCTCCATCTCTCTTCTCTTCTAGACAGAAGCAGACTGGGGAGGATTTGGAGGAGGAAGGGATGAAAAACAGATAAGTACCTAGCAAGGAGCAGTCATGCTGGTACTTCTGGCACCACAACAGCTGCCCATATTTACTTTTTGACACTACTCATTCCCACGTGGTCCGTAGCAGCACAGGTTCGAGACAAGGATCGAAAGCCACTGCTCTCACTGGGACGCCATTTGTCTGCCTGAGCTGTACGAGTTGAGGGAAACAAATACATTTGAGCCAAACATAAGCACCAGCCTGTATGAGTTTGGTTGGCAACAATAAACAGTTGTGTGGAATCTACAAACTCGCAATGTCTCTGCATGGAGAAAATAAATAGAAGCTGTTCAGATCACTATGGCACTGCAGACAATTTATATGACACATACAATATTCTTAATGCTGTATTTTATGCAGAAGTTAATATGCCACAAAACAGTAGCTATGGACTTCGCTTGGCTAAGCACATCTAAGGTAAGAATTCACATCAGTGGGAGTATTTCAGCTGGCCACCTCTATCACTTGGTCTTGCATAAAAGGCTTTGGTGAAGACACTGCACGGGGCTGGCGGTGCAGGCGGCACACTGCAGCCGAGCCCTGTGTCGTAGCTATGCCAGGGTTAAGTCGCTGGCACATGGAGGTTTCCTCCTTCTGCATTTCACCTGACTTTTATGCTGGAGAATGTCATTAGTTCCTTTAGGAATATTTACATTTTTATTGCACTTACTGTTGCACCGTTTCCTCAAGCTACCCGCCGAAATGTTTGGTATTTATACAAGACCTAATCCAGCAGACGCATGCGAACCTCAGCCAGGCTTAGTCAGCACAACAGCAAAGCCTCGGCTTAGACCGCCACACAATTGGGGTGCGTGGATAGTTCTCTCCAAGATTATTTTCTTTGTACAAAAAAGAAGAAAAAGAGAAAAGAAAAATAAAAGAAAAAATATGCTTCCTACTGCTAGGATAGAAAACTATGTATCTCCACGAACTAACCGACTGAAATTTCAATTTAATGGAACTTTGGATCCTTGGCATGAACCAAGGGTCTTGGTCTGCTAAGTTTTGAACCGACACAGAACAGAAAGACACTCCCTGCCCTGAAGTCTTCAGCTTATACAGTAACCAGAATATCCAAAACTACTAAGTTCAACTGATGCTTAATACTCCTTGCTGTACGATCCAACTCAATGCCACCATGACTGACAGAAAATTAGGTGCTCAAATGACCCCCCACCCTAACACAAGAGAATAAATGATATTCCAAGATGAAACAACAGGACACGCTAGCTTGTTTTCAGCGTGTCTAGCCCTGGCCTGCCAGGATAAAAAGCCAGCTACTATGAGGTTCTCCCTTACAGCAAAATTTTATTTCTGAGCCTGTGGACGACAAAACAGCCCCAGCAGCCGCTGCCAGCGAGCACTGTTCACACCGTTCAAAAGAAATAAACCAGAACCGATCTGTCCATCTCCTGGGGCATTTGAGCAAGTCCTATAGTTTCAGGTCAGGCCTGACCTGGCGGATTAATGGATATGTTTTCTTCTGCACATCTAGCAAAAAAAAAAAAAAAAAGAGAAAACCAGTTGTACTTGTTAAATTAACTCCCTGTCTTTAATCAAAGCTTCTTTTAATAATTAAAACTGCTCCCCCAACTCCCGTCTTTCTGACAGCCCCAGACTGTCTGCTTCATAGATAGCTTTTGACTCATAAATAACAACTTTCTTCACCAAAGAAAGTGACGATGATGGACTAAATATAATTTAGGTATAATGAGTAATTAAGAGACCTAGAAATGCATTTAAAGAGACTTATGCAAAACCCAGGCCCTTTAAATGAGGAAAAACATTCTGCATTCCCAGGCTGCCATGCTGGGCCCATGAAAAAAAGTGGGATAATGAAAACAAGTGAGCACATTTAAGCAGGCTTCGCATTGCTTCCCTGCTGCATGCAATCAACTGTATCCATAGCTTTGATGAGACTGTAAAGATTACATCACTTAAATCTCAGCTGCAGGATTTTACGCCAGACTTACCGAAGGGAAGCAAGCAAACAGCACAGAGGTTTCGTGCTGGCTTTACCTTAGAAGCCATCACTCCTGGTTTTAACCGAGCTACTACAGAGAGATTAACTCACTGCTAGGGGACAGGAATATGTATGACATGTTGCACATTAGCAGCAAGTTTTATAAAAGTAAAGCAAAACAGAAATCACAAATACACAGAAAGCTGATTAAAATGGGCCCTGCAGGGTGATTGCGGAATTCAGCCGCTGTCACTTCACTGGAGAGTCTCCTCAACAGAGGATAGACGAGGCAAATCAGCCTCTCAGGCCCACTGCCCTGTCTCAGATGGGAGAGGTTCAGCAGCTCTAAGTGCGAGAAGCCCAAGCGGGCAAGGGTCTGCGTGTCTCCTGCCTAAGCCAGAAGTGGGTGGTGAGAAGTAAGCGTGAGACCATGACTCTTCAGCAACACGCTGGTTTTCCGCTCCAGCTAGCCCTGTGCCCAAACCACAAGCCTTCTGCCCCCTCCCCTCCATCGCTCCACACACCCCCATTTCAGCGGCATCTTCCTCCCTTCAGCTTCTCCCCAGTGGGGCTCTCCGCCTGGCCCCGCTGGAAGGGCTGCCTTTAGCCCCTTTTGGGCCAGTGTCACGTGCCTGGCTCATCCTGGGGCTGGGGACAGATGCCGCCTCACCTTTTCGCCTTCAGCCTGTCCTGCAGAGAAAGGTGGGACAGGGAATATCTTAAGGTACAACAGATTCCTGACCACAGCGAGTCACGCTGCGTTTCAAAAATAAACAGGCCCCAGGCTCAGAGTGAGCGAGGACAGGGAGATGTAGAAACCTGTACCTGTGATCTCAGTATAGCCAGAGGAGAGAGGAGCCAGGCACTGCCCAGATCCTTCTTCCTGTGGGATGTATCGCATGTAACACCACAGGCAGCAGCAGCAGATTTAACTGGGGCACGGTCAGGGCCCGATTCCTCAGCGGCAGACACCACCTTCGTGTCCTGTTCAATGTGCAATGCCGCACATTCTTTCTGCTCATAAACAGAGCAGACTTCAGCATCACTGGAACAAAATCAGAGCCTGATATTGTGGGCTTTTAATAGCGACTACTGCACGTGGGGAAAAAAAAAAAGTATCAGTAGAAGACAAGTGTCCTCACGGAGATCTCTGCTTCCTATCTGTATTCGCTGTGGTCTCACCACTGCATAAACCGCTTTCAATTGTACGCAGACGAGATGTAAAGGGCTACAGACCTCACTTGGGAGAAAATCGGGTCATAATTTCAGGCATCAAACATTTCATAATAACCATAGGCAGTATTTATTTAATACTGCAACCATGAAGCTGATTTTCTTTTCAGACCATGGGAAAAAAGCAAGAAACCCCAAAATTAACGTTAGCAAGAAATCTAATCTTGTCTCCAAATAATAGCAGCAACACAGGAGCAAAGCGCAACAAAGAAAATCTACGTGCAGATCTCGTGAGCATAAGCTCAAAGAGCTCTGTCAAACCATAAGCTGGAAAATGTACAACGACACAGAGAAAAACCCAGGAGCTGGCAATGGTGGAATGGGACAGGTTATGAGTTGAGAGCTTGTCTGTGTGACGAAACAGACGGTCGGTGCTAGTCTAAACAAATATGCCTCTACATCTCTTTCAGAATATCTCCCTCCCTTTGGGACAGCGTTAGTCAAAAATAAAAGTGACTTTGATCAGGCATAACTCTTCTAGCTTGCTGGAAAAAAACCAGCAAGATTGCAAAGCAGCTGCTGTGGCACCTTCAGAGAGACTTGCAGTGTAATGGCATGAGAATGACTTCACCCACAGCAGGGGACTGCCAATGCCTGGTCTGAAGCTGACATAAATACTGTGTCATGCGCTCTGGCTAGGAGGTTAAAAACATACTTCTGTGCCCATGCCTGGCCTGGATTAAATCCATTGCATGAGATGATTCAATGACACACGGAGTTGATCTTAAAGATCTCAACTACTGCTTCTACCTCCTTATGGGCCGTGGGCTGGGCTCACCAGCAGGGAATAGTACAGATAATGAGACAGAATGAACGGGTTTGACCCAAAACAAAACTGGTGAGTTTAGAAACGGGCTACAGAATCTAAATCTGAGTAGGCTGGCTAAAAGCAGAGACATCAGGCAAAATGTTTATTTCTTTGTAGCACTGTACACCCACTTTGCGCTCTGTTTTGCTATAAATGACAGTACAAGTGCAGAAAAACGGGGAATCGGCTTCTGCAATATATACGAAGGCTGGAGTCTAGATGCAAAAGTCATACCAAATTAACCGAGGGATGTAGATTTATGACTGAATTACTGTGGCTTGGCAATTTGCTGTGCTACGATAATTGAGTTTGTGCATGTTCTCAGCTGGTGGCAGATGTGCAGTGAAATGCTATAGGTTACATTCCTTCATTATGTGTACACTAACATGCCTACCTTGCACTTGCTATGAGTTAAGATTATGCAAAGAGCCATTTACTGTGGCTCAGTTAACGCGTGCTAACCTGTTTAGCCACGGAAATACGCCTGCGTGTCTGAGCCCACGTATCAAGGGAAACGTTCAGGTCTATGTGGCAGTTCTCAGGACAGCTTGTTAGAAATATGTCTGATTGCCCTTTTGATAAACAAGCTCAGTAAATTATTTCAAAGACACAACCTGAATCACTCAAGAAGATTACAGAGAGTGAATTACTAGGAACTGGAATGTGATTCAGAGATACCAGTGAAAGGGAAAACGCTAGTAAATTCTACCTTCTTCTTAATTAAAAAAAAAAGCAAAGGGAAATTTTCCGCGAAGCAGACTAATTTTCAGACGCTCTTCTTCGTCCAGACAGTCTGACAAAGAAAGGCTGCCTAAATAAAGCAAGGTGCTTGGGAACAGGTATTTAAAGCCCAAAGCCTTGGAGTAAAGCTGTCACCCCGCAGTAACAGTCACTGCGCTTCCAGCCAAGTGGCGCCAGCAGTGGGGTAGAGCACCCCCATTCACAGGGGGTTTATCCCGGCACGTCCTTGTGCTAGAGGTGAGAGCAGAGGCCTTGGGAAGTGTATTTACTGCCTGCAAGAGGAGGAGCTGTCTGTATGCATGTGTGTATGTGCACACGCACGCTGGACAGGTTAATTCATAGGCAGAAAAGACATTTCCGCAGTAAGACTTGTCCTCCAGCTGTCTTTTCACCCTAACTACACGTTCCCCAAAAGTCTGGAATCAATGCTCATGTTTTAGGCCTCATAAAGTGGATTGGAAATTTTCACCCATGTCTACAAACGCAGTCAGGCCAAGCCGTGGCCCAGAAGGGAGACAGCCCCGTGTTTGCACAGCGCCCGGGGTAATGGAGCCGCAGCATGCGAGCAGTGGTACAAAGGCTTTTACTTGTTTCTTTCAGGATCTGCACAGAACACATTTCATGTTTTCTCCCCTCTTTGTTTGGCTTTTAGAAGACTAATAACAGCAGAAACTGGCAGCCCTGGTCAAAACCAAACCAAACCCAGTCCCTCTGGTTATTTAGACCTTTTGGGGAAATCCCTGCTCTTTTGATCAGTCCTCAAAGCAGAAAGTATCCAAGTACACTCCGATGGTGAAGTTTTCACCTTCCAAGGAGCTGCCAGTCAGTGCCTGGAAAAGCAGCGTTGCAGTGACAGAGCCCACCAGACCCCTGGTATGTCTGGACTCCCCACCTCACCTCTGCCTGCAGACAGAAACCTCTGCTCTCTGGCTGGCAGGCGCACCAAGCAAAGAGAAAAACCACCGAGGAAAAGAAAGGGAGCCGTGAGTCCTAAATGAAGGGATGGAGAGCTCATCCCCTACCAACAGCGAAGGCGCAGTCCCCCCTGAGATCTCAGCCCAGAGAATCCCGCCAGGAGACCCCAGAGCACAGCCTGACCGCTTAGGGGAAGGGTTGGCACATACCGAGAAAAGAAAGGCAGAACGAACGCACGGCTGAGCCTCACCCGAGGGACAGCTGGCCAGCACAGGGATGAATTTTGGGCGTGACAAAGCACACGTGACTTCGGCTAGCAGAATGGGAGAACACATTCTCCTCTTCACAGCGTGCAGAAAAGTGCAGACACAGCCTCCTAGGCAAATAGTCTGAAATTGGCCGTAACCTCATCTAATCCACTTGTCTGAACCCCCTGCGTGTTCCATGCTTTCTGCGTGTCACCCAGCACGTTCCAGACACCCCTGCTCCTGACCTCATTCACTAATTCTCTCCAAAAGCAGCCTTAACCCACTGTGGCACCCTTCCCCACGCACCGTTTTAAACCTTTTAATCTCTGCTGAAATCCAAGGATGTGGATTTTTCAGCATGGACAGTGCGAAGAGGAGAGGAGCTGAAATGCATGCAAAAAACACGCTCATCTGGGAGTCATTTCCCTTCTCAAGTCCTCTGTCAGCTTCAGGACCAAAAACTCTCCAGTGAAATTTGAGCAGAAAAGCCAAAGCTATTTAAAGAAGCAGATTTCTTCCTGAATTCAGAGTGCCGCTCCAGTTCCGGAGGAACTAATCCTTGCTATTTAGCCCATGCTGCTCACGGGCCCGTGCTCCTACCTCTGGAGCACAGTTCACTTGACATCAAGGGTCAAGCAGCAAACCTGGCAATCTCAAGCATCTGTTTTGTTTGCTTGGTTTAAGGCTGTGTTTTCTCCCAGCCTAGATCAATACTGCATAAAAGAGGTAATTTATCAGTTGTGCCTAGCTGCCGTGGCCCATGAAACCCAGCTGGTGACGAAAGAATTAATTATTGCGATTACCTGGTCGATGCTGACGGGCTGCAAAAGTCAACACTCCAGCATGTGCACCCACCCACAGAAAAGGCTCAGAGCAGGACTGTGGAAACCAGCACCCCGAGTAATGAATAGTAGCAGGCATCGGTCACTCTGTCACCTCCGGGTGCTCAGAGCAGGTATCTGGCGGCTGAATGCCAGCGCTGGAAGCGGAGCTGCAGCAGGAGTGTCGAGGACTCAGTTAATCTTGGCCACGGACAGTTCAAGTCTCATCACTGTGGTGATCATCCTCCAGATATTAGAGAGGGGGTTGGACATCAACAAAGAGCACAGTTGGAAGGTTTAAAGTTCTACCTGAAGCCTTTGGGTTTCATATAGAAAATCTGGGTGACTTGCTGTTAAATTAGCTGATCTTACAGCCCCTACTAACTTTAAAATCCTGGAAACCAGCGCACTCGGCTTCCTCACCCGCTCTCCTCTTCCCTTGAGTAACGGCATTCTCTGCACCAAACCTCACTTCATATCAACGCTCAGATAGGGGTTTCACATTCCCACTGCCAGCGAACAGCAAGTCTGCGGTCTTTCTGTGGAAGGGATGCGTGGTTGATCCAGCTGAACCACAGAGGATGTAATGGATTTTCCACTTGAATACCACTGTATGTCTGGAGACTGGGCACAAGGAGCTGTGCTAACGTACCGTGTCCCTTCCTTCCACGCTGTCCTGGCCGGGCCCTAAACGCGCAGTTGGGGAGATGAAGTAGGAAGCACCGTAGGGCTGTTCTCAAGGTAAATGCAGTGCGGTCTGCACTGAGCAGCTGCAGTTCGCAGCAGACTCTCAAGGGCAGCAAGAGGTCACATGCAACCTTCATTTGGCAAACTGATCCTGCTAGGTAAAAAGGCCAAACAGAGCTGTACTAAGCTGGGGGGGGAATGTCAACTTCTGTTAGCGTGCACAGCCATTCACTTCTAAATTAATAAAAGCTCCTCCGCTCAGATGCAAAGGCTAAAGTGGGTTTCCTTTGTTGCTACTCTATGGATACGTTTATCTAATTAGGCTTGTGCAATGCCCATTTAACCCAGTCCTTCAGCAAGGTCAAGTGTCGTGACATGCTGAACATCTTGTTAACATGAAAATGGCCTTGAAACACCTCTTTTCAAAGAACCTCACCAGATTTGGGATGAGTTCCACCTTCTCTCTGTTCGTTTATTTGATGGTGGTTGTTGTTGTTTTTCTCCCTGTTACTTTTTAGAAATGTCTCAGTGGGTTCACGTCCTGTGACATTTTCCTGCATTCACTGGAGTCTCTAGGGACGAGCCATAAACAGAACACAACTGTGTTCAGGCAGAAGGAGCGACATCCTGGCCAGCAAATAGACCTACTCAGCTCTCCTGGGAGAAACCATGCTGGGCGTTAGACAACAAATATTTCTTCAAAATAATGGCAGGTTGGTCAAGGCAAAACCTTTTGACAGACTGGAGTCTTTCTTTGGACAAGGAAGACAAATTAATTCCCTGAACTCCTTGTAAGGATTTTTGTCTCCTGCTTGGAGCAGACAGAAAGCTTTATCCAAAGAAGAGCAATAAAATCTTCATGGTGATATGAACACTCCTCTGCCTTACTAAGAAATAAGATTGTGCTGATGAGCAGTAAAAATGCCATGGAATGAGGCCAGATATGCCCCAAACTTCGAATTCTGTCAAAGCTGGATTCTACCAGTATCCATAATGTTTTTCTTTTTCTAAAGTAATGGCACTGTACCACAGGATTAACAGCAGCAAACAAAGGCTCATTTTATCCTTTATTCAGCTACTTTACTGTACCTTTTATTGTTGACCCTGACCTAATCTTCCTCTCTGTAATTGCCCCAGATGGAAACGGAATCTTTAACGTGATGGAATCTTTAACGTGCTATTTTCTAACTAGTAAGGTTTTTTGGGGGTTTTGTTTGTTTGGGTTTGGTGTTTTTTTGGTGTGGTTTTTTTTTGTGTGTGTGTTTGTATGCTTGTTTGTTTAAATTCAGAAGCACAGTTACCATGTGTCCCTAGGATGGAGAGTTAGGTCATGTTCTGTGGGGGTTAGCTGAGCCCTCTGTCCATCGGATGATTTTCATCTTTTATCTTCTTGTTTTTTCATTTTTCAAACTAGATTTTTTTTAAAACAGAAATGAAGCACTTATTAAATAAACGGTACTTCATTATAGCTGCGTGTTAGTTATGCGATTCAGAAAGTGGCTCTGTTAACTGAGTTATACTCATGCAACTCAGTATATCATAAAGGGGTATTCGTATTCTAGAAAGCAAAAAAGCTTGAGGATATTTCTTCCAGGAGTTCAGACATGTCCCCCTTAATAAGTGGCATTAGACAGAAGAGAGTTGTAATAAAATCAGAGTTAACCTTGTCCCACTGATTCCTTGTGGAAATTGATTAACTTAAGCTAGGCATAAACACAGGTTAATTCATTACATCATTGAACATTTGCTGTTTTGGGACCCAAACCTACAGTCTGGTAACCCCTGTCCATAAATTCCAACTCCACTGGGTAAATCCGAGAGACTCGCTTAAAGAAAAGCTGCTGCATCACGTCCTTGCAAGAGCAGAGCAATTTGTTAAGCAGTACTTCGTGACTCACAAAAGCCTCAGCAGCCTTTCCTGCTAAACAAACAGAACGAAGATTTTCAGCACAGATACAATGAGCAACTGCCTCTCTACATCACTATGTGATTAATTCTATTCTCGTAGGATTTTATTCTATCTGTAAAATCACCCGTGCAAGAGAGTTTGGCCCATGATCCACGGTTTGGTAACCTAAAAATGATAATGTTTTGTATACTTCTAGTTGGGACCGACTTATTTTTAAGTGCAATTGTTTACATCTCTATTTAAACTACAGCAAGGAAGATACAGGAACTCTATAGATATGAGAACTCTAGGTCACCTTTTTTAAAAATTGTTTCAATAGTGCAGCAAAATGAGCTGTCCTTGGAAGTGATCTCTGTAACTGATAGTTTTTAAGGACGAGTTGGAGAAATGTGTTCCGGGGATGGTTTTACGTGGAGGACAGGATACCATCCTCATTCAAAACACTGCTCTTGGTAGCACCGATTATTGTCGGAAAAGGAGCTGTTTACTTTGAGTAAAGACATCATCCTTGACTTCTTCCGGTTTTGAGTCAGCTAACCTGTTGGGCTCGCAGCACTGCAAAAGGAGAGGATCGTTATGGATTGAGTCCATAGGAGAAGGTTTATACAGGGCGGCTAAGTCTGCTTCTTCCATTATTTCATACTGCTTACTCTGAAAGCAGAACAAAACACATGTCCAAACTGAGGGACACAAGTCCTCTTTCTCCAAAATCCTAATATCAAGTTGGATGTGTTGTGGGTTGTTTGGTTTTCGGTTGGTTGGTTTTGTTTGTTTGGGGTTTTGTTGGTGTCATCCGTCTGTCGTCTGTGTCCGCCCCCCACCCCCCCGCTTTTCTTGTCCTCTGCTTCAGCAAGTGTGTTTTAGGCCAGAATTTGGCATAAAAACCAAGTAGGGTTTGCTGGGCAGGGAAGGGCTGCAACCCAGACATAAGAGAAAGCATTTGCAAGTTTTTGCTGAAAGAAGTGGATCTGCAGTACTCTGCATGGAAGCAGCGCCACAGTTGCATCAGCCTTTTGGATTCAGGTCAAGAGAGGCAATCTCTTGCTCTCAGTTTAGTACTCACAGCCACTCCAGCCGTTATCCTCACCCGTTCTCTCATCAGTCTTCTCTGCTCTCATCCTGCCCTTCATTTTTACTGAACCAGGTGGCAGCTGCATCCTCTTACTGTGCATCCTGCCAAGAGATAACAGTGACCAGGTTAGGTGATCACCTCTAACTGCTCGCTGACCGGGTTTATTGACAAATGCAATGGTCTTACCATAGAAAGAACACAGGTGTTGCTCTGGCTTCAGTCACGAGGCAACTCCTGCACTAGGCAGGCTTTCTCATGGCATCTCAAATGGGAGCATTCCTTCGGTGTTTCAGCATTTCTGGGATTTTAGCCCAGCTCCAGTCAGAGGTGTAAAAGAAGCTGTTTTCTTTAGATGAGGGAGGCCAGGCCTGCGGGCTTCTCTCGCATACAGTCCTTGCCCTGCCTATGGCAAATGTCCAAAGCACAGCTCCATCAGCTGCTGACCACCCCAAACACAAGGCAACATCATGGTTCTGAACTCCTGAGGAAGTCTATGTTGCTCATCATAGGAGGGATACCAATCTCTCTTCCTGGGCCTTGTCAGCTTACGAAAGACTTTTCCCAAGACCGGAGAGGATGTGAGGAGCAGAAGACTGAATTGCCAAAGCAAGAGTCTGAACCGTGATCCCTCCTCAGCAGACCGCCTCCACGCCATTGAACTCAGGCCGCTCTGGGGCTATAACAACGTAAAATACCATCAAGCTTTAAAAACAATAATTGTTGGGTTGCGGGTTGGGTGATTTTGTTTTGTTTTGTTTTGTTTTTTTCCAAAATAAGAGAAAGAGGACTTACGACTAGGCCAGTAGCAAATTGCAGAAGAGAAGGGTTTCATGCTGTGCTCTAAGCCAGAATAAAGGAGAGTAGCAGCTGATGAAAGGATCAAAAGATGTTAAACTTGCTGGGGATGAAACGCCTGGTAGGAGGAAACAGCAAGCGCTCCTTGATACCCAGTTAGGCACTTTTTTCCCATTACTTTAATGGAAGTTAGCTTACACCTGCATGCAATGAGAGAACTGGGTGGAGCGCTGCTTTTTGAAATGATACACGGTTTTATTTCAAAGAAAGAGGATGAAAATACTCCCTTGAGCTGGGGAGTAGCACGGGTAAGTGCTGGATAGTCTGGAAAGAGAGCAGCCGGAGCAGGATTAATAATGTCAGGCCATGAAAAGCCTGTGAAGGGAGGAAGGCATGTCTTACACTGACGTCTGATACAGTACAAATCCTACAACCACCTCCTTGTAATAAAAAGAAACACATAGAATTCACTATTTCTTCTTACATTAAAATCACCCCCTCCTACATTCACATCATTGCTGTCAGAAACATCTCGATTCTCCACACCTAAGGGCCATGGAAAAAAACAAGCATTTCTGCTAAAAATAGAGTTTTTTCCAAGCCGTATTTATTCAGATCTCTTTTCCTCCAAAATGCCGGATTATCTTAATGTTAGTTTAATCACATATCTACATAATTCCAGTACTGCCAAACAAACAAATTGTAGTCACAGGGAAGCAGGAGCTTTCCCTCCTCCAGAGTTTCCACTGCTGAGAGGGGGCCACTTAGAGAAGCAAACACTGGAAACACACCCAGAAGAAAGTAGTGACTTCAAAAGGCTTCTGTTCTGAAAATCCACCGCTTTAGAAAACTTTAAGCAAAAAGAGTTGAACGCTGCTTAATCTGAAGCTGTCTGGGTAGAAGCACAAGGCAGCATCAGACACACTCAGAGCCTCTGAAGATCCATTATGTGCTAAAGTTATGTCAAGAAATTTGGAGACAGCAGGGAATGAAAAGGTCAAGGTTCAGACAAATTTGGATCAGCTGAAAGACATGAGGTCTTACACCAGGGTGGAGACAGGACAAAAATTAAGGACTCTTTAATGAAGGTCATTTTTAAAAGCAAGAAGAGAGCAACAGACACTATAGGGAAGAAAAGCAGTGTGCATTGCCAAGCAGACATGTGGGATCCCAAGCAGGGGGTGCAGATCGAACGACTCTGTGCTAGGACCACATGACCTTGTGAGCAAATTCATACCGATAGAAGGGATCATTCTGCAAGTGAGATGTGGCTGGGTATGCAGGTAATACCATGGATGGATGTGTGCTGAGAAAGGATGAGAACTCCCTGGTTCCTTCCCAGAGCATGACATCCAGCCGCCTACATTGAATTAATGCAGATACCTATTATTGTGGGAACAATTGTGTCCCTCACCCTCTCCCACTCCAGACCATCGTCCTACCACGCTATGCAGTAAAACTGAATGATCTGAAGGGCAAGAAACACTGAAATCCTTTTGTTCTTCTGCCCTTCGTTACAACTGACTTTGCAAATGAAACACAAGATGATGATGGGAAGAGAGCTTCGTAGGGCTGGACCTGGATTAAAAAGTCGGGAAACCTTGAAATCCTAGAGATTTCATTCTAGCCATTGCAAAGTGTCGTCCGTGGGGCTTGATTCTGCCTCTGAACCTCCCAGAGCTGCAGTGAATACTGAAGAATGCCCTTTTCTTTCAGGCTAAAAGAAAGGAGCAACCGATTGATACAGCTGTAAATAAAAAGGACAGCCAAAGAGACATACCTTCTTCATATGAGCAGTTTCTCCTCCTAGCAGAAACAATTGATCTTCCCTTCTCCCGTACTTTTACTGTGTCATCTGTTTAGACCACAGTCGCCCCAGGGCAAGAAGCGCTGCTACTTGCTGTGCAGGTGCCCGGCGCTGTTCAGCGTCCAGCACAACTGGACTTCAGCAGCTGCTCTCCGCCGTGGAGGCTAATTCCCTGCAAGTATCAATAGCAAAAACAGTAGGAGAAATTCCAAAGGCCAGCAGAAGAGGAACAGATGTCTGCTGCAGTGAGATCTGTTGGGCTTATTTTTCCCCAGAAAGACTGTGTTTCTCTGTATTCAAGACTGTCCTCTTTCTTTTAATGCTATTTCCCAAGGAGCTATTTTGGTCAGTGAATTAGGAGGGATAAATTGCAGAACTGCTGGAGAACCATAAATCATGTACTTGTGAGTGATGGTAGTCCTTAGTTTGGAGAACAATCTCTTACACAATTTCTTTCCGTGGTTTTGGAGAGGGGATGAGATAGTAGCAATGACTTTCAAATCCTTTGCTCTAACCCTGTTCCTAGGAGGATCATAAGACTTGTCTCTTGTTGCAGGCTAATCATAAATTAAAATTAACCCTCCTCAAGTCAGATACTTTCTACAGCTCTCCTCTGAAAGAAATTCAAATATGGCAAGCATGCAGAATCAGCGAGAGACAAGTCTGTTCCGGTGCTCCCTCTTCATAAATGATACGTCACTTCCTTTTTTCCCAAAATGAGCCTTATGACTAATCCTGCTGTCCCACAGGATTCACAGCTGTCCTATGGCACTTGTGTCAAAAAGACCTCAGAGGCCAGTTGTGGCCAGCCAGAAGAAATTCCAGTCGTGATATTTGCTTTAATTTCAGATCAGAAAAATGCCAGAGCACTGCCAACTTACAACGAGCATTATTTTGAATCAAATAGTCTTCGATGTTTGATCAATGCCAACTGAAAGATTTCATTTAAAACCGTTTTACTGTAAAGAGTTCCCCACGGAAGACCTAAGTATTTACTGGAAGGTCCACAAAGCATTTTGATCATGACAAAACCATCTCTCCTGCAGACAAATTTTTCATCAGAAATGTTATTGCTCCACACTACACACGACAAATCCCCACTTGCTCATTTTCTGTTAGTTGGGTTGTAAATTTCTCAAGTGAAAAATTGTTTATAGTCAGATACAGCACTTAAGAAATCAATCACAGCCCCAGCTTTCACCCCTCTGGTAAGAATGCGAGATGCGGTGAGACCGTTCCTTGGCTCTGTTGATATATTTGCTCTTTACTGAATTTATTTGTGAGGGGTTTGTAAAGAACTGCATGTGTTAAAAGTCACACCCTGGCCATTTGCCTGTGGATCTCTTGGACAGAAGCAGTGGAAATCGAATGCAAACAGCCAATTCGGTGTGCCCAGGTTACATGGCAGTGAATTAACAGAGCACGGGGTGGCTTCAGAAAGAGCTCACAGCGATCAGCTCAGTGGTGCCTTCAACCCATTGCAAAGGCCAAAGCAATGTGAAAAACACATACTGGCTGTACACTTCTTTAAAAAGCTAGTAAAAGTTGCGGTGCTGTAGCCTCCTAACCAGGTCTACATAGAAATATCTTAAAGGAGCCCCCTCCCCGTATGTAGCAGCAAGGGTTTCATTAACTAACGGCATCGGAAATTGCCTGAGACCGCAGTCACCTCTAGAAGGGATTCTCCATCCACGTGCATAACGCCAAGTAAATAAAAATCACCATGAAATCAAATTAGCCATTGATTACTAATTACACATTACACATATGCATCTGTAACTCTGCAATACGCCGGGCGACAGAGATTCAGTCTCCCTAGCTTTAATTCAGTTTTCAGTTTCCAAAGCACACATCACAGAAAAGCCAGGTTTCAGCTCTGCTAAATTCTTTTTATACCACGCGCAGAACTACCGGAAACTGAACATTGCTCCTTTACGCTGTAAGATGTTTCATCTCCAGAAGGGTGATTTGAGCAACAAAGAGAAGGTTTGGAAGAGCAATCGATTTGAAACTCTCCCTGTGGTTCACGCTGGCTGGAACTGCTACACGATGCAGAGATCTTCAGGGTAGCACTCCTGAGTCATCCCATCAGGAGGCAAAGAGTACAATGGCAACAGCCTGTAGAATTCCCTGACGTGAAATGCCCGTTACGGAAAGAAGCTGCTCGGGGTTCACAGCCACACACAAGCGAAGCATTTAGCAAATTCTCTATTCGTTCGCCCACGGACTTGGCATACAGGCCGACTGGGTAATCCAGGGCAGTTCAGCAGCAGACACAGAGTGTCTCCCTTCCCTTTTTCAGATTTCACCCAAACTGGAGGGTTGTAGCACGATGTTATTCTGCCAGCTAGAGCCCTGCTTCCAAATGCTTTGAAGAATTAGGCTGCTTGAAATTTGTCCTCCAGATCGACTGGGACCGGTAGGGAAAAGCAACGGCTCAGTCATGAAAGGTTCACCCACCCCATCTTCTCCATACGCAAAGCAAACTGAAACTCTAACAAACTAGCCTCGAGTCTCAGTCTCAGAGCAACAGGCAGATACTGCTGTTGAGTCGGGACTGCTATGAAAAGTAACAGCATAGTGGGGAGCCCTGCCATTTGGGATCACGGACGGACGTGTGCTGCACAGCGCTGCTCGCCAGTGGCACTTCTCAGATCGAGAAGAGAAACCTCTTCTGATCCAAGGCCACAGGTCCACAGAGAGCCAGGGTAAGTTTGGCATACCTGGGGCTGATGCAAAGGAAAACCTGGCCCTTCCTTTCTGCTTTCCATCTACAGATCTCAGTGCTTTCAACAAATATTAGTAGACCAGTGACCTTCCCAACCCTATCACAGGAATCACCTTTTTCCCAGATATTGGGAAAGCCTCATCTACTCCCCCCCCTCCCGCCCCCCCATATGCAATAGAAGAATAACACTGCAGAAAAGTAGACAGGCAACAAGAAGATTAATGTGAAATTTTGTATTGTTTTTACAGGTAAATTTAGAGCGCTGAGAATCTACCTCTGAAGGTGCCGTACGAACGCCCCAAACGCAGGCAACAAGGTCCCTCAGAGCGCGTGGCTGCCTTTCACCCGGAGCCTGGGTGCTGTAGGCCATGCCGAGAGCCACCCCTGCAGCTCAGGGCTATAGGCGGTCCTCGCGGTCCGCTCGAGGCTCAGCAGAGAGACGCTGCTAAGGCCAATGAGAGAAGAAACGTCTTGTGCAGGAGAAGCGCTTACACTTGCTCTCCTGAAGAAGGTCAGTGGCAAAGTGACGAACGCTACCCTGTTCCCCCAGGCAGCTTTGGATCCCTGAAAGACATGATTTTCGTGAGGTCTCAGGGTCAACAATTTTTGTCTTTTGACAAGTCTAAACAGCGCGCTCCAGAAAGGAGTTGTTTAGAAGATTTACGTCCTGTTACTGCTCCCTTCAAAAGACACTGCTGACATGTGCTGCTTCGGCTGTCAGCGTTGGCAGGTCTTGGTTAAGAACATGATATAATCATCAGTATATTTATCAGCGGGGACAAAAGACTAAAATGCATTTGAACAAGGGAAAAGGGGGGGGGGGGGATGGAGACCTACGGTTAATTTTAGCAATAACAAGCTGCAAGTTGCACAGTCACAAAGCGGAGGCTGGAATGCAGTTTTCCAGAGTTTGTAAAGACTCATTTAATTTCTATAGAAACTGAGCAGCCAACAGGCAATTTTCTCTGCAAAGTGCTTCTATCACTTCTGTAATGCTCTGCAAGAGCAATATATTTCCCTTGTGTCTTCTTAATCCCCTGTTATTTTCATTATAAATTTAATTAAGCTCTTCTAGAGAACGTTCTACGACATACGAGCTGAGTTTTGTTTTTCTGTCAGGGCCATGACAGAAATGAGCTGCCGAATTATGTAGCAGTTGGATTCCTTTTTTCTGTGTAAATATTTCAAATGATATTAAGCAGTGGAGACATTCCTTTTCCCCAGCTGAATCAATACAGCTAAAGTTACGAGAAAGAAAAGGCGTCTGAAGTGTGCCTTCCAGCCAGTCTTTTCCCCCTTCGGAGGATGCCTGCCGCTACCACTTTGCAGAACAACTCAGGAGCAGATTACCTCCGCGCAAAGCAGGTAAAGGCAAGCAGCTCTAGGAGCAAAGCTTCAAATGCAACAGTCCCCACAGCAGAACGAATCCAGAAGAATATCCTACTCTCTGTTGCGAAATTGGCCTTTAAGGACTCCCCCAGATTAGGGCACAGCTGAACACCGCTTCCTTGTGATAGCTTTGTCTTTCTCTGCTGGCCCTCATTGCAAGGTATTATTATTCCAGGGAGGACTCTTCTGAGTGTCCTCTTTGTTTTACTTGGGACTGGTTACCAAGCAACGCATGCTGTATTATCGATGTTCCATGAGAACATAACTTGAACGGGACACTTTTTCTGATGGTTTTTCTCTTTGCAAATTTTAAAGAGAAGATTTACTGTAGGCTAAATCCCTGTTTCTAACATCTTGCTCGTTTCATATAGTTAGTTGACACTATTGGACAATATTTACCAAATCACAAGATTCCCAGTGTCCCGAGTAACAAAAACTATGCCCGCAGATAAATATTATTATAATTACCATTTATGTTACCTTGCAGAGGTCCTCAAAACAGGATCTAGGCTGTCTTGTGTGAAAAACAAATCCACCCCCCCACCACCGTTTTCCATTGTAACCAAGTGAGAGGTGATAACATCTGCCTTTGTTCCTGTCTGATAAGCAGCTGAGGGAGTCACTGATACAGTAAAGCCAGAAGCTTCGCCAAAGTTTAGCGCTCACAACTGACTCCGGATATCTGAAGACCCGGGCAACCTGCTTTCTGCATTTCAGCTGCAGGACTTTCAGAGCTGAACCGAACCATCAGGAATAAAACCCAAACCGTCCTTACCGAATAATTAAGCCTTTAATGCCTGTTGTTGCTCAACATTTATAAGGCATTCTGGTATCCTAAACCTTTCAACTTCATTTCCCAAGAAGAGGGGGAAGCAAGAAAAGATCACGCGAGATAAACCGATGTCAAGGTGAAATAGGTAAAAAAAATACTGAAACTTAAAAAAAAATATAAAATTTAAAGATCCTTCATTTTCCATATCACATTAGCACTTTCTCCAACTGCTTTTGTATTATTCCCCTCATCTTTCACAAATGCCATCACATGTAGGAATACAGAGAGATCAGCGAAGAAGTGCATCCATAGGGATAAGGCCCGGGGAATTGAACCCTGCTGCTTCTAATTCTCATGTCTCTACAACTCGGTGAAAGCAACAATTGTGATCAACGTAGACAAGCTGGGAAACACGCGCTGCACACAGCAGACAGAAGTCAGTCCTTCACGCCTCACTCCCCCCTGCCCCCCCCAACCGCGACCTGGAGACTAAAGGGAGTGAAATGAAGATCAGAGGTTCCTGTCACAAATTTGACCCCCCGAGAGCATACACTGAAAAAAGAAAAAAACACCACCCCCCCACCCCCCCACCCCCCCTCCCTGAACTTACTTCAGTTACCACTGAGGTTTGGGGCTGTTATTTGGGCTGCTGGATTTTTTTTCCTTTTTTTGAAGACATTATTAGCACAAGGAGACCAGTGTTCCTGCTGCCAGTCACATCCATCATCTTGCAGAATTTCAAGCATCGCTGCTAAGAAAAACATCTTCAAAGTGATATTGGAGCAATAATGTCACACCAAGGGAGAGCTATCTGTCTCTGCCTCATACTTCTTGAATGTTATGCCTTTGACAGCTTAACAACAGCTAAACAGCTTAGGTCTCAGCCAGAGATTTCCAGGCTGTTTGAGTATGAGAAGTATGACATTTTAATTAGAGGCGAAGCTTCCGATTTGCTACAAACACCCCTCTGAGGCTAAGCATGAGGAGCGCTGTTTCTGCAGCACAGCACGTGGCATTAACAGTGGCTGCGCGGGTTTGAGTTCTGCTCTTCCCCCCGGAGCCCCAGGCACCCCCCCGGTCAGTGCTGCTGGTGCTAATGGGGCCTCTCCACAGAGAAACCACCCGTCCTCTCCGCCCCGCACAGGAGCCGCTGCCAGCGGCAGGTCGAGTTGAGGATCATCTTAATCTTTAACACAAAGGCGAAGCAAAACAGGCGTCACACACTAACTTTTTCAGCAGCGTCTTCCTTCTCTCTCTCCCCCTTGAACCCAGGTCTGTGGTTTCTCCTGTCCGCCACGTCCCGTGAGCCTCCCAGCAGCTGCCCGATAGCTACGAGGCTCCATTGGTCTGAACTAAGAGAAAGGATGCTCACTGTGCAACCCTGAGGACTCTCTGGAGAGCTTTGGAGACAGCCCACTGCCGCCCAACTGCAGTTACGCAAAGAAAAAAGTACTTTCTGCAAAATATTCCTGTTAAATAAGGCAGCTAGGGCACCTCGTGAGAATGTCTGAACGTGACGTGCTGAAGGACACCCTTATGGGAGCAAAGTTTAACTATTTCCATTGCAAGCGTTACTATGAAGGAATCCTCCCCAGCATGGGGGGGTGGGGGGTGGGGGTGTCAGCCAGACATCCGTTCCCAATTCCGCCATTGTTGATGACACGTAACGCAATTTGCCTTTGGCATGCCACAAAATCCAAGAAGGTAACTATAACATCAGCAAGATGTGTGCAAAGGTATTGCCTTTTTCAGTCTCCTGTGACACAAAACCGTCAGAAACAGAGGATATTAGCCACAGACCTGCTATCTGCCTGTATAAGTAATAAACCATCTTGACTGCCAAGCTCCTGTCGAGGCACAGAGAAGCACAGAGAGCAGGCAGAACAAGAACTGTATCGTTTCACAGAGCTCATCCATTGTGACTAGTTTCAGTGCACTGAATTGCAGGCTTTCCCCAATTAACGAGCAATGGATATCCCCACCCAGGCATCTCTGTGTGGGAAAGGTCTGCTGCAGGAGGGTGGCATTCTGAAAAACACTTGGGACCTTGGCATTTAGTCTTCAGTTAGCTGTCTCCTCTCAATTCCTTGGGCACTGACTTCATGCAAAAGATGCCATTATCCTTCCTCTCTTCTACCTCAACCGAGGAGTAAGAAAACGGGCTAGCAGCAGAATAGCCTCTTTCAAAACACCGACTGTGTCCATGCCCTGGACCGAAGACAGGGCACATTTAGCAGCCAACACTGGGAAACAGCTCTGGATTTCAGAGCTAGGCTTCAAAGCTAAACAGATGGCTTTAGCTCTTTGGCAGGGAGATACTGTAACGGCTAAAAAAGGAATGGGGACCATATTGAGCAAGTGATGCTCCCCCATCATCTGAAGGGCAATTCTGCAGATGCTGTCTCTGTGCGTAGTGCCCAATCCTTACAAAAGTGAACGTCATCCACGAACAAGAACTAAACCGGGAGCTGCCTGAAATAATGCAGTTTATGCGCGTGCAATCTTTACGTTACACGAGGCGTCCCCTGGGGAGATACAACTGGGGAAAGCAAGAAAGATACCTAAGGAGATAGTAGCCCAGTACAAAACTCCATATTGTATGGCGGGTACCAGCTACACAGCTCCTTTGTCTCAATTATAGCGGCCTCTAATCCCACTCTGTATGTCCCCTTTCTCCTCCATCTCTTTGAAAACTTGCATTGTAAACTGACTCCGGAAGGTAGGCAAATACTATTTCCATTTTTGAGGAATTTCTGACTACCTCAAGCTTGGTTTTGTTGCAAAAAAAGGTAGATTTTTAAGCTCCCTGCAAAGTAAAACCTCACCAGCATTTCAATTCATAAGCCGCACAGTTTCTTGCTTCACCACTGGCAAACGGTAAAAATGAATCATTTTGATATAACCTATTTTTAAATAATATCTAAAGGTTTCACTTTGGTGTCAAAGCATCATGAAAACCAGTTCAAACAAATGAGACATTAATATTTTAAGTTGATGTAAAAGTGAAAATGAAATTAGGAGAGGTTGGGCTTTTTAATCTTCTCAAGATCTGGATGTTATGAGGCAGCACTTAATGAATCACTTCAACTTTTTCCGTAAGTAGCATCATCCATTTCCCCACAGAAAACGGTTCAATTGAAAACAACATCAGCAATATCCCTTCGTAATGTAACCAAGTTAGTCTCTTGCAAACAGCAGAAGAAAACCTTTTTGGCATACAACAAATTTGGAAGGTTTCCTTCAAGATCTGAAGGCAGGTGATTGCAAAGCCATATTGCAGAGGTAGTAACTGTGTGCCCAGTGTGCAGGGCAGGGTACCGGACAGCCCGCTCAATCAGGAGGCGAGCCTGGACGCCAAAGACTTCTGCGCCCTGGAACAGGTGGGGAGAGTAAACTGGGCAGCTTCCTGCCTTTGTGGTTCAGGAAGGGCCTTTGCTCCCGCACCTGCTGTGCTCCAGAGCCGAGGCCGATCCAGTCTCTCCCGCAGAAGAGCAGCCCACAGCCTGCCCTTGAGGACGCCGGCTGCTCTCTGTCTCTACCCGGTTTATAATAACGTCCTCGTGACATGTTCAACTGGTCAAGCGCCAAAAGGAAAATAAACGCATGAGAAGTGACTAAGAGGTTTTTAATAGCAGGCACTGTCATTACAATCATCCCTCCTGATCTTTTGTTCAGCGCAGTCCAGAGAGCTCCAGTGGGTTCAAGCTAAGCTAAGGAAAAGCGTGCTGTGTTAAAGAATGAAATATAGTTATGACTCACACATCACAGTATAGCTTAGCTCTCGCAGAGCATTTTAAACCTGACATTCTGCTCTGTCCTGGTCCAACAACTGCCAGCTTTTCCTGGACGATAAGCGTTTCTCAGACACACCAAGTCTAGAGGAAGCCACGGAACAGAACCTCCCCGTACTAGAGCAATTCTAGTTGTTGGCCAGGGCTGAAAAGGAAATCCCTTTCATACGCCATTCACCCGTGTCCGTGTGAGGCAAAGAACCAGTACGACATTCCTGACTGGCTGGAGCACTACAGACGGCACTGGAATACCAGCAGAGCAAACGAGAACAGTTACTGATGCCCAGCAAGGGGAGACAGCCTCCGGCACAGTCCTGCTTCTTTTCAGCCCAAGCGCGGCTACTGGAGCGTTACCAGCTGTCTGTTCAGACCTAGTAAGCCTATTTGTCTGGAGCCCACCGTTATCTCACTGTAGGGAGCAAATTACATGTTTGCATTATCGCTTTGGCTTGCTTGCTGGGACCTGAAGTGCGCTGCATGCACAAATAGACTTTTCTTTTCTCCATCTATAACAGATAAAAAGCAACACTTGCTAAGGTAATGACTCTCAGGTAATAATGTCCATCAGGTAAGATGCATCTTCTCCCCTGCAGAGCTGTGGATTATTTGTTTACATTGCAGCATCTTTCCAGCTAAGATGATGAAAGCAAGTCACCATCCCAGGCACGACTTGGAAGTGCTTAGCAAATCATGGTAGGATTGTCACAAGCTGCACAAAAGCGTTACTTACTGTGACAAAAGGATCAAATCCATGAAGACTGTACGTGCTCCAGAGAAGTAATCAAGCCCTAGAACATCTTCCTGATGGAGATCAAGAATTATTTCTCAGCAGACATGACTTAAACCTTGACCTGAAAATAGCCAGTTCTGTGTATCAACTGTTAAGCGACAACTTCTTCTCCAGGGCTAGAAAGTCTCCTTTGCTCTCCAGCCAGCATACCGAGTGACCTACGCTGCTACCTAACTTCCTGTTGAGCAACTTCCCTGGTTCTTCGTCTCTAAAAACAGCCCCCACAAACAGGACCAGATATAAAAATAGGATACATTCGTCATAAAGCCTGTTCTACTCATCCACAGAAACATGCACGGAAGCATATTTTCAGCAGAAAAGATTGAATCTAGGCAGTTCAGTTCAATACGTTAAGTGCTGCTTTCCAGAAGACCCCATCTCCTCAAAGACTACACGGAGGCTCTTAGAGACTAGCCTTTTAAAATAATACGTACAGCGCACTGTTATAAGCCCCACCTGTCCATGTCCACAGAGTGAATACCTACTGACTTTCGCAGCTGCTCAGTGCTCTTAAAGAAAAAAAAAAAAAAAAAAAAAAGCTATGAAAATTTGGAGTAACCCAAATTAGATACTGCTTTTCTAAGTAGGAACTCTTTCAATCAGCCTATGAAACTCCCACAGCAGCATTTAAAGTTGAGACTGGAGGTTATTGCTAGCCTTCATGGCAGGGAACGGGATTCAGAACTGCACACGCTTTTTGACTTATCCTTAGAGCCATCGTTCTAACGACAGCCTCAGCGTTTAAAGTCTGAAGTGTGGAGGCGGTCAATAAGTACTTTGAATGCTTAGGAAAAAAGCTCTTGGCTCTTTTTTTTTGAAGGGACGGAGTGGAATTATTCTGGAATTTCTTTTCTCTGTGTTGTATCCATTTAAATACTTTCTACTAGTGATTTTCCTTCCTTCTTTGTTTTATTTTATTCTTGTTACAAAAATGAGATGTCAGAAAATCTGACACACTGCTGTACCATATGCTTAGTGTCTACTTCCAGCAGCAGGTGAGAATCTCATGATTCAATTCCCACCTGTGGCAAGGCCATTTTACACCAATCTACTCTATGGGAAAATATGGAATAAAAGCAATAAACTATGCAGAAGACACTTATATATGGGTTGCTGTGCACAGTTGCAGCGTTGCAGATGGGAAAAGGGAGTACATATATCCATTTCCATCCCTTCACAGTAAGTATTAAAACAGGAAAGCATTGCCTAAAGCCAGCATCACCAAGCCAAAACGTTCTACAAGCTTGGTCAGATTGGAAAACAACTTGTTGGCTTCCTTCTGCAGCTCCATTTTCTTTTACTCTTTTAGTGTTCATGCTTAGAAACTTCCATTAAGAAAAAAAGAAAAGTATTTTCCAGTAATCGCCAAGCAACAGGATATGCTGGTTTAAGGCGTAGCACCTGATATTGGAACACTCGAGTCATAAATGCCAAACTTAAGGAATCTACAAATCTGTCCTTCCTGGAACAAATTTGGGTCTTGAAATCTTCGCGTCATTCACCAGAGTCCTATTCCCCGATTTATTCATCAACGAGTCCCTGCCTTGAAGCAGCGTAATGACGTTTTCTCTCTGATGTCTAATTGCCAACTGGAGGGCTGTACAGCCAGTGATATCTTCCACATCAAGCAGAGCACCGGCTTTAATCAAGGTCTTTATTATGGCCATATTTCCCTTGAGGACAGCAAGGTGCAAGGGGGTCCAACCCATTTTGTTCTTAGCATTGACATCTGCCTTGCACTCCAGAAGATTGATGACAGTCAAAAAGGAGCCTCGCTGGACTGCAAAATGGAGGGGGGTCCACTCTGACTTCTCAGCGATGTTGGGATCTGCTCCGCATCTCAACAGCTCACAGACTACCGGCTCATCGCTGTAGCGAGTAGCCAGGTGAAGTGGCGTCCAGTCCATGCTTCCTTTGGCATTCAGTTTGGCATGGCTGCCTTTTAGCAGGTGGATGATTTCAACGTGTCCTTTGAAAGAAGCCAGGTGCAGGGGAGTCCAACCTTTGTCTGTCCGTAGCTCCACGTTAGCTCCGTATTTGATGAGTTTCTCACAGATGAGATACTTCCCCCTCACCACAGCCAGGTGCAGAGCACTATAATGATTTTGATCCAGGCTGTTGACAGAGGTCCCGTTCTTCAGCAAATAATGGACTACCCTGAACTTCCCCCTCTCCACAGCAACATGAAGTGGGGTTCTATGGTTCTTCTGCTTTTTCTCCAGGTCCGCTCCTTGACTGGCAAGCAGTTTCACCAAGCTGACGTGTCCAAAGCAAGCTGCCACATGGAGGGCAGTTTTCCCATCGACCTCCTGGGTGTTGGAGTCCGCCTGGCGAGATAGCAGTACTCGGGCCACATTCTCAAAGTTGTTCTGTGACGCCAAGTGCAGAGGGGTCCACCCGTCATGCTCTTGAGCATTTACCCGTGCCTGGTGGTCCAGCAAGAGGCGTACAATTCTGTCGTCCCCGTTCTGAGCAGCAAAGTGAAGAGGTGTCCAACCGTCATCATCAGGCATATTGGTGTCTGCATCATGCTCTATCAGAACCGAGCAGATCTCTGGGGACCTCTTCTGAACAGCCATAATGAGTGGGGTGTAGCCACAGACTACCTGGCTGTTCACATTGGCTTTACAGCTCAGGAGAAACCGCACTTTTTCCACGTTTCCCTGGATCACCATGAGGTGAAGCAACGTGAGGCCGTTTTCGTGGACTCTACAGATTTCCTCAGGCAGGATGTCCTCTGGACTTTCAACCTCACTGTAAGAAGGCGCGATACAAACCTCCCGATTATCGGTTTCTAAAGGCAAGGGAAACAAAACAGGAGAAAGAAAGTGAGACCAAGTGAAAAAGCTTGGTGTGCACAAGATGGGAGGGAGAGCATGTGAATCTTCATAGTACAAAATGAAATAAAAGTCCTTTGAGAGACAGGGAATATGAAACGAGGCAAGACGGCTACATGCAGTCCCTTAGAAAGCAGTGGGACATTTGGCCTCTCCCTCATAGGAACTATATCTGCTATTTCCTGTATGCTTAGTTTTCCTTAACTTAAAAAGAAGTCACCCACGTGGAAAACTTTCTTGAGCCACATCCTTATCACTGGAGAGCGAGGAAATAGGCTATTTTTCGTAGGTTTCCGCTTCTTTATTTTTGAATCATAAAGTCCCCTACTTACCATTGCTTCTGGTGTCTTGGGGGAAGGCGAACTCTTCTTTGTCACTCTCATTTTCAGGAAGGGAAAAAGAAAAAGCCGTAAGACAAAATGCTTATTTGCATTCTGTAATGTTTGCACAGAGTTGTTTTTTGCTACTGCTCTAGGATTTTGTATTATTACTGGAGTGGTTTTTATCCAATCCTGTTATTGCATCCAAAACTCAGCAGAGCAAATCATGACACTAACAGGAATGTGGGAGCCTGAAAATTATCTCTGGATATCAATGAGATGTTTCCTTCTCTTACTCATTTGCTCCTGAACATACATATATTCTCCTTCCTTATTGCAGCGCGTGGCCATGGCAGCATCCCAGCTAGTAATTTGCTTTGTTGTGTAGGGAACCCAAACACCCCCACCTCCTCCATCCTCTACACTCAGGCATTTTGTTTTTTGATGACTGCACAACTCGGCAAAACCTCAAAATAGCAATAATTCTCAACTGTTACTTCTCCCTGTGCGAAGCTGACTTCTAGGCACAATTACACTCCAGTAGCCGGGCGAAAATTGCGACTATCCTGAAACCTGATTTTTTTTTCTTAGTCAGAGAAACACGGGCATTTAAAACTTTTTTTTTCCCCCCTTCTATGAGAATTGTTTAAACTGGAACGTCCTCAGTTCCGTGGAGCTGGAAAATTGTCATCTGAGCACAAATGGCAGTGCCACGAGCAGCACCCCCGTGATCCTGTATCTCCTTAAGCTTCTTTTAATGACTGAGGCCTACGTGATAGACTCCCTTTATCTGAGCAGGCAGAAAGAAGGCTCTTCTTCTCAGACTGTCAGTTAGAACACTGGCCAGCTTGCAAAATTTATTTTTCAAGTTGCCTCTCCCCATGAATGAATTACAGATGTACAACCTATGCAAACACACTGCACAAAGGTTGCTGAGGTGCCCTTGTCGTCTGATGATAAACAGCGATGAGAAGAAACACGTTCTCAAGAACTAGTAAGAACAGGGAAAGGACTCAGCGGAATTTCCTGAGTGGTCCTGGGAAGCCTTCCTCACCTGCTGGTTCCCAGAGATGGCAGGCTTGTGGGACATCTTCCTAACAAGGCGCTCATTCTCTGGATCTACTACAAGGCTTTGTATCAGTGACAGCAGCATGTCTGTTTCTACAGGGATATCTACCAGAGCAAAAAGACTGTTAGCTGTGCAGGCTACCCAAATGTTCAGAACCCAGCCAGTACCCAAGGTTGTGGAAGTCTCCCGTATATCCTCCACATGGGGAGGAAGGAAAGAAGGAGAGAGAGGGTGTGTTGACGACAACTGGGTACCCCCATTTTCAAGGTAGCAGGTGATTTAACTGGCAGAGAGTTGTACACAAGCTTATCCCCTACTCCTTAACCCATGCAGCTGACCCTTGACTAACCCATATCACAATCAGCTACTACACCTGTAAAGCTTGGCCTTTGCTTAGGGTCTTGGTCCCAACACCTCTTCATCAAGTCGACCATCTGCTGGCATTCCCCTGGCCAGTCATCACTGATGGGTTCTAGGCAGGGCCTCTTTCCTGCTGCAACCTTGACTATAATGGCCATCATGTTGGCTCCTGAAAAAAAGCAACAAGCATTGGGCTTTTACTCTGTGAAGACGGCTGTAACAAACATTTAATAAGTGCAGAGCATATAAGAAGTGTTCATATTTACCTGCATAAGGTTTCTTCTGCATAAGTACCTCCCAAATGACAATTCCAAAGCTGCAGACAACGAGAGATCATGAGCAATCACTCCCATATGTACACGAACATAAAATTCACTTATTGCTTTCATCTTCTTGAGAAATGGGAAAGTTAGGAAAGAAGTTCTTCGGGATGGAAGGCTTCCATCCCTCAACCCAAAAGGACAAGATATTATGAATCATCGTGTCCATCTCTGATGCCTCAGCGAAGGGGTTGGTGTAGGGAATGAGGGACTTAGAGCATTTCCTGTGAAAGTCAGGCTCCCAGTGCCTTTTTTTTCCCCCCACTTTATTCACATTGGGTTTTAGAGCACTTGGCTACTGCAAGTTCCTGTGGCCATGCAAACCCTCCTTTGCCTCTTGCCTTGGGTTACTGTATAGTGCAGTGGCTAAGGAGCTGAGCAGTTTCCAGAATGTACGTATGTAGCTTGTGTAAGTGGGCTGCAAAGCACTTCGGCCAAAAGGAAAGAAGTAAAGTTGAAATCTTTTCTCCACCTGTTACTGACCAAAATGAAGCTGAACACCAAAGTAGGCAAGCAATATTACAGTTGTTTTAAAATCAAAGTACACGTAAGCAGCGACTGCCATGAAAGAGCAGCCACCATCTGTTCCGTGCTCTGATCTTACTCCTTTTCTATAACAGCTTCCAGCAACCTAACAGGGTGTGATGGGGCCTAAGGCAATAGAGTCTGCAGCTCACACGGGATTGGTGCTGCACAGAGGTGTGTCTGGTAAGAGGTGGATGGTTATCCACAGAGAATCCCGCTCCTCCTCACTCTCCACCACTGAGGTTGGAGTATCACACGTCACTCACAGCGTGTTCCCCACCAAGGACATTAAGCAAGGCAGAGCGCCAGAATATAAACAAAATGAGCCCATGTGCCGGTCTCCCTTGCTCTGTGTACGAGCTAGGTGGCAAGCCTGCGTGAGCCCTGAACGGAAAGGCAGCCCTTACCTGTACACATCATATTTGATTCCTGGGGGCTTGCTGTTCTGGAGAAACATCTCGGGGGGGATGTAGCTCAAAGTGCCTCTCAAAGCAGAGCTTTCAATATACTGCATTCGGCTAGACTGCTCCATCCATTTTGATAGCCCAAAGTCTGAGATCTGTAAACAGAAAAAATGAGAGCATCCCCCTAATGCTCACTATCTCACCCTTCCTTATGTTAGCTGGGAGATACCTCCATCCTCCACGACCAGGGATACGAGGAGGTGCCTAGCAGCTGAAACTTCATAAAACCCTACTAAAATTGTAGTCAGTGCTTTTAACCGTCCAGTCGAGGAGATCAGCATTTCCTCCTAAGTTGGAGCCTTAAGTTGCCAGTTCTGGCACACATTACCCATATGCTCTTGAGAATACCATGTCATTTGTTCAGCAGCTGCTTCTTACAAGCCCCACTGGTCAATCTTGCATTGAGTGCTCCTGAAGAAGCTATCTTATTCAGATTCTGGACTCATTTGGCAAAAATAACCTTTGTCTTACTTGACAAATACGCTGTCCCTACAAACACAGCATTAAGCTCATACCTTGACATGCATATTTCCATCCAGGAGAATGTTCCCTGGTTTTAGATCTAAGTGCAGCAAAGGAGGTGTCATGCTATGCAGAAAATTCATAGCCAAGGCCATCTCATGGATAACCCGGAATTTGAGCTGCCATGACATTTTGTGGGTGGGAAGAATTTTCTCCAAGGACCCTCTCGCCATATATTCCATCACTATCCCCAGAGGGCTGTTGCAGATGCCATAGACAGTGACAATGTGCTGGAATTTGATTTTCTCCATCTTGGTTGCCTCTTCCATTAAACAGTTCATATTGGTCCTGGAAAAATAAAAAAGATAAAAGTGGAACCAAGAAATGGTATCAGCGGATTCGCAGGCTAAGTTACCATATAGTAGCTTAGAAATATTCAGCCTTTCCAAGCAACCCTGCCTACCCCAAAAAGATTCATTCCCGTTTGCCCCTTGACTTGGTGAGAATGCAACCACATCATGATCTTTTGCAAACTAAGAACTAACATACGAGGTGTTAGGACTTTTTCAAAATGAAGCGAGGATGGCTTGGGCAAATTCAACCACCAGGCTACTAGACAAAGAGATCAAAACGTCCATCTTAGTCCAGCTCTTAGGAGACCTTCGGCGATCACAGAAAGCCCGGTCCACGTGCTTATTTTCACACTGTAGTGAAATTCCCATGTGATGCTTCCCTGAAAGCATGAGGTCAGGAGCAGGCACAGCATGGCGAACCATGCCTTTTTCGTACACCGCATGTCCACAGGGTGGCCTCAGTGACAGCCCGCACACTGCCTGCGGGCAGCCAGGGTCCACCGACACACTAAGCTGCTGAGCTCCATTACGCAGAGGCTTGCACGGCCAGAGGCATGCCTCGGCCATAGCTATACCTATGCCTTTGCCTGAAGCTTTCTGTCCCTGATCACGCTGAATCCGGTCCCAGAGGGAGTCTAGACACGTCTGTCCATTGTTGCCAGTTTTGGCAGACCCATTTCATTAAATCTTTACATTTCCCAACTTGCTGAACGAGTTGGGGTGCCCAGAGCACGCTGACAGCAGCCAAGCAGTACAGTGCCAAAACTACATTTAAAAAGCACACCCTGGGAATGAATCTGAGCTTGCAGCAACATTATGCCAGGCCACTAATAGCTCTAAACATAGTTCATCTAAGCAAATCCTTCTGCCAGACTTCCTCTAGCAGGCTCCCGACAGTAAAAGGTACCCCTATATTGCAGAATGTCAGGTATTGTCTTTCCTGCTGTGGAAGAAAGGCTTAACGCAGGAAGACAGTTGCAGCCTGCAGCACAGAGGGTTGCAGATTGATTCTTCCCCCTCGCAGGAA
Organism: Vanellus vanellus; assembly: GCF_965231255.1. NCBI lineage: Eukaryota > Metazoa > Chordata > Aves > Charadriiformes > Charadriidae > Vanellus > Vanellus vanellus. The sequence goes on along the minus strand of NC_138926.1, from coordinate 7,720,512 downwards.
AATGATGGGCGTGGAGAAAGAAGCGACTCCTGTGATTTCTGGTTCCCTTCCTGGGGCAGAATCACCGGGCACAGTCCCTGTCTGCCTCCCTCCCAGGCACCCCAGGGGCTGGCGAGAGCTGACCTGCACGGAAGCTTCGCCTGAGTCCTGGGGCAGACCAGCATTGTGGGGAGTAACAGAGAGAGCGAGGTTAGCCCAGGAGGAGGCATTTGCACCATTAGCACGGATACACGAGCAGGTACAGCAAGAAGCCGGATACTGAACAAGCAGCGGGAGCCCCAAGAAATGAGGCTTGTCAGGGAGAAAAGCAAGAGCCCCAGAGCGATTCCCGTCTAAGAATTTGAATGTTTCAGCCCTCTGGAAAATACTGCGACTGCATCTGCGGGTGTATTTTCTTTTTCTGCGGGTTCCTTGTGACTCTTGTTTTCTCTCCTCAGCCTCAACAGACCTGCGAACTATGAGCCTCTGCAGCTGACAGAAGTTGGGGCGTGAGGCACCTTCAGCTACTCTCTTTCCTTCTCTTAGGTGATACACAGATTCGGTGGCAGTCATTACGCACCTGCCCTCCTTGCTTTCACGTACCCACAGGGATGTGTTCCATCATCCCACAAAACCCGTCTCCCGTTTTCTCCTGACAAGCAAAACCATCCAAGGTTAATAAACTCACTGTCAATTTGCCCCATCACTTCGAATGAACAGTGCAAAGCAGTTGGTCACGCATCAAGAACGTGAGCAGATGGAAGTCACCGCCCCATTGTCTTCGTTCATAGCTCCTGACGAGACGCATTGTTTTTGCAAGCTCGCAGACAGGAGCGCTAACGACTTTTAAACGCTCCTCTGAAACTGTTGCCTCCTTTGCCCCCCTTGCCAGACAACTGCGCTTTTTTTTTCAAGCCCCTGTGTGGCCTGGAAGCTTTCGGGTTTGCGTTTGGGCTCGTACTTAGTGCTGACAGACAAACAGAACCGCTTTGTAGCACGCGTGAGAAGGCTCAAGACAGATTCGTATGCCGTGCACCCCAAGAGGTTCTCTGTGGGTCTGCGTGCGCTAGGCAAACTGCACACCGAAGCTCTGCCTCTCACAAACACCTTCCAGAGCAAGCAGAAATAGCCACTGAACAATACCCGCAGCTGCACAGGGCTACAGGGCCGATGCTGGCCCTGCTTACAGCCCCCAGGGCAAGGAAGGATTTTTGGCACAGCCATAGTGCCGCAGAGCCCGGTCTTGCCTTGTAATCCAGAACTCACAGGGGTTACTGAAAAGTAAAATACAAGTCAGAGCAGCCTCGAGGCTGTTTGGACATATGTAAGGGGTAGGAAAGTCTTTTATAACACTACGTTGGAGTGCAAAGTTGGTTTAAAGACAAAATAGTATAACTTTCAGTCCCTAGGAGACCAGTACAGTAACTATTAAGGCCACATGTACTGTTAGATATTTTTCCCAGATATTCAGATTTAGTTTTTCCAAATCCTGGTGATTGCAGACACAGGTTTAAAATCAAATCAAATCAAATCAAATCAAATCAATGAACATTTCTGTTCATATTCAAGCTTTCTTCTGGAGTGTATACTAGGAGTTCAGAGAATCCATGAAAGGCATATGGTTATATTTACTAGAATTGATAGATGCAGAACTAAAACTGATTAACTTGACTCCCCCCCCCCAAAGAGAATGAAATGCAAATGTAACATCCGAAGAGCATAAGCAGTGCAAACTGAAGAGGACAGTCACTGCTCAAATCGAGCCATCTCAATTGTTGTCAGTTAACATGAAAAGAAAAGTCATACGAGTATGTGATTTTTAAGCAGGCAGGATCCTTCCAACTCAAACGGAATAAGATTTTAGAATTACTAACTTTGTTAACTCAGCTGTTTTTTTCAGCAGGCCTGCCTGTATTGTATGTGGTATTGGCAGCGGCTGCCTATACCTGCCTGGCTTTGGTTTATTTCCAGACCCAAGGTAGTCAGCAGCAGAGCCTCTGCAGGTGAGAGACAGAGCAAGAAGGCGACTGAAGGTGCAGGTCCATCGTCAAGAGAAAAGAGCACGTCTGGAGGGTAAGACAAGCGAGGCAGCAGAGATCTTTGCAGACTCGGAAAAACAGCTGGAAATTCTCTGTCCCTCAGCTTTCAACCTGCTGATTTTAGTGACTAATTTCGTTTAATAGATACCCATTAGCCCAAATGTCCAGTGAAAGCTGCAGATAAGTAACCAGGCTGCTAAACGTGCCCATGTTTAGTTTCAGATGCCTACTTCAGCCTCCAGATTTCAACACTAATTGTTCTGAGTAAGTGTTCCTTTCCCACTTGCACAGAGAGAGAGAGCGAGAAAGAGAGAGAGCACTCACTCCAGATCACTAGTGTTTTTTCCACTCCCTTTGGGTACCAAAAGCTTTACTTCCCAGGGAGAAGCAGCAGGGAGAAGCAGCCATGTAAACATTTCCTTCAGGGTTTTAGCACCGAATCGCCACAGATGGCTCTGACTGACAGTTTGAACTGCTGAGCTAGAAGAGACCGCGCAGTTACCTCTCCACGCTGGAGTCCTGCAGCAGGTATGGTGAACATTTCACTGCATAAACTGTTCGCCACCTCTTGTGCTTGACTTGGTACACGTGCCCAAAGCCTCCGCTGGCCACTTTAATCCAGTCTTCTTCAAAATCCTCCTTATTAAAGACAGTTAAGCTGCCCAGTTGCCGGTCTCTCTCCGAAGACATGACAGAAAAGGCAGCCAGGCTGGCTGGCTGCCTCCTGCTCAGGCAGTATCAGAGAAGAATCAAGGAGCTCTTCCTGCTTCAGACTTGCATAGGGAGGTAGGGAGTTACCTGAGATGAGCCATGTTACTTACTGCCAAGAGGTGGATCCCAAGTGTCACTCTCATTTGGTATGCAGAGGAGCTGCATTACTTAATTCCAAGCACTCACACCAGGCTACCGTGCAGAGCTGGGCCAGGCTCGGTACTTGTCTACGTTTCCATAAGCCTGTCCTTCTCTCTCGTATTGAGCACTGGGTGGGCAAATGCTGAAATGTAGTCTTTCAGCGTGAAAAACAGCGCAATGCGAGAGTCCTTTAGCAATTGCACTGTGCTGAAGACGGGATTCCCCACCTGAGGCATCGGTATATGCTGGGTGAGAGTGAGGCAGACTGACACTTAAAGGAAAGGAAGGCCTCGCGCAGAGAGAACTCCACAGGGCTCCTGTGCAGCACTGTGTATGTGAGCTGGATGAAAAAGTGGAAAACACTCCAAAACACTCCCTGCTTTGTCCAAAAAGATAAAGGACGGAGAAGACCCCAGGACTAGCATCTGGCAACCATGAGTACATGAACCCGAGAAAACACTTAAACAGAAATACAACAAATGTGGTGAGCCAGAGTGGTTACCTCAGGGATAAAGTATGCCATTGAATGCCTGCAAGGGGCATCGAAGGAAAAAGAGAACACTGAAGAGCTGGTCTGAGCAGTTCAACCATTACCACGTGAGCACTGGTAACAGCATGCATGCTTGTAGTTGCTTTATGCCTTGACTCCCCAGCTGTAGAAAGGGTTTAATGACAGTCGTCTGGATCTTGTGTATATGTGTCGTTAACGACTTCACACAGCGACTACCTCTGTAGGTAAGTCAATATCAAATACAATATGGTGCTGGTCTCCTCAGGGCTATTGCAATACAAATAATAATTAGTATTTCTGACGGGTAATTGTCAATGAGTCTTGCCCTGAAAGTTTTAGCTAGATATCAGATCTGAAGAAATTCATAGAGGAAGACTGACCCAGGTGGGAGTGCAAGCTACTTCTCTGTTGCATTTAACATGAGGTGCTCTGGCAGCGGCCCATCACTCACAACTGCAAGGCTTTAGGGAAAGAAGGAAAAGAAAAAGGAAAAAAGCCAGCCAGGCTCTGCAGCCTTTAGGGAAAAAAAAAAAAAAAAAAAAAGGCCTTAGAGTCTGACACGTGATTGTAACCGAGTCCCTGCCCGCTCCTTAATTGTCGCCCACCAAGTGTGATGCTCCTGGCCCAGGTAGCGCCCCTGGCCACCTCCACTCCCACTTGCCAGCACTCACCTGCCAACATGACTTCAGAGCTGAGGATAAGCACAATGGGGCTCCCTTCCCTCATGGTCAGGCACAGGCAGGACAAAACCTTACTGAAATGCTCAAGCTTTATTGTAGACAGTTCAGGAGAAGGTGAGGGAGTGGAGGAAAACACTCCATGGCTGCAGAGTGGCAACTGCTGCTGCTTCTCTGCCTCCACAGAGCACAGGTGTGCTGCATTTCCTGACAATTAGCCCAGGCCCCTTGCAGGGCCTGTCTCAATTTTAATGGCATTAAAATAGAAGGTTAAGAAGTGAGGCAGTCTTGCTGATTGTTTACATCTTTGTTCACAACAGCAACTTGTATTTCTTGAAAGGAACCTTTCCTGCTTTTGCCCCAGACCGGGGAGTAGTTTTACCCCAGTCCACCCCAAAGAACACCTTAATTGTGGAAGTGGCACTCAAAGTCAGTAATTTGCAATTGTGACCCTTTCTTTTGAATTTCCTAAGGCACAAGCTTGTGGTGCTTCTCTGAAGCAAATGGGAATGCTGTAGTGGCCCTCCTCAGCCTTGAGAGGCAGAAAGATGGAGGCTGCGATGGTCAGGGATCCTGGGGCCTTGCACGCTCTCAAAAACCCAGCCCCAATTTGCTCTGCACACCAGTCCCATTGCACAACATGTGCAACCGCAGCTCTGCCCCTACCTGCTCACACGTCCATCCCCTTGCCCTGAACTAGTGCCCTGCCAGCTACAGCTCAGACCAAAGCTTTACCGACAGAAATCGCTCCTGCAGCAACATTGCCCTACACCCAACTCATCTCTGGAAACTGCCACCTGATTTCCCTGAGATTCCCCTTGCAACCAGCCAGAACCAACACACATGGCAGCAATTCCAGTGGTTGCCGCAGGTTAAAGTGGCATGTGCGGTGCAATTTTGTTGGCATCAGTTAAAGCACGCTTGTGCAAGAAAGTAGCTAACACACTAATACACTGTTGGAGAAAGCATTTTATTGGGTACCCCCAGCACCGAACAGCTGGGAAAAGGGTGGGGACAGAAAGGAGGAAAATGTCCTTCCAGAGGCTGAGGTCCAGCAGCTTCCTCCACTGTGCAGGTGCTGGGAGAGAAGCTTTCAGAACAGGGGAAACCACCTCAAAATCGCTGATCCCAAGTACTCTTTCCCCAGTGCACGCGCACAGCCTCAAAGGACGCTTTGGGTGTCTGCAGAGCCCTCCCACCACAGCTGGTGCAGCAACATCAAGGTACAAAAAGTAGTTTTGAGACAAATTGGGGAAGTCCTGTCATCTTAACGTAGAATCAGACCAGCTTCTAAAAATCTCGGGAAATGCAATGAGCCGAGTACCTGCTCCAGGGGCCCAGAAAACCTCCCCAAAGGGCCAGGGATGCTACAGCGCCCAAGACAGGGAGATCCCCTGCCCAGGAGTGCCTTTCTTTTGCCCCTTCTTCAGTCGACTGCCGCTCCTCCTCTCCCTGGCTCTTGCCTGGCAGTTCCTTCCACACACGATGGATGCCTCTTCTTTCTTCTCCACCAGCAGCTGCTGCAAAGGCAGGAGGACGCGATCAGGGCCGAGAAGCCCCCACTCCTCCGCCTAGAGGACAGAGGAGCGCCAGGCTGGCCCCCGGAGGGAGCTCTCCACAGCACCGCCCGACCCCGGCCGTCCTCCCGCATCTACCCCCTAACCGCTCCCGCCCCTCCCTCCCCCCCCTCCTCCCCCGAAAAAACCCTCACAGATTGTCTTTTCTCACCAACCTGGTGCTCCTGTGCTCCCCGGGCACCACCACTGCAGCCTGTGGAGTTCTGGCCGGCGCTGGAGCTGGGCTTGGAGGCGGGCGCCCTGGGCAAATGCAGCTGGGCATGCAAAGCGGCGGTGGCCAAAGAGGCTGCGCCCCTGCTTACAGGGGGCTCCAGCCGCCGCCTGGACCGCAAAGCGCCCGGGACTCCAGGGCACTGGCCGGGCCCCGACTTACAGGGCAGCCCTGGTCCCAAAGGCCCTCGGAGGCTCCTTCTCTCCAATTCGGGGGCACCGTGACCCACAGCCTGCTAGCAGGGCGGCCACCCCACACCCCACACAGACTGCCAGCTGAGCACTATCAAGAGTGCTCTGCTGTTTCTGCCCTGAAGGCAGGTGAATTGGCAGCAGTCCTTTCCCGAGAGGTTTTGGGGGCTTGGGCAGAAGAACTTCCTGAGGTGGGTTCCTCATCACTTGGGAGAAGCTGCCACTTCGATGCGGAGCAGCTGGTTGGAAAGTGGCTGCTGTCTGGGGCCTGCAAGGGGTGCTCGCCACCCTAAACCTATGCTCTGACCTGCCCTGCCCTGCCGTGCCCTGGTCCCCCCTCCCTCTGCTCTCAGCCTCAGGAGCAGCTTGGGAGAAAGAAACCCACCGGGGAAGGCAAAATGTTGGGGGGAAGGGGCCCACTCCGGGTGCCCGCCAGCAGGGCCCAGGTCCTGCCCAGGCAGCCCCGGCACTGGGAAGTGCATTGAACTGAGCCACCACCCCAGAAGCAGGACCGGGGCCTCTGCTTTTTAAAGCACCCAGGCTCCGGGGCACCACACGGCGCCTAAGATGGCTGAGCCTGGGGGGGTAGGGGGCGGAGGGGGGAAGGGCGGCCGGAGGCCGGACACCACCGCGGGGAGGTCCTTCCGAGGGCTGGCATCCCCCGGTTCTCCAGGCGGAGGAGCTGGCGTTTGACTGCGCCGTCCTCCCTTGGCAACCTCTCCTGGTGAAGAAAGAAAGAAGAGGCATCAATTGTGTGTGGAACTGTGGGGCAAGAGCGAGTGAGAGGAGGAGCAGTGGGCTGAAAAAAAGGAAAGAGAAAGGCACTCCAGGAAAAGAGACCTCCCTGTCACCAGGAATGCAGTCACACAAGAGCATCCTTGGTGCTTTTAGGGAGGTTTCTATGAATCTGGGGGAGGTACTTGTGGCTCATCGCCGTTTCCTGTGTTTTAGAAGGCGTTCCAATTCTATGTTAAGAAGACATAACTTCCAAATTTTTGCCCTTGAAAGGCCGGGGCCAGAGATACCCACCTGATTACAGGGGGTCCCCCTCCAAGAACCTCCCGCCGAGGGCAGGGGGGACACACAGCCCTACTTACAGGGCGGTCCCCCTCGGCTCGGCACTCCCAACCAGGCCCCGCGGAGCCCGAGACTCCCGCCTGCGCCCGAGCTACGGGCCGGCCAGCCTGGCTGCAGCACACCACCACCTCTTCGGGAGCCCAGGGAGCGACCTCGACCCCAACGGCGGGGAGGTCACCCCCGCCAAAAGCAGCGCCAAAGGCGCGACTGCGCCCTCCGGCACAGCGCTTCCTCAACCTGCACCCGCAAAAGGGCGAGGGAGGGCTCGTTCCTGTCGGCTGGCTAAAGCAGCGCCCCCAGCCCTGCTTACAGAGGGGGAGGGCTGCTCCTGGGGACAGAGAGGGCTCCACGGCTCGTGACACGCGCCCCGAGTACGGGGCTGTCACGCTGGCGGGTCGCCAGCAGGACGGGCAGCCGCGCAGGCAGAGACCCAGGCCCTGGCTACAGGCGGGTCGCGTTGCCTGCACTCTACGACTAAGCGGCTTAGCTCCATCCTTAGAAAGGAGGGGCGAGCCCGGACTCTCCCTCCACTGGCGGGCTCAGAGGGGATCCCCCCATGGCTGCACAGAACCCTCTTTCCCTCCTGGGAGGTTCAAGCTAAGTACGCTGCAGTAATTTTAATGGGGGCCTAAACAAGAAGCTCATTCACTCGCACACTCACACAGACGCAAACACGGACACAAACACGGACACAGACACAGACAGGGACAAACAGAACGTCCCAGAAGAGAGCGCGAGCTCCGTGCAGCCCCTGTCTGGAGAGCCATCCCTACCGCCGAGCTGGAGAGGGGAGCCGCAGACATACCCCCCGGGCTGCGTGGAGGCCTGAAGGGCCTCAACACGCTGAGGGGCTTCACAGGTGGCCAAGGGGCAAACCTGCAACGCACCCCGACTCTGAGGGCACATGCTGGCCAGGCAGCCAGCAGGCAGAAAGCCACCAGGGGAGGAGGAGGGGGCCAGAGAGCTCCATTTCTCCCTCGGGTGCACTCTCCCTCACCCTCCTTACAGGGTCACCACTCTCTCTGGGCAGCCAAACCGTGGGGCAACATGGCAAAAGGCCAAAGACCTGAGCCCTGGTTACAGGCAGGTGACCCAGCTCAAAGCCAGCCAGGGCACAAAGGTGCCCATGATGCTTTTGCATGAGCACAGCCCCGGTGCCAGGGAAGTCCCTTTGCCTAGAGCACCTTTCTCTCTCCCCCTTTTCAGCCTACCACTCCTCCTCTCACTCGCTCTTGCCCCACAGTTCCTCAATGTGCCTTGTGTTTCTTCTCCAGGAGCTGCTGCCAAGGAAGGAGGGCACAGTCAAGCAAGCACAAGCAAGCAAGCACCAGCTCCTCCGCCCGGAGGAGAAAGGAATGCCAGCCCCCGGAGGGAGGTTCCCACAGCACTCCCCAGCCCCCAGCCACCCTTCCCCCCTCCTACCCCCTACCCCCCCAGGCTCAGCCACCTTAGACCCAACTTTCTTACCGCCATGGTACCCAGCAGCCCGGGGGGAGGCAAAAAAGCAGAGGCCCCAGCCCTGCTTCTGGGGCAGTGGCCCAGCTCAAGGTGATAAAATGGCCTCTCAGCGACAGGGCTGCCTGGGCAGGAGCCGGGCCCCGCTTGCAAGCACAACCCAATACCCAGAGAAGGCCCCTTCCTCCCATGTTCCCTGGTGGCTCTCTTTCTCCCAAGCTGCTCCTGGGGCTGAGAGCAAAGACAAAGAGGCCTAGGGCAGAGCACGCCCAGCCCCACACACCCTGGCCCCATGCCTCTGAAAGGCCGGGGCCAGAGATACCCGCCTGATTACAGGGGGTCCCCCTCCAAGAACCTCCCACTGAGCGCAGGGGATACGCACAACCCTACTTACAGGGTGGTCCCCCTCAGCTCGGCACTCCCAACAAGCCCCACAGAGCCCGAGGATCCCACCTGCACCTGAGTTATGAGCTGGCTGGCCTGGCTGCAGCACACCACCCCCTCTTCAGGAGCTCTACTTTCCCCTTGGGTGTGGAGACAGTGGCTCTAACCCTCCTTACAGGGCTGCCACTCTCTCCAGGCAGCCTAACTGTGGGGCAACATGGCAAAAGGCCAAAGACCTGAGCCCTGGTTACAGGGAGGTCGCCCAGCTCAAAGCCAGCCAGAGCACCAAAAGTGCTGGCGACACCCTTGAGTGGCCACAGCCCTGATTACAGGGACGTCCCTTTGCCCAGAGTGCCGTTCTGTCCTCCATTTCAGTCTCCTGGGCTTCCTCTGCTCCTCTTCTCACTCGCTCTTGCCTCGCAGTGCCACACGATGGATGCCTCTGCCTGCTCCACCAGCTGTTGCCGAGGCAGACGGACACGGTCAGGACCGAGAGGGGCGCTGCTCCCCGGAAGGAGCTCTCCACAGCACCGCCCGACCCCCGGAGGGAGCTCTCCACAGCACCGCCCGACCCCCGGAGGGAGCTCTCCACAGCACCGCCCGATCCCCGGGGGGAGCTCTCCACAGCACCGCCCGACCCCCGGCCGTCTTCCCTACCCCTGCCCCCTACCCCCTGCCCCCTACCCCCTGCCCCGGAAAAACCCTCCGAGATCGGCTTTTCTCACTCAATTGGTGCTTCGGTGCTTCCTGCAGGGACGACTGCGAAGGGCTCTCCGCTGCTCCGGGCTCCTGGCCGCTCCCGACGGGCGCTGGTCCCGCCGTACCCCATGCGGCGATAGCCGACCGCGCCTCCCCGGGACGGCGTCTGAGCCCCAGCCCTCCCCACGGCGCTCGCAGACCCCTCGAAAGCGATGGCCGACCCCTGCCCGCCCGCCCCGAGGCGATCGCGGACCCTTCCCCGACGGCGCCGGTGCCCGCCCACCCCGAGGCGATCGCGGACCCTTCCCCGACGGCGCCGGTGCCCGCCCGCCCCGAGGCGATCGCGGACCCTTCCCCGACGGCGCCAGTGCCCGCCCGCCCCGAGGCGATCGCGACTCCCTCCGCGAAGGCGATGGCCGACCCCCGCCCGCTCCCCCGTCCCGAGGCGACCGCGGACCCTCCCCACGAAGGCGATGGCCGATCCCCGCCCGCTCCCCCGCCCCGAAGCGACCGCGGACCCTCCACAGGCGGCGCCGGCCCCCGCCCCGACCCCCGGCGGGTCCCGCTCTGCTTACCCTCAGGCGGTCGCGCGCCCCCTCACAGAGCCCCGCGACCGTTGGCGCCCCCCGCGCGCGCCGGCTGCCCCCGCGAAACGCCCGCGCACCGCCCGCGGGAGGGGGCACGCGCCCCGCGCCCGCCGCAGCCTCGCGCCTCGCCCCGAAGCGGGCGCCGTCCGGGCGGCGCCGGGGGCGCTCCCGCCGCGCCGTCGGCAGCGGCCGCCGCTCCCCGCGCCCGTAACGCTCGGTAGCAGAAATAGCGACATCCCGGGCCGGTTACACCTGCTGGAGCTATGAACGCACCGCCGGGGCGCGGCTGCCTGCGGGGATCCGCCAGTATCCTGTGGAACCCGGCGATGGCATTGCCGCTCGTGACTGCCGTCGGCATTAGCGACTCAAAATAGCCCGCGGGTGCAGGGGGCTGGGCCCCGGCGGGTGCAGCCCTGGCACGGGCAGCCCAGCACGCACCGTCCTCCCGCAGGGACCGAGCGCCTGTGCTGAGAGCTCCCAGCGCCCCAGCTGCCCACAACCCTTTGGAAAGGGTACAAGCCTCCCTCGTGCATCGCCGCCAGTCCAAGGCACGGGGCAAACGCAAGCCAGGACAGGAAAAGTGAATTGGCACGAGTAAGGAGATCAGTCCAGTCCCACAGAACCCTAGTAAAGAAAGGCTCCACTTTTTCAAATGAGGTTTCATTACACACACGCAGAACAGGAAGGTGCTCGGACTTCCCTAACAGGAATTTCCACATTTGGAACGTGCGCAGCTACTTGAAGTCTACAACCGCCTTTCTAAAAGGCACTGCAGTAAGCCACAGCGTTAGGTGCAACAAGTTGTAGGCCACATTTGCCACACTGGCAACAAGCGCAGCTGCTGCTCGAGCACCTGAGAACAACAGACAACGCTCTAGCGAAGAGTTACACGCAAGCGTTGGTTTATTTCCTTCCGAAAGAGCAGCTGCATCTCTGCCACCTCCTGGCAGCTCAGTGCCTTGTCACAGGACTGAAAGGTCAGCCTGTAGCAGAGGCTCTTCTGTCCCATCTCTGCTGGAAACTGTCCATTAACTGGATGGATACGACCATTTCACCTGACACCTGCCTAGCGATGGTGTGAAAAGCAACTTCCTCAAATTGCTCCCCATCAGGAACCCAAAAGCTGACATCATGCACGTAGGAAGGTGGACAAAGAGAAAACTCTTGAAAAGCCACATGGCAGTTCCCTGACACCCATACATTGACACCCTTCAACAGTCTCTGCCTTGAAAGAATGAATATTGCTCTAGACAAGCCTGGCTCTTGCTGGCACAGCCAAACATGTGGTTTTGACCACCCCTGCCCCAATGACTCTGATGCTTGTGTCACCCCTCACTGCAAGACAAATGCTGAACACCCCTTCCCTGAGTTTCTCGATTACTCTACTCCAAAAGACTGTTGCCAATCCCCTTGAGGTCCTGACCTGCCCGCAGAGATAAATGGCCAAGGCGATTGCTGACAACTTGCTGAAAAGCGGCTGCTGCCCCCCCCCTCTCCCCCAGACATGGCCCCCATCATGTCAGCCATGGTATCCAGGATGTCGCACCGCACTCCACCTGCGGCTGTACTTGGGCACCACGTCATACTCCTTCAGAACTACAAAGTGCTGGCATTTGTGTTTCTAAGAAGCTGCTGTACTTCAAATGGAACTGCGCTTCAGGGGCATTTTCATGAAAAAAGTAGTGCGGCTTTTTACGTCGTGGTGCTGGTTTCCTCAGCGCTACTGCAATACAAATATTATTATTTCTGAAAAATAATTGTCATTGAGTCTTGACCTTGAGTTTTTAGCTAGATATCTGATCTGAAGACATTCTTCGAGGAAGACTGATCCAGGTAGGAGTGCACGCTACTTCTCTGTTGCATTTGACATGAGGTGCTCTGGCAATGGCCCCCTTCCTGCCTACATTCTGGCAACAACAGTAAAGAAACTGGACCTAGAAGTTGAATGTGGCGAGTTCTTTTTATGTGCTCTCAAATTTAGCCTTATGGACATCGCTTTCGCATTCTTAACTTTCTACAACTACATGGATTTTACCAACAGGCAGTTAATGGAAACTTGCTTCCACTGAAAGTGAGAAAACAGTAACATGAATAAAGCAAAAAGGATAAAGGGACTCGTCTCCTTAGACGTGAGAAAAGCTGGATCTCTGGAGCTCTTGGATGCTGTTCACATTCCCAATCAATAAACCTGGTTTCATAATTTTTCCTAACAATCTATTCTCCTTGATGATACAGCTGTAGTCTAGTGCTTTATTTTATGGGGCTCTTTGCACCCTGGTTTCCTGTCTGCTTTCCCATTTCTGTGAACAGGCTGCGTGCTGGCGCTTGCACATACTGCATTTTAAGCTCTGCTCTCCCTTGTAGCTGCACCACTACAACAGTTCTTTCTCTACTCTGCAGTTTGTGGACTTGCTCACGCAGAAGGAAAGAAAGGAAGGAGAGACATGCTTGAAGCAGAGATAGAACATCTTGCTCCCTGGGTCAGCAGAAGCTCTACAAAAGCAATATAGTGTGCAAAGCAAAATCAGTTGCTTTTCTGATCATTGTAGCAGTCGCGTGGAATCTGCAGGACCTGCCAGCTGCTCGTAGTTCACAGGCCATGGATTTCTCCAAGTTGTGGATAGCGAGTGTTTTTGTTTTTCTGTCTATGATGCAGCCAAAGGCTTATGAAAGCACTGCCCAAGACAGCAAAGCCAGTAAGGGATCCCAGCAGAACGGGTACCAGCATGGCAGAATCAGGACCTGGAAATAAAGAAATAAGTAATCAAGCAGTGAATAGTGTTAAGAGAGGGAGGAAGAAGAAGAAAATGTTAAACTCCTATTCATCTTTATAGCACGCCGAGCAGGTATGGCTAAATTTCTTTCCATTGAGTAGTCTGAACGGGCAGTGCCTTTCCAAATACACTACCTTCTTTACTGTAAGATCCCAGCAGTAAATATTCTTTTCACAAAAAAAGTAAAGATGCAAGAAGTCAGGTGACTCTCAGGAATGCTGCCAGTGGATTTAAGAAGTGTCTCATGCTTATGATGTACAAGGTCCAACATCACTCCTTTCTAATAGCTGGACAACATCTAATTAACATTAACCAGCTGCTATATTTCGCCTATGAACGGAAATAAAGAAGAAACAACTCCTGACTCACGACCAACCTCATTCTGCACCTACTGTTCTTAAGTCAGATTTTTGTCCAGTTGCCTGTGGTTGTTATTTCCTTGCTGTACGAGGTAACTACCTCTAAATATGGGGACTCTTCCCTAAGCTCAGTACAAAAAATTATTGCATTGCTGTTCATTTTAAAAGCTGCAAAGCTAAGAAAAAAATATTGAAAAGGAGGTCCCTATACCTTGACTCCTCCCACCTCATCTCATCTAAAACCCAGCCACTTGAAGGAGAGAGTTAAGTGAATATCTCTCACAGTTACTTTAACGACATGCCTAATCCTCAGTCAATATGTTTCACCAAAATACTGCAACACGTAGGAAAAAGTCTTTTCAGCTAGAGGACGCACTGCCTTTTTTTTCCTCCCGTCTCCTCCTCCTAAAGATTCAGTTCCTGCAGAGGATGTGTTTGGCTGTGTCTTTTGTCTGAAAGTCTATCTGGTCTGATGCTGACTAACCATCATGTTTGAGATTTAGGAAGGCCAAAACAAAGGTGAGGAGTTGTTGGGATATAATCTAGTCATACCAGCTGGCTGTCAATAAAGTCGTTAAAAGTGTACTGTTTTTCTTACAGCACGAAAAGTTGAACAGAAACTTCTGCAAGAGAGGGACGGAGAGAGAAAAGAAAAAACAGGAGGCCCACCTTCCACAGGTTTATATAGAAACTTGTTCTTCATTCTCAAAACTGGACCAAATGAGATCAGGTTGTGCAGGTTCCCATAGCTGTTCCTGTCACTTGGCTGGAGAAGTGGCTCCACATTTTCAAAGCAGTCCTGGGAAAGACACATGAAAAACATTTGAAAGCATACCGTCAGTGCCTGAACAAAATCTCCTGCACTAGCAACTGTGCAGTCCCCAGCAACCAGAGTGCTGATCTGAGCAGGTCGCCTCAGATTCAGACTTTGTCCAGCTCTGCTGTCATTCCAAAAAGTGAGATGCCTAATGCTTGGACCAGCCCACATATAAATCTCTATTCCTTAACTCCCTTTCCCTAGGGATTAACAACTATTGCTACCATTTCATATCATTAACTCATCTTCCAGGCTTTTAACAAAGAGATTGACCAGATATGGGATGATCCTGATGGTGGTGACTGTTACAGGAGGCGGCTGAGTTCTTTCCCAGAGAGTCCAATTCTCTTTTCAGGCCCGATGGTTGTGTCTGCAGGCCAGGATGTACTGTTAGGGCAAGCAATGTATACACCAGATGCAGACGTTCATCCTTCACATGCCCATGCAATAATTTTCTAATTCCTGCCAAAGCTTCTTAAAAGCAGGCTCAGCCTGACCGGCTGAACTTTCAGAGCTTTTCTAGCTCTACTGTGCAGCTCAACCACTCAAACTTTCAGGAATTTCTCTTCTACATCCTTCTTAAACACGTATTCACTCTACTTCTGTACTGCTGTGCCTTTTAAATCCACAGCATGGCCTATGGCTAAGTATGAGACACTGTGCCAAGTGTTTCACAGTAGCCTTACCCTTGAGCCCTCCAAGCTTGTGGAAGCCTAAAAACTTCCATATCCCAGACCCAGGACAATCCAGAGACAGATTTGAGCCCTTTCATGTAATTCTACAATGCAAAATTATAGAGCTCTGCTAAGCTTTTTCCTTGCGGTTCTCCTATAAGGTTGCTAATTGCTTATTTGTTGATATGCCTCTTATGCTGATTAAATGTAAAGTGAAAATAAAGCACCGTGAGCTCAGTTAGCTTAATCGAGAGTAGACATTCAGCTGGGGCTTTAGAAGACACAGAGTATGCAGGAGATTAAGAAAGAACTGTACGAGGTGGAAGAAGGTGGAGCTCCATCATCTACCATCAAGATTCTTTACTGAATTGACTGTACTTGCTGGAAGCATCAAATCTTTCCAAAAGTTCCTTAGACCAGTGAGAACGGACCTGTCCCACATACCTGTTCACATCCTGTTTTGCCGTGCAGGCAGACATTAAGCTCACAGTGCAAATAGGCCACTGAGTGATTCAGCATCTGGAACAGCTGGATGGTGAAGCTAGCAGCTCTCGGCTTACTGCTCTGCAGTAACTGGATGTGTCTGCACTCAAATGGCAACCTGGCAAGGACAAATGGCAAACAGTTTTAAATTCCAGCTCTCCCTGATTAAAGGCAGGGAAGAGGGGGATCTGCTCACACAGGGCTGTGCAAATTCTAAGAAAGGTACCTGTATCTACAGAGTCAGAGTTAAACAAAAATCCACAAAATGTCTGTCTCCGGCTGTACCTGTCCCTGCTGTGGAGGCCACAGTCCTAGAGCAGTAGAATTGCTTCTTGGAGGTTGATTTTGCTACAACCATTAAGATGGCTGCTATAGTACAGTAATCTTTCTCTGACCTAGACAAATTCAGAAGCACCGCAGAGGTGATCTCCCGCTATAGCCAATACGGGCAAATCAGAAAGCACTTTTACCAATGACAATAAAATGTAGCACTTCTAATGCACGTTTCACGCATCAGTGGTTTTACAAACATCAACTAATGACTCCTCTAATTTCCCTGTGTTCAACCCAGACAGGTCAGGCAAGAATAGCTGTGAAATGCTGATGGGGAAATGGAGGCCTGTGGAGAAGCCAGGCTCCCATCCTTGGACCGCACTGCTCCTAGGCTGTGCCAACCCCTAGCAGAAACTGAAAGAGGATGCTGTAAACTGACATCTGTGACAGCACAGCATGGAGAAGTGGGATGACTTATTTACATAAATCAAAGGGTGAAGGTATCTTATCAAGCCCTTGGTATTAATTACAAGGCAGATAAGGGACTAGAGCACACTCAGACTCATTCTCACTGCTTTGAGCTTCCTCCAAACTCCAAAGAGATCAGACTGCAGCCACAGGTTAAAAGAGAAAGGGTCCTCTGAGGATCAGCCCATTCCCAGCCCAGGCCCCAGGAGCAGCATGATGCTGCACCCACCCCCGCGGCTCCGTGTCTGACCTGCGGAACAGGCAGCACATGGCGCCTGGTCCCCCTGGGCGGGCGGAGGGCGTCACACAGCACGACTGGACCTGGAGCACGGGCTGGCTGCTGTTGCTCTGCACAGCGATTAAAGCCAGGAAAGTCTCCTGGGAAGGTGCTGACCCTTCGGTCTCAGGGTCTGCTTCTGCAGCAGGGTGCAGGCTCATCTGCACGGTGTAGTTACCGGAGCCGCAGACATCATCACTCACAACTGCAAGGCTTTAGGAAAAGAAGGAAAAAAAGCTGAGGCCCAGCCAGGCTCCACATAGCCTGTTAGGAACAAAACAGCATTAGGGTGAGTTTCCTCAGTGAAACCAAACTGTAAGCTGAAACAAATGAGTTACATGTAGACCCTGACATGACAAAGCCTCCCACCTCCTGCCTCTCTGCACGGTCAAATCATTAGAACTGAGGGGAACTTAGAAGTGTTTTACTGTGTGGGAATATCTAGCTTCTTTGCTAGCGCATTTGAGCACTTGAGCAATATCAAGTGTTCCCACTTGCAAAATTACATGTAGACTGGTTTTGGGAGGAGGGGCAGAGAATCAAAGGCTATTATGAAAAAAAAAACCAAAACCAACCCAAACCCTAGGTCTGAAGGACAGTATTAATAACTGAACGGTGAAAAGACCCTTTTTTAATGCGATATCATTACTACACAAAGTGGTTTTAAAACCACAATACGGCAAACCCATGTTACTGAGCCCATGGAGCAATTTGGATACTAACCTCCCCCTCCTTAAATCACACAGCATAAATACGCAGCAGCAACTGCACTGAGATAATTACCCATTCAGAACGGTGGCATCTGACTGCAAACCCCTCCTCTGATGTGATTCACTCAGCAGTGCACTGGGCTCCGAATCCAGCAGTGTTAGAACACTTACTAAGTCTTCAGCTGCTTCTTCTGTTACTTCATTTGTTCTAACCATCTCTTCTGCCTCTGTGTTCAAGAACAGCCTCTCAGATTGTCCAGTGCTGGCAAAACCCAGCAAGGAATTCCCATGTGGTGTAAGTGCTACCAGACTCTGAGAAGAATATGAGGGGCTCTCTGGGGTTGGAAGCAACTGGATTAGATCTCTGGCTAGAAGCATCTCAGCATCACTGACAGCTACTTTATTGACAACAGTGGACTGATTAGTAACCTTATTTACAAGCCCATTAGCAGAGGCAGAAAATGCTTTTGTTGTAGATGGCCCAGTGGCATGCTTAACAGTGTCAGGGCTGGACTGACCAGTCCTATGTTCAATGTTATCCTCCAATGACACCTTCTCCAAAGGGCGTCTTGCTGATGCCTGATGTGATGAAGATGCGGGTGCCTGAGTGGGCAGCTGGCTAGCGGTGGCTGCATCTCCTTTCACTACCATGTCCTCGCTCTTCCCCATTGATGTAGATACCACAGTTGATTTGTTCACTCTGGCAATTGTAGGCAGCACCATTTTTGGATCAGATCGGATAGTTAATGTTGTCGGGAGAAACATTTTTTTGTTTGTAACTGAAGTAGCGATATAATCATTCTTAGCTGCAGTGAGAGAAGTCATTGCTAATGGAGACTGTGATGTGGTCTGTATTAATTTGGGCTGTCTCTCAAGAGCAATACTCATTTCTGCAGACGCAGATGCTCGTACCGGAGTTAAAACAATCTCATTCCCCAGGGGTTGCTGTGTCCTTCTGCTAAACATGGCTGACAGAGACACACTTGTTCCCAAGAATTTACCAGTTCCTATTTTTCTTGAACTTGTGCCGATTTCAGTTGGCTTTGTATTTTCTTGCATGTTGGCCTGTGAGAACAATTTAGTAGGGGCTCGATGAATTTGGTCACGTTTCATGGCTGATAGCAGAGGAACGTGTGTAGATACAGGTGAAGGTGGGCTTGCAGGAGAGTTGGCATACACCCTTGGATGGGTAATTGCAGCCAGAAGTTCCCCAGAAGCAGCTGTTTTCATTTGGACCTTTGTTGAAAATGGAGCATGTGCTGGTGCTATCGTTGGTCTCTCTGACAATATAAAGGGTTTAGGAACAATGGGTGTAAATTCCAAATGTTTAGTAAGATCGGGTTTTATAGAAGTGGTGAGGGTTTGTGCTGCTTTAGCATGCACGGTGACTCCACCTGAACAGGCCGTGCTGCCTGCTGCTGAATCTTTGTGATTGTTTCCAGCTGGAAGCGCTGAGAAAGCTGACAATGTGCTGGGTACAAACCGAACTTGTGCTGGCAGCCTTCGAAGTGACTCAGTACTTAGACTTTGTGATGTGAACTGCAAAGGCACAATGCTCGTGAGCATCTTTAATTGGTATTTTGGGGTTCCAGCTGAGCGCAAGGCCGAACACTCTGTGCATTGTGCGTGGCCAGAGGAAGGCACGGTCGCTAAGCCTTGATGATGGCCCGTAGTTTGCAGCGTTAGTTTCTTACTGTGCTGAACCTGATCTACAGCCCCTGCGGTAGTAAATGGAGGTATGGCAGGCATTTGAAAATCAGGGAATCCCTTTGCTGACAGTGGAGGAATTACAGAAGAAGAATGTGGCTTTTCAGCAGTGGAATATACTTTGGGGGAAATACGGGGGCTATGCTGTGCAGACACTACTAATGGCGGTGCAGCGGAGGTGAAAGGCTCTGCTAACATACCATTAAGTAAAAGCAAATTGGACTCCTTGGCCTCTTGGGAATTGGGAGCAGGTATGTGCATCTCTTCAGGCAGCACGTACAAGTGCATGGCCTGCATTGTAGTGCTAATCCTCACCCTTGGGTCCAGCAAATGATCTGATGCTGAGGTAACAGCTTGAAACAGACTTGCAATGGCTGTATAATTCGGATTAGTTAGCACTGGCTGAGAAGTTACTTTTGTTTTCTCTACTTGTTGGTTAGATGCAGTGGAAAGAGCAGTTTCAGGCCTCAAAGACTTACTAGTGGTATAAGAGGAACTAGTTCTCATGGGGATATCATGGCTGCTTTCAGGGGTACCTAAATTCAGAACTTGCTTGTTCGTGACGAAGAGCGCAGCTCTGTGGTCATCTTCACCCTCAGGAGAGGGCACCATCTGTAAATCTTGTCTGTCAGTGGGCAAAAGGATAAACACGGGCTTAACCAGGATTAAGCTAGAAGGACTCAGATTTTTTATGTTTGCAAGGTCCAGCACTGAAGAATTTGATGCTGCCAGGATTTGCTGAATAGAAATCAGACCCCCCAAACTGGTATTTGATAATTTTGTAGGTCGAGGGGAATCTTGCATGGGTTGCAGGCATATCATACCATTAGTATTTTTAAGCAGAAAGGACAAGTATGGGGATGATGGTAGCATTGTAAGTTGATCAGCTCTAAAAGCACTGAGGGTTTTGGTAGCTACATCATGTGACATACCCAACTGCTGCACTAGTGCTTGTGCCAGATAAGCCGGGATCTCATCAGAAATAGTGGACACCACCAGTTCAGGATGTGCTGTTGTTGAGCTGGACTGGATTCCCTGTGCACGGAGTGAGGGCAGTTTTGAAGCAAAAGCTGCCAGGCTGCCAGCTTGCTGGACCTGGGTGGCTGGAGGGGCAAAGCTGTGAAAAGGAACTTTCTGGTTCCCATTGTCATGCAGTCCAGAGGGGCTGGGGACTGGGCTGGTTTGCGGAGTCAGTGGGGGAGAGACAGTTTTATCTATCTGATGTGGAAGACTTTTCTTTCTCTCGGTGTCTTCCACTGTGCTCACCTGCAGCACCACAGGGAAGGCTTCCTGAGATACAGGATGGGCAGAAATGCCTTGAATCTGAGACCCAGAACCAGTAGATGTGGATGAAGTTGGCATGTGAAGTCCTTTCTCAGCAGAAGCGGGGATGCCCATTAGCTGCGATCCAACATAAGTAGGAAAAGACATACCTGGTGGCTGAAGCCCTGCATGAACAGAATCAAAAGTGCTTACAGGTTGAAGGACTGTGTTCTCAAAGGTAGACATACCTGGAAAGAGTGCAGATGTTACTCCTTTTAACTCTTTAGTAGTTTGGGAAAGTTTTAATGTGGAAATCCATGACTGGCTTGATGAGGATGAATTAGCAGAAGCCTGTGGGCTCTCGGGGGATCTGGGTTTTTCAGGTTTACTTGTCATCGTCCGATGATCCTCATCTCTTGGCAAACCTAGAACTGTGATCTCTTGAGACCTTCTGTTGGTTTCTTGGGAAACATGTTGTTTAGTACAGTTGAGAGTCCGGGACAAAGAGAGGGGCTGTTGTTTATCAGTTGTGCTAATGTGCCCTTGAAATGGAGATGTAAGTAAGTCATCACGAACTAGAGCTTCCAGATGCATCAATAATGAAGACTGTACGTTGCCTTGTGGATGTGTCTGAAAAGCAGGGAACTGGGTTGGGTGTCCAGAACCATTTATTATAGCTGTTGTTGAGTTTCTGGCTTTACTGCCCGTCGTTTCTTGCTTCAGAGAGAAAATAGGGGGAAACTGAATAGCAGTTGTCTGTGTCACTCTGGAATAGACTACATCAAGGTTCCCTGAAGATGGCTTTTGTAAGAATGGAGAAGTTGTAACTTTAGCATCTATATTCTGCATCTTCTTCAGGTATACAGGTGTCACACCAGCTTTCCTGTCAGGCTGGACTCGTGGATTTGTGTCTTTTGGCCTTTTGCTAGTAGGGGTCGTTCCTATCGGTAACCAATCCACCCTTGCACTGTCAAGGGCAATCCTAACTCTGGTGGGAAATGGAGATGCTGCTATTCCTTCTCTTGGAAGATGAATATTTACTGTTGAAGTCAGAAGAGACGTTTTATGACTTGGCATCTCCATCTGCTTGGTAACAGGAATGGAAAAGACAGGAGGGTCTTGGTGTGTCCCTCCACTGAGAATGGGCTGGGGCAGCTCAGCGCTAGAGCTGGTAGGACTGAAACCAGCCTCAGTAATATTTTCTGGTTTTCCTTGCAGCGAGCTGTCTGGCTCTTCTGGATGTGTGGTAACCTGTGATCCTTCTGTGGAGACAGGGCTGCTTATGGTACTCAAGAGCTTTCTAGGAAATGTGTGTCCATCCTGGAGTTTTAAAGCTGCTGCTTCTGTGTGCAGTTGCTCAGGCACCTCCAAGTTTCTGGCTAACTCCTTAGGCAGCATGGCTATTCTTTTTGCAGCTGTCTCTGTATGGACAGGAATGAAGTCGGCTGTCATTTCACCGGTAGGATCAACTGCTGGACTCTGAAAATTAAAGGTCAATTCATCCAAGTTATCTTCTGTAATGAAAAACACTTCGCTGGGCGCCGGGCTGCTCTCAGCTCTTGGTCGGACTTCCCCTGGAAAGCTCAGACCTAATATTTCACTGACATGATGTTCATTCCTGGAGGCACCTAATGAACAGAAAACGAGCCCGTTGACAATTCAGTTGTACATGAACTTTTAACAGCTTGCAGCAGCACTTTGCAACAGGCTAAGTAGGAAGCAGAGTTAAGCGGCCACTGGCTCCATTCAGAACGATACTAGAGGGAGAATGGGCGGTTTTGGCACTGCCATTCTAACAGCCAGCTGCTATAAATCAGATCCTCTACTGTTTACATTCAGTGTCATTGTCATATGAAGGATGACACTTCATACTCCTGCCATACTGATGCAAAGCATTAACCAGCCAGACAGGAAGCCTTTATCTTAATTGTACAAGGATACAAATGACAGCCGAAGATGCAGTGAGAATGAAACCCTTGGGTTGCCCGAGGGCAGGCTTGTAGCTCTTTAATAGCAAAGCAAGATTAATATATATACGTGAATGAGCTCACTCACCTGGCCCTCCTTAACCACTCTTCCTCCCCCAATATCCCAGTCCTATGATGAGTTTCTTGATTCCTACTGGGTGACCCGGCAGGACATAGCTGGTTTGTTTTGTGGAAGTGAGACAGAGCAGACAGAACACAGTAACTTCTCTACTTTCAACTTCTCAAATCAAATGCAGACACTTTGTCATTTAAAAAGGCAGCCCTACAGTTTAAAAGGCTATTGTTTTATCCACACATTTTACTTTTTTCTGTCTTCACAGTCAGAAGGTTGACATTCCCAATTACACTTTCCAAACCATGACCTCAAATATTAATGTACTTTCCTCTGCAAGAACTTTTAAGCATTTTTCCGTTAGGCATCTGCCAGCAAATACATGTATCTAAAAGCTAAACAGTAATTACGCATTTAAGTGTCATGCATTTAAATTGTGTTTTTTGACAAAGGCAAAGCAGAGGTTCAGCAGTTTTGCTTCAGATGAAATCCCTGGGGTTGGCATACAAGTATAGTGCCTTAAGAGGAGATTACAGCTTCTCTGTGGTCATTTGGGGAATTAGTACTACTTTCAGTCAACAGTGAGCAGGGTAAGCTGATATAAGGGAACCCCAGAAGCTGATATATTGCTAAAAAAGAAGTGAAAGTTAACAGATGATGGAAACTGGTATGTTACACCTGTAAAATATTCTGAATTGTGGTTTTGTATAAACAAATGGAACTCCCACGGTTTAGCCCAAACTCAGCAAAGCAACACAATCTATCTGTCTAAAAAGACATGCACTCACTGAATCAAGGTGGTGTAAATACCTACAAATAACACCTTGCAGGGGGACAATGTAATTGGAAAAAAACCACAAGATAACAAACAAAGAAAAGCCATAGCAAGAATAGAATTGCTAATTAGGTGGAAAATTCTTTGACACACCCCCCACCCCCCCCCACCCCCCCACCCCGAGTTTATCTTTCTGAAGAGAACAGTCTGCCTGAAACACGAGACTGCTTGCATTAGCCAAGTTAATTTTATGCACACTTGCAGGGTATGCTCACAGGAATGCAATAAGAGGTAGAAGGCAAAGACTGACTGGCTCCCTGCAAAGAGTGACAGCAGCCCTAGAAACTTGTTTAAGGCACAACAACATTACAAAATCATCATTGATTTCTTGCTGCCAGAAATATTTGGTAGGACAGCTGTTCCCAAAGAAAATGCAGAACAAGGCGTTACTGCACGGTGAAGAGGGGAGCCCATGCTTAATGTGATAAAACAGTGGTGCCTGGAAAAGTATATTCTGAACAAGGCTTTAGCAGACACGAGTTTGATCCTCAGTTCTGCTATGGACCTACTTTGCGATACGCGACTCGGTTTTTCCTTTGCTTTCACCCACTTGAAGACGACAATACATTCTTTGGGGAACAGACTGTTTCTTAGCTTGGGTAAATACCAGAGCTGTATCTTGAGTTGGGGCACTAACACCCGCATAACAGAAACCATTTAAACTAAGTCTTGAGCCTTACAGCACAGCTGCACGAACGCAGAGAGTTGCTCCTTCATCTCATTGTTGTCACACACCTGAAAGTGACGGCACAATATTTAGCAGAGTTTTTCTGCTTACTGATAATAGAGGAAAAGAAGGGAGAAAGACAGCAACTGAGATTAGAACAAAACACATCACTCACCAGATAAATCCAATAGTCCAGCTGCAATCAGAATAAAGATGGGGAAGTTTTCCTGCATCTTGCGAAGCAGCTCCTCAGTCACCCTGATGACAATACAGAGAGGAAGCAGCTCGGTAAGGAGTCACTGCTGCCTCTTAGCAATAGGCATTTGCTGTGTTTGTTCTGGAAGGGCAGAGTATTGGGTTACTTTATAAGAGCTTCGGCCAGACAGCAACCAATAATCTGTTAAAAAAAAAAAAAAAAAAAAAAAAGCCTGCACCAATTGGAATCAATTGATTTTTAACAAAAAAAAGAGAGTGTGTTCACATGCATAGCAAAGATCAAAAATGTGATTGCAAACAGGAGAGGTTGCCTCTGCAAGGCAGCTCTTTATCTCCAAGGAAAGAGTTAAAATGCTACCTTGAGTATTGTGTGCAGTTCTGGGCCCCACCATTTTTGAAGGACGTGAAGGTCCTTTAATGTGTCCAGAGGAGGGCAACAAAGCTGGTGAAAGGGCTGGAAGACACCTCCTGTGTGGAGCGGCTGAGGACTTTGGGTTTGTCTAGTTTGGAGAGAAGGAGGCTGAGGGGTAACCTCATGGCTCTCTACAGCTTCCTGAGGAGGGGATGTGGAGAGGGAGGTGCTGAGCTCTTCTCCCTGGGATCCAGTGATAGGACCCGTGGGAATGGCTCAAAGCTGCATTCAGGGCAGGTTCAGACTGGACACTAGGAAACATATTCTATGATTTCTTTACCAAGAGGCTAGTCAAACACTGGAACAGAATTCCTAGAAATGCGATCGAGGTCCCATGCCTGTAAGCATTTAAAAGGCATTTGGACAATGCTCTTAACATGCTTTAACTTTTGGTCAGCCCTGAAGTGGTCAGGCAGTTGGACTAGATGATCTTTGGAGGACCCTTCCAACTGACCAAATAGACACAGGGATCAGACCGGATCCCAGACAAAGACACGGCATTAAAGCAATCCATTTATATAAGTATTTGGCTCTGTGAGCCCAAATAAGATGGACATTCTGTCCCTGTGACCCTCCAGGTAGGGTTAGGCCATGGAGGAAGGCTGCCGATGGTTCTGCTTCTATCATTTTATCAAGCCTGCTGGATCCTTTCTTCCCCAGGCCCACAAGCACTGGCAACGTGTGTTCTTAATTCAAGAGTCATGGAGAAAAGCCAACACACACTGAAAAGAAACAGATTACAGCACAGCAACTAACCCCATCTGGCTCAGAGCAGCCTGAACTAACATTTTGGTGAGACAGGAATGCGAACCATAGTGAAAGAAGCAGCACGACAAACGTTTAACAAGCACACAATTAAAATTTTCATAATAACAAAAGAAAAAGAGACCAGAGGCTTCTTGGGCAAAGTCACAGTTACACCCCTTTCACCTTTAACTGTTAAGGCCCTAGTAAAGTATCCTTGCAAATATTCACCTGAAGATAGTAAGTAGCATACATTAGGCATCTGCTGGGCACCTGCACACACACAAATAACGAGAGAAACTCTTGGAGACAGGAAGTTTAGAGCAATGCAGGTTAAGGAGATAAGAGAGAACATTATGACATAGCCATGACTGTTGAGAGTGGAGTGGAAATCATATGTAAAAAAAACGAGCAAAAGTCAGATAAGCAGCATAATGAGAGCTCAGAAAAGCACTGTAAAGGGCACTGAGGATGAAGTGATTGCTCTTGTGGGAAATAACAATAAACCATTATCCATCCTTCAGCAAACTGATAAAGTGTAGTCTAGCAGATAATACAACAGATCAGGTGTTGACAGATATCATTTCCAGTCCTAGCCATATCACTCACCTGAATGAGGTAACCAAGGTCAGGTCGCTTCATCTTTTTCCCACTCTAAGTTGTCTGGGAAAGGGAATTATCCTGACTGGCATGCGTACACCACCTGACACACAGGGCCCTAATTTTAGTCAGTGCCTCTACCCAAAACCAGCACAAGTTTTGTCACATTAGTTAACGCATTAAACACTTTCAAGAAGGCTCCATTTCCAGAAGTTCCACATCTCCAAGTTGTGTTCTGCTTCTTCCACTGGTTAATGGTCTAACCGTTGCCTGGTCTTGCCTGTACACAGCTGATAGTAAGGCCAAGTCTGTATTGCTGTGTTACCTGGATTAGAACAGACGTGCTATTTTACATCCTAGGTACTGTGATCAAAGTCTGTCATCTGCAATTCAACCCATATCACATTGTTTGACAGACAGACAGACAGTAGCATGATAAACCAGCATGGATACCAGACCTGGTGCTGTTAAGACTACACAACATGCAACTTTACAATCATAACTAAAGCAATAATTCTACTAGAAACAGTAGTTAGTATACTCGTAGTCTCTGCAGACCACTTACCCTTGAGAAGGTATAGATCTCTTCCCACAGACTATCATGAATTACACTACCCAAATTGAAGTCAAGACATATTCCTGAACCACAAAATCTGCTGCAACTGTTTTACAAGTATAAGAGGCTAGAAAAGCAATCCATGAACCCATGCCGACTCCCACCTAGGACCTACTGGCAGGTTCTTTGTTCTTCAAATGGGGCTGTAGCTTGTACAAGCTCAGCACCCCTTCTGTAACTGCTTGATTACTCAGGTCCACTTCCCACCCCCAAATGGCAATAGTTCCTGCTAGTAACCTCACGCACTCGCAAAAATTCTGCAATAGTAATTCTTTTTGAGGAGGACAAATCAGTTTTCAAACACCTTTTGCAGAAGGAAGTTAGAAGCAACTCTCTTACCTAATCACCATTTTCTTCTGGGGACAATAGCAAATGGTGTGTGAAAGGTTCCATTAAGCAAAACTCAGCTTGTCAGTCAAAAATCAACAAATATCTTTAGCTTTTAGATGGTTTTGACTCTCCTGTAATTTTCTGGGGACACATTACACCCAGTGTTCCCCTCTGACATCCTGCCTCTGAAAACACAAGACTCTTTTTTTTTTTCTTTCCTTAAGACAATGCTCAGTGTTTGTCAGGTTTACAGGATAGTGCTTATTTGAACTTGAACACTACACACGTTATTTGCTACATATTTCTCTAGGCAGGGTGTAACTTAACAGTAGGAGCTTAAAAAAAAAAAAAAAAGAAAAAGATTATCATTTGTGTGCTTTTCACTGTGAGGGGAGAAACACTAGGTGCGAGAGAATTTGCTTCTGAAGTGGGAAGATGATTCAGCTGCTATTTTGAAAAGGAGGTGATATATAATTTGTCAGCCACTGTTCTGAAGGGACAAGATTACATACAGAATAGACACCTACAGGTGTCAAGGAGGTAAACTGAAGAGCCATTTTTAAGTTAAACATGACTGGCCTGTAATACTTCTATATAAATGTAATATATTCTTTTGTTTCCCACGGTCAAAACCAAGGCAAAAAAGAAGTATCGTATTTATGGCCAAAGTCCTTGTCTAGCCTAAGTTCTATAAGCTTTTAATATAGATTTCTATCTATGTGCATCTATTTATTTTTGAAGAGACTATTCCTTAAATTTGACAGGCTTCCACCAGCAGTACTATAGCTGCTGTTCTGTTAGCACCACCACCAGTCCTCAATATATATGCTTTCCAGAAGCATCTTGAACACCAACTAAAACTGTGGTGTTTTTTTTTTTCTTCAAAGATGATTCATGTGCATTCCTAGTGCTTTGCCTTGATTCTAGGCTTTGAGAAAGTACTTAAGATCAGGAAGGTCAACTACTGTTCTTACTCCACAAAGAGTAAATGACAAACGGATCCTACTAAATTTAAAAAGATAGTAACACTACTAAAATAAATAGCCCATAATTCATACACAAACCTCTTTGTCGTAAGTTATCACGAAGACTCAGCTCTTGGTGAAATTAAGAGAAACATATTTAAGCAGGTAAGTATGAGGTTTATGATTTAAGCAAACCGTGAGGTGGTATCACACATGAGATACTGAATCATCATCTAGCCACCAGAGGACAGGGTATGGGGGCAAAAAAAGGATTCTTCAAAGTCCCAGCTGACAATTTATTTGTATTTTTTTTCTAATACGCTGGGTGCCAGACCCAAACGGGAAAGCAGACTAGACAAGCCATTGGTCAATGATTAACCAGCACAGAACTTGCCAGTAAGAAAGTACAACATCATTTATTAAAGTAAACTCAAACTTATTACAAGTTGTTATTTTAGTTGTTAGCCTAGATAGTAGGTTAGCTTCTTTCTCCTGATACTTATATTTATCGATATTGTTTCACTGGCTTATATGAAGGACCCACAAACACTTTGAAAAGGGATTGAAAAGGTCATGTTCTTTGAGTTAGTTCTATTAAAGAAAAGCAGAAAATACTCAACAGCAAGTGCTATTAACAGCACGTTTCAAAGCTCTCAAAGACTTCAGATGCTATGCACGTATTTCACAGAGGAGTTCAGGATGGCCAGTCCATTCAGTTTCCGCAGTTGAACAATATGCCTGAAAAGATGACAGAAAAGTTGCTATGAGGGAATATAAGATGACTAACAACAAAAGTTTTAAGTAGCATGAGAAACAGAGTTTCTTGATTATTATTCTCCCAAAACCGGAAAATTAAAGTTCTAAATAACACTTGGCAATTGTTCCAATAGGTGACATTTCAAATTAACATAACAAAGAAAATAAGGTGTTTCCCTTTTATATCTCTCAAGTGTTTGGCAAATCTCAGAACAGATATCTTCCCTATTGCTTATTTGGGATACCCAAGCAGAAACAAGATACTTAACCTTTTGGAACCTAAGCATTATCCCTCGCTTTCTGCAGTAGTTCAGTATGTATATTAACAAGTTGATCTCAGTTCCTCTGTCTGGAATGCGGTTCAAGACCCAGCTGACAGTTTTCAGCTAGATGGAGCTTGGCGTGCTCTTGGCAGGCGGCAGCAGACATTCTTTGCTGACATTTATACTTTTGTTTTGCTCTCATTATTGCTCTGACCTCTACTAGCTTATAATACCACTCCTCCTCCTTCCTTCTTCCAGCCCAGGTAACATCAGAAAGCAATGCAAAATGAACTCCTTGAAACATGTTAAGAGCCAAATAACAACGCAGGAACCCTAAAGCAGAACTGTGGGGACAGTACCACAAGTGGGAATTCTAGTTGGAGGAAGGGTGATAGATTCCTGGGGTGCTTATATAAATCAGACTGTTTATGTAAGTCAAACTAATCATCTGCCCCATACCTGCTTGCTCTATGAATAGAATTGACTTACACTAGTCTGTTTTTCCAAGAATTATCACCTAATAACAACCAGACAGTGCCAGACAACAACAGTTGCCTTTACAATACCTTGGTTCAGCGACGCAAAGCTTCCCCAGGGCAATTGCTGCATTCTCCTGCACTGAAACTCTTGTAGCGTTGCCACCAGCATGTTTCAACAAAATCATCACAACATTGGAATTCAGTAAGGACGTTGCTGCTCCAGGAACTACAAGGCACTGGCCAAGGCAAAAAGCAGCGTTTCCCACAGTCATTTCATTCTCCGACTCCAAGAGCTTCAGCAGCACACTGAAGTCTGGGAGAAGGAGAGATTAATTGTATATTTGTGCATGGATTTGTTCAAACAGCAATGATATTTTCTCCTGTCTTGACCTAAACTCCTAGAGAGCGAGCACTGTTCCGTGTGTGGCATTTTTCTAGAAAACCGGGAGAAGCAAAGGAATTTCATAGCAAGGTTCAGGATCTGGGATGCTGTCTCAGCTTCACCTGCCTAGATGTCTTTCTCACGGAACTGAATCTACACTCTAAGAGGTTCTCTAGCATGGAGCTTGTGTTTCTGCATTTGTTTATAGTTCTCTGAAATTGAACATGCCACCTTTGCTGCTTGCAGGATCTTGCACTGGTGTCTCACCCCACCAAACAAGCGTGGCAAGCACAGAGCAGAGCACTTGCAGCACCAAGCTAAACGTGTTAAGACAGAAATGCTGTTCTGGAAAGAATAGCTGAAAAAAGGAACATAAAACCCCTTTCTATATATCCTTAGCTAACATAAAGCAGCTCAGCTCATCTACTTCTGTAACCTACAGTTGTATAGCTCTTGCTGGCATCTGCTGGCAAATGGAGACAACAAAAATAAGAATCAGTGACTTTTCACAGGATTAATACACACAGCTTTGCTGGAAAGAATGAGACGGAAGTGCTCTTGCCGATTTGAGGAAATGAAAGTTTTATCTACAGATGACAGTGAAACTAATATGGGGTGTACAAAAGGAAGATGATGCTCTGAAAGCCTTTTAATGAGTGGAAATCCTTAGGGTTCAAGCTGAACTACACAAGCTGACAGTTTCTTGACAGGTTCAACCATTTAGATAACACTTAAGTATTCTCTGTTGTAGTTACATTAGCATTAATTGAACCTGAATTTAAAGCAATCTAAGTAGTATTGTACCACATGACTTGAGCAAATATACTCAAAAATACCCTAAGACACCTGCTCTGATATCATGACTCTGTCTCCACACCTATTTCCGTTTAATCCCAGGCCAAATATCCACATGTAAATTGAAGGAAAATATAAACAGCCTTGGCCTCTGGAAATCAGATGTCTAACTGAAGTTTGTTATTTTAGCCACTAATTTCAGGAAATACAACCTAATTCAGTTACAGTTTATAAGCACTTTTTCCAAAACACACACACTTCTGGCGCTGAAAAAGCATATCAAGCCATTTTCCTCAACTGCAATTTCTCTAACTCAGGGTCATTATCTTATGTGCCCGTTTCCATCCACGCAGAGAGCTAAGGCTCATTAAACACTATTTCAAGAGGTAAAAGGGCACATTACTCAGAAAACACAGCTAAAGCCTTGCAAGAGTAAAATCTAGTGTTCAGTTCTGTTCCAGACTGGAAGAAAGTAACTGGACAATACTGAGATTACATCTCTGCATTCAGTCTCTACGTAGTGAAGTTGTCACTTACTTTTATCTGACTTCACTAGATCTTCTTGAGCTTCTCTATTACTTCTGGTGCAGATGGAAAGGGTCTTTATACCATAATTGGATGTGATCTGTCCTCCAGCCTAGATTTGATTAGAATAAAGCATACACTAACAAACACGTGGTTCATACCCCAACTTACTCAAGGTTACAGAATAGTTTAGGGTACCGTGGAGATAGTTAGGAATTTCTTATGCCTAAGCTCAAATACTAAACTAAGACCTTTGTAGAGTGTATCTCTCCAGATAAACAGAGGCTGAAACTGACACAAGAACCATCTCTTTCCTGCCACCAATGAACATACAAAATTCCCTGAATCTCTGGAGCCCAATTCCTTTCAAACTATTAACTCCTCTGATGCTTGCTACTTACAAGAGCCCAGCTGAGTGCCACAACCTTTTCCTAGACTAGTTTTATCTGCATCATAGCAAATCAGTAGAATATGCAGCAGGCTGGGTGGATACACATTCTGCTAGATACATCGATACACAATCTGTAGACACTGGTTTGCTAACATATGCATATATTTAGGGAAAAATTACTCCCAAGCTTGATTCAGCACTCGCTCATAATCAGTGGAAAGGGCTCCATTGCTTTTCAGTGGTCCGAATTAGATCGCACCAATGTTATGCTTTAACCCTCCAACTGGGCCTGCAGTAGTGGAATCTTGAATTTGCAGGTCTCTGCAAGTAGAGCTGTGCACAGGCATCTGGCTCACATGGGAATGACTGAAAAATATGGGCTATGAACCAGACTAAGGCGGCAGTCTAGTCTCCAAACTGGCCACCTAGCTTAAAATGAAACTTATGAGCACTGTTACAATGGACAACGCAGATGCGGACACGTGCAGCCAGAGTGACAATACAAGCAGAAATAACGTGAGTTTTGTTAAACTAATTTACTTTCAAGAATTTGATCATTTTCTTCACCACCCCTCCTTTCACTACTTCTTCTACCGCTGAGGAGGATGCTGGCAGGATGCGACTTAGCACTCCAATGGCTCTCTAAGTAGAAAACAGTGAGAGAGGAAAAAGGAAAGTTTATTTGTCCCGACAACTTTAAAGGGGCTTTCAAATTATTTTGGTTTTGTACATGGCAGAATAAAACCAAAGTAATTAAAGTGATAAAAGGAGAAAATTTTAGAAATATATCAAAGAACATCTTTAGGACACGGCTTTTTTATTGCTTACTGGAAACTGAACTCAGCACAGCTTCTAAAGGCTCAGTGTAGAGAGAAGTAAGACCAAACTGAGATCAGGACAACTCCCTGTATGTTTATTTATCGAAATAAATCCCTAGTAGAAACCAGCCCAGCACTGCTGGTATTGAGTCAAGTAAAACAGACCAGAACAATTCCTGTGAGTTCAGAGAGGTGAACGGACTTTGAGTCCACATCTGCTCCTATCCATTTGCCTTGAGTAACTGCTATCTGTGGGAGTTACACACCATTAATAGGAGTACAATCTCCTAGGTATGATTCGCTTACAAGAACTGTAAAAAGAAACAGCTGCTAAACATCCAAATTTTTCTTGCTCCTTTGTTCCTAAATTGATTTAAGAGTTTTATATTGAAAACCATCCTAAGGATGAAATGATTTGTAAGAGCTTCTATTAAGTAGATTTCAAGAGAACACTGAGAACCTCTTGCAACAATCAATATAAAAGCCTGAATAATCTAACTGTTATGTTATTTCTTTACTACTAATAATTATGAACGTTGTAAGCTTCAAAGCCTAACGTACAGACTTGCACAGGGCAGCAGTTTGCACCGAAGTGTTCAGGTCAGGTCAGCTAACAGAATCTTTCATTAGCCCCTAGATATCCCACTTACCGTCACAATCCTTCCATCCTTTTCCCGGAGGAGAGACATGCACCTGCCACTTATGTCCACAGCGAAGTGCTGAAACAAGTGTGAAAAACTCAGGTCCAGCTGATTGCTGGGAAGACTTAGAGCCGAAATGGGTTAATAGACAAAGTACAACAAAGAATCCACTGGATATCAGGGCACACATGGCAGTAAGTTACTAACATTATGGCACCCAGATGTAACTTCAGAAATTCTTTCTTGATGGAATCTTTAGTTTTAAATAATTTTTTTGGAATGTGCCAAGCATCTAAGAATATCCCATAATTGTAGACTGATGCCAAACAAAACATTTATGCTGCTACAGAAAGGTACTATATGTGCTTTACACTTTGTTTTTCTCATAAATATCTGTATATGGGTGGTGGTGGTAGAGGACAAAATTTTGTAATTTTTTTTTCAATCTTTAGCTTACTTAAATTGTCAAGTACTCTTAATGATAACCTTAAACACCAATAAAAGTTAAAAATTAACTGAACACCAGCAAAACCCAAGGTTGGCAGCCTTAAAGTGCTTCAGCATGCTTGATGTGAAAGAGGGCTCCAAATCCATCTAATGCAGTCAAGCTCCTTTTCCCTGTACAGACCGGAAGGTTCACAATATTCCACGGTCATTGCCTCACCTGTTCTGTTTGGATGTTCTGGTATAACTTCAGTGACTTGTATTAGGCCCATTTACAGTGACAAGGAAGGAGGATGCTCTAACTGCTCAAGCCATTCTGAATGTCTAAGGAAGCCACTATAAGAAGAACCCAACCAAGCAACATTCACAGATCTTGTATACCTGGATGATCACGTTTGATTCAAGCAGTAAGTTCATCATTAGACCCAGCACTGCAAACACACACTCCTGGTATTTGGGTGTGCTGACATCAAAGCATTCATCCTGTGTACAAAGGAGAGAAGAGTGCAATTGATTCAGAGGTTCATAACATTCAATTTCTCAGTCTTCCGTGTGCTTACTTACATGGTGCACCAGGGGAACCCTGAAGCACCATGAACTCAGAAGGAAGAAAATGTCCTGTGAGCACCAGAGCTAACGATACCTTTTTGATACAGATTCGTTCTTGTGTTTGTTTCACTTTGGTATCTAAAACTGCACACTCCACACTTCTGATGCTTAGGCACTTAACAAGATCCTTTCCTACTCTCTGAAATCTTTAGTTTCTGAGGACTGAGTTCATACTGCTTCCTCACCCTGAAAGGAGACACTTGCAATAAGGGACCACTCGCTCTGCCCCACCCACGTATTGACCCGCAACTTACGTGGACAATGGACCGCTTTGAGATCTTTATCCAACTACCAGATTTGAAAGATCTCAGTCAAGGGCTCAGAGCTATTAGTGGAGGCAGACAGACAAGATCACCCAAGTCCCATCTCCACAGGAGACAGGGCTGAAAACACTATTCTATGGAGTCAAGTTTCTTTACCACAAGCTGTAAGCAGGCCTGCCAGCACTCTTTGCACTCAGCCATCTGCATTCGAATGGCTACATCCGCACACAGATTCCCCATGATGCCAATGCAACGGGCAAGGGCTGGCTGGTTCACCAGCTTGGCAGAGGTCTAAAAACAGAAGAGTGGAATAACAAATTAAGAACAAATAACAAGGAAATAACAAATAGGTGTTCCTATCCCTCTGGCAATAGAAAATGGGATTCCAGAATCTCTCTCACCTCTGTTAAATCCCAATTGTCCAAAGTTTGCTAGTCACCGTCATTTTCACAATGAATCTCCTGATGACATTTCAAAGAGTCTCGGGAAAAAGTGACTGGAATCTGTGGTCCCTAAGCTCAGACTGCCAGTACTTCCTGCTGTCACGTAAGTTACAGAACAGAACAGCCTCTACTGCAGCTGTAATTCCAGCAAGGTATATTCAAATGAGACAGCAACAAGCAATGTAAAAATGCTGTAATTATTGCATTGTCTTGATGCTTATTTGGAGAAGTGGAAGCATTTTACTTTCCAGCTATATCCGCCATTCTGCAACAAAACCGATATTCCCTATCATCTTCCCTCTTCCTGAGGCCAGGTTTCTGTACCAACAGTATTGTAAGCTTGCAGTTTATATAAACGGTAACCAGGAAAGGGATTTGAACCGCTAACCATCTTTACCTTGTGACCTAATGTCATCTCTTCACTCTGATCTCTCAGATTAGAAAGAAAGAAAAAGCCACTATCCAAGATACAACCAGTTGGTGACAGTGGAGTAAAGTCACATAAGAAGAGTATAACAAAGCTGAGGGTGAAATCTTGGCCTGACAGATTACCAATGGGAACCTGCAACCACGTCCAGAGTTTTTACTGAATATAAAACTAGCAATGTGCAGAAACAAAGCACTAAGTACTGGAAACTGAGAACGTTTTCCTGAGGAAAGCATACGACAAAACTCTATTTCTTACGCCTACAGAACTAGAGACACAGTAACTACTGTAGTTCTACCACAGAGGGGTTCTGTCTAGGAACAACTGGCTGTAAAACTGGAAAGAGTCATGTTCATAAGACATGTTACACAAAAGTAAATCAGAAATACAAAAATTTAGATCTTTCATACCAGCAACTGGGTGAATAAAGGTAGAACATCTGTGGAAAGCAGGACACGAGACTGGATTTTGAACCTGTTGGGGGATAAAGCAAGCCATATTTAGACACTTACAGCTTTAGTCACAGATAAAGGCAACACAATAGCAACATAGAGACAAGGTAAACATCAGTCAGCAATGTACCCTCACAGCAAAGAAGACCAAGAGCCTCTATCACTAGCTTATATAGTACAATTCAAAGCACAACTTTATAAAAATGAACGAAGAAATGCAAGTTACCTTTCCTCTTCACTTAAATCAGATAGTATGTTCATGGCACTGCTAGCCCTGGCATCACTGCTGTTCACAAAGGTCATCAAAATCTGCAGCCATCTGTTATTAAAAAAAATAAATTATGTCAGCTTTGGTTTAATTATTAGAGATCAAAATTGTATTTTACTTGCACCAATACAATTTATGATCTTAGACTCCTTTGTGTTCAGTAGAGTTCTGACCAAGATGGATATACTAGGCCCTCCAACCATACTCTGTCACCTAAGTGCCATTAGAACAACATTTTGGCACTAGATTCTCTCAAAATATTGTCCCTCTTTGCACAAGTAGAATGATTTTGACCCATTTAACAATTTCTGTCAGCATTAGAACGTTTCATCAGCATGTAAGTTTCACAGACATTTGAAACTAAGCTGCTTTGCTGCTGGCAAACATCTTAAGAGACAGACAAGTAGAATGCAACAGTCAAGACCGAGAACACCATCAGCACAGCCCGGTACCGAACAGCTTCAGCAGACTGCAAAGGCCTGCAGGGAAAGTCAGTGTTGATGCTTGCATAGCTTAAAAGGACACGTTGAGCAAACCCAACAGTCATTGGAGGGGTTTAACTAAAAAGCTTTATAGTAGCAAAGAAAAATTCATCTCCTGGCTGCACAAAAAGAGCACCATACCATTCACCTTTTGAGCTTTTGGAATAGCACGCGCTTGCAGCTGTGGGAGATTTGAACTGCATACAGTTCACAGGACTTCAGATTGTGAACCCATAAGCTCTGCCGAACAATGAGTACATCTGAAGACATGTGCAGAGGTTTCCACCTGCCCCTCTACTGAGCTGAAATTCTCATCTCCAACTTCGTAGCACAGTAAAAGAACTTATAGTCTCATGTCTTTTTGATGGCGAGCCCAAATGCTAAGAATATCAATATCTGCGACTTTACCTTCTGAACATCCTAACTCCTCTCACGCAATCAGGCCCAGGATCTCTTTCAGAAGTTGACAGAAGATTTTTTTTTTTAGGCTCCTGATATTTCAAAGCCACAGTAATATTATGTGCCTTTTTTAAGCATGCTCTCAGATGTGGCTCATTTCTTTAACCTTTCTTCCAAGGAAAAAGGTCTCTGGGTTAATGTTGTATATCATACGGTGAACAGTGTAGAAGTGCTGGATAATCTTTTCTGTTCATCTGCTACTTCAAACCATGTAGTGCAAACTAGTAAATTAAAATTTCTCCTCTGCTTAACTCTATCCTATTGTCCTGCTATTTCCTTCTAAAGGTAATAGACTGTTGTTTCATTCCCCACTCAGCGAGTCATGGCAACACTGACTAATCATAACTACCAATTATCAAAAGAGGAGAGAGTTGCAGCTTGAAATGATGAGCTATTAATAGACAATAGTGTAAGCATCTAATTGAGTGCTAGACAAACACGCACTTAATGGTTTAAAAAAATAAGGTAACCATACCTCAAAATTACGTGAACATCCTCAAGAATAAGCCCTTTCTACTTAGTTTCACAGACTTCTTCAGATACAAAGTTTACTGAAGTTTTTTCCCCACACACCTACCTTTTACCTCTGCTTAACTGGGCCTACCTATCCCTCAACTGAGAAGTGTCAATGCCATTATGTTCCTTTCAGAAAGCCTGTCACCATGGTGCTAGTGCAGTAAGTTTTGAACATCTGTGAACCCAGGCATTACGGAAATTTGTCTGAGGTGTAGTAGCATTTATTACTTGGTTAGGTCCTGGTGCCTGACCAACAGTCTCCTCCCATTCTCATTCTCTGAGTAAAGAGAGATCAGTGCTAATGTCTCCTTTTGGATCTCCGGTACCCCAGAAGAAAGCAGTTTTGGCAGCTGTGCATTCACATCAGGGTAAGTCAATAGAAGACGCTGATTTTCTTCTGAAAAAAGTAAAGATTTAAAAGCCACGTCACCCACAATGGCATCCGCATTACTCTTATACTTACTTTTTAGATTCTACTTTTACTACTTTTTTCCCCCTCTAAGTGCTAAATTAAGAAGTTTATGTCTTTATTTCATCCACTGATGTGCCCATTCACTCTGATGTGTTCATCTTGCCTAATACTGCTGCAGAGCAATAGTCAGGCAGAACACCCACTGATCTTCCCTCAGCTCCATTAGTTCAACACATTCACTGGTGTTTGAATTCCCGCTCTCACTAGCAACACACTAGTTCCTCAGGCACCAAACATTTGTTCAAGCAAACAGACACCAGAAAAATGAGCATGAAGCAATTCCCACTTCATCAGCTGCCTGCAAACTGCTAGGGTCCAGGCTGTTCAGGCACAATAGCACACTGCCCTGCCAGGCACAAACAAGTTTAAGACCTTGCTACAGTTCGTCACCCTTGGTGCTGTGCTGGTAAACGCACCGGTGGGGCTGAGGTGCCGATGAGATGGGTGAAGAGTTCCAGGTTCAAAATAATCCTTTCCCCCTTTTCTGAGGGTGATATTTAACCTGGATTTCCCTGATGCAGGTGGCATGCTGGGGTGTGGTTGCTCTGCTAGACACCACCTGAGCAACCTGCGCCTCGCTTCTCGTGCGGCTACACAAGCCTGCACATTATCTGTATTCACTGCTAACTACCTATAGGCGGCATATAAAGCAGGTTTTTCCCTCGCCTTGCAGCATGAATAGTCTCTTGGGCATCAGCTGGATCCTGTGATACACAAGTCAACACAGACACTGTCACCAAGCATTCCGTATTCTCCTTGTGTGGCACTCTGTACCACTTCCCCACCCACCACCACCACCCCCCATTTCTCATCTAGGTGTATACTTTCCAGAAACTGAGACAAGGGCTGCCTGCCCAATGACTACTGACCGAATGCTAAAGGCATTCGGCCTTCTCTAATGGTGCTTCCATAAAACTCTGCTTTTTGCTGCTATAACCGCTTAAAAAAAAAGACAAAAAGATACAAGTGATATTATCTTAACAGCAGCAACAATCACAGAGAATTTACTTTCCACTCCTTCAGTAGGTTTAAAATGCTCACAGAAATAGACCGGCAATTTCATCTCATGATGCACAGAACTGCCAAAATTGTGATTGCTGCTAGCAGTATACCTCCAACGCTTGCATTTGACCTGTAAAACTTGGTTTACAATAAGGTCTAGACCCAAGTGCTCTGGGAAAGTGATGGTCATTCCAAAAAACAGTTTGAGACACAGTAAGTGCCATATTAACAGCAGATTAACAATGATTAATGTTGATTACATAGTTTTACCATTCCCAGTGCAGACAGCTTGCCAAAGGAAGAGAAGAGAAACTGACAGGTCCACTTCAGCAGTGTTTTTTCTCTCTGCACAGAAGCCCCTAAATTAGAAATTTTAGTTTGTAAAAAGAGCAAAGGACAGATCAAACAATTAGCTCCTTGGCTAGGGAAATCCGTGAAGCCCCGCAGAGATGAGGATCTGCCACATGAACACTTAAGCTCTAAACCCAGGTCATTGGTTAAATGTTTTTAGGACTATCAGACTTGTTTTCCAGAGGATCTCCTCCAAGAC
Source organism: Vanellus vanellus (assembly GCF_965231255.1). NCBI lineage: Eukaryota > Metazoa > Chordata > Aves > Charadriiformes > Charadriidae > Vanellus > Vanellus vanellus. The sequence continues at coordinate 7,681,606 of NC_138926.1, read as the reverse complement.
CAGATTTGTGATCTACTAGCTCCACTCTGCCCTAAACACACACAGACCCTATACAAGCATTACACACAGTATTACAATACAGGTGATAAATTCAGTTCTGCACTTAAATAGTTGTGAATAGCCAGGGCATAACAACTTCATGCAAATTTGGAAGTGCTTCATCTCTTAAGTCGATTTACAGCCAACACCCAAAATACTGATGAACCCTGAAGAAGTTGCTGTGCTGCAGTCCCATTGACAATCTTAAAGATTAGCTCTCCTGCCCTGTTCAACCACATCACACTGTTCTGAACCAACCCAATTGTGCAAAATTTTCAAACTGCATCTTTTGGACGTTTTACTTGTTTCCATTATGTGTCTGAACCTGATAAATACACATTCAGACAAGAAATCCCTCTAAAGACAAAGTTTATAAAGCAATACAGATAAATATTAATCGGATTTGTTTCTAGATTACTGAAATGCAATAGAATGGCAGCGAAGAAAATAAAACAGCAGAAAATAGAGAGAAGAGTTTTGCAGGTTATATTAAAGAACTATATGGCCAAATATTTACCAATGGCAATTAATAGCATCAAGGAGTTTAGCCAGGTATATTTAAAGCAACTAAGTGCTTTCAGATGTTCTTTATATCAAGTTTTTTTGCAGACCTGCTTTCACCATGAGAGATAGGATAACTGTACAGAAATAGGAGACAGAAGCAGAAATGCACTCATTCTGTTCATTGCATCTACGAGAGCACTGTTTGTACAGAAATCAGATATGTCAGACCATTCAGACATTAAAATCTGTTATTACATTATCTTTTGATCATTTCATCTGCATTTCAAGAGGTGATTGTCTTTCTTGAAAACAATATTTTCATTTCCTCATGCCGTTAACACCCTACTGTTTTCCTTTGGAGAGCTCTTACCGTCTTACAACCTCGTTGTCTTTGAGGATACTGAACCCATTGTTTGTTCTAAATAAAGTTCGCTCAGTGCCTGAAAAGTTCAGAGAGAAACAAATCAGCTCTATGATACACCTGGCTGATGTATCATTGTGAAGGCAGACTTCTGCTCTCCTATAACACAGTGTTAAAAGAGAAGGTCACTGCATCAACAGCTTTGGGGAAAGAATGTTGTTAAAAGAGGGGAAAAACTCCAAGAATGCTATTTGAAGTAGAAACAGCTTTGAAGCTGAAAACCACTCTAATTCATGCCTGGTGCTGTAAAGAACAGTTGATTTCAAGTTAAAGGCTTTTTAAGAAGACTGAAACATGAGACCAGCTTTGCAAATCAATATGCTTTAACAGAGAATCACAAATATTTCAAAATCAATGAAACACTTCTTAAGAGACCAAATCTGTAAGAAGTCTTAACAGCTCAGCTATAACATCGCTCTAGTTCTAAAAAAGTGCATGTAAAAATCTACTGGTCATAGATTTTGACATATCAAACCTTGCTGATTTTCTGTTTTAAATATAGGAATAATTTTTCTGTTCCTTTAAAAACTACTCCACTTGTATTCATCTACTTGGATTACATCTCCCACGATCAACCACCTCTGCATCAAATACTTACAATCTTTCATGGCTCCTGTCAAAAGTCTGATCCCTCCTGTATAGTAGAGGATATTCTGGTCAGGCCTGTCAAGTTTCTGCAGCAGTTCTTTTATGGACAGAGCGGCAAGCTTTCCAGACTGAAGTTCCTTCATTGCTCTCTCTTCATCTTTCATTCTTTTTTCCTCCAAGTTTACCTCGTTCAAACAATCTTGGAAATCAAAAGAAAACAAAGCATGCCAGTTAAATGTTTTGATTCGGTCAAGTGTCAAGTAGAAAAATGAGGCAAACTTCATGACAGGGAGTGCGCACCACCTTATACATACAGACATACAGAATGAGCCACGGCTCCGGTGAGTGAAACAAAGCTTCAAGAAGAAACAATCAGAAACAACAGCTACATGAAAAGAACTCCATCAACAGTTCTGAAGAGCAGAAGATTGGTGTCCATTAAGTTCCATCGTGATCAGAAAACAAGGGAAAAAAGCGTAAAAATTTTCATGTCTTACCTTTAAATAGGCTCTCCTTTTGGGGATCGATTTCTAAGATCTTCTCGTAACACTGCCTGGACTTGAAAGAGAAAAGAATTAGGCCCTCAACTTAAAATAAAAACGTGAAGATGATAAAAATTATATCCTAGTCAGAGTCATCCAGTTTAAGCTCAAAAGTTCTCGGACCACAGTGTGAAAAAACAATAATTATGGAGACACACAAGTCAAAGCTTTCATAATTAAAAGTGCAAGTTGAATATTATTCTCAGTTCCTACATCTGCCTGCTATTTCAAATTAAACGGAAAATTTCAAGTACAAACCTAGGAATGTACTGGTAGGAACTAAAAAAGCACAGTTCCAGTGAGAAAAAAAAAAAAAAAGCATAGCATTAGAACTGCAGGAACTGTAACTATCACCAGTGATCAGACTTGTGCATTTTGTATCTTCATCTTCTGTTTGTGCATTTTGTGTATCTTAAGCATATGCTCAGAATTAAACTGATCACCTAGCTTGCAACAGGGAAGAACCGTCTTCACAGATCAAGCTGCCAAGAACCCCTCAAGGGGGACTTCCAAGAACCCCTCAAGGGGGACTTCATGTAGACTTTTACTGTCCACACTCTACAGTTATTTCCATTGGAGTAATTTCTGACAGGATCAGAAACACTTTTGAGCTTGTCTGCTCTCCTCTTCAGGCTCTTTTTGAAGATGAAGGGTCAGGATTGTACTAAAATATCTGGCAGTTTATTTCCAGCTAAAATATTTGTTAATAGGATATTCCACTATTTTAACAGTATTTATTGCTTCCATTAGGGTTTCGCACGTGAAATGCGGAATTAAACCTTTTGTTTGATGTGCATTTCACTGAGATCTTGGGGGAGCAGATACCATTCTCACTAGCATCTTGCCTCTTAACAGTTCACTGAACTTGCATTCCGTAGATTTTTCTCATCCACAGGTGACATCATCAGTTATATGCAGCAACAGTTTAATAACACCCACTGCACAGAGCAATTTAGGATTAAAAAAATGAAATACATTTTACTCAATTGCCTCTTTGGAGGAAATGTAGTCCCTGCTAGTAGACTGCAATCACAAGACTCTGCAGTACCTGACAAGGACACTGCTCCTTCCTTCTGATCCTTACCCAAGCTGAAATACGGCACTTCCAACACTACCACTCCCCTGAGCACACACTGCCAGTATCAGTCTTGAATCACTTCAACAGAAGCGCCAAACACAGGATTTTCTGCAGCATATACACAATCCTTGCAGACTCCCCAAACACTCACCCAGTCTAGAATGAAGCCTCAGAGCACCAGAGTAAAACTTGCTGTCTTGGTGTCTGACAGCCAAGTGGTGACAAATTCTCACCAGATAAACCATGTATACCAAACAGGAAATTCTCTCATTCTTTTGAGGTTGATTAGAGTAGAAATTGACACAGCAACACAGAAGCATCCTTCCACACTTTGTTCTAAAGGATACGAGGTAATTTACTAATACGTGGAAAGAAAACTTAATTTTAGAATTATTAGTCTTCGCAAAGCACAGAAAATTTCTCTCAAGTCTAAAGGCTCAACATACTTTCATTTGTCCAGTTCTTAAGATCACAAATTTCTCCCCCTCACCCACAACATCATGTCAAAAGCCGAACAAAACAAGGTCCCATGGCCACAACATTTAGTCAACTTACCTCACTGCAGTGCTTAAGTGCCAGGTGAGCTTTCCCCATGAGAAAATAGGCTTTAATACATTTTTCATTGCACTGTATTAAAAAAAGGAATTATGTGTTTAGAAATTTTAGCTTTTAAATATTTTTTCCAGCTTTCTGATTAGTAGTTATAGCTGACAAGTAACTGTAAGCACAGAAGAGGGTATTCATACTAGAGGCATCTGAAGTTTATATGCTGAATTATTACCTCCAGATACCAACTTTCCTTCCCTATGCAAGGAACTTAGGCTTTGGTCTGGTTCAAGGTGAAAAGCAGCCAGTGCTAATATCCTTCCCAGAAAACTGCACTTCTGGCAATACAGACTGTCGTACAATTAGGTAATGTTAAGGCCTGCATCAACAAGTCTATAACCACACAACTTCTATAACAACAGAATTTCTGTACATCTTTTGATTAGTTCTGCCAGGAATGAAATAAGCACTAATTTTCATTAGCTGCGCATAAAAAAAAAACAACCAAAAAAATTGAGGCAACAGTAAGAGATTAGGTGATCTATTCCAGTTCAATTATGTTTCAAAAATATTTATTTCCTTAAATGATGCTGCCAATATTATTAATAACCTGTTAATTGTGGGCATCACTGGTCACGAGCATCACTGATGTAACACAACTGAATTTGGATTCAGCTCTTTAGCGTTTTATATAATCTTTGCCTTTCCCAACAGATCTGATCTTTGTGAACTTAGAGAATCCCCTTTCCCTTTTTAGAAGGAAGGGCAAGATATCACATGCAGTTAATAGCTTGTTATCACTTATAACAAACTTTTTAATTTAAAGCTCTGAAGAGCTAGGAAAGATTCTGCACACAGGCGGCACTGAAACAGTAACTGCTTTATACCCCTCAAGTTAACTCAGTATGCAGGGCTCTGTGCACCACCACTACATTCTTTGTGTTCCATTAGCAAGTTGTCTCCATATAGCAGTTACACAGAAACCCGCCTTCCAGGAGTGCTTGAGCTGATCATAAAAGACAGAATCCTGAAGTTACCTTTAATGCCCATTCACAGTCACCAATGGCTTTTTCATACTCGTGCATCTTCAGGTAGGCCTGAAATAAAATCAAGAGAGTCCAGGCAGAAGAATTGGAATACTTCAAACGACTTCCACTAACTGTTATATAAACGTTAGCTAATTTAAAAAAAAAAAAAAAAAAAAAAAAGACTGTTGATTTGCCTGGCCATTGATTTTGCGGGACCATTACCAGCTGCTTCCTAATTTGTCTTCCATCTCCTTGGAGTGTGTAATTTAGAATAAATTTAATAAAACAAAATTCAATACGCACATATGGATTATACAAGACAAGTGGAGAATGCAAAGCAAATGTTATTCGACAGTTATAAAATTGATCCCTAAAAAAAAATAATAAAAAAAAACAAACCAACAATGCGTTTAAATAAATCTATGATTTTTTTCCACTTATTCTGGGGGAGCAAGGGTTAACCTGTGCCACATCAAAGACGGAGGAGACACAAGCTCTCTCAAGAAGGACTAGCCACAGCAGGACAAAAGCCTCCCAGGGATTCAAACTCATCGATCAAGAGGGAAGAATTTACACCTCTAATGATCTTCTTCACACAACTCTCTCATTAAGTTTGTAAAACGATTAAAACCTTCAGTCTGCACTGTCTCGCTGTTAACTTCTACCCACAGTAAAAATTTACTGTTGATAATACGGCAGCAAAACAGAACTCATTAATTCCTGGTAGTGGAGGACAGCCAGGAAAAATTGCTTGCTCCCTTTTTTAAGCCCCTCTGTAATGCAATGTATGTTACCTTTTATGAAATTCACTTCGATAATAGAACAATCCTTTTTGGGTTGTATCCTGGCAAAGTAACACTAAAAGCAGTCTAGTGGTAGCTCATTTCCACATGCTGACCTGTGCTCTGTTTGTGTAAAGCTCCTGCTTGTCTTTCAGTTTTTCCAGACCTTCAGTGTACTTCTGAATGGCTATGCCATAGTTTCCTTTCCTGAAGGCATCGTTTCCCTTCTCTTTCAGAGCTGCAAAAGAACATACAGGCGTTCAAACTAACATTTGTTTTTTATTTCCCCAAATAGTGACCGAGGAAACAGAGGCCATATTCTCCGGTTGGAATAATCACAAAAATTCCAGTCCAGCTCCACTGCAGCTGCCTTCATTAGCCATGATGTGCAGGGGGCTTCTGAGCTATTCAGTGCACATGATCCCCATCTCTCTCTCCGCAGGAAAACTGAGCATTTCTCTTTGCCCAGCCCAGCTCTCAAATACTCAAACTCCCTCCCTCCCAAACCCTTATCATAAAGGGGATAGTATGGAAAAGAACGGGTGGCAAACTCTGCAAGTATATAACCCTGTTATATACAGCTAATCAATGCTGTGTCTCAGATAACCGAAGCACTGTCTCAGTGTGCATAAGAATGGCAATAATGGAGTAGCTCGACAGCCTCTTAAATCAGCCTAAGTAGTTTGAGAAGACATTAGCTAGAAAAGCCTTTAGCAATTACCATTTGCTAAGTGTTCATTTCTCTTCCTTCGTTTAGCTCGTTCTTTTGCATCCTTTTCCAGAATTGCCAGAAAGCTATCTTTGAGCCAGGAGAGTTGATGGCATTTCAGTTTGGTGTGGGTTTGTTTGTTTGGTTTTTTTTTTTTTTTTTTTTTAAAGACAAAAAGAGAAAAAAGGAGCAAGCTTTGTTAAAGCCAATCTACAGATAAAAAAAAGTCATTTCTAAGGTATCTCTGAGTCATTTCTCTACAAAGAAAATATTAAGGGGATATTTCAACAATTAAACTGGAACATGAATGACAAGCTATTACGCATAAAGACTGCTACCACTCAGGATTTGCATACCTGCCTTAAAGTATCTCATCTCTAGAGATACACCTGTTTCCTTTTCAATTCAGGAAACTAACTTTTTAGATGAGAGAACAGAATATGATAACAAACTACACCAACAAGCTTCCTACCTACAAATAAATACAGCCATACTGGCAAGATCCTTGAGCCTGTTCCTAGATCTGACTGAATGTTGACTAAAATCACTAGACAAGTTAGTTTTGCCTGTGGCAGTAGTTGAATTAGGTCGTGCAGGAAATAACAGCAATCCTTACTCCATCTCTGATACAACAGATTGAAAATACGCTAAATACTAGAGGGAGCACTGTCCTACCTGCATTCACTGCCTCTGCATTTGCCTTGTCCTAAAAAAAGAGAAACACAGCACATGCATGTACACATACAGACATTTTGGTAAAACCCATAGCCACAAAGGAACACTCAGTTAAGTTGTTCAAAGCCACAAGGCCTCTGAAATATCCAGATTGATACATACTGGGAAGATCAAAATGACACTTAACCACAGGACGGTAAGGACTTAGTTATTTTTTACATTACCAGAAAGCTTCCATTTGTATCTTTAACGAGGCATGTGACTGAAATCCAAACCCTACTGAAGGACTCAAAGCCTAATGAAATTAACCAAGAAATTCTTGTGCCTTCAACTGGTTTTGCTCAAGTTCCTGAAGCGCAGATAAAAGCAACAAGTTATGGCAACTCAGTGCTTATAAATAACTCGGATATAGCCAATTCTGGGTTCTTAGTAGTCTTTAAGACAGAGACATCAAGTACCTCCCAATAAGGTGACTAGTGAAAAAATAAAGTCATGTTCAGAACATACTTGTAAGCGTTGTTCAAGATTTTTCTCCTGGCCAAGGAAGGAGAATTAGTATTATTTAAAAGACCTAAACTGCACATAGCTTTAACTTCAAAGGGAAAAAATCCTCTTACAGAAGCTTGTGTGTTGATGACTGTTCTATTCACCACAGTCTTGCTTTCTTCCTCCTTGTTATTTTCTTGATCATGGAGTCTTTTCTCTGTTTCAGCAACGATTTTTTCCTGGACAGCTGGGTCTGTGGAGTTCAAGCCTTGCACTAACTTGGCTAAAAACAGAAAAAAAAAAAAAGATATACACACAGGACTCCAAGTGACGCTGGAAGGACCAGGAGTTCCGTTGTGCCTCTGATGACATATGCTTTGAAGACACTGGTGACCAGGATGGCCTTTACAAATGACAATATTTACAAATACAACTTCATCTCATTTCCAAGAACTACTTAACGCTTCTGCATTATAAAAATTCCCAGGTTTAGAAAGCAGCCCGCGGCACCCGCAAAACCTCACCGCACCTGAGCTCCTGAAGAGACCTCACGCAGAGCAAACTCGGAACGAGGGGGTGGGGTGGGGTGGAGCAGGAGTTTTCTTCTTTCCCATTCTTTTTTTTGCCTTCCTTTTACCCGCTCCCGTTCCCAGACAGCCCCGAACACCCTTTCGGAAGGAAACGGGGATGTCCCGCTGCCGCCGCCATCGCCTCCCCGCGGGCGGCGCCATTCCACGCCTGGCCAAGGGCGGCCAGCTCCGCCCCAGCACCGCGGCACGCTTACCGATGTCGTCCACACGACGGAGGAACCGCTGGAAATCCTCCTCCTGGTCCTGGTCGGCCAGCATGGCCGGGCCGGGCCGAGCCGAGCCACCGAGCCAGAAGACGCGCAGCAACAGCGCCGTTGCTATAGAGACTGCGCCCGCCGGCCACGCTCTTAACGCACGTCAGCGGGAGGGGCACATAGGGGCGCGGTTATGCAAACGAAGGGGCGGTGCTTCGCTGTCCGCCATTTCGCGGTCCGCAGACCGTGGCCGTTCCAGCTTTGGTGCAGCTGCGCCGTCTGTGGGGTACAGCCAGCTGCTGCCCTCCTTCCTCCTCCGTCTGGGCTCCTTCTAGCACAACCTAGAGCCATCCGAGCTCTGCTCGCCTGGCAGGGCGCAGCGAGGGGCCCCTTGCCCGGCCCGGCGCGGCGGGCGGCAGGGTGGCCGCGGAGGAGCGGTGGCTCAGCTAGGAGTGGGGCTGCGTGGCCGGACCGCCTGGGACGTGCGTGGCCGGGCCGGCCCGCAGGGGCCCGGACATCACCAGCCCTTGCACGGAAACCTGCTGCCCGCGTGGAAATGAGGCACCTGAACGTGTGTAGGTTGACGTGGTGCTTCACTGGGCACGTAACGGGCGAATCCTGCGCAGGATGTACAGACAGACCTATAGAAAGGGTGTGCCTACCTCCTCTTCTTGCAGATTGCTTTTGGATGCTCTTTCAGAGCTATGCTACTGTGGGAAAAACACACTTTTGTATTTGCAGTGTATATCAGCATTAAGCAGGTGGCTCGCTTTCTTCCACCCCATTTCTACTAGCTAAAATGCCTTTGGTGGCAAGCAGTGCTTATATTCCTACTGCAGCAGAAGGACTGGCCTGACAGGGGCTGTGGGGGCCCACCTACCAAAGGTCTTCCAGGTGACCCGTCGAGAATTACCTGTAGCACGGCAGAGAAGCTCCTAGAGAGCCACTTCATCTTGGCTTTCCTCCCTTAATTTCTGGCTTGGTAGCTCACAAATGCCTCACTGGCTGCTGAGCTGAATATGCTCCTTTTCCCTCTGCTAATGAGGTCAGCCCTTGCCGTGCAGCCTGAACGTATGCAAACCAGGAGTGAGATCTGCTGCTGCTCCCTCCTGCTTGTTTTACCAATACACCCATCTGGGTTTGATTTGGCAGAGCGAGGAGGCGAGCTGCCCCGCTGGCAGCTAACGGCAGGGAGCATATCAGCGGAGGCACAGGCATGTCATTTCTCCAAGGAGCATATAAGATCCTTTTGGTCTGGCTTTTTTAAAGCCCAAAGTCATCATCTGTTCATACACAGGGGATAGGAATGGGATAGCATGGGCAACAAAAAAAAAAAAAAATCAGTGAAAGGGACTTATTTGGTTAATATAAATGTTAGCTGAACTAAATTTTAGCAGACCTACCAAGCGTGGGAGGGAACCTGAAGAAATACAAACGCTCATCCACGACCAATACCCTCTAGCCCTCGCTGCCCTGATTTTTATACCAGACTTGGATTTATCTTTTTTATTAAGATACCCTTTAAAGACTGGAGCTTTCTCAATCTTTGATTGGGAAGGAGAGAGACCAGAGTCGGCTGAGGGTTAAACCCTCGTTCAAAGTGGGCACTTCTTTCCTCCAAGTTGATGGGATTAGAGGGTCTCAGCAGCGTTTGAGAAGTGGCCACTTGACAGCGAGGATTTCTGTATCCTCTGTGCTATCAGACAGTGGCGTGTCCCTGGGGGGCAGGTCCCAGTAGGTTGCAGGGTCTGGGGGGGTCTGGTGCCCAGGGAGGCTTCATACCACTCCAGGGAGCCAGCGCAGCCCTTCCCAGGGTGGGACATGCAGCCTGTCACCAGTGAGACAGCCAGGGGGTGGCACCATCCTCCAGCGCAAAAAGCAGCTGGCCAGCTGGGAGCAAAGCTGTGATTTCAGGCATTTTCCTGCTTTATTGTTCATGTCCCCAAATCAGCCTCCATGGTCCTGCCAGCCAGGCTTGTGCACTGTGTGTGCTGCCAAATCCGAGCTACCCGCCCGGCTGTGCTGTGGATGCACGATCTGTCCGGGTGGATGAAGCCACAGACAAGGAAACACTGGGGCTGGCTGATCTTCAGCAGCACGTGCAATGGCCCAGAGACACGTCTTTCAACCTTTTTAGGCTCTTCTGCCATTGCAAGAGAATGCTAGCCCTCCTTTACACCACGTGGACCTGCTGGGATGTGTCAGGCTTGTGGTTCAGAGCAGCCTCTACATCCAGCCACCCCTCACACTAGCACAAAGCATGTCCCTATCAGGACACACACATGTGCATACGTGACTCCAACAGCCAGATGGGTCCTTGTCACCAGTCTAAGGAGATGCTCTAGGGCTGGTTTTGGAGCCAAAGGACTGGAGGTGGCGGTTAATGGAAGCTGTCAGCCACCAAAGGGAGTCACAGCATCACTGACTTCCTGCTGCACTGCCAGGACATTTTAATTCCAGACACATTATAAGCCAGCCCCCTCTCAGGAGAGAAGGGCGAGAAACAGAGAGAGAGAGGTGACCTGGCAAGTCTCCTGAGAGCGGCAGCGTAGCCTAAGGCGAGGGATACCAAGAAGGGCAGGCCATGCTGGTGTCTGCAGGGCGTGAAATTAGAAATCTCACTGTGAAGTTACAACCCGCAGCTACATTCATCTGCTTACTCTTCGATGTCCACACTGCCCGGGAGGAGAAATACTCTCCTGGGCTATGTGTGCCAACAAGGCGCTGAGCTTACTGACTCCACAGGCAGTGAGAGTCTCCTGTCCTTTCCGGCCCCTTTGCTGCAGGAACTGCCAGAAGATCCCTTTCTCCTTCCCTCATGCGTCGAAACAAAATAGCTCCCTTCTCTTCTTTCCCTTTAAGACAGCTCCGCTCTGGCTCATGTAAGCCGCCATCCCAGAGGTGGGTTTTTTTCCTCTAATGAAGCTGTTTCAAATCCAGCGTCCACAGTGCCCAACTAAAAATACTCATGAGGCAATAGCTATGTCACTGGGATGCTTCGCAGTCTAGCTTTTCTTTGTTACCCTAGAAAATCTGGGGAATAAAGCCACACTTGAGGTCTGAGAGAATAAAAACCGTTACAAGTAAACCACACACAGTACAAAGAGCTCGGCTTGTCGGTTCATTAAAAGACTGGTTTGGAGTTGCAGATTTGCAGCAAGCGGAGGTGGAGCAGCCTTTCTTGCTTACCGCTCTCTCTTGCCCCACGGGTGCTGCATGCAAGCAGCAGCATCCAGCCTTACGCAGTGACGGAGAGAGACCGGCTCGATTCCTGCCTCTCCCGCGACAGCACACAGAGAGGCTGATGGAGACAAGGGAGGGGGAGTCGGAAAGGTTCTCTCCAATGGCTGTGAATCTGCGCAGATAAACTCCCTCCAGATGGGTGGAAAACAGAGCAAGCGCTATTCCTGCAGTTTCTCCCCTCACATCAGGTGGTCTGACTGCTGCAGTTCAGCCTCCTGTGCGCTCTGGGCTGCCGGCTTTGCACTCTCCTTCCCTCGCCTCCGGGATACCCCACTGGAGATGGCCTGCAGAGCGAAGCCTTTCAGCTTAAAGATGCAGCATCTCTATAGGCAGATCCTGCCTCCACTCCCAGTCACCCGCATCAAAAGGGCGTTACTTCTGCTCCTCCCATTCAGATTCCCCTTCTCTCGCCATACAAGAAGTTGCATTTCATTCTGCCATTAGATCTGTTGTGTATTTCTCCTGTTCAACAGGCTCTGCAGGAGGGCTACAGAAGAAAGAGCAGAGTTTGCTAGCTGTGCGTGGAAAGCCGCTGCTCCCGCCCAACGCTGTTCGCATGTTCCTATAAAGGAACTTACGGAGTAGCTGGCCGACAGGGTGCTGTCCTGCTTGCTGTAGGGTCTCTGATGTGCCAGTGCTCCCAGCAGCGGGGAAGAGAAGCCTGCAGGACCTGAGCCTCTGTGGGCAGGATGAAGCTAATAATGCAGCTGTGGAAAATGAGTCAGAATTCATTTAGCAGCCAGGCAGAGATTTCATTACAGCAAACGAAATGAAGTTCTCAGCTCAGCTCTGCTGTGAGATGTGCTAATCCCTTCCAGAGAGAGAGCTGTAAAAGAAAGAGTCAGGAGAGGGAAGTCAGGAATTCCGACAAAAGAAAAACAACAGCTATAAAGGAGCTCAGAGCATGACTCTGGAACGTGAATTCAAAAGGAATCCTGCAGTGACAGATACGTGAGGAAAGAACCCACCAAGAAGATGGATTGTTTCCTGTGCATTTTTCCTGTCTCTTTTCCTGGGACAGCCTTTTCTAAAGCAGTATTACCAAAGACATATGGGGCCAATGCCAGCAGCTTTGCTGAAATACTGTCTTACTGTAAACCACAGTGTAAACAGCAGCTAAGAATAAAGGGCAAAGCGCTGGAGAGGAAGCGGAAAGGAGGGTAGTCTCTTGGGATAACGAGTACTTTAGCTCAATACATTTACTTTCTCCTTTCTCTGTGAACAATTCTGGCACCCAAGTATCAATATGTATCAGAGCTCTCATTTCTCCTTCCACGTCCTGGGAGATCAATGCTTAGGATGGAATTAAATTTAATTAGATTCATCCTGCGTTAATCAAGTTCAGGCACCCACTTCAGGATGGGTTAAGGACACCTTTTAAAGCCAGTGCTTACATGTCCCTGCCCTCCCCCCCGATTGAACAGGGGAACACCTTTTCCTGGGAAATCCAGCTGTCCCCGATTCACAATGGACGTGAAACTGCATTTGGGTGTTACTTATCTCAAGGGAATTATCTACAGCGGGACAAAGAAACCACCTTTAAACTCATCTTTGTGACGCTCAGCACTTTGGAGGAGCCCATCAGTGGAATCACGTGCTGGCAGGTGTTCCTTCTGCTCATCCAAAGTTTGGAAAGGTGCTACAGTAGCCCACTGCCACTGCTCGTCTACAGCCCAGAGCCTCAGACAGATGCTCAACTCCTGCTGTGGGCACATCGCAATGGGACCGCTCCCTCCGCGCTAAGCTCCCGTGCAAACGCAGCCCTGGGAATGCATGTCTGTACACAGGACCCAGCAGAGCATCTAAAGAAGGGCAGACTGTACGCATAAGCTTTTTTTGTTATTTTTATTTGAACACAGTATTCTGACAGAATGCAAAGTCAAAATCCTCAGTTAGTATCAGTATTTACACCAGTGAGAATGGGAATAAAGGTGGAATCGATGTTTCACTCGGTAAAAAGATTTTTTCTTTTTCTGTTTTTTTAACAAGATAGAAGGCCCCCAAAAGTAGGGAATGCTGGGTAAGGATGTCAACGGAGGGTCTGAGAACAACTATCAAAACAGCCTAGTGTGAAAATCTGGGGTTTGAAGGCTCCATAGAAAAGTGTGAAAATAAAACTCCACTCTAAAAGCTGAACAACTGGATGCACTATTATCTTATCATCTTTACGTATGGTGCAGCATGAAATGTAATCACTCCACGACTAGAAGCTGCTCGGTCTGCATTGCCATATAGATATATATGTATGGCATGGATACATATATAAACGTATACAGCGTAAACAGCATCAGGTTGGTCCCTCTTCAAAGGTTGAAATAAAAGCAATGAAGCCTAAGCTATCCTGGAAATGGGGTACTTCTAAATGACAAGAAATTATTCTCCATTGAGGGCAAGTGTAAAACAACTCTCTAGAATTAATCTACAAGGATTGGGAGGTGTCACGAGGGCATCAAAAAGGAGTTGGATGGACACTTCCAGTGTTCAGGCAGTCAGGGTTCACCTCTGCCTTGGAATGGTGCCTGCTCTGTCAATCTCGACACCAGCCCGCTGCAGCCAGCAGGGTATTTTCTAATGATGCAGCTGGGTGTTGGATTGGGCTTTGAGCTGGTTACATTTTAGAACAGAAATGCCAATCCAGGTGACAGTTACTCCAATTTTCATCCAACAGGTGCTGGCTAGTGTCACTGGACATGTTTCTGGTTATTAGCATTGTACAGCATTTATTTCCTCTCGGCTGCTCAGCTCTCAGCGAGTTGTAACATGCAGATGACAAAAGCAGTCAAAAACTTTGCAGAAATGAGGAACAAATTGTTGTGGTTATCCACAGGAATGGAGGTACACACTGCCTGCCCACCAGTCCTCTGCTGCCCCAAGGACTCTCCCCAACTATAGACAGACCATGCTAGCTTTTTGTGCTGCGTTTATGTGGATTGATTCCTTAGGAAAAAAAAAAAAAAATCCTAGGGACAGCGGGCCAAACTCCCCCATAGTTATACCGACACTGCTGTGATGGGTCACGCAGGGGCCGAATTTGACACGAGGCTTTGAAGCGAGGACCCATCCTGCCCTGATAGCCTGCTCAGGATGGGTATTGCACGAGTGTCTATGCCTACGTATCCAGTCATCCTCCATTTGCATCCCAGGAGCTAAGGAAAAAATGCAACCCCCCCCACACTTAGCAAATGACAAGACCAGTATTTTTCACTATTTGAAATAATGTGATGCCACTGTAAAAGACTGCATACTTAGAAGAATACACCGATAAAAGAGGCTCAATTGACCTGAGCCAAACTGCAGTCTACCCAACCCCCATCATCCTTCTGTTCCTCACCTTAGCGCAATGGAACGGATGCCATAGTCAGCTCGGTTTGATCTTTCATTTAAAGGTTTCTGTTCCTTTTAAGAGTTGTTTTCTTTTATTTTTCCTGAATATTTTTTTTTCAAATCTGAACTATCGCTACACCTTCCACATCCAAACTATGTTGAAGCTTTTATTATTTCAATACTATGACAAAAAACACATTTCACACTAAAATAGTCACGCACCCACAGTGCACAAGCTTGCAGATCTAAAGTAGAATAAAAAAGAAAACAAAAGAAAAAAAAAAAGAAAAAAAAACCAAAACCCCAACAGAAGGAACATCTCTATACAATGGGCTGGTCTTCCCCTATATACCTCTGCCTTCCTGCTGCTCAAGCCTCCTTTCTTTTCACCCCCAAATCTGGGTGCTACTCCATGACTCCCAAAGATAACCTCCCCTCTCCGTAATAACAATGCACGTGCTACATCAGCCCCCTTTTCCAACTGTTAAAGACAGAATACCGAGACAAGTGAAATCAATGGGAGTCCTGGCATTGACTGCCAAGCACTCGCTCTTGATTTCGTGGTTTTGACTCTGCAGAGCATAGGTGGATGACTCAATACACACGATGTGATAGAACGGAATAGTTCAGTTGGAAGGGACCTACAACGATCATCTAGTCCAACTGCTGATGGAGCCGGCTTTGCAGGAAGGGTCTTGCATGCTGCCAAGCACCCTTGTGCAAAAAGTCTTTGCTTTTAAATCAGATTTCTAGGGTCAAAGAAAATGGTATTTACTGACATACCAAGGAGGAATTGATATAGTCAAACATCCAAGATGAGACCAGACCAGCCCTAACTGTACAATCTCCCTTCTGCTTCTCAAAGCTCCAGGAGGGTTCCATGAAGGAAAGAGGAGAATGTCCTAAAAAAGCAGAGATGATATTTCTCTTATGCAGTCAGGCCCAGGTCCAGCAAGGGACTTAAACTCTTACTAAATTTAAGTATAGAAGGACTCTCACCAGCAACTCTTGTTCCAAGTTAAGCGTGTGTTGACGTGGATTGCTGGATAAAGACCTTGATTGGTGACGAGTGGTTTGGATACCCCCCACCCACCCAAAAAAACCCAAACCAAACCCCAGCATTACTTTTCTTCTTACTCCAGTAAGAAATAATAATAATAATAATAACAATAATAATAATAACAATAATTAAGAAAAGATAAAGGGGAAACAACTACTGTAAACATCCATGTTTTAAAATGTCTCCCTTTGCAAAGCAAGCATGCTCCTAACCTAGTATCTATAGACTGGATTGACTTAAAAAAAAAAAAAAAGAGGCAGCTATTTTACACATAAATTTAAACACAACAAAAGTTAAAAAAATATTTGTCAATTGTAAACACTGGAAAGAACAAAAGTTGGCAAAAATTAACATAAAATTTAAAGAAATGTAGAGTCTGAATACTGCAAATTGAAATATATCCCCGGAGCTGCAATTTCGGCATTCTTCCTAAAATAGGCAATAATAAAACCCAAATAAATGTCTAATGTGGAGAACAGAATTCAGTCACAAAGAGCTCAAGACACTTTGCATACTGAACAAATACAAGGTGAACAGAAATTATAACTTATTTATGAGGCTTTACATATTTCAAACTCGACTGAAAAGTATAAAAATAAATTGTGGACTTTGTTCATTAAGTACCAGCTGTACCAAGTAGTACAGCGGTTATATCTGCTATACTAACGAAGGAAACAACAGGGTCTTTTTTTTTTTTGTCTTTTTTTTGTCTTTTTTTTTTTTTTTTTTTTTGTCTAGGAGTAGTTGATTTTGAGCTTCCCAACCACGCTGCAAATGGTATTTGCAATTTTGCTGCTTTGAATATACGCAGGGTCACCTAAGCCCTGATTTGGTTACGGGTTTAACCCTGTTTTTAAAATGTATTACTTTTAAAAAGCAAGTGCACAACAAATAGAACCTTTCTAGAAATCTTTAAAAATAAAAAAAAGAAAAAGAAAAGAAAAGAAAAAGAGAGATTCCCACCCTCCCCCCATTTATGCATTTTCTGGTTTGTTTGTTTTTTAAAAAAAGGCAACAGACACTAGAGGAATGAGATGTGTTTTGTGTTTTAAATGCTTGGGTGAAGTTGTTCTGTCATTTGTTTTCATCTGTCGCTGATCATGCTTTGCTCTCATTCTCATTTGTTTGTGTGGCTTCGTTAGGGACCGTCTTGACTTCTGCTGGAGGTGTCTTAGTTTCCGTTGCTTGCACTTCAGATTTCTCTTCTACTGGGATTTTCCTGAGGAAGAATCACAAAAACGGCACAGTTTAGAGACAGAGAAATCTTTCTCTTGCTGAATTAGTGATAAGGAAAGAATATGTTTCTGGAAACAAGCAAATATATTGCCTTGCTAGAGAAACATGAGCATTCCCAATGCAGAAATAAGTAAAACCACACTCACCCCCCGCCCCAGCTTCATTTTTAGCTCTAGTGAAATCTTTTTTTTAAATTTTCCTCTTGCCTGAGTAGGATGAGGTCTCAGGCTGCACCGGAAACACAAAGTGTGTTGTGGTGTGAAAAAAGGAGAAAAAGGGAAAACTCACAGCTGTAAAGGAATTTGAATTTACCATTCCTCATCTATGTCACCCAAATGTCCTACTAAAACAGACTGCCATTTTAGCAGAAAATCTTTTTCCCTACAGGAAGCAGGAAGTCAGTCCCAGAATTTCCCAGTACACATGGCAGGAAGAGAAAAGCAGGAGGAGTGAATTTTGTCAAACGCATTTTCCAAGTGTAAGGGAGTTCAACACCTTCACAGGCTAAAGCTCAGGTTCATCAGCCTGTCTTTCGGCACTTTACTGGAGAATCAGAGAAGCCTGTTTGCCCAATGCTCTCATGGTCATGAGAAGTGCCACACAAGGCTAATCTGGCGGCCTCCCTGAAGAAGTGTCCAGTCCAGCCCATTAGCCGCAAAGTTAGTCTGCGATGGCTGCGATCTTAACTCACCCTGACGACCAAGCGAGATGCATATAAGCCTATGGTTGCAATCCTGATTTGCGCCAAGGGAAGCAGATGAGCACCACAGGCAGAAGGCGGTGGCTGGATTGGCAGAAAGAGCATAGCTCTGCGTTCCACCATACCAAGAATTCATTTACATGGCACAGACCAAGTTGCATTAATTCAGTCGAAATGTTTCCTTACTACGGGAAAACCATTTCCTACCTCCTTTCAGCTCAGTACCAGATCACAATTCTCTGTTCTGTTTGTCTCGCTGTAGCACCCAGCATGACAGGGCAGTGGCTTTAGGTACCGTGAACTGAAGTGAACGTGGATTTCTCTGCTTGGGAGCAGCCAGCTGCACCCGTCAGCTGCCTGGCTCCCTCCAACCCTAGTGCGCCTGCTGTGATGCCCAGACTCTCCGGGAAGGGCCAGATGCGCCAGAGCTGTGTGGGGCACAGGGCAGTGCTGTGGAACAGTCGCACGGCAGGAACGTCTCCTGATTTAAGGGAGGACAGGAGCACAGCAGGGAGGGAGGGAGGCCAGAGCCGTAAGATGTAAAGGCACCTGAATAATACAGTAAAACAGCGTGGGTTTTCACTCAGATCTGGAAAAGAGCCTGGTTCTTGGTTCTACAGTGTCCGACTGACTGCTCTTCTGTGAGTGCTAATACACATTGCAATTACAGTGTCAAAGCCAACGATCAAGGCCAGTGCTTTATTTTGGATTAAATACAAACTTCCAGAAGGAGGTAACTTTCCTGGAGATGTGGGGATGGAAAAAGTTCTAACCAAAGCCGTGACTTAGAGTATGTCTCTAGTGTGGTTGCTCTAGCATAGCCTACATTTATCTGAGTGAGCTGTAAACCTAGCTCTAGAACAGCTAGTTTGGTTCTTGGCAGCAGTCTAGCTGACACTGCAGATCCCAGTGTCCTCAATACACTTTTCTTTGCAAAAGCTGACGACGCAGTGTGAACTCAGTCTTTTGGTTTTTGGAGCTGCTCCCACAACAAATCCGAGCTGCCTTTTCAGGGCTCTTTCTCGTGACAAAGCACAGACCCCGCTCAGGCAGGGAAGAGAAGATACTCCTTATATTTCATCCTGCCTCTATCAACACATGGTGTCCAAATAGGAAGCCAGAAGGAACAGGGACCTTAGGTACTTGTCCCCTCAAGGGTGGCTTATCCATTTTCAATCAGCCTTTTTCCATCACCCTTTTTCCAGGCTTCTGTGCTCATGGCTCTGTCAGTAACTGCCATCCAAATCGACACAGTAAGAGTGTTCTTGTCCAACATCTGCACAACAGCTGGGGACCCTCCCCCCAAGTTACCCAGGTGAGGACTTCATGCTTCTTTCACCCTCCAGTTACAGTGTCTCCTGCCAAACCCAAGGCGCAGTACTCGTCTCAGCTGAGGCGAGTAGTTCCTGTCCAGATGGCATAAGGCTCCAAAGGACCCCCGGGGTTGTCCTGCCTAGGAGCATGCTGATGCTCTCTGAATAAATCAGCTGGGTAAAGAGGAGAGCCGGTTCAGTGGATGGAAACTCATCTCTGATATACCAGGACAGCACACTGCCAAGTTATCCTGGCCCGACTGTGCTGTGACTGCTCCCCCTCTCTCAGACAGGATCACATTGCCTTATCCTTTTGCCAGTTTAGGGACAAATCCAGAGGTACCATGCTTTTGAAGTTTCACATGGCACTAGTTTCTGCCCTGCCTTAGGCTGAAATAAGTTCTGAAGGGCTCCACTGATCTGTTATGAAATGGAATTTGGATGGCTGTGCTCACTGAACTGCGGGAACCCAGCACCTGTGAGGACAGCAGCTCCTTTGCATCAAACTCAACTGTTTCTGATCTCTTTCATAAAAGAATAACCTACTATAGACACAGCTGCCTAAAAGTCTAAAGCATAACACATTTATGATAAATTCCTGGGCTTGTCTTTTCTCTGCTTCCCTGGCACAGCCTATTCCTGCTTTCCTCCTGGACCTTTAACGCCAAGCCCCGGTTAGCTGGTTCACAGGTGAGTTAGTTTGCTAAGGAAACAATGAGATTAGTTAAGAGAACACCCAACAAGAACACAGCACAAGCACCAGTGCACAAGGGACACAGCACACAACCAACAGAAGATTAAAGGCAGCCATACTCGGTCTTTGCAGGTGCAGCAGGTACAGAGCTGTCTGCAGGGGAAGAAGCAAGCTCGCGAGCTTGCCCGCTAGTCACACTGGCGGGAGTAGTAGTGCCAAGAGCTGCAAAAACATCCTTTGCAAGATCAATGTCTGGTGTCTTGAAGGTCCCTTCGTCCATTTTAAAGTCCTCATTCTGTGAGGGGTTTGTGGTGCTGCCTGAAGCAGCCTCGCTCTTCAGATTGCTTGGGTTCTTGGTTGTTTCTGTTGGGCTCTTCACCGTACTGGGCTGCACAGCTTCCTTTTCAGGGCTCTTGGTGCTTGAGACCTCCTGCTTGGGCTCTGAGGGAGCTGGAGGGCTAGTGAGGTTTGCAGGGCTTGGGGCAGCTGGCTTGTTACCAGCTGCCACTTTGGAGGTCTCGGCCACGTTAGCAACAGCACTGGGGCTGAGCACTGCACCTTGGTTGGACAGGACACTTGAAGACAAATTATTAGTAGCCGGAGCAGAGCTTGGGGTATCGCTGAGATCAACAAGGGGGGCCACTTTGGGGGTGGAGGAGGGTGGTGGTGAAGAGACTGAGGCGGCTGCCCCTTTGGCTGGAGTAGCCTGGCCAGGTGACATGGAGTTTGAGTCAGGGATGGCCATGGCTGGCGGGGCAATACTGGAGGTCAGTGTAGTGGTCTCGCTGGTGGGGCTGTTCTGAGCAGTGGCAAAGGTTTCAGTGATAGTGTCAGAGTTAGTGGTGCCCGTAGTTACAGAAGGCAGCATGTCCTCAACAGTAGCTGCGGTATCAGCGGGGTGCCTGTGAAGAGGACAGGAGTAGAAGAGAAATAGAGACAATGAAGCCTGTAAATGACAGGAGAGGAAAGGGGAGCAGAGAGTAAGAGTGAGAAGGCGGGTGGCTGAAGCAGCAGCAGCATGGCACATGGTTAAAACACACACAGAACACAGAGCGGTACTCGGAGGAGCAGAAACCTTTCAGAGGTCAAATGTGCAAAGGGTAGCAGGGGCTGATGGGATGACCAAAGAATAACTAGGAAGAGAAAAAGAGCAAAGAGGACAAATCCTTTGGGAATGGCTTGCTCCTGCAGATTGGTTCAAGTCTTAGCCAACTGTAACCCTGTCAACTTGCAGAGACTCTTCTCTTTTAGCCTAACTTTCCTCTCAGCCTCTTCCACCCAACCTCACAAAGAAGCTTGCTACCAGTTCCCTGAGCTTGCAGCCTTGTGCCATCTGTCACCACGCAACAAGGTCCCCGAGTAGGACTCCTGAATCCAGTCCCTCACCTTGGCCCTGTCCTTTTGCCTGCAAGACTAAGGCCTTCATCAAACTGCACAGAATTCTTTTTCTCACACCTGCATGTAATGCACGTATATATATATATATATATGTACATACATGCAGCTTTGAGGTGATGTTTTCTGCCCTTTTGACCAGATTCCAGCCTGTTGTGTTAGCTAGAATAAGGTTTGCTTTAGGACAATACCTGACAGCCTAACTGTGCTTTAGCAGTCATGATGTAGCAGTGGTTGCCTTAACAAGTGCATGGATCCGAGGCTAGAAAAACAAATGGTTTATTCCATGAGAAGCCAGCGTGCCTGAGAACACCTCAGGCTTACTAACAGAGAGAAAACCTTCATAGAGGAGGATAATTGAGTTAAAACTCTGTTAAAACTAGCCAAGAAAATCAGGACAATATAATCCCAGCTGTTCCTCAGTGCTGCACGTCTGCATTTCAGTGCTGCTTGTGGACGTAGCCTACTTTCTCCTCTCACCTCACAGAGACAGAGACATTTAACCAGTGGGTCCCACTGCTAACATAATCAAAGGAGGTGAGCAGTACGCAGGTGGAAGAGACTGACCACCTCACCACTGTGATGCCTCTGCTGAAGGAAAGGAACCAAACTTGTTCCTTTGGGTTCCTCACCTAAATATTAACAAGCATTTCAGCAGCCTCCTAAAGTGAATTCCTCCCAATACTACTCCAGAAGCTGTGGAGTAGTACTCAGAGGACACTAGAACTGCAGCCATTGAGGAATGAACTTAATACAGACAGTGGGCAGTACTTAAACCTTGCCAATCCCAGCTAACGTGGATTCGCAGACTCAGGACCCTAACAAATTCTCCAGTATAAACGAAGCTCATGGGTAGCTGTCAGCCTTCTCACAGAACGATGAGACTTGCCATGCCTCTCCTAACATCCAGAGCATAGCTACTCTGCTGCTATTGGTAGACACAACTGCTTTCACCACGGGGTGTTCAAGCACTCATCCAGCATTTCTAGGGCAGAGCTCACGCAGGAGTCGGTGCTAGCTGCGGGCTGCTTTTGCTCCGGATCCTTTGCAGTGAAGCCAGACAGATGCCTGATCTACATGCTGGACAGGACTGACAGAGACAGGCCTTTTCAAGCAACGTTGCTTTACTCCCCTTCCAGTGCTGGAAATAGGAGTCACTGAATCTTGGGGAAGAGAGGAGGTGTCTCCTTACTGGTATGTCACAAACAAAGTGTGGAGAGTTTACCTTTCTTCTTCTCTTCCTGCCCTAAGTCATGGGCACAAGAGATCAGGGATTAAGGCAACTGAGGGCAATGTATTGACCCTGTGCTAAGACCAACTAATGTCAACATACTCTGGCTCCGTCAGCGGGGTGGTCTCATTGGGCTCTGTGTGTTTTCCCCCATCGTGGTTGGGGGTCCGCTCCTCTTCAGTCCGCACCTCCACGATAGGCTCCTTGGACTCGTCTTTCCTGTAACAAGGGAATTGCATGGAGATTGGTTCCCATTCACACTAGGTGTCCTTCTGCAAAGACATGCTGTAAATGAAGATAGTAAATGACAGAAACAGATTGGACTAAACAGCAGATTACTTCTTTTTGTCACTCCTCCTTCCGCTTATTACCTACCGCACAGAAGGTAATACCGTGATGTCCAGTATTTGGGCCAGCCATTTGATGGCTACTTACAGGAATAGGACAAAACCAGAAACAGCTGAAAAAACCCCTTTCCTGGAAATATAAAGGAGAACCAGCATGGCCCCAGATCTTTTCAGTACCCCCCCCATCAGAGATGAAAAACCCAGAACTCCCTAAAACAGTTTCTCTTCTGGAGCTGCTGAGGGGACACGCTGATCAACAGAAGGAGCAATATAAGTGATGACAGTACTCACGAGAAGGCGGCTTTGCCCTCCTCCATGTCTTTGCCCTTGGCTCCTGGACCGGATTTGCCACATAAGTTGACAGCAATGCACATCAGCAGGCCACACTTGTTCAGGAAGTAGCAGGTGACATCCACAGCCACCAGGAGCAGCACAAAGATAACAATGAGAATGCCTACGATGGCAGCAGTCCCAAGGCCGGATGTAGGGCTAGTGCTGGCTTTAGAGATCAAAAAGAGAAGAAAAGAAAGCATTGTAGTTAAAAGGAGAGTTGGGGTAGTTACAGCTCAAATTTGGCTATGCTTAGGTTGCAAGCATGGGAAACTTAGAGAAAGTACACCCTCCCTCTAGCAACCTTGAGCTATAACCAGCAATCCTAAAGACATGCAGGACAATCTACCTGAAAAGACAGATTCACTCAGACCTAATGGGGCTTTTCCCGTCTCTGTCGGGCTAAGGCCTGGAAAGCAAATGGCAAAAACCTCTTCTACTGTAGCATATACCCAGCTGGAACTCTGAAGGGCTCCTGTTTCCCTCCACTACTTCCTCAAGATGAAGGCTGAGTCTAGGGTCCAGAGTGACTTTGGCATTGCCAGCCTGGCACAAGTAAAGCCTACACTCTCTAGCATGACTTGCCCCGGTGGGACACAGAATACTAGGTGATACCTGTGGTGCCTTAGTGTTGATTAGTCCCTTATGTGGTGAAAACGAAAGGAGGAATGAAAACCCTTCCTGTTGCTCAGGTAAGACCCTGCTATCCAGAACTGACAAGTGGTAAGCTTTTCCTGCCTTAGCCAGAGATAGCTGAGCTCATCAGCGAATGCTCTAGGAGTGTTTTGGCTCAGGTACGTACAGCAATCCAAGTAGCCTTCTGAGGACGCAGATGGTAAAGCTAGGCAGACTGTCACTCTGTTAACATTGTCCTGCTCACAGCAGCTGCCCGCTCCACCACACCCAATCTCCACCAAGTTTCCCCAGCTATAGAATAGAAAGAAATACCTTGCTTTTTCCAGTAGACAAAAGGACAGCAGGTGAGAGGTGGTGATGGAGGCCTAGAAAATGCATGGGGTTGCCCATATAGTACTTACTTCAGGGAAGCACCTTTAACTTTCTACCTGCTTGTAAAATGCTGAGTACTTTCTTAGAAACAGGGAGTGGATAAACGCATCAGTTAATCCTATCAAAGCGTTTGATCATCACAAAACCAACAGGAACAGCCTTGAATGTTGCCAGCTAGCTGCAGCTTCCCAGTCTCTTACTATCATACCCTAAACACAAGCTACTTTTTGTTCCCGTGGTTTTATTCAGAATAATTCTTCCCATGCTGCTGATCTGCAGGCAGAGTATTTGGCTGCTGGCTCATACAGTTCAGCACCTATTTAGAGGTACCAAACTACTCAAAACAAGCTTGCTAGTTTCCGCTGTCACATAATCTGCCTCTCGCTGTGGGACTGTGCACTCAGCAAAGGCCTGTGCGTCTGACAGAGCTGCTTACTGATGCTTCCTGAGACAGCAGAACAAGAGCAGCAAGTCTGTCATTGTCCGTAGGAGTATTTTGGGGTTTTTTTTCCCCTTCAATTAAAATGCAATTCTCTTCATTTCTAATGCATTTTTTTTACTGCTGGATGTCACAACCCTCAAACACTCAGAATGTTTTCTTTGCAGAAAAGCCCAACAAAGCACCTCTTTCCACTCAGCCTGATCTATGTTGACTTTGACAGGTGGAGAGATCATTTCCAGGGCTCACACACAGAGCACCATAACCTCTGCCACAGATTTTATTACTTAAAAATAGGAGACAGGATATCCTTAGCATGAGGCAGATAAGCGTTGTTTCATTTTGTGACCCTGATATGTATTAGGGAATTCAGATTCCAACAGGAGAGTTTCTTTCTGCATTTGACTGTATCCAAAAGCCATTCTGAGGCACCCAACTCTGACACTTACATCACAAGTCCATCAAATGTTCAGCAGAACATTTGTGCCACAGACCAGACCCCTGCCAGCACCTTGCAGCAAGCTGCATAATTAAATTAATCACCCTCCGATGCATGCAGGGAGTGAGTGAGGAGGTCATGTATTTTCCCTCTTCTAATGTATTCAGGATTCTTGCATGGATTATTCAATAATTAACATGTACCTGTTCACACCAGCTCCTGGAGAAAAAGCTAAACGTGTCAAACTTTTCTTCCCATCTACATCATCTTTCTGGGAATGAGCTCCTTGGCAGGCTAGTAAAGGTGCACACAGGAAAGCATCACAGACAGGATTACAGGATAATAGTTTCTTCTTGTGCCTCCAAAATATACCTCATCTCAGTCACCAGAGCTGGAGCGAGACAAAGTATTTTGTCCTGGGATAGATGGAGTTTTCCCATGAGCTAGAAGACCTCTTCCGGAAAATTCTGTGATTCCATTCAAACAAAGCAAAGACTCCTACTCTTTGTTTCCTCTCCCCGCCAGCTTTTGCAAGACCTGTCAGTATCAGCTATAAGCTCCTCAAGGTCAGGAATTATTTGTGGCATAAACCACATCAATAGCCTTATATATTGCCAACATCTTGTCTGTGAACCACTGTACACGGCCCATGTGAACTGCAAGAACAACTGCAAAAAATGCAAACCCATTAGGACAATCACAGGGTCTGCCTCTGGGGTGCAGCCAGAGCTTCGGAGTCCTCAGCAGGCAGTGCAGCAGCGGCTGTTTTCAAGCGCTTTAGTGTGTACACATGGTATTAGACTTGGGTAAGCTTCTTTACATGAATAGTAAGGAAGGAACTAATTTCTTCCCCATGCAAGAGTCAGTGTGCTGTGCCACTGGAGATCAAAAGGTTCAGGCATTCCCATGGGAACCTGGGCCAGTGTGTTACCATTTCACTTCTGGCAGTACCAAGGAACATATATAAACAGGGATGCAAGGAGCTGGAAATGAAAGAGTACCTCTGTCTGTGGCATCGGTATGACTAACGTGGGAAAGCTGTTCAGAAAAGATGCTGAGGAAGATGACAATTCAGGGAAATGTCACCATCATGGTTGAAGAATTAAAAAAAAAAAACCTTGGGAAACTCAGTCAATGTGACTTCAAAAAAGAAATGTGCAGGGATGAATTAGGTCATTGTAGCCTTATATGCAGCAGAATAGTACATACACTAAAGGCACTTTATTTGAACGAAGATACAACAAGATTCAAAAGCTGGAAACAAGGTGGATGAGTTTAGGGTAGGAATAACGTATGAAATTTTAACAAAAATTCCAAACGAGAGCAGAATTTTGTATCTTTCTCCATCAAATTTGGTTGAATAGAAATCCGCTTCACTTCCCAAACAGGGGTTTTATGCAGATTATTTAGCACTACTGCAGAAAAGCCTGTCTGAATACTCACCTGTCACTATTTAAAGTTAGTAACAGAAAGCAAAAAAGGAAGAAAAAGATGGTTTTTGTTCCAAGCAACATCTGCCATTCCACTTAAAATTACAATGGCGGGTTCTTTACGTTTATGTGTCCATGTCTGTGCATTTCTGTGACTAGAGCTTGAGATGCAGAGTATTAGTTCTCTGCTAGTTATAGCCCTTGGCAAGCACTACAATCCATTGGGACAGCAGACGCTCTGTCCTTCCAAAAAATCCCCTGCAAGTACCAGACTCCTCAAAATGACTGATCTTGGTAATTACAATGTGTACGATGGAGAAAGTGTCAGACTTCTACTCAGAGACTCCGTGATTTGATCTACAGCCTGTTTAAATTTTGCTTTTACGTAGCTTCCATCAGCTTCTTGCGAGGCACTGAAAACACAAAGGTAACATGAACAAAAACCTAAATGTTCACAGACAGAAAATCTGAAAATCGCTGTAGGTATCCCAGCTTTTATGAAACTTGTCCAAACCACAAGCACATTATCAGATAACCTGCAAGGCTCTCCTCACACGAAAGGTTAGAAAAGATCAGATATCACAGAGAAAAGATAGTTTCATGACTAACACGACAGATAAAGATGTTCAAACCTCTGTTTTGCCACCAATTTTCTCTGTGACCCCAAGCATCCCTTAAACAGTAAAGCTTCAGCCACTACAACTGCCAAAGATTTGCTGAAGCCAATATAACCAAGAGTTCGTAGCAAAGATGTGCCCGCTATCCTTCCACTTGCCCCTATCTTTTACGTTTGGGAAGCGAGGACATAAACTATTTCCAATGCTACGCCAGGACGGCTCCTATATAAATACAAAATAATTCTGAATATCCTCAGAAGTCCACTTGGTTTAACTAGCATGAAGATACAGTTCTAACCCAGACTGCTGTGGTCTTGCAGCCACAGAAAATGATCTGCAGCTGATCCACAAAATTGCAAAGAGCACCCAAGGTACATCGAGTGACTGTGCTGTCAATGAAACTTCAACACGAAGTGCTGCAGGACAGCAGTCCACAAGAACTGCTGTAACCTGGTAGTAGACTGACTGGCCCTGAAATTTTGGAACCCACTGCACAAGGTTATAAAATCCACCAAGCACTACCCTTCCAATTTCTGCTATGATAGCTACGAAAGAACTCTTTTCTCTCTAAACACCCGAAGAGGAGCTACTGAATAGGTACAAGTCTCCCTTCCTTGTTTCCTCCCTCCCTTCCAAACCACTACCTTTCCTGCTCTGCCCCAGGGAGCACGAGCAGCTACCATAGGAAGGGCTGCCAGGAAGAAGAGTATGGAGGTGGGGAGAATAAGGGCAAATCTGCCCTTGTTCTTGTGCTATTCTCAGATTTTAGGTTTCAGACAACGAAACCGCGCCAAGGTAATCGCCTGCACTGTTTGGGTTTTTTTCTGGGCTAGTACAAAAGCTCTGCAATTTTCAGTAACTTTCAAATCTCTTCCACTAGTTCTGGTTTTATAAATTCTAATTCATGACATGAATTGATATTCCAAATCTTTCCGAGACTAGCAATAAGGAGGAATAATATAAGAATCCTTAAAAACCCCATGAACTTGGAGGCTGCATTTCTTTTTTTCTGTATATATTCTGTAGAGGGATTTTGGTGTTGCTATAAAATGCTGGAAGCATGTAGTATATTATTCAGTTGCACAGACTGGCACATTTGATTAAATTAAATTGATCTACAAATACTTTAAGAGCTATTCCCTCCATCCTGCAGCTAAATTTATGCTGTATTTAATCAAACTAATATTTAGACACTTAATATCCCTAATGAGTTTGCTGGGGCCTAAAACAATTCAGCATATGAAAGAAGCGTATAAACAAACAGGTTTTTGAGCATCAGCTGCTAACACTGTGTGTACGAGAGTACATGTGTATCACCAGTGAGTGCTACCATGTAAACAGATGGAGGACATTTCTGACCTGATCCAGAGCATGTTCAACCTGACAAGAAGACTTCCATTGATTCCCTTTTGCTGTTCTCAGGACTAAGAGGAATAATACTTCCACAGGTTTAATAATGAAACACAAAATGTTAAAAAATTTCTTGAGGCCTTGATTCTAAAGAAGTGAAGAATTTATTAATTACAAATTATTTTTTTCAATGGAAAATGAGCTTCCTGCAAGACTGACCTTTCTAATCACCCTTATTTTACAGAGTAGAATAAAATGACCCATCAGTTTTACTTTCTGCAACTCTGTACAGACATCAGCCCTGTCTGAGAGAGCAGAACCACTCAGATGTGTCTTCCTAGTGGGGTCTCAGCTAGAGTGTGCAGAGAATGTTCAGGCACAGGCAGACAAAGAGAGAAAAAAGAAATGGAGAGAAGCAGATATGATTTCAGGCATTTCAAAGGTCCTACAATATTTGGCAGAAGAGAGAACGACAAAACAAACAAAAACTCATTTCATGCATCAGAAGAAAAAAACCCAAACCCTAGGAGAAAAGCTATTTGTTCTCAGTGGATGCCAACAGCTTTAATTTGCAAACACTCAGAAGTATCCTTCAAACAAGGGGTGCCACATTTTACAAACCTCATTCTCTCGAACACTCTGCACAATTTATAGCAGAGAAAAGCAACATGCAAGCAACCTTCAATTCAAGTGACAACAGCTTCTGTTTCCACACAGATTTAGGCTCGAAAATTTACGCTTGCTTTTAACTTAGCTACTAGCTGGCAGAAATACGCAGCAGTCTGTGAAGCATTCCTTCCAAGACAAGAGGGCAATGGGTACTTCCCAGGACTACTACTGAACTCCTTTTAGATTGTCACCAAAACTGTGTGGCTTCAGTGGTTCGCTCCTGTTATTTTCCTATGACTGACTTCCTTTACAAGGATGAAAAGGGGGGATAAAAGCATACAAAAAGGAAAAACTGTAAGCAAGGAGTGAGTCACACAAAGATCCTCTTTACAG
This sequence comes from Vanellus vanellus, assembly GCF_965231255.1. Classification (NCBI taxonomy): domain Eukaryota; kingdom Metazoa; phylum Chordata; class Aves; order Charadriiformes; family Charadriidae; genus Vanellus; species Vanellus vanellus. Next base: position 7,652,266 of record NC_138926.1, on the reverse strand, counting down.
GAGTAAACCAGACTGTAAATCTGACCAGCTGATCCGAAGTCTAGCCTCTGCCCCAGCTGCCCTGTCACACTACCGCAATGCACACACCCCAGTGCCACTGGCTGCTCGTTCCACTTTACCACCTTCAAGAGTCAGCAGAGCTTCAAAGACTTCTTTTTATCTAACAGAAACTAGGAGGTGTGAGCAATTGCATCTGATCCTGGTGGAGAAGAGCACTATCAAATCAGGCCTTCCTGTAAAACGAAGGCAGCCAAAGGAATGCTTTGACAAACATCTTTGAAAATAGGTAGAGACTTAACAACAAACTGGGGGTACAGCTGCTGGAATCCCATGGGCCATGTGAGATCCTACAAGGCTCTGCAGTTCATCAGACACATGGAAACATCGTTTCTAAGGGTTGAGGTTCCAGTCTTCCTGTAGGTATGACTTGTTCCCACAGAACATGTGCTTGCACGGTTGCATGTGTGCGCTGAGAATCTGAGTGTTTGACCGTCTTCTGGTTCCAGATCTGGATTTACGTCTCATCTCTGAGCACAGAAAAGAGGTGGCTTTTCTGCAAACTTTTATTTTATTTTATTTTATTTACATCAAGAATAAGGCCTGGGACCTTGTCCAGTATTAACTGTCAGACCTCAAGGATCTGACGTATGTCTAGTATCTGACACATTACAAATGTGCATAAACTGGTGGTAAAAATATCAGTTATGCTCCTTATTTTTACAAACCCAGGGAGAGAAGCTCTTTTTGTATATATTCCATGTTGACTGGATTCCAGTTTGCCTTTGAGTATGGGATTCATTTCAAGTAACTTCAGCCACGTAAGCAATCTCTCATGTACTTGTCTGGGCTTTGCGTAGGCACCACAGCCAGCCAGCCGCTCAGAGCATAATGCAGCTCCGCTGCCTTAAACCTCCACCTTCTCCTTGAAGAAGAAGAACAGCCTCCAGAGGTGCTGCTCTCTCTCCACGCAACACTATGTCAAGTTATAGTTTAGGCAGGATAGTTTTAATAACCTATGAATTGGGTGAGATAAATCTCAACCTCAGCTAGTAACCTCTGTCTGTGGATAAGGGGAAACCCATGATACAAGCTGATATCAGATCTACAGATGAACTTAATAAATTCAGCTATAGGGGAAGGTCACACAGCTTTTTAGTATTATGATTACTCTTGCTGTACTTCAGTAACACTAAGGTGTAAACTCAAAAGATCTGAAAAAAAATTCTATACTCTAAAACACTGGACCTGAGGGCATTTTTTAAAGGAAATCCACATGCTTTTGTGTGCAACACCTACACAAAGTTTTCATTTAGATAGAGAAGCAGTTCATTAATCATAATGAACAAGGTCTGAATAAACACAGCGGAGACTTATGTGCAGAGCATAAAATGCATAGTTAGACAAGACTGATGGCAGGGTTTTTTGTTTGTCCCTATTAGAATTTTGTTAGAAAGATTAATCCCATTGCAGACAACTGATAGGTTTTGAGACATTCTGTACAGATGGTTCAACAACTACGTCAACAATTTCATCCTTGGCAACCTCAGGCCCACGCACAGAGAAAGAGAAACCTAGAGGGAGACACACACCCATTTTCAGAAGAGCATCACAGACAAATGGATTTCCCATCACAAAGACAATTCATGAGGGGCCACAGGTTTTTTTTTTGCTGCTGTTGTTTTTTTTTTTATGTTTGTTTTGTTTGTGGTTTTTTTTTTTTTAAGTAAAAACAAGAGGAAAGAAAAAAGTCAACTGAAATTTGTTCAATGAAATGCAATACACAGAACATGGTAAACAAAGATGCATTATATTGCACCAATTTACACCATGGATCAATCCTGTCTGGCAGTGTCACATGCACAGTTAGCCACGAATATTAGTAAGGATCAGTAGTAATAATAATAATAATAATAATAATTTAGCTGGTCAGGTAACTTGATCCAAGCTAATATTTTCTGTTAAAATGCAAGAAAAGGGATCTCTCTATGAAGTTGATAATACAGTAGTGGAAAACCAGAAAATGTTAGATAAACATCCATTGCAAATTTGTATGCTCATGGGCTGAATTATGCCCAGATCCACTATGGGTCATGAGATACTTGACTGCACACAAGGGGCCAATAGAGTCACAAGGATTCAACCACATAAAGAAGAAAGAAGGAAATCTCTTCAGTGTAATATCCACGAGATGTTTATATTCAGACCACCACATCAGGAAAACCTTCTAATGGCCATAAATTTGAATCCACACGCAAAAGCCCACAGAGACATTTGGGCGACCAGTAGGATTATCTCTGACAAGTCTTCTCGCTCTTTTGATAGCCTGTGGGTTTAGATTTGTGGATGGGGCTTTAGAAACCTTTTGCGCAATACAGTGGTGATCAGCACCAGATGTGCAGAGAAATCAGTAAAAAGCAGTGTCTTAAAAGGCTTTCAATATTGTACCTTCCTTTGATAAAAAACAGCAAGCAAACAACAACAAAAATCTTTCTTTACATCCATTAAAAAGGGCAAATTCATTACAAGTAACAAAAAACATTAAGAGAAAAAACTTGGCTTAAACTTTTTTTCCTTGTTACAAAATACTGACTCTCAAATTAAACATTTTGTTTTTTAAATGTTCTGGTTGGGTTTTTTTTTGTTTTTGTTTTTGTTTTGTTGTGTGGTTTTTATTTTCTTTCTTCCCCCGCCCCCCCCGAACTGACGTGATCCTCTGAAGCAAAGTTATCTGCTTTCATGCCTTGGTGGGACCCAGGCCTTTTCAAGCAAACATTGCTTTATTTTATTTTAAGTTTCTAACAGAGCAAAAGCAGAGTCACTGCAGAAAGAAGCAATGAAACAAAGGAGAACGACGTTGATGGACTTCCCAAGGTCGCTGCAGGTGCCAGACAATGGTTCCCAGGAGGGGAAAATATGGTTGTTTAAAAACAAATTTGGTGCATGTGGCAAGCGTGGATGTTTCCCCGTGAGATCCAAGGTGACATGTATGACGACAGACATAGGAAAGGAGTAAGGGGAAGAAGGGAGAGGGGAGGGAAGAAAGGACGAGGAAGAAAAAGAAAGAAAGAGAGAAAGAGAGAAAAATAGATAAAAAAAATTAGGTCATAAATACAGAAAACATAAGAATCAAAGGTTTATTTAATTTCGTAAATTAAAATGGCCAAAGGTTAAAGAGGAGCATTAGCACATTCAGACTGACAAAAGGGCTGGTTCAAAAGCTCAGCAATGTCCAAAGCTGCAGAGCAGGGTCCAAGTCAGGGTTTATGGGGTTCGCAAGCAAATGAGATTAAAAATGATGGAACAGAAGGCTCAGCGAGAAACACAAGAAAATGGTTATCTGGTATTTGAAAGGACAACACTGCCTTCTGGATATTAAAAAAAGGAAAAGCTTTTGTGTGGCAGACAATCCACCTGCCTGTCCAAGTCCTTCCCCCAAAGCCTGTTGTACCAAGGGCTTGGATAATAGATCCAGGTGAGTAAAACCCAGGAAAACTAACAATGTCTCAAGAATACAGGACTAACTTTTCCATTTAGCCCTCCAGCTGCTTGTAAACTACTCAAATGCAATTATTATTATTACTGAAAAGAATACCCTTATCCTTACAACCACTTTAAGGACACTGTACAGATGATGTTAACAAAGGACTCTACATAATAAATATACATTTTGTCCGCAGGAAATTCCTAGCTATTACTGTCAAGCAAAGCAATGCCATGTTAGAGGCATTGGCTCTGACTTATATGTAGCTCATTTTGAAATCAAAATGTAAAAGCTAAACACCATGAAAACCAGACGAGATGCTAAAGGAAAGTAATACACAGAGCCTCTTCCCTACTGCAATTTGGCATACTTGCCTTCATTTCAGTAGAGGCCTTTGGACTGCATGTCCAAAAAAATCCAGCCTGCCCTCTGGAAATACTTTCTGCAACATTTTTGTTTGGGGATCAGCTCAGGGAACCAAAGGGTCTGGAAACACCTTGTAAGGCCTAATAGAAACCAAAGTTCTCTATAAAATGAAAAAATAACAAAACCTACAGACAGAGTCACAAATCCAGCATAGCCAGCAGTACTCATTTCGCTGCACAGTGCTCTACTTGCCCCTGAACTGGAGCACGTTCTTTCTGAGAGGCAACTGCATCCATCTGTTGGGTCAATCCTGCAGGAAATTTGCACTCCGAAACGACTGCTTTTCAAAGTGCTTCCGACAATTCCAAGTGCAACATTTTGAGTGGCAGCCTCAAATCCTGATTCCTCCTACGCTTCAAACCAGACTAAGGGAGGAATAATTGCAGAGAGGCCGAAGAAGTTACACCTGTAATAGCAAACTGGGCTGTCTCTTCCCCCTGCCCCCCTCCACCCCATTTTTTAATAGGGTCCCTGCCCATGTTACTGTTGGATTTAAAGGGCTCAGTGGCATCTGGGCTTGTTGCTCCTCCCGTTGCCATGGACTACAGTAGGAACACTGTGTATTCCAAAGGCAACAGTGTTCTCAAAATTTGCTAATGCACCTGTGCAAGATATCCCAGCTGTCCTGGGTAGCTTTGTTGCCCCATTGGGCACATGACAAAGGCTAAAAGAGAATATCAGCACAGGAAGGCAACAAGGGTTGCACACAAAGGAGTGCGGAAGAACAAAGAGACTGATCAGTAATTGTAACTTTCCATCTTGTAACTTCAACTTTAACTTGTAACTTTCCATGACAGTGCAAAGGAACCGCTTTCTGCTGTTTCCAGCCTACTGCATTTGACTGTTCAGCTCTGAACAGACCTTAAGGCACTCTGCCAAGTTACCCTCATTTTCTCCTGCCGTATCAGTCACAGTTGTCCTTCAAATATGTGAGGGTGATAAGTATTAGGCTGTTGAAAATGAGAATCAGAGAGTAAGTTGCTTAATGAGTTACTGAGGGTCCTTCCACCCAAAACTACAGCCTTGTTCAAACACACATCCCAATCTCTGTTTTGCCCCATTTCCCTCCTCCTCCTTATCCTCCTCCTCCTTACCATACGCGTTTTTCAGGCCCCAACCAACTAGGTCACTCATTTGTATGCTTAACAACATTGTCTGGCTTAATCAAGTGGAGTTTCAGCACGCAAGCTACACAAGGTCTCAGCTGTTTCCTTCAGACAGGAAGGGAGCGGGTGCAGTGGGGGCAGACCAAGGATTGAATTCTCAGTGCAAGGGAAAGACTGAAGAAAACTCTCTAGTTGTTCTGAAGAAAAACATGAGATTAATTCAATCTAGAAGACAGAATGAAATCAAATCACTCCCTTCGATATGGACTGTCAGCATCAGTCTTGGCATGAATACGCTTGTCCTGGTTTGAGGTAAAACGGGACCAATTTTGTTCAGTAACTTCGCTTCTTAGCTGGGCCTCTTCTAACTACTGACATTAACTGCATATTGTGCAGACAGTGTTCACTCTCTCAGAGTGATCAGACCAATTGTGTAGTGAGGACTTATCTTGACTGACTCCTCAGCTTTAAAGTTCACCCATCTGCCTTTAACCAATCAGAACTTTAATTTACAGGTAGTCCAGCAATTTGATCCTTGAGGCGGTTTTTGTTTGTTGGTGTTTCTTTTTTTTCTTTGTGGTAATGTGCAATACTGCTACCTGTGTAGAAAATAAATACTAATTGTCCTTTCAACGCCTTCCAGCAAACTAGCAAATTGCTACATTCCTAGCACCTCAGCTGATGGGGTCCGCTTGTTTTTCGTAGCATTTGTGTTTCTACCTCACTTTTTAAGCATGCTTTTAAGTACGGTCTGCCTGAAATGAGTTTCCAGCAGCACTCTAATGCTATTTAGTTACTTTTCCCTAGTGCCCTACCTAACATTAAAACAGTGCTGTTTTAAAATTACCGTAATTTTATCTTCATTTCATTTAATAAAAAACCTTCAGAGAAAGATTTTAACTCCCTCCCTTTACAACTGCTAGCAAACTCCTTATGCCTTTATTTCTCCGAAGGCTGAGCTGAATGGACAAACGAGCAGTAAGCAAGCCCAAAGCAGATTTGGAAGGGAAATCTGCATTGCAAAAAGCATTGCCCCAGAGATCTGAACAATCTCTTTTGCTTTAATTTAAAATGGCAAGCCTGTTTTCTCATTTCAGAAAGCGTTATCTAGCCACTGCTTTTCTCATCTGGCAATCCTGTTACCCCGATACAAAAAGCCAACGTTCCCTGCAAACAGTCAGGCAGGGATTTGTCATGTAGCATTCCTAACAGTGTACTGCTAATGCTGTACATACTGTAACACGGACTACAGTACAGGTATGTACATGGCAAAAACTAAGCTTTGGATGGGTAACCAATTGTGATAATGGCTTTAAGCAAGCAAGTTGTCAGGGTTACTCAGGCACATTAAAGGATGAAGCACTGTTGCATTAATTGGAAGCAGAAAACAATGGTAAAGCTTATGACTGCTGTACCTGGGATGACAGTAGGCTGAGCAGAAGTTCGGAAAGCATAGTGAGCTGGCTTGGACTTCCCTTGCTGGTTTTCAGCTATCACATAAACCTCATACTCTGCATTCCAGTCCAGGGACTTGAGCATGACGTGGTCACTGTCAGATGGAATTCTGATCTCTGGTTTCCATTCTGAGGAATGCTTCTGCGGAGCAGCAAGATGACAGGCAGGGATGCAAAACACACAGCACAACATTAGTAGCCAGCTCTGAGAACACTGTAATGGTTAACTAACAAATGGAGAAGTGGGGTGGTTTCTACACAAGCACACACTCCTCAGCTAATTCAGGGGTGCAAAGCATCAGGTACTGTTGGCTGTCAGTGGAGAGGACAAGAGATACTGAAACAGCCTCTTTCCTGCTCAGAATCCCATTTTCTGCAGTGTTACCACACCTGAAGTTTTTTTTCCATCTTTGCCTCATCACTAGACTACTTCCATTTCAGAGGTGAAAAGCTGCAACTTCTGCATGTCTCTGCCCTGCAATGCACTTTAAGAGTGTTCTTTCGTGCCTTAGTGTGTCAAATTTAAATAATCTGAGAGACAGAGATTTACCTCTTAACACGGCTCCAGCCTGGCTTACCACTGCCATTCCAATCTACACTGCTTAAGAGAGATTTTTAAAGGTGTGTATACAACTAGTAACTTTGGCAATTCCTGCTCCAGTTTCAGGGAATCCAGATGCACATTTCACCCAGATGAATTTGAAAAACCCACTGCCAAGGTCCCTTGAGACAGTCTTTGGCAGTGTTCTGGAACTCTGTGTAAACACACTTTTCCATCTGTGCCGGAATTTATGGTTCTGTGATACTAGATTATCCTTTTGACATTCCAAAGACTCTCCCCATTCTAAGAAGCTCTAAGTAGCCTAAAATGCACAAAATGATGGCAGCAACGAATACCCTTGGGATTTCTAGACTGCAGTACAAAGTTTGCTCTGCAACTTTAAGGACTGTTCATTTGTAGCATATAGAGAAAAGCTTACTAATAGCCAATACGGATTAGGTCAGCACCACATCTGCCAGACTTAGTCACTGAGAAAATGTCCTGCTTTCTTAATAGCTGGAAAGCTTCCATATTTCAGCACAAACACACTGGTACAGCGGAGCTGCCCCCAGGTGTATTAAGACTGAGAACGTGTGCAGACAATAGAAAAAGGCTTTAATAACTTCTGGCAATTCTTTCTGCTGCCCTGAAGAGCTTCAGGGTCTTTCAAGGTCCTCTTTCAAGGTCCTATTCCTCCTCATTCCTCCAGGATGTGCAAAGGAATCTCTCTGACTGGGTGTTCTTGTTTTGGTGTGGTGTTTTTTTGGGGGGTTGTTTGTTTGGGTTTTTTTCATTTTCCCATTGTAGGGAAAAAACATCAAAACCCACATAACACAAAACAAGGGCCACATTCAGCTTACAACAACGCTAGCTCCTCATCACATAGATGTTCTTTCCCAAGGCTAGGACTAGATGCTTTGCTCAGAGAATCATGTATTTTGCAATCCTAGGTAATTTACAATGAGAGCTGATTAAGTTAGGCCTAAATGGGAACCGCTTTCAATAGCATCTCTCACTTCATCTGTGTATCCACTGACTACATTGAATGCCTTATTGAATCTGCAGAATAATTTGGTACTGAAGCACCCGTTACTGAATCAAATATGGCAGTTTCAATGACCAACAGAAAGTTATGATTAGATACACGCCTGAAGGTGGGCAATGCTCTACACTATGAACTTCTGGTCCCCTGCTATTTAATTTGTTGCTGGCAATCCTATCTCAGAAGTATATGAAATGAAATACTACTAAGTGCATGCAATTAGCATAAGCTCACAGTTCTACAGAAGACAGCATGGAGAAATAATCTTTCATAGTCAAAGTGAAATGAGACAGAGATTGGGTATGTTGCTTCTGTGCATGTCAAGTCTCATTCCCTATACACTTCCACCACATCTGCCTAGCATGTATTCTCATACTGGCCTACCTACAAGAGCTTAACTTCAGGGTTGTCTGCCAACATAGGGAAGCCTGAGTACTGAACAGGCTAAATACAAATCTGGTGTACAAGTGTCAGGCATACTTACAGCTTTGTATTTGATCAGATAATGTCTAATTGGGGAGCCACCATCATCCTGCTTGATAACGTTGACTTTAATGGAGTTACCATCTTCTCCCATCTGACCTTCCAGTTTGGGTGCGCTGGGTTCCCCTGAAACAATGGTGGATTTATGTTTAATTGTAAAAAATTCATTAGGGAAAAAGTACTCATCAAAATCAGAAAAAAAACTTCATTATACTCAGCCGGTATCAGCCTCACTCTGACCCAGAGAGAGGACACTGCACGTCTAGGGCACAAATATTTGGAAGACCCAAGTATTTCTGGCATGTGGTAGTTTGTTTTCACTGATACAAGTTACCATTTTTGTGTGTGCCAGAACAGAGTCAGAGGTTAAGTGAAAAAGACCCCACCCTTCCCCGAGAATATCCTAGAGCAATGACCAGTTCCTCACGGTTTTTGTTATAACACACTGATGTGAAACACCTGAAAAACATCAAGATAGGGTATGTGGCAAACAGGAAGGCTGCTCCTGCAGCCTTTACATAGAAGTAAAGAGCATCATCGAAAAGGGACATGGTGCTTGTCATACAGACCTGTGTTTGTTGTGTAGGTTTTATAGTTGCTGGATCAGATATTTGCCGGTGTGCTCACTCATTTGAATGTGGAAAAAATGGTACTGAATCACAACAGCACATCTTTTCACTCAGCTTGCACTGGTATAACTAATTGCAATGAATACAGGCTGGAGAGAACTAGACCCCTTCACTCTTCTGTAACAACCATTTTTAAAAGAAAAAGCTATAATTTCCCAATTTGCACCCCTGACATCAGCAGAAAACTGAAACACGCTGATTCAGGAAGAAATGGTCAGTGACCTGCTGCAGCACATAGACACACACAGGTCTATGGGACCAGATGGAATACACCCGAGTTCTGAGAAAGCTGGCGGAGGTGCTCACCAAGCCACTTTCCATCATTTTCCAACAGTCCTGGCTGACTGGGGAGGTCCCAGCAGATTGGAAAGTAGCCAATGTGACACCCATCTACAAGAAGGGCCGGAAGGAGGATCTGGGAAACTACAGGCCTATCAGTTTGACTTCAGTGCCAGGGAAGCTGATGGAACAGATCATCCTGAGTACCATCACATAGTATGCACAGGACAACTGGATGATCCAGCCCAGTCAACATGGGTTTATGAAAGGCAGGTCCTGATTGACTGACCTGATCTCCTTCTACAACATGGTCACCCACTTAGCGGATGAGGGAAAAGCTGTGGATGCTATCTGGACTTTAGTAAAGCCTTTGTCACTGTTTCCCACAGCATGCTCCTGGAGAAAGTGGCTGCTCATAGCTTGGATGGGCATACACTTTGCTGGGTAAAAAACTGACTGGAAGGCCAGGCCCAGAGAGTGGTGGTGAATGGAGTTAATTCCAGTTGGTGGCCGGTCACAAGTGGTGTGCCCCAGGGCTCAGTACTGGGGCCAGTCCTGTTTAGCATCTTTATCAATGATCAGGATGAGGGGATCGAGTGCACCCTCAGTAAATTTGCAGACGACACCAAGCTGGGTGGAAGTGTTGATCTGCCTGAGGGCAGAGAGGCCCTGCAGAGGGATTTAGACAGACTGCATTGATGGGCCAAGGCAAACTGTTTGAGTTCCAATAAGGCCAAATGAGGGGTCTTACACTTTGGCCACAACAACCCCACCAACGCTACAGGCTTGGGGAGGAGTGGCTGGAAAGCTGCTCAGCAGGGAGGGACCTGGGGGTGGTGATTGATGGCCAGCTGAACATGAGCCATCAGTGTGCCCAGGTGGCCAAGAAGGCCAGTGGCATCCTGGCCTGTATCAGGAGTAGGGTACCCAGTAGGACCAAGAAGGTGATTTTACCCCTGTACTCGGTGCTGGTGAGGCTGCATCTTGAGTACTGTGTTCAGTTTTGGACCCCTCACCACAAGAAGGGCCTTGAGGTGCTGGAGCGTGTCCAGAGAAGGGCAATGAAACTGGTGAGGGGTCTGGAGCACATCTTATGAGGAGCGGCTGAGGGAACTGGGGTTGTTTAGCCTGCAGAAAAGGAGGCTCAGGGGAGACCTTATTGTTCTCTACAACTACCTGAAAGGAGGTTGCAGAGAGGCGGGCGTTGACCTGTTCTGTCACATAACAGGCAACAGAACAAGAGGAGATGGCTTCAAATTGCACCAAGGGAAGTTGAGATTGGATATTAGGAAGAATTTCTTTACTGAAAGGGTCATCGGGCACTGGAACGCGTTACCCAGGGCAGGGGTGGAGTCCCCATCCCTGGAGGTATTTCAGGCTCGTGTAGATGTAGTGCTCAGGGACATGGTTTAGGGGTGGGTTGTCAGTGTGAGGTTAATGATCGGACTGGATGATCTTACAGGTCTTTTCCAATCGGGGAGATTCTGTGATTTACAACCACACCCTTTCACACCCATGTCTCTACAACTGCTTTTTCTAAACAATTTCTCCATAACATGCACACACAATCTGCAGAGGATTGGTTCCCCAATTCCAGCTGAAGTAATTCTTTCTCATACCTTTACTATAACAACTCTCCTAACAAAAGTCAAATCCACAGATTGTCTGATTACACATTTATATCCCCACAGAAATACTGCAGCAAATTCCTCAAGAGACATGCATCCTCCTTCCGCTTTCATATTACCCCAGGGATCAATCGTTTCCAACAGGGTGTGAATTTACTATGCAAGAGAAATTATTACCTATTTTTATTTGTTTTTGTGGAAAAAAAACCCACATCAACTGAAGAGCCCCCTTTCCCCAACAACTTAAGTATCAAATCAGGAAAAGAACTTAAATGATAAGAGCACTGCTCTCTCTTTTCAAAAGTGACATAGGCCACAAGAGATCTCAGGTCCTGCTAACTTTCTGTCAGTGCCCGGGTGCTTGTTTTGCTCCATTTTACATAAAGGCAAGAAAGGCTTAGGTTCCTCTATGCCAACGCTCATCTGAGATTGGAGTTGGAGACATTTCTACAGCCCTGAAATGTCCCAAGAGTTTAAATGCTAGTGACAGTCAGTAAGACTTGACCAAATTGATCATAAATCTCACTGAAGCTTACTAGGTCATTTTACTAAAGTATTCAGTAAGTACTGTATCAGCTCTGTGATGTAGTCTAAGTGCTTAAGCCATGAATTCTGGGTTTAAAAGCTTCTTACGATTTTTTTGACCATGTTGGCTGCTATTCTCTGGAAGCGATTCTGCCCAATTTCTTTGTGGGTAATTTGAGCAAAACCAACACGGCAATTATTCGTACGTTAAAACTCACAGATCAGCTGCAGTTAGCAAATCCAGTAAACTCCTGAGATTAATTACACTTTGCTGGCTGGTCTCATTACAAGGTCCTAATTCCTATAGGTATTTTATATAACAGTTAAAGTGGTTGAATGTTAAAAAGCAAAAAAATCCTACGCCTCTGTTTAACCACAGTTATGCATATCTTATGCATTTTGGAAGTATTTCTATTTATTCATCTGAGTGGTGAATAGCTCATTTAGAGTTGACTACAGGAAATTTATATAAGGAGAATACAACAGACAATGCACATCCTGTGTTTTGCTCTGCACCTTGAATCTAAATACGTGTCCCAAATGTTTGCACAGTTTGCTAATGCTGAGCACACACTTTTACCTTTCTAGCTTGAAATGACCTACGGTTCTGCTGAAGCACCTGTCTTGCAGCGCCACTTGTGGTTTGGACAATAGGCTTTCTTGAACACATGTTCACAGATACACCAAAGTATGGTGAAATACAATTAAAAGATGACCCAATTGTGAATGTATCCCAAAGAGAACAATTCCAAAACTCTGAAATGGTGACACTCACAACTTCCGGGCCTGAATGTATCCAAATGTCAACAGAACCAGGACACTGAAGTAACATTTCTGAGTTTTAAAATCTCAGCCTGTTGCCTAGAGTAAAACTTTCAAAAAGACTTAGTTCTGTTGCATTATACTAAATATGAAAGGAAATAATAAGCCAGTAGTTGTATTAAGATCAACTCTGAAAAATAACATCGGTCATGGGAATTCTTTCAACCCAAAAAACATTCTCAATTCTAAATCTTTTCTGTCTGGATTTGTGTTCAGCTACTAATGGAGAGCACGTGCATTTCTGACTGGCCAGAGAAAGGTTAATCTTCCAATATCTTTCAAAGTTGATCTTCAGAAGTAATTTGAAGCCCTTCCTCCTCCCACTTCCCCTCCAAAGAAAGAATTCTAGCACCTTTTTTTGTTTGTTTTTTTTTTTTTTTCGTGAAACATCAATGAGAAAACTGCAAGACCTAGACTGAAATAGTAATTTAAGATTAACTTGATTTTCTTGCAGGCTAACACATGGTCTGTCTAACATACCAACTGTTCCAAGAAGGTCATTACAATCCACAGATATACAGAGCTCTTTGATGCGAGATACACACATTTGTGTTTCACAACATAGTAAGTCCTCTTAAAGATGTAAAGAGGGAATGCTCCTTTTTTCCACATTGTATTTTTCCTTTCCCAATCCTTGCCTCTGCCTATATCCCCATTACAAGACTCCCATGTTACAAGTTGGACACTCAAGAGCTGTGTTCCACCCTGTGACAGATTTCACAGTACGCTGAAAACACAAAGGTAATGCTCTCAAGGTGACCATGGAGCTGCCCTTGCATGGACCTCTAGTGTGGTTTGAAGCAGATGGCACACAGGAATAGTTTTCCTGGTTATGTTACAAGAGGTGCTATGCACTCTGGAATTCTCCTGGTTCACATAGTATAGGGCCATTCATGTCTCAAGAAAGGACAAGAGAATTTCTTCTTCAGTGTGCGACCACCCACATTTGCCATGTACCATACAGACAAGAGAGTGGATTTTTATCTTTACTGCCAAATAACTGGGGCTACGTATTTGAAAAACCCTTACCAGCCCATGTTTCTCCTGGAATTATGAATGCTGAAAATTGCTGCCATAATTGTGTCATGACTATTAACCAATAATTAAATGAAACCAGAAGCAAATGTCTTGTTCTCTCATTTTTTTCCACACAAGAAGCTAGCTCCCAGTAACAACTAGGGGTGGGACATTCACGGATACTTATTTTGTTGGACACTGAGCCACTTGAGATTCCTGAAACATTTAAGAGCAGCAATGCTCAGCTGTTGCCATGCTTGCGGTAGACTTGATGAATGGCTTCACTGATAACTAGACAGTACAAGATCAACATTGGTACTCTTTCCCATCCTCCCCTCAGAGAGATAATTAATAATAAGGAAAGAGATCTTGAAGTGATAAGGGAACACTGTACTTACAGAATTCGACCTCTTATCTAACACAGGCTAGAAATTTGTTCCAGTGATTGAGCATCAAGACTGAAATGCAAAGGAACATCCTTTGGAAAGATGCTCATTCTTGATAGATTTTACATGTCAGAGATGCTGCTGTACCTTATTACACAACTATTCCAGTGATTAATTACCCTCTCTGCTGAAACTTTAATTCACTTTGAAATGTCTAGTTTCTAGCTCCCGATTCCTTCCTTCCCCGGTAGTTTAAATGCACTTCTGCTCTGAGAAACATTCTCTTCAAATAGGAGAATATGGACGACTCCCAGTGGCTGAAACCCAACAGGTATAAAAGTGCAAGCCCTGGTGAAAAATACTTTTGTTTTCTCTCCATAAATACATGGCATTTAATTTATCTTAAGCAGGCAGATGTAATCCAGATACAGGGCTGTAAAATTAAAAATGGGTTAGTGTGTAGTTTCAAACAAAGGAGGAAGAAGTTTAGTGGGAAAAGTTTAGTCCAGCAGAATCAGCATCCCTATAATGAGTCAAAGTGTCAGTAGCTGAAGAGAAAAGGTTGTCATCAGAAGGTTAGAGAAGAAACTCATGCTCACAGAACATGCATCCTCCCTACAGGATGGGGGCTGAAAAGCAAAAGTGCATTACAAAGGTGTGCTACATGCCTGGAGATCTCCCATTTACACTGAGCTGACGGGACATATTGCAGAAATCTGCCTATTCCACCAAAAAAATGTGGGATCCTTAAAGAATCCCTCTTGTGATGCTGTTACTGAGCATACTGAAAGCAGACAGCTCCACGGATGCCAGACTTCCTCTATAAAATCATCTTACAAGCACCCATCTGCTTAGAATTCACTCTGCTGCAGAAGGAGGGATGCAGGATCTTATGCTTTCAGTCTACGGTGTGACAGTGCTGATTATGTCTGAGCCAGATAGCACCTTATTCAGCCCAGCAGCGAGTATCAAATTATGCAAGTGGAGCCCCCTGGAGGGCAGCAGACAAGGAACTTAATTTTTCACCCCTATGCTTTACCCTCCTTGAGAAATTGAGACATTTTTTCAAAGATGTAAAGTTTACAGGTTTCAGCCACCCTACATACTTTGTTAGCACTTGACCACTCCCACTGATTTAGGCATCACCCATAGGACACTCTTCAGCAACGGAAAAGAGTAAACCAAATAGGTGCTTTACCTATGAGAAAAGCTAATAGACATGCATGGCACACTGCCTGACTCTTGCAGTTTCAGCTATTTTTGAGCAAACCTCCTCCGGAGTGGAATTCAAGAGAGCTCACAAAGTCCTATGAGGGTAACTCATCCGCTCTATGAAGGCTCTTCCAAATGCACCATTGCCCAGAAATGACGAGCTGGGAATTAGATAGCCTTCAATCTCTTTAGTGCCTATTAGGAAACTAGGTCTGTTTCTGCTTTCGCATCTTCTGTGGCTCTGGGGACTTACTTTTTCTTTCCATTAACTTTTCTTTCTTTATCTTTACAACCACAAAGAGCTGCATGAAAAAAGCCAACCAGACTCCGGCTCTTCATCACTCATCTGTCCAGATCCCTCTGTCATTCCTTATGGCTGGCTTCTCAAGAAACAATAATGACATCAGGAAAGACTCCTGCTGCGTTGGTTTGCCTAATATCAGATTTTAGGCCAGAATAATTTTGCTGGCCAGACACTGGGATTAGGTGGCTCCAGCCTTGCAGCTCCTATCTTTCTAGGAAGCAACACAATCATTTTGCTGCTTTCCATGAGGGCTACGCAATTGCTGCACTGTACTGGATTGCGGTGCAGGTCCCAGGAGTCATCTAAGTGTCACTGCACCGTCTTTCTTTTCCAGAAACCAAGTTTGTAACTTTCAGAAAGGAAGAAGCCAATGCTTTGCTCTGATCAGAATACAGGACAGCACAGGCATGAAACGAAGAGTTATTTGTGATGGCCCTGCCCTGTCCGAGTACCCATCACTGGTAATCCAGTGTTAAGCTCAGAGATCCGTTTTTTGCGCTCCAAATATAACTCACGATAAATCCGACCAACTGTACTTGAAATAAGGAACTGTTCTGCAGGCACCTGAAGCCGGAATGACCACCTGTTAGCTCCTATGTGTGATGTGAGGGTAGCTGAGGACAGTGCTCTGAGCCATCACAGTTTCAAATTATTTTTTATCCACTCCTGCTAAGCCAATAGCATCAATAATGTCCTGCTGCAGGGAAGCAGTAAATGTTTCCTCGTATCCTTTCACTGTTGTTTAATTCACATTCAAAGTGCTTCCTTCATCTAATACTAGTCTGATGTAGTTAGATTTCAGAAGCAGCTAACTGCTTTTAATTATCTGGTCTTCAGAGAGCTCCACAAGCACCAGGACTGGATGCCGCTGTAGTGAAAACCTGAGGTGGGGAGAGAAGAGAATACGAAAAAGCAGCACAAACTGCATGCTGGACCCCAGAAGTGATAGCTGAGCAGATAACAGAGACCTTTTATCATCTCTCTTCTCCACTCACATCAAATGTGTTCCTTCTGCCCACCTCTGAAAAGCAACTCAAATTGGTTACTAGACAACTGCAGCATTTTAGACTATGAGCTTAAGTCCTTTCCCAGCTGGCACCGAAGAAAGATCCCGCATCCTTGCTGTGCTTAGAGAATACAACTGCAATCCACAGTAATTTTTGCAACACATGAACAAGGAAGCAGCTGATTTCTGCAATCTTTGACCATCATGTAAATAGGACTAGATTGTGACCTACAGTGTCACAATTTGAAACAAACATCAGCCATACCTATGGAAAGTCTCCACGAGTGGTAAATACACAGGGGTGAGAAAGAATAAGTAGTGAGTCTTCAGAATGCACATAAGAGAAGCGAACAGCAACAACCAAAAATAAGGAACAAACCCAGAAAAACATGCAAAAACGAGACAACCAAGTCTTCAATCCTCATGGATTTTGACCAGAGAGAGAAGAGACAAGGGGAAGAGGGGCTGCTTCCACGCATGCAGTCATGTGGGGAGGTTACTGGTGTTAGTTTTGTTGTCCTGACAAACCCCTGCCAAATCCTGTCCTGGTGGTGGTCCAAGATAATAAGGTGATTTCAGAATTCATAGATTGAAAAAAGCCAATTGCTTCCTGGTTTTCAAAATTATTTGTTTAGTTGGGGAAGCAGAAAAGCAGGAGTTTCCCTCCCTCCCCCACTTCAGATTATGCACAGAGTCTTAAGTGGAGTTGTAAAAATCACAATTTTGCAGAAATTGTTTTCACTGCCACACACTTTACTTGGAGACTGGTTTCATCTCCATAAGCTGCAAGGGTCAATCATTTGCTTCTTGATTTCATGGAGATCACCAGCTACTGTAACTGTCACTGGTAAATGAGTTTAGATTCAATCCCTTGCCAGGTTCTTGAGACACTGTGTGGAAGGAATGAGGTGCTCTGGCAAAACAGGTGCAATAGTACTTCTGATGCAAACTGTGTGAAGTCTAGCTCCCATCATGTACTCTGTGTGTGCCTATATATACTACTTTATAAAAACATAGTTCCCACTCTAGCTGTGTTTAAGGTTTACTCATGATAGAAAAACGTCTTTCATAATGTGACATGCTTACCAGTAACTAAATTTCAGAGACAGGGAATTTCGGATCCTTCTGACTGGCTGCTAAATACGTACAAGTGTGAATGTGTGTATGTATATATATATGGATATAAATGTATACTGTATAGGGTCAAAATGTTGCTAAAGCAACAGGAGCTATGGTGTTCATGTTATCTGAGCATCTTACCCACAACCTCCCATCAACTAGCAGTCTGTAGTTCCCACACGGGTACCCAGAAAGGCAAAAGGATTTTTGCCATTGGTGTTAATGCCAGAGAGAGTTTTAGAACCTTACTAGGACTTGACTGTTGGACTCTGATAGTGAAAGAAGCAAATGACTGAGCCGCATGATTTTTGGTTGGGTTTTGTTGTTGTGTTTTGTTGGTTTTTTTCTCTTCCCTCCAAGTTTTTTCAGGCTCCGTGTGGAAGACTGAAGTTGAGTTCTTCACATGCAGACAGTGGTGAGCAACTTCTCCAAAAGGCTTGTAGAAGGATTTTGGAGTGATGGAATTTGGAGATCCCTGGTCACTGACCAGAGGGGCATCCTCACCCCAAATCTAGGCAACCAATCAGAACAAAGTATTTTACCTTCTGTTCACCAGCGTGGACGACATCATCAGCACCATGCAAGCCACATGACAAAGTCACATGATACGCACGCACATGATTGGTTGAAAGGAAAGTGGAGGAGGTCACATGGAAAATACAAAAAAATTAAAAAACTGATGTAAACAATGGGCAAGGGAAAAAATCAACAACAGAATAACAGACTAAATAAAATAGAAACAAAATTAAATTAGCCAGTATATACCAGAAACATTGGGGGACAGTAAAATTGCCTGGAAATACAAGAATATTAAACCATAGAAAGCACTGAGTTACGACCTCGTGAGTGTTAGGCACAGCTGCATCGCTGCTTATTAATACCAAGTCAAAGAAGAAACACAAATTATTGTAGGGTGTGCACCAAAACTGGGACAGCTGAAGGAATCCACAAGACTGTTGGATACAAGACTGTTTGGAAAGAAAAAGGGAATACATTGTTATTCAGAAACAGTCTAGGCAGCAGAGGTGAAATGGTCAAAATCATAGCCCTTGCAGTTCAGTGCAGACAAACCTCGGCATTTCATGGTGATGTATTCTCCCCTCTGCAGAAACAAGTGTCTTCCTAAATATCAACAACAACAATAACTGAAAAAGAGAAAAACCTGGTATATGTATACATTTCCAATGACAGAGCTTTCGATCACCGAGCTGCAACCAGAATTTGGTCAGACTGACAGTTATCACTCAAAGTGCACAAACTCCATCCAACACCTTCAGCCTGAAGATTCAATGAATTACGTACAATGAATTACAGTGATGATTTCATGTGTGCAAGGGGTTTTTCTGTTAACGAGGAGAGGAATTAAGTGCTCTGCACTGGAAATGAATTACAATTGATGGCATGAGGAAGACAGCTACTGCTGAAAGAGATGAAAAAGTGTGCAGACTGTTTGACAGGGGAATGAAAAAAAAAAAAAAGAAAAAACCCAAATTACTTGTCAGACTGGATGACATCACTAACTCCATGCTCCGTTTCTCTTCCTAAAGTACTGTCTATAACTTGCATTTTTCATGTTTGTTCCTTTGTCTCATCTTAATGAGGCTCTTTCCCAGTGCTCTGGTACTTCCCTGTTAATTTGGAGTAAAGAGAATGAAATCCCCAATCTTTTGGGTGCTTGTATCTGACAAGATTAAGGGCATACCATTACTGGGGAAAGAACTGATAATACAAAATGTAAAATCGATTTGTTATATGTAAGCTTTCAATCCATTTTCTCTAGTTATAAACATAGACTCACGGAACTCTGGGCAGGTGCACTGTGAAGGAAGGAAGGTTAGGAGTTACTGTGAGATTGCCTGGAAAGGTATTCAGTGTCTTCTGCTGAAGAAGAAACATATTTCCAAATCCCCAGTAAGCTTAACATAATATGAGATTTAAAAACAGGCAAGAGGCCGCCTTTGAGATCAATTCCTCCCGAGAAAAAGCTTTAGTTAAAGATCAAGGGCGAAATGAGTAGTATAAATATAACCAAAAGCTACTTTGGATGAGGCTTCTAAGACACAGAAGATATTTGGAAATACTGTCTTTAGCTTAAAACCTTGAAATTCATCCTGTTGTCGTGAGTAGAAATTGGGTAGTCCGAACACTGATTGTCTTGGAGTTTGCAAGAGGAATGAGGCCCTGGTACACGTAGGCTTCTATTCACAGGCAGTACTTATGTGAATCTGAAAATGGAAGGGCTTTCATAATCCGCACTGTCTCTCTCGGGACTACTGGACCAAGGAACATGATATAAACATCTTTTATAGCTACTGTTATTATCATGGCTCGTTAAGAGATATGGACCATTGACCAGCTTACTTGTAGATCATATTTTTAAGAAGCGTGAAAAGGAGAGATGTAGTTTTGTCTGTTCTGTGAAAATGCTTCTCCTTAACTCCATTGCTAACTAGATCTTAGATTAGATTTGTCTCTGAATATTAAATTTCTTTGGAGACAGGGACCTCAGCATTGTTTGCCTCAAGGTACTGCAATAGTAGCTCTTGGGTTCTGGTTGGACACAGGCAGGGGCAGAGAATATACACATCTGTGCTTACTTCCTGGTAAATCTAGAATAAGCAAAAGTAAAAAGAAAAGGAGTGTGAAAGACAAATGAATTCATCAACAGCTCTATCAAACTTTCACATTTTATGTAAACAGGCTTCCGGCACACATTCGTCTGTCATCTTAACAAATACTTGGTGGCCAGGCCCATTTCATGGGAAAGAAATTCCAAAGCAAAAAGAGTCACCAGCTCCTTGGGGTGCCCACGTGACCTCTTCCCTAAGACTGCAACCTATTTTGAATGGACTGGATGCACTGTGAAAGGTAACACAGATTTTATAGAAAAAAAACCACTTGGCTTTCCACCTGCATGTCTTTTGCTCAGTGTCCTCCACCTCCCTCATCCTGCAGCTTTTGAATCTGTTGGCCAGTATCTAGTAAATGTGACAAAAGCTCCTACAGATTCTGGAAAACCAGGAGACTAAATAGAAGACCCAAATTAGTAATTCAACTGAAAATAAAAGCCAAACTTTTTCAAGTGATCTCAAACATTTCGAGGCAAAAGAGATTCCCCAGCAGAGAGAGAGCTGCAAGATAAACTCCATTATTGCCACTGATGCAGAACTATTGATCCGAACAACCTAAGAGGATTAAGTCAAAGGAGATACATGTTCCTAAACCTCTTACACGACTATAGACATCTCCCATATGTTACTGATCACAAAGTCAAAAACTCACTAAAGTCAGTGATGAAACGCTCTTCAGCTTCATTAGGTTTCGATTAGATCCATTGTTCATTTTCCTGACTTCATGATGCTACGCAGCAGCTCTCAATTTCTAATTGCTCCTGGTTTCATTCATTTAACCACTGAGGTTAGGTTAGGTTAAGACACAAGATCACTCAGCAGCATCATCAATAATTAAATGATGCAAAGTTATAAGAGCATCTGCCTTGTGCCAGCACCCTTTTGTGCTGTTGAATATAGCATATTCATATACTGTAGAATAACTTAGCATACAAAACAAATGTGTCTACTATTTGCATAAGTGACTATGTACACAAATGACAATAAGGCAGTGACAGGTCAGATCTGCTGCTGTTCAGTATAAGAGCCTGAACTTCAATGTCGGTGAAAATGGAAACTTTTACCCTTAAAAAACCCAACATCCCCCCCCCCCAACAAATACCACCCCCCTCCCCACCATCCCCAACAAAACATGTGTGATAATGTCTATCATGCACTGGCTCTTAGTACCTTCTCTGGGTAAAAAGATCCATTCTTTTTAAGAAACAAAAAATGTTCTGCGAAACATTAACACAACATTTTCCCTCACAAGTCAAGCTAGCCCCACTTATGAACAGCCAAAACGGAGTCTCTACTGCCTAAGAAATTAAAAAAAAAATAGATTATTAGTAGACCTGCTGATTACCACCTTTCCCTTGCCCTTTGCCTCCTCCACCCCACCCTCCAAGTCTGATCAGAATTAAAAGTTCTCTTCAGCAATATAGAATCACTACCAGATGCATCACGAATTATGGTTTGGCGTGTTGTATACAGGAAAAATACTGGAAGAAGGAAAGCATTCATTGTGGTCCCTGACAGATAAAAGGACATTTCATGCGATGTGCAAGACCATGGAATGTGCCAGTTATAAATGCAGTTATAATTTTTATTTTTAAAATTCCTGTGACAGTTCCAGGCTAGCCGTACTATCCTCTCCCTCCATCCCAAACCCCCAGATTATCACATACTTCATGCTTTTAGTGTTTTCCGTTTAGAAGTGATGAACCATTTCTAACCCGCTGCAGGTAGACACACGGGTATTTATCTTAAAGACCATAATCACAGAAACGCAGACATTTCATTATTGCAAATTGAAAAAAAAGCACATTTCGCTTTGCAGAAATGATTAGTTTTCAAAACACACATATGCACCATATAAACCTATGTCTTCCTTAATTGTTTTTCTTTGTCTTCCAGGACTGTGTTGCAAATATTTGCTTGGCTTTCATATTGGCATGTGATTGGCTATAAATCTCCTAACAAGTAAAGATTAAAGTCACACTTGATACATCCACTCAGTATCAGGAAGGTGTGTCACTGAACTCTTAACAGCTAGTCTAAACCAGACATTTCAAAACGGTTCTTTTATGCACAAATCAACTAATGCAAGTTTTAGCTATTTTTCCTTAGACTATTCACATCTGGCATGGAAGCATCTGCTTACCTGACTCAGTCTCACTAGGAATGGCTATCTAACAAGGTACTGAGCAAGAGCTGAGGGAATCTGAATCCAATTCCCATGTCAGGTATAGACTTCTTGTGAAGCCTTAGACCTCTTTTAATGCAGGCAGGGCATCAGTGGTAAGATGGGGCAATGCTCCCTCTCCTCATGTAAGATATTCTACCTCCTCATTTGCATCTTCTTTCAACATCCAGCATCCATAGTTGCAATATCAACTGTATCTCCCTAAATTCACAGAAAATAGAGCAAGGCAGGGTAGCAAGAAGATTATTTAGTCCACATCCCTATTGTGGAGGCAGCTTTAACACTAAAATCACTAATGGAAAATGTGAAAAGAAAACATTCCTTTTGGAAATGATAATTTACTTTTTTTCTTTTCCCCCTCCATGTTTCTTCTAAATCTCGTATTTCCATTTTTTTTACCGCATGCTTGGTAGGGCAACAGGAAGAGGAGGAAGAGTGGTACCATGCTGGGTTCTTAACAGCTACATGCTCACACAACACATTAATGCCAGATTGTTGGTTAACAGACAAAGTAATGCAGTGCAGTGCTTTAATTCCCTCAATAGAAGGGCTACAGCATAACAAATAGCACTCCAGACCAAAGGGGAGCAGTTCCCAACTACTCACTTGGTGGCTCTGAGCTTTCGGATTCAGCAAGAGGCTGAGTTGCTATGGAAACACGAAGGATAGATAGGATATGTAAAGGTAAAGCATACCATGTAAATAAGTTAAAAGAGGCAGGGATGGGGTGACAGAAAGGAAAGAGAGGAGGTCTAATGAGGAGTGAGAATTATACTGAATCCTTAGGGCAGATGTGTATTACCTGAAGAGGCTGCAAAAATTGTGCTCTGCTGCTGCTGTTTTCCAAGCCCTCTCCACAGGGGAAGTTGTGCTGCCAGATGCAGGCCCCTCCAGGTGACAGGGAAGCCAGCCTGCACCGCGTGGTTCCTGCAGCAAGCTATGGCT
Source organism: Vanellus vanellus (assembly GCF_965231255.1). Lineage (NCBI taxonomy): Eukaryota > Metazoa > Chordata > Aves > Charadriiformes > Charadriidae > Vanellus > Vanellus vanellus. Next base: position 7,629,046 of record NC_138926.1, on the reverse strand, counting down.
CCAAGGGTCCCCTACTGATGCTTTTTCATCCTGAAGAGTTTTGAATCTTTGAATCCAATTTCAGAGACAGCTACAGCATTTTTGTGTACTTTTGGCCCAAATAGCAACCTAGGTTCACATACTGCTAGCCCATTAAGTACTGGAATTTCTGGAAGGCCCTCCAGAGCAGAATCCCACTGCTAGCTTGTGCCCAACTATAGAAGACAAAAGAGCAAGGACTAATGGGAACTTACCCTTCTCATACACTGTTTTTTCTCACCTCCATGCACTAGGGCCAGGGTACAGGCAGAGAGGAGGAAAAAGGATCAAACAGCCCAAGGAGGTGTGAGCACCCTTAGGAAATAAGGCAGTTTTGAGAGAAGCTGACAGACTGAAAGCCCCTTGGGAATGCTGCTAAGCACTCCACTCCCTAGAGCAAAGACAGACTGTACGAGCACTGAATACAAGCATTACCAGGACAGAAGTACAAAGAAGCAAGTCTCTACTTCCAAAAGTCATGGGAAGAATGCAGCATGAGACACATGAGCTGTGAGGGATTTCTTTACTATTCTATATAACATCGTTAAAAACAAAAGAATTGTCACTGTCACGTCTTCAGGACCAGGCAGACAACTACAGCTACAAAGAAGGGTAAATCAGATGTCTTGAGAGGCTGGAGAGCAGCCCCGTGGAAAGAGATCTGAGGGTTTGGATTGATGGGAAGTTAAATATGAGTCATCAGTGTGCCCTGGCAGCCAAAAGGGCCAACCATGTCCTGGGGTACATCGAGCTAGCCGGTCGAACGGGGTGATTGTCCCACTCTGCACTGCACTGGTGCAGCCCCACCTTGAGAACTGTGTGTAGTTCTGGGCACCTCAATACAAGATGGACATCAAACTATTAGAGTGTGTCCAGAGGAGGGCGCCCAAGATGGTGAAAGGTCTCAAGGGCAAGACTTGGGAGGAGCAGCTGAGGTCACTTGACTTGTTCAGCCTGGAGAAGAGAAGGTTGAGAGGTGGCCTCATCGCAGTCTACAATTTCCTCAAGGGGGTCTGTGGAGGGGGAAGTGTTGATCTCCTCTCTCTAGTGACCAGCGATAAGACACAAGCAAATGGAATGAAGCTGCATCAGGGGAAGTTCGGATTGGGCATTAGGAAAAGCTTCTTTACTGAGAGAGTGGTCGGTCACTGGAACAGGCTCCCCAGGGAAGTGGTCACAGCACCTAGCCTGTCAGAGTTCAAAGAGTGTCTGGATGATGCCTTTAGTCATATGATTTAGTTTTAGGTAGTCCTGTGAGGGCCAGGGAGTTGGATTTTATGATCCTTATGGGTCCCTTCCAACTTCAGATATTCTATGAATTCCTTTTTGTCCCATGGCAATATCAGTGCTGCTGGTGTAAGAGGACAAAATAGACCCTTGTGCGGTTTGCAGCCTAAATCTGATTATGCAGATTTTAAAAAAACAATGATGTAGGATATAAAGAAATGAGTTCTCTTCCATGGCTGCAGAAGTAACAGGCTTAGGGAAGCACAAGCCATTCCCTGCTGATCACTTGAGTATCTTCTGCTCTATTACCTGAGAAACTAAACTATTTGCTGTGCTAAGTTGATTTCAGGAAATTTAGTTTCACAAGACAAAAGCTGAGCATATCCCATTAGATGTCCCCAAGAATGGAACACAAACTTATCAGAAATCTCAATGGCAAAGGTCAGTGACAACAACCAACTTTGACACGGGCAGGGTTTCACTCTACATCTTTCTCTCTATCTCTCTCCTTCCCGAGTCCAGCACACCCGGGAGATGTCAGTGGCTTTTCTCTGTCCTGGAAATCAAACTTATGCTTATCTGTAGTTCCTCTACCTGAAGATTCAGTTTTCACTCGGGGGGGAGGAAAATATACAGAAAAGAAGGAAAACACCCAAGGATGTTAGGCAGACTGCACCACACTCAGTGAGGAGATGCATGCAGAGCAAAGTGGAACAAAGATGACAGCCTCTTCCACCATACTCACTCTCTGCTAAACGGGAGGTGGGTGCAGCAGTACTTGCTAAAGAAAGAGAAAGGAAAGTGAAGAGGGGAGTTGATTCCTGTTAAATAACTGCCAAGAGATGGAAAATCAAAAAATAAATTGGTAAATTTTGTCAGATCAAGCCTCTCTGGACATAAAGCGCAAGCAAAGTAAGTATGCTTTGCCAGACCTGCGTTTTGGATCCTCTGTGAGTTCTTGCTTTAAACCAACTTTCTCATAACACAGGCTCACTGGACACACATCGCTGTTCACCAACGTTCCCAGGAGTTCAAACCGATGCCATTTAAGGCCAGCAGAGATACTGGCCAGCACTGCCTGTAGGGCAGCAAAATACAGCCTACATGACCGCTATTTTGGTGAAGGCCATTGCTAACTATCCTATTGCCAGCTTGGGGACTATTCTAGTGTTGTTTTGTTGGTTTAGGTTTTTTTACATTAAGGCATTTTGATATCAAACCCACATGCCATACACACACATGCATGGTTTAACACACGTTTGGGTCCCACCTGCACAACAGCAAGAAACAACCAGGGCTCAAAGAGAAACTGTTCACAAGGTCTGTGTGCAGCCTTTGTTTGTCATCAGATTTATACGGAAAAGGAAATGCAGAAAACCAGCAAATTGTTGGGATGAAAATCCAAACCCAGGTCAAGTAAGACAGATATCCTCCCAACCCCACAATTCTCATCTGTGCTAGCATAGTACACCATTATCATTAACTACTCGGGCCTTCCTGTGCCTCTAAGATAGAAATAAAGTACTTTTTGCTTATTCAGGAAAATGAAAAAAAAAAAAAAAATCAAAATAACTGCAGACATATCCCAGCAGGCATTCAAAAATGGTGTCAGTTTTTACATTCAAGTAGAAATTTTAAACAATAGCACAAGGAAGACTAGTTGCTTTGGCTAGTCTGACAATACAGCCTTGGCTGGTGTCAAAACATAGTTTCCATATTCTTTCCTGAAAAATTTATGAAACATTTCTGTGATCTTCAAATCACACCAGACTAGAGGACACCCAACTTCTTCCCCATTTTGACTTTGCCCACGAACAGGTAATATTGTGTGACTGGCATTCCAGCACAGATGAAAAAACGCATTTCTGTTGTGCCAACAATCTCTTCACCATTGCTACAACCCAGTTCATGAACTGAGATGGGTTTTGAGAATCCCAGAGACTACAGAAAGAATTAGAGAACTGAATGCTCAGAAGGATCACACCTGCAAGGCATGAATGTGCTTGAAAAAGCATTAGCAGAATTTAATTTGCAAATACATTAAAAAAAAATTATAGCCCACAAAGAAGGAAAAAAAAAAAAAAAGGAACTTACCCAACAAGGGAGAAGATTTAGGGACTACAGACTGATTGATAGCCGATTGCAACATTAAAAATATAACAAAAAAAAGTCCTCTACAAGTGTGATTTAATGTTCTTCAAAGCCACATTCCTGTCCCCAAGCGATGAACATGAGGCTTAGCTTAGCAGACAGATCTGTCGATGTGGCTGAATCAAAGTTTTTAATGTTCTTTTTCCTCTCTTCTTAATTGGATCTTTTCCTTTTTCCTGTGGTACTGATCTGCATAGAGACTCAATATCTAAGCCCTTATCTCCCTTGTGTATCATTGACTACGTCCAATTCAGAAGGGCCTACCAAATCATTTACCTGATAGTTAAAATACTAACCACAATTCACTTTGTATAAGAGATATATTACGTCTACTGAAATTAACAGGCTCCAAACAATTTTAGGCACCGGACTGCAGATACGTTCTGGAAAATTGTCTCTCAGTTGGCTCTTTGTAACTACTGCAATTTGCAATTCTATCTATCCATCTGCCCATTCATTCATCCATCTTAGACTACCAACCTATTCATCTTGTTAGCGGTCCACTAAATCCAAGCTTTTGTATAATACAATCTTTAAGGAAAAATAGCACATGCATGATACAAATCCTGTAATTAGGATAAAAAAAATAATCTTTCCTTTTTTACTTCAACTTCAGAAATCTCAAAGAATGTGACAGCAGCTTCATAAAGCTTGCCCGTGCAATCTTGGGAATAACAACAGTTTACCACAAGGACGTATACTTTTATAAAGAGAATAACGCTCACTTAGACAGAGGTTTATTTTAGATGCCATTGATTAACTCCGATTTGAAAGGCACAAAGTTATGGAGCATACACTGTTTCACTGAACCCAAGTGACAATTAAACATATCCATCAAATCTCTAGCTCATTTTGCATTGGGAAGGAGGAAACATGCTTTTTTTTTTAATTTATATTTTTATAAGGTTTATTTATTTGAGTATACAATCTACACAAGTGCTGGAAGACTTTCCAAAGACTATGAACCGTAAGAAGTATTACTGAGAAGAGGCAAAAAATGTGATTTTTTTTCTTGAAGTTTTTGCTTTCAAGATTGTGAAGATACTAAAAATTCTGAAGATTTTGTTTGGCTTTTAATTGGTCTAAACCACATCTGCAATTCAGCTAAAACTTTATCCACTTTGGTGTGTCCCCCCCCAAATTATCTACATTTCATTAAAATTTGAAATTTTTTAATTGATTCATAAACATTCAGCCTTCCACTCTGTAATCAACAAGCTAACTATTATTATTAGACAATCACTAAGTTAAATATTTGAATTGCATGCTTTACAATAAAGACAAAGATGTTAACCCCTAATTCTGTTCTAAAAAGAGCAGTATTACCCATAGTAGGATCACTATTCTAGTGTCAGTCTTGTTAGGAAATGGACAGTACCAGTTACTTTGTTTCTAAAGACCCTGATAGCAAAGAGGTACTAGATTAAAAGCAAGTGTTATGTATGTTAGAGGAACACCCTAGGAACATAAAAAGAGAGTGAAAGAAATGCAGAGAGGCACTTACGTGAGTGAGGGATGCCTGCAGTTTTTCCATGGATGGAACAGACAAAAAGAAAAGACAGAGATAGAGAAAAAAAAAATGTAGAAGAGGTGAGAAGGGGAGATAGAGAACATGGAACTGGAAAATCAAGATACGATCAGCTGTCTCAAATCCAACCCTAGGGAGTGGGGTAGGTTACAGGAGTTATCACAACAGACTGGACACCAATTGTGAGGGCTGCCTTACTGCACAGGGCCTGGGATTTCCAAGGAACAAGGCACGTGTACTGTCCCATACTGCTCAGCCATTCTGGTGAGGCAGAAGTTAGCAGACAAAAATCAAGACCATGCACAGCTCACAGGGCCTCAAACCATGCACATAGATGGGCTAGGAATATTGTTAGCTCTGAATTCGGGAGAAGGTCCCGAATAGTGCTTTCAGAAGAGCTATGAAATAGGTACACAAGTATGGGTGCGATGGTGGGAAGAAGAATAGGCTGTAGGTCTAAATACAAAGGGAATAGGAAAGAACCCCAGGGGTTGTGGGCGGCTGAATCCAGATCCTAACACTTGGATGAGGCTGTGTAAAAGGGTAAGAGGCCACTTCTCCCCTGCCTGCTTTTGTCACATCTCCCTTCAATTTTTATTTCTTTCTCTCCCTTCCTGTCTTGAATAACTCTCTGGTTTTTAATTCTTGTATCTTTTGTTCCTGGTTGAAACAGGAGGGAAAGTGTTAGGCCACAGAAGAGCACCCCACCATTGGAGTGGAAGATTACCCAAGTAAAGCAGACAAGAGGTTTGGAAACCACCTTACATGCTGCATATTAAGATGCATATCTTAAGCAGTAATATGCAGAAAAGAGAAATCTCCATTCCTCCCCCTCCTTCCACAGTTCATTGGCCAGTTCTATGCTGAACCTCTCAATTTCTAATTTCCAAGAAAACCTGCCTTGTGACAATGTCATTACATTCTCTATGACCAATGCCATTCTCAACTCCTTTTTCTTATTAAAACTCTCCATGGCATAGTCCATTCTCTTTGACAATACAAAGTTTATATTAGTAGCCCAGAGCACAAAATAGTGCAAATGAAATAGCTCCTCTGCCTTCTACCTTCAAAGAAGGTTTATAATTAGTAATAAAATTCACTACAATCAAAAACCACAACAAAAACAAAGGGTGCAGGAAGGTCTGCAAAAGAAGATTGTGTCATCCATGCATGGCAGAGAATGGCAGAGATTCCCTGGAAAGATTCGAGGAAAGAGAACCAGAGAAGCAGAGGGAGGTCTCAGTTTTACTTACGAACTGGTTGTGTTTTGAAGTCGGATGGCAGGCTAATCTCACCCACGCCCTTGCCATTGACCGCAGACAGTCTCACAGAGTAGGTTGTTTCAGGTTTCAGGCCAGTGATAGTGATCATGCCTTCCACATTTGCTGTTGCAGAAACAAGGGAAGAAGAGCAAAGAAAGGCTCAGGCTTTAAGTCAACAACAAATGGCACATTTCTACCACATACTTTTGCCACGCTCACCCCATATAACAGAGCCCTCTTCTGGGCCCAGGCTCCCATAAACAGTGCAGACAAAGAGAAAGGTCAGAGCTATCACCTCTGTGTCAACCAGCTGATTAGAGGCATACTGCCACAGCCTCTCCAGAGGGGATGTAGAGGAGCTCGTGGTAGACACCAGAAGGCATCAGCCCTTGGCCTGTGCCAAGGAGCTCCTTGAATAATGCTCTTCAAGACCACTGTCATGGGGGAGTAGCAGGCATAACACATAGAACTGCTCATCTGTTGGGCCACGTGATCCAACTGAAAGCAATGCCCTTAGCAGCAGAGAAACTCATCTCTCCTTTGACAATCTATAAGGAGGCCAGACACAATGTAAGAGATGGAAAGAACCTGCTGTAGGGTCATCATGATATGAAGAAAGAAATAAGCTCTATTTTTCCTGCAGAGACACAAAGGGAGCAATGAGAAAAATAAACCTGATTCTAGCTATGATCACATCACTCCAGTGGGGACCTAAAAGAAGAATTTCAGTTCCAGCTAAAACTGGCAGTGGAAGATTCAGGTCTGAAATAGAACTCTCCTCTTCATTGTCCTCCCAAATCAAAATTCCTTTGGTTTGCTGGAATTAAGGATACATTTTAAGCAATGTGTATCTGTGGTGGGTTGACCATGGCTGGACATCAGGTGCTCACCAAAACCACTCTATCACTTCCCCTCCTCAGCTGGACAGGGAAGACGAAACAGAACAAAAGGCTTGTGGGTCAAGATAAGGACAGGGAAATCACTCAGCAATTACTGTCATGGGCACAACAGACTTGACTTGGGGAAAATTAATTTATTACCAATCCAATCAGTGTAGAATAATGAGAAATAAAACCCAAATATTAAGAACACCTTCCATCACCCCTCCCTTCTTCCCACGCTTAACTTTACTCCCAATTTTCTCTACTTCCTCTCCCTAAGCAGCGCAGCGGGACAGGGAACGGGTGTTGTGGTCAGTTCATCACACGTTTTTTCTGCCGCTCCCTTCTCCTCATGGGGAAGACTCCTCACACTCTTTCCCTGCTTGAGTGTGGGGTCTCTTCCATAGGAGCTCTCCATGAACTTCTCCAGCATGGGCCCTTTCTATGGGGTGCAGTCCCTCAGGAACAGACTGCTCCAGGGTGGGACCCCACAGGGTCACAAGTCCTGCCAGCAAACCTGCTCCAGTGTGGGCTCCTCTCTCATCTACAGAGATGAATGTAGTGCTACAACACATACTCTAGGCAGAGAAGGCTCGTGCCCTGTGTGGAGCTATCAGCACAGCGGGGCCCTCATTTCCAACTAAAAATTCAAGGTGTCACTGCAAAGTGAATGTTTAAGAACTTGTGTGAGGCCTTAATATAGCAGCTGGAACTGCAAAGCTATGGAACCCTCTGCTCTGGTTTCCCCCCAAAGGAAAGTAAGTCTTTTGAGATGCAGGTGGGGGAGGTAACACCTTGTTTTATCATCCTACCTTCTTTTGCATCATACAACCTCGAATGCCATTCTCCCTCGCCCAGTGCCCTCCACTCTGCTTTGTACTTGAGGATGGGCACCCCACCAGTAGCTTCAGGCTCATCAAACTCCACCTGGGCAGTACTCGAATAGGGCTCCACTCTGTCAATGGAAGGAGAGGACGGAGTGTCTGTGGGAAGAAGGGAAAACAACCAGTGATACAGAAGATAGCAGGAAACAAGGATCCCCGGTTCTAGTAGCAAAGGAAACAGAAAACTGGGAATATCAAACACATCCTTGTCATGGCTTCACAAAGGAGAGAAGGGTGGGCCTAAGGTTCCCCCACAGGAGGGGGAGGCTGTTAAGAGGGCCTTTAAGAATGCTAATTAGACAGTGCAGAGACCTTCATCTTGTTTCTCCTCTAAGAGGCTAGAGACTTACAGTACCTTCTTCAAAAGAGGATAACCCGAGCCGAGTAGCAAAAGCATCCTGGATGCTATTCTGTCCCTACAGTCTCTTCCCTAGTGCACTCCAAATACATAGCTTGACCATTCCTAAATCTGCCTCTATAACAGCCATGAGAGGACACCAGAGGCACTTCCAGTCTGTCACGCAGTCAGACACCAGGCCTCTTTGGCTGGTACACAGTGCTCTGAGGTTTCTGTCTTGCACTACCTGTACTATTAGGGATATCTATTAGGGATATCTTGCTGATTTTGAGAAGCACACGCGCATGCACATGCACATATGCAATGGCTGTCAGAAATCAAAGATCACAGCTCTACCAAAGTGTACTGGAAGCACAGAAAAGAATGACACCCTTCAGAAACAAGGAAACAGAGATATTGAGGGTCTTGTTATCTACAAACCATCCCAACGCAAAAATCTATTCAAAGTCTCTATGAAAGTAGAAGCTGGTTCTCCTGCCATCCCACCAACACAAACTAGAAAAGAACGGTCACTCTGTCACCTCAAGTCAAGGGCTGCATACGCATTTCCTTATCTCCCTGCCTGGGATGCTCACCTGCCTGCACAAGAATGAACTCTGACGACTCCTGGCCAATGCGGTTCACAGCAGTGCAGTTATAGTTCCCAAAGTCATTTTCAGAGTCTGGTGTCACCTGTGGAAGGAATGAAGACTCATGCTCATATCAGAAAACCCTTTTCACTCTGTGAATGCACTCTGCGTTTTGCTGGGGAGAGAAGCCACAGTAAAGCACACATGCTAACACCCTGAGGGCTGTCCATGGAGGGGAGAACTGCAGTGGGCAGAAAGTCAAAGGCAAGGAGAGGGTGATGTCTTCTATTACCTGATTTTCTTTGCATTTACGTGCCAGAAACACCACAAAACTTCTTGTCTACCAACAGAGTGCCCTGACGAAACTCCATCAAAATCAGCAACATAAACTATTTGATAGCATTGAGCCTCCCTGGCTGCATATGCCTTCTCCCCTCCTTGCTTTTCCTCACCTCCAGGTAGCTTGCTGACGGGGTGTTGTAGATCTTGATGTTGCTGTAGTTTGAACTGGGAAGCAGCTGTCCATCCCGGAACCAGGAGATGACAGCACTGGGGTAAGCAAATACCTCACAGGTGATGTTCACTTGATTCCCTTCCCAGGTATAGACAGCCACAGGGCCCTGAAGCTTGGGCGCATCTGGAAGACAGACATTTGTGAAGGCTATTTGAGCCAGAAAAACCTCCTAAAGTAGCCAAGTCAGCCTCACTTTAAGGATCCCTTGGCTGGGGTCCAGTTTGATGTGGGGAAGGGGATCTAATATAGGAAACAGGAACTCTTCTTGTCTGGGGGGATGGAGGGTGTCTTTTGCTGAAGGACATAAGGAGGAAACCCACTCGGTCCCAAAGCCTGTTCCTCACCCAGTGTGGGAGGAGGAACAGACAGCATGCTATGCATCTAGGGCAGTACATACCAGGAAGTTCTCCTGGGGAAGAACCCTGATGCACCCAACAAATGGGACTGTGGCAGATTCATGGCCCATAATCTTCCGAAGGTGCAAACAGTATCCTAGCTGGAGACAGCTAAAGTAGACATTTGTACGTATGCACACAGCAAAATGCCTTCAACAAAGTTATTTCAGTCTGAGTGGCTTCCCATGCCCTCTACCTAAATAAGACACATTTCCCTAGCCATAGGTGCCTCAGTCTCACCACAGAAAAAGAAAATCAAAAAAGTCCCCCCTCTAAACACATGAACACCCTTCCCGCCCCATCCTCCGCTTCTTACACTGCACTTCAAGGTACATGGCTTGGGAGTCCTGCCCGATGGTGTTGCTGGCTGTGCATACATATTCTCCGGCATCTGTGTACTGAATTTCTTTGAGAGTCAGGGATGACACCCGGGCATGGCTACGTACTACGATGCGCCCATCCAGGGTCTGGCAGGAAAGGAAAAAAAAAGAGTTAGAAGCTGAGCTCTGAGCCTGTGGTGCAGACTAAAGGGATGTGAACAAATGCAAGTACCTCACACCAAGCCTTCAGTGCTCAGTACTTCAGAAGTGATCACCTGAGGCCAGGTGAAATCATGGGCACAGAGAGGCGTTTCCAAAAGCAACAAGAAGATTTCTTGTTGCACAGGACCAACTGCAGTGATTCAAAGCACTCAGGAGAAGGAAAAAAATGAAATGAAGGACCAAAGTTATCAGATGTCTGAGGACAGCTGGCTAACGTCAAACTTCTTCCCAGAATGAGAATTGCAGAGATCCAGGCTCTGGTTAAAAATTTTTGCCAGCCTGCTCTTGTAGAAAGCCTCCCCAACAGCTATTGTGTTTCTGCTCACAGAATTCAGGCCTTCCTCTTCTCTCACTGATGTTTGTTTCGTTTTTACATCCTCGAAATGGCATTAATAAGAACAGATCCAGACCTCAGAACTGAATCAGGCAAAATGAAAGCTCAGAACTTTCACCTGAACATGGCACTGAAAAGAGCAAGGTACAGTGAACAGGGCAAGAAAACTGCGTGACCCTTCCAGAGACAAGCCTGCTTCAAGGTCTTGTGACGCTTCAAGAAAATTCTAGAGCAATCTACATTGGTTATATGCCCGTTTAGAAATTGCTCCCACATGTGAGAAAGTGTGGGGATGTCAATGACAGAGACAAGGAATGTAAAATCCAGACTACCATCTGCTCAAAGGAATTGCAGCCCCCCAGCGATCCCATCCCACATCACTTTTGGTTTTGGCTTTTCCCTCTCCAATTTGTGGCCAAAGCCCAAGGGCTCTCTTAATATATGAGGTGCACAAGGCCATGGACTCTGGCTCTGGTGCTTGTGCAAGCTCTCGGTCTTTGTGCTTCAGCTTCGAAGCTTTAAAGCACCAACTCTCTCATCTAGTTTCCTAAGCGGCACAAGCACAAGTGAACAAATTAGGTACCCTCATGTCTGTGCCTGCTGCTGCAGCCTGCCACACTTAATGCAATTCGCATTCCAAGAGATATTAAATTTCTTGGAAGATACAGGACAAGTACTGAGATGATGAGTAAAAACCCTGAGGATATTAAACAGCTAAATGCACTGAGCTGTAGCACAAAGTAAATCTCTGGTATTTCAAGTGGTCAGAAGCTCTGGGCCTGAAGGCTCTTTTTGTAGTGAGCTAGTGGTCTTAATCTGAGACTGACAAAGTTTCTACAAGTAAATGTGATTATGCCTGTTCCTTCAGAATATTAGTTCATTTGAGCTAGTCAAAGATCATATGCACAACAATAGTATCCTTTGACGACACAAAAACCATTATATGTATTTTTCTTCTCTCTTCTACCCTGCATGCAGGTCTACTGCAAGCCCTGACCAATGCCACAAGCTCCATCCCCTCTCCTGTGCTTGGTCCCTTTTGTTGCTGGGAAGCGTTCTTTATTTCATGTACACATGGTGTTGTGTGCATCATTTCCTAGAACCAGGGAAGGAATCCTTAACATGACATTTGTCCGTTGTGGTACCTTGCACAACCAACTTCTGCTTTTATCTTTCTTCACTGGCTGACTATATTGTTATTCTTTTGTCTGACTTGTGATTTGACTCCAAAACCCAATTCACTTCTGAAACTATTGCAGTAGGGTCCATAAATGTCAAGACTCCAGATCTGCAGAGGCTCCCGGCTTCTTTTAGCTCATGAGTTGAGTGAATATTCTAAATACTTGTTACTAAGATGTCATCAGCAGGCAAGAGTATAAACATGGCAAAATACCAGCACATGATCATTACAGCAAATGTAATTTTACATCCAGTGTCACCTGCCTTTTCCCCACTTTGTCAAGATCTAATAAAAACAAAAGAGACCCAGGCAGTCATGGTAAAATTATAACTTTACAAGTAATGCAACCGATTATGAAGATGAAGCTCTGTTTCTTAATGCAAAAAGCACAAGTAAAGAAAAAGAAAGACCATGGAAAATACTCCAAAGAGGAGAAAAATGTCTACCCAAGAAAGCATGCTACTAGTTTTCTTTATTCATATTTCAGAACATCAGGTGCTACCAATTCCCGGCTATTAGAGACATAGGATAGGTAGAAACTTGTGAGCCAGATGGAGACACTTGTAATCACTTTACCTAGCCTCTTTTATTTTGAGGATTTTGGATAACAAAATGCTTCATAGTAATGAGGAGACAACCGTAAGGGACACTGGCAATAACTCATGCTATAGCAACTGCCACGCTACAGAAAAGGCTATGACGGTTCTCTATATCGCCGATTACGACAACTTATCCTGAGATACATGGAGGTGTTTTTCTCCAAACTCTGAGAATGTGATGTGGCACGTAGTCACTATGTACAAAGCTGGCCTAGACTTCAATACTTCAGTGCCAAAGGGGATGAGGAGAGACAAGTAGGAAATGCATTTACCCCCCTTCCCTCCGCCTATTAATTTTACACTCCTTTCACAAACAACTATCCATGACTTAATTTCACAGTCATATCTTCTCCTCACCTGCTTTCCACATGGTGGGCATCATTAAAAAACAGCACCTGGAAATCCTGACCACAGCTACAAATTCCAGTGAAGGAAGATTCTAGCTCTGTGTTTGCATTGCACTAACCAGAAATCATCTGCAGCTCTCAGTATTTGTCAGGTTGCACTAATTCCTGGTTACCAGAAAGCATCACCAGTTTGTGGTTTAACTGAGGTGTAATTTTGTTTGTAACTGAATTTTTTAGCATCTGTTGGTAATAAAATTGGGGTTGTTTTGTTAGCATATGCTGCTAATGAGACTTTCAACAATTCTCCAGTATATGCAGGACCAGAATGGTGAACTGAGACACTATGGACAGTGCGTAGTAAGTAGAGCTGACTGTGCTTCAGAGGAAGATGCAGCCAACTGCAATTGTGCCTCTAAAGCAAGGAAAGCAAGATTTAACACCCATATATGTTGCTACGACTGAAGATCACAGAGACTTCCTTACTAATGCATTAGCTAGTTTAAAGTAAGTGAAACACTTAATGCCAAGTATTCCCTCAGCTTCCTGAGAACTAACCCCCTGCTGCTGGAATATACTGCTAAAAGGCCCCATGCTAGCTATTTTAAAGATATGTCTACACAAGATGCAAAACAAGCTTCAACAGCATCCTCACAGAACCCCATTGGATATTTCAAGACACAGACAGTAAGAAATTGAGAGAGAGCAAGCTTAATAGTATTAGTGCTCATATTAATAAAAAGCTTGAGACAGAGAGCACATTGAAAACACCGGGGGGGGGGGGGGGGGGAAGGGGGACACAGCGAGGGGGAAGTCAGAGACAACTGTAATAGGAATTAAGAAGAGGCCTGAAGAGATGCAACTACTCAAATTCCAAATTCTTCAACGCAAACTGGTCTGAATATCTGATGCCTTCGCTTGCCACAATTCATCTATTCCAACACATTATTTTGAAGTAAGAATGGGCAGTTTCTTCTCAGCCCCATATGAAACAAAGGTGAATGGTGCTTAAGTTAGAGGTTCACTTTGTTTAGGCCACAGTCTCTATGGTTTAAGATGGCTTAAAAATAAAGAAGAATTCTGTATACCCAGAGCCTCCACAAAGCTGATCCTACAAATACAAGTCACCCAGTTCTGGTAGCTATTTTTGTTCTCTACCTGACCATTATTATTTGCTTGGAAACACACTTTCTGGTCCATTTTGAAGCAAGCATGCTAAAATCAGGTGCATGTAAAGGTAGGTTATTACAATTCTTTTCAAAATACAGCACTGAATGTGAAATAAAACTGCAACAAACTACATTTGCACCAAACTCAGTTACTGCATTATCCCACACCCCCTCACTGACCCTTATAAATCAAAGACAAATAATAATTTAGCAATTTGGAGTATTTTCTGGAGAAATATAACTTGTGAAAGGTTGATCTGCATTGATTTTGAAATGGAATATGATGCAGTTGTCCTTTAAGAGAAGGTCTAACTTAAGGAGTGCCATGAGCAAAACAGATGGTTGGAGCAGAAGAGGTGATCTTTGGGAAAAAATACTTTCCCAGAATATACGCTGTTGCTAGTTCTTTAAACTCTAGAAAAGAGATATAATTCACAGTGGCAGTATAAAGGAAAATAGTGAAAGCACTATTTGTCAGATTTTACATTTGCTTTTACTTTTGTCCTTTTTTTTTTTTTTTAATGACAACCAGAATTACTCACCCCAACACAGCTAGTTTGCTCATCCAAAAATGCATTACTATATGCCAAGCAACTTCTAACTCTATAAGCTGTTTCTTTTATGTATTGATATTTAATTTGTTCATATTATTAATGCTGGTTTAGTTGGCATGGTTACTGGACTAGAGATTTGTTAATCTGTAATGCTTAAAACAAACAAAACCAAAAAACTAAGGAGTTTGCTAAAGGTCTGGTAATCTTATACCTCTTGTTTCTCGGGCCGGGTCCACGAAGCCTGGAGAGAACAGATATAGAACACAACAACAACAGAAAAAAAGCAATAAAAGTTTATCAAAGGTTGCTTTTAGGTATCATAGTGTATGCACCACATTGCGTTCTATGCACATGCAGGCTCCAAGCTGTGTATTTCATGTGTGTGGGTTGATCACAATTTCCATTTCCCAATATAACCTCAATTTAGCTTTGCATTCAAAATTTAATACCCTATAAATAGGTCTTAAAATGATTAAGTCAAGGCTAATGATACTTAAAGACTGCTTCTGTTTTTACATATCGAGTGACTATTTCCCTTGTCACATCTCACCCTTTCTAGAAACCTGTTCCCAGCATACTGGGGAAGTGATTCTGATGACCTAGGTCACTAAATTGCAAAGATAGTTAAGGAACTGGTTTTCTAACACTGGTTTGTTAGCCACCCGCACACACTGATTAACATTAACACTCATATCGTTAATATGATCATGCATTTGTACACGTTTTTACATGCATACAGTGCCAGGAGTAGGAGACTTTGAGCTGCAGAGCACTGAAACAGTATGACAGTATTCAGGAGTCAAAAATCACCTGCTAATATCACAGCCACGATGGCATTATTGAATGCGAGGCACAAGCATTGCTGACGTGTGGTTATAACAGCATACACGAGAATGACATTACAGAAATGGAGATGAAGGCTTAGGAAATGAGAATAAAAAAACGTAGTATTGTTTCCACAGTGCTTCTAGTGAACATTGTGAGACTTTAGAACTAACATATGGTACAGACAGCCTCATTTTACAATGTCTTTGATAAAGGCAAGTTAGTCACTTGTAAGTAGAGGTCTGAATTGAAGCCACTTGAAGAGAAGCTCACCAACACCTGCATAGCTAGGACACTCCCATCATCTGATCATTTCTATGTATGTATATCCTGTTGTGCACAAGTTCCTTGAAAGCTGAGCAGGCAACCATAATAATTCAGCATAATCCCTTTTTGATATCAGTCACTCTCTGTACCTGAGCAAGCCAGGCTAGCCAGGGAACTGCCTTGCTTATACCCATGCAAATCCACT